>NC_037328.1:30441819-31691819 GCF_002263795.3 Bos taurus
GAATTGCAGGGAGATTCTTTACCACTGAGCCCCCTGGGAAGCCCTCTTTGACTGGAGGGACATATAAAACTATGCATTTAAATTCTAGTATCAAATAGACAATAGACTCCTATTATAAAATGTTTACTTATCATCACTTATATTTTTAACTGTGTATAATTAACTAGAAATCTGAGTAACTCTGAACTTTCACACGGCCCTTAAAGCAATTTGTATCTTCATCCTTTCCCCTATTTAGATAGCATTGCTATTTTTAAGTTTGTCAATTGTCCTAGGCAAGAAATATTGAAGAAAGGCATTTGTGTTTATAATTAGAAATTATATGAATAAACAACACTGATATGAGAAGATTTATTTGACAAAGGTGCATGAATTAGTATATTGTTGAAAAGTAAGGCCAAAGACTTGAATCCTTGTACAAGGAGAAAAAAAAAAAAAACCTTATCAGTAAAACTTGTAACATGCCAATTTGGCTTTTAATATGATTAATAAAAATAAATTATTTTTGCTTACTTGGCAAAAGGAATACTACCTATTCAAGAGTCTTTTAAGGTCACCAGTATCTTGCTTTCCTCAAGCAATAATGTAAATGAAATCAAACGTGGAAAGACAAGTGAACCATGGAAAAAATCCAATTCTAAACATAGGCATATGGACATATTCCCTGGCAATTTAATAAGGTGCACACCTCCATAAAGGACTTGGAAACCCAGGATCACTTGGGTAGTAGTAATTAATTGAAGTGATAAGAGCCAAGTTTTCTATTTTGAATCACTTATGTGGCCACACATAATTCTGCTGAAGCTACAGTTGGAATCATGGGATTAAAACTTGGTTGCAGGAAGAAAGAATACAAATAAGAGTTAAACATTAGCAAGTTTAAGAATCAGCGGTGGCTTTTTGGGGACTGAGTATTTTCTTTTTTAGAATCTATATTCTCCTTTCTCATATTCAGAATAGATTGAGAAAAAATAGAGATTGAGAGAGAGAGAGGGAGAAAGAGACAGAGAGAGAGAGAGAGAGACAGAGAGGGAGGTTACAGAGATTTACACAGCCAAAAATAATGCCTAGAGATTGTAAAGAGAATCTCTGGAAAGCACAGAAATACATACATTACCACCCCCATATATTCCAGTTTTTAGACTTACTGACATATTTTATATAATACCTTGAGATCCTTGAAGCAAAGGTGTTGCAAACATGCAAAACCAAAGATCTCAGTGGAAAAAAAGAAAAATGTGGGTTAGTTCATACAGAAAGAAAATATTGCTCTATAATCATTAAAAGTTTTAGTTTTCTTAGAGTTGGGAAGTTAGTGAAAGAAATAAATTGCAACACAAAGCAGAAAGTGCTCAAAATCTTTCAAGATTCTTATTACTTCCCTTCTCTCAGCCACTCATCCTTGGCAAGTCAAGGTAAGTACGTTCTATTATATAAACGTATGTAAGAAAGTGGAGAAAAAGACAGTACAATTTCATTGAGAGTATCTCAATACTTAGGAGATCTGCAGTCTCTTTTAAATGCAGTATTTTCTAACATTTGCCACAGAAATTTAACACATCCTACTACTTTCTTCCCATGCTTTTTACATTGCAAGAATTTTAAATAGGCTTATTCTGTCCCTCAATTACTTTATTTACATAAGGCATACTGTGATTAGTAAACTCTTTGTTAAGCAGCTTAATCTGGTTAAAGAGTTTAAAATGTTATTTTAAGAGGTCAGGATGCATAGATTAGGAGCTTCATCATCAGATGTGTTGGCCCCAGAGATACTGTTTCATCTTGACCATTGTCAGGAGTGGGCAGGTGATGAGAACAAACAGTTGGCATACTGCTCCTATATTCTGAGCAAAGGAGAAGACACTGGATTTAACATCTTCTGAAGCACTTTAATGGGCTTCCCAGGAGGCGTAGTGGTAAAGAATCTGCCTGCCATTGCAGGAGATGCAAGACTCTGGTTCAATCCCTGGGTCAGGAAAATCCCCAGGAGTTGGAGATGGCAACCCACTCCAGTATTCTTGCCTGGTCAATTCCATGGACAGCATATGCTGTTGGGCTACAGTCCATGGTGTCACAAAAAGTCAGACACAACTGAGTGACTAAACACAAAAATCACTTTAAATCTAGTATATTTTACTTGCTGAATATAAAGCAGGATTCCATGGGCTGGTGTATGAGTAAGATGAAACGAGTAGAGTCCCTGGCCTCATATGCTGATGTGATACAGTGTGGCGAATACGCATGTATAAAACTGAGACAGCTGGTTGATTGAAAGTAAGGGAGAAACACAGGTGTGGATTGAGTGAGAGAGTATTCAGATTCGTGATTATAACCTTGTGTGGAACTTCAGAAAGCATTTCATATTCTGAAGGTCTTAAACTTGTTTGTCCATAAGTCTTTATGGGGAAGTGTAATCTTCCACTATAGTACTTTTCAGAAATAATTTTGAAAGTGTATTGTTCTACCCAGATATATACATACATATGTATACACACATGTGTTCTGTGCTATTTCTCCTGCAGCTCCTTTAATTGTGACTTCTCTTCCTCCTTCTTTTTCTTCTCCTTCTCTTTCTCCTTCTTACTCCCCTTTTATTTTTTTCCCCAAGCAGTATGTTTTAAAGTAGATGCTCCTCTTATGTTGGAGGCTCAAAGATCATGTTGGATAAATGGGACTAGTTTAAATTCCATCCTCGAGGCATGACCAGTACAGAAGAGTCCTCAGTGTTTCAGAGAAATTGTATAAGGGGTTTTAACACATGGATGACCAGAAACTTATTTAACACAATATAGAAACAACTACTGTATGTAGTGAAGATTTGGATATTCGATTTAGGAAGTACACATAGAAGTCTACTCCAAAATGGATAACACATACAAGATATAAAATAAAAACACTCCTTTTCTGTTCAGTTTCATTTAAATTGTTCTGACTATTCTTTTTTAATACGTTTGTCCAGGATCTCTCTGAATTGCAGACTGTGTGTCCCATTAGAATAATAGCTTCAGAAAGGGCCACTGCAGCTACCCAAAGGACACTTTAGAGTTTTGTGAGCAGTTTCTGATGAGCATCAATCGAAGGACATATTGCTGGACACCTTGCAGTGATCATAGTGGGTTATCTTAACAAATAGTTGTTAGTCATGTGTGTGAAATATTGCTGAATAAGACAAGAAGATAATAATTTGTACTTAATAGTCAAGTACAAATTAATAGTCAAATGTTTTTGCACAATTTTAAGATATACATAGAATTTTCAAAAATGGACTAAAACCAAGGATAATTTGTATTTAATTCTGTTCAGATGCCCTTTGAGTTTATCACTATTTGGTAGAGTCATGCCGTTGACAGCAACAATGCTCATGATACTTGCATCATCAGAACAACACACATCTCTGCATAGGTACTGTAGAATTAGGTATAAGCATTTCACCCTGTCATTGTATTTTCTACTGTAACATTGGCTATTGGAATTCACAATGTTTTACTTTCAATTATCTTCCTCCTTTACCTTCTCTATGTTACTGGTACACTGTTAAATTGATGTGGATCTTTCTGAAATGACTTGTGCAGGTTGGTTATGGTATCTCTGACTGTTATTCCAGGCTAGGAACATTACAAAATATTTGTTATACAAAAGGAATGAAAGGTTTTATAAGCTTGAAAAGTGCTACATGTAAAGAGGTCAAAAATTCTTACCTTGACTGAGTTCCATAGGTATCAGAGACTGCTAGACAGAGTAAGAAGGTCTCATTGGTTATCTAAAACCCTCCTATTGACAGATGATGCTGAGTCCTAGAATGATTAAATTTCTTTCCAATGGTGACATGAGCATTAGAACAATGATGGGAGTAGAAAATATGTCTTAAAAGTAAAATATTTTCAACATTGACAGGCATATGTAAGCCACATAGATCAGAAACTTGTTTCAACAATCAGGAACTGGGGTGGGAAAGCTTGCCTAGATGAAGTTGCATAAAATATATATCCCTGCTCCAGGTTCAATAGTCAGATATTTCACTACAGTAGGTCTTTATGCATTTGTATAATTCTTCTGCTTTATATTATGTGCTGGTAATGCCCAAAATACCAATGATTACTATGATGTCAAACGCATAATGATTTTTATTATAGTTATTAGCTTTAAAACTTTGATTCACATTCAGAAGTACATAATAAACTCCACCAGTCACACATAACACGTTGGAAATGACTTTCAAATGTGTGATCAAGTTAAACACACATTTCTCTGTTCTGATCAAAGGGCTGAAGTATCAAATAAATACCAAACAAAAGTGGAAATTATGTGTTCATACATAAAGGGTAAAATAGTTTTCCATATATTATCATTTCATTTGGATTTGATTTATAAAACTTCAGCTTATCTTTCAATGTGTTCTAGTTATTATAAATTAAACCAAATTAGATGCACCTGTTATTTATAGTATGTTGCTGAATTAAAGCAATAGTAACATTTTTTGTTGTTAAAATGGCAGTGTTTTCCTTATTTCTTATTTCAAAAGGTGAAAGTCACTACACTTATAATTGAATCATGGTGGAAGAAAGTAGGGAGATTTATGTAGTCTCAAGCAAGAGATAAACTATGAATAGGAAGATCTGGCTCAGTTCCATCATAGATTTCCAATTTTTTACCTGATTAGTTGTGAGATAATTTTAAATGGAAGTAAGGAGTGTTTCACCTTCTAAAATAGACCAGAAAATGCTGATGAAGTCTTTTGTTCTCATTACCAATATCAATGCAAATAGGAAAGAAGTATTTTCTTTTTTATCTCTCATGCAAAGTACATAGAGCTAACAAAGGAATTGAAAATATTCTATGAAGTTATTTTAAATATATATTTATATGTTTTTTAATATATATATATAGCATAACAGAAATAAAATACTTCTGCAATATTTTAGCTTTCACTATATTCATTTGGAATTAATCTAAGGACGTTGGCATCCTTCAACACACATGAAATTATAATGTTAAATTTTTCATCCAAAAGAATTAATTATTATATTTAAATACAATTGCTCTGAATTAACAGTTTTGACTAAAAAGAAAACAAACAAAAAAAACAAAACTATGTGTTGGCACTTCCTTTCAGAAAGATGGATCAGATACATTTCTCCATATTCTGAAGAGTAGAAAATAAAACAAACAAAATATATCCTGCCTGCTAGTATAAAAATCTTGGATATTATGTGTAAAAAAACATAATCAGAGTAAAAAAAAAAAATTGGAAAGAAAAAAGTAAAAATAGTAGTGACCTCTGGACATAAACACAAATATGATTTTGAATTCCCTAGCTTTTCAGACTATAGTACAATTTCACTTATTTCATATGCTAGTAAGTTTACACTCAAAATTCTTCACACCAGGCTTCAGTAGTACATGAGCCGAGAACCTCCAGATGTAAAAACTGGGTTTAGAAAATGCAGAAGAACCAGTGATCAAATTGCCAAAATCCACTGAATCATAGAGAAAGCAAGGGAATTCCAGAAAAACATCTACTTCTGCTTCATTGACTATGCTACAGCCTTTGTGTGGATCACAACAAACTAGATATTTCTTAAAGAGATGGGAATACCAGAACACATTACCTGTCTCCTGAGAAACCCATGCGCAGGTCATGAAGCAAGTTAGATCAAGACATGGAAAAATGGACTTCTTCAAAATTGGGAAAGGAATACAACAAGGCTGTATATTGTCACCCTGCTTATTTCATTTCTATGCAGAGTACATTATGCAAATGCTGGACTGGATGAATTATAAATTGGAATAAAGATTGCTGGGAGAAATATCAACAACCTCAGATATGCAGATGACCACCCTAATGGCAGAACGCAAAGAGGAACTAAAGAGCTTCTTGATAAGAGTGAAAGAGGAGAATGAAAATGCTGGCTTAAAACTCAATGTTCAAAAAGAAAAATAAAGTAAGATTGTGGCATCAAGTTCCATCACTTCATGGCAAATAGAAGGGGAAAAAAATGGAAGCAGTGAGAGACTTTATTTTCTTGGACTCCAAAATCACTGCAGCCACAAAACTAAAAGACGCTTGTTCTTTGGAAGGAAAGCTACAATAAACCTAGATAGCATATTAAAAGGCAGAGACATAACTTTGTCAACAAAGGTCCATATAGTCAAAGCTATGGTTTTTACAGTAGTCATGTATGGATGTGAGAGTAGGACCATAAAGAAGGCTGAGCACTGAGAAATTGATGCTTCTGAATTTGGTGCTGGAGAAGACCCTTGAGAGTCCCTTGGAAAGCAAGGAGATCAAACCAGTCGAAGCTAAAGGAAATCAACCCTAAATATTCATCAGAAGGACTGATGCTGAAGCTGAAGCTTCAATTCTTAGGCCATCTGATACAAAGAGCTGATTCATTGGAAACGGCCCTGATCCTGGGAAGATTGAAGGTAAAGGAAAAGGGGACAGCAGAGGATGAGATGTTAACATCACCTATTCAATGGCCATGAATTTGAACAAACTCTGGGAGATATTATTGAAGGACAGAACAACCTGGAGGCTACAGTCTGTAGGGTCGCATAGAGACAGACATAAGTTAGCAACTGAACAGACAAAACAAAGCTTTTCATTTTGCCTCAGTTAACTAAAATGGGTGCCAAAGAATCCGATAACTTGGAAGTACCAATGGACACAGAAAATAAGTTGTCCAAACAAATCCTTCTTTTTATATCCAAAGACCCGGAAATAGAAATAGGGAACTTATCTAGACCAGCAACCTTTAGAAAATAACTGCACCATTACCCCCAAACATACAAAAACAAACAAACTAAGCACAGCAAACTGGACCACTCAGACCCAAATCACCAATGGCCAGGGGATGAGCACAGATTTCTACTTTTTCCTGGTCAATATAGTGTTAGTTGCTTCAGTTGTGTCTGACTCTTTGCAAACCTATGGACTGTAGCCCAATAGGATCCTCTGTTCATGGGATTCTCCAGGCAAGAACACTATAGTGGGTAGCCATTCCCTTCTCGAAGGGAGTCTTCCCAACCCAGGGATCAAATCCAGGTCTCCTGCATTGCAAGCAGATTCTTTATTGTCTGAGCCACCAGGCCAATAAAGAAGTTACCCCCACCCTCTGTCAACCTCTTATCCAACCAGAATAGGATCCAAGAAGACTAAAAATTAAGGAACCTGGATTTTCACCCCTCTCTGGCATGCTTCCTTCACATTGGTATCTGAGAAAGCCATTTTGGGAATGTAACAAGGAACCCCCATCTCTCTCAGCCAAAGAAGTATCAGTGGATGGCTATATGGTAGATGAAACACTTATTCCCACCCAACAATGATGAGGAGTCCCCCTTCTCTGGCTGAGCGGGAAACTTGGGCTTTTATTGCCACTGGGCTATAGGTATATGGCACTTGTATACAGGGTCAGAGAAAGCTACATGCCATGTGATGATTTCAGTACTGTCAACCAGGAAGATCTCAAGCTGAACACAAAAGACAGTCAATCATTGCCAAACCCCAGAAAACAAAAGATGCTAAAATTATCTGACAAAGATTTTTTTTTAAGATACCATAATGATTCTTTGACCAACAACTATGATATGCCTGAAATGAGTGAAAAAATGTCTCAGAATTAAATATGGAAAGTTTCAACAACAAGATAAATATATAATGAAAACCCAAGTGAAAATTTTAGAATGAACTTGAGAGCTAAGCTGCTTGGTGTAGAAATAGTCAATATTGTAACAATGAACCAAAATGAAAACAACCCTCCAGTTTTTAAATCACTTACTCCCATGGTGTAAGCAAGCGGCCAAACCTAAGAAATTGTTGGCTCTCCTGACATCCATTTTCCACCATGGCACAATGCCAGGTCCAGGCAGCACAGACACAGGGATCTTTTTACTTCCAAGTGACATCTGATGGTCAGTGGGGAAGGACAGGAGTAAGGACTAGGACTAGAAAACTGCTTGATGTTGAGTAAGAGTAGAGAAACATGTCTTTAAGTTTCCCTCCAGTTCCCTCTCTAAAATGTTCTACAGCAAAAGCACCAGGGGGAAGGAATATGTATATTATACATATTACATATGTATTACTACGTATACATGTGTATACATATTACATACTATAGATATATCAGATATGTATAATAGCCTGGCCAACTGGGGACCCTGAATCCTTGACTGCAACTCCCTTTGGAGAAGGCAAGGCAAAGTCCATGTGCGAGTCTGGTGGCCCCTGAAGCCTGCCAGGAACAGCCTCTGTAATTGCATGTAGTCAGGTCTAAAAAATCACACACAAGCTATTTAGCCAGGAACCAGATTCCTCACATTCTAGCCCAGCGTTTTGTTGTTGTTGTTTTGTTTTCTTCCTCTTCACATGTTCTTGATACATTACTGTTTCATTGATTTCATTAAATAGTTTGTGACTTCTCATTGAATATGAAATATTCCAGGTCATTCAAATTTGAAGAAAAACAAGACAAGAGACAAAGCTTTCATATTTGCTTCCCACTCCTTCTGGGCCTGGAGAAGTTGAAAGGCAGAGTCTGAATGTTAAAGACAGGGGAAAAGGAGCTCACTTCAAATGGAAACTTTTATTCAAAACATTTAAGTTTTAGAAACTTCAACTTAAAGTGTAAATTGTCCAATTTAAGCAGAAAACTTTAAAAACTTAACTGTCTCAATGATACGGATTTATTTATTTTGAAAATACAAAGAAACATATTCAAAAATATGTCTTTTCTTCTTAAACATCTGACAGTTGTGGATCTAGAAAAAAAAATCTTGTCAGTCACCTCAGTTTCCAACTCATGTAGAGGGCATTAATAATCATCACCAGTAAAAATCCTCATAGTGGCTTTGGTTACAAATATGCATAATGTGTTTCAGATGATTGTTTTTCCCCTAAAGGAATATGAACTCAACTGAAATGCATTTTCTTACAGCTGACAATCCTTTACATAATCCTGATATTTTGATTAGTCTTTCGAAGACTTTATTAAAGGACAAAAAGCAGAAAATGTCACACATATGGTATCTCAATATGGGATTCAGATTGTGTATCAGATAATGTGAAGCACATGTCAATAAAATGATCGGATTTTCTTTCTGTTGCTTAGTTTCTGGGTCATGGTAGATGATGCTCCAACAGTATTAGTTCAGTGCTTCATACAGAACTCCTGAGAACAATTTCTAGTTTTTTGCTTTTAAATCTTTAATAAATAAGAGTCAACCGAAGTAATGATGCATAGATCAAAATGTACAATGCGGAGCAGACAAAAAGATATATGAATCCATTTTCTCTTCTAAAATTATCCAATAATTCTATTTTAAATTTAAACTTTATTTTCATGTCCATAAAATTTGCCTTGTAGTCAAGGAAACTATTTGTTTATTATTTTCACAATAAAACTTCAAAGATTTTGTGAATTTTAATGAAGACCTAAAACTAGTTCTAAAATAAAAAATTTACAGGAAAATCAAGTTATTATTTTACTCAGACCTCTGAAGGAATTAGAAACTATGAAAGCATATACCCACAAACACATGTCATATTTAGCAACAATGTATATTTTGTTATAGAACTTAGAACGTCTTAATTAATTATAAACTATGAAATTCTCTTATTATTTCATAGATATCTTTTTTCAAGTTGAAATTCCTTCTTTCTATACCTATGAATCACTGCGTATGAGTAGTTCTTATTTAAGACATTATTTTTCTCTTTGAGTGGTTTTAGAGTCAGCAAATATGAAAGCAAGGGGCAGAGATTTTTCATATAGCCTCTGCTCCCCCTTATACATAGGTTCCCCATTATCAATATCCCCCTCCAGAGAGGTATATATTTTATAATTGATGAAACTACACTGACACATCAAATTCAACCAAAGACATGTTAGGGTTCACTCTTGGTGCTGTACAGTCTAGGGATTTGGACTAATGAATGATTACATGTCAGACTTCCCTGATGGTTCAGATGGTAAAGAATCTGCCTGCAATTCAGGAGACCTGGGTTTGATCACTGGGTGGGAAAGATCCCCTGGCAATGGGAATGGCTACACACTTTATTATTCTTGCCTGGAGAATTCCACAGACAGAGGAATGTGGCAGGCTACAGGCCATGGGGTTGCAGAATTGGACACGACTGAGTAACTAACACTCACTTTTCATGATGAGGTGCATCCATCATAGTAGTATCACACAGAGTATTTTCAATGCCCTGAAAATCCTGGGTTTCATCTTAACATCCTACCTTGCCCCACCCTCTAATAAACACTGATATATTTATTTTCTTCTTAGTTTTACCTTTTCTAGAATGTCATATAATGTTGGAGTTATGCAGTATGCAATCTTTATAGAGTGGTTTCTCTCACTTAACAATATGAATTTAACATTCCTCCATGTCTTTTCACACCTTGATAACTCATCTCTTTTTAGCTCTGAATAGTGTACAATGATCTGGGCATTCTACAGTTTATTTAACCATTCACCTAAAATCTTGGTTGCTTCTGAGATGGAGAATTGTGAATAAAGCTATTATAAACATTCTTATGATGATTTTATGTGGACATAAGCTTTCAGCTTCTTGGTAAATACCAATGACTGTAAAAACCAGACTATATGATAAGATTATGCTTCATTTTATTAGAAAGTATCAAACATTTTTAAAGAGGCTGTACTGCTCTGCATTGCTACCAGCAACAAATGAGAGATTCTATTGCTCCAAATCCTCGTGAGCATATGATGTCACTATTTAGGATTTTGACCATCTAACATGCGTATAGTAGTTCTCATCTTTGTTTTAATTTTCATTTCCCTGGTGACATAAACTGTAGGGGATATTTTAATATGATTATTTGTCATTTGTATATCTTCTTTGGTGAAGTGTCCATTCTTTCACCAATTTTTATTGCAGATTTTGATTTTTGAGAGTTAATAGTTCTTTCTGTATTTTTGGACAACCGTCCTTTATCATATATATGTTTTGCAAATAATTTCTCTCCTTCTTTTATCTTTTCATTCCCTTGACATTATCTTTTGCAGAGCTAAAGGAACATGCCTTTATTGTTGTATCTAAAAATCCATTGCCATACCCAATGTTATCTAGGTTTTTTCCTATCTTATCTTTCAGGAGCTTTATAGTTATACAACTGATTTTACATTTAGTTTTTTCATCTGTTAGTTAATTTTATGAAAGGCTTAAAATCAGTGTCTGCTGCTGCTAAGTTGCTTCAGTCGTGTCGGACTCTGTGCAACCCCATAGATGGCAGCCCACCAGGCTCCCTCATCGCTGGGATTCTCCAGGCAAGAACACTGGAGTGGGTTGCCATTTCCTTCTCCAATGCATGAAAGTGAAAAGTTAAAGTCAAGTCGCTCAGTCGTGTCCGACTCTTAGCGATCCCATGGACTGCAGCCCACCGGGCTCCTCTGTCCATGGTATTTTCCAGGCAAGAGTACTGAAGTGCGGTGCCATTGCCTTCTCTGAAAATCTGTGTCTAGGCCCACTGTTTTGCATGTTGGTAGCCAGTTGTTATAGAACTATTTGTTAGAAACACATTCTTTTCCTCCATTGTGCTCCTATATCAAATGTCATTTGACTGTATTCAATGGGGTCTATTCCTGGACTCTCTATTTTGTTCCATTGGTCTACTTGTCTATTACCTTTCCAATACTGCACTACTTAATCACTGCAGCTTTACAGGCTTGAAGTCAGGTAGTGTCTCTCCTCCAAATTTGCTCATCTCATTCAATATTGTCTACTATACTGAATCTGTTGCCACCCCATTTTTTAGGGAAAAAAAATAGATATCCATAAAATAACTTGCTGGGATTTTGATAAGGTTTGCATTGAATGTATAGATCAAGTTAGGAAAAACTGACATCTTGATAATACTGATTCTTCCTACCCATGAAAACGTAATGTCTCTCCATTTATTTAGTTCTTTGGTTTTGTTCATAGAGTTTATAGTTGTCTTTATAAAGATACATACAAAATTGATTTTGTTTATTAAATTTGTATCTTTCAACTATGCTGTATTTGCTTATTAGTTCCAGGGGTGTTTGTCAATTCTTTCTGACTTTCTATTTAGACTATCATACAATCTGCAAGCAAATCTAGTTTTATTCATTCTTTTCCAATCTGTATACTTTTTATTTCCTTCTTTGATCTTATTGCATTAGCTAATACTTCCAGTACAATGTTGAAAAGTAATGTTGACAGAATATATCCTTGCCTTGTTACTGATTTTAGAGGGAAAGCTTCCAGTTTCTCACAATTAAGTAGGGAGTTAGCTGTGGGGTTTTATGTAATCTATGTTATCAAACTTGTGGACATAGAATTGTTCATATTATTCATGTATTATACTTTTAATGTCCATGGGATCTGGTGATTATGACCTCTCATTTTTCTGAAATTAGCAATTTATTTCTCTTTTTTTCTTAACCAAGGTAGAGGCTTATCAATTTATCTTTTCAAAATATATTTAACTTAAAAATATATAATAGAACTAATGCATAAATATGGAATCTAGAAATAGGGTACTGATGAACCTATTTGCAGAGGCGCAGTGGAGACACAGACATAGAGAAGAGACAGAAACACGGCTGGAAGAGGAGAAGGGGACGGTGGGATCTATGGAGAGCAACATGGAAACGTACATTACCATCTGTAAAATAGACAGCCAGTGGGGATTTGCTATACGACTCAGGGAACTCAAACAGGGGCTCAGTAACAATCTAAAGGAGTGGGATGGGGTTGGAAGGGGGAGGGAAGTTTCAGTGGGAGGGGACATAGGTAAACCTATGGCTGATTCATGTTGATGTTTGGTAGAAACCAACATAATACTGTAAAGCAATCATCCTTCAATTAAAAATAAATAAATTATATATGTGTGTGTGTATGTGTGTGTGTATATATATATATGTGTATATATATATATATATATAAATATAAAAAATAAATAAATTATATATGTGTGTGTGTATATATATATGTATATATATATATAAATATAAAAAAATAAATTGTATATGTGTGTGTGTATGTGTGTGTGTATATATATATATATGTATATATACACACATAGTAGAGATATACATTCTTTTAATATTCTCGAGAGTTGATTTTAATATCTGTGTCAATTCTGGGATGGTTTCAATTGATTATATTTTTCTGCCTAATGGCATCATATTTTCCTGCATCTTTGCATTCTGAATATTATTTCATTGATTGCCTAATGTGATGGTTAATTTTATGTGTCAAAATAGGTAGGCAGCAGTGTCCAGATACTTGGACAAACATTACTTTGGATGCCTTTGTACAGGTGTTTCTTTGGATAAGATTAACATTTAAATTAGTGGATGTTGTGTAAAGTATTACATATGGTATCCTATGTAATATGGATGAGTACCATACAATCAGTTGAAGGCCTAAACAAACAAAGACTGACCTCCCTCCAGCAAGAAGGAGATCTGCTAGATTCGAGTTGCAACTTTTCACTGGGATTCCAACCTACCAGTCCCCATGGCAGATTTTAGACTTACCAAACAAGTGATTGACTCTATGATCACTTGAGACAATTCCTTAAAATTTCTCGATACATATATACATACATACATACATATATACGTACATAAATAAGCAGGTACACACACATCCTGTTCTGCCTCTCAGGAGAACCCTAACTAATACACCAGACACTGTGTATTGCACTTTTTTGCACTGGATATTTTGTAGTGCTGCACTTATTATTGAGCTTTGCTCTGGAAAGTAGTTATGCTTAATATTTCTTGCTTTTAGCAGTTGTTAGGTGGGACAAGAACTTTATCTAGAGTTAATCACTCCAACCAACCCTGACTGAGGGGATCATTCTGTCTAGTTTTCCCAGTTTCCTATGAATTTTGAAGCTTTCTTTTGTGAGTGCCAGATACTATTCTTTTTAATTCTTTTGGATAGTTCTTTCCATGTTGTCTTAGTCAGTCTTGTCTACAATAACAAAGTACCAGAGAGTGGATGGCTTAGTTAAAAAAAAAAAAAGAATATTTTTCTCACAGATCTGGTTGCTAAAAATGTGAAACCAGGGTGTCAGCATGGTTAAGTTCTGGCGAGACCTCTCTATGACTTTACAGATTGCAGACTTATCCTTGTATTATCACGTGGCAGAAAAACAGAAAGCTAGTTTTCTGGTCTTTTTTTTTAAATTTTTTTAAAATATAAATTTATTTATTTTAATTGGAGGTTAATTACTTTACAGTATTGTATTGGTTTTGCCATACATCAACATGAATCTGCCACAGATATACACATGTTCCCCACCCTGAACCCCCCTTCCTTCTCCCTCCCCATACCATCCCTCATCCCATTCATGAGGACTCTACTATCATTATCTCCACTTCATAATGCCATTATTTGGGGAATTAAATTTCAGCATATTAATTATATTTTATTTTATTTATTTATTTATTTTAATTTTATTTTATTTTTAAACTTTACATAATTGTATTAGTTTTGCCAAATATCAAAATGAATCCGCCACAGGTTAATTTTAAAAGGACATAAATAGCCCGTAAAATTCTGTCCCTGGTAACTAAAATTCATGTCCTCATGTTAAAAATTACATTCATTCCAGCCCAATATTCCCAACAGTCTTGACTCATTCCAGCATTAAGTCTGAAATCTGAAGTCTCATCTAAAATATATTCTAAATTAGACATGGATGAAACTCAAGGTATGATTCATCTTGAGTCAAAATATCTTCCCAACTTATAAAACCAAGCAAGTTATATGCTTCCAAAATGAAATGATAGAAGAGGAATAGGTTAGACATTCCCATTCCAAAGGGATAAAAAGGGAAGAATAAAATGATGATGGTCCCAAACAAGTACAAAACTAGCAAGGCATGAGATATTAAATATTGAGAGTAAACTGTTTTGTTCCTTGCTCTTCCCTTCAGGCTCACTATGGTAGCAGTCCAGCTGCTACAGTTCAGCAGGAGAGATTCCTGTCCTATATCTCTGCTAAGTGGAGGTCAAGCCCCCATAACTGGCAGAGATTGACTGTCCTATTGTAAATGAGGCAATGGTCCCCACTTCTGAAACTGAAGAAATATCTCTGATAACTACTGAATCATCTTAGGGGTCATTCTTCCCTTAAATTAAAAAAATGGAGTATGTTCATAGCCAAATAGCTCTATGATCCCACCCTATAAACTTCTGAAGTCTGACAGCCTTTCTTAATTCTGTCCTGTCTCCTTTCTCTTTAGTTTAATCTGTAGTTTTCTTTTAAAGGTAGTTGGTTATATCCAGGGTTCATAAGTATCCAAATCTCCTTATCAAGTAGTTGCTTAGCCATACCCTTAGTATTCTCTTCTGAATATGCTTCCTCATTTTTTTTCAATATGGACAGACTGAGAATTTTCCAAATTTAAGATCTAGTTTCTCTCAATAGTTCAATCTTCAAGTCATTTCCCTCTTCTTGTGCTTCACTATAAGCAGTCAGGAGGACCAAAGCGCTCATTCAGTAATTTTCTCCTCTCCTAAATGTCTACTTTCATTGCTTGCAAGTTTTACTTTGCACAAAATACAGGAACAAGAACACAATTTAGCCAATTTCTTTGCTACTTTATAAAAAGTATCACCTTTTCTTTGTGAGTGTGTGGGTTAGTCACTCAGGCGAACAGACTCTTTGCAGCCACGTGGACTGTAGCTTGCAGACTCCTCTGTCCATGGGGTTCCCCAGGCAAGAATACTGGAATAGGTTGCCATTCCCTTCTGAGGCTTTCTCTTTATTGTCCAATAAGAGTCCATCATTTCTTCCTGAGACTTCATTAAAATAACATTTATTGTCCATGTTTCTATCAATATTTGGTATATGATTACATAGTCTGTAAGAAAACATCAGTTGTGTTTACATTTCTGAGACCTCTTCAGATTTGCTTTTATTTATTTATTTTTTTTTGCTTTTTAAAATTTATTTTTAATTGGGGTATAATTGATTTACAATGTTGTGTTAATTTCTGCTGTAACATGCTGAATCAGCTATATGATACATGTATTCCCTTTCTCTTGAGCCTCCTTCTCACCGTCCCCGCCACCATGCTTTCTTTTTTTTTTTTTCTAATTTTATTTTATTTTTAAACTTTACATAATTGTATTAGTTTTGCCAAATATCAAAATGAATCTGCCACAGGTATACATGTGTTCCCCATCCCGAACCCTCCTCCCTCCTCCCTCCCCATACCATCCCTCTGGGCCATCCCAGTGCACCAGCCCCAAGCATCCAGCATCGTGCATCGAACCTGGACTGGCAACTCGTTTCCTACATGATATTTTACATGTTTCATTGCCATTCTCCCAAATCTTCCCACCCTCTCCCTCTCCCACAGAGTCCATAAGATTGTTCTATACATCAGTGTCTCTTTTGCTGTCTTGTACACCGGGTTATTGTTACCATCTTTCTAAATTCCATATATATGTGTTAGTATACTGTATTTATGTTTTTCCTTCTGGCTTACTTCACTCTGTATAATAGGCTCCAGTTTCATCCACCTCATTAGAACTGATTCAAATGTATTCTTTTTAATGGCTGAGTAATATTCCATTTTGTATATGTACCACCGCTTTCTTATCCATTCATCTGCTGATGGACATCTAGGTTGCTTCCATGTCTTGGCTATTATAAACAGTGCTGCGATGAACATTGGGGTACACGTGTTTCTTTCCCTTCAGGTTTCCTCAGTGTGTATGCCCAGCAGTGGGGTTGCTGGATCATAAGGCAGTTCTATTTCCAGTTTTTTAAGGAATCTCCACACTGTTCTCCATAGTGGCTGTACTAGTTTGCATTCCCACCAACAGTGTAAGAGGGTTCCCTTTTCTCCACACCCTCTCCAGCATTTATTATTTGTAGACTTTTGGATCGCAGCCATTCTGACTGGTGTGAAATGGTATCTCATAGTGGTTTTGATTTGCATTTCTCTGATAATGAGTGACGTTGAGCATCTTTTCATGTGTTTGTTAGCCATCTGTATGTCTTCTTTGGAGAAATGTCTATTTAGTTCTTTGGCCCATTTTTTGATTGGGTCGTTTATTTTTCTGGAGTTGAGCTGTAGGAGTTGCTTGTATATTTTTGAGATTAGTTGTTTGTCGGTTGCTTCATTTGCTATTATTTTCTCCCATTCTGAAGGCTGTCTTTTCACCTTGCTAATAGTTTCCTTTGATGTGCAGAAGCTTTTAAGGTTAATTAGGTCCCATTTGTTTATTTTTGCTTTTATTTCCAATATTCTGGGAGGTGGGTCATAGAGGATCCTGCTGTGATGTATGTTGGAGAGTGTTTTGCCTATGTTCTCCTCTAGGAGTTTTATAGTTTCTGGTCTTACATTTAGATCTTTAATCCATTTTGAGTTTATTTTTGTGTATGGTGTTAGAAAGTGGTCCAGTTTCATTCTTTTACAAGTGGTTGACCAGATTTCCCAGCACCACTTGTTAAAGAGATTGTCTTTAATCCATTGTATATTCTTGCCTCCTTTGTCAAAGATAAGGTGTCCATATGAGCATGGATTTATCTCTGGGCTTTCTATTTTATTCCATTGATCAATATTTCTGTCTTTGTGCCAGTACCATACTGTCTTGATAACTGTGGCTTTGTAGTAGAGCCTGAAGTCAGGTAGGTTGATTCCTCCAGTTCCATTCTTCTTTCTCAAGATCGCTTTGGCTATTCGAGGTTTTTTGTATTTCCATACAAATTGTGAAATTATTTGTTCTAGCTCTGTGAAGAATACTGTTGGTAGCTTGATAGGGATTGCATTGAATCTATAAATTGCTTTGGGTAGTATACTCATTTTCACTATATTGATTCTTCCAATCCATGAACATGGTATATTTCTCCATCTATTAGTGTCCTCTTTGATTTCTTTCACCAGTGTTTTATAGTTTTCTATATATAGGTCTTTAGTTTCTTTAGGTAGATATATTCCTAAGTATTTTATTCTTTCTGTTGCAATGGTGAATGGAATTGTTTCCTTAATTTCTCTTTCTGTTTTCTCATTATTAGTGTATAGGAATGTAAGGGATTTCTGTGTGTTGATTTTATATCCTGCAACTTTACTATAGTCATTGATTATTTCTAGTAATTTTCTGGTGGAATCTTTAGGGTTTTCTATGTAGAGGATCAGGAGGAGAAGCAGGCCATAGAGGATGAGATGGCATCACCGACTCAATGGACATGAGTTTGAGTAAACTCTGGGAGTTGGCGATGGACAGGGAGGCCTGGCGGGCTGCCATCCATGGGGTTGCAAAGAGTCAGACACGACTGAGCGACTGAACTGTATTGAACTGAGTAAGAATATGTTGGAAAAGAGTTGAAAATCACTCTAGAAGAAGCCAAGATTGTTGTAAAGGGAGATTTGCTTTAAAAATCCCTTAACAATCTTGGCTTCTTCTAGAGTGATTTTCAACTCTTTTCCAACATATTCTTACTCAGTTCAATACAGTTCAGTCGCTCAGTCGTGTCTGACTCTTTGCAACCCCATGGATGGCAGCCCGCCAGGCCTCCCTGTCCATCGCCAACTCCCAGAGTTTACTCAAACTCATGTCCATTGAGTCGGTGATGCCATCTCATCCTCTATGGCCCGCTTCTCCTCCTGACTTTAATCTTACCCAGCATCAGGGTCTTTTCAAATGAATCAGTTCTTCATGTCAGGTAGCCAAAGTATTGGACTTCAGCTTCAGTCCTTCCAATAAATATTCAGGACTGATTTCCTTTCAGATGGACTGGTTGGATCTCCTTGCAGTCCAAGGGACTCTCAAGAGTCTTCTCCAACACCACAGGTCAAAAGCATCAGTTATTCAGTGCTCAGCTTTCTTTATAGTCCAACTCTCACATCGATACATGACTACTGGAAAAACTATACCTTTCACTAGATGGACTTTTGTTGGCAAAGTAATGTCTCTGCTTTTTAATATGCTGTCTAGGTTGGTCATAGCTTTTCTCCCAAGAAGCAAGTGTCTTTTAATTTCATGGCTGCAGTCACCACCTTTAGTGATTTTGAAGCCAAAAAAAATATAGTCTGTCACTTTTTCCACTGTCTCCCTATTTGCCATTAAGAGATGGGATCTGATGCCATAATCTTAGTTTTCTGAATGTTGAACCTCAAGCCAACTTTTTCACTCTCCTCTTTCACTTTCATCAAGAGGCTCTTTAGTTCTGCTTCGCTTTCTGCCATAAGGGTGGTGTCATCTGCACATTTGATGTTACTGATATTTCTCCCAGCAACCTTGATTCCATCTTGTGCTTCATCCAGCCCTGCATTTCTCAGATGTACTCTGCATATAAGTTAAATAAGCAGGGTGACAATATATAGCCTTGATGTACTCCTTTCCCTATTTGGAACCAGTCAATTGTTCCATGTCCAGTTCTAACTGTTGCTTCTTGATCTGCATACAGATTTCTCAAAAGGCAGGTTGGTGGTCTGGTATTCCCAACTCTTTAAGTATTTTCCACAGTTTGTTGTTGTCCACGTAGTCAAAGGCTTTGGCATAGTCAATAAAGCAGAAGTAGATGTTTTTCTGGAACTCTCTTGCTCTTTCTATGATCCAGTTGATGCTGGCAATTTGATTTCTGGTTCCTCTACCTTTTCTAAATCCAGCTTCAACATCTGGACATTCATGGTTCACATATTGTTGAAGCCTGGCTTGGAGAATTTTGAGCATTACTTTACTGCATGTTAGATGAGTGCAATTGTGCGGTAGTTTGAGCATTCTTTGGCATTGCCTTTCTTTGGGATTGGAATAAAAACTGACCTTTTCCAGTCCTGTGGCCACTGCTGAGTTTTCCAAATTTGCTGCCACATTGAGCGCAATACTTTCACACCATCCTCTTTTAGGTTTTGAAGTAGCTCAACTATTTTATGGAATTCCATCACCAGCACTAGCTTTGTTCGTAGTGATGCTTCCTAAGGCCCACTTGACTTCTCATTCCAGGATGTCTTGCTCTAGGTTGGTGATCACACCATTTTGATTATCTGGGTCATGAAGATCTTTTTGTATAGTTCTTCTTTGTGTTCTTGGCTCCTGTCTTAGTATCTTCTGTTTCTATTAGGTCTATATCATTTCTGTCCTTTATTGTGCCCATTTTTGCATGAAATCTTCCCTTAGTATCTCTAATTTTCTTGAAGAGAACTCTAGACTTTCCCATTCTATTGTTTTCCTCTATTTCTTTGCATTGATCCCTGAGGAAGGTTTTCTTATCCCTCCTTGTTATTCTTTGGAACTCTGCATTCAAATGGGTATTTCCTTCCTTTTCTCCTTTGCTTTTCCTTTCTCTTCTTTTCACAGCTATTTGTAAGGCCTCCTCAGACAACCATTTTTGCATTTATTTTTCCTTGGGGATGGTCTTGATCCCTGCCTTCTGTACAGTGTCACGAACCTCCATCAATAATTATTCAGGCATTCTATCTAATCCCTTGAATCTATTTTTCACTTCCACTGTATAATCATAAGTGATTTGATTTAGGTCATACCTGAATGGTCTAGTGCTTTTCTCTACTTTCTTCAATTTAAGTCTGTATTTGGCAATAAGGAGTTCATGGTCTGAGCCACAGTCAGCTCCTGGTCTTGTTTTTGCTGACTGTATAGAACTTCTCCATCTTTGGCTGCAAAGAATATAATCAGTCTGATTTTGATATTGACTATATGGTGATGTCCATGTGTAGCAACTTCTCTTATGTTGTTGGAAGAGGGTGTTTGCTGTGACCAGTGCATTCTCTCGGCAAAACTCTGTGAGTCTTTGCCCTGCTTCATTTTGTTCTCACTACCCAGTTCCAAAGCTGCCTCCACATTTTTAGTTATTTGTTACATCAATACCCTACTTCTTATTACCATTTTCCGACTTAGTTTGTACTACAATAACAAGTCACTATACATTGAGTGGCTTAAACAATAAACATCATAGTTCTGGAGGCTGGAAGTCCAAGATTAGTGTGCTGAAGTTGTATGATTTTTGATGAGGACTCTCTTCCAGATTACAGACTGTAGACTCCTGTATTCTCACATGGAGAAAAGAGAGAAATTAACTCACTGGCCTCTTTTACTAAGAGCACTACTTCCATTTATGAGGATTCAATCCTCATGATCTGTGTACCTCCCAAAGGCGCCATCTCCTAATGGCATCGCACTGAGGATTAAATTTCAGTATGAACATTGAGTAGACACAAATATTTATAAATAAATGTTTTCAAAAAGTTATTATATGCAGTATGATGATCAACATTCTGCTGAGTACTTAAGACATACATTCTGCTGAATGTCTGCAGATTTGCAGATTTCTTTCTCTGTACCACTTTTTAGTAAATGAAACTATATCCTGCAACTCTGTCTACTTTGGTTCGCTGCACTCTTGACTCTGTCTCTTGAAATATTATAATTTCTGGGTTCTACTTAGATTTCGTTTCCTGGTGTCATTTTTAAAACTGTCCCAAGATAGACTGTTAGGGCTTACTTCATCTCTTTCCAGTGTCCAAGTGTTCAATGTCTTCTGTTGTTTGATGTCCATTGTCTTGAAAACCATTGAATCAAATGTTTTTGTCTGTTTTATTGTTTGTTTTTGTTTGTTACAGGGAAAAGTATAAATATAACCTCTGTTACTGTCTTTTCATTGGTATCAAATATTTATTTAGTTGTATTTTTTTTTAATATTAAGAACACATGTATACCTGTGGCAGATTCATGTTGATTTATGGCAAAACCAATACAATATTGTAAAGTTAAATAAAATAAAATAAAAAAAAGAAAGAAGGATGAGGAAATATGTTATTTGCCAGTCATGTATCTTCTTAGCTATTAAATTGAGAATCATGCTGCTGAGATATGAAATACTCTGGCTACCGTTAAAGTTAAGAAAGGCAAAAGACATAACTTGAACTAATTTGAAGAAAGCCAAGACCATTTTAAGACTAAATTTCCAGATTTTAAAGATAGTGTAGTGTGTCAAAGGGTGAAATTCTGAACAGTGTGAAGCAGTGGCTTCAGCCATCTAAGCAGCATGGTATCCTGAAGATTGTCTTGTCATGCTGGAAGGTCAGGTTCAGAAGGCTCACTAGTGAGGTTTCTCCCCACAGAGAGGGACAGAGAGAGCGGCAGAAGTTCTCTGCATACTGCGAAGGTGACTTTGTTCTCAGTGTGAGAGCAGGGTGATCATAGCTCTCTAGGCTGAACTTGCTGTGAGCCCATCTATAATGCCTGTGCAGGGAGCAGAAAGGCCAGTTTGTCTGTAGCCTTCCCACCCCCGCCATCCCCCCTAACCTCATGACCTGGTAGCAGAAGTCTAGCTTATTTTCCAAAAGAAACGATGAAGGACAGGGAACACCAAAAATCTACCCAGGACTGGTACATAATTTTCACAAGAGGGAAATAAAGTCATGACACAGTTCTAAGCAATGGCATGAACTATGACGAGAAAGGGGAAATGAAGTAGAATGAAAGCACAAAAATCTTGTAGAAAAGGGGCCATATTTTTAAAAGTCTATAATGTTGAAATCAATTTCTCTGGGTTATTGCCTCTAGAATATGTCCATAACTTTTTTCTGTCAGTTTTATAGTTTAGATATTATAAATATAATATATTGCCAAATACTGTTAGTATGACCCTGATCAATGTTTTTACAATCTATGTTTGAAAGACATTGGATGGCTTTTTCTTGAAGCATTCTTAGATTTGATCAGACTTATAAAATGAGTTTGGATCATTATCTTTCCCTTTATTCCACAGATTATATGTAAATATATAGATATAATTTTGTATAGATATTTATATGCAGATATAATATATATATGTGTCTATTAAAATAAATTTGAAATATGTTGACATATTTTACTTTACATGCTCTACTTAAGAACTACTTTCCTTCAAATTAATGATGACTTTCATTATTTAAAATCTTTTCATCATAACCTTGACTACTTTCTTCCTTTCCTTAAGCTTCTTTTATTTGTTTTTACATTTGATCTTGTTTATAAAATAAACTTTAAATTCTCTGCTATTAAAGATTACACATACATTGCAAATGTATGGTGACATTTAAGTGTCAGCCGTCTTGGAACCATATTGAAACAGCTGTTTTGGGATTGTTCTCTTATAAGATTTAACACTGTTAACTATGGCATCCTAAATTTATATTGGTCTTGCTTTGGCTCCCAGTAATGAATTAAGATCATTTTTTTATATTTACCTGATAATTTACATATATTTTTTTCATTTGAAATCTATTTCCCCATATAAAAGTGATTTTTTGGAACATGTGTTAACCAATAACTTTTATCTAGTCACTGAAATTATATACCGATATATCACTGGTACATGATCCACAGTTTATAACAAGCAAAAATCTTGCTCTAAAAGTATTTAATAAACCAAAATGATTATGCATATGTTTCACTTGAAAGTCTTAAAAATTGACCCTGGAAAATTCAGCCTGATGTGTAATTTTCTTTTTTTGCCCTGTGTTTGAAATAATTTTAATTATGTTTCTATAGACATATTTTATATATACATATATATATATATATATATAGTATATATATTTATAGTAGTTGTCAGGTCAGTTGATTTCCCCTTTTAATATAATAATAATAACATACTGTATGACTTTATTAAATAAACATTTGTTAAATGGAGCACAGGGTGTCTGATGGTGAACCATGGGTTTACAAACAGATCAAAAGAAAATAGCAAAAGTCTAGCTTATTTTTCAAAAGAAACGATGAAGGACAGGGAACACCAAAAATCTACCCAGGACTGGCACATAATTTTCACAAGAGGGAAATAAAGTCATGACACAGTTCTTAGCAATGGCATGAACTATGATGAGAAGCTTTGAAATAGCAAAGTTTACTACACACAGTTCTTAAATCCTGGAAGAATTAAAGGGATGCCTTGAGGGGCCACAAGGAAAGGTTAAGGCAGAAGGTAAATAAAGACAGGACTGGGAGTACAAGACTTTTTTAGTGTCCATCTCTTCAGGCATTGGGGATTGATATTGTGGCTCTGACCTGACTGGTCAATTCAAACCAAAAGAGTGGGATTTTGGTAAATCCTGCAAGGATCATATAGGACATATAGGTGCTGGGAAGTAAGAGAGACTGTTGACCAAAAGGGTTGTGGAGAAAGTCATCTCAGGGACTTATATTTGTTTGTATCTAGATCATGGCATCTGGTCCCACCACTTCATGGGAAATAGATGGGAAAACAGTGGAAATAGTGTCAGACTTTATTTTTCTGGGCTCCAAAATCACTGCAGATGGTTACTGCAGCCATGAAATTAAAAGACGCTTACTCCTTGGAAGGAAGGTTATGATCAACCTAGATAGCATATTCAAAAGCAGAGACATTACTTTGCCAAAAAAGGTCTGTCTAGTCAAGGCTATGGTTTTTCCTGTGGTCATATATGGATGTGAGAGTTGGACTGTGAAGAAGGCTGAGTGCCGAAGAATTGATGCTTTTGAACTGTGGTGTTGGAGAAGACTCTTGAGAGTCCCTTGGACTGCAAGGAGATCCAACCAGTCCATTCTAAAGAAGATCGGCCCTGGGATTTCTTTGGAAGGAATGATGCTAAAGCTGAAACTCCAGTATTTTGGCCACCTCATGCGAAGAGTTGACTCATTGGAAAAGACTCTGATGCTGGGAGGGATTGGGGGCAGGAGGAGAAGGGGACGACAGAGGATGAGATGGCTGGATGGTGTCACTGACTCAATGGACGTGAGTCTGAGTGAACTCTGGGAGTTGGTGATGGACAGGGAGGCCTGGCATGCTGCGATTCATGAGGTCGCAAAGAGTCCGAAACGACTGAGCGACTGATCTGACCTGATCTGATCTGAGGGCATGAGCTTACAAGAGGAGTCTAATGTCAGTTTAAGATCCCTACAAGCCCAGTGGTCAAACAAAATAGACATGAGACTCCAATCCCAAGTTGTAACTTAGCTAAACACTCAACAGATGCACACAATGGGATTTTAAGAAATCAGGGTGAGATCAAGGGGGGATGCAAGGCTTTGGGATCTCCTGGTTCTTCAGCTATCAAGATTACCTGTGTGACTTCTAATAGACTTTTTTTACCATTTCTGAAGCTTTACATAATTATGTTCAAAGCATCTGGCATAAAGTAATAAGATAATGGGATTTTTAAGGCCTTTTTATGTAAATTTATAATATTACATTCTCTTTACCTTTCTTCAATTGATTTATTTTTCTCCAGATCATAGTAGTCTTGGAGAGTTTAGGTTTTCACTAAGGTGACCTACTCAATGTAGGGTACCAATCCAAGCTAATGCAGGGGGCGCTCAAAACAGCATGAAAACCCAATCTAAGTTAACTAGATACATGGCTAATTTCTACAGATTTGGATCAATATTAAAATTACATTTTGGTCACTTAATATGTTTTTGCAATTAGAGAAGACTTTCTTTTTTCTTTACTAGTTTAGACCTTGGTTTAAATCACTGATGAATTAATTTTGATTATTTGAGAAATATAAAACAGAAAATAGGAGATTTAATTTGTAAACTAAAATTTATCTATAAATGTGAAAAATGTGTTTCTATAATATAGTACCTTTTATATATATATATATATATATATATATACAATATTAAATCAAACCATATTAAAGTGCTGTCTTTGATTATGTGGGGAAAAGATCAAAAATGAAAATTAAATGTTTAAATATGCTCAAAGATTATTACCCTACAAACAATTCATAACATATAGTTTACAGCAAAAGGAATATATAGACACATAGTCATGAAAAATATTAGAAGGGATCTTGCTTTCAGAATCATGAGGAAAAAAACATCAATTTATTCTACTTGCATTTGAAAAAATAATATTCTGGCATATCAGACATAATTTAAAATATTTGGCTTTGCTACCTTGCTGCATAAATTGGCATTATTTAAATATATGTTCATTTAAAAAAAAAAAAAACACCTTTTTCCTGGAAAGATCTTGACACTCAATGGCATAACATCTGCAAGTTTCAGGCTGTCAGACAGTCACATTGGCACTGTCAGGCAAAAGGCTAATGAGTCTGAGATGGTCTAAAATAAGGACTAAAACATTCGGGAGGCCTGGCAGATAGCATTAAATAAATGCGAAATAATCAGCTCTAGAGCAGTTGATTAGAAAAGAGGGCAAATTTTACTTGCAAATAGGACATAGTTGGCAGGTTAACCTGAACAGGTCTCAGTGCTATTGAAATCTCATAATGGTGCTTTGTGAACACTTCCTTTTAAGCTTTGACATTTTATAATTAAGTTACATGGTGTATTGTTTCTTTTTTGGGTGATGGGCTGTTTAAGGGGGGGTCTCTAAAAATGACGAAAATACTTTCAATCCATTAACATAAACAAGTATCATTAACCTAAAATAAAATCAGAAATAAACCTTTTGGTTTTCTCTTTTATAGTTTGTACCATACCTGCAGAGTTACAGTTGTCTTTTCTCTTTTCTTTCATTTAACAGTCTGGGACATAGTGGTTTGAAAAAATGATTACCACTGGAAATCCTTATTCAATTCCTCCTAAATATCAGAGCTTGAACAGAATTGCAGTAGGTTGCACTAAATCATTTCTGTTATGACCTTATATTTTGAAATTGTAACTGATAGACAAAATACTGTATATGTTTGTGGGGAAAAAAGTGTATCTGGTTGACGAGAAGAAAAGTTCTTATCCTTATTTCTTACATAAAACTGATTCCTTAAAATTTGAAGAAAATAATTTAATATTAATTTTGTTATAAAATTTGTTATAAAATTATTGTTCCAATTTCTTGCCTATGAGAAAAATTATATAATCAAAAAGAAACATTTAAAAATTTGAATATTCTTATATAGTTAAATTGAGATATGACATTATTTTAGGATTTCCTTTGATATGTTATGAGTAAAGTAACTTGGAAAAACTTGTGTCAGTTCCACACCTGTAATTATGTGGAATTATGTTAATTAGACTAACTAGAATGTGTTGAACGCTAATGATTAATGATAAGAAAGAAAAGATCATAAAAAGTCTAATAGGATTCAAATCTGATCTAGATGGAATAATTTTACACAAAATGAATATTTTTATACAAAATGAAAGGAGTTATGCCAATAAATGGAACAATTAAATGTTAATAAAAACAGCAATAAGGTTAAGTATAATGATCAAGGTTTAATTAAAATTCTATTGGAAATTTCAAATCATTGATCTCTCTCTATCAGAAAAGATGATGTAATACTATAGTATATTGTCCTTCAACTAGTCACTTTGTAGTTTTCATATATATATATATAATTTATATATTATATAAATTATATATATGTCTCATCTGTTCTTAATGAGAACTCTGTAGCAATTCTGACTAAACCAGCAACCATACCTCAAAATGAGACACCAATTCTTAAGGTGCACAGTGGTGTAATTAGAATTATGAGTTAGATACTCTTCTAAATTAGTAACAGAGATTCAATTATTGTAAATGATTCAAATATCATTTCTATCAAATAATGATCCAAATAAAGTGATAGTCCAGATATGATTATAAAATCTAAAATGCCAACATAAACTGAGTATGAACAGGTGAATATAAGAAGTATTCTGAGTGATGCTGTAAAATATCCAAAGATTTCTAGGCAGCAAAATTTATTTAGTCATCAAGCACTGCCAGTGACGTGACTTAGAAAAATGGGCAGTGTACACTGTAGCCTACATCTGTAGCTATAAATGATAAAACAAAACCACCACTCATAACCAGGAAGGGAAATTGGCAGATCACATACTTATATTTTCTTTCACCTTAAGGTGCTGAAGTTAAATAAATGATAATTTATTAAAAGCACATATATTTTTTATTTTGCTTATGTTTGGATAACATTTAAAATTAATCATGAATTCATGTTATTATGAAACATTTTTGAAAAAAAACACAGTCCCAGAATGAGTTTAAGTTTTCAAAATATCAGATTAAAAAAGTCTCACTTCTCTGAAATAGGAGATAATAATATACATAATCATAACACTGCTAAATTAATTTCAATATTTAAATACCATGAATCATTCTCATTGGGATTTCAAGAAAAAATTCATGTTGTTATATCAAATAAAAGGGAAAAAATTATCATCTTGAATGTTTTTCAGGCTTTTGCCCTCAAACATGCCTTTTGTAACTTCTTTCAAATTCTAATAATAATGACAATTTTGTGTGATGTAAGGTAAATATGAATATACTTTGTCTCAATATTATATAGATTTAATAGACGTAGGTTAAAGTCACATAAACTAGATATTCTATAAGTATCTTCCTATTTTAAATATGGATTTTATTTCAGAGGGTATCATAATGTATTTCTGAACAATTAAAAAAAACATTATGTAGTGACTTGTACATCTTTTCAATTTAGATCACCATTGATATAATACATATCTCTAGAAGATATGTTCTAGTAAAGAAAGCATAAATAGAACCTGGCATTCATTAATTAAAACCATTCAGTATTTAAACACCATAATATCACTCAATGGAAAATAACACTCTAAATTCTGATTTTCTATCACCGTAAATTTGAACAATACTACTTCAAATTCAAAATCACTGAAATTCAAAATCACTGCAAATGGTGACTGCAGCCATGAAATTAAAAGATGCTTTCTCCTTGGAAGGAAATGTATCACCAGCCTAGACAGCATATTAAAAAGCAGAGACACTACTTTGCCAACAAAAGTCCATCTAGTCACAGCTACGGTTTTTCCAGTAGTCATGTATGGATGTGAGAGTTGGACTATAAAGAAAGCTGAGCACTGAAGAATTGATGCTTTTGAACTGTGGTGTTGGAGAAGACTCTTGAGAGCCCCTTGGACTGCAAGGAGATCCAACCAGTCCATCCTAAAAGAAATCAGTCCTGAATATTCATTGGAAGGACTGATGCTGAAGCTGAAACTCCAATACTTTGGCTACCTGATGTGAAGAACTGATTCATTTGAAAAGACCCTGATGCTAGGAAAGATTGAAGGAGGCAAGAGAAGGGGATGACAGAGGCTGAGATGGCTGGATGGCATCACCAAATCAATGGACATGAGTTTGGGTAAAATCCGGGAGTTGGTGATGGACAGGGAGGCCTGGTGTGCCGCAGTGCATGGAGTCGCAAAGAGTTGGACATGACTGAGTGACTGAACTGAACTGATTTGAAATTTAAGACTATTTTTGTATATAATTGGTTTGTCTACAGAAGCATTAGATGATAAAACTCCACAAATGGCAAATGATATAATTTTAGTTAATTAGAGTACTTTCTAAAGTTCTTTTTAAGTTTGTCAAATTATTAAAACACAGAAAAGAAAAGTGATTTGTCAAAGATGCAAAATACACATGCTACTTTTACTTTTCCAAATGTTACTAAAAAATAATTTATTTAGAGGCTGTAGGGTAAACAGTGATTTGTCTAAAATTCCAGAGACACATGTTTCATTTTACCTTTGTTAAAATTTTAATTCCTTCATTCATCACATATTTATCACACACTAAAATTTCCAAAGGCTAATGGCATAACTTGGGTTATAAAGAGAACACTAATTATCCTTACTCTGTGTTAATAGAATGATAATTAAAGTACAAGGTGGTTTGTACTGAGAAGAGTTTTGAAAGCTCCAAAGACAGCTCTCTGAACCAGACTTAAAGATGAGATGAAGGCATGAAGTGTGTGTGTGTGTCCCTAAGATTTTTTTTTAATAATTCACTCTACAATCCTCAAATGGTATAGCATGATCTTTTAGTAGACATGTATGATGAGATGAGAACTATTTTGCTTCTGACCACTGTAGTTACTACCTTACTGATTTACACTTCCCTAGTCTGCATTTTCTGCTGGAACAACAAAAGCAGTTTTCTGATTCTCTCTTGGGGGTATGTCCTCAACCTGAGCTCTGGATTTCACATGGACCGGCCCACACACATTGTATATAACCTGCCTCAGCCTCTATTACTAACAAAAAATTATCATCCACATGAGAAAATGCATTAATCTTACTCACTTTGAAAAAAATAAAGTTTTCTTGATCCCAAGATCCCATGTATTCTACTCTGACCCCATTCTCTTTCTTTCCAATTATGTCCCAATATCTTAACATGGTTTATATTCCTCTTATTCAACCCCTTTCCACCCTAACACACCTCAGTTGGGGGTCCTTCCTTATCACTCCACTTAAACATCAACAGACTCCTTTGGTGAAGTCCAGTAGTCTGCTTTCTGTTCTTATTTTACTAAATTTTCCCTCCCCATTTAGCTGTTGATCACTTTCCTAGATTTCTGTGAGACCACACCCTTGAGATTTCTTCTGCCTCCTGGTTCTCTTGTGACCTTCTCCGACAATTTTCTTCCAGGTATTTTCAAAACTTTAAATATCAACTGTATGCAGATGACTAATGTATCTCCAACCCTCTTTTCTTTTTTGAGCTTTTCTCAAGCATCTCCATTTGCATGGCTAGTTAACTTCTCATACTGAACATGTTCAGCATGAAATTATGTGTTCTGTCCCCCACCTCCCCAGCTCCAGACCTTTTCTAGTCTTCCCCTTCCAAGTCCACAGGACCTTCCTTTCCCAAAATGCTCAAAAGAATGTCAGGGAATTTAGGTTTCCCAGATAAAATTTAGCATACCTAGACAAAATGGAATTTCAGAAAAACAGCAAATAATATAAGTATATGCTAAAAATTACATGAACATACTATTTGCTAAGTGTTCCAGCCCCACTCTTGGTCATATTTGTCTCTACATCAAATACTAATATCTTCAAACTTTATCTAGAATCTTACAACTTCTCATAAGCTACAAACCACCTAAAGCTTGACTTAAAGCTCTCCCTTCCTCTTGAGCTTATGTCGTACAACAAATTCTAAACCCCAGACCAAAGCCTAAAATGCCTCACCTAATCTGATCCCTGGCTATATCTCCAATGTCAGTTCCTATCATTTTCCTCTTTTGTTCATGAGATTCCAGCCAAACCCTTCTTGTATCAGTGCCTTAAGTATACCGCACATAAGTCTATGTCAGGATCTTTGAACTTGCAATTCTTTCTATTAGAACAATTTTCACCTCTTGTCTTTTGCCTTTAAGCTTCAGTTCTATACAGAAAGAAGTTTTGTTACCAAGCTCTATAAATTGATTCTCAGCCTACAATGCCTAAATGGTCTAAAATTTCTTTCTCTAATATCACTTTTATTATCTAAAATTGCCACAGTTTCCTTAGGTTTCTTTTCTATATGATCCTGGTAGAAAATTTACTCTGTGCATCTCCTGCTTTGTTTATACCACTTATTCCTGTATCTCCAGAGTCCAATATGATCACTGGTAAATATTAGATTTCAATTAATATTTGATAAAGAAGTGAGTGGTTTCTAAAAGATAGCAGTTTAGCTAGGTTAATCTGGTTTCTTGATATCATCACATCAGAAAAATATATTTAGACATTTATAGCAGAATCTTGAATAATAAGCACCATAATCAATTTTAAAGTCTTTTTCTGTAATTATAAAATAAAATAATAATCAGATTAAACTTATTATTTACTGATAGGCAACCTATGTGTTTTCCCTATTTAGTCACAACAATACACAAATAGTAGTTTTTTAATATCAATTTCAAAGTTAAGCATTTTGCAAGGTAAATGTATTTCAATAACAGTGATTTTTAGAGATCTCCCATATACTCTCCTTAATATTAATAATAAGGTGAGAGTTCTCTTTTTTCAGACTTTTGTTTTATGGTAACAGATAAGAAAACATTAGAAGTGTACCATCATAATTTAAAGCAAAATGTTAAAATGGAGGAAAGAAACACTACATCTTACATTAATGAGCCAGCTTGGTATATTTACAAAATTTTAGTTTAATCAATATTTTATGAGATATTAAATTAATATAATTCAATATTTTCTGTACAATTAAAAATAATTGATACTTCTATGTGAAAGTTTTTTCAAGACTAAAATGTAAGTAAATGGATTTTAACTGACAGCTGTAGTCCAAAGTCTTGAAATACTGGGTGGAAAGGTTGAATGATTTTTCATAATCATCTCTTTTTCTGTCTTTCACATCACCTCATAACAAGAAGCCATATAGAAAACTTTGAAGGAAAAAAAAAGACACAAAAACTTTTTTCCCCACATTGTTCTATTCCTTAATTAGAAAGCTGACTGACAGTATCAATCCTTTGTCAAACCTTTATACAGACACACTGACTGGCTACTGGATTATAGAACTCTTATTTTCTTCAAGTTTCTGTTTGGTCAAAGGTGAATTTTATTTCATGTAGAGCAATCAAATCAATGTAAACGTTGAACCTGATCAGAAAATATAGCTTCGGTAAATTACACAGGAGTCATTTGGAGAAGACATATAATTGGAAAGCCTTTATGCATACATATACCAGGAATGGGTAGCTCATTTTTATTTTTACATGCTACCCTTCAAGAAAAGTCATTAGCATACATGAAACAATAGCATTTCATTATGGGAAAGCCTTTTCAGTGTAGAAATTGGTGGTTTAATAGGCAGCCCTGAGGCAGAACCACCAGACAGACAGGAACACAATATTTGCAACATATTCCTTAAAAAAATAATGCTTTCTGAAAAAGATATATCTATATATAGAGATTTGAGAACTTTGGAGAAGAGTATAAATGCTTATATGGTGAACTATGGAATCCAGATGCAAAGTTTCTGAAAAGAATCTAAAAATAAGTTTTCAACAGTCCCTATAGCCTGAGGCACTGGTTGAAGATAGCTTATGATTTGCCTGGTGGTAACTGTTGTTCATCTCTTTTTGGGAAAATCTAATTTCTGATTGTTATTATTTTTATGTAACACTTAATATTGTTGAGAATACCCTATAATTTAAAATCCCCCCAGAAATTAGGTCTGAAATATATTTAATTAAACTAATTTGAAAATATAATTTGGCAAAAATACATAGAGCCACATATAGAACAGCTGGCTAATGATTGGCAAATCAAACCTAATGTTTTTATTCCCTTTAGACTAATTGAAAATCTAATTTGAACTGAATTTCTGTTCATAATGTGTTTTTTTTTAATATAATGTAAAGTTAGAAGTTAAAAGCATGTTTGTTTACACAAATGCCTGTTTTAAAGTTCTTTTCAGAATTTGATTGTCTAAGTTCTTAAAGAAACTATGAATATAAAAAATATTTGTATCATCTTCTCCCTTATATTATTTGTCCCAATATACAAAAATATAAAAGACTAATCTATAATGTACCTAGCATTGATCCTTCATGTGTGGGATCAGAATCTCACATTCACTATTTAAATTTAAAAAATATTTTCTTATAAACTAAATAATTCACTTTCTAATAAATTTTCAAAGAAAATTGTGAGACATAGATACTTATTAGTTTTATCATTTAATATTAATTAGAGTATTGGTAGAAAATAAAATGTAACTATACTTTTAAATATTCCAAATATTCCTGGTTAGGAAAAACTTAGTGATATTATAATACACATAAAACTTTTAACAATAAATGCCTGTAGAAAGAATGTTTTTTTAGTCACTCTGTCATGTCCAACTCTTTTGCAACCCCATGGACTGCAGCCTGCCAGGCTTCCCTGTCCAGTGGATATCCTAGGTAAGAATTCTGGAGTGGGCTGCTGTTTCTTTCTCCAGGGGATCTTCTTGACCCAGGAATTGAACCCTCATCTCCTGCATTAGCATGTGGATTCTTTACCACTGAGTCACCAGGGAAGCCCAGAAACAATGTTAAGAGGTTAAATTACACAATGCATTATTTATTAGATTAAAATAACAGGCTATAAAATTGTGTGTATAATAATGCAAACTTGTGTGTCTGTATGTATACATATAATATATGTAATATATAATATGAATATATAATAGTGCGTATAATTGTATAGTATATAATAATATACAACATAAAAATTACAGAATTTTTAACATTATTAATTAATACTAAGCTCATCTGACAATATAGACCTATCTATACACATTATATACACACACATACAAACAAGTATGTGTGTATATGTACATTTAGGGAAAAAAATCTTAAAAATTAAAAATAGAATCTTGTTATTTAGTAATCAATATTTTGTTCTTGAATTCTTTTCAAAATATGTCTCAAATTATTAGTGTAGGAAATATGGAGTTCACCTTGAATGATTACAGTTATTACATATTTTTCTAAAATTTTTCTTAAAAATTATTTCAGGGTCCTCCTTGTTTAAGCACCTGATACCATGTCTGGCTTAGTTTTGTATAAACATTTTAAAAAAGAGAAAAGAAAAAGAAATTTTTCAAAAGTAGAAAATGGCTTACGAGACAGCAAAAGAGACACTGATGTATAGAACAGTCTTATGGACTCTGTGGGAGAGGGAGAGGGTGGGAAGATTTGGGAGAGTGGCATTGAAACATGTAAAATATCATGTAGGAAACGAGTTGCCAGTCCAGGTTCGATGCACGATGCTGGATGCTTGGGGCTGGTGCACTGGGATGGCCCAGAGGGATGGTATGGGGAGGGAGGAGGGAGGAGGGTTCGGGATGGGGAACACATGTATACCTGTGGCGGATTCATTTTGATATTTGGCAAAATTAATACAATTATGTAAAGTTTAAAAATAAAATAAAATTAGAAAAATTTAAAAAAAAATACGAAATAAAAAAAAAAAAAGAAAATGGCTTAGAGGATTAAAAAACATCTTATGAACTTCAATGGTCAGGAAAGGGACTATAGTTAGCAGGAAATGTTTCTGGGAACTTCTGATTACTTAAACAAACCCATCATTTACCAGCCTTATATAGCTGGAAGATCCTGATCCTCAGGGTCAAGAGACACTGATTGTTCTTGCCTGTGTTCTTTGCCCATCATTTTGCCAGAGTGGGATGAGTGCCTTTATTGGCATTCTTGATAGAACTGTGTGATGGAGCATGTTTATAACTACTTCTGAAGGAATATTGTGCTATAGATAGCAAGAAAAGGATAAAGGCATACTGACTGGGCTGGCAAAATGATGCTTGTTCTCTATGTGTAGGGGGAGCCTACCAATCTTATGAATAAATGCTTTCACTTGTGTTTCATTTTGCAGGCTTATCTATAAAGATGGGTTCCTTTGCACATAAATTACACTGCACTTCTCAGTTTTGAGAGGTGGAATACTCACATTCCAGGCACAGAGAAGCAATTCAGCTTCCTAATTCACAAAATAAACAGGTACAGAAGGTGGCTATTAAGTGTGAACTTAGGCAGTAAAGGGCTTCGCTTGTGGCTCAGCTGGTAGAGAAATGGCCCGCAATGCGGGAGACCTGAGTTTGATCCCTGGGTTGGGAAGATCCCCTGGAGAAAGGTGTTCCCACTCCATTATTCTGGCCTGGAGAATTCCATGGACTGTACAGACATGTACTGACTCACAAAGAGTCAGACACAACTGAGTGACTTTCACTTACATTTAGGCAGTAAAAGCTAGTCTTTTGAATAGTGATAAATACTATATATATATATAAAAAAGAGGAAGTTTAATAGTATTTGCACATTATGTGAGTTTATGTCCAAAAAATCTATAATAATCAAATGAAATATGAATCTGATTAATAAGATAAATTCAAAAATAATAAACACAAAACAAATAATTTTACATACATTATGTTACCAGTGATACTATACTATGTTAAACATTATATTCAAAAGAACAATAGACTATATAACCTACTGTAACAAAAAATAAAAAAGCATATTACATATATTAACTCACCTAGAATTTTTATTGACCCATCTAGTTAAATACATTTCATGTGCATTTTTAAATTATCACAAAAATAAGAAAAATTGAAGAGAGTGGAATTTCCAGGAATAAAAATGGTAAAATTTTAAGTCATAAAATAAAATTTTAAATCATAGTTTTTATTATAAAAGATGGACAAGTTGCTGGACATTGAATAAGGCTAGAAAAAGGTTTGTAGCATGCATAGCAATTATAAAAATTTTTAAATAGAAACTAATGGAAATGTACAATAACATGGAAAAATGATAATACATTGCCTGTGAGATATATCCACTTACATATTTACGGATGTATATTTTTTAAAAGTCTACACATAGAATAAAACTAGAGCAAATATGGTGAATGCCCAAAATTTTTTCCTTACTACTTCTTCATTATTCTCATATTCTACAATGAATAAATATTCTATAATAAAAGTTAAAATGTCTCATTAACCCACATAAATCATTCAACTTCTTTATAAGACAATGCTTGCTTTCTCCATGAACCATTTAATTTTCGAAATATTTCTCAAGTTATTAAAAAATAGCTTCCTGTGGAAGAACTGTTATAGAAATATTAAACAGAACTGTCAATACTAAAGAGATGTTGAACAAATAGTATTAAAACCATGTTGATGAAAGGAAATTAGGCTCTACCTAGGGTTCTTGTCTATGGAAATAGCCACAAATGAGATGGATTTATCCCAGGCATTTGGGACAGAAAGGCATAAATACCAGAGAACTGGGAATGCATAAGTGCCCTGAGGTACATTTATTTTGTTCAAGTCAACTTTTCTGAGAAATTATGATTCTTCAGTCATCTTGGTTTGTTATGAAGCAGTGAGGTTTTGGATTCATATTTTTAATGCCAAAGTAATGACTTCCTCAGTATTATGTATGAAAAATTCATATCTAAGTACAACATGAAGCATTTACAGCCAAGCCCAGGAAATCAGTTGCCCAATGAGCATATCTGGCAAGTGGCTATGAATACAATAGAAGAAAGAGCTGAAACGGTCAAGCAAGCTTCTTCCAACAGGTGTCAGCTCATAATAGTGCCCCCCCGTAATAGAAAAAAAAAATTCAATTAAAAACTGAGATGCAAATTATTTTACCATTTCAGAGCTGAAAAACTAAGTTTGTGTGTCATTAATAGCAAGTTTTCCTTGCCTTGTATTAGTGCATGTCAATATATAGTCAAGTGTGCTTGATTCTTTATTTTTAAGAATTCTGAAAAATAAGTAAACTAGGTACATTAAATGTGGATGAGTAGTTATTGGAGCAGTGATTTTTAACTTCATTTTTAAAGTACTAGAGATAACAGCCTCTGGTAGCTCAGACGATAAAGAATTTGCCTGCAATCTAGAGGACCCAGGATTGATCCCTGGATTGATCTTCCCTGGGTTGGGACGATCCCCTGGAGGAGGGCATGGCACCCCACTCCAGTATTCTTGCCTGGATAATTCCATGGACAGAGAAGTATGGTGGGCTACAATCCATGGGGTTGTGAAGAGTCAGGCATGACTGAACGACTAATACACATCAGAGATAACAGAACTCTTTTGAAAAGAGTACATATCTTCTTGTCACTGAAACACCCAATTGAAAGTAATAAACAAATGTTTTTTAAACTTAGGTTTAAAAACAATTCACAGTTGAAAACTGAAAAGATGAAAATATTAGGAATTTAGCTAAAGTAGTGGCTCATATGGGTCTTTTCAAACTGTAGAACTTGGGTATTCATTCATTCACTGAGCAATCATTAAGTATTCACTACATGCTTGCAACATCTGCATTAGACACTCAGGATCTACTGTTAAGCAAAGCAACGAATTTTAAACTTCATACAATTTATTTAAAAAAAATTTCCATTAGTCTCTTTTTATTCATTTTCAAACTCTTACATTTATCCATATTAATTGTTCTCACATATTTTTCTTGTGGACTCCTCTTTCCCAAATCCACATTGTGATGTGAAGTATTTCTTTGAAATTTTGAACAACTCTTGGTTCTAGTATATCACTTCCAGACTTACAACAGTATCAAATAAATATACTGCAATAGTGAATATCTGAGAAAGTTTTCATAAGCGGTAAACTCTGTGACATACCTAACAAATACTAATAGCCTACTGCAGAAAAGGAGCATTTCCATTTATTCACCCCCATTATTATATTGACATGAATATCCCCTAAGTTATTTAGAAACAATCAAGTGACCTTTCAAATGGAGACCATCTAGCTTTTAAGAACCACTTGAGCAATCATAGTCATGGAAAGAACAAGTTTAATGGGACAAAGTGTCATGTACAGCATCTGACAGACATTCATAGCATCTACTTCATTTATGTCTAAAATTGCTAGGCTGTCCATGAGTGCTGTGTGTGGGTGGCTTTGACTTGGCATGTGTGCTCTGTAAGCATGACTAATGGCTCATTTCTAACACCTAAGATGACTATTAATTTCTTTTCCTTAAAAAAGATTATACTAAATATATGTTGTTTTAATATTAAAAATATATGTATTTAGACTCCAATTCACCAAAGAGCTATTAGATTTCAATGCCTAAGCTGTTAAAGGAAATAAATATATTTTAATTTTATGGACCCCCCCCTTTTCTCATTTCACTGACATGCAAAGGAGAATTTGTCATTTCTGTATAGGGTCTTTCTTAAAATGTAAGACAGATTTTCTTCTTGATTCCTGTTCCTAGGTTATTGGAATTGACTATTATTTTTTTTTCCTACTGCCCATAAGTTACAATCTCTTCAAGCATTTCAGAAAAGGACAAGCAGAGTATATGCCAGTCCACTTGTCTCCATGTATAGAAAGATGATACATTTTCCCCTGTGTACACTGAATAAACCAGAAATGAATTTTAAAAAGACAGGAAGAGTGGCTAGTCACCATTACTTGGATTACCATCTCTGCATGTGAGAAGTGTTATTTTCAGTAAGCCTTCTAAGGCCATGGAAATAAAAGAAGTGGGAAGACAATATTGATATGGCAAATTGCTCTTTATTTAAAGATGCTTCTTAATATGAATATGGCTTTATAATCTGTCAAATAAAGATGGCACACAGAGATAAAAATAAAACATCAGAACAAAAATGTTCTTTTCTGTGAATAAATTTACATGTCAGTCAACTATCTGTCAGTGCATCTGCTGAATGAGTGACATGTCTTAAGTAAGTAAAAGCAGAAGGAGAGTAACTAACAAGAATAACTATAAGGAAAAGTGGCAAAATTGACAGTCTTGATGAGTGAAGATTCTCCTCTACACGCAGAATGTATTCATTTAGAGTAATGCCTCCAAGCAAGCAAAAAATAGTGACAAACTAGCAATTATGATGGAGGGAAATGTAAACAGAAATGGAAATTCAGATGTTTGGGCTGTTCTGATGAAGGATTTAAGAATATATGTTAGGATAACCTTTCTACCCATGGGCTAGTGATTTATTAACATTTTATTAAAATTCATTGATATTACCATTTTCATGACACTACTTTCTTCTTTGCTAGCATCAGAGAATGGCTTAATTTCACTTGCTTAAGCAAGATTTTGGAAAAACGTTTTGAAGAAAGTTAATATATTGCTTATACAAAGCAGGGCTCCCTGGGAGTAACCACAAACGCATGGATTCTTTTGTAAATGCATCAGTTCAGTTCAGTTTAGTTGCTCAGTCCTGTCCGACTCTTTGCGACCCCGTGGATCACAGCACATCAGGCCTCCTTGTCCATCACCATCTCCCGAGTTCACTCAAACTCACGTCCATCGAGTTGGTGATGCCATCCAGCCATCTCATCCTCTGTCGTCCCCTTTTCTTCCTGCCCACAATCCCTTCCAGCATCAGAGTCTTTTCCAATGAGTCAACTCTTCTCATGAGGGGGCCAAAGTACTGGAGTTTCAGCTTTAGCATCATTCCTTCCAAAGAACACCCAGGGCTGATCTCCTTATAGAGTTCTATAATTTTCAGATTCTTGGAACTTCATATAGTAGCACAATAACACCACCCTAATTTAAAAAGTTCTTCACTTTTTATTAGTGTTTAAGTGTTAAATAGTTGGATATTTTTAAGTGCAGTTTCAGGTGATGATTTTTTTTTTCTTTCAAAAGCATTTGATTTAAAATAAAAGTTAAACAATTGTTTACAGTTTAGACAACTTATCCTCATATTTTTAAAAAAGATTTTTTATTACAATTCAGAATATGTAATTATATCACAAAGCCTTTTTCTAGTAATATTTACACTTAACTATTACTACTATTCATTAAGTCATCAGGGCTTACCATGTGCCAAGATCTGCCTGGACTTTTGCAGGATTATCTCATTGGACTCCTCTTAGAACTAGTTCACTGGTAGCTCAGACAACAAGGACTCTGCCTGCAGTGTGGGAGACCTGGGTTCGATCCCTGAGTTTGGAAGATCCCCTGGAGAGGGGATATGGCAACCACTCCAGAATTCTTGCTTAGAGAATCCCCACGGAGAGAGGAGACTAGTGGGCTACAGTCCATGGTGTCACAAACAAACAGACTGAGTGACTAAGCACATTCAGAGAACTAGTTAAGATAATGTACAGTTAATGTTCTATTTATTCACTGAAGTGTATGTGCATGTTTTAATTTTTAATGAATACTCATTTTTTACTTTAAATATTTTTGATTATTATGAAAATCAACTAATGGCTAGAAGCATGTCTTAATCTAAAGGTATTTTTATAACCCAGCACAATGATTTGGAATTAGATTAAATGCTCACAATATTATTTAATGAATGAACAATGTTATTTATCTCTTTACTTTCCTATCAATGCACCACAAATAAGATTGTTGGGGCTGCAGTTAACATAAAAAAACCAGAAGTGGCTTAATAAAGCTACATTACTTCTTTTTTTAATATAAATTAATTTATTTTAATTGGAGGCTAATTACTTTATAATATTATATTGGTTTTGCCATACATCAACATGAATCCGCATGGGTGTACACATGTTCCCCATCCTGAACCCCCCTCCCATCTCCCTCCCCATACCATCCCTCTGGGTCACCCCAGTGCATCAGCCCCAAGCATCCTGTATCATGCATCAAGCCTGGACTGGCGATTTGTTTCACATATGTTATTATACATGTTTCAATGCCATTCTCCCAAATCATCCCACCCTCGCCCTCTCCCACAGAGTCCAAAAGACTGTTCTACATTACTTCTTAAATATAAGAAAAAGCCGGCAATTCCAGTATTGATTAATTGAAGTTTTAAAATATTATCAAGTACTTGGATATTTTTTATTTTCTTTTTTTCTATTCTTTTCTTCTATTATACTTAATGAGTAAATTTTATGATCTAGTTTTCTCTCGTCATCACAAAAATATCAACTTTGGAGGTAGGGTCATAATCAAACATTATTCCTTCCATCTGTTTTCTAAAAGGCCTTATCAGATACCTTCTCCTGACCCGCTTTTGAGAAATACACCATATCCTCACACTTATGGCATATTCCTATTCCTAATATATCTGTTGTAGTTTAGATTGATAAAACTTACTTCCTGAGGCCAGAAAGTTGTCTTGAAAGATATAGCAACCTGGCATATAAAATAAATTTTTTGGTAACAAGGAAGAAAGAGGATGGAGGATGCTTAGAAAGCTACCAACAATACACGCTATAAAATATCCTCAAGGAAGCATTGAAAAATGTATGTGAAAGTCTATCATTTTGATAAATTTTACAATAAATTTTTCTGCTACATATAGTTCAACTGAAAGTTGTCATTTGTTTCAGAGGAATTCTAGATTAAACACTACTACAATAATCATATGTTCAATTTTCTAAATAAAACATTTACTCTTAAACAAAATGTATTCTCCCATACAAATTAAATGCAATGAAATAAAAATATTGGATTATCCAAATACTGAAGAAGTATAATACATTTGTTATTTATTTGAGATAATAAAAATGATTTCTTGAGAACAGAATGCATCCAACAATGCACATTGTTTTTATATATTTTTTATATATTGTTTCTATATATTTTTTATTTGAGATCTAAAATAGAGCTCAACTGCATGTTTTTTAACATTATTACAATGATCTGCTATTATATTACTTTTCAAATAATATTTATATTTTCAGTGTTTTTATCATAGACGAGAATAATACTCTCAAAGTTGTGTACCATCTCTTTTTTTTCTGAAGTACCAAGGTAAAAATTAAAGTAAGAGAAGATATTGTTATTAATGGCTAAAAGATAATTATCATGAGAATTTGACAATGTAATAACATAAAGTATGGGATGATTTGCATATTTTGGTGTATTTCAACAAGTCAGATACAGCAGAAGACTTAAAAAAAAATAATGGGCAGAGGACTTTGCTCAGCATATATTCATTTTCAGCTTGAATGATAGGGACCAAGGATTCTACAACTAATATGTGCTTTGTGTGTTAGTTGCTCAGTAGTGTCCAACTCATAGATTGTAGCCTGCGAGGTTCCACTGTCCATGGAATTCTCTAGGCAAGAATACTGGAGTGGGCAGACATTCCTTTCTCCAGGGGATCTTCTCAACCCAGGGATTGAACCAGATTCTTTGCAATCAGAGTCATCAGGGAAGGGCCCACTATGAGCTTTATCAGATATTATATTTGCAGGTTACTTTGTCTTCTCTGGATTCTAAAATTCACCCTAACTCCTAACTATTTTAGGTAATTGATCAGAGCTTACAATATGTTTGATAGCTAACTTACAATGAGTACTTGCTTCTTGTGCCAATATATATTTTATTTTTAATCTAAAACAACCAAGGAAGGTAAAAAATCATATCCATATATTTCAGAAGACAAAACAAAACTCAGAATAAATAGTAAAGCAACATTCTAAGCACAGATCTGCCTGAGGCAAAGCCATTTTGTTTTTCTTCCTTCTTTCCTCTCTCCCTTTCCTTCTTCCTTTTGTCTCTCTTTTTTGTTTGTTTCTTTCTTTTGTTTATTTCACATTATTATTCTTAAAAATATATTTTATGTACCTTACCTTTACATGCACTTTGGGAAAAAACAGGTAAGACTTTACTGAAAGTGATAACAAAAAGTTGGCAAATCTTATATACAAACAGTCAATGTACAAATGTTTACATTTAACTCTGTGTGTGTGCGTGCTCAGTTGTTCAGTTGACCCAATGGACTGTAGCTCTCCAGGCTCCTTTGTCCATAGAATTTTCTAGACAAGAATACTGGAGCGGGTTGCCCTTTACTTTTCCAGAGGATCTTCCCAATCCAGGGATTGAATCAGAGTCTCTTTCATCTCCTTTGGCAGGCAAATTCTTTACTACTGTGCCATCTGGGAAGCCTGGCTACATTTAACTTTATATCAGGAGAAACCTTGCACCATCTTACCCCAGTGATCAGTTGTAACATCATCAGAAAAGGAACAAAAAAATTCCATAGCCTCCTGAGAGAAAATCAAAGTAATGTTTACAAGTATTCCTGACAAACCTGTATGCTTTGAATCTAATAGTGTTAAAATATAAAACAAACCCAAATTGAGAGATGCTGTACAAAACGTATGGATTATTAGCTTTAAAAATATCAATGCATGAAACAATTAAAAACTGAGGAACTAATCCAGATTAAAAGACTAAAGAGACATGACAATTGATGACAATACATAATCCTGCATTGTATTTTGCTCTAAAGGACATTATTGGGACAATTGATGAAATGTTAATAACATATGTCTGTTATATAACAGTAACATATTGAGGTGGTTGTTTGGTTGCTAAGTCATGTCAGACTCTTTTTTGACCTCATGGACTGTAGCCTGCCAGGTTGTCCAGGGGATTTCCCTGGCAAGAATACTGGTATGGGTTGCCATTTCCTTCTCCAGGGAATCTTCCCAACCTAGAGATTGAACCCATGTCTTCTGCAACGGCAGATTGTTACCACTGAGCCACGTGGGAAGCATATTGAAGTTAACTCCTGAAATTGTTGCTTTTACTCTGATAACAGAAAAGAGATTTGTCTTATTATTAGCCCAGGTTCTTAGGAAATACACTAAAGCATTTAGAGGTTCAGTTCAGTTCAGTTGCTAAGTCATGTCCAACTTTTGCAACCCCATGGACCACGGCACGCCAGGCCTCCCTGTCCATCACCAACTCCTGGATTTTACCCAAACTCATGTCCATTAAGTTGGTGATGCCATCCAACCATCTCATCCTCTGTAGTCCCCTTCTCCTCCTGCTCTCAATCTTTCCCAGCATCAGGGTCTTTTCAAATGAGTCAGCTCTTTGCATCTGGTGGCCAAAGTATTGGAGTTTCACCTTCAACATCTGTCCTTCCAATGAACTCTCAGGACTGATCTCCTTTAGGATGGACTGGTTGGATCTCCTTGCAGTCCAAGGGACTCTCAAGAGTCTTCTCCAACACCACACTTCAAAAGCATCAATTCTTCAGTGCTCAGGTTTCTTTAGAGTCCAACTCTCACATCCATACATGACTACTGGAAAAACCATAGCCTTAACTAGACAGACCTTTGTTGGAAAAGTAGTGTCTCTGCTTTTTAATATTCTGTCTAAGTTGGTCATTACTTTCCTTCCAAGGAGTATGTGTCTTTTAATTTCATGGCTGCAGTGATTTTGGAGCCCCCCAAAATAAAGTCAGCCACTATTTCCACTGTTTCCCCATCTATTTGCCATGAAGTGATGGGACCGGATGCCATGATCTTAGTTTTCTGAATGTTGAGCTTTAAGCCAACTTTTTCACTCTCCTCTTTCACTTTCAACAAGAAGCTCTTTAGTTCTTCTTCACTTTCTGCCATAAGGGTGGTGTCATCTGCATATCTGAGGTTATAGATATTTCTCCTGGCAATCTTGATTCCAGCTTGTGCTTCCTCCAGCCCAGCGTTTCTCATGATGTACTCTGCATATAAGTTAAATAAGCAGGGTGACAATATACAGCCTTGATGTACTCCTTTCCTGATTTGGAACCAGTCTGTTGTTCTGTGTCCAGTTCTAACTGTTACTTCATGACCTGCATACAGATTTCTCAAGAGACAGGTCAGGTGATCTGGTATTTCCATCTCTTCCAGAATTTTCCAGTTTATTGGTAAAGGAACAATATACCTGAAACTTATTTTCAAGTATATTAAGATGTTAACATTTGGGGAAGTGAATTAATGGAATTCTTTGTATGATTCTTATAATTATTTAATGAACTTGAAATTATGTCAAAAATACTTAAGAGAAAAAATAAATAATAAATTTATAGCAATTATATTTTTTTCCTGAAAGCATAAGCACTTCTTTCTGACCTCAAATTATTGAATGTCAAACACAAACGGAAATCAGTTACAAACTTCAAGCCTTTGTGTTAATTTATAATGTTTAACATAATTTTGTTTCCTCTGAAAGTTATATAGTTGGAGCCCTCAAAACAGTTGCTGATGTTAAATTTTAGTGTCTATCACTACATAAAGCTCTTTGCATATTTTTTCACTCTCTTTCTTCCCTAATTTGTATACATGCTTTTGACATCTGTAAGCACATTTTAACCTTGTTGGAAAGTCTCAGGAGTCTAGAGATTGCTGTCCTTATCCAAGCAACATGGCAACTGATTTTATACCAAGCTGTATCACTTTGTTCCGAATAATCATGACCCATTGCTCTGAAAGGAAACCAGGGGAATATAAATGTCATATATTATCTCTGGAAAATGTGGGTCAAAAAGTAACCTAAAAATATGCACATCTATAAATTTTCCTCTCTCAGATGTATTTTTTTAAATTGAATTTTACACTTAGACTAACATTAAAACCATTACAAGACAAAACATTTATTGTAAATGACTGAAAAGAGAAAATAAAATTCTGTCATGCATGATTTAAGAAAGCATCATCCACTCTACTAAGGCAAGTAATTCATGTGAAAAATTAGATTTTAAGCTAACATATTTTATCTTTCCAACACATTCAGTATCTCCATGTAGTTATACATACACCGACTAAATCATAGTCCCATGAAAATAAAATATACTTACCAAAGGCATAGACCTTTATATAGATTTAGGAGGAGGAGACCAAAAAGCTTAACTAATTCTTGCCTTACAGGGGGTGTTTCAAGCACACGCATTATGCTTAGTAGCCTTTGATCTCCTATGAAATTTATATTCATGGCAGTCTAACACAGAGAAAAGTGAATAAAGTGAAAACATAAAGGACAATGGCCCAGGGGAAGTATAAAGATACAGTTGTATTTTAATATCATTTTTCTACATAACAACAGTAATAATGTCCTGGATTTCAATTTCTTTTTGCATTCAAGTGCCTCAAAGACCTTAGTAAAGTCAAAGAAGCCTGCTAGCCATGCGAGTTAGTCACATATTATTATCTATTTTACAGGAAGGTAAATCAATATATAGGAAAACATGAAGATTATTTCAAAAGCAAAATATCCTTTACCAGTTGCAGATATTTTTGCCATATCAGGTTATGTCCAAAGGACAAATGACTAGAAAAATAGTAAAATGAGAAGATGTGAGGGAGAAACTATTAATAAATGCCTTTAAGTTGGAAAATAAAGTGACTTGAAATCACTTTTTTCTCAATGAAGTAATATTAGAGAAAGAATATCAGGGATATACTATAGATTTTGTTTCTAGAATATTTTAATCATTGGAGCATCCTGATTATGCCACGGTTTTGAGTTGGCCATAGAAAAAATACTTTTTAATGTGAAATAGGGAGATGGCAGCTGTGATGTGTAAAGGGAAATGTGTTGACATTTTTGTGCCACTTCTGAAAAAAAATCTACTTAAAATGCAGAGAGGAAAGTATCAAATGTTGACATAAAGGTTAATAAAAAAAAATGAATCCTGCAAACAAGAGTTAAAAGTCAAGAAGTAGTATAATATTAAAAACCAGATCCTACTTAGAATTGACAGGATTAGGACAATAATTAAAAGGAGACTTACAGCTAACCTAACTGGTTAAAGTCAAGTAATTCCACATGTGATTTTCCCTCCATATAAAGTTTAGTTGCATGGAAATTTCCTCAATCCATTGAAAATATTAGTTTTGCATACAAAAAAAAATGGTAGGAAGAATGAAAACAGTAACAAGTTTATAGAGAATAATAAGGTGGAATGGGATATATGAGCTTTCATATGTAAAATATTTAAAGAATAATGTGATATTACAAATTAACAGGAAGAGTGTAGATATCATGCAAGGTCTAGTTGCAACATATGTAGCAGCAATATAATGTCCAACTATAAGCTCTTGGATTGCAAAAACATTAGTGGTAATAACATCAAAAAATTTAGGTTTGAAAGACATGAATAAATTCTTATAAATCACTAGATGAATCCTCTATTTGGAATGTAATTTATCCATAACACATTCTCCTTAATAGTATTTGTAATTATGATTTTCTGAAGGTCTGTACTGATAAAGGTTTATTTATGCTTGTTTTTTATTTTAGCAAAATGTGCTCTCTTCACAAGATAGTTGTTTTGATATCTGGAGCCTTTTTTTTTTTTTTTGCTTATTCATTGCTATTTTTCATAAAATAATCAAAACTAGACAATTTAAACACTATGATTTTCTTGATATTTCAGTGTTTTATTATAAGCACAAAAAATGCTTGCTTGATAAATGTACCTTAAGAATTAAAAGGAGACAGCTCCCAGTTTCAATTCAGTTTAGTTTCCTCAATCATGTCTGACTGTTTGCAACCCCATGGGCTGCAGCATGCCAGACTTCCCTGTCTATCACCAACTTCCAGAACTTGCTCAAGACTCAGGTACATTGACTCAGTGATGGAATCAAGCCATCTCATCCTGTTGCTCTCTTCTCCTCCTGCCTTTGATCTTTCCCAGCATTAGGGTCTTTTCCAATGAGTCAGATCTTCCCATCAGGTGGCCAAAGTATTGGAGTTTCAGCTTCAGCATCAGTCCTTCCAATGAATATTCAGGACTTATTTCCTTTAGGATTGATTGATTTGATATTCTTGCAGTCCAAGGGTCTCTCAAAAGTCTTCTCCAACACTACAGTTCAAAAGCATCAATTCTTCAGCTCTCAGCTTTCTTTATTGTCCAACTCTCATATCCATATACGACTACTGGAAAAACCACAGCTTTGACTATACAGACCTTTGTCGGCAAAGTGATGTCTCTGCTTTTCAATGTGCAGTCTAGGTTTTTTATAGACTTTCTTTAAAGGAGCAAGCATCTTTTAATTTCATGGATGCAGTCACCATCTGCAGTGATTTTGGAGCCCAAGAAAATAGTCTCTCGCTCTTTCCATTGTTTCCCCATCTATTTGCCATGAAGTGATGGAACCGATGCCATGATGTTAGTTTTATGAATGTTGAATTTTAAGCCAACTTTTTCACTCTCCTCTTTCACTTTCTTCAAGAGGTTCTTTCACTTTCATCAAGAGGCTTTCTGTCACAGAGGTGGTGTCATCTGCATATCTGAGGTTGTTGATATTTCTCCTGGCAATCTTGTTTCTCACTTGAACTTCATCCAGCCCGGCATTTTGCATGATGTACTCTGCATATAAGTTAAATAAGCAAGGTGACAGTATGTAGCTTTGGTATACTCCTTTCCTAATTTGGAACCAGTCCATTGTTCCACATCCACTTCTCACTGTTGCTTCTTGACCTGTACACAAATTTCTCAGGAAGCAGGGAAGGTGGTCTGGTATTCCCATCTCTTTAAGAATATTTTACAGTTAGTTATGATCCACACAAATACTTTAGCATACTCAATGAAATGGAAATATATGTTTTTCTGGAATTCTCTTGCTTTCTCTATGATCCAATGGATGTTTGGAATTTGATCTCTGGTTCCTCTGCCTTTTCTAAGTCCAGCTTGAACATCTGGAAGTTCACAGTTCATGTACTGTTGAAGCCCAGTAACCCATAATCTCAATTACTTCCCAAGATGCCTTTAAAGGAATTCAAAACTTCCATTATAGTTATCACAGTCCTTCTCACCCTATCGAAGTCTTCATTGCCAATGTTGTCTCTTCTAATATCAGTCTTTCACGTGTCATTTCTGTGACTACTATTTTACAGTCTTTTACTCTTTTACTGATCATGAATCCTTTTCTTTCAGTAGTTTGAAATCATCGGATTCCCCTTCTGCTGTCTGACCCAATGTTTGGTTTATGGTAATAAATGTTTAGTGAGTGATGCTTAATAAAAGTTTAATAAATGTTTAGTGAGTGAACTAACAAATTAATACCTGGACACCTTGGCTGGTGGCCAAGTGATCAATGATGTCCACTTATATCTGCACATTTTTCATGTAAACTTTTTCTTCCTGCTGCTTTAGTCATTGTTGTTTACAGTAATAGAAAGCACAGACTTTGGAGGAAGACCAACCTAGGCCCTGTCTTGGCTGTAATATTGCTATGGGACTTGGGTTTAACTCCATAGGCAGGCTAGGTCGCTTCAGTCATGTCCAACTCTTTGCAACTCTATGGATAGTAGCCTGCAAGGCTCCTCTGTTCATGGGGTTCTCCAGGGAAGAATACTGGAGTGGGTTGCCATACCCTCTTCCTCCATACCTCGGTGTATCTCTAGATAGATAAAACATACTTTTTACATTTTATATTATAGATATGGAAATATTCAAAGAGGGGATGTGAATTCCCCAGGCTTATACAGTAAATATGCAGTGATACAGCAACTCAAAATCATATTTTTTTGTCTCCAAACTTGTGTTCTTTCTATATGACACATCTGTGTTCTGTTACTTTGACTTATTCTATTTTCTGACATCTGTTTTTGCATTTGTGGTTCATTAACTCCCCCCACATTTATTTGATGACCAGTCACTGCAATTTCTACTAGAAAGTGTTAACAATTTCATATATTACCTATTTCTCAATTATTTTATTTCTTAAGAAATGTTTATTTCTTTTCACTACATTTCCTGCATATTTTTACCTTCTGCAGGTGTTTCACTATGCTATATTATATTAAATGGATGATATATAAGAAGTACTGATGTGGAACTTGAGTTCAATTTAAATCCTGTTTGTGTGTGTGTGTGCATGTATGTGTGTTTGATGGTTGAAAATTATTTCTGTTTTGTTTTGCTCATTGAGGGTTTATTCATTGCATTTATTCTCTCTTTAATGATTGACTGTCTTTTCTCCATGTTTCACCAGTATCTGCTATCCAATGAAGTGACTAGATTTAGATAAGCAATAGGTACTGTAAGATCATAGTTGATAAGAGCAAGGGAAATTTTTCTATGTGTTTGGTTCCCTTAGCTATAATTTTTTGATCAATGATATATCTTCCTCATTGTTACTTTCTACGCAAGAAAGGGCTAAATATATTTTTCAGTAAAATTATTATTAAAAATATTACCAGTATTATTATAATTACTATTATCTCAAGGGGAATAAATATGCCAAAGAAGTCTTATTTTTTCGATGCTTTGGTTCCTCCCTTTACAACATGCATGTTATTATTGAGGGATACATTATTTAATCTTTGGGAATTTTTTGAAATATTGTTCTCAGAACAGAATGAAAAATACATGGATAAAGGACATTTTAGAGTGATGAAGAAAAGTGTAAAAATACTTGTAATTATCCATTAGTTTAAAACACCTATATTTTGTTGTAGGATTCATAATGGAAACTAAGGGATGATTCAATATAGATCTTAAAGAAAATATTCTCTAAACACTGATGCTGGGAAATAAATTAAGATCACAAGACAATTTTAAAAACTCACATTTGCTGCTTAAAGAAAAGATAATAATGTAATCAAACCAGATTCTATGGAATCTTCCCTGAACAGACACATCCCCCTCCAACCTGGCCCATTACTCCACCTGCCTCTTGTTTATAGAAAAGCTGTAGTCTCCCAGCCTCCCCTGAGACACAAAAGCCTGGCTCAAGAATTAATGACCACATGTTCTCAGATGTGAACATGTAGTGGTAATAATATAGTTTGACCAGGAAAACCAGTAAATATTTAAACAGTAAATCACCCCTATGGCAGTCACACAATCTTTAGTTCCTTCCTGAAATACATGGATAATAGAACCTGATGCATATTCCTGCACTGATTTAGTAAAACCCCCTCTAAATGAAAGAAGATAACTGCATGATGATTGTGAGCACTGTAGCCCCACAATGGACTGAAACCTGAGAGTTGATAAGCCCTGTGGCCCAGGTTGTTATCTCATTAACAAACAATTGTAGAATTGTGCATGAATTGATCACATATACTGTCCCTCCCCTCCCTTACCTTGTCCTTAAAAAAAAAAAAAAAAAAAGACTGTTCCTTGAAACCAGTCAGGGAGTTCAGGTCTTTTGAGCCTTAGCAGCCACATATTACTTGTCTGGGACCTACAATAAATATTGCACTTTCCTTCAACACAACCCAGTGTTAGTAATTTGGCTTTATTGCTTGTGGAGGAGTAGACCCAAGTTTGGCTCAGTCATAGCAAAATGATATCAAAAGGGATAAAAAAAAGATTCAAGACTAATATTATAGGTGCATCACTAATATATTCAGAATATTGTGTTAGAGGATAACATTGTTTTCCCTATAGTTTTGAAAACTCTAGATATTATTTATTGAAGACAGTAATTCTTAAGTCTTATATATGCAAATACATCATATTGCTTCGCATTTCTTGTTTCTAGGAAAGTCAAGGATTTTTTTGACTATGTATTGTTTATGCTTTTATTTCATCTTTGTAATTTACATTATTACCTCTTCCCAAATTTTGTAGACCTATTTATATATTTCCAATTTACTAAACACATGATAATTTGCATTGCCATCTTTGGTATTATACATGTATATTTTTTAAATTTCCATATTTTATTTATGTGCATTATAATACAAGGATTATGAACATGGGCAATAAAGAATTAGAATGGTGGTTGTGCTTCTCTGTATATTGCAGTTGTAAACTTAAATTTTGTTCTTATATATTTTAAGGGAAACTTTATACTAAAGTTCCTCATCATGTTTACAGCTACCTTCTAGATAGTTATATATCCAATGAACACATGGAGCACATGAGTTTAACACATGAGGTTAATCTCATCCTGTAACCATATCATTATGATTAATGATGCCCTTTTATGGCCATGAAACTACCTTCACACTCCCAGTCATCCAGGCTTGAAATCTGGAAATAATTATTTTACTCACAATTCTTTCATCACCCAAATCCAATCTACTTCCTAGTCTAACTTATTTCACCTTCACACTTTATATATTTAATGCATAATTTTATTTTGATTCCTGTTGATTAAAATTGTCATCCAGGCTCCTCAGTAATTCTATCTTGAACAATTGTATTTATTTCCAAATTGTTTGTCTTATTTTCTTTCTTTCTGTTCATTCACCTTGATAATGATAACAGCTAGTATTTATCATGTATTTAAGCATAACACCATATGCATATGTGTATTCTCTCATTTAATTCTTACAATAGCACACAAGAGGTATGGTATTTTATCTTTTATTTTCTGCACTTCAGCGGTAAACCACTTGTAGACCAGAGAGATAAAAGGTTTTTCCAAATTCATACGGCAAGGGAATATTGCTTCTAGGATTGAAGCCCAGGAATCTGACCGAAGTCCACACTCAGACAAAATATGATAATGCCAATTTATAGTATTTCCAGATTAATTTTGCTCAAATAGTCTTCTGACATTGGAAAGTTCTGCTTAAACACAGTCAGTGATGTCCTATTGCCTAGTAATGAATTGGAGCCCTATGCCTGATTTTCACCCTGCTTTTTCCTTTCCTGTAGTGTGTCCCTAGATCATTCAAAAAGAAGCTTGCATTCCTATTTATGGCTTTGGTGAATCTATTATCTCCAAATTCACTTGTTTTGTGGACAAATAGTTAAAATCCTCTACCCTCCGACTTCCAGTCCTGACTTCCTCTTCTGAGACCATTTCTGTATGCCTTTGATGCTGCTGCTGCTAAGTCGCTTCAGTCGTTTCCGACTCTGTGCGACCCCAGAGATGGCAGCCCACCAGGCTCCCCTGTCTCTGGGATTCTCCAGGCAAGAACACTGGAGTGGGTTGCCATTGCCTTCTCCAATGCATGAAAGTGAAAAGTGAAAGTGAAGTCGCTCAGTCGTGTCCGACTCTCAGCGAACCCATGGACTGCAGCCCACCAGGCTCTTCCGTCCATGGGATTTGCCAGGCAAGAGTACTGGAGTGGGTTGCCATTGCCTTCTGTATGCCTTTACTACTCTATTAAGTGTGATTTTCTTTTCCACCGTGATAGACTGTTAGTTCCTCCATGCAGATACAGTATCGTTTATTTGTGAAGCCTCCACACCTGATATGGTATCTTGTAAAGAGAAAGTAAGTGATAGTTATCTATTGGTTTAAATAATAAGTGCTTTTAAAAGTTACAAATAATAAGGTTAATTTATACAAAGTGAATATCAACAGCAAAATCCAAAGCATGTTCTTTGTAGAATGTCCCTAATATTGATAACCAACAAGTGGTTGAACCTACACATTCTTAAAGGCAAAAATGTTATGCACTTTGATATTTTTATAATTTCTATGAAATCAAATTATTATTTAAATTAATAGTATTTGCTAATTAAAAATTAAAGGAGTCTAACCTAAATTTAATTTACAATATTACCCTAAACCCATGGCTTTTATATATCACCCTTAACCTACTGTGATTTAACTTTAAAACAACCATGCAAATTTAATTATGCATTGGCTCCTAAGGGATGCATGCATATATCAGTTTTCATCTCTCATGGACAGATCATTTGCAGTTAAGTTACAAACCACTGAAAATCAATTTTTAATGGAAATACTCTTACAACCTTAGCTGTAAAAAGACCAAAAATTCAGGTGTAATATCAAGTGGCAGGTTATTAACTATAACTTCAATTTTATGTTCTTTTGACACAAGGCTATGTCAGCCATGAATAAGTGTGCTTTTACCACACAAGTCACACTTACCAGAAGGTTATTTGTCAAAGAAGGTTTTAGTGGGTCCAGCTTTGAGCTCATAGGAACCCTGATGGAAATTCTGAGCTGTTTAGTAAGAAGGTACTGAACCAAAACAATAGTGCTGAAATGATGTTAAAGGTCTAAATGGAAATCAGAGAAGCAAGGAAATGTAGAGTTAAGTTTAAACTCCATTGTTAACCATACCAGCCAACTTAGAAAGGCTTTTAGGTATATTGTATAAATGATCACAAAATCAGTATCTACACTGGAGCAATATTTCTGCAGTGAGATATGTTCATTTGCTATTTGCCTATATTCCTGTAGTTTAATTTTTAATATTTGCTTGATTATTATGGGAATAAACTTAGATTCAAATACATATGACCTGGTATTAATCAGAAGCTAATAATGACAGTTGCATATAATACATTTTCTCATGAATTGAATGGTACGTATTTCTTAGCCAAGTAAAGTCCTGTGAAAGCCTAGTTTACAAGCTGAAATATTGCAGAATTACCTAGAGTAGAAAATTATCCTACAGATCTATAAATAAACCTTATTATAATTCTGAGGCTTAATTTATTTTTTGAAAAAAATCTGTACTACTAGTAGTGTAATAATTTAATAATCAATTCTACGATTACTCATAGACAATCTGATATTTGAATAGAATCTTTTAAAGTTCCTAATTTTTAGTACTAATTCTGATGATTTTCATGGAACATAGCAGTTGTTCAGAGAATTAAGTTTATACCACTACAATAAACAATAATATTTTACTGGGGAAATAAAAATGAACTGATTACCTCAAAATATTCATTAAGTGATACAGGGATTTTGAACTATATAATGTTCTTACGGAATTCCTTTTTAGTTCTACATTTTACAGTAATTTTTTAAAAAGGATTAGGTTGTAATTTAGTCAGGTACACAAAGACACGTACACACACACACACACAGACACACACACACGATAAAACATACATTTCCAGGGAAATTTTTTTGTTTGTTTGAGTGGCACCTAATTATGTTTCGACATGAGAGAAATTTTTGGCTTTATAATAAATAAATACAAGAATTATATTTTCATCACAGCCTTGGGAATCTGTTTTAAAGGTATCCAAATTTAAATATAAATACTCAAAAAACAGTATATAAAGTTCCTTACACTGGAAATTTTTACATCCAGACTTAGAAGTTGACTTACTAAAATATAAGCTGCATAATGTAGAGGTTTTGTTTGCTTTTGTTTGTTGCTATAAACCTAGAACTGTTCCTAGCATGTAATAAGGACTTATTAGTATTTATTGAACAAAAGTTACTTTCCAATATCAGCTCCCATTCTTTAACAATAAAGTATGTTTGAAAATTCAGTCTTGTCCACATTACCCAGAGGAAAGCCTGAACCATTTAATCTTACTGACATATTTCTAACTAGAACTTCTGGTTGCTTGAGGCTCAAGTTGAAATCCCTTGCCTTTCTAGTATAACGTGAGCTTAATCTTTACTGCCAATTTTGTTCTAGCCTGAACGTGAATTTTTTTACAGTATTTATCATGAGAGAACTCAACTCTTTTACAAAAAATAGCATACTATGTTTAACTGTAAAATGAGTATCACTATTTTTAGCTATTTTAGAATATATTGTTTTACTTAATTTTAGAAGTAGAGACTTTTGTTTTAGTCGTTTATTTCCAGTAAATATGAAGGTTATGTTTTCAACCAAAAAAATGATGTTTAAATAGAAACAAACTAAGGTGATTCTTACAAAACAAACTTCAAAACATTTTTTTTTTTTTGGTTGTGGTGGTTTAGTCGCTAAGTTATTCTGATTCTTGTGACATCACGGACTGTAGCCCACCAGGCTCCTCTGTCCCTGAGATTTCTCAGGCAAGAATACTGGAGTGGGTTGCCATTTCCTTTTCCAGGGGATCTTCCCAACCCTGGGATTGAAGCCATGTCTCTTGTATTTCAGGCAGTCTCCTGCATCGCGGGAGGACTCTTTACCAACTGAGCCACCAGGGAAGCCCAAGAAATTGCAAATTTGTTTTTAACAAAATCAAATACAAAAAGGGCTAGTATTAAGCAGACTAGTGATATTTCCTTTGTTGCTGTGAATAGTGTTTCACTATTGTCTTGCTTCTAAGCTATTTTTTCTACATTATTGAAGTCCCTATTTAGTAATAGTGCTTTCTTTTGCTCTCTCCAGACCTCTATTTTGTCCTTAGGTGGAAGTATTTAGAATGACTTACAGTGCTTTGACTTCCAGTTTACTTCTGAGTGAGCACCCTGGTGGCTCAGATGATAGAGCATCTGCCTACAATGCGGGAGACCCAGGTTCAATCCCTGGGTTGGGAAGATCCTCTGCGTAAGGAAATGGCAACCCACTCCAGTACTCTTGCCTGGAAAATCCCATGGACAGAGAAGCCTGGTAGGCTACAGTCCATGGGGTCACAAAGAATCGGACACGACTGAGCGAATTCACTTTCACTTTCATTTTATTTCTGATATAAGGAAAAACAAACCTTAAACAAAAATAATAAGACCCTAAAACTCAAGTATCAATATGGATTGGCAAGAGAAACTGCATAAATTGCTCTCAATTATTAATACCAAATCAACTGCTTATGTAACATGTACATACACAACCTGCTTTGGATGTGGGTTCACAGTGATTCATTGTTCATTACAATAGTAACCAACAAAAGAAGAGAAAATGCAGAACAATATAGCCTAGTCTTTAAAAGCCAAGTGGGAATAAAAAAACATAATTTAATCATTTAAAATTAATTGTCATAAAATTCTTTCAGGCATTTTTGTTACAGTAAAAGTGCCGTTTATTTACTTAGGCACTACTTTCATTGGTGAAAATATCTTAATGGAATAATTGTTAACCATCAAGTACACTGGGGAAAGAGTGCTCCCTTGGAGTTTCCTGGGGAGCAATATGTGGGCTTCTCAGAATAAGCCCACATATTGGGCTGAGATATTGGAATTTGGGGACATGCATATTTTAGAGAAGCATATTCAATAATATAAATTTTATATCTGTATAAAAGTCTAAAACTTTAGAAAGCAAATCTAAACATGGTCTTCCAGACAGATAAATGAGCCAGTTTCAAAATCTCATTTTACACACTGTTTCTTGGACCCCCTCTCCTTAACATTCATGTGAATTTGAATCCTCTGGGTGGCAAGGATGATAAGAAAGACTTCCTCAGTGATCAATGCAAAGAAATAGAGGAAAACAACAGAATGGGAAAGACTAGAGATCTCTTCAAGAAAATTAGCAATACCAAGGGAACATTTCATGCAAAGATGGGCTCAAAAAAGGACAGAAATGGTATGGACCTAACAGAAGCAGAAGATATTAAGAAGAGGTGGCAAGAATACACAGAACTGTACAAAAAAGATCTTCACGACCCAGAAAATCATGATGGTGTGATCACTTACACTCACCTAGAGCCAGACATCCTGAAATGTCAAGTTAAGTGGGCCTTAGGAAGCATCACTATGGAAACGCTAGTGGAGGTGATGGAATTCCAGTTGAGCTCTTTCAAACCCTGAAAGATGATGCTGTGAAAGTGCTGTACTCAATATGCCAGCAAATTTGGAAAACTCAGCAGTGGCCACAGGGCTGGAAAATGTCAGTTTTCATTCCAATCCCAAAGAAAGGCAATGCCAAAGAATGCTCAAACTACCACACAATTGCACTCATCTCTGCTGCTGCTGCTGCTGAGTCACTTCAGTCATGTCTGACTCCGTGCAACCCCACAGACAGCAACCCACCAGTCTCCCCTGTCCCTGGGATTCTCCAGGCAAGAACACTGGAGTGGGTTAACATTTCCTTCTCCAATGCATGAAAGTGAAAAGTGAAAGTGAAGTCGCTCATTCTTGTCCGACTCTTCACAACCCCATGGACTGTAGCCTACCAGGCTCCTCTGCCCATGGGATTTTCCAGGCAAGAGTACTAGAGTGGGTTGCCATTGCACTCATCTCACACACTAGTAAAGTAATGCTCAAAATTCTCCAAACCAGACTTCAGCAATATGTGAACTGTGAACTTTCAGATGTTCAAGCTGGTTTTAGAAAAGGCAGAGGAATCAGAGATCAAATTGCCAACATCTGCTGGATCATTGAAAAAGCAAGAGAATTCCAGAAAAACATCTATTTCTGCTTTATTGACTATGCTAAAGCCTTTGACTGTGGATCACAACAAACTGTGGAAAATTCTGAAACAGATGGGAATACCAGACCACCTGATTTGCCTCTTGAGAAATCTGTATGCAAGTCAGGAATTGGACATGGAAAAACAGACTGGTTCCAAATAAGCAAAGGAGTACATCAAGGCTGTATATTGTCACCCTGCTTATTTAACTTATATGCAGATTACATCATGAGAAACGCTAGGCTGGATGAAGCACAAGCTGGAATCAAGATTGCCAGGAGAAATATCAATAACCTCAGATATGCAGATGACACCACCCTTATGGAAGAAAGCGAAGAGAAACTAAAGACCCTCTTGATGAAAGTGAAAGAGGAGAGTGAAAAAGTTGGCTTAAAGCTCAACATTCAGAAAACTAAAATCATGGCATCTGGTCCTATCACTTCATGGCAAATAGATGGGGAAACAGTGGAAACAGTGGATGACTTTATTTTGGGGGGCTCCAAAGTCACTGTAAATGGTGATTGCAGCCATGAAATTAATAGACGCTTACTCCTTGGAAGGAAAGTTATGACCAACCTAGACAAAATATTAAAAAGTAGAGACATTACTTTGCCAACAAAGGTCCATCTAGTCAAGGCTATGTTTTCCAGTTCTCTTGAAGGAGCTGAGCAGATTATTTATTTCTATGTCACTACACAGGAATTGACAGAAAAGGGACATAAAGGAGCTTTTGGGTTGACGGCAATACTTTTGTCTTTATTGTTCTGGTGATTACAAACCACCATAAAAATTTTCAAACTGCATTAAATATATATTTCAAAGTGGATACACTTTAGATTGTAAGCTATATTTAAACATTATTTTTTTTAAATATTATTTTTAATTGTTGCTATGAATACTTATTTACCACATAATATCAATTTTATCATTATTTTAAAAAATCATCATGTATTTTGCATCATCTTATATTAATTTTCTTCTTTTTGAAATTTATATTGTAACAGTTTTCTTAGTAAAAGCCTATGAGGGGTAACATTATAATTTTGGCTTAAAAAAAGACTTTAAATCCTCTTATCTTTGAATGGTTGATGAAACAAGAAACAGATTCTAGATTGACAGTTATTTTGAATATATTATTTTGAATGCATTATTCTACTGTCTCTGGAATCTATTGTTCCAAATGAGAAATCTGCCAGTCTTTCAGTCTTTTTAAAGAAGTCCTTACTTTTTTTTTTATCTTTGATATTCTGTAATTTCAGTCTGATGAATCTCAGGTGAAATTATTTTTTTATTTCCTACTTAAAACTTGATGTGATCTTTTAAATTAAAGACTCTTGTCTTTCTTCTATTTGAGACAATGCTCAGACTTGATTTCTAAGAGGATTTCTCCCCTCCTGTTCTGTTTATTTTCTCTCTGAGACTGCTTACACTCATTGTTCTTAATTTGCAAGTAAAACAAACTGCCTGAGTTAAGGTAAAGAAAAAAATTCTCACTTAAGGAGGCAGAAGAATCAAAATCAGTACATGAGTATAAGTACAAGGGAGTGAAGCAATGGGCAGAGAAGAGCCTGCCACAAAAGGAGGCCAGAGAGAACCGCACCACCATCGCTGAATATGACAGTTTGTTATCTGCAAGGCCAACACCACAGACACTGGACAGCAGAAACGGGCTTTTACAACCACGTCCCCTGAATTCTAGTGACTTTTGAATATTGCTGTGCCCATCCGAAAAGATGCTTCACTCTCCCTTCTTAATGGGAACATAGTATCCCATATTGTCCAATATGCAAGAAAGGATGAGCAGTATCCTTTTTCATTCCATAGTGGGATATAGACTCTACCTCTCATGAATTCTGATAGTATGCAACATTTCTTAATAAAAAGTAGTTTCAGACCTTCAGGTCCCTGAGTAATGAAAGATTCAATACTATTCAACAATTTAGACATCTTTCTTTCGAGATCTTTCTCATATAATATACCATCACCAGCACAAATGGAAATACATTCTTTTTCTCTTCAACTCTAAAGTATATAGATTATTTTCTCTACAATTTTCCATTTTCCTTCAAGTCACTTTATGATCACATATCAATATATTATCATCGATGAACCAAAATGTAAATTTGATCATGACCTAATTGTGTAAAAATTAATGGAGAATATTTGAATATAAATGTAAAATTTGTTAAAATATAGTTATACTGGTAACATACCACAGATAAAAAATATGAGTAGCTATCATTGTTGTGCTTATACTTTATTTTTTCCTCAAGGCAACATGGAATATTTGTAATCTCAATTCACTTCATTTCCTTTCTTAATAATTTTAGTTCATGGTTTATGTTGCTGTCTCCAGTTCTACTCCAATAATAATCTTTAGCAATGTTATTATACACCTAGATGAAAAGCCCAGTGCCTTGGTTTCTCGGTTGTTTGAAATACTTTTGACTAATGATCTTGTCCTCTGATTGCTCTAACGTCCACCATGATCATACTCTAGACCTTGTCATTGCCAATATTCAGAAGGCTTCCATAATTGCATTTACAAGCATTCTACACCCCAAACACCACCTATTATTTCTTGCTTCCTCATGCAACAAATCTATCTCTACTACTTGTCTGTACAGGGAGTTATTAACATAGTTCCACAAAGCACTTGGTCTGGTAACTTGAATCTCAGAGTAAAGACAAGAAGTTAATTCTCTGCCAACCCATTGTTGTACTTGCATGAATCCTCCTTATTGTTTTGCTATCTGCTTGGCAAATGCCTACTCTAAGACCACTACACTAATTGAAAAAGTTAGTAAGATATAATTTTGTGATGTTTAAAATAATTACTATCAGGGCAGTTATTTGTTACACTGAGTAACCTAGACTGTTATGACTGAAAAAAAATTTTTCGCCTAGAAGTGCAATGTGATGTAAAACTATCTTTTTAAGGCTGTGGCTTAGAGACCTGGCAGAAGAAAATGAAGATACTAGAGGCTTGCAGGTGTTAGTAAATATTTGACTTCATGAAATACAGCTTTAGGTGAAGAGTTTTTTTAAATGAAGTTTTATTGGAGGATAGTTGATTTACAATACTGTGTTAATTTCTGCTATATAGCAAAGTGAATCAGTTATACATATATATAGATCATCTCTTTTTTAGATTCTATTCCCATTATATAGTATTAAGTAGAGTTTCTTGTGCTGTACAGTGGGGCTTTCTGGGTAGCTCAAACAGGAAATAATCTGCCTGCAGTGCAGGAGACCTGGGTTTGATCCCTGGGTTGGGAAGCTCCCCTGGACAAGGGCATGGCAGCCCACTCCAGTATTATTTTCTTACCTGGAGAATTCCATGGACAGAGGAGCCTGGTGGGCTCCAGTCCACGGGGTTGCAATGAGTCAGACATGACCAAGTGACCAATACAACACTTTGTTAGTTACTTATTATATCTATAGTAGTCTGTATATGTCAATTCCAATCTCCCGATTTATCCCTTCCTCCTTCCCCTCTTGGTAACCATAAGTTTGTTTTCTACATCTGTGACTCTGTTTTTGTTTTGTAAATAGGTTCATTTTTACCAATTTTTTAGATTCCACATATAAGGAATATCATATGATATTTGTCTTTGTCTAATTTATTTTATTCAATATGACAAACTCTTGGTCTATCCATGTTGCTGCAAATGACATTATTTTGTTATTTTTTATGACTGAGTAATATTCCATTGTAGATATATACTACATCTTTATCCATTCCTCTATTGATGGACATTCAGGTTGCTTCCATGTCCTGGCTATTGTAACTAGTGCTGCAATAAATATTGGAGTGCTTATATCTTTTCAAATTATGGTTTTCTTCAGATATATGCCCAGTTATGAGATTGCTGGCTAATATAGTAGTTCTATATTTAGTTTTTCTAAGGAACTTCATAGGGGCCTCCCAAGGGGGGTTTATGGTAAAGAACCTGCTTGCCAATGCATAAGATGTAAAAGATGCTGCCCTGGGTCAGGAAAATCCCCTGGAGAAGGGCATGGCAACCCACTCCAGTAACCTTGCCTGGAGAATCCCATGGACAGAGGAGCCTGGTTGACTACAGTCCATGGGGGTTGCACAGAGTCAAACACGACTGAAGCGACTTACTGCCCATGCACCTTCATACTGTCCTCCATGCTGCTGTACCAGCCTTACATCCTACTGACAGTGCAGGAGGGTTCCCTTTTCTCCACACTTTCTATTGTTTGTAAATTTTTTGATGTTGGCCATTCTGACTTGTGTGAGGTGATACCTCATTACAGTTCTTGATTTGCATTTCTCTAATAATTAGCAAGGTTGAGCATTGAATAATGACTCTTCCCCATCTGTATTTCTTCTTTGGAGACATGTCTATTTAGGTCTTCTGCCTATTTTGATTGGATTATTTGTTTTTTGGATATTGAACCACATGAGTTATTTGCAAATTTTGGAGATTAATCCCTGTTATTTGCATTGTTTGCAAATATTTTCTCCCTTCTGTGGGATCTCTTTTCATTTTGTTTATGGTTTCCTTTCCTATGTATAAACTTTTGAGTTTACTTCAGTCCTGTTTGCTTATTGGTATTACTCTAGGAGGCAGATCAAAAAAGATCTTACTGCAATTTATATCAGAAAGTGATCTACCATGTTTTCCTGTAAGAGTTTTACAGTGTCCAGTCTTACACTTAGGTGTTTAGTTCATTTTGAGTTTACAAATTGAGCAGGATAGAAAGTCCAGAGATAAAACAACACACTGATGGTTATGTAATCTACAATAAGGGAGGCAAGAATATGCAATGGGGAAAAAACCAGTTTCTTCAAGAAGTAGTGCTGGGAAAATTGGTTATATAAAAGAATAAAATTAGAACATTCTCTAACATTATACACAAAAATAATCTCAAGAAGATTAAAGACCTAAATATAGGTGAAGATTTAAAAAGTTAATAGAACATTTATAAAAAATAGTGTGTATTGGTTACTTTTGGCACTGACAAGGGAAAGATAACTTTAAAAAATGATTAGCTCATTCACAACTAAGAATAAAGTGTACAGGAACACTAAGGAGTGGCCATTTTTTACTCCCCAGCCTTTCCATGCCCCACACAACCAGAAAAAGATAAAACTGCAAAAGCTTTTTGTAAACATCAGATGACAATATATACTACACATTTACTACTATGAAATATGATAACCTACATATTTCAAAGTATATATGAAGATCAGATTTGACATATGTATACAATCCAAGAAACCACTGCCACAAACAGGGATAGGAACAATGCCAGCACCCCCTAAAGTTTTCTTGTGCTTTTTGTAATGCACCCCTCCTCTACAGCCTCACCAGGCAACTGCTGACCTGCTTTCTGTCACTTTTAAAAACCAATGAATGGATTAAAGTGTCTCAGAGCAAAGATCAAGTTAAGAATGTAGAGCCTACTTGAATTTAGATCCTTTCAAATGTACAAAATGCCTCAGGGAAAAAAAAAGAATAGGTATGTGACTTTCTCACTAAAGCTTAAGAGTTTCAAGATAACTGGAAAGAAATAGACAAAAAGACACATGAGTTAGCAATCCAAAAAATAGAGAGATGTAAAATTTGTATCTCAAAAATAATATTGTGTATTGTTTCTGGCACAAACAATATATTGAAATTAAAGAAAAACGATGCCTCTGGATTTTTGAAAGCAGTGTGCGTTCTAAAGAAGCAGTGGACTGGACAGTTTGAGCCAAAATTTACCCCTGTTCCCCTAGCCCTGAATTTCCAGAAAGCGGGCTGAGTAATCCGCTGTCACAGAGTGAGTGTGGTCTTCTCTAATTTCCAGAAGAAGAATCAAAGATTAACAAGAGATCATTCCTACCCCCAGGGTAATGAGCACTCCCAAAATATGTATGTGTTAAATTTTTTTGAATGACTGTGGCAGGCCTCAGTTTTTTATTGGTAACTGAAGCAGAAGGTATTAAGAAGAGGTGGCAGGAATACACAGAACTGTACAAAAAAGATCTTCATGACCAAGATAATCATGATGGTGTGATCAATCACCTAGAGCCAGACATCCTAGAATGTGAAGTCAAGTGGGCCTTAGAAAGCATCACTATGAACAAAGCTAGTGGAGGTGATGGAATTCCAGTTGAGCTATTTCAAATCCTGAAAGATGATGCTGTGAAAGTGCTGCACTCAATATGCCAGCACATTTGGAAAACTCAGCAGTGGTCACAGGACTGGAAAAGGTCAGTTTTCATTCCAATCCCAAAGAAAGGCAATGCCAAAGAATGCTCAAACTACCGCACAATTGCACTCATCTCACACACTAGTAAAGTAATGCTCAAAATTCTCCAAGCCAGGCTTCAGCAATACATGAACAGTGAACTTCCAGATGTTCAAGTTGATTTTAGAAAAGGCAGAAGAACCAGAGATCAAATTGCCAACATCTGCTGGATAATCGAAAAAACAAGAAAGTTCCAGAAAAACATCTACTTCTGCTTTATTGACTATGCCAAAGCCTTTGACTGTGTGGATCACAATAAACTGTGGAAAATTCTGAAAGACATGGGAATACCAGACCACCTGACCTGCCGCCTCTTGGGAAATCTATATGCAGGTCAGGAAGCAACAGTTAGAACTGGATATGGAACAACAGACTGGTTCCAAATAGGAAAAGGAGTCCGTCAAGGCTGTATATTGTCACCCTGCTTATTTAACTTCTATGCAGAGTACATCATGAGAAACGCTGGGCTGGAAAAAGCACAAGCTGGAATCAAGATTGCCGGGAGAAATATCAATAAGCTCAGATATGCAGATGACACCACACTTATGGCAGAAAGTGAAGAGGAACTAAAAAGCCTTTTGATGAAAGTGAAAGACGAGAGTGAAAAAGTTGGCTTAAAGCTCAACATTCAGAAAACGAAGATCATGGCGTCTGGTCCCATCACTTCATGGCAAATAGATGGGGAAACAGTGGAAACAGTGTCAGACTTTGTTTTTTTGGGCTCCAAAATCACTGCAGATGATGACTGCAGCCATGAAATTAAAAGACGCTTACTCCTTGGAAGAAAAGTTATGACCAACCTACATAGCATATTGAAAAGCAGAGACATTACTTTGCCAACAAAGGTCCATCTAGTCAAGGCTATGGTTTTTCCAGTGGTCATGTATGGATGTGAGAGTTGGACTGTGAAGAAGGCTGAGCGCCAAAGAATTGATGCTTTTGAACTGTGGTGTTGGAGAATACTCTTGAGAGTCCCTTGGAGTGCAAGGAGATCCAATCAGTCCATTCTGAAGGAGATCAGCCCTGGGATTTCTTTGGAAGGAATGATGCTAAAACTGAAACTCCAGTAGTTGGGCCAACAATGAGCCAAGAGTTGACTCATTGGAAAAGACTCTGATGCTGGGAGGGATTGGGGACAGGAGGAGAAGGGTGCGGGGAGCGAGCTCCGGGGCTGGTCCCCAGCAGAAGGGGACAACAGAGGATAAGATGGCTGGATGGCATCACTGACTCAATGGACGTGAGTCTGAGTGAACTCCAGGAGTTGGTGATGGACAGGGAGGGCTGGCGTGCTGCGATTCACGTGGTTGCAAAGAGTCGGACACCACTGAGAGACTGAACTGAATTGAAATATTTGACAACCAGCTCCCTGGGGAAATATAACTCTGATTTTTAGTCTTTGCCAATTTCCCTGGTAGAAGTATACCCACCACAGCCAATTTCAAACTACCAGTATAATGTTAACTGACACATTTCTTGAAAATTTAATAGTTGGGACTTGGAAGCCAATATATTCTGACACTAGCATGTCACTGTGTATGTCTTACCCTTTTCCTTATGATGGAAATTGCATAGCGTAGTCACATTGTCCTTATTTCACTATTGTGTTTGGGATGTCTGGGGGCATAGCTTTTCCTTTCAATTCATGGCCATAGTGTCTAACAGAGGGGTACCGAGACTGGATAGCAAGACTACCACACAGCATACACAGGCCATGGATTTTGAGGCTGATGCTATAAAGCTATAAAGAAGAGGAGGAAAGGAGTGAGTGAAGCATTGGGAAAACAGAAGACCACACAGTGGTAGTCATCAGTACTACTTGCTGATTATTTTTGGCATCCAATGTTTCAGGAATATAGTAGGAATACAGGTCCCTGCCTTATGCTTATTTTACCTCTCTGACTTGACTTCTCCTTTTACTATCCCCCTTATCTCCTTACTCTCACCCCATTATGTTGGTCTCCGTGTCATTCTTATTCATGCACCAACTACATGCAAAGGTCCATCTGCTCAAAACAATGTTTTTCCGATTATCCACCTGATTCAGTACCAGTATCCTTCAAATCTTTATTCAAATATGATCTCAGAGTTGACTACCCTAATTATCCTATCTCAGCAACAGACACGATAAAATTCTCTAACTCAGTTTTACTTTTGTCCTCAATCATATTTATTGGCTTACAATATATAACTTAGATTTTTATGATACTCATTGCTTATTTTTGCCTTGCACACCAGCGAGAGCAAGTCTTTCTACAAAGGAAAGACTTTTGATTATTTTTATTGTATTTTTTCTGTTGCTGAGAAAGTCTCTTAGCCAGTGTCTGACTCTTTGTGACCTGGACTGTAGCCCACCAGAGTCTTCTGTCCTTGTAATTCTCCAGGCAAGAATACTGGAGTGGCTTGTCATTCCCTTCTCCAGGTGATTTTCCTGACCCTGGAATCCAACCTGGGTCTCCTTCATCACAGGCAGATTCTTTATCATCCGAGCCACCTCAAACCAGAGTTATCTTTTACATATAACTGGGGGTTAAATGAATATTCAGTGAAGTCACTCAGTCATGTCTGACTCTTTGTGCCCCCATGGACTGTAGCCTACCAGGCTCCTCCGTCCATGGGATTTTTCAGGCAAGAGTACTGGAGTGGGTTGCCATTTCCTTCTCCAGGGGATCTTCCTGACCCAGGGATCAAACCCAGGTCTCCAGCATTGTAGGCAGACTCTTTTACCGTCTGAGCCACCAGGTAAGTCCCTACTTTATTGAATGAATTCAATACTTTATTTAAATGAATATTTACTGAATAAATAAATTTCATGTGTGATTTGAAAAATAGGTCACATTTGTTCATGCATGCATGCTAAATTGCTTCAGTTGTGTCTGACTTTTTGCAATCTTGTGGACCGTAACCTGATGGGCTCCTCTGTCTATGGGAATCTCCAGGCAAGAATACTGGAGTGGGTTACCATGCTGATTTCATCTGTCACCAAATCCTGAGTTATGATCCATTGGAGAGACTTGAAGATGAGGTATTGTGCCTTTAATAGTGGATGGGATCCCTCTTGGTGAGGTGAAGTCTCTTTTGATAAGTTTCTGAATAAATTCCATTGTACTATTAGACTAACTCCGTTTTATTTGTCTCAAGACCTCAGCAAGCCCGAGGCTGTAGGGGAAGTTAGATGACTGACATCCTTATACAAGTTATTATATTCTCAGGAATATTATGAATCTGCTCCACATGGCAATACTTTTATTTCAAAAATTTTCCCCTTTTGTTTTATCATGCAAACTGCTAAATTGCTGCAGGTCTCTTTGCAGATGTGAAATAGGTTGGAAATGTATTATACATACCAGTCATATCATTTCAGGTTTCTCTTTGAATATTTCTTTCCCCTTTCATTTGAAAGACCCTGAGGCTGTGAAATGTGTCAGATCTAGAATTTAGGTAAAATCATTCCAAAAACCTTGGTAACTCAAGCCTGACCATTTTAATCATCAAACTGTAGCATTTTCTTTGGTTGTAGAAATTAAAATAGGAACTTAAGATATCCATATTTCGGTCCTAGGGGCACCCTGGTTAATTTTCACATGCCAGGTTGTGTCCTTAAAAGGTAGACTCTTTGATAATTATTTTTACCTTTCTGTCCAATATCTTAACTCTGTCAGATAAGTGTTCTAGTATGTCCCTGCCACTCTTAGGTCAAATCATTTCCCTTGAAATATCTTCCATTTTTACTACCACATCTACCAATATCCTTAGCCCGTAAGAAATTGCCATAACAGTGCTTAATTTCTCAATGCCTTGGTGGTAAAATAATCTTCTCAGTCTTTAAGTTGAACAGTATGGTAGTAGAATAGTTATGGAATAAGTTATATAACAGTTATTATATTATAACCTATTTCAATAGTTTTTATTGATATTTATCACATCATTCTAAGGATTTTATGATAACTCAGTCTTCTTTCATTTCCTCTCATTGAGCCAACTAAATAAACAATTACGACTAGCTGCTTAGGTTAACGTATTAAATCTAAATTGTGTAACAAACACATCTATATCACATTTCCTTAATCTGGGCACATTTGACACTTGGGGCTAGAAAATTCTTTATTGTAGGTCATCAGCCTTGTTCATTATACGATATTTAGCTGCATGACTGGCTTCTATCCACTGGATGACAATTATAAACTCCCCTAGTTTTGACAAACAAAAATGCTTCCAGAATTTACTGAAAGTCTCCTTGAGGACAAAATCACCTCTGAATGAGAATTACTGAAATAAATCAATATATTCAGCCAAAATATTTTTTTTTCACCTTGTGGTCAACCATTGCTTGACTACATATCCACAAATATTCTTCATAAATGACCTCCTATGAATTAGTCATGTCTTGCAATTTTTTTGTTTTTGTTTTTGGTAGTCTGTATCTCCTCAGGCTTTATTGGCCTCCTGAAGCATTCTAGAATTTAACTCTAAGGGATAATGACAGTGGGGTTTGAGGTTTGGCTTTCTATTTGTATGCAACTTCTGGAGATAAGGCGGGTGAGAGCCGTTCATCTAGGTAAAGAATGTCTTATTACCTAGGAATAACAGGTAGGGAAACTTTGATTAGCAAGGGAAATATAAGTATACATTCACTTGTATGTGTTTTAACTTATCCAGTGTGTTTTTAGTGTCAATGAATATACACATATATACACACATCTATTTATATGTTCACCTATAGTAAGATAAAGAAACATAGAATTTAAAATCTTAAACATTTTCAAGCATATACATACATTCAAAACATTATATAACCATTACCACATCCATCTCCATAAATTCTTTTCATATTGTAAAATATTAGTATTATAAACCTGAAACTTAAAGATGATATCTTTAAACTTAAAGAGTTAATACTCTCCTTTGCTCCCTAGCAACCACCGTTCTACTTTCTGTCTCTGTGATTTTTGACCACTCTAAATACTTCATATAGATAGACTTGTACAGTATCTATCTTTTTATGACTATCATTTCACTTCGTGCATCCTCGGGGTTCATCCATGTAATTGCATATGTCAGAATTTCCTTTCTTGTTAGGGCTACCTAACATTCCACTGTATGTTGTATGTATCCATTGTATGTACGTACCACCTTTTGCTTATCGTTTCATCCATCGGTGAACACAGGGTTACTGCCACATTAGAGCTATTGTAAATTCTGTGAACATGGATATACAAATATCTCTTAGAGAACTTGCTTTCAATTCTTTTGGTTATATAAGAAGAAGTGGAATTGCTGGATCATTTGTTAGTTCTACTTTAATTAAAAAAAAAAATTATACCATTTTGCATTTCAACCGACAGTGCACAAGAGTTCCAAAATCTCATAGTTTTCTTTTCTTTTTTTTTGATAGTGGCCTTCCTAATAGGAGTGAAATGCTATGTCACTGTAGTTTTCATTTTCATTTCCCTAATGATTAGAGATTTTAAGCATCTTTTCACATGCTACTGGTCATTTCTATTTCTTTTTGGAGACATGTCTATTCACCTCTTTTGCTTATATTTGAATTAGGTTTTGTTGTTGTTGTTGTTCCTCAGACTCAACAATTTCCTTCGTCCTATCTTCAACCTTGTGAATTATTTCTTCTTCCTGCTCAACTGAGTCTTTGAATTCTTCTAGTAATTTTTAAAATTTCAATTATAGTAATTTTCAGCTCCAGAATTTCTTTTTGTTTTCTATATTTAGGGTTTCTATTTCTCTATTGATATTTTTATTTTGTTAGCACATTGATTTCTTGATTTTCTCTTCATCTTCCCTTAGTTCTTTCAGCATATCTAAGACAGTCATTTTAAATTTCTTGTCTAGTATATATGTTATCAGATCTTTTCCAGGGGAAGTTTCTGTTGATTTTTGCCTTCTCATTTCTTTGAATTCCTTGTGATTTTTGTTGATGTTGTACAAAACTGGACATTTAAATCTGATAACTCTGATAATCAGACTCTCCCCTTTGCCCAGTTTTTTTCTTTTTTGTTATAGGCTATTTCTAGTCTCAACTTGAGGTGTAAATTTAAGGTATTTTCTGGTCTTTGCTGAGTCTTCACCTTTTCCTGAGCATGTATGGTCACTTTTTATTTTCCCAGTATAGGCAGTTGCTTTTGAATCTCTGGCTTTCTGAAAGAAGAAAGAAAAATGAAGGGCAGGAAAGAGCAGTGACCATTTCGGTTGCCTGGGAATCACTTTAGCTAAAGAAGGAGGAACCTGCCACAGTGTAGGGAAGCAGAACAACGGCTACTGAGCCTTTTGTTGGCATTTCTGTGATCAGAAGCAGGAATCAGTTATGAGAGCACTGACTAGATATTTGGAGGACAAGGTCCTTTTCACCTATCTTGGCTCCTGCACTGATCTCTCCAGTGACCAGTGAACAGATAGATGCCTGTCACAGGTCTGGGGGTGGGACATAGATAATTCCTACTATGCTAAGAGCTAAAATTGACCAAAATTAAGCACAGTTTACCATTCACATCTTTTTTGGGGAAGTTGGAAACCTTCACTAGGCTTTTGAGTTTGAAAATAATTACATCAGAGAGATTTTGCCATTGCAATTGTCCAGTAGGGAAACAGTTTCCTCAGGCTTCCTACTTTGCCATCTTCTCAGAATTCTCCTTTAAGTGAATATATATTTTAACTTCCATAATCATGGTCTTAGTCAAATATACATCAAAAATTATAGGTTGTTTTTCATAATCAATTTTAAGTGATGAGTGATACTGTATCTGTGAACATTTTGAAAATACTGATTTCAATGACTCTAAAATTTCTATTATTGCTCATTCTTTTTTTTTATAGTGCTACATATATGTCTTTTATTTTTTCCCTTTTTTTATTTAAATTTATTTATTTTAATTACAGGCTAATTAGTTACAATATTGTATTGGTTTTGCCATACGTCAACATGAATCCACCACGGGTGTACACGTGTTCCCCATCCTGAATCCCCTCCCTCCTCCCTCCCCGTACCATCCCTCTGGGTCATCCCAGTGCACCAGACCCAAGCCAACTGTAATCACAAAGATACTTATTAAGAGTGAGGCAGAAGTGTTAGTGTCAGTGATACAAATAAGAAATACTCAACTAGCCATTGTTGGTTTTAAAGATGAAGGGTGGCTATAAGTCAAGAAATGTGGGAAGCTGAAAGAAAGTTGTTGTTCAGCCCCTAAGTTATGTCCAAACTCTTTGCAAACCCATGGACGGTAGTATGCCAGCTCCACTACCTTCCAGAGTTTGCTCAAATTCATGCCCATTGAGTTGGTGATGCTATCTAATCATCTAACCCTTTGCCCTCCCCCTTCTCCTTTTGCCTTCAATCTTTTCCAGCATCAGGGTCCTTTCCAATGAGTTAGCCCTTCACATGAGGTGGCCAAAGTACTGGAGCTTCAGCTTCAGCATCAGTCCTTCCAGTGAATATTCAGAGTTGATTTCCTTTAGGACTGACTGGTTTGATCTCCTTGCTGTCCAAGGGACTCCCAAGGGTTTTTCTTGAGAGAAAGTAAACCAACAAAAATATAAATCCTTCCCTATAGTGTCCAGAAGTAACACAACACTCCAGACCACTTGATTTTACCCATGACCCGATTTGGACTTCTAATCTCCAGGACTACAAAATAACAAATTTGTATTGTTTTAAGCCAATAAATCTGCGGCCCTTTGTTACAGTTGTTGTTTAGTTGCTCAATTGTGTCCAACTGTTTGTGACCCCATAAACTACAGCACACCAGGCTTCCCTGTCCTTCAGTATTTCATGGAGTTTGCTCAAACTCATTTGTTACAGTAGCAATATGAAACTGTGAGACCATAGTATCTACAGCTTGATTGTACTTTTAATTTTGTTCTAACTTTCTAGTGGGTTTCTAGTGTAGGAACCCGCTAGAATACATTAAGCAGGAAACAATATCATTTGTGATTTATAGTATTCTAGCTGATTAATGGAGAATAGACAACATGGAGTTGTTAGTGCAAGTAGGAGACTAGTTACGAGAGTACTGAATAGAAAAAAGAAGATATGGACTTTAGATCAAAGGAAATGAGGGCCTGGGCAAGGATTATACCTATGCATGGTGCCATATAGTTAAGTTCAAGCTATCTTTTAAGAGTAGATCCATCTGTATTATTAATGTAAGCTGTGTATTATAGGTAATTACACAAAAGCACCTAAAATTGGTAACTGAGGGTTGAGAAAAAGATTTGGGAATTAGTGAATACATGCTAATTAAATTCATAAGACTTGAATATTTCAGTAGACCATAGATGAAAAATCAAAGTGCTAGAAAGCTACACTGTGAAGTTTTCTATCATTTAGGCTTTGAAACAAGGAGGATGATTCAGGAAATTAGAAATATAAAGAATGAACAGTGAAGTAAACGGAAACTTAGTGGAAAGTAGGAGTAATCAATTGTTTCAAATACTGCTTAAAATCAAGTAAGATGATAAAATGAAAATCTTGAATTGATCATTGTCACTTAGGGATCTTTTGTCTCCTTGACATAGGTAGACTAAATAGACTCATGGGGACCGATTCTTCTTTGGCTGCTTTTAAGAAGGAAAAATCAAATAATAAAGCTGGTAAGTGGTTCATCTTTAACTGTTTGCCTACATATCAAGAATATCCATTATCCAATAATTTCATAAAAATATTTGGAGGAAGTAAAAGAAGCATATCACTTAAAGACAAAATATTTTGGTGAAAAAAGAAAAATGCTGGACTCTAATCCAGTATTCAATGACACCTTGAGAAGTTTAGGAGAGTCACTTTAAACTTTTGAGCCAAGAGAAAATCGGACTGTAGTTTTAAAGGGTACTTTTAACTCTTAACAACTACTGTGAAGTTTTTCACTTCTCTATAATTAACAACATTTCTTCTCTGCCATCTTACAAAAAGAAATGCCATTATGACTCAGTGTCATAATTAACTCCATTTAGAACTTGAATTGATTTTAATAGCATTCATAAAGTTCAGCCAAGATAAAAATGGTATTATCTGTTTATCTGAACAGTTTTAAGCAATTATTTATTTAATAAAAGTTTCAGATAGAAACAGAGGTATTATATATGTTAATTGCTTGTAACTCATCCAGCCTGGCATCTCTTATGGTGTGCTCAGCATATAGATTAAACAAACAGGGTAACAGCAGACAGCCCAGACAACTGCTTTCTCAATCTTGAACCAACCAATTCTTCCATACAGGGTTCTGACTTTTGCTTATTGAACCGCATGCAGGTTTCTCAGGAGAAAGGTAAGATGGTCTGGTATTCCTATCTCTTCAAGAGCTTTACACAGTCTGTTATGATGCACACAATCAAAGGCTTTGGTGTAGTCAATGTAACAGAGGTAGATTTATTTCTGGAATTCCCTCGGTTCAGTTCAGTTCAGTTTAGTGGCTCAATCATGTACAGCTCTTTGAGACCCCATGAACCACAGCACACAAGGCCTCCCTGTCCATCACCAACTCCCTGAGTTCACTCAAACCCATGTCCATTGAGTTGGTGACACCATCTCATCCTCTGTTGTCTCCTTCTCCTCCTACCCCCTCAATCTTTCCCAGCATCAGGGTCTTTTCAAATGAGTCAGTTGTTCACATCAGGTGGCCAAAGTATTGGAGTTTCAGCTTCAACATCAGTCCTACCAATGAACACCCAGGACTGATCTCCTTTAGGATGGACTGGTTGGATCTCGTTGCAGTCCAAGGGACTCTTAAGAGTCTTCTCCAACACCACAGTTCAAAAGCATCAGTTCTTTGGCATTCAGCTTTCTTTATAGTCCAACTCTCACATCCATACATGACCACTGGAAAAAACATAGCCTTGACTAGATGGACCTTGGGTGACAAAGTAATGTCTCTGCTTTTTAATATGCTGTCTAGGTTGGTGATAACTTTCCTTCCAAGGAGTAAGAATCTTTTAATTTCATGGCTGCAATCACCATTTACAGTGATTTTGGAGCCCAGAAAAATAAGGTCAGCCACGGTTTCCACTCTTTCCCAATCTATTTGCCATGAAGCGATAGGACTGGATGCCATGATTTTAGTTTTCTGAATGCTGAGCTTTAAGCCAAATTTTCACTCTCCTCTTTCACTTTCATCAAGAGCCTCTTTAGCTCTTCTTCACTTTCTGCCATTAGGCTGGTGTCACCTACATATCTGAAGTTATTGATATTTCTTCTGGCAATCTTGATTCCAGCTTGTGCTTCCTCCAGCCCAGCGTTTCTCATGATGAATTCTGCAGATAAGTTAAATAAGCAGGGTGACAATATACAGCCTTGATGTACTCCTTTTCCTATTTGGAACCAGTCTGTTGTTCCATGTCCAGTTCTAAATGTTACGTCCTGACCTGTATACAGGTTTCTCAAGAAGCAGGTCAGGTGATCTGGTATTCCCATCTGTTTCAGAATTTTCCACAGTTTCTTGTGATTCACACAGTCAAAGGCTTTGGCATAGTCAATAAAGCAGAAACAGATGTTTTTCTGGAACTCTCTTGCTTTTTCAATGATCCAGCAGATGTTGGCAATTTGATCTCTGGTTCCTCTGCCTTTTCTGAAACCAGCTTGAACATCTGGAGTTTCACCATTCACTTATTGCTGAAGTCTGGCTTGGAGAATTTTGAGCATTACTTTACTAGTGTGTGAGATGAGTGCAATTGTGTGGTAGTTTGAGCATTCTTTGGCATTGCCTTTTTTGGGGATTGGAATGAAAACTGACTTTTTCCAGTCCTGTGGCCACTGCTGAGTTTTCCAAATTTGCGGACATATTGAGTGCAGCACTTTCACAGCATCATCTTTCAGCATTTGAAAGAGCTCAACTGGAATTCCATCACCTCCACTAGCTTTGTTAATAGTGATTTTTCCTAAGGCCCATTTCATTTCACATTCCAGGATGTCTGGTTCTAGGTGAGTGATCACACCATTGTGATTATCTGGGTCATGAAGAACTTTTTTGTAGTTCTATGTATTCTTGCCACCTCTTCTTAATATCTTCTGCTTCTGTTAGGTCCTTACAATTTATGTCCTTTATTAAGTGCATCTTTGCATGAAATGTTCCCTTGCTATCTCTAATTTTCTTGAAGTGATCTCTAGTCTTTCCCATTCTATTGTTTTCCTCTATTTCTTTGCATTGATCACTGAGGAAGGCTTTCTTATCTCTCCTTGCTATTCTTTGGAATTCTGCATTCAAATGGATATATCTTTCTTTTCTCCTTTGCCTTTCACTTCTCTTCTTTGCACAGCTATTTTGCCTTTTTGCATTTCTTTTTTTTGGGGGGTGATTGTCTTGAGCCCTTTCTCCTGTACAATATCATTAACCTCATCCATAGTTCATCAGGCACTCTGTCTATTAGATCTAGTCCCTTAAATCTATTTCTCACTTCCACTGTATAATCACTGGAATTCCCTAGCTTTCTCTATGATCCAGTGAATGCTGGCAATTCGATCTCTGGTACCTCCTCCTTTTCTGAACCTAGCTTGGAAATCTGGAAGTTTTTGGTTCACATAATGCTGAAGCCTATCTGCAAGATTTTAGTCATGACCTTTGTAGGATCGGGGATGAGCGCAACTTCCCAATGGTTAGCACATTCTTTAGTACTGACCTTCTTGGAATTGGGATGAAGACTGACATTTTCCAGTCATGTGGCCACTGCTGGGTCTTCCAGGGTTGCTGAAATAATGAATGCAACACACTGATGATGTGATCCTTGGGGGTTATAAATAGTTCTACTGGAATTCTGTTGCATCCACTAGCTTTATTAATAGCACTGTTTCCTAAGGCCCTCTTGATTTTCCTCTCCAGAATGTCTGGCTCTGGGTGGCTGACAACACCATCAAACAATCTGGTTAATTTATATCTTTTTTATACAGTTCTTCCACATTCTTTCCATCTCTTCTTGATCTCTTCAACATCTACTAGGTCTCTACCATTTATTTCCTTTATTGTGCCCATCTTTGGGAAAAATGTTCCCCTGATAGCTCCAATTTTCCTTAATAGATCTCTAATCTTTCCCCTTCTGCTATTTTCTTCTAGTTTTCCCCTTCTGCTGTTTTCTTCTAGTTTTATAAACTGTTCATTGAAGAAGGCCTTCTTTTCTCTCTGTGCTGTTCTTTGGAATTCTGTGTTTAGTTGGATATACCTTTCCATTTCTCCATTGCTTTTTACTTCTCTTCTTTATTTAGATATTTATAAGGCCTCTTCAGATAACCTCTTTGCCTTCTTACTTTTCTTTTTCTTTTGGGATGGTTTTGTTTACTGCCTCCTACACGATATTACAGACTTCCATCCATAATTCTTCAGGTACTCTAGCTACCAGATTTAATCCCTTGAATCACCAAGGGATTAATTTACACAGGAGAAGAATCAACAACCTCAGATATGCAGATGATACCACCCTAGTGGCAGAGAATGAAGAGGAACTAAGGAACCTCTTGATAAGGGTGAAGTAGGAAAGTGAAAGAGTGAGCTTAAAGCTAAATATTTAAAAAAACAAAGATCTTGGCATCTGGCCCCATTACTTCATGGCAAATAGAGAAGGTAAAGGAAGAATTAGTGACAGATTTCCTCTTCTTGGGCTCTAAAATCACTGCAGATGATGACTGCAGCCATGAAAACAGAAGATGTTTGCTTTTTGGCAGGAAAGCTATGACAAACCTAGACAGTGTGTTTAAAAGCAGAGACATTACTCTGACAACAAAGATCCGAAGGGTCAAGACAATGGTCTTCTCCGTGGTCATGTATGATTGTGACAGCTGGACTGTAAAGAAGGCAGAGCACCAAAGAATTGATGCCTTGTAATTGTGGTGCTGAAGAAGACTCCTGAAAGTCTCTTGGACAGCAAGGAGGTCAAACCAGTAAATCTTAAGGTAAATCAATTCTGAATACTCATTGGAAAGACTGATGCTGAAGCTGTTCAATTCAGTTGCTCAGTCGTGTCTGACTCTTTGTGACCACACAGACTGCAGCACACCAGGCTTCCCTGTCCATCACCAACTCCCAGACCTTACTCAAACTCATGTCCATATCATCCTCTGTCGTCCCCTTCTCCTCCTGCCTTCAGTTTTTCCCAGAATCAGGGTATTTTCCCTAGAGTCTGTTCTTCACATCAGGTGGCCAAAATATTGGAGTTTCAGCATCAGTCCTTCCAAAGAATATTCAGGATCAATTTCCTTTATGATTGACTGGTTGAATATCCTTGCAGTCCAAGGGACTCTCAAGAGTCTTCTTCAATACCACAGTCTGAAAGCATCAGTTCTTCAGCACTCAGCTTTCTATATAGTCCAACTCTCACATCCATACATGACTACTGGAAAAACCACAGCTTTGACTAGATGGAATTTTATCAGCAAAGTAATGTCTCTAATTTTTAATATGCTGTCTAGGTTGGTCATAACTTTTCTTCCAAGGAGCAAGCGTCTTTTAATTTCATTGTTGCAGTCACCATCTGCAGTGATTTTCGATCCCCCAAATTTAAGGTCTGTCACTGTTTCCACTGTTTCCCCATTTATTTGCCATGAAGTGAAGGGACCAGATGCCATGATAATTAGTTTTCTGAGTATTGAGTTTTAAGCCAACTTTTTCACTCTCCTCTTTCACTTTCATCCAGAGGCTCTTTAGTTTCTCTCACTTTCTGCCATATCTGAGGTGTCTGCATATCTGAGTTATTGATATTTCTCCCAGCAATCTTGATTCCAGCTTGTGATTCATTGAGCCACACATATTGCATGATGTACTCTGCATATAAGTTAAATAAGCAGGGTGACAACATACAGCCTTGACATATTCCTTTCCTGATTTAGGACCAGTCTGTTGTTCCATGTCCAGTTCTAACTGTTGTTTTTGACCTGCATACAGATAATCAGAAGGCAGTTAAGGTGGTCTAGTATTCCCATCTCTTGAAGAATTTTCCACAATATGTTGTGATCCATATAGTCAAAAGGTTTGGTGTAGCCAATAAAGCAGAAGTAGATGTTTTTCTGGCACTCTCTTGGTTTTTCAATGATCCAATGGATGTTGACAATTTGATATCCAGTTCCTCTGACATTTCTAAATCCAGCTTGAACATCTGGAAGTTCTCAGTTCATGTACTGTTGAAGCCTGGTTTGGAGAACTTTGAGCATTACACTGCTAGTGTGTAAGATGACTGCAGTTTTACAGTAGTTTGAACACCCCTGGCATTGCCTTTCTTTGAGATTGGAATGAAAACTGACCTTTTCCAGTTCTGTGGCCACTGTTGAGTTTTCCAAATTTGCTGGTATATTGAGTGCAGCACTTTCACAGCATCATCTTTCAGGATTTGAAATAGCTCCACTGGAATATCATCATGTCCACTAGCTTTGCTCATAAGGCCCATTTGACTTCACATTCTAGGATGTCTGGCTCTAGGTGAGTGATCACACCATCGTGGTGATCTGGGTCATGAATATCTTTTTTGTATACTTTTTCTGTGTATTCTTGTCACCTCTCCTTAATATCTTCTGTTTCTGTTAGGTCCATACCATTTCTGTTCTTTATTGTGCCCATCTTTGAATGATATATTCCCTTGGTATCTCTAATTTTATGAAGACGTATCTAGTCTTTCCCATTCTATGGATTTCCTCTGTTTCTTTGCATAGATCACTGAAGAAGGCTTTCTTATCTCTCCTTCTATTCTTTGGAACTCTGCATTCAAATGGAGGTATCCTTCCTTTTCTCCTTTGCCTTTAGCTTCTCTTCTTTTCTTAGCTATTTGTAAGGCCTCGTCAGACAATCATTTTGCCTTTTTGTATTTCTTTTTCTTGTGGATGGTCTTGATCATTGCCTCCTGTATAATGCCACGAACCTCTGTCCATAGTTCTTCAGGCATTCTGTCTATCAGAACTAATTCCTTGAATCTATTTGTCACTTACACTGTATAATCATAAGGGATTTGATTAGGTCATACCTGAATGGTCTAGTGTTTTTCCCTACTTTCTTCAATTTAAGTCTGAATTTGCCAATAAAGAGTCCATGATCTGAGCCACAGCTAGCTCCTGGTCTTGTTTTTGCTGACTGTATAGAGTTTCTCCATTTTGACTGCAAAGGATATAATCAATCTGATTTCGGTATTGACCATCTGGTGATGTCCATATGTAGAGTCTTCTCTTGTGTTGTTGGAAGAGTGTGTTTGCTATGACAAGTGTGTAATTCTGTTAGCCTTTGCCCTGCTTCATTCTGTACTCCAAGGCCAAATTTGCCTGTTACTCCAGGTATCTCTTGGAGAAGGCAATGGCACCCCACTCCAGTACTCTTGCCTGGAAAATCCCATGGATGGAGGAGCCTGGTGGGCTACAGTCCATGGGGTTGCTAAGAGTCAGACACGACTGAGCAACTTGACTTTCACTTTTCATTTTCATGCATTGGAGAAGTAAATGGCAACCCACTCCAGTGTTCTTGCCTGGAGAATCCCAGGGATGGGGGAGCCTGGTGGGCTGCCATCTATGGGGTCACAGAGAGTCAGACACAACTGAAGCGACTTAGCAGCAGCAGCAGCCAGGTATCTCTTGAGTTCCTACTTTTGCATTCCAATCTCCTATACTGAAAAGGACATTTTTTGAATGTTGGTTCTAGAAGGTCTTGAATGTCCTCATAGAACCATTCAACTTCAGCTTCTTCAGCATTACAGATTCACTCATAGACTTAGATCACTGTGATATTGAATGGTTTGCCTTGGAAACGAACACAAATCATTCTGTCGTTTTTGAGATTGCACCCAAGAACTTCATTTCAGACTCTTTTGTTGACTATGAGGGCTAATCCATTTATTCTAAGGGATTCTTACCCACAGTAGTAGATATAATGGTCATCTGAGTTAAATTCACCCATGTCAGTCCATTTTAGTTTGCTGATCCCGAAAATGTTGATGTTCACTCTTGCCATCTCCTATTTGACCACTTCTGATTTACCTTGATTCATTTCCATTTCCTATGCAATATTATTCTTTACATCATTGGACTTTACTTCCACCACCAGTCACATCCACAACTGGGTGTTGGTTTTGCTTTGGCTTTGTCTCTTCATTCTTTCTGGAGTTATTTCTCCACTCTTCTCCATTAGCATATTGGGTACCTACTGACCTGGGGTGTTCATCTTTCAGTGTCATATCTTCCTGCCTTTGCATACTATATATTGGGGTTCTCAAGAATTTTGAAATGATTTCCCATTCCCTTCTCAAGTAGACCATGTTTTGTCAGAACTCCCCACCACCGACCGTCCATCTTGGGTGGCTCTACATATCATGGCTCATAGTTTCATTGAGTTAGACAAAGCTGTCATCCATGTGATCAGTTTAGTTAGTTTTCTGTGATTGTGGTTTTCATTCTATCTGCTTTCTGAGACATAAGGATAAGAGGCTTATGGAATCTTCCTGATGGGAGAGACTGACTGTGGGGGAAACTGGGTCTTGTTCTGATTAGCAGGGCCATGCTCAGTAAATCAAGGAATACTCCATGGAAATACTGATGCTGAAACTGAAACTCCAGTATTTTGGTCATTTAGTTCCAACAGCTGACTCATTGGAAATGTCTCTGATGCAGGGAAAGATTGAGGCCTGAAGGAGACTGGGGCATGAGAGGATGAGATGGCTGAATGGCATCACCAGTGCACTGGACATGAATTTGAGCAAACTTTAGGAGATGGTGATGGACAGAGAGGCCTGGTGTGCTGCAGTCCATGGGGTCACAAAGAGTTGGACACAACTGGGTGACTGAACAGCAACAATGAACAGTAACAACTTGATTAATTTGAATCATTTTAATTTCAAATGCCAAATGTGTAGTATTGCATATAAGAGTAGATTTTAAAAGATTTGTGTTTGTGTATTTATTTGACTTGAATATTTACACATCTAGAATATAGAAAATATTCAATTTTAGAACTTCAGAATATGTTAAAATAGATGAGTTAGTAGCAAGTACTATAGTTTGCTCATTTATCCAAAATTTATTTCCACTTCAAGAATGTATGAATTAAATATGTTTGTATTTGTCTGTTTTATCTTTTAAAATTTTCTTTGCATTTTGTATGCACAGAGATCTGGAAAATACATGGAGTATATTCATGCAAAATGTAATAAAACTATTCAACATATTTTCTTTTCTGCCTGACAGAATTATAGCTTGCTTGTAGGAAAAAATGTAGCTTAGAAAAAATTAAAATGACAATGTTGATCATAATATTTCTTTCTTTTTCTAGGAAGTTCTCAGAAAATATACCTGTATAAATCATAATATTCTAAATAAATTTTCACCGTTCTCCTTTCCAGCTTCTTCCCCACTAAAAAAATACTTTTGTAACTTCTTTCATCATAATTCTTTCATCATAATTTTTTGTTGAAGCTATACAAGTGGAAATTAAAAATTGAGGGCTATGTTTACCAGTGTTTGACATCAACATGGCTGCCAGATCATACCACATTAATATTGCTTTACTATCTTAGAGAGTAATATTATGCTACAACATCATGTTAAATATTGGCCCAAAATACGGTATAGTAAAAATCCATACTGTGGAGCCAATTCACTATAAAATATGGATCTTTTAGTATACTCACATAAAAATAACAGTAGCAATTTCAAAGTATTAAACAATAGTGATATTATAGAAACTGAACTTAAAATTCAATAATCATGGCATTAATAAAATGATTCTATGAAATATACACAAAGAAAAATCCCCAATATTGTACAGTTAGTAACAGAGAAAGTTAATACTAGAAAAAATATTGCTTTAATTATTTGCACTTCTACCTTTTCTTCATCTGAGAATTGAAGGATTAACAAAATTGGTAATGTTAGTCTAGTTCCTGATTTATATTAAATAGAATATCATTAGTATTAATTCTTTTAAATAATTCTCAAAATTTGCTAAGAAACAAACCATATCAGGAAGTTTTAGGTTTCTAGTGTTACGTGGCTCAGATGGTAAAGTGTCTGTCTACAATAAGGGAGACCTGGATTCGATCCCTGGGTCGGGAAGATTCCCTGGAGAAGGAAATGGCAACCCACTCCGGTACTCTTGCCTAGAACATCCCATTGATGGAGGAGCCTGGTGCAGGCAACTGCCCATGGGATCGCAGAGTCGGACACGACTGAGCGACTTCACTTTCACTTTCAGTGTTAGATTAGCTAAATGGTGGATTAGGAAGCTCTAAGTTCAGAAATACTGAACTGAAACCAAACAGATAAACAGAAACTACTAAACTAGAGACTAAAGTTATTTTATAAGAACTCTAGAAAAAACTAAAAGGTCTACAGCAGCCAAGTGAATACCCACGCAAGGAAAAACCACACTGAAAATAGTAAGAAATTTCATATCAGTTTTACTTATTGTCACCCCAACCCCACTTTCCAGCATGGTGCAATCTTGTTCTAGAGGACACAATCAGAGCAGATCAGATCATATCAGTCGCTCAGTCGTGTCCGACTCTTTGCGACCCCATGAATCGCAGCACGCCAGGCCTCCCTGTCCATCACCAACTGCCGGAGTTCACTGAGACTCACGTCCATCGAGTCAATGATGCCATCCAGCCATCTCATCCTCTGTCGTCCCCTTCTCCTCCTGCCCCCAATCCCTCCCAGAATCAGAGTCTTTTCCAATGAGTCAACTCTTTGCATGAGGTGGCTAAAGTACTTGAGTTTCAGCTTTAGCATCATTCCTTCCAAAGAAATCCCAGGGCTGATCCCTTCAGAATGGACTGGTTGGATCTCCTTGCAGTCCAAGGGACTCTCAAGAGTCTTCTCCAACACCACAGTTCAAAAGCATCAATTCTTTCGTGCTCAGCCTTCTTCACAGTCCAACTCTCACATCCATACATGACCACTGGAAAAACCATAGCCTTGACTAGATGAACCTTTGTTGGCAAGGTAATGTCTCTGATTTGAATATCCTATCTAGGTTAGTCATAACTTTCCTTCCAAGGAGGAAGCGTCTTTTAATTCCATGGCTGCAATCACCATCTGCAGTGATTTTGGAGCCCAGAAAAATAAAGTCTGACACTGTCTCCACTGTTTCCCCATCTATTTCCCATGAAGTGATGGGACCGGATGCCATGATCTTTGTTTTCTGAATGTTGAGCTTTAAGCCAACTTTTTCACTCTCCACTTTCACTTTCATCAAGAGGCTTTTGAGTTCCTCTTCACTTTCTGCCATAAGGGTGGTGTCATCTGCATATCTGAGGTTATTGATATTTCTTCTGGCAATCTTGATTCCAGCTTGTGTTTCTTCCAGTCCAGCGTTTCTCATGATGTACTCTGCATAGAAGTTAAATAAGCAGGGTGACAGTATACAGCCTTGACGTCCTCCTTTTCCTATTTGGAACCAGTCTGTTGTTCCATATCCAGTTCTAACTGTTGCTTCCTGATCTGCATACAGGTTTCTCAAGAGGCAGATCAGGTGGTCTGGTATATGAGGACACAATAGCTCAGTTCAAAACACAATCCTTTGAATGGGAAGGGCCAGACAATACCTCATTGAATCCTTATGCTTTTTTTTGTCATTACACTGACTAGATACTCCAGTAAAATTTTGAATAGAAGTGGTAAAAGTTAACATACTTACTGTTTCCAATTATAATGGGAAGTGTTCAATAGCTTACCGCTAGGTAGTTGTTAGTTGTAGTGTATATGTATGCCCTTTATTATATCAAGAAACTTCCATTCTAAAAGAAGTCATCAGAATAAGGTAATAATTAGTAACTCTAAATGTTGAAATGTTTTCTAAATTATGGCATTTAGTTTCCTTGTATGCTTATGATAGGTATGTAAATATATATGATTCCTGTGTCAAGTAATTGGACAATAACATTTATGCAATTTTACCCAATGATTTTAATAAAGTGGAGAAAGATAATGCAGAGGAAATGTTTATATAGAATTGTTAAAAGTCAAATTAAACTATATTAAGAATGGCTCAGTGGTAAAGAATCTGCCTGCCAATGTAGGAGACCCAGGTTTAATCCTTGGATCAGAAAGATCCCCTGGAGAAGGAAAAAGCAACCTACTCCAGTATTCTTGCCTGGGAAATCCCATGGACAGAGGGGCCTGGCAGGCTATATGGGGTCACAAAAGAGTCAGACACAACTTAGCAACTAGACAACAACAAGATGATATAATGAAGGAAGCAGATAATGAACACCCCTTTGAGATTTCTAAAAGAAATATAACAATGCAGTCTCAGTGCTTCAAACTACTAATTAAGACTTCATGATACTTCCAATGTCTTGAATCCTCTCCCTCCTTAAATTTTATAACTGATGAAATTCTACCTTCAGTTTAAATGTCACATCTCAGATCTAAATAAGTAATTCACACTTGCATGTAGCCTTCATGCATTTTGGTCCAAATTGTAGTTTTGGACTACTTCTAACTACTTTGTTAGAAGTAGTCCTACTGCTCTGGGAGTCTGTAGAGCAAAGTGGCTATATGTATGCTTTCTGCAGCTTTACCACCTGATTGAAAATCCTACTCCCACTGTGTCTAAAAAAATATAATCTTAGCCATGTTATTGGAACTCTCTGGACTTCATTTTCTTATGAAATGAGATTTGAAAAACAAAAGCATCAATGCCACAGAGGAGCATAAGGATTCAATTAGTTAATGTTTTTCGAACCTTTCAACCAATATCACTCACTTAAGTATGCTTACTATTAGTGTCATTGTTCATTAGTATTTCTGCCTCCCACATTGGATTGCTGAGGTCCTTAAGCATAATAATTGTCTTTTAATTTTTCAGAAGCTTAGAATAATATTTCACAGTTTGAACAGGTTAGTTATATATTTGTAATGTGGGACATATATTCAGATTCAAATGTAACAAGGATGTAAATATTTTAATATAATCAATATATTTATTTTTTTATGTTATGGACATTGTTAGTGGTGCTTTCAGATGTTTCCTTATAAATTGATCATTTTGAAATAAATGCATTATTTATGAATGATCAGATGAGCTTCACTATATTTAGGGAATAATTTGGAATTATTTAGTTATTACAATAATCTCTGACTTTATGTAAATATAATTATAGAAAAATTTAAGCTAGAAAGATTTTCAGTTTTCCAAAGTTTGCATTTACCTTTCTAAAATATCGAATAATATTCCTAATGTTTACAGGCTTTCTAGATATATTTAATGGGTCTACTGTCTCACACAGAAACCTGATATTCCTGCTGCATAAACCACCTTTGAATGTGATTTAATGCTTCAGCAGGTTTTGAATGTTTTTAAATGATTTTCCAAATTTGGCAAGACCTAATTGTCCATCTGTAGGGTGATTCCTATGTGCACATGTGCACTGTTCATATGTGGGCCATAATGGGCACGCAAATATTCAACCTAATTAGAACACTCAGGATCTTTGAAATTAGAAAGAGACACTGGGAAATCATCAGTTAAAGTCATATGAGATTGAGAAAATCTGGTGTTAGTTCAAACTGTTTGTTTTTGCTGCTCCATATATCACCCTAAGTAAGTTAACCTGCAACTGCTGATACCGTCATCACATTAGGGTGATTGGAAAGCTTTGTGCTGATAGCTAGTCTCCACCCTCAGAAATTCTAATTTCATTGTTCTAAGAAAGAACTCAAGCAGCAGTAGTGATTGATTCTAAATTGTACTCTAGGTTAAGACTGTTGGTATTGATGAATGATACTAATTCAGCTTCCAAGCCCAGTTCCTACCTCCCTAGAACACCTTATTTGTAAAATGTCTTCTAAAGATACCAAACCCTAATCCCTAGACACTGATAGCATGAGGAGATACTGCTTTCATGATTATGTTACATTCCACAGTTGACCTTTAAAAAAAGCAGAGTCTATGGTAGGCTTGAGCTAATCATGAGGGCTCTTAAAAGCAGAGAACTACCTACACCTGTTGGCAGAAGGAAAGGTTAAATACAGTCAAGGTACAAGAATGCTTCACTAAGCTGTTGTTTGGCTTTAAAGGTGGAGGAGCCTCTATGAAAAAGAACTGGGACTGATAGCATTTAGAGGCTAACTGCACACCATGTTAAAAGCAACTAAGAAATGGAGCCTTCAGTAAACCCCAAAGAACTGGATCTTACCAATAACTGGAATAAGTTTGCAATCAATTTCTCTGTATACTCCAGATAAGAATCCAGCCTGGTTGAGACCCTGCTTTTGATCTTATGAGATTTTGAGCAGAAAACTCTCAAGCCCACCTGGATTTCTGACATGCAAACTGAGTTATTAAATGGGTGTTACTTTAAGCCACTAATTTACTGATAATTTGTTACTCAGTAATAGAACATTAATATACACCTTAATTTCTTTAAAACCTGATCCCCAGGCCTCTTGTGTTTGTTTTTGTATATTAATACACAAAACTTAAGATGTTCATATTGGATCTCAAAAATATATCTTTTCTCAGTTATTCTTTTTCTAGACATGCATGGCTATTTCAAGCAAGTATCTTCAAAAAGGGTTGGCTTCAAAATCTACTTTCTGAATTCAGTATGTTTGATGACCTGTTTCTTCTGACTGATTTTATCTAAAACTTCACTCCCAAAGCATGGCTAATTCCTTTACTTAACTCTCAATCTGTTGTTGTGCTGTTGGTCTCTTGCTAAGTCACGTCCAACTCTTGTGACCCCATGGACTATAGCCTGCCAGGCTCCACTGTCCATGGGATTTCCCAGGCAACATTGGAGTGGGTTGTCATTTCCTTCTCCAAGGAAGCTCCCAACAGGGGGATCAAACCTGTGTCTCCTACATTGGCAGGCAGGTTCTCTACCACTGAACCACAAGGAAAGCCCAACTCTTAATTACCAGTTAAATTATTTAAAAAACAATTTAATGTGAATATTAGTTTTAAAAATTAAGTTTGCATCACCCACTTTCAACTATAGATATACTTCTACTTTTATTTTAAGTAATTCCATTACCATTTCCTCAATGTTTGGCCTGTATTATTTCACTGACTTCTTTAAAAATATGTATTTGAAAACAGAATAATTTCTGGCTGAATTGGATTATTTTCTTATCTCTCTCTCTTTCCCCAGGACTCTTAAAGATATTTAAATGATGTCTAAATATATTCTAAATTTCCCTCATGTATTTTTTTGGTGCTGGGTTTCAATTAACAAAATCATGGTGATGATACACCACTCCAACCCAATAAGCTTAGTTTAGGCTTCTACACTGCTAAATGTACTCTTAAGTGCTGAAACTTGTTTTGTTTTATTGTTTATTTGGATTACAATTTGCCAAATCTTTGTGGCTGGATAAGGTTTGAAAGTCATGGAAGCAGTGGCAATTCAAAAGTGAAAGCTATTTCAAAACTGACTAAAATTCGATTTTTAAAATCGAATTCTAAACTGACTTCTGAGAAACTTTCAGGTAGTAGCAATTCTCCACCAGCTGATTCTATTCCTTCCTAGCACTTAAGAACACCTGAGGCTATAGTGCAGTACTCTATAGGCAAAACTGATAGGGTTTCTTTTTTTATTATTTTGATAGGATTTATAAAAGTATACATTAGAAATTAATGTAAATGGAATAAAAATGTGTACTGTCTTCTGTTTCTCTTTCACTAACAAAATTATTTTAAAATTCTTCCAAGTTGCTGTATTTATTATGATTCATGACTTTCAGTTCAGTTCACTCACATACCCTATGGACTACAACATGTGAGGCCTCCTGTTCCATCACCAACTTGAGGAGTTTACTCAAACTCATGTCCATTGAGTCAGTGATGGTATCCAACCATCTCATCCTCTGTTGTCCCTTCTCCTACTGCCTTCAATCTTTCCCAGTATCAGGGTCTTTTCAAATGACTCACTTCTTCGCAAAAGGTGGCCAAATTACTGGGGCTTCAGCATCAGTCCTTCCAATGAATAATTGGGACTGATTTACTTTAGGATGGACTGGTTAGATCTCCTTGCAGTCTGAGGGACTCTCAAGAGTCTTCTTCAACACCACAGTTCAAAAGCATCAATTCTTCAGTGCTCAGCTTTCTTCATAGACAAACTCTCACATCCATACATGACTACTGGACAAACCATGGCTTTGACTAGACAGACCTTTGTTGGCAAAGTAATGTCTCTGCTTTTTTTTTTTTTTTAAGCTGAAGTCATTTATTTGAGATGCTTGTTTTAAAAAAAAAAAATTTGGCTGTGGGATCCTAGTTGCCCCACTAGGGACTGAACCCATGCCCCTGCAGTGGAAGCATGGAATGTCAGCCCATGGACCTCCAGGGAAGTCCCCTAACACTTTTACATAGCGTGTGTATATTGTACTCGGATATTCTAGAAATGCTCTGAATCTGGAATCAGAATATCCAAGACCAATAGTGTGTTTTTTTTTAATTTTATTTTTTTTTTAAACTTTATAATATTGTATTGGTTTTGCCAAATATCTAAATGAATCTGCCACAGGTATACCTGTGTTCCCCATCCTGAACCATATGCTGTCTAGGTTGGTCATAACTTTCCTTCCAAGGAGCAAGGTCTTTTAATTTCAAGGCTGCAGTCACCATCTGCAGTGATTCTGAAGTCCAAAAAAGTACAGTCTTTCACTGATTCCATTATTTCCCCATCTATTCACCATGAAGTGATGGGACCAGATGCCATGATCTTAGTTTTCTGAATGTTGAACTTTAAGCCAACTTTTTCACTCTCCTCTTTCATTTTCATTAAGAGGCTCTTTAGTTCTTCATTTCTGTGGTAAGTGTGGTGTCAATGTACAATGTACAATGTCACGAACATCCATCCATGGTTCTTCAGTCACTCTTTTAGATATAATCTCTTGAATCTATTTGTCACTTCCACTGTATGTCATCTGCATATCTGAGGTTACTGATATTTCTCCCAGAAATCTTAATTCCAGCTTGTGCTTCAGACAGTCCAGCATTTCTCATGATGTACTACTCTGCGTATAAGTTAAATAAGCAGGGTGTCAATGAACAGCTTTGTCGTATTCCTTTCCAATTTGGAAGCAGTCTGTTGTTCAATGTACAGTTCTAACTGTTGTTCATGACCTGCATATGGATTCCTCAGGAGGCAGGTCAGGTGGTCTGGTATTTCCATCTCTTTAAAAATTTTCCACAATTTGTTGTGATACACATAGTCAAAGGCTTTGGCGTAGTCAAAGAAACAGAACTAGATGTTTTTCTGGAACACTTGCTTTTTCAATGATTCAACAGATGTTGGCAATTTGATCTCTGGTTCCTCTGCCTTTTCTAAATCCAGTTTGAACATCTGGAAGTTCACAGTTCATGCACTGTTTAAGCCCGGCTTGGAGAATTTTGAGCATTACTTTACTAGCATTCAAAATGAGTGCGATTGTGTGGTAGTTTGAGCATTCTTTGGCCTTGCCTTTCTTTAGGATTGGAATGAAAACTGACCTTTTCCAGTCCTGTGGCCACTGCTGAGTTTTCCAAATTTGCTGAAATATTGAGTGCAGCACTTTCACAGCATCATCTTTCAGGATTTGAAATAGTTCCACTGGAATTCCATCACTTCCACTAGCTTTGTTTGTAGTGATGTTCCTAAGGCCCACTTGACTTCACATTTAAGTATATCTGGCTCTAGGTGAGTGATCACACCATTTTGGTTATCTGGATCATGAAGATCTTTTTTGTACAGTTCTTCTGTGTATTCTTGCCACCTCTTAATATCTTCTGCTTCTATTAGGTCCATACCATTTCTGTTCTTTATTGTGCCCATCTTTGCATGAAATTTTCCTTTGGTATCTCTAATTTTGTTGAGATCGCAAGTCTTTCCCATTCTATTGTTTTCCTCTATTTCTTTGCACTAATCACTGAGGAAGGCTTTCTTATCTCTGCTTGCTATGCTTTGGAACTCTGCATTCAAAAGTTTATCTTTCATTTTCTTCTTTACCTTTTGCTTCTCTTTTTTAAACAGCTATTTGTAATGCCTTCTTAGGCAGCCATTTTTCTTTTTTGCATTATTTTTCCTTTGGGATAGTCTTGATCTCTGCCTCCTGTGCAATGTCACAAACCTCCGTCCAAAGGTCTTCACACACTCTGTCTATCAGATCTAATCCCTTCAATCCATTTGTCACTTCCACTGTACAATCGTAAGGGGTTTGATTTAGGTCATACCTGAATGGTCTAGTGGTTTTTCCTATTTTCTTCAATTTAAGTCTGAATTTGGCAATAAGGAGTCCATGATCTGAGCCACAGTCAGCTCCTGATCTTGTTTTTGCTGACTGTATAGAGGTTCTCCATTTTGGCTGCAAAGGATATAATCAATCTGATTTCAATATTGACCATCTGGTGATGTCCATGTGTAGAGTCTTCTCTTGTGTTGTTGGAAGAGGATGTTTGCCATGACCAGTATGTTCTCTTGGCAAAACTCTATTAGCCTTCGCCCTGCTTTATTTTGTACTCCAAGGCCAAATTTGATGTTCCTCCAGGTATATCTTCACTTCCTACTTTTGCATTCCAGTCCCCTATAATGCAAAGGATATCTTTTTGAGTGTTAGTTCTAGAAGGTCTTGTAGTTCTTCATAGAACCATGCAACGTCAGCTTCTTCATCATTACTGGTCAGGGCATAGAGTTGCATTACTGTGATATTGAGTGGTTTGCCTTGGAAATGAACAGAGATCATTCTGTCATTTTTGAGATTGCATCCAAGTACTGCATTTCAGACTCTTTTGTTGACTATGGTGGCTACTCCATTTCTTCTAAGGGATTCTTGCCCACAGCAGTAGATATAATGATCATCTGAGTTAAATTCACCCATTCCAGTCCATTTTAGTTTGCTGATTCCAAAAATGTCGATGTTCACTCTTGCCATCTCCTATTTGACCACTTTCAATTTGCCTTGATTCATGGACCTAACATTCCAGATTCCTATGCAATATTGCTATCTACAGCATCAGACTTTACTTCCATCACCAGTCAAATATCCATAACTGGGTGGTGGTGTTGCTTTGACTCCGTCTCTTCATTCTTTCTGGAGTTGTTTCTCCAGTGGTCTCTAGTAGCATCTTGGACACCTACCAACCTGGGGAGTTCATCCTTCAGTGTTCTATCTTTTTGTCCTTTCATACTGTTTCATGGTGTTCTCAAGGCAAGAATAGTGACGTGGTTTGGCATTCCCTCCTCCAGTGGACCACTTTTTGCCAGAACTCTCCATGATGACCTTTCTGTCCTACATGGCATGGCTCATAGTTTCACTGAGTTAGACAAGGCTGTGGGATAAGTGGTCATGACTTTGTTTTTGAGAAATAGCACATTCTATTGGTTCACCACATTTTGTTTATTCATTTACTTGATGAAAGACATCTTTTTTTGTGTGGTTATTTTTCATATTTTATGAAGGCGCTTCTATGAACATTGTATGGACATATGCCCTCATTTTCAGTGCATAATACCTAGGAGTGGAGTTTTTGAATCATGTGATAGGTAAGTATTTAACTTTTAAGACACTATTAAACAGTTTTTCAAATTGGTTGCTTCATTTTACATTTCTGCCACTCTTCAATAATTCCAGTTTCTCCATGTTATGCCTGATAGTGGGTATAATCTTAAATTTTTGACATTCTATAATGTGTAGCAATATCACATTATAGATTATATTTTTTCATTTCTCTATTGGTATTGAGCATCTTTCCACCTACTTCAGTCTGCCAATCTTCTGTTGTAAAAAGACTGGTAAACCATTTTGACCATTTTTTTTTTTTTTTATAGTGCCTTTCTTTTACGTTCAGAGTACATGTTAATGTTTTGAATAGAAAATCTTCAGATATATACTTTCCAAATATTTTCTCTCAGTGTGTGGTTTACATTTATGTAGTCTTATCAGGGGAGAAGGCAATGGCACCCCACTCCAGTACTGTTGCCTGGAAAATCCCATGGATGAAAGAGCCTGGTAGACTGCAGTCCATGGGGTCGCTAAGAGTCAGATACAACTGAGCGATTTCACTTTCACTTTCCACTTTCATGCATTGGAGAAGGAAGTTGCAACCCACTCCAGTGTTCTTGCCTGGAGAATCCCAGGGACGGGGGAGCCTGGTGGCTTCAGTCCATGGGATCGCACAGAGTTGGACATGACTGAAGTGACTTAGCAGCAGTCTTATCAGTGTCTTTCACATAGCAGAGGGCTTTAATTTGAGGTCCAATTCAATAATTGGTTTATTTGTGAATAACACTTTTAAGGGAAGAATTTTAAAAATTTGTGTCAATACTATTTTGAGTTAATTTTTTTTTATGTTGTTAAGTATAGATACAAGTTTTCTTCTCTTTGTATGGTTCTCCAAACTATCAGGCAATTTGTTGAAGACTGACATTTTTTTTTCTGAATTGCCTTTGCACCTCTCTCAGATATCAATTTCCCGTATGAGTGGGACAATTTCTGGACACTTAATTCTGTTTCATTGTTCTGTTTGCTTACCTTTATACCATACTCTGTGAAGTACTATAGCTTTATAATAGATCTTTAATTTAGGTAGTTAGTACTCCAAAATTGTTATCCTCTTTTAAAGTTGTTTAAGCTATGCTAGATCACTTGAATTTTCTTATTAATTTTACAATAACTGTCAATTTCTTTAAAAAATATGCCAACTTGGATTTTAAATAGAATTGCATTAAATCTAATAATAATTTGGGGAGATTTAAATATTGTAAAAATACTGAGTGTTTTGTCAGTTCTTTAAAATTTTGTATGTAGATGTATCTCATTATCAAAAAATGATGTTTCAGTTCAGTCGCCCAGTCGTGCCCGACTTTTACGACCCCATGGACTGCAGCATGCCAGGCCTCCCTGTCCATCACCAACTCCCAGAGTTCATTCAAACCCATGTCCATCGAGTCGGTGATGCCATCCAGCCATCTCATCCTCTGTCGTCCCCTTCTCCTCCTGCCGCCAATCCCTCCCAGCATCAGGGTCTTTTCCAATGAGTCAACTCTTCTTATGAGGTGGCCAAAGTATTGGAGTTTCAGCTTTAGCATCAGCACTTCCAATGAACACCCAGGACTGATCTCCTTTAGAATGGACTGGGTGGATCTCCTTGTAGTCCAATGGACTCTCAGGAGTCTTCTCCAACACCGCAGTTCAAGAGCATCAATTATTCGGCGCTCAGCTTTCTTTATAGCTTTCTCACATCCATACATGACTACTGGAAAAACCACAGCCTTGATCCAAGCTCTATACATTTTATTTCCTTTTTACTGCCTTATTACAATAGTAAGGAGTTCAACTATGATGTTGAAAAGGAGTGTAAGAGGTGACATCCTCACCTTGTACTTGGTTTTAGTGGATATGCCAGTTTTTCACCTTTATGTGTAATGTTAACTGCAGAGTTTTCTTAGTCTTTAACTAGTTGCAAAAGTTCCTATTTCTAGTTTTCTAAGAGTTTTTTATTATAAATAGGTGTTGGACTTCTTAAAATCATTTTTTTTGCATCTATTGATATATTACTGTGTACTTTCGTTTTTAGTCTGTTGTTATGCTGTATTACATTAATCTCAGATTTTTTTAACTCTTGCATAGATGGGATAAATCCCATTTGGTCATGGTATATGAATACTTTAGTTCTTTCTTGGATACAATTTGCTAATTTATTTATGTTTATAAAAATCACTTCTCTGAAATTTTCTTGTACTGTCTATATGGTTTTGGTATCATGGTAATGATAAATTAATTGGAAATTATCTTTTAGATTCTGCATAAATTGTTGTGGCATTTTTATAATTTTCTTTAAACATTTATAGATTTGGAATTTTATATATGAGAGTGATTTTATCTGCATACTCAAATGGTTTTTTACCAATTGACTATTCAGGACAATTGTTCTTGAATAAGTATTGTCAATTTGTTTCTTTTGAGAAACTTGTACATTTAATCTGTCAGTTTATTGGCATGAGTTTATGTATAATATGCCTTTACTATCTTTTTAATATCTATGTATGTCTCAGTGATATAACTTGCTTTATTCCTTACAGTTTGGTGTATCTTTTATTTTCCCCTTTAATATTCTGTGTATGTATGAGTTTTATTGATATGTTCAACAAAATAGGTCTTGATTTTTAAAAAAATACTCTTTGCTCTATGTCACTGATTTTTGACTCTGATACTTTCTTTCTTCTAATTTCTTTAAATTTGTCCTATTTATCCAAATTCTCAGAATAGAATTCATTGATTGGAAGCCTTTATTCTTTTCATAGGAAGCCTTTATTATTTTCATAGTTATTTTGTGTTATACATATTTTATATATAATGTTCTAAAGGCATGTCCTATATTGTGGTATCCTTAGTTTCATTTTTTTTTTTTAAGTTTTCTTCTTTGACTCACATGCAATTTTGAATTGCATTACTTAGTTTCCAAATATATGGTCAAATTCAAGAAAAAGTATGTCTGTTATTGATGTCTAATACCATTGTGCCAAAGAACATTCTTTATTAGTTGAATGCCTTAAATTTAATATAACTTATTTTTAGTAAAAAAATATTATGCTTTTTTCAAAGAATCTGTATTGTGGTGTTGCTGAATATAGTGTTCTATTAATGTTATTTAGCTCAGTTTAATAATGTTGTCCTACACTCTATCTTCTATAATCTCATTGATATACTACACTATACTTCTTTAGTTAATTAAGAGAGGGCTACTGAAATATTCAGCTGTAGTATGAATTTGTCTATTTCTCCTTGTCAGTTTATTAATTTTGCTTCATGTATTTTGAAAATATACTCAGGTAGATAAATATTTAGGATTATTTGCACTATATTATTTGCATTATAAATAATTTGATCCCTCTATCCTTATTAAGTGACTTTCATTATTAGTGGTAATATTCTTTTCTCAGAAATTGATTCTGTTAGTAATAGACATTCTAGCTTTCTTTTGATTAATAAATTTCTTTTACCATTCTTTCATTTTCAACTTATTTGTGTGTTTGCTTGGATAGCATATAGTTGTATATTCCTTTCTGAAAGAAACAAATCTGGCATTCTCTGCCATTTAATTGGAGATTTGGATTGTTATATTGAATGTGATTAGATTTTATTGTATCACTTTGTCTTTGTTATATCATTTTGTCTTTGTTTTCTATCAGGCATCTTTTTCTAATACCTGTTTTCTGCCTAATTTAGTATTATTTATGCAAAGTTATGTAAAATTAATAACATCTTATTCTGTTTATTGACTTCCCTGGTGGCTCAGACGGTAAAGCGTCTGCCTACCCTGCGGGAGACCTGGGTTCGATTCCTGGGTCAGGAAGATATCCTGGAGAAGGAAATGGCAACCCACACCAGTACTCTTCCTTGGAAAATCCCATGGACAGAAGAGCCTGGTTGGCTATAGTCCATGGAGTCGCAAAGAGTTGGACACAACTGAGCGACTTCACTTCACTTCACTTCATTCTGTTTATTAGCTATTCACTTATTTTAATGATTGTTTTATGGTTTGTAGTATATAGTGTATAGCAGTAACTTACCTTAGTTTTCATTCATACTGTATTATTTCATGCTATATGTTGTGTGACAACATGTATACCTGTGGCAGATTCATTTTGATATTTGGCAAAACTAATACAATTATGTAAAGTTTAAAATAAAATAAAATTTAAAAAAACACAATAGTGTATTTGCATTAGTACACTTTTATCAGTTAATTTTTGAGCTATTTTTGTCATGCACTTAAAGCTTATTTTATAGGCTTAGAGTACAGTATTATTTGCATTCAAGCTATCAGTAATATTTAATGAAATTTAAAACATTAATTTTAAACTTTAATTATTATTGCCTATTTTCTTCTTTCTTTTATATTAATCTAGATTCTTTTCTGTTATGATGTTTTTCAAGACTAAAAGACTTCTTATATGTAATAGTATACATCTTCTTATGCTCATATTTATATGCATATGTGTATATATACATGACATATGCATATTTATATTAGCCTTTGTGCATAAAATCTATTTTCTTAACCCAAGTTGGAAAGATCTTTTTGCTACATATAGAATTCTAGATTGGCTTTTGTTTTCTTTCAGTATTTAATTTTTTAGTTTTTTTCTTGCTTACATTTTTTTTTAAATGAGAAATATGTCTTTCCTATATTTCTTCTTTGGCAAACAACATCTGTTTTTGTTTGTTTGTTTGTTTTAAGCAATATGATTAACATGTGTTGTATAGTTTTTTCTTGATTATAGGACTTGAATACATTGAAATTTCAGTTAGTTCAGTTCAGTCACTCAGTTGTGTCCGACTCTTTGTGACCCCATGGACTGCAGCATGCCAGGCCTCCCTGACTATCAACAACACCTGGAGATTACTCAAACTCCAATCCTTTAAGTCGTTGATGCCATCCAGCAATCTCATCCTCTGTCATCCGTGTCTTCTCCCACCTTCAATCTTTCCCAGCATCAGGGTCTTTTCAAATGAGTCAGTTCTTCACATCAGGTGGCCAAAGTATTGGAGCTTCAGCATCAGCATCAGTCCTTGCAATGAATATTCAGGGTTGATTTCCTTTAGGATGGACTGGTTTGATCTCCTTGCACACCAAGGGACTCTTCTCCCTTCTCCAGCCCCACAGCTCAAAAGCATCAGTTTTTGGTGCTAGCTTTTTTTATAGTCCAACTCTCTTATCCATACACGACTACTGGAAAAACCATAGCCTTGACTTGATGGACCTTTGTTGGCAAAGTAATGTCTTTGATTTTTAATATGCTGTCTAGGTTGGTCATAGCATTTCTTCCAAGGAGCAAGCGTCTTTTAATTTCATGGCCTCAGTCAACATCTGCAGTGACTTTGGAGCCCAAGAAAATACAGACTGTCATCGTTTCCATTGTTTCCCTATCTATTTGCCCTGAAGTGATGGGACTGGATGCCATGATCTTAGTTTTCTGAATTTTTAACTTTAAGCCAACTTTTTCACTCTCCTCTTTCATTTTCAACAAGAAGCTCTTTAGTTCTTTTTCACTTTCTGCCCTTAGGGTGGCATCATCTGCATATCTGAGGTTATTGATATTTCTCCCAGCAATCTTGATTCCAGCTTGTGCTTCATCCAGCCTCACATTTTGCATGATGAACTCTGCATATAAGTTATATTTAAGCAGGATGACAATATACAGACTTGACGTATTCCTTTCCCTATTTGAAACCCGTTTGTTCCATGTTCAGTTCTAACTGTTACTTCCTGACCAGCATACAGATTTCTCAAGAGGAAGGTCAGGTGGTATTGTATTCCATCTCTTGAAGAATTTCCCACAATTTTTTTGTGATCCACACAGTGAAAGAATTTGGCATAGTCAATAAAGCAGAAGTAGATGTTTTTCTGGAACTCTCTTGCTTTTTTGATGATCCAATGGATGTTGGCAATTTTATCTCTGGTTTCTTTGTCTTTTCTAAATCTGGCTTGAACATCTGGAAGTTTATGGTTAACGTACTATTGAAGCCTGGCTTGGAGAATTTCAAGCACTACTTTTTACCAGCATGTAAGATGAGTGCAATTGTGTGGTATTTTGAGCATCTTTGGCTTTGCCTTTCTTTAGGATTGGGATGAAAACTGACCTTTTCCAGTCCTGTGGCCACTGCTGAGTTTTAGAAATTTGCTGGCATATTGAGTGCAGTGCTTTTACAGCATTATCTTTTGGGATTTAAAACAGCTCAACTGGAATTCCATCACTTCCACTAGCTTTGTTCATAGTGATACTTCCAAAGGCCCACTTGACTTCACATTCCAGGATGTCTGTCTCTAGGTGAGTGATCACACCATCTTGATTTCTAGGTCATGAAGATATTTTTTGTATAGTTCTTCTGTGTATTCTTGCCACCTCTTCTTAATATCTTCTGCTTCTGTTAGGTCCATACCATTTCTGACCATTATTGTGCCCATCTTTGTATGAAATGTTCCTTTGTTATCTCTGATTTTATTGAAGAGATCTCTAGTCTTTCTCATTCTATTGTTTTCCTCTATGTCTTTGCACTGATCACTGAGGAAGGCTTTCTTGTCTCTCCTTGCTATTCTGTGGAACTCTGCATTCAAATGGGCATATCTTTCATTTGCTCTGTTGCCTTTCACTTGTCTTCTTTTCACGGCTATTCATCATGCCTCCTCAGACAGGCTTTTTGCTTTTTTGCTTTTCTTTTTCTCGCGGATATTTTTGATCCCTGCTTTGTGACAATGTCACAAACCTCCGTCCACAGTTCTTCAGGTACCCTGTCTACCAAATCTAATCCCTTAAATCTATTTGTCAACACAGAGAACCATTTGATATCATAGTAATCCTAGTCTATGACTTGAACAATAATGCTGAAGAAGGGGAAGTTGCATGGTTCTATGAGGACCTACAAGACCTTCTATAACTTAAACCCAAAAAAGATGTCCTTTTCATTATAGGGGACTGGAATGCAAAAGTAGAAAGTCAAGAGATACCTGGAGTAGCAGGCAAACTTGGCCTTGGAGTACAGAATGAAGCAGGGAAAAGGCTAATAGATTTTTGCCAAGAGAACACACTGGCCATAGCAAACCCCTCTTCCAACAACACAAGAGTATACTCTACACATGGACATCACCAGATGGTCAATATTGAAATCAGATCGATTATATTATTTGCAGCCAAAGATGCCGAAACTCTATACAGTCAGCAAAAACAAGACTGTGAGCTGGCTATGGCTCAGATCATGAACTTCTTATTGCCAAATTCAGAATTAAATTGAAGTAAATAGGGAAAACCACTAGACCATTCAGGTATGACCTAAATCAAATCCCTTATGATTATACAGTGCATATGAGAAATAGATTCAAGGGATTAGATCTGATATACATTGAAATTTAGAATGTACTAAAGTCACAATGATCTATTTTTTTCTTTTCTTTCTTTCTTTTTTTTTTTTTTTTTGCCCTTTTTACTTCCACCTCTCTTCTCCTTTACTTCTCCTTCAAGGGTCCCAGTTATACATACCACTTTAATGGTCTCACATCTCTGTGGTGCTTTGTATATGTAGCTCAATCTATAAAGTGTCTGCCTGCAATGCAGGAGACCTGGGTTCGATCCCTGGGTGTGGAAGATCCCCTGGAGAAGGAAATGGCAATCCAGTCCAGTATTCTTGTCTGGAGAATCCCATGGATAGAGAAGTCTGGCAGGCTAAAGTCCATGGGGGTCACAAGAATCAGACATGACTTAGCAACTAAACCACCATGTCTCTGTTTTGATTGGAAAAATATTTCTATGTCTTCAAGTTTATTCATTTTTTTCAATGATTTCTTCTAATTATCTCCTTCAGAGTATTCTTTATCATCTGCAGAGTACTTTTCACCTGAAGAAATTAAATTTGGCTCCTGTGTGTATTTTAAGTCTCTCAATTGTTTAAACACATAGAGTAAAGTTACAGTAACTTTCACATGTTTTTCTGAAAATTCTTTTATCTTTTTCAATTTTGAATGTTCATCTAAGTGATATATCTCTTAATTATGTTTTGTACTTTTATGCTCCATGGTATACCTGCTAAAGTATTATTAAACTGCAAAGAGCATGAATTTTGCCTTGTTAGACTCTTTATTTTTATATTTTATGCTCTTTGGCTTTATTTCTGGGTAGTTTAAGTTTCTTGGAGCATTTGATCCTTTGAGATCTTCCTGTTAAGAAAACTTAGGAAGGACTAGAACAGTGCTCCTTATAGGTTTACTTATTCTCTGATATGAAGACAACCCCTCTTGTGTACTCTATCCCATGTGTGATGGATTGTTAGGTTTTCCAGTCTGGTTGATGGAGCAGGAATTACTCCCAGCCCTGTAAATGTGACATTTTATCTGAATTATTCATGTGCATATTTACTTGGTAGTTTATTCACATATTTATTGATTAGTACTCTGATGGTTACATGAAAGTGATTCTTTGCCAGTCATAATTATCTATGGAGATCTATCTTTTTTTTTTTTTTTTTCCTCCCTCTACTAAGATAAAACACACACACACACACACACACACACATTTTGTTCTGGTGGTTTCAGGCCAGAGAATTACTATTTTTAAAATTTTTTATATCTCATATAAGAAAAGATACAATGAAGTGTATCTAACAGTGAAAAATAAGTGAAACATTGGCATTGTATTTATGTAATGCTTAATTGTTAAATATAATGTAACAGTTCACTTGCCTTACATATTTTAAAGCTACTTTAGTCATGGGAAACTTCTAAGAAATACAGCAATGACACTTTCCACAAAATCATTGACTCTTAGCATGGAAGTGAAGGTACTTTTGTTCAGCTTTTCATCCAGGTTGACTAATATTCACTACTTTTTTTCCTTACAAGTGGCCAGACAGCTTTTGCTTAAATGTGTGCAAACTTACTGGGCTTCCGTTGTAGCTCAGCTGGCAAAGAATCTGCCTGCAATGCAGGAGACCCCTGTTTTATTCCTGGGTCTGGAAATTCCTCTGGAGAAGGGATGCTGCTAAGTCACTTCAGTCATGTCCAACTCTGTGCGACCCCGTAGACGGCAGCCCACCAGGCTCCCCCATCCCTGGGATTCTCCAGGCAAGAACACTGGAGTGGTTGCCATTTCCTTCTCCAGTGCATGACAGTGAAAAGTCAAAGTGAAGTCGCTCAGTCGTGTTCAACTCTTAGCGACCCCATGGACTTAGCCTACCACGCTCCTCCATCCATGGGATTTTCCAGGCAAGAGTACTGGAGTGGGGTGCCATCGCCTTCTCCAATAGGCTACCCATTTCAGTGTTCTTGGGCTTCCCTTGTGGCTCAGATGGTAAAGAATCCTCCTTCAATGGCAGAAACCTGGTTCAATCCCTGGATTGGGAAGATCCCCAGAAGGAAGGCATGGCAGTCCGTTCCAGTATTCTTGCCTGGAGAATCCCCATGGATAGCAGAGACTGGCAGGCTACCGTCAATGGGGTGGGAAAGAGTTGGACATGACTGAGCAACTAAGCACAGCACAGCACATAGAAACATACTATTTCACTAGGCAGGTCACTGTAATGATGGAAAATTCTTCAAAATAGGTAGAAATGTGACTATATGACTATAACTTCTATCTACTAGTCTTAGATCTGCAATGTGTTTCAGTGAAGTCCAATCCATTTCTAAATAAATGTTCTAATAGTCAAAATATCAACACTGAAGTTAATGATTTAAAATATATTTAAGGGATAATTGGGGAAAACAATATAAACTGTATTATTTGTATTTTGTTTGTATTAGAAAATGTTTCTCCTTTTTTAGAAATGCATGGTAAACTCCTTAGTGGTAAAATCTCATAACGTGGGCTACTTACTTTAAAATAATCATTAAAATAAAGATAAATGTGTTTCTTTTATCAGAAAATCTTTTAGTTATACTGTTGGACAGAAATCTTTTATTTTCCCTTTTTAAGACTGATAAAAATTTTTTACCCAAAATATTAAGCTAATGGAGCCACATTTTAACAGTTCAGCATTTGAAAGACACACACTCCAGTTTACTCAAAATAGCAGTTTCTTGTCAGAGACTGTCACATGCGAAATATTTTTTGAATTGTGTACCTATTAGTATGGAGACAAAATGTTCTGCTTTTCATACATACACCAATTAAAAGAAATGGACAGATGGCATTTTTTAAATGAATTTTAATCCATTTTCCACATATGTAATTTCCATGCATTACAAAGTATTCTTGCTGTTCAGGCTTCATTTTACCCTGAAGGTAGATTTTCTGTGATAAAGTTTATTTTTGAGTTTAAGTGCAACTGAGTCTATGTTTCGCTAAAAAATCAATCTAGAAATTGATGCCTGATGAAATAATGCACTTTTTAATTGTTTCCTTGTAAATTTCCTCCACTATCACTTTTTATCCAGTCTTTGTTTCCTCTGCTAAGTGAACCTTTCCTACATTATGTTTTATCTATAAAGTCTTTTAATTTCTATTGTTGCCTACTACTTATGTAAAGTATATTGCTTAATTCCTTTCAAATGTGTTACTGTTTGGCTATCACAGTTGGGATAGTACTCATTATAATTCTTACAATTAAAATTATCATTTCTCTGTTTCTGTTTGTTTTTATATATCTTCTAACTTTCAATTTAACAGGGATTATCAGAAAAAAAATTAAGGTGTTGAGCAAGGTGCAGTTGTTAAGTCTAGATATTGAGGATTAAGAAAATCTGTTATTTTTTATGTTTAGATTTTCTCAAAATATTAAAAAGTAATTGCCATTACTTTTCCGATTTTTTACATGAGTCATAATTTCTGCTCATTTATTACCACATATATCTATGTTATTTTTGTTGTTATTGCTATTTTGAAGGCAATAAATTTCCATAATAACTCCTAAGAGTTTATTGATAAAACAAAGAACCGAATCATAATCATTTTTAAGAAGCCATTTTCTTTATTATGTATTGTTAAATTTTGTTTAATTCCCTTTTAAGTTATATATCTGAAAAGCATTCTCTATTTTTAAGCAGGTTATAGCAAAGTTTAGACATTAAAAATACAATAATAAATCAATAACAAAACTAGTATAATCAAAAAACAGCAATGAAAGCAGGATAATTCACAGATGAAATTCTTGCTTGTTCTCATTTGTTCAGTGCTCAAAGAATTGCAAGTTACCTTTCATATACATTGTTTGATGTCCCTTTGCTACAAGAATATTTACTTTTATATTTGGACATCTAAATTGGTACATCCTTTGTAAAAAGAAATTTAGCAATACAGATGAGGCATCCAAAAATTTTTATTCTATGAGACAGTACTTCTCCCATTTATAGGAATCATTCCTATGAGGAGAAAATAAGAAATGAATAAATATCTATACCACTTGCAATAGTATTATTTATACTACCTTTGATAAAACTATCATATATGATGGATTACTGTACACTCGTTAAAATATTATTAGTAGTGTTTAAAGAACTAATTATGTTTATGACTTATAACTATAATATAAACCAGCACAGACACATTGCAAGTTTGTATATCAAAATACTACCACACAAGAGAATTGTGAAGATGCTTTATGTACTCTTTCAGTTCAGTTCAGTCACTCAGTCGTGTCCGACTCTTTGCGACCCCATGAATCTCAGCATGCCAGGCCTCCCTATCCATCACCAACTCCCAGAGTTCACCCAGACTCACATCCATCGAGTCAGTGATGCCATCCAGCCATCTCCTCCTCTGTCGTCCCCTTCTCCTCCTGCCCCCAATCCCTCCCAGCATCACAGTCTTTTCCAATGAGTCAATTCTTCGCATGAGGTGGCCAAAGTACTGGAGTTTCAGCTTTAGCATCATTCCTTCCAAAGAAATCCCAGGGCTGATCTCCTTCAGAACGGACTGGTTGGATCTCCTTGCAGTCCAAGGACTCTCAAGTGTCTTCTCCAACACCACAGTTCAAAAGCATCAATTCTTGGGCGCTCAGCCTTCTTCACAGTCCAACTCTCACATCCATACATGACCACTGGAAAAACCATAGCCTTGACTAGACGGACCTTTGTTGGAAAAGTAATGTCTCTGCTTTTCAATATGCTATCTAGATTGGTCATAACTTTCCTTCCAAGGAGTAAGCGTCTTTTAATTTCATGGCTGCGGTCACCATCTGCAGTGATTTTGGAGCCCAAGAAAATAAAAAGTCTGACCCTGTTTCCACTGTTTCCCCATCTCTTTCCCATGAAGTGTTGGGACTGGATGCCATGATCTTCGTTTTCTGAATGTTGAGCTTTAAGCCAACTTTTTCACTCTCCACTTTCACTTTCATCAAGAGGCTTTTGAGTTCCTCTTTACTTTCTGCCATAAGGGTGGTGTCATCTGCATATCTGAGCTTATTGATATTTCTCCTGGCAATCTTGATTCCAGCTTGTGCTTCTTCCAGTCCAGCATTTCTCATGATGTACTCTGCATAGAAGTTAAATAAGCAGGGTGACAATATACAGCCTTGACATATTCCTTTTCCTATTTGGACCTGTTGTTCCATGTCCAGTACTAACTGTTGCTTCCTGACCTGCATACAAATTTCTCAAGAGGCAGATCAGGTGGTCTGGTATTCCCATCTCTTTCAGAATGTTAACATATTATTAAAGATGTTCCAACACCATTATCTTACCAGGACTAAATTATAAAAATATTACTTTAATGAGCTGACACTAAAGATTTAATATGTACAACTAAATCTTGCATATTCATATTACAATTATATTTGATTGAGATTTATTTGCTTAATTTTGTACAGATAAAAATTGTTCCATCTATGAATATATCAATTTCAAATTTTATAGATAAAAACATTGATGTTTCTCTACCTGTGTCTGTCTAAGGGGTGATTTGCCATTTTTGAAGATGTCATTTTTATATTGTAAAAACCATCTGGGAAGATTTTGTTTTTCCTCCCTGTATGTTTTCCTGTTCTTTAAGCAAATTGCCAATTTTTATTTAAGACCATGTTTTCAATGGACTTAAAATCCTTGCCATGGAAAATTACTTTCTTTCACATATTGATTTATTAGAGTAACCCTGCATTGCTAACAAGTTACCAAATAAATTTTCCATCTTCATATAATAATAATAATTTTAAAATCTTATTTTTTAAAGTTAAGGTGCTCTTAAAGCCTGAGTACCTTTTTAGCTTTAAATAGATATGCACATTGAGAAACAATATATGTTTGTATATATACATATATGTGTATGTAATTAATATTAATATAGACTCATAGTAATGGGTCAAACCAATATTTTCTTAAAAGCACAAAACTGCTAGCTATACAAAGCCAAGATAGATAACATTTGTATGTTCATCTCTGTAAAAAATAGAATTTAATTCATTTTCTATTTCCTGGGGAATCTGTGTAATTCCACCTCATAGGAAAACTGTATTTTTTAAGGGTGAAATGTCTCTCTCAACTCAATAAAATCTATTTTACTATAACATTGAAAATAACATTGAAGTGCAAAATAAAATCATTGCCCTTTCCATGGAACTGTTTTCTTAAAGTGTTTCCCTTAGACATTTTTAGTATAAATTTATAATATATGCTACTTTTATTATATTTATTAAATATATAATGTTAATACTATATGACTATTTTATTATATACATATATATTAATATATTATATTAATTTCTAAAAATTTTTTATGTGCTAGGCACCCAATTCAGCACTTTTTTTTTTTAACTGACTGAATAGTATATTATCATTTTAAAGTTTCAACTGAGACACCAGGACATAGAAGATAATTACTAGCATGCTATGCTATGCTATGCTAAGTCAGTTCAGTCGTGTCCGACTCTGTACGACCCCATAGACGGCAGCCCACCAGGCTCCCCCGTCCCTGGGATTCTCCAGGCAAGAACACTGGAGTGGGTTGCCATTTTCTTCTCCAATGCATGAAGGTGAAAAGTGAATGTGAAGTCGCTCAGTCGTGTCCAACTCTTAGAGACCCCATGAACTGCAGCCTAACAGGCTCCTCCGTCAATGGGATTTTCCAAGCAAGAGTACTGGAGTGGGGTGCCGTTGCCTTCTCCGAATTACTAGCATAATAGCATTTTAATATTAGCTTATTAAAGGGACTGAGATATTTGTCAAACTAAAATTGTACAAAAGTAGAGAGTCTTACCAGTTTTTTTTCCCCTCATCTCACAGTTTTTAAACATTTAGACTTAATTTTTATAAGAGGCTAAATTTCACTGAAACCATATATACACATTTCTTAGCAAAAAAAAAAAAAATGGTATGGCAGAAATTCTTCACCCTCGTCTCATCTCAAGCCTAGGTAAGAGTCTTCGATAATACCACTCAATGAGTGTGACATTGCTTCCTGCATCTTGGGCTAACGGGCTGATGTCAGATATGCTTAACAAATCTGTATACATGTGGCAGAATTGCTTCCTTGAGATAAAATCTTTGGTGTGGCATGTTCTCTAAGAGCTTGTTTAGATAAAATCCATTAGTATTTTACATGTACCATATGCAGGCCATGTGTGTGAAAGAGATCTGGTCTGGGATTGTTCCATATTCCCTCCAAGAGGATTAATGGAGGGGAGATGAAACCCAGAAGAGATAGATGTAATTCTTTTGGAATTCCAAGTATGAAAGAGCTATATGTGGCCGTTCTCCCAAATTAGTCGGATAGCTTGTGAGAGACCACTAGTGATTGATAGGGAAGGACTCATGATGGTACCTCATACACACAAAGAATTCATCTTTAACCATCCATCAATCATAAGAAATATTAATACCATCTCACGATATTGTTATTTAAGTACAGACTTTGTTGCCACCAATGATTCCATTTTGTTTGCTTTTCTTTGGGGGGGAGGGGTGCCTCCAAAATCACTGCAGATGGTGACTGCAGCCATGAAATTAAAAGACACTTGCTCCTTGGAAGAAAAGCTATGACCAACCTAGATAGCATATTAAAAAGCAGAGACATTACTTTGCCGACAGTCTGTCTAGTCAAAGCTATGTTTTTTCAGTAGTCATATATGAACATGAGAGTTGGACTATAAAGAAGGTTGAGTGCTGAAGAATTGACACTTTGGAACTGTGGTGTTGGAGAAGACTCTTGAGAGTCCCTTGGACTGCAAGGAGACCAAACCAGTCCATTCTAAAGGAAATCAGTCCTAAATATTCATTGGAAGGACTGATGCTGAAGCTGAAACTCCAATACTTTGGCCACTTGATGTGAAGAACTGACTCATTTGAAAAGACCCTGATGCTGGGAAAGATTGAAGGCAGAAGGAGAATGGGGTGACAGAGGATGAGATGGTTGGATCGCATCACTGACTCCATGGACATGATTTTGAATAAGCTCCAGGAGTTAGTGATGGACAGGAAAGCCTGGTGTGCTGCAATCCATGGGTTGCAAAGAGTCAGACACAATTGAGCAACTGAACTGAACTGATGATTCTGTTTTGTTTTTATAGATTGTGCTTAGGAGTTCAGTCGTCTTTGCCACCCTGTGGACTGTAGCCCACCAGGCTCCTCTGTCCATTGGTATTCTCCAGACAAGAATACTGGAGTGGATTTCCATGCTCTCCTCCAATTTATAGATTTTAGATCTAAATGTAAAAAATCCTACACAGTTTATAGAAATTATTGAGGTATAACTTTCTGATTTCTTAGTTAGGCAATGCTTTCATAAACAGGAAAATATATTTACTATTAATAAGAGAAAATTAGATCTTTTTAAAATGAAGAACTCTGTTCTTCCAAATAAACTACTAAAAGAGTGAAGCAGCAAACCATATAATAAGAGAAAATGTTTGTAAAAATATGTATGGACACAGATTTATATTCAGAATATACAAAAAGACTTCTTCAAATTAGTAACAAAGAGAGTACCCATCTTAAAATGAGCAAAATTTTTCTGCCCAGTTTTGATTGGGCTGTGCTGTTGTACAAGCTATTTGTATTTTTTAGCCTTATCAATCACATCTTTTGCAAACCGTTTTCTCCCATTTTGTAGGTTGTCTCCCTGTTTATGATATCCTTTGCTATGAAATAGCTTTTAAGTTTGATTAGATCTCATTTGTAGGGTTTTTGTTGTGTTTTGGTTTTTGGTGTGTGTGTTTGATTGTTTTGTTGTTTTTGTCATTTGCCTTTATTTCTACTGCCATGGGAGACTTACCTTAGAAAGTATTAGTATGATTTATGTCAGGGGATGTTTTGCCTATGATCTGTTGTAGGAGTTATATGGTGGCATGTTTTATGTTTGTCTTTAAGCCACTTTGAATTTATTTTTGTGTATGGCATGAGTGTGTGTTCTCATTTTATTGATTAACATGTAGCTACCCAAATTTCCCAGCACTACTTGCTAAAGAGATTGTCTTTTTTCCCACTGTATATTCTTTTCTTTTTTGTTGAAGATCAATTGCCCATAGGTGTATGGGTTTATTTCTGGATTCTCTATTCTATTCTATTGATCCGTATGTCTGTTTTCATGCCAGTACCACACTGTTCTGTTTACTGTAGCTGTGTAGTATTATCTGATGTCTAGGAGGGTTATGCCTCCTGCTTTGTTCTTTTTCCTCAGGATTGCCTTAGCACTTCTAGGTTTCTCATCAGTTCAGTTCAGTCACTCAGTCATGTCTGACTCTTTGAGACCCTATGGACTGCCACATGCCAGGCCTCCAGGTCCATCACCAACTCCCAGAGTCTACCCAAACTCATGTCCATTGAGTCGGTGATGCCATCCAACCATCTCATTCTCTGTTGTCCCCTTCTCCTCCTGCCCTCAATCTTTCCTAGCATCAGGGTCTTTTTAAATGAGTCAGCTCTTTACATCAGGTGGCCTTAATGGTTCTATATAAATTTTAGGATTATTTGTTGTAGTTCTATGAAAATTGTCAAGGCCAATTTGATAAGGATCATATTAAATCTATAGATTGCTTTGGGAAATATGGCCATTTTAATCATATTAATTCTTCCATATCAAGAAAATGGGATATCTTTCCATTTTTTGAATAATCTTTAAGTACTTTTCGGAGAAGGTGATGGCACCCCACTCCAGTACTCTTGCCTGGAAAACCCCATGGGCGGAGGATCCTGGTAGGCTGCAGTCCATGGGGTTGCTAGGTCAGGCATGACTGAGCAACATCACTTTCACTTTTCACTTTCATGCATTGGAGAAGGAAATGGCAACCCACTCCAGTGTTCTTGCCTGGAGAATCCCAGGGACGGGGGAGCCTGGTGGGCTGCCGTCTATGGGGTCACACAGAGTCGGACACGACTGAAGTGACTTAGCAGTAGCAGTAGCAGTAAGTACTTTTATTACTGTTTTATAGTTCTCACCATGTAAGTCTTTCATCTCCTTGATCAGGTTTATTCTTAAGCATTTTATTTTTTTGGTGCAATTTTAAAAGTTTTTTTTTGTTTGTTTGTTTTTTTACATTTTCTTTTTGATATTCCATTGTTAGTGTAAAGAAATGTGACAGATTTCTCTGTTAATGCTATATTCTGCTACCAGCCTGAATTTGTTTAATAGTTTTTGTGTGGAGTCCATAGGTTTTCTATATATGTGATCTGCATATAATGACAATTTTACCTATTTCTTTCCAATTTGGATACTTATTATTTATTTTTATTGTCTGATTGCTCTGGCAAGAACTTCCAATACCATGTTAAATAGAAGAGGTAAGATTGGGCATCCTTATCCTGGTTCAGATTTTAGCAGGAAGATTTTCAGCTTTTTATCATTGAACATTATCTTGGTTGTGGTTTCATCATAAATAACTTTTATTATGCTGTAGATGTGTTCCCTCTATACCCACTTGGTAAGACTTTTTATCATAAATGGATGTTGAATTTTATCAAATGCTTTTTCTGCATCAATTGAGATGATGATGTGGTTTGTGTCTTTTCTTCTTTTGATGTGGTGTATCACATTGTTTTGTGTCTACTGAATCATCCTTGTGACCCTGGGATGAATCCACCTTGATCATGGTTTATGATCCTTTTTATGTTTTAGATTCAATTTGCAAATATTTTGTTGAGGACTTTTGTATCTATATTCATCTAATACCTTGGCCTATTTTCTTTGTTTTTTTGAGGGTAGTGTTTTTATTTGGTTTTGTTATCAGGCTGATGGTGGCATCATAGAATGACTTTGGGAGTGTTCCCTCCTGGTCAGTCTTTTGTAAGAGTTTAAGAGGGATCAGTGTAAATTCTTTGTATGTTTGGTAGAATTCTCCAGTGAATATTGGCAGGTCATTATGCTTCAGAAACTCTTATTCAAATGTCTTGTTCAGACTTTCAAGGTTAACTTTCAAAGAAAAGCATGTTAAATCATTTCAGATATGATACTTTCTAATATAATATAAGAAAGTATAGAGGATCAGACTCTATGGACTCTTTAACATTTAGACCCACAATACTAATATTGTCTTTTATCATGTGTTGCAGTGATGGTTTTTTGTAATGTTTGTAAACAAATCAATATGTGTTCTATTCATATGTAAACAATACATTAAAAGGCACATTGGAAAAGCAATCAGTCTAAAGTATTTAGGAACAATGACAACACAGAACAGAATAACCAATTTGATTGTGCAGAAATTACTTGGTGAATAATCCCATATACCAATCAGAATTAAAGTTTAAAACTGATATAGTGATCATAACAAGAATAATAGGAGTGATAATCATAATATTGAATCCCTATTTCTTATTTCTGAAATATTTTAAATGAACAATGCTCTTTGCTGGCTACAGACAGATTCCCCCAAGGCGGCAGTAATACTTAATTTTCCTCTGTCCAAATTACCCTCAAGAATGAACTATACCTGTGGTGGATTCATGTTGATATATGGCAAAACCAATACAATATTTTAAAGTTAAAAAAAAAAAAAGAATTAACTCTTAACTACTAGGATAAGTCCATCTCCTATGGGCTCACTTATATGTAGCTTATGTCATATGTAGCCTAACAAATACATACTTAAAAAATTAAAAGCTAATAAAGGAATATATTTAAGAAAAACTATTAAGACTAGAAATCTAGTTAGTCCTTCCTCTATCAACTAAGTCAATGATAGGCTAAAAAAAAAGAGAAAGAAAATATTTGCATTATGAGAACTTGCTGGTTTCATGTTCTTTATAGCCTTTGATGTACAGCAAGAGATAAAAAATATATTATTGTTTTAAAAGCTAGTACATCACAGCAGGATCCTCTATGATCCACCTCCCAGAATATTGGAAATAAAAGAAAAAATAAACAAATGGGACCTAATTAAAATTAAAAGCCTCAGCAAAACAAATGGAGAAGGCAATGGCACCCCACTCCAGTACTCTAGCCTGGAAAGTCTCATGGACAGAGGAGCCTGGTGGGCTGTAGTCCATGGGGTCACTGAGAGTCGAACACGACTGAGCGACTTCACTTTCACTTTTCACTTTCATGCATTGGAGAAGGAAATGGCAACCCACTCCAGTATTCTTGCCTGGAGAATCCCAGGGATGGGGGAGCCTGGTGGGCTGCTGTCTATAGGGTCCCACAGAGTTGGACATGACTGAAGTGACTTAGCAGCAGCAGCAGCACAACAAAAGAAACTATAAGCAAGGTGAAAAGACAGCCTTCAGAATGGGAGAAAATAATAGCAAATGAAGCAACTGACAAACAACTAATCTCAAAAATATACAAGCAACTCCTGCAGCTCAATTCCAGAAAAATAAACGACCCAATCAAAAAATGCGCCAAAGAACTAAATAGACTTTTCTCCAAAGAAGATATATAGATGGCTAACAAACACATGAAAAGATGCTCAACATCACTCATTATCAGAGAAATGCAAATCCAAATGGTATCACAATGAGGTACCATTTCATGTCAGTCAGAATGGCTGCGATCCAAAAGTCTACAAGCAATAAATACTGGAGAGGATGTGGAGAAAAGGGAACCCTCTTACACTGTTGGTGGGAATGCAAACTAGTACAGCCACAATGGAGAACAATGTGGAGATTCCTTAAAAAACTGGAAATAGAACTGCCATATGACCCAGCAATACCACTGCTCGGCATACACACCGAGGAAACCAGAATTGAAAGTGTTCATCACAGCAGTGTTTGTAATAGCCAGGACATGGAAGCAACCTAGATGTCTATCAGCAGATGAATGGATAAGAAAGCTGTGGTACATATACACAATGGAGTATTACTCAGCCATTAAAAAGAATACATTTGAATCAGTTCTAATGAGGTGGATGAAACTGGAGCCTATTATACAGAGTGAAGTAAGCCAGAAAGAAAAACACCAATACAGTATACTAATGCATATATATGGAATTTAGAAAAATGGTAACGACAACCCTGTATGCGAGATAGCAAAAGAGACACAAATGTATAGAACAGTCTTTTGGACTCTGTGGGAGAAGGACTGGGGGAATGATTTGGGAGAATGGCATTAAAACATGTATAATATCATATAAGAAATGAATTGCCAGTCCAGGTTCAATGCAGGATACAGGAAGCTTGGGGCTGGTGCACTGGGATGACCCAGAGGGATGGTATGGGGAGGGAGGTGGGAGAGGGGTTCAGGATGGGGAAGAAGTGTACACTGTGGTGGATGCATGTTGATGTATGGCAAAACCAATACAATATTGTAAAGTTAAAAAAAATATATATATATATATATAAACAAAAAAATTTTTAAAAAAGCTAGTTTGTCAATAAAACATTTGAGATACAGTATAGGGTAGATGTTACAGAATCAAATTCAATTCAGTTCAGTCAAGTCACTCAGTCGTGTCTGACTCTCTGCAACCCCGTGAACTGCAGCATGCCAGGTCTCCCTGTCCATTACCAATTCCCAGAGTCCACACAAACCCATGTCCACTGAGTCAGTGATGCCATCCAACCATCTCATCCTCTCTCGTCCCCTTCTCCTCCTACCTTCAATCTTTCCCAGCATCAGGGTCTTTTAAAATGAGTCAGCTCTTTGCATCAGGTGGCCAAAGTATTGGAATTTCAGCTTCAACATCAGTCCTTCCAATGAACACCCAGGACTGATCTCCTTTAGGATGGACTGGTTGGATCTCCTTGCAGTCCAAGGGACTCTCAAGAGTCTTCTCCAACACCACAGTTCAAAAGCATCAATTCTTCTGCACTCAGATTGCTTTATAGTCCAACTCTCACATTCATACATGACCACTGGAAAAACCATAGCCTTCACTAGACGGACCTTTGTTGACAAAGTAATGTCTCTGCTTTTTAATATGCTGTCTACATGACTAATAAATATAGTTGGAATGAAACATTACTATTTGATGGACACAACAGACATGGAACAAGGCCAAAGTGTACTGCATGACTCAGTACTGACTTTTTGTTGCTGTTTTCCTGCTCCACCTCTTTGAGGAGAAAAAGAAAAAAACTTCTTTCTCTAAAAATGTTTCCGTATTTAAAGTCTTGCTTAATATAGTCTAATGGTCTTCAGATAAACTCTGGTGTATGAACTAAAGTTATTGCTCAGTCACTAAGTTGTGTCTGACCCTTTGCAACCCCATGAACTGTAGCATGCCAGGCTTCCCTGTCCATTATCTCCCTGAGTTTGCTTAAACTCATGTCCATTGAGTTAGTGATGTTATCCAAACATCTCATCCTCTTCTTCCCTCTTCTCCTTTTGCCTTCAATCTTTCCCAGCCTAAGAGTCTCTTCTAAGGAGTCAGCTCTTCACATCAGGTGGCCAAAGTACTGGAGCTTTAGCTTCAGCATCAGTCCTTGCAATGAATATTCAGGGTTGATTTCCTTTAGGATTGACTGGCTTGATTTTCTTGCTGTCCAAGGGACATTCAACAATCTTCTCCGGCACCACAATTCAGAAGTATCGATTCTTCAGTACTCAGCCTTCTTTATGGTCCAGCTCTCACATCCTCACATGACTACTAGAAAAAAAAAAAACATAGCTTTGATTAGATGGAACTTTGTTGGCAAAGTAAGTATTGGGTTTTTAGTATGTTGTCTAAGTTTGTCATAGCTTTTCTTCCAGAGAGCAAGTGTCTTTTAATTTCATGATTGTAGTTACTATCTTTAATGATTTTGGAGCCCAAGAAAATAAAATCTGTAAGTATTTCCAAATTTTCTTCATGTATTTCTACTTTTCCCCCATCTATTTCTACTTTATCCCCATCTATTTCCCCATATATCCCTATGGGATCAGATGCCATGGTCTTAGTGTTTTCAGTTCAGTCCAGTTAGTCGTGTCCGAATCTTTGTGACCCTATGGACTACACTCCCTGTCCATAAAAAACCCATGGAGTTCACCCAAATTCAAGTCCATTGAGTCATTGTTGCCATCCAACCATCTTATCCTCTGTCATCCCCTTCTCCTCCCACCTTCAATCTTTCCCAGCCACAGGGTTTTTTCCAATGAGTCAGTTCTTCACATCAGTGGCCAAAGTATTGGAATTTCAGCTTCACCATCAGTCCTACCAATGAACACCCAGGACTGATCTCCTTTATGATGGACTGGCTGGATCTCCTTGCAGTCCAAGGGACTCTCAAGAGTCTTCTCCAACACCACAGTTCAAAAGCATCAATTCTTCAGCTCTCAGTTTTCTTTATAGTCCAACTCTCACATCGATACATGACCACTGGAAAAACCATAGCCTTGACTAGATGAACCTTTGTTGGCAAAGTAATGTCTCTGCTTTTCAATATGCTGTCTAGGTTGGTCATAACTTTCCTTCCAAGGAGTAAGCGTCTTTTAATTTCATGGCTGTAGTCACCATCTGCAGTGATTTTGGAGCCCAAGAAAATAAAATCTGATACTGTTTCCCCATCTATTTCTCATGAAGTGATGGGACCAGATGCCATGATCTTAATTTTCTGAATGTTGAGCTTTAAGTCAACTTTTTCACTCTCCTCTTTCACTTTCATTAAGAGGCTCTTTAGTTCTTCTTCACTTTCTGCCATAAGGGTGGTGTCATCTGCATATCTGAAGTTATTGATACTCCTCCCGGCAATCTTGATTGCAGCTTGTGTTTCTTCCAGCCCAGCGTTTCTCATGATGTACTCTGCATATAAGTTAAACAAGCAGGGTGACAATATACAGCCTTGACGTCCTCCTTTTCCTATTTGGAACCAGTCTGTGTTCCATGTCCAGTTCTCACTGTTGCTTCCTGACCTGCATACAGGTTTGTCGAGAAGCAGGTCAGGTGGTTTGGTATTCCCATCTCTTTCAGAATTTTCCACAGTTTATTGTGATCCACATTTTCTTTAGCATCATAGATTTTATTACAGGTATAGCAGTTCCTGAAACCAGTCCACCTCATGAAAACTGCAGAAGGACTGCAAATGTTAATAAAAATAAACCTGAAATATCAAATTTTTAAAATAATGCACAGTTAATATAGTATATCAAAATCGTATTTACACAGTTTAACATTATTAAGACATTTTTAAATCGAAACAGTGTTTAAATAGTATCAATGTTTTACACATAAATGTATAATGCCTATACAATTTTACTGGTGTTGTGTAACTAGGAGTTATTTCTTAAAGTCAGAACATTAAGTGACACTAGATAGGAATAACATGAGGCCAGAAATGAAATATCAGTGTCAATTTAGATAACTGGGGTAAACATAAGTTTGAAGTATATAATATATTAAAATTACTATGTTAGTGTTGTTTCCTTATTTCAAATAGCAAGAGCAAACAAACGGCTAACAACTTCTTGACAAAAGAATATTCTGCAGGTATCCAACATTATTGAACACTAAATAGTTATGTAAAATAACACATTACTGTTATACAGATGAATATCACCAAGAACTAGAAAAATCTTTTCCAGTTTAATTATTTTTCCTGCTATATGATGTACACTGATTTTTAAGTACAGTTTATTTTTAATTATGCATATTCAAACTATTTATATTATCACCTATCATTAATTCATGGAATCCAAATCAGTTGAGGATTTATCCTAGTCCTATGATTTTGGTTCAGTGTAACTTTTAATGAAATAACTCATCTCATCAAATTATTCAAATTTATCCAGAGATTGATAGCAGGGTGAAAATAAATCTAAATACATTTTCAATAAGATTAAATAATTGCTCATTCATAATGAGGTTTATGATGGCTTGCAGGAAAGTTTTGACTATAAAGTTCAGTTTCAATTTAAACCAGAAAAATAATCTTTATTTTCTTCATTTAATAACTTAAATATATACTTGAAGTTTGGGCTTGGCAGATGCATATGATTACACATAGAATGAATAAACAACAATGTCATACTATATAGCATGGGAACAGTATTCAATATCCTGTGATAAACTATAATGGAAAAGATTATAAGGAAGAATATATTATATGTATAATTAGACCATTTTGCTAAATAACAGAAATTAACACATTAAAATTTACTATACTTCAATAAAATAACTTAAAAAAAATAAGAATAAAGAAGAAAAATATCTGTATCTGCCTGTCTTACTCATGCCATCTCAAAATAATCATCTACTAGCTAGTATAACCTTTAAAGTTCAAGGTTTTGAAGGCACATATGCTTTTGGAACCAAGACAATATACTAAAAATAGATTTACCGTGTCACACTAATTTTTTAATTAAAACATTCTATGAAACTGAAAGTTGCTCAGTTGTGTCTAACTCATTGTGACCTCATGAACTATACAGTTCATGGAATTCTCCATGCCTGAATACTGGAGTGGGTAGCCTTTCCCTTCTCCAGGGGATCTTCCCAACCCAAGAATCAAATCAGGGTCTCCTGCATTGCAGGCGGATTCTTTACTGGCTGAGTTACCAGGGATTCTTATTTTTGTTATATCACCAATTCTAAGGTCAATGGACAGTGTTGATACATTTTTCTCTATTGACAAATGAAAATAGATGACAGCAGGTCTGAAAATTTCCCTCTCCCTTTATTTCTTTCATCACTTTTAACTTTTCCATAGGTATCAGTATATCTATGATGACATTCAGCTTGCCTTCTGGAGGCAGGTATATTTCTAATATCTGTCAAGTCATCCAGAAGGAATATCTGTAATGTCCCTTTTGTCTGAGAGTTTAGTCAGAAGGGTTGGATGCATAGTCACTGAAGATATTCAAAAACAGCCATGGGCGATGTGACAAGCAGGAAGTTTAGAGGTATTGATGTGTGCCAAATACTGTAGGCCCTCAAAAGATTTTGGAATTCCTATTAAAAAGGAGGTGGAGACAATGATTATTAAGCTGTTTTAAATGTAAGAATATTATTAACAGAAAAGAATTTTTAAAACAGCAAACTTCATCTGTATGAAGAACTGATTTTGTGTTGAATTGATCAAAATGAAAATGAGAAAACTAGTTAAATCCAACTAGTAGACCATTAGTATGTTCTAGATCAAAATAGATTACTTGGACTAAGCTGGTGACACTAAAGATGGATTACTTCTCTCAAGCCCAGGAACAGAAATTATATGATGGCAGAGTCTTCATTTATATTAACATTTCTGGAAAATATTATTTTTTTTCTATTAAGATCATAGTTATCTATCATCCCAAAGCCTCAATCAAAGGACATCTGAATCTGTTGTGGGGGAGAAAGGAGTCGAAGAAGAAGGCATAAAGGACTGGTGAGAAGAGACAAGTGGGATAAAAATGATGGACCACTGAAATTGATTTGGTTCCCTCCAGACTCAGGAAACCACTTTTCTTGTAGCATGATGGATGTGTTTGACAGGGTATGCCTTCAAGCATTTAGAAATCAATGAACTAGTGAATAGGTGGGAAAGTTCTGGTTCCATTAGGTTTAATTCACTTTGAAGCAGGGAGTCAGTTACCTTCTGGAGAGTACAAGAATCATTAGACCCTCCAGGAAGAATAGTTAAAAGTTTGGCATTGGATTTGAAGCCCAGTGCTGAGTTTAGCATAGGGCTTTTTGTGCATTGATGGAACGGTAGTGAAAGTTGCTTAGTCATGTCCTACTCTTTGAAATCCTATGGACTATGCAGTCCATGGAATTCTCTGGGCCAGAATACTGGAGTGGGTAGCCAGCCCTTCTCCAGCAGATCTTCCTGACCCAGGAATCAAACTAGGGTCTCCTGCATTGCAGGTGGATCCTTTACCAACTGAGTTATCAGTTCAGTTAAGTTCAGTTCACTCACTCAGTCACGTCAGACTTTTTGTGACCCCATGAATCACAGCACGCCAGGCCTCCCTGTCCATCACCAATTCCCGGAGTTCAAACTCATGTCCATAGAGTTGGTGATGCCATCCAGCCATCTATCCTCTGTCGTCCCCTTCTCCTCCTGCCCCCAATCCCTCCCAGCATCAGACTCTTTTCCAATGAATCAACTCTTCGCATGAGGTGGCCAAAGTATTGGAGTTTCAGCCTCAGCTGAATGAACACCATTGAACACCCAGGACTGATCTCCTTTCGGATGGACTGGTTGGACCCTTGCAGTCCAAGGGACTCTCAAGAGTCTTCTCCAACACCACAGTTCAAAAACATCAATTCTTCAGCACTCAGCTTTCTTCACAGTCCAACTCTCACATCCAAACATGACCACTAGAAAAACCATAGCCTTGACTAGATGGACCTTTGTTGGCAAAGTAATATCTCTGCTTTTTATATGCTATCTAGGTTGATCATAACTTTCCTTCCAAGGAAAGGAAGGAAATTTAATTTCATGGTTACAATCACCATCTGCAGTGATTTTGGAGACCAAAAAATAAAGTCTGACACTGTTTCCCCATCTATTTCCCATGAAGTGATGGGACCAGATGTCATGATCTTCATGTTCTGAATGTTGAGCTTTAAGCCAACTTTTTCACTCTCCTCTTTCACTTTCATCAAGAGGCTTTTTAGTTCCTCTTCACTTTCTGCCATAAGGGTGGTGTCATCTGCATATTTGAGGTTACCGATATTTCTCCCAGCAATCTTGATTCCAGCTTGTGCTTCTTCCAGCCCAGCGTTTCTCATGATGTACTCTGCGTATAAGTTAAATAAGCAGGGTGACAATATACAGCCTTGACGTACTCATTTTCCCATTTGGAACCAGTCTGTTGTTCCATGTCCAGTTCTAACTGTTGCTTCCTGACTTGCATATAGGTTTCTCAAGAGGCAGTTCAGGTGGTCTGGTATTCCCAGATAACTGAGTTATCAAGGAAGCCTTTTTTCATTGATGGAACGGGAGTACATACTAGCAACTAGAGGGAAAAACTAGCCAGAAGGTAAAGCTACCATGTCATGTTTTACCCCAAAACACTACAAAATTAAGTAACACTATGGTGGTCTGGTATTCTCATATAACTGAGTTATCAGGGAAGCCTTTTTTCATTGATGGAATGGGCGTACATACTAGCAACTAGAGGTAAATACTAGCCAGAAGGCAAAGCTACCATCTCATGTGTTACCCCAAAACACTAAAAATTAAGTAACACTATAAAATTCATTTTATTAATAATCTCAAATGATATTTTGATGTTAAGAATATCATTTAGTGTTTACTTAGCTTTCAAAAACTAATATTCAATTTATTAAATTTACAAATCCCAGAACTAGTTCTTCCTTAAGCTTTTAAGTTCTCCATAATAAAATTATATTTCTAAGTCTAATAAAATTTTACCACCTATTTTAATGGGTCTTTAAACAGTGTTTAGTCCCATTTACAAACCTAGTTAATTAAATACCTTCAAAATTTTAAACAGCATCCGTAACTTTAATATATTCAATTTCTTTTTAAGTATTCCAATTGTCTAATTAACAAATAAAACCTTTCTGAATACTTAAATAACATAAATTTAGTATGGTAAACTAAGCTATAAATTCTATTAAATGTAACAGTAATGAATATAAGATTAGAAAAATCTATATTAATTTATAAATTACACTTATTAAAATTGGAATTATAAGATTAATCAATTTGATAAAATGTCAGATTCAACATAGATCACACATCCTTAAGTAGAAAATATACATGATTTCTAAACTTAACACAAACAATACTAATATTATAGATTTTTTAAATGCATTTCTACACTAAATTCTAAGTCTCCCAGAAGTTAATAATACTGACTCATTAAAAAAAGTAAGATCCTGAGAACTGTTGGCCTTCTCAAGCAAATTTTGGGGGCTTTCTGAGATTTTTATTGTTCAGAGATTCAGTCTGTACTATAATTTTTAATTATGAACATAAACACAATTTTTCTCATGACTCTATCATGCTCAGTGTGGTACATTCATCATATCATGGACTAAAATATAGGAAGAAATAAGTGGTCATATCCTCATATTTAAGTCATCATTACTTCTCAAATCAAATTAGGGTATGTAAATCCAACCCTATTTCTTTTAATACTTAATTGTATTTAAATAATCTGTTTATACTTCCTTTATTGTTTTGTCATTTTACCTTTAATGGTCTTATGAATGTTAAGATTATATGCAATTGAATTCTGTATGCTTTCCAGTGGAGAAGGCAATTGGCACCCCACTTCAGTACTCTTGCCTGGAAAATCCCATGGACGGAGGAGCCTGGTAGGCTCCAGTCCATGGGGTCGCTAAGAGTCGGGCACAACTGAGCGACTTCACTTTCACTTTTCACTTTCATGCATTGGAGAAGGAAATGGCAACCCACTCCAGTGATCTTAACTGGAGAATCCCAGGGACAGAGGAGCCTGGTGGGCTACTGTTTATGGGGTCGCACAGAGTCGGACACGACTGAAGTGACTTAGCAGCAGCAGCCCATTCTTTCCAAATCTTTGTCTAGCTTGGGGTTACAATTCCTAAGGTCATCCTTCTGAGAAAAAACACACCTGTTTAGAATCTATGCTACTTAATAGGTAACACTTTGCTATCCAAAGCCTGTTTTCTACTAAGGGATGCTACTCTATCAGCAGGCTTTCTGCACTACTACCATAAAGACCAGGTGATTAAAGCTATGCTCTGCAGATTTCCAAATTTCCAGTACCTGTTCCTGTCCTGGTCAGAGAAGAAATTGGCAAAACTCTTTACTCAGAAATATATTACTTAATGTTCAAACTGTCTAGGCCTTACTATTGAGAACTCAGATGGTAAAGAATCTGCCTGCAATGCAGGAGACCTGGGTTCAATCACGGGGCCATAGAGATTCCCTGGAGAAGGGAATGGCAACCCACTCCAGTATTTTTGCCTGGAGAATTCCATGGACAGAGGAGCTTTGGTAGGCTACAGTCCATGGGCTTGCAAAGAATCCGACACGACTAAGTGACTATCACTTCAGTTCACTTTTTTTAGAAAGTAGTGCTGTCAGAAGAGCCAATAGTTTTGAGATAAACATTTCTAGTTAGGAGAAAGTATTAGCCAAGGCTATATGGAATCAGCATTCCTAGGTTCAAATCCTGAAGCTGACATGTATCAGTTCTATAATGGAAGATGTTCTATAATGAACTAGTGCATCTGTGGCATATTCATTAGCTCATTCTACTTCAGTTTTCACATCTTTAAAAGACAATGTAATAGTGTCTCCTGAATAAAATATGATGAGGATAATTTAGATGACTACAAGTTAGAATTAACCTGGCATGATGTTTTAAAACAGTCACAGGCTTTCAGACCCCATTCCACAACTAGATCGGTACCTCTAAAGGTGGGGGTCTAGATAATGATAAAAAAGAAGTAAAAATAGTGACTGGTAAATACTTACAATTTTTTTTTTTTATTACTTGTGTATTCCTTGTTCTTGTTCAATTGCTCAGGGATGTCCTACTCTTTGTGAACCCAGGAACTGCCACATGCCAGGCTTCCTTGTCCACCATCTCCTGGAGTTTGCTTCAACTCATGTTGATTGAGTCGATGATACTGTCCAACCATCTCATCCTCCGTCCCCCCTTTCTCCTCCTGCCCTCAATCTTTCTAAGCCTCAGGGTCTTTTGCAATGAGTCAGCTCTTCTCATCAGGTGGCCAAAGTATTGGGGCTGGAGCCACTATTTTCACTCTCCTCTTTCACCTTCATCAAGAGGCTCTTTAGTTCCTGTTCACTTTTTGCCATTAGGAAGATATCATCTGCATATTTGAGGTTATTGATATTTCTCTCAGCAATCTTGATTTCAGCTTGTGCTTCATCCAACCCAGCGTTTAGCATGATGCACTTTGCATACAAATTAAATAAGCAGGGTAACAATATACAGCGATGATGTACTCTTTTCCCAATTTTGAACCAGTCTGATGTTCCAAGTCTGGTTCTAGCTGTTGCTTTTTGACCCGTGTATAGGTTGCTCAGGAGGCAGGTAAGGTGGTCTGGTATTCCCATCTCTTTAAGAATTTTCCACAGTTTGCTGTGATCTGCACAGTCAAAGGCTTTAATATACTCAGTGAAACAGAATTAGATGTTTGATCCAGTGGATGCTGGCAATTTGATCTCTGGTTCCTTTGCTTTTTCTAAATCCAACTTGTACATCAAGAAGTCCTCAATTCATGTAATATTGAAGCCTACCTTGAAGAATTTTGAGCATTACCTTGCTAGAATGTGAGATGAGTGCAATTGTGTGGAAGTTTTAACATTCTTTGGCATTTCCCTTCTTTGAGATTGGAATGAAAACTGACCCTTTCCAGTCCTGTGTCCACTGCTGAGTTTTCCAAACTTGATGGCATATAGAGTTCAGAACTTTAACAGCTTCATCTTTTAGGATTTAAAATAGCTCAGCTGGAATTCTATCACCTCCACTAACTTTGTTCATAGTCATGTGTCCTAAGGCCCACTTGACTTCACACTCCAGGATGCCTGGCTCTAGGTGGGTGAATCGTGGTTATTTGGGTCATGAAGATCTTTTTTGTATAGTTATTCTGTGTATTCTTGCCATCTTTTCTTAATATCTTCTGTTTCTGTTAGGTCCATACCATTTATGTCCTTTATTGTGTCCATCTTTGCATGAAATGTTGCCTTAGTATCTCTAATTTTCTTGAGCAGATCTCTAATCTTTCTCATTGTATGGTTTTCCTCTATTTCTTTGCATTGATCACTTAGGAAGGCTTTCTTATCTCTTCTTGCTATTCTTTTAAATTCTGCATTAAGATGGATATATCTTTCCTTTTCTCCTTTGCCTTTCACTTCTCTTCTCAGCTATTTGTAAGGCCTCCTCAGACAATCCTTTTGCCTTTTTGCATGTTTTATTCTGAAAATGGTTTTGATCACTGCCTCCTGTACAATGTTACCAACCTCGGACCATCATTCTTTAGGCAGTCTATCTACCAAATCTAATCCCTTTAATTTTTGCCACTTCCATTGTATGATCTAAGGGATTTGATCTAGTCATACTTAAATTGCTTAGTGGTTTTCCCTACTTTCTTAAATTTAAGTTGAATTTTGCAATAAGTTCATGATCTGCCACAGTCAGTTCCCAGTCTTGTTTTATCTGATTGTATAGAGTGTCTCCATCTTTGACTGCAAATAATATAACCAACTGATTTTGATACTGACCATCTAGTGATGTCCATGTGTAGAGTCATCTCTTGTATTGTTAGAAAAGGGTTTCTGAACAGAGTTTCTAAACTAGTTAAATTCTGAGAACCTTGGATTAAGAAATTTAAGAGGAAACTCTGCCTTCCAGTGCTAAAATATTGTCCCATTTCCCCCTGCCTTCATCCCCATAGAGACGTTTAGCACTTCCTTCCAGGTCATTACCACTTGTCAGTGTGAGGGAGAGGCTTCTCTCTGGGCTGTGAGGTGCTACCTGTTAATCAGATTATGATACTATGTTGCACTCATATGGATCTGCCATCCCCTTATCTTCCTCAATGGATAAATAACACTAACTTTTATTCATTAAAACAAGTTTCTTTCACTACTCTACAAATTTTAGTACCTTAATAGAAAATCACTATGTGCTAAATTGTTGCAATAATCCACACCTTTGGGTGGTCCTAACCCACATTTATTCTTGGTCTGGCCACTTGTCTGGCTTTTGATCCATAAAGCTGTAGCAAACTGATGGAAACAAAGACTTATAAGTGCTTAATTTCGAGATTTGCTCTCTCCCTGAAACCCTGTGATCATAAGCATAGGAACAAGCCCAGATGAACTTGCAGAAGTATAAGAGCATGTATCCCTGTTAGCCATCAGATGGAGAGAGACCACTGACTCTCAGTTGTCTGCAAACACATGAATGAGAGCTGCAGGATAAGCTAGCTAAATCTATTTAAACTTGCAAGTTCACAGAATCATGATTAAAATTAATAGTTGCAATTTTTAAGTCACTAACTTTGGAGTTATTTTGTTATATAGTTAGTGATAGAAGATTCAAAATGATGTGCTGCATTGTTCTTATTACCTGCGATGTAGATATTACCTGCTAATTGGGTATTACTCCTTAACTTAGTGTGCAAAGTAAGATGCTACCCATCTACTTCCTTCTGTCCCATCCCAAGTAGGTAAAGAGCAGCTGAGATTCTCTCCTAGTCACTAAAAATTAGAAAGTAAAACCGTGGTATCCTTAGCAATATCTTATCCCTAGACCAAGAATCCCATATTAGAGATCCACTGCCTTTTGGATTAGGTAGCACATGAATATGAGATTTTTTTCCAGTTTGAGCTTCAGACTCAAACTACTGCTTGACCCTACCATCTTATACATGAATTGGCAAACTTTGTCTATAAAGGGATAGATAATAAATAGTTTAGAACTTTTGGATCTATGCAGTCTCTGTCATAAGTATTCAGCTCTACCATTGTAGCACAAATGCCTCCATAGACAATATGCAATAATAGAGCATGGCTATTTTCCAATATAATTTTGCTTCCCAAAACATGTAATGGGCCACATTTACTCCATAAGCCAAAATCTTCCAAACTTGATCTATACTTTGAATATTTCCATATCTGCCTAACAGCCTTTTTTTAAATTTTAACAAACATTACTCCCAGAGTGAGGTGCACATACCTCTGTGTGTGTGGGGGTGAGGGGGGCGGGAAGAAGAGGCTAGTGTGTGGGTCTTAGGCTTTTGACATAAGGTACTTGCTACTCAGTTCTAGCATAGGTAGGTCTAGTAGTATTTGATTGATATTCTCCTAAAGCTGTTCTAGCAACTCTATTCTAGTACCCATAATAAAGATTTCCATGTTCATTTACAGAGTAGAGCATTATAATTCCTCAGGCTATTTGAGAATATACTATTTCCTCAGAGTTTTTACTCTGCTCAAGGGCCAGGAACTAATCAATCCCAGATAAATTTCTTTCCCTACATTTTGCTTAATGAAGTTTCTCAATAATGTGCACTATAAGGCTTGAAAGTCTACCTACATTTTTTTCTGATCATTTAATTCCTGTAACATGGCTCTTTGTTGTTTAATCCCAATTATCTTCCTCTTCCTTTATTAGACACTGCCTGTGAATGTTTTGCATGTATATTTAGCAGAAGTGTCCAGCCCGGGCTGCATTGCTTATCCTGTTATTTATCCCAGAATATAAATGAATGTTGCAAAGTAAGTGGGACTGAAACTTGTCTGTGTCCTTCCTTCCATTCCATCTATTTCTTATTAGACTTCCTTTCTTTTAAAACAAACAGTTACACTTTCCTTAGAAATTCCACAGGAGTGCAATTATACACAACATTTGTCCTAGCTCACAAGGGTAAGGGCAATATTATCTCCATCAGGAAAGGATAGTTCCAGTCTTCTGAAGAAAGAACCTTCTTGAATGTTTTACCATCCCAATATCTCCAACACTATCTATTGCCTGATAAAGGCAATCTGTACTAAGATTGCTGGTTTTGGATTTAATTCTATGCTCTGTATCTTTTCTGCTAGGTTTGTGTGACATAGTAGAGCAGCATTGGCTCATTTTCATTCAAGCCTGGTCAATCTCCCTGTGGGACAGGATTACACTGTACATGTATAACTTGGTTCTTGTGCCCTGCATCATCTTGAGAGTATACAAGGGCATAGGAATAGAGTCATCCCCCATAAATTCCACTTCTAACTTGTAGCTGAAAATGCACATAACTGATGATAAATGCATGATACAGAACCTTTGCTTTATCTGTTAGGAAAATTTTAATTTTTAGTGACTTTGAATATTTGTCCTAGATATGTTTATAGTCTAGACTTCTTCTCTGTTTTTTTTTGCCTTCTGCCTTCTTTCGACTTTGCAGCTCAATCTGCTAGCGTTCTGCATGTTTCTATCAGGCTTTCTACATGACCATATCCTGAAATTCTGCCCCAGGTGTACTTGTGAAGATGTTGGTAGGAAGAAAATTTTCCAATTCTTATAGTCTTCTAAGACATAGCATTTAAGTTCTTTTAGGTACTTCAGAGTAGGATGCTGTAAAAATGACATTAGTGTTGATAATCATCTTATGTTATAGAAACATATATTCCTATATCCAGTTTTATCTCTAGTTCTTCATAGTAAACAAAATAAAGGTGAAATGAATAGCAAACACTGTATCCTAAAATGTTTTTATAATTATAATTTTTTTTCTTCTGATTATTTCTCAGAGAAAATCAGTAGGAATTTCCAGAGCTTAATAAAATAGATTTCTATTGATTGCAGATCTTTTTCTTATGTGTGTAAGAAGTTCAAATAGACTATGCTTTAATGAAATGCTAAACTCTTGACCTAATTGCTTTTGATATTTCTAAAGTAAATGTTGAACTGTCTAAGATTCTTTGAGTTATCAATCTGAATCAGACCTTGTAATACAGCCACCACTGTAGGGTATGTTTGCACCAAATGAACTGAGCTGTCATATCTACAGCTGAATAAAACTTCAAGAAAATTCATCCAATTACTTTTATTAATGCCTTAACTATTTTTTTCCTTTCTCAGTGATCCACATCTACCAAGTGTAAATTGCCCAGGAGTACTTGAGTAAAGACTATCTGACCAAATATTCAAATATTTTTGCTCTCAGATAAAATATCTTCAAAATAAGTAGAGAAAAACAAGATAAAAGCAAAACAAAACTTAAACAAGACTTTTGTCTTATTGTAGCAGTGTTAATTGAAATATAATAAAATGCCAGTAATAAGTATCTGAATTTGTATTGGCCTTCCACACTACCATATATGTGTTACCACCAAGACAAATATAAAATAATACATTACTCTAAGATAATTAAATAATTTCCAGCCTCTGATTATATATACACTGTGTTTTATAAAGGTTTCTTTGGCCTGACCTGCTTTCCCCCTTTTCTACTGTTCAAACAAAGAATAATACTATTTATGTTTAAGAAAAGATTTGTTTTTCTGTGAGACATTACACTTTTATGTTTTTACACTGTTCATGAGTGAAAGAAAGTTTTGTGGTGACATGAAAAAAATGCATTCACAATTAACTTGTCTTATAAAGTTTCAACCATTCTCATTCCCACAATATAAATGTTTTTTCCTGTTGAATAAATAACATGAATTACTTGTATGCTTTTTTCGGAAATGTGATCACAGGGTTACAAAAATCTTGAGTACAGAAAGCACACTGGTACTCCATCCTATAACGCTCCTGGAAATGATGACATTTCATCAATTAATTAAAAATTTTAAATATTTTTGGAACAAATTTTTTTAAAACTTGGAAAACAATTTAAAATATGAGCAAATATCTTAAATGACAAAGCATACCCCTTGGACTTAACAGATATCTGCAGGATATTAAAACCAAAATCAGCAGAATATATATTTTTTTCAAATCTATAGGACATTCTCTAGGATAAAGCACATGCTAGGCCACAAAGCCAGCATCAACAAATTTAAAAAATTAGAAACTATATCAAACATTTTTTGAGACAACTGTATGAAACCAGACATTAACTACAGAAAGAAATGGGAAAATAACAAACAGGTAGAGAATAAACAACATGCTACTAAAAAACCAGTGGGCCAATGCAGAAATCAAAGAGGAAATCAGAAAACACCTCAAGACAAATGAAAATCAACATATAATACTCCAAAAATCTAAGATACAGCAAAAGTAGTTCTAGGAGAGAAATGTACAGTGACACTGGCCTTCCTCAAGAAGCAAGAAAAACTTAAGTAAACAATCTAACATACTACCTAAGAGAAGTAGAAAAAAGACAAAAGTGCAAAGTGAGCAGAAGACAGGAAATAATTAAGATCAGAGAAGAAATAAATAAAAGAGAGATCAATAAAAACAATAGAAAAGATCAATTAAACCAAGAGCTAGTTTTCAAAATAGGTAAAATTCATCTTACCCAGTCCCATCAAGAAAGGAAGATCCAGAAAGCAAAGGAAGAGGTGAAAGAAGGGAAATAACAACTGATATCACATAGGTATTAAAAAAATCATAAGAGAATACTACAATCAGCTATGTCAACAAATCAGATAGCTTGGGAGAAATAAATTCCTAAAAATATATAACCTTCTGAGATGAATCAAGAAGGAACACAATTTTAAAAGACTAATCACTCATAGTAAAATTGAATTTGAAATAAATAAAGAAGAAAATTCTCACTCAGCAAACAAAAAATTAATTCTTAGCAGCTTCACACAGGAATTCTACCAAACATAAAAAGAAGAGCTAATGTATATCCTTCTCAAGCTATTCCAAAAAACTTGAGGATGAAATGCTCCTAAAATCATTCTGCAAGGCCATTACCCTGATACTCAGACCAGACAAAGATACTACAAAAAAATAAAATTATAGACCTATATATTTGAAAGTGAAAGTGAAAGTGAAGTTGCTCAGTCATGTCCGACTCCTTGCGACCCCACGGACTGTAGCCTACCAGGCTCCTCCGTCCATGGGATGTTCTAGGCAAGAGTACCAGAGTGGGTTGCCATTTCCTTCTCCAGGGGAATCTTCCCGACCCAGGGATCAAACCCGGGTCTCCCGCATTGTAGCCAGACACTTTACCGTCTGAGCCACCAGGGAAATCTATATATTTGAATATAGATGCAAAAATCTTCAGCAAAGTATTAGGAAACTGAATACAACAATACATATAAAGGACCATACACCATAAGGTCATAAGAATGCTTCAACACTCACAAATCAATCAATGTGGTACACCACATTAACAAAATGAAGGCTAAAAATCAGATGATCATCTCAATAGACACACACAAATTGACAAAATTCAACACTCTCATGATAAAAACTCTCAATAAAGAGGGTATAGAGGGAACATATTTCAATATAAAGGGTCATTTATGGCAGATTCACAGCTAACATTGTACCCAAAAAGCTGATAACCTTTTCTTTAAAATTAGGAACAAGACAAGCATGCGTACTCTTGCCAGTTCTATTTAATGTAGTAATGAAAGTCCTAGCCACAGCAATCAGAAAAGAAAAAAAATAAAAGGCATCCAAATTGGAAGGCAAAAAGCAAAACTGGATACTTTACATAGAAAATCCTAAATTCTCTACTGAAAAACTATGAGAACTAATAACAGTTCAGTAAAGTTTCAGGATACAAAATTAATTGAGAAACCTATTGATTTTCAGTATACAAATAATGAACTATCACAAACAGAAAGTTTAAAGATCCCATTTAAAATCACATCTAAAGAATAAAATACCTAAGAAGAAATTTAACCAAGGAGATGAAAAACCTAATACTCTGAAAATAGGAAAAATGTCTCAATCTCATCAACAGTGATAAGGGCCATTTTAATATTTTATATAGTTTAGATAATATAAGTAAACAAGGTTTTAGTTCAATTTTTCAGCAAAAATTACATTTATGTATCATTTAATATTTTATAATATCAGTTCTTATGGAATACTTCATGTACTATGATTTTCTTGATCATTTCTTGCTTTCAGATAGAATGTAAGTTTAGAAAAGGAAATGATAGCCATATCATGGAGAGTTTGGATTTAGAAATGGGCACCCCACGCCAGTACTCTTGCCTGGAAAATCCCATGGATGGAGGAGCCTGGTAGGCTGCAGTCCATGGGGTCGCTAAGAGTCAGACACGACTGAGCGATTTCGCTTTCACCGTTCACTTTCATGCATTGGAGAAGGAAATGGCAACCCACTCCAGTGTTCTTGCCTGGAGAATCCCAGGGACGGGGGAGCCTGGTGGCTGCCGTCTATGGGATCGCACAGAGTCGGACATGACTAAAGTGACTTAGCATAGCATAACATAGCATCAATTCCAAGACATTGGTTTAAAATTATGGTCCTTGTGTACATATAGTTCTACTATTATATTCTTGTTTATTTTGTGTTGTCTAAAATGATTTTACCCTTGAAATATACTAATGGAGTCTGGATAATCTGGGGATGATCATATTTTTAACCAAACAGAAACAGAATTTAGGTGTGATGCTTTTATCAGCATTCATAGTCATGTCGGTTTTTGATGGTAGTTTAATTTTGACTAGTTACTAAGGACATGCTGCTGCTAAGTTGCGTCAGTCATATCTGACTCTGTGTGATCCCATAGATGGCAGCCCACCAGGCTCTCCGTCCCTGGGATTCTCCAGGCAAGAACACTGGAGTGGGTTGCCATTTCCTTCTCCAATGCATGAAAGTGAAAAATGAAAGTGAAGTTGCTCAGTCCTGTCCAACTCCTAGCGACCCCATGGACTGCAGCCTACCAGGCCCCTCCATCCATGGGATTTTCCAGGCAAGAGTACTGGAGTGGGTTGCCATTGCCTTCTCCGACTAAGGACATAGTAAAGGCTATTTCCTCAAACAAATATCTGAGGAAAAAAATATGTAATTGTGAGTGATCAAAGTAACAAGGTGTATCTTATTTCATTGCAAATGTATCAAGAATCTCTCTTTTTTATTATTTAATTTCAGGACCTGGTCAACTTCCTAAAAATTTCATTCACTGACAAACAGATTTTTTCCCATAATTTCCCTAATGTTTTTCTAAAATTAAACAAATACACATCACTTAAAGAATTTTACTGTTAGTATTTTGGAAATTTAAAATGTTTTCTCTTGTAGTCACTCCATCAATTCTCCCCTCTATATTCTACTTTTTTTTTTTTTTTTTCCTATATGTGGGGAATGAGAAAGAAAAAAAAAGTTAACATTAAAAATATATCTTATCTGGTGAATTTGTCCATGGTGGCTGGCATAGATTAAGATCTATACTACTTTGAATCTTTTAAGAAGTAGATACCAAGATAGGCTTAGGTGTGCAAGGTAAGTATTAGAGACAATAGAATGGAATCCAGGTCAGATTTTAAGAGCCATTAAATTATGATTCAGATTTGACTCTATATGAAAGAGAAGAAAGGAGGAGGAAATGAAGAAAGGAGGAGGTGCTGATACTTAGCCTGCAGTGTAGGTATTTGCTCTATGAGAAAAATCATTAGAGAGTCTTCAAATCAAAGCTGCCCATCAGCAAAGTTCCATATCCTAGGAATGGGCCTGCCTTAGTATCTCTTCTGTGCTCATTCATTGGCTAAGAGTTGGCCACAGGAAGTATGGCTTTTGTGTAAACACAGTGATAGTTATTAAAGTGCATTAGCTAGGGTCATCAGTCAGTTGCACATCCTGAACATAAAAACATGATACATGCATTTTTATAACTTTCATAAGATACTAGCAGTACAAGTTCAGCAAATTTATTGTGTGAAGAGGACTGGGGCACTTGTGAATTGCCAATAGACATGGGAGAGAGATAGTGGTGAAAGGGAGGCAGCATTGGAAAAGAGTGTCTAAATGTTTTATTTCCTTATCTTCTCCTATTTATATACTTACTTTAATACAGCAGTTTTCTTTGTTGATCTTGAGGTGCCAGTAGCAACAGGCAAAAGTTAACATTTTCAGACCCTCCCTTACAGGAACACAGGGAGAAAAATGAATACCTCCACATTACAGCTGTAAGGAAGCTCTAATGCCCTTTTACTTTCACTAGCTCTAATATCTCTTCCAGACAGGGACCTCAAAATTCACTGTACTAGGTTTCATATAATGTGCAAATTCTTCTTATTTTTATCAGTAAATTTTAACAAATTCTTGTAGGACATAATTATTTTTACCTCTCATTTCCAGAAAACTACTAAGCAAAATATATTCTAATATTTGCTAAATCAATAAAAATGAGGATTTAAAAAAATTCTTGGCATAACAATTTATACCTGAGAACTTCTAGTAACATTGATAGTTTGACTCCTCCCACATATAAGCTTTAAAAAGATAAAATCAAGAGGTCAAAAGAAAAATAGTTATCAGAGAGCTTATTCTTTAAAGTACTGCAACTCAAGGGAGGAGAATTATAAGTCTGTGGATCTCTGGCCTGAGTGCTCTCCCCAACCCCCAAGGCTGTTAAAAAAATAAGCAGAGAAAACTTTATTTTTATCAACTGAAGATACCAGTAAACAGAGGTTAGTGCCAAACGAACAACAGAAGTGAAAGGACAAATTGTGGCAGGTAGAGAATGGCAAAAAGAGTAAGATCCAAAATTGATGTGTAAGTTTGACCATATTCCTGGCTGTTATCTGAACTTCAGAATCATGGGAACGATAGCAGGAGGGACAGCAAATTTTAGCCAAAAGGAAATGAGGACTGTGCTTTTTAAATATACAGTTGCATGGGGTAAAATCTGGGTTTTGTTGCTTCATCTTATATTTCAAGTGAGTGCAGTTCCCAATTGTGCAACAGCCGGGCAATTGTCAGTAGAAACCTTACTGGCTGGAGATGTCAGAAGACAGATCCTGAGGGTGGTAGATCAACTGAGAATTGAGAGTAACTTCCCAAAGAGCAAGGAAACCACAGAGAACACAAAAAAGAGCCTAGAACCACAACCATACATATCTAATGTCAAGTTTTCAATCAAAAAATGCTTATATTTTTCTCCTGTTTAAAGGGTCTTTCACAGAGCAAAACCTTTTTCTTTGATTTTGACAAAGCCTAAATTATCATTTTTTTCTTTTATTAATTATGTTTTTGGTTTGTATCTAAGAATTCTTAGCTTAGTCCTAGATAAGGGAAATTTTCTCCTATAATTTTTATCAAAGTTTGAGTTTTACATTTTATTTAATTACATGATTGTCTTCATCTGTTTGAGCTGCTCTATCAGAAATGCCATAAAGAGGGTGGTTTATAAACAACAGAAATTATTTCTCACAGTCCTGGAGTCTGGAAATCCAAGATCAGGAACCAGCAATGTCTAGTTCTGGTAAAGGCTCTTTTAGGTTACAGACTACTCATTTTCCCTTATATCCTCACATGGCAGAGAGCAGAGGGCCAAAAGTTTTCTCATGACTCTTATCAAGGCACTAATCACATTCCTTAGAGATCTGAGCTTTTGACCTCATCTAATCCAACTGTCTCCCAAACGTGCTACTTCCTAATACTATCACATTCAGGGGTAGGATTTTAAGACATGAATTTTGGAGGAACAAAAGCATTCAGTTCATAACAGTGATCTATTTTTACATATGTGTGAGACTTTGGTTTAGGTTTATTGTTTTGAAGATGTCTAGTTTCTCCAGCAACATTTGTTAAAATGTTGTCTTCCCTCCTTGAGTTAATTTTGCACATTTATCAAGTCAATTTTAAGTGGAAAGTGATGTCAACAAGATGGTAGGATAGGAAGACCCAGACCTCACTTCTCCACACTGAATTAATAATATATGATCCCAAAAGCAATTATAAGAATTATAGAAAACTTTAAGAAATAACAATGCCCCAGCCAAGCTCAAAGCCAAGAACATCCACAATTAATTGAATAAATAAAGGTGATCCATTTCACCAGTGTCAGTCCTTCCTCCACATTGGCACAGCTCAAAGCAATCAGGAGAAAGTATCCAGCGTGTAGCTTTTCCCTTGGAAAACATTGTATAGAATATATATCGCACATTCCAGCTTATTTGGGAGGTTGCCAGAAGGACTGGGTTCTGTCTTTCCCAACTCAGAGCACTGACAAGGAATTGGCACATTTTAAATGCCTGGGGGATGCTGAGAACAAAAAATGTACCTGGGTGACTTTTTGCAGCCCAGCCCAGAGACCTTGCCAGTTAGAGCAAGAGATGCCAAGCATGTGGAGGAAAGGAAAACAAAAAACAAAAAACTGGCAAATTTCTCTAATTGGGAAACTACAAACAAGCCCAGAAAAGATACATCTGAATAAAATGGCTGAGAAGCTATCAGAATCTCAAGAGGAGATGGTTGGTAAAGTTCTTTCTTTATATGAAGACAGCCTGTAAAGCTTGGAGGGGGTGTTTTTGTTTTTTTTTTTGTTTTTTTCAAATGCACAAATCACCACAAATATAACAAGGCACAGAAGAAAACAGGAAATCATAGCCCACGCAAAACAACAATCTGTAAAAACTAGACCTAAAGAAATTTAGCATCTATGAGTTATGTGATAAAGAATTCAAAAATATTCATGTTGAAGATTCTCAGTGTGGCACTCAGTTCAGTTCAGTCGCTCAGTCGTGTCTGACTCTTTGCAACCCCACAGACTGCAGTACGCCAGGCTTCCCTGTACATCACCAACTCCCGGAGCTTACTCAAACTTATGTCCATTGAGTTAGTGATGCCATCCAACCACTCATCCTCTGTTGGCCCCTTCTCTTTCCACCTTCAATCTTTCCTAACATCAGGGTCTTTTCAAATGAGTCAGCTCTTCGCATCAGGTGGCCAAAGTACTGGAATTTCAGCTTCAACATCAGTCCTTCCAATGAATGTTCAGGACTGATCTCCTTTAGGAGGGCCTGGTTGGATCTCCTTGCAGTCCAAGGGATTCTCAAGAGCCTCCTCCAACACCACAGTTCAGAAGTATCAATTCTTTGGCACTCAGCTTTCTTTACATTTCAACTCTCACATCCATACATGACTACTGGAAAAACCATAGCTTGACTGGACAGACATGTGTTGGCAAAGTAATCTCTGCTTTTTAATATGTTGTCTAGGTTGGTCATAACTTCTTCCAAGAAGCAAGTGTCTTTTAATTTCATGGCTGCAGTCACCACCTGCAGTGAATTTGGATCCGCCAAAACTAGTTTGTCACTGTTTCCATTGTTTCACCATCTATTTGCCATGAAGTGATGGGGCCAGATGCCATGATCATTAGTTTTCTGACTGTTGAGTTGTAAGCCAACTTTTTCACTCTCTTCTTTCACCTTTATCAAGAGGCTACAGAACATAAAATCTGAATAAAATCTAAAAATTTCAGATAAAATCTGAAAAATTAGGCATGAACATAATGAAAACATCCACAAAGAAACTGAAACTATAAAAAGAACCAAAGAGAATTCTGGAGCTGAAAAAATACAATAACAGAATTGAAAAATTCACTGGAGTGTTGCCACAGCAGACATAATCAAGCAGAAGGAAAATAAAAGTGATCTCAAAGATAGGTAATTTGAAATTATAGAATTGGAAGGTGAAAAAGAATAAAAGTGAAGAAACCCCAAAGGACTTGTAGAACCTTATTATAAAGATTAATATAAGCAGTACGGAAATTCAAGATGGAAAAAAGGGAGAAAAAGAGACTAAAAAGAAAATTTGAAGAAATGTTGGTCAAAGATATCCCAAAACTCAGAAAGGAAGTAGACATACATATTCAAGAACATTAAAGGATTCCAGCCAGTATAAACTTAAAGAAGCCCACATTGAGACACATTGTAACCAAACTGTCAAAAAATCAAAAGCAAAGAGAAAATCTTGAAAGCAGAAAGAGAGAAAAACTTGTCACATAGAAGGGAATTCTCGTAAGACTGTCTGCAAATTTCTTATCAAAAATAATACAAAGCAGGGAGTGAGATTATATATTCAAAGTGCTTTTAACTTTTAAATCATATACCTCAATTAAAAGTCTTGTTGCAGCTTCTCCTTTATCTTTGGGTGTGGGATATCTTTTTTAGTGGGTTCTAACTGTGATTTCAGTGCTCTCACAGAGGAGATGAGCATACGTCCTTCTACTGTGCCATGTTGAACCTATCTTCTGTAAGATGGAATATTAGCCATAAAAGGAACAGAATAGTGACATTTGCAGGAATGTGGATGGACCTAGAGATTGTTATACTGAATGAAGTAAGTCAGAGAAAGACAAACATATATTGTTTATATGTCAAATCTTAAGAAAGGGTACAGATTAACTTATTTATAAAACAGAAGTAGAATGAGCGATGTTGAAAACAAACTTATGGTTACCAGTGGGTGATGGACAGAGAGGGATAAATTAGGAGTCTGGGAATGACATAGACACATTACCATGTATAAAATAGATAACTAATAAGAAGCTGCTGTAGAGCACAAGGAACTCTACTCAGTACTTTGTAATGGCCTACAGGGAAGAAGAATCTAAATAAGAGTCAATATATGTATAACTGATTCACTTTTCTCAACAATACAGTATCAGTCACCAAAACAGGCCGATAACTAGCATCATATTCAATGGTGAAAGCCTGAAAACTTTCTTTCTGAGACCAGGAACAAGGAAAGAATGACCACTCTCATTCAGTTCAATTTGGTCACTCAGTCGTGTCCGACTCTTTGCGACCCCATGAATCGCAGCACCCCAGGCCTCTCTGTCCATCACCAACTCCTGGAGTTCACCCAAACTCATGTCCATCGAGTAAGTGATGCCATCCAGCCATCTCATCCTCTGATGTCCCCTTCTCCTCCTGCCCCCAATCCCTCCCAGCATCAGGGTTTTTTCCAGTGAGTCAACCCTTCACATGAGGTGGCCAAAGTATTGGAGTTTCAGCCTCAGCATCAATCCTTCCAATGAACACCCAGGACTGATTTCCTTTAGGATGGACTGATTGGATCTCCTTGCAGTCCAAGGGATTCTCAAGAGTCTTCTCCAACACCACAGTTCAAAAGCATCAATTCTTTGGCTCTCAGCCTTCTTCACAGTCCAACTCTCACATCCATACATGACCACTGGAAAAACCATAGCCTTGACTAGACGGACCTTTGTGGCAAAGTAATGTCTCTGCTTTTGAATATGCTATCTAGGTTAGTCATAACTTTCCTTCCAAAGAGTAAGTGTCTTTTAATTTCATGGCTGCAGTCACCATCTGCAGTGATTTTGGAGCCCAAAATAATAAAGTCTGACACTGTTTCCCCATCTATTTCCCATGAAGTGATGGGACCAGATGCCTTGATCTTCATTTTCTGAATGTTAAGCTTTAAGCCAACTTTTTCACTCTGCTCTTTCACTTTCATCAAGAGGTTCTTTAGTTCTTCTTCACTTTCTGCCATAAGGGTGGTGTCATCTGCATATCTGAGGTTATTGATATTTCTCCCAGCAATCTTGATTCCAGCTTGTGCTTCTTCCAGCCCAGCATTTCTCATGATGTACCCTTCATATAAGTTAAATAAGCAGGGTGACAATATACAGCCTTGACGTCCTCCTTTTCCTATTTGGAACCAGTCTGTTGTTCCACGTCCAGTTCTAACTGTTGCTTCTTGACTTGCATATAGGTTTCTCAAGAGGCAGGTCAGGTGGTCTGGTATTCCCATCTCTTTCAGAATTTTCTACAGTTTATTGTGATCCACACAGTCAAAGGCTTTGGTGTAGTCAATAAAACAGAAATAGATGTTTTTCTGTAACTCTCTTGCTTTTTCGATGATCCAGCGGATGTTGGCAATTTGATCTCTGGTTCCTCTGCCTTTTCTAAAACCAACTTGAACATCTGGAAGTTCACGGTTCACGTATTTCTGAAGCTTGGCCTGTTATATAGTATTGGAAGTCCTAATTAGGGCAATTAGGAAAAAAAAGAAATGAAAGACATCCAAACTGGAAACAAATAAATTGTTCTCTATCCAAAGGTGACATGATCTTAGAAAACTCTAAAAATTCCACTCAAAACGGGTCTAACAAATAAGCAAATTCATTGAAGTTGTGTGATATAATATCAATACACATAAATCAGTTCTACTTCTATACACTAACAATAATCTAAAAAATGATTAATAAAACAACCCCCATTACAATCATATCAAAAAGAAGAAAATATTTAAGACTAAACCTAGGATGATTTCTTGGTTATTAACATTGGAAACACAGCCAGTGAAAGAAAAAGTTGACAAACGTGGGAGTACATCAAACTTAAAAACTTCTGTGCAATAAAGGAAATAATCAACAGAGTCAAGAAGCAACCAAGGAAATGGGAGAAAATATTTATAAATCATACTTGGAGTTTTAAATCCACAGTTTATAAAGAACTTGTTCAACTACCATTGAACAAGGCGAACAAAAGGGCCCAATTAAAAAATGAACAAGGAGCTGACATAGATAATTTTCTGGAGATATATAACTGACCAACAAGCATATGAAAAGTTGCTCAACATCACTAGTCGTCAGGGAAATGCAAATCATGGCCATAATGATATACTGTCTCATTGCTAGGACCTCCTGTATAGTTCCTTTGATGAGTCAGCAGACTTTGTTGTGATTTTTTTGAGTCTGTGCTCATTGACTTTTTTCTGTTCCTGGTTTTTTCAGTACGCTTTCTGTAATAAATGAAACAAACAAAAATGAAGGGAATACAAAAAGACATGTTTTTCTTTGTGTTTTAAAGTTGCTATTTTATATTTGTTCATTTTCTACTTTTCAGTCATGTGTGTATGTATGCTGTAACTTAGAGTTTTATGTTGTACTTTATGTGAGGAACAGGAAAATTTTGGTATATCCTGTCTTTTCAGAAGTGGAAGTCCATTCACTTATCATTTTATAATACTTTGTTGGATGCTACTTGCCAAAGTAACTCTTGAGGCTTTCTCCTTTATCTTAGTTATTTTTCTGACCCAAGTCCCTAGTACCTTTCTTTCATAAGGTACTCCATAACTGTTAATTTTCTTTAATGAATTTCTAATATGAGTTTTTGTCTTTGTTCCATAATTGACTGTGATTTTAGGTAAATAGTTTTTTTTTTCCCCCTTGTTCTCAGGTTTTTCTATTTATAGACTCCAACTCTAAAGAGATATTAAAAACTGTATATTAATTCTACATACATCACATTATGATGGTTAACTCAATTTCCCAATAATTTATTTGCCCTAAATTCTAAACCTTTTATGAGTTTGTGCTGTTACTATTTTTTTTTAATAAAATGCTCTGTATATATTCTCTTTGTTAACGATGAGTTTCTTAAACCCCTACTTTGAAATTAGTGATGCTTAAATAAGTGATTGAAGAAGGCAATGGCACCCCACTCCAGTACTCTTGCCTGGAAAATCCCACGGATGGAGGAGCCCGGAGGGCTGCAGTCCATGGGGTTGCTAAGAGTCAGACACGACTGAGCGACTTCACTTTCACTTTCATGCATTGGAGAAGGAAATGGCAACCCACTCCAGTGTTCTTGCCTGGAGAATCCCAGGGACGGGGGAGCCTCGTGGGCTGCTGTCTACGGGGTCGCATAGAGTCAGACACGACTGAAGCGACTTAGCAGCAGCAAATAAGTGATACTTAAATGATTTCTGCATTGGAAAATAAGTTCTTAAGATTTTACTCTTTTATCATTAACATTATTATCACAGATTCCTTCTTATTTATTTTGAGAGCATCAATAAATGCTCCTTGAGGTCCTCACTATGGATTTAATGAATAGATACCTGCTTTTTAAACTTTTTTGGTGTAATTTTTTAAACATTATTCCCCAAAGGAATATTGGCTAATATTACTCTTGGCCTGCATTCATGAACAGTAATTACATGAACTTCTCCCTAGAGTATGTTTTATTGTTTGCACCTATTCATTTTGATTTCACTTCATCTGTTCTGTAGATATCTGGACAGCTTAATTAACCATCTTCACCCTTGACATTCGAGCAGAATACTGCCCATTATTCATATTATTCCTTGTTATCAAAATACCAGGGTCTTGAATGTTTAATAACAACTGTCAAGCATGTTGAATAAGTCTATCAGGTGCAACTAATTTTCTTATTGTTATAACTAAGACCTTTAACCTCTAAACCACTTTACTTACTTGGGTTATTTTCTATTGTTATCTTAAATGGCAGTATCTTAAATATAAAAGTAATTTATCCAAAAGCACTGAGAAATACATTAACACCTTTTAAAATTGCATTTTTATGGGAATCAGAGTCAATAATGTTACAATCATTTATATGAAATATTTTAAAATATCTTATATCATCTACTTCAAAGAAACTGTGATTATAAGTTAAACACATTCTATAAGTCTCCCAAATATCAGTCATATCTTAAAACTACAAATTCCAACGTTGCTTTACAAGTGGATTACATTCAGGGGAAGGACCTTATACAAGCAGGTTATAATCAATCAAATATATAATATTACATATTATTTCTACAGAATGTCATGAACCCATATATTTAGCTACATGTTTTTTAGGTTTACGTATAAGTCAGAGCCAATCTGACCATATTTCCTGGCCAAAAATTTATGTTAGCATTGGAGAAAAAATACTGAGAAACAATGCATCCATCTCTATCTTTAACTCTATCATTGATACCTGTATTCATAATTTAAGTATCCTGTAATAATGAATGAAAAGTTAAAATATTAAAATTGTTGTTAACAGTTTTTTTTTTTTAACCAATTTAGTATAGATGTGATACTCAGTTATGACCCATGTTATCTTCTTACAATAGAGAAGACTGTTGGAATATGAAGGTTAACAGTGAGGAGGATATAAGGTAGGGTGGATTCACTCCATTAATATAATTACTTAGGTTTTTTTTTTTTTTTCCTGCTAACAATAACTGTTATAAAAACAAATCCTTCAAACTATACTACAGATGCATTTGCTGAGATAATATAGTTATCAGTTGTCTACTAAAAATTGTCAATTGAAATCATGACTTAGCAGTAGAGGAATAATTATCAATTTTGAGAGCAACTTTTCTCCCATTTTTACTTTTGTGAAACTTGAAATGCTATCTTGTTACTTCTTGGAATATTTTAAGATAAAAATAAAATGGCTATGTTTGCATTTATTTTATCTCTCCAGTCATTAAAAAAAAAGATGCAATACCAAAACATATCTGCTTGCGTGCTTATTCTCTAAATCAATTCAGTCGTGTCCTACTATTTGTGAACTCATGGACTGTAGCTCAAATATATCTGCTGCTGCTGCTGCTGCTGCTAAGTCACTTCACTCTTGTCCGACTCTGTGCGACCCTATGGACCGCAGCCCACCAGGCTCCCCTGTCCCTGGGATTCTCCAAGCAAGAACACTGGAGTGGGTTGCCATTTCCTTCTCCAGTGCATGAAAGTGAAAAGTGAAAGTGAAGTTGCTCGGTCGTGCCTGACCTAGCGACCCCATGGACTGCAGCCTACCAGGCTCCTCCGCCCATGGGGTTTTCCAGGCAAGAGTACTGGAGTGGGGTGCCATTGCCTTTTCCGCAAATATATCTAGACACAACTAAATATCTAAACGCTGCTTATGTGGAAACCAATATGTGACAAAAGGCATTAACAGTTCTCTTCATATATTCCCTGAAGATACCCACTTATGGTAAAAATCATGTTTTAAACAATTGAAATAAACTTATTTGAAATAGAATTTTTTCATTTTGTCCCAGTTAACACATCAAAGAGTATTTTTAAAGTGTTTATACAAATTATATTCTTAATTTTCATTCTGTTAGCAGCAGATTTTTCAAGATTGTATTTTGTCAACCAACATGAGAAAAGGAAAATACATCTCTTCTCATTATAGTTTATATATTTATTGTTTAAATATGGACTATATGAACATTTTTGGCTATTCTCAAGCCTCATATGAAGTTTGTTACTACTGTTACTACAGTTACTAAAGTTATATAGTGAAAATGAAGTCGCTCAGTCATGTCTGACTCTTTGTGACCCCATGGACTGCAGCCCACCAGGTTCCTCAGTGCATGGAATTTTCCAGGCAAGAGTACTGGAGTGGGTTGCCATTTCCTTCTCCAGGGGATCTTCCCAACCCAGGGATTGAACCCAGGTCTCCTGCACTGTAGGCAGATGCTTTACTGTGTGAGCCACCATTCTGACTCTTTTCATGAATACCAATTATTCTAATAGGGTATAATTACTGATGAAATTATCAGAAAAACATACACTAAAGAAGGCAAGATCCTGAAAATTCCAATCATAAATTATCATACCCAGATAAAAAAGAGAACTATGTATAAGAAAATGAAATACAAAATGGCAAACTGGTTGTCTGAGAAGGCCATATAAATAACTGAGAAAAGAAGAGAAGCAATAAGCAAAGTAGAAAAAGAAAGATACATCCATCTGAAAGCAGAGTTCCAAAGAACATAAGGAGAGATAAGAAAGCCTTCCTAAGTGAAAATGCAAAGAAATAGAGGAAAACAATACAATGGGAAATACTAGAGATCTCTTCAAGAAAGTTAGAGATCAAGGGAGCATTTCATGTAAAGATGGGCACAATAAAGGACAGAAATGGTATGAACCTAATAGAACCAGAAGATAGGTGACAATACACAGAACTATACCAGAAAAAGCATAATGACCTGGATAACTACAATGATCACTCACCAAGAGACAGACATCCTGAAATGCAAAGCCATGTGGGCCTTAGGAAGCATCACTATGAACAAAGTTAGCAGAGGTGATTCAATTCCAGCTGAGATATTTGAAATCCTAAAAGATGATCCTGTTATAGTGCTGCACTCAATATGCCAGCAAATTTGGAAAACTCAGCAGTGGCCACAGAACTGGAAAAGGTCAGTGTTCATTCCAATCTCAAAGAAGGACAATGCCAAGGAATGTTTAAACCACTGCACAATTGCACTCATTTCATGTGCTAGTGAGGTCATGCTCAAAATCCTTCAAACTGGGCTTCAGCAGTACATGAACCAAGAACTTCCAAATGAACAACTGGGTTTAGAAAAGGCAGAGGAAGCAGATATCCAATTGCCAACATCTGTTGGATCATAAAACAAGGTGATTCCAGAAAAACATCTAGTTCAGTTTCGTTGAGTACACTGAAGCCTTTGTGTGGACTACCAGACCAACTTAACTGCCTCCTGAGAAACCTGTATGCAGATAAAGATGCTACAGTTATTACAAGACATGGAACAATAGACTAGTTCCAAATTGGGAAAGAAGTATGTCAAGGCTGTATAAGGTCACCCTGCTTATTTAACTTATATAAAGAGTATATCATGCAACATGCCATGCTGAATGAAGCACAGGCTGGAATAAAGATTGCTGGGAGAAATATCAATAGCCTCAGATATGCAGATGATACCACCCTTATGGCAGAAAGTGAAGAGGAACTAAATAGCCTCATGATGAAGAAGAAAGAGGAGAGTGAAAAAGCTGGCTTAAAACTCAACATTTAGAAAACTAAGTTCATGGCATCTGGTCCCATCACTTCATGGCAAATAGATGGGGAAACAGTGAAAACAGTGACAAACATTATTTTCTGGGGCTCTAAAATCACTGCAGATGGTGACTTCAGCCATGAAATTAAAAGACCCCTGCTCTTTGCAAGAAAACAATGAGAAACCTTGACAGCATACTAAAAAACAGAGACATTACTTTGCCAAAAAAGGTTCATCTAGTCAAAGCTATGGTTTTTTCCAGTAGTCATGTATGAACGTGAGAGTTGGGCCATAAAGAAAGGTGAGCACCAAAGAACTGATGCTTTTGAACTGTGGTGTTGGAGAAGACTGTTGAAGATTACTTGCACAGCAAGGAGAGCAAATGAGTCATTCCTAAAGGAAATCAATCCTGACTATTCATTGGAAGGACTGATGCTGAAATTGAAGCTCCAATATGTTGGGACATTCATTGGAAATGACCCTGATGCTGGGAAAGATTGAAGACAGGTGAAGAAGGGGATGACAGAGGACAAGATGGTTGGATACATCACTGACTCAATGGACCTGAGTTTGTGCAAACTCTGGGAGATGGTGAAGGACATAGAAGCCTGATGTGCTGCAGTCCATGGTGTTGCAAAGGACTGGACATGACTGAGCAACTGAAGAAGAACAACAGTGTATAAACAGTTTCATAAATGCTTGTGTAAAATACATAACCTTTGAAAATTAGTATTTCTGGTGCATTTTTCTAGTTAGCAATGACCTTATACTACTATTGCAATGTGGTAATTCTATTGGAAAATAATTGTCTGCATATCTATCTTATAGATAACTGAGATTTGGAAATGTAAAATGACCATCACATAGGAAATACTGAATAAGAGGAATACTCTGCTTAATCTTCTTACTTTAATTCTCTTTCCTCCAAATCTGCACCCACATTCTACTATGTACATGTGTGCACTTTGAATTCGGATCTCAGCATAATTCTGAATGTTTCATTTTTTAAAACCTCTAAACATAGGAATAAATGAATAAGACACCAAATATTACACTTTATGACCTCTAGCTAATACCATGTTATCAGATGTCTGAAAGTACTGTTTTTTAAAATTCTAAATGTGCCATGCCATGACTATATTATTTTATAAATATTTTGGCAAACAAGCCATTTTCTTGCAGTGCATACCGTTTTCTAAAAATGTGGCTTTCTTATGCTTAATACATTCAGATATATAGATACTGGTAAAGATGGAATTAGAGATTGATTTATATACTGAGAATATCTTCACAAATATTTCTAAAGAAATGCTTAGATATTTCTTGAAATAAGGTGTCCAGAATTTTCCCTAAGTTTTTTTGAAGGCTTTTTTCCCACCTGTAACTATTTCAATTTACCAATGCTCCCTACTGAGAGAGTAATTTTCCCAATTGTTCGTCATACCCTCTGTTCATAGAAACAAGACCCTTGCTGTTCAAGTCTAATCTTTGAACAGTGGGGAAAAATAAGTTAACTGTAATTGATTTGTGGTCATCAGCTAGAGCCTTTCAAGTAGAAAAATCAACTGAAATTGCTAGTAACTTTGAGGACTGCCATATCTGTTTTTCTAGTAACCCCATCAAGCCCTAAGTTCTAAGTCTGTTATCTGTCAAGAGTTCACTCTGCCAATTTGAATGGCCTAGTCCTCCTATCAGTCAGATTTCCATACTAAGTAATTAGTCATCAGTTTAAGTAAAAGAAGGATCACTCCCTTTTTTCTAGATTCATAAAAGTGTGCTATCAAGCAGGCTTCAAAATTTCCTAGTTGACCCACCTCCCAGAATATTGGAAATAAAAGCAAAAATAAACAAATGGGACCTAATTAAACTTAAAAGCTTCTGCACAACAAAGGAAACTATTAGCAAGGTGAAAAGGCAGCCTTCAGAATGGGAGAAAATAATAGCAAATGAAGCAACAAACAACTAATCTCAAAAATATACAAGCAACTCCTACAGCTCAACTCCAGAAAAATAAATGACCCAATCAAAAAATGGGCCAAAGAACTAAATAGACATTTCTGTAAAGAAGACATACAGATGGCTAACAAACACATGAAAAGATGCTCAACATCACTCATTATCAGAGAAATGCAAATCAAAACCACTATGAGGTACCATTTCATGCCAGTCAGAATGGCTGCGATCCAAAAGTCTACAAGCAATAAATGCTGGAGAGGGTGTGGAGAAAAGGGAACCCTCTTACACTGTTGGTGGGAATGCAAACTAGTGCAGCCACTATGGAGAACAGTGTGGAGATTCCTTAAAAAAACTGGAAATAGAACTGCCTTATGATCCAGCAATCCCACTGCTGGGCATACACACTGAGGAAACCAGAAGGGAAAGAGACACGTGTACCCCAATGTTCATCGCAGCACTGTTTATAATAGCCAGGACATGGAAGCAACCTAGATGCCCATCAGCAGATGAATGGATAAGAAAGCAGTGGTACATATACACAATGGAGTATTACTCAGCCATTAAAAAGAATACATTTGAATCAGTTCTAATGAGATGGATAAAACTGGAACCTATTATACAGAGTGAAGTAAGCCAGAAAGAAAAACACCAATACAGTATACTAACACATATATATGGATTTTAGAAAGATGGTAACAATAACCCTGTGTACGAGACAGCAAAAGAGACACCGATGTATAGATCAGTCTTATGGACTCTGTGGGAGAGGGAGAGGGTGGGGAGATTTGGGAGAATAGCATTGAAACATGTATAATATGATGTATGAAACAAGTCACCAGTCCAGGTTCGATACACGATACTGGATGCTTGGGGCTGGTGCACTGGGATGACCCAGAGGGAGGGGAGGGGAGGGAGGAGGGAGGAGGGTTCAGGATGGGGAACACGGGTATACCTGTGGCGGATTCATTTCGATATTTGGCAAAACTAATACAATATTGTAAAGTTTAAAAATAAAATAAAATTTAAAAAATAAATAAATATTTGAAGATGCAAAAAAAAAAAAAATTTCCTAGTTGACATTCTAATTCATGCCCATTGATACTTCTTAAGTAACTAGAGTAAGATTTACACTGACTTTTACCTCTAAGGAGATGACAAATTTGGAGGCATTTAAATAGCATTTTTAACAAAATCCTGATTTATAGGTAATATGGTTAGTTCTTTTGTTGACCATGATGGCCACTCCATTTCTTCTGAGGGATTCTTGCCCGCAGTAGTAGATATAATGGTCATCTGAGTTAAATTCACCCATTCCAGTCCATTTCAGTTCGCTGATTCCTAGAATGTCGACATTCACTCTTGCCATCTCTTGTTTGACCACTTCCAATTTGCCTTGATTCATGGACCTGACATTCCAGGTTCCTATGCAATATTGCTCTTTACAGCATCAGACCTTGCTTCTATCACCAGTCACATCCACAGCTGGGTATTCTTTTTGCTTTGGCTCCACCCCTTCATTCTTTCTAGAGTTATTTCTCCACTGATCTCCAGTAGCATATTGGGCACCTACTGACCTGGGGAGTTTCTCTTTCAGTATTCTATCATTTTGCCTTTTCATACTGTTCATGGGGTTCTCAAGGCAAGAATAATGAAGTGGTTTGCCATTCGCTTTTCCAGTGGACCACATTCTGTCAGATCTCTCCACCATGACCCACCCGTCTTGGGTTGCCCCACGGGCATGGCTTAGTTTCATTGAGTTAGACAAGGCTGTGGTCCTAGTGTGATTAGATTGACTAGTTTTCTGTGAGAATGGTTTCAGTGTGTTTGCCCTCTGATGCCCTCTTGCAACACCTACTGTCTTACTTGAGTTTCTCTTACCTTGCGTGTGGGGTATCTCTTCACGGCTGCTCCAGCCAAGCGCAGCCATTGCTCCTTACCTTGAACGAGGGGTATCTCCTCACCACCACCCTTCCTGACCTTCAACGTGGGATACCTCCTCTAGGCCTCAGTATTTTACTACTTACATTTTGAATTTGCATGCAAATTTAAAACAATTTTGTGGACATGTTAAATTTAATCTTTTATAGATGAAAAAACAAGGTTCCAATTAATTAAAACAAGTATCCACAGTTACAATTCTAATAACTGACTGACACTGAGACAGAATCCAAACCTTAAGACAATGAATTTCCTACCTTTTTTAGTGTTCCATGTTGCCTTTTTGATTTATATAGACTCAGTGGGTTTTAAACTCAGTTTTGAATATCCACATGAATTAGGATATCCTGGAAGGGAATCTTTTGTTTTGAGTAAAATAAAAGTCAATAAGAGGGTTATTGATTCATTATTGAGAAAAAATTATCCTAGAATGGAACAGACTTGTGAAAATATTTTACATCAAAATAATAGAAACAGCATCAAAAAAGAAAGACAAAGGCTCTTTAGTTCTTCTTCACTTTCTGTCATAAGGGTGGTATCATCTGCATGTCTGAGGTTGTTGTTATTTCTCCTGGAAATCTTGTTTCCAGACTGCTTCATCCAGCCTGGCATTTCATCTGATGTACTCTGCATATAAGTCAAATAAGCACAGTGACAATATACAGCCTTGACATACTCCTTTCCCAATTTGGAAACAGTCTGTTGTTCCATGTCCAGTTCTAACTGTTGTTCTTGACCTGCATACAGATTTCTCAGGAGGCAGGTCAGGTGATCTGGTGTTCCCATCTCTTTAAAAATTTTCCACAGTTTGCTGTGACCCACACAGTCAAATGCTTTGGTGTAATCAATAAAGCAGAAGTACAGGTTTTTCTGGAATTCTTGCTTTTTCGATGGTCCAGTAGATGTTGGAAATTTTATCTCTGCTTCCACTGCCTTTTCTAAAACCAGCTTGAACTGGTTTTAGCTTGAAATGGGTAAGTTCATGGTTCACATACTGGATTGAAGCATTGATTGGAGAATTTTGAGGATTACTTTGCTGTTGTGTGAGATGAGCACAATTGTGTGGTAGTTTTAGCATTCTTTGGCATTGCCTTTCTTAGGGACTGGAATGAAAACTGACTTTTTCCAGTCCTGTGGCCTCTGCTGAGTTTTCCAAATTTGCTGGCATATTGAGTGCAGCACTTTCACAGCATCATCTTTTAGGATTTGAAATAACTGAACTGGAATTCCATCACATTCACTAGTTTTGTTCATATTGATGCTTCCTAAGGGCCACTTGACTTTGCATCCCAGGATATCCGGTCTAGGTGAGTGATCACAACATCATGGTGATCTGGGTCATGAAGATCTTTTTTTTATAGATCTTCTGTGTATTCTTGCCACCTCTTCTTAATACCTTATGCTTCTGTTAGGTCCATGTGATATCTTTCCTTTATTGTGCCCATCTTTTCATGAAATATTTCCTTGGTGTCTCTAATTTTCTTGAAGAGATCTCTAGCCTTTCTCATTCTATGGATTTCCTCTATCTGTCTGCACTGATCACTGAAGAAAGAATTCATATATCTCCTTTCTATTCTTTGGAACTCTGCATCCAAATGGGTATATCTTTCCTTTTCTTCTTTGCCTTTCACTTCTCTTCTTTTCTCAGCTATTTGTAAATCCTCATCAGACAGCCATTTTGCTGTTTTGAATTTCTTTTTCTTGGGGATGGTCTTGATCACTGCCTCCTGTACAATGTCACGAACCTCTGTCCATAGTTCTGAAAGCACTCTATCTATCGATCTAATCCCTTGAATCTATTTGTCACTTCCACTGTATAATCATAAGGGATTAGGTTTAGGTCATACCTGAATGATCTAATGGTTTTCCCTACTTTTTTCAATATAAGTCTGAATTTGGCAATAAGGAGTTCATGATCTGAGCCACAATCAGCTCTCAGCCTTGTTTTTGCTGACTGTATAGAGCTTCTCCATCTTTGGCTGCAAAGAATATAATCAATCTGATATCTGTATATAATCAATCTGGTGATGTCCGTGCATAGAGTCTTATCTTGTATGTTGGAAGAGGGTGTTTGGTATGACCAGTGCATTCTCTTGGCCAAACTCTGTTAACCTTTGCCCTGCTTAATTCTGTACACCAAGGCCAAATTTTCCTGTTACTCAAGGTAAATCTCTTGACTTCCTACCTTTGAATTCCAGTCCCCTATAATGAAAAAGACATCTGTTTTTCAGTGTTAGTTCTAGAAGGTCCTGTATGACTTCATAGAACCATTCGGCTTCAGTTTTTTCAGCATTACTGGTCGGGGCACAGCCTTGGATTACTGTGATATTGAATGGTTTGCCTTGGAAAGGAAGAGAGAAAGTTCTGTCATTTTTGAGACTGTATCCAAGTATTGCATTTTGGACTCTTTTTGGCTATGATGGCTCTTGCATTTCTTCAAAGGGATTCTTGCCCACAGTAGTAGATATAATGGTCATATGAATTAAATTCACCCATTCCAGTCCATTTTAGTTTGCTGATTCCTAAAATGTCAGTGTTCACTCTTGCTATCTCCTGTTTCACCACTTCTAATTTTCCTTGGTTCATGGACCTAACATTCCAGGTTCCTATGCAATATCAATCTTTACAACATCAGTCTTTACTTCCATCACCAATCACATCCACAATTGGGTGTTGTTTCTTTGCTTTGGCTCTGTTTCTTCATTCTTTCTGGAGTTATTTCTCCATTCTTGTCCAGTAGCATATTTGGTACCTGCTGACCTGGGGAGATCATCTTTTAGTATCTCTTTGCCTTTTTATACTGTTCATGGGGTTCTCAAGGCAAGAATACAGAAGTGGCTTGCCATTCTCTTTTCCAGTGGACCACATTTGTCAGAGCTCTCCTCTATGACCCGTCTGTTTGGGTGGCCTTGAGTGACATGGCTCAGAGTTTCATTGAGTTAAACAAGGCTGTGGTCCCTGTGACCAGTTTGATTAGTTTTCTGTGACTGTGGTTTTCATTCTGTCTGCCCTCTGATGGAGAAAGGTTAAGAGGCTTATTGAACTTCCTGACTGGAGAGACTGAAGACTATGAGATAAACTGGGTTTTGTTCTGATGGGTGGGGCTATGCTCATTAAATCTTTATCCAGTTTTCTGTTGATGGGTGTTCACTCTCTGCTGTTTGACTTGAGGCCAAACTATGGTGGAGGTAATGTAGATAATCAAGACCTCCTTCAAAAGGTCCCATGCATGCTACACTGTGACCTCACCCCTGTTGTTATTGTATTTGCACTGAAATATGCATTTCCATTGTTAATTTCCTTAAATCCTTCAAAAGTCAGGTAGAATAAAAGTAGATTACTGAGAATAAAGTTGTTAAAAAATTCCCAATGCCTGGTCCAAATCTCAACATGTCCAGGACTTAAAAATAGGCAGGCACATAAAGAATTCTTAGTAATGTTTTTGGAAAGATGAAGGAAAGAAACGAAATCAGGAATGGAAGTACACAAAAGAGAAGAAAAGAAAAAGTATAACACTGTCTATGTTCATTTTCTATTTCTTCATAATAAATTACCACATTTAGCATTTTAAAATAAATGCAATTATTCTTTCACAATCCCGGGTAAGGAATCTGGCACCTCTTAGCTGATTCATTGCTCAGGGTCTCATGAGACTACAATCAAGATGTAGGCTAAACTGTATTCTCATTGGGATGCTTGGTTTTGGAAGGATCCACTGGCAAACTTACTGAGATTATTGGCAGAATTAAATTCTTCACTGACTTTCAACCAGAAGCCTTCCCTATATCTTACAGGGTTCCAACAGTCCCTTACCATGTTGTCCACTTACACCATTAAATTCACAAATTCTCATTTCTAGATGAAAATGAAGCCTAACTGATACATTTCTGAAGCTTCTTGAGATCTAAGCAAATTACCCAGCTTAGCCATGACCAGAATCTTGATTCACATATATATTTTCAGCAAGTAAGTAATAAACAGTGATAAAAACTGAGATTTGAGAGATGGAGAAGTATCATATCAAGTATGGTGTTGTAAACCATGGTAAAGAGTTTGTATTTTATTCTAGGTGTTGTTCATAGTCCAAGCTGAAGAGGCCTCTTGCTCTTTCCTTGTTGTTTTGAAAGGTCCCTTCTGTCTCTCCCAGTTGTGCTACTCATTAAAAGTTGAGAAATACATACATTTGATCAAAGGTGGGCCTTGTCCTGGGTACTCTTCTTGATCTACCCATTATATGCTTCAGGTACCCAAGACTCTAGAATTTTCCATCTATGTAGTTGGCCTCAGAGGTCTACTCAGGTCCATTCTTCAGAAGGTGTACCTTGTAGAGTGTGTGCTTACTTCAGTCTCAATGAGTAGCCAAAATAGTACCCCTTGGATACGGAGTATGAACGGAGCTTGGATGTAAGAGATGGAATGTCCAAATTCAGGCACAGGGTACACCTTGAGATCTGAAACAAAGTAAGAGTGTGGGGGAAAAGTGGGAGAGAATTTGGGTCAGAGTCCTGTGAGACCACATTCAGAATGCTGAAGAATCCATAAGCTTCAAAATCAAACCTTACAATGACATATTATCAAGCCAGGCAGATAATATAGTTTATTTAACATGTTATTGGCATTACAAATAATTTTAAAATATTCAGGCAAATTTTTATATATGGTATGTTTGCCACCACTTATAATCTTGCCCTGGACTGTGTCCTATCACTGTTCATGTTGGTTCTGGTAGAAATCATGACCAGGGAATAAGAGTATCTGATTATTTTCAAGATCACACTGGCAGCAGTGTGAAGAATGGTCTTGAGTAATTTATAAGCAGTAGTAGGGTTATCCACCTCCAGAGACTATTGTGGCTTCCATGGTGGCTCAGCTGGTAAAAAATCCACCTGCAATGTTGGAGACCTGGGTTCCATCCCTGGGTTGGGAAGATCCCATGGAGGAGGGTATGGCAACCCACTCCATTATTCTTGCCTGGAGAATCCCATGGACAGAGGCAGACTACAGTGCATAGGGTTGCGAAGAGTCAGGCATGGCTGAGTAAGCACAGCACAGCACAGAGGCTATTGTAGCAGTTCAAGAGAGAGATAGTGGTGGCTTGAGCTAGGGAGATAATGGTTAAGCTGATGAGAAGGGGACACCTTTTTGGTTGCTTTGCATGTAGAGATAATCAAACTTTTTTGATGGATTGGGTAGGGACAGTTAGGAAAAGTGAACTGTAAAACAAAACAGTTTGTGACCTGAACAGTTTGTTGAATGGTCATCAGTTTAATCTCATCTGCTATCCTCTTGGAGCTTTGATTAAGTCAAAATTTGTGAGGAAGCCAGGAGAAAGGGACATTACTGTCATCTAAATTTTTACAAACCCAACCATTTTATCTCTACACATGGCTTTCTCAAAGTAGAAATGTATGTCACATGTCCTAATGTCCTTGATTGATTCATTTGAAAATTTGTCTCTTGTGTATATTTATTTGAGATATGCAGTCTCTTTTCATCAAATGCCAAAAACTAGGGAGAAGCATTTATTTTTCAGGGATTTCCTTTTTCACCCATTTGAATTAAATTGGTTTAAAGATATGCAAATAGATTTATATCAAATCTTTGAGTATTTGATACTGTCTGAAGAAATGCAAAACCCACAATAAGAAATGTCAAGCTTGTCAAAAAATATGACTTTTCAGGGATAGAAAAGCAGCATTTTTACAGCAGTATTCACATCTGCAGAAAGCTGACTGCCCTAACCATTAAATCAATTTGACACATTTCTTAATTCACTATATTTTAGGTACGAGGGGAAAATTTGTACAAAGACTAAAATAATATGAAAAGATTTTCACCAATTAATGGTACATTCTGTACTATATAATTGTTTTGTTTATATAAATTTATAGTCAATGCATTCTTATCTTGAAAATATAATACTAAAAAACAAGTTTTACATTCTATTTTGTAATACACTAAATTTTAATTTAATTTGAATCTTTTATTGGTTATAAGTATACCAAGTATATAGATGGGTATTATAACAGTAATTCAGAGGTATAAAACTATTTAAAGATGTTTCAAGATTTCTGAATGATCTATCTGCTACAATAAATATGCATGTAATAATATCTCACCTTTCATGGGTTGGAATTAGGTAGATGGCAGTATAATCCAATAAGTCAGAGAGAACAGGCTTTAGAACTATCAAGAAAATATGAAAATCAATTTAGAATATGATATTGAATCTCCTTTTGGCCATATAGTAGATGTATATATGGGAAAGACAAAAACATATATATGGGTTCCAGTGAGATACTCTCCGTTGGCCATTTGAAAAAAAAAAAGCAGTTATTATATAATTTATTTAATTGTGGCCTTCTTTGGAATATTTCACTGCTGGAAGTGCCAGAAGTGAGCAGAGAAATGTAGGGAACACTAACCACTAAACATTTGATATTTAAAAAAATATAGTCCACAAGGAAGGCCTCACTGGAAATTCAGATTGAGAATCAAGAGAAGTATTATAGAAACATCAGAAGGGATATTTGTTTTCCTTAATAAAGAGGGTGTGGCTGAAAGTATTAAAATTTAATGAGAAGGAGTAACTTAAAAGTTGAAAAAATAATTTGTTGGGTGATCTGTATTTGAACAGCTAAATAATGTCAATATGAATAGTTTCAGAGAGGTAGTTGGGCAACTCTAGGTCACAGTAGTTTGAAATGTGAACAAGTGGTTGAGAAAGAAGGACATCAAATGGAGGCCAATATGTTAGATGCTTAGCAATAAGTCCCAGTAAAGAGGTGGAGCAATACAAGCTCTCAGCCCTGTATCTTTTTTGGTATGCAAATTGTTTGAATACCATTGTGCTCCTAATTGACTGAATAATTAGCTAATCTTATTTGCACACTCATAACATGGTCATGATAATATAATCTAAAAGGATGTTGATTTATGTTTATAAAGTAGAAAAAATGATGCATATATAGGTAAAATACCTCCTCAACCTATGAACAATAACTTATGTTGGGGTAATCAATTTGACATTTATTACTGTAAATTGGTACTCAACAACAAAAAAATTTAAGATAGAATAGGTGCTACCATTTTTCCATGAAATGAATTTTTCACTAAAAAAAAAAAAAATGAAAATAATTAGGTAAGATCAGTGGAATAGATACCTCACTAAATAAATCACTAATTCCACTGATCTTGTAGGATAATTTTTATTTTTTTTAATTCTTGTGATTTAAATCCTTAATACATTATTAATAAAGTGTGTAGAAAAATTAATAGTTTTTATTTAGCATATGGTTGAATAGAGATTCTTTGTTCTTATGTTTTGCAGATATTTTCTTATTTCTTTGTAGAAATTCTTAATTTTTTGAAAATAACATGAAAAGTGTAATACTTTACAATGTTAGATAATTCCTCAAAATAGTGGAATATATATATAATCAAATAATTTATATTATGGTTTACATAGAATTTCAACCCTAATTGTTCTAATATATTATATTAGAATATCATGGAAAAATAAATTTGAGATAAATTTAAATAAATTTATCTAAATATACTAGTGATATTACACATTATTTTCTTTCCCAGCAGGCATTTTGTGCTTGTAGGTATGAATTATGAATTATGCTCATAAGGTTTTTATCTCTCCATCTAAGGAATGTAAATGTAGATTCTGATACTAATTGCTTCCTTGTAATCAAGAAACTGTTATCTAGGGATGTATTTTTCAATCCTCAGGCTGCATTGGATGGGAATACAGCTCTAATGTAATGTACTAAAAGAGTAAGCCAATGTAATCCAGCATGCAACTATCTCCCAAAATAATTCTGAAGCACAATCAGGATTTTCTCACATAGCCATCTTAAAATAAAGTAATATATAATATGGACCTTTATTTTTTTAATTTGGCAGAAATGCTCTTAAGTAATTATAATAATATTGAATTTTATATGTTGTCTTTTATAAATATACTAAATTAATTTAACTTCTGCTTAATAAAGAATATAACAGGGGTGGTTTACATGCTGAAGCTTTGCTTGCTAAAGAAAGTTCAGCACCAAACTGCAGTAATTTAATTTGATTCTACTTCTTTCTGCAATTAAAATTCAAGTTATAAATTGTAGCATTGATACATTACTTATAGCAAGATTCATTATTGATAGATGGTGGATGGATGGATCAATGGATACATAGATATTTCCAAAAATATTCCCAAGCTATGACAGTTGAAGTGGATGGCCGCAACTGTATTAGAAATATGAAATCAAAAGTGTAGTTGAACCTAGTAATTGCATAAGTTAAAATATATTAGTATAATGCCAATTTTTTAATAGAATAAAATCTGGATTTCTAGCCAAAATTGAGTCAAGTCTACGCTCAGAATATAATTCTAACAAAGAATACAGTTAACTCAAATAACGCAATTTAGTCATATTGTCTGTATTTGAATTTATTAATACATTTCTACTGCTGTGCTTCTACAACAATTACGTTGGTGCAAAGATAATTACGGTTCTGGACCCTGAATTTTAAACCATTATAACTAGGCTCAAACACATATTTATTAATCAAAATAGGAATCATTGCAATCAACACAATTTTGCAAATAAGAAATAAATTTGTTTATTCCTATAGCAATAAAAATCCATGCTTCAGCATTTGAATAACTCTTAAAAAGCATTTTCTGCATCTGGCTGGTTGTGGAATCATTTTCTTACCAAAAAGTTGTCAAGAGTCTTGAAGAAATGGTACTCAGTTGGTGAGAAGTCAGATAAATATGGCAGATGAGGCAAAACTTTGTAGCCCAATTCGTTCAACTTTTGCAGCGTTGGTTTTGTGATGTATGGCCAGGTCTTGTTACAGAGAAGAATCAGGCCCTTTCTGTTGACCAATGCCAGCTGCAGGTGTTGCAGTTTTCAGCACATTTAATCGATTTCCTGCGCATACTCTCAGATGTAATGGTTTTGCTGGATTCAGAAAATTGTAGTGGATCAGACAGGCAGCAGACCACCAAAAGGTGACCATGATTTTTTTTTTTTTTGGGTGCAAGTGTGGCTTTGGAAAGTGCTTTGGAGCTTCTTGGTCCAACCACTGAGCTGGTTGTCATATAAAATCCATTTTTCATTGCACATCATAATCCAATTGAGAAATGGTTTGTTGTTGTGAAGAATAAGAGAAGATGATACTCCAAAAGGGTGACTTTTTTGGTTTGCAGTCTGCTCACAATACCCCACTTACTGAGCTTTTTCACCTTTGCAATTTGCTTCAAATACCAGATGATCATAGAAAGGTCAATGCTGAGTTCTTGGGCAACTTCTCCTGTAGTTGTGAGAGAATCAGCTATGATGATCCTCTTTGTTGGTCGTTGTCAACTTCCAATGGCCAGCCACTGCACTCCTCATCTTCAAGGTTCTAATCTCCTTTGCAAAACTTCTTGAACCACCACTGCACTTTATGTTCATTAGCAGTTCCTGGGGCAGATGTGTTGTTGATGTTACAAGTTGTCTCCATTGCTTTTTGATCCATTTTGAACTAGAATAAGAAAATCACTTGAAACTGCTTATTTCACTTCCATAGTCTAAAATACATATAAAATGAACAGTAAGTAATAATTTATTAGTAAAAAACATAAAGCAAGAAATACACATTAAAATGATGTATAACATAATCAACATTTATTTAAGAATGCATTCCAATATAAAATGGCAAAATTCAACAAAGCAAAAATGTAATTACTTTTGTACCAACCTAATATAATGACTTCAGTCAATAATAGCATGCCACATTTACAGTTTTATTAAAGTTAAGCAATTAGGATCAAAGTGTATTATTACATTCTAGTCACCTTTAATATGGTTGTTGTCATAAAAATATAAAGCTGTTGTTTGATACTGATTTTTCTAAGGTTGTGTTTAATCATTTTTAGATGTGTTTTTCATCTGTTTGTAAGAATAATATAAAACTATAGATACATAGGTTAATTTACATAAACTTTCCCTTTGTTAATATATTCAACAAGTTTTCAATTCTTCTATGGCAACTGTTTAGTCTTAATTGAATAAATGGACATTTATGCAAATTGTTTTAAAATGCATCATATTTATAGATAAAATGCTCATTTTAATAATGTGGGGATCAGAGAAACAAAAAAAGTAGAATGGCAGATACAATGAAAATTATTAATAACTACTTCCAGAAAAATAATTTCAGAATGCTACAACATAATCTTTAGGACTGCAAAAGAAGTGTGCCAATATTTCAGTTCAGTTCAGTTGCCCAGTCATGTCCGACTCTTCGTGACCCCATGGACTACAACACACCAGGCCTCCCTGTCCATCACCAACTCCCAGAGTTTATCCAAACTCATGTCCACTGAGTTGGTGATGCCATCCAACCATCTCATTCTCTATCATTCCCTTCTCCTCCTGCCCTCAATCTTTCCCAGCATCATGGGAAAGATGATGGGAAACTCATTGGTCTTTTTCAATGAGTTAGTTCTTCCCATCAGGTGGCCAAAGTATTGGAGTTTCAGCTTCAGCATCAGTCCTTCTAATGAATATTCAGGACTGATTTCCTTTAGGATGAACTGATTGGATCTCCTTGCAGTTCAAGGGACTCTCAAGAGTCTTCTCCAACACCACAGGTCAAAAATGTCAATTCTTCTGCACTCAGCTTTCTTTACATTCCAACTGTCATATCCATACATGACTACTGGAAAAACCATAGCCTTGACTAGATGGATTTTTGTTGGCAAAGTAATGTCTATGCTTTTTAATATTTTGTCTAGGTTGGTCATAACTTTCCTTTCAAGGAGTAAGCGTCTTTTAATTTCATGGCTGCAATCACAATCTGCAGTGATTTTGGAGCCCCCCAAAATAAAGTCAGCCACTGTTTCCCCATCTTTTTGCCATGAAGTGATAGGACCAGATGCCATGCTCTTCATTTTCTGAATGTTGAGCTTTAAGCCAACTTTTTCACTCTCCTCTTTCACTTTTATCAAGAGGCTCTTTAGTTCTTCACTGTCTGCCATAATTCAGGGAAGCATAAATTTTAAACATGAGACAATGTATAGTTAAAAAAAAATTTTAATTTGGCCCCTGTCTCAAGATTAAATTCTACTCAGATTCAGAAGTAGAGTGTTAACTTTATAGAAGACAGACTATTAAAAAATGTTGTACTAGGTGAAAGATTGTACTACCTTTTCAAACAACTAGTCTCCATGCTGCCAAAAGTGATATATCAAAGCTTGATAATGAAGTAGTTGGATCATATAAGATGTTACAAAAATTAATTTTGTGGCTAGCTATCAACTGTTAAGCCAAGACATACATATATGTAGACTAATAAATCACCTGTTAAAATTTATTTTATATATATCTTCTCCATATTTTATTATTGTTATTGCTCTATTCCTTTCTCATAAAATGCATTCTTTTCAATACATTTTCCCTAACATCACTTATATTATTTCTTAGAATCATCGGTTTCAGTAATTTAATTATGACAATAGTGAAGTGAAGTCGCTCAGTCGTTTCCAACTCTTTGCAACCCCATGGACTGTAGCCTCCCAGGCTTCTCCATCCATGGGATTTTCCAGACAAGAATACTGGAGTGGGTTGCCATTTCCTTCTCCAGGGGATCTTCCCAACCCAGGGATTGAACCCAGGTGTCCTGCAATGCAAGCAGACGCTTTACCCTCTGAGCCACCAGGGAAGCCCCTGACAATAATTTATGTTAGAACCCTTCAAGATAGTGTGACACTATATATGTAAATATTACTTACAATTATGCCCCGGTGCAGTTACTATCTTATCAAGAATTCATATTTGAACATCAGAGGATTCCATCTAGCATTTTATAAAGGACAGAAGTTAAGCACTAGTACTATAAGCACTTCAGCTTCCTTTAGTTTCTATCAATGAGATGATGGTTAATCAGTTTTGTGAATGTCTATAATGTGTGAGTATTGATAAATTAAAAGTAATGACCTATTGATTATTATAATTATTTTTAGAATAGGTAAACATTGAAATTGGATATTCATAGCTTGTGCGTTGGCCAGAATGTTTTAGAGTGTCTGAATTTTCATGAATATGAAATAAGAATCTAGCCAAGACTGTACCCCATACCTTTATTGAAAGTGAAAGTGGCTCAGTTGTGTCTGACTCTTTGTGACCCCAGGGACTGTACAGTCCTTGGAATTCTCTAGGCCAGAATACTGGAGTGGGTAGCCTCTCCCTTCTCCAGCAGATCTTCCTGACCCAGAAATCAGACTCAGGTCTCCCACTGTGCAGGTGGATTCCTTACCAGTTGAGCCACAAGGGAAGCCCAAGAATACTGGAGTGGGCAGCCTACCCCTTCTCCAGCAGATCTTCCTGACCCAGGCATCAAACTGGGGTCTCCTGCATTGCAGGTGGATTCTTTTTTTTTTTTTTTTTTCAGGTGGATTCTTTACCAACCGAGCTATTAGGAAATCCCATTTATTATCAGGGAAGACCTTTATTAATGGTATCTAAATCTTACTTCCTAGATGAACTTGACAGCCATCTGTCCTTTAGTTTGAAAGATTTCTTGTGAGTTGGTGTTATCTATTACTAGTAGTCTTCTCCCTCTTACCTATCTTTACATTTTCCTTGAGTGCATCTTTAATGCAGAGAGTGATTGGAGCTCCTAAGGAAAAGAACAAAAAACTGAAACTTAATTGTACTCGCAGAAAATGTTATATAATGTGCTTTGTACCTTCTTTTGGAAAAGAGTATTTACTTAAATAAACGCTGTCATAAATTGGCAGTGAATTTGACTGAATAGTGTTCTGTTGGATGGAAAATAAAATTTGTAAGAGATGAACTTACATATCTAGCTGAGAATATTTCCAAGGAAATTGTTAAGCTGGAGCCCTTTTGCCCAGGCTACTTACAGTGAAACATCAGAGTCCGTTCAGTCACCCACTCACATCCGACTCTTTGTGACCCCACTGACTGCAGCATGCCTGGTGTCCCTGTCTATTACCAACTCCTGGAGCTTGCTCAGACTCATATCCATTGAGTCAGTGATGCCATCCAACCATCTCATCCTCTGTCATGCCCTTGTCCTCCTGCCTTTAATCTTTCCCAGCATCAGGGATTAGGTGATGGATATGGTGGAGTAAAAGGACGTGCACTCATCTTCTCCTGCAAGAACTACAGAATTAAAACTTGCTGCTGAACAACCATCGACAAGAGAATGTTGTATCCCACCAAAAAAAGATTCCTCATGTCCAGGGGAAAAGGAGAACCCCAGAAAGATGGTAGGAGGGACAAAATTGCATTTGAAATCAAACCCCATACCCACCAGAGATGCTCAGATGGCTCAAACAAAACCTTGTGTGCACCACAGAGACTGCACCAAACATGCCCTTGAATGTTTGAGTGTCTCCTGCGGAGTTATAGGTCATCAGTGGCCTGCCACAGGGGAAAGGGCTCTACGTGCAGCAGACCTAGTATGGCATAAGCCCTCTTAGAGGAGGTCGTTTCAAGCCTTACGACCAAACAGAATGTGCCTGCTAGATTTTAAACTTGCTTAGGGCCCATGACCCCATTGTTTCTTCTGATTTCTCTCTTTTGGGATTGCAGTGCCTATCCTATGCCTGTCTCACCTTTGCATTTTCAAAACAAACAACTTGTCTGATTTCATAGGTTCACAGCTGAAATGGAATTTAGCCTCAAGATGATTCATGATTTATGTCTCATTCATACCTGATTTAGGTGCTATTTAGATGAGATTTCAGACTTAGAGCTGATTTAGAATGGGCTAAAACTTTGGAAAATGTTGGGATGAGGTGAATGCAGTTTGCACATTAAAAGGCCATAAGTATTATGGGGCAAGAAAACATAGTGCTATGGGTTGAATAGTTTCTTTTCCCCAAATTTATATAACAGGCCCTCCTTATTTAACTTATATGCAGACTACATCATGAGAAACACTGGGCTGGATGAAGCACAAGCTGGAGTCAAGATTGCCAGGAGAAATATCAATATCCTCAGATATGCAGATGACACCACCCTTATGGCAGAAAGTAAGAAGAGCTAAAGAACCTCTTGATGAAAGTGAAAGGAGAGTGAAAAAGTTGGCTTAAAGCTCAACATTCAGAAAATGAAGAGCATGGTATCCGGTCCCATCCCTTCATGGCAGACAGATGGGGAAACAGTGGAAACTGTGGCTGACTTGATTTTTCTGGGCTCCAAAATCACTGCAGATGGTGATTGCAGCCATGAAATTAAAAGACGCTTACTCCTTGGAAGGAAAGTTATGACCAACCTAGATAGCACATTAAAAAGCAGAGACATTACTTTGTCAACAAAGGTCCGTCTAGTGAAGGCTATGGTTTTTCCAGTAGTTATGTATGGATGTGACAATTGGACTATAAAGAAAGCTGAGCACTGAAGAATTGATGCTTTTGAACTGTGGTGTTGGAGAAGACTCTTGAGAGTCCCTTGGACTGCAAGGAGATCCAACCAGTCCATCCTAAAGGAGATCAGTCCTGGATGTTCATTGGAAGCTCTGATGTTGAAGCTGAAATTCCAGTACTTTGGCCACCTGATGTGAACAGCTGACTCATTTGAAAAGACCCTGATACTGGAAAAGATTGAGAGCAGGAAGAGAAGTGTGCAACAGAGGATGAGATGGTTGGATGGCATCACCGACTCAATGGACATGGGTTTGGGTGGACTCCGGGAGTTGGTGATGGACAGGGAGGCCTGGCGTGCTACGGTTCATGGGGTCACAAAGTCAGACACAACTGAACGACTGAACTGAACTGAACTGAATCCCTAGTATCTTGGAATGTGACATAATGTATGTGTCATTGCAAATTGTATTATGATGAGATCATTAGGGTAGACCCTCGTGATATCCTTGTAAAAGAGGAAGTTTGGATACAGATACAGACATGTATAGTGGGAAGATGGTACGAAGACAAAGAATTCATTCTATCAGGAGGAGAGAGGCTAAATAATTCTTTCTATAAGCTGAGGAAAGAGGCTTAAAACAGGTCTTTCCCTCACAACTTTCAGAATAAACCAACTCTGTTAAAACCTTGACTTTGGACTTCTAACCTCCAGATTTATGAGGTAATTAATTACTATTGTTTTATATCATCTAGTTTTTGGCAAATAATAAGACTAAGAAACATTTCTATTTTTAATCATACAATTTTTTTATTTTGAAGAATTTGAGATAATTAAAATAGCTTAAAATTCAATCCTTTAATTATTTTTTAGGATAATTAGAATTCAGTTCAGTTCAGTTCAGTCGCTCAGTCGTGTCCGACTCTTTGTGACCCCATGAACTGCAGCATGCCAGGCCTCCCTGTCCATCACCAACTCCCAGAGTTCACTCAGACTCACATCCATTGAGTTGGTGATGCCATCCAGCCATCTCATCCTCTGTCGTCCCCTTCTCCTCCTGCCCCCGATCCCTCCCAGCATCAGAGTCTTTTCCAATGAGTCAACTCTTCCCATGAGGTGGCCAAAGTACTGGAGTTTCAGCTTTAGCATCATTCCTTCCAAACAAATCCCAGGGCTGATCTCCTTCAGAATGAACTGGTTAGATCTCCTTGCAGTCCAAGGGACTCTCAAGAGTCTTCTCCAACACCACAGTTCAAAAGCATCAATTCTTCGGCGCTCAGCTTTCTTTATAGTCCAACTCTCACATCCATACATGACCACTGGAAATCCATAGAAGAAACTATTACAAAGATTTTAACACACTAACATATATTATGCTCATGCCTTCCAATCTGAGTCCATATGTCACTGAGTATTTATAGAAAGTATACTTTCTCAGTTAACATATCATTTCTGGAAATTATTTATACTTAAAATTAAGTAAATATATTGTAACCATGTTTTAAAGAAAATACACATTCTATACATTTTATTTCACTCTCTCCTGTATCATCTACTCTCTGAAAATATTGGTTTTAAAAAAAATATATTACAGTAAAATATATATACAGTAAAAGATTATATATTTTATTAAAATTCTGACAAACCTATTTATGCATTTTTCATTATTGTCTAATGTCAAATTACCAGAAATGAGTAAAAATATAACCATTTTTATGGATGCATATTTTCATATTGCTTTCTAAAGATTTATGCTCTTTAGTCCTGATACTAGCAATATGACAGTTTTTTCATCAGTTTTGAAAATACATATCCTTTTAAGTCTTTATTTAAAAGTTTTCAAATGTTTTTATTTTTCTAGTTAGCATATAATTGACTACTAAGACTCAGGGATATTATGATGCAGAAAATATGTAGATCAGTAGCACTTACTAATATTTCGTGGTCAGGTTGACAACTATAAAATGATCATCATTAAGAGAAATGTAATTTTGAATAGCACTATCCCACTTAAAGGGCTTCCCAGGTGAATTAGTGGTAAAGAATCGTCTTGTCAATGTAGGAGATGCAGGAGACAAGGATCCAATCCCTGGGTCAGGAAGAGCCCCTGGAGGAGGAAATGGCCACCAACTTCAGTATTCTTGCCTGAAAAATTCCGTGAACAGAGGAGCCTAGCAGGTGGCAGTCCATAGGGTTTCAAAAGGGTTGGACATGACTGAACACACCCTTTAACCCACTGAAAAAATGTATGTCATCGTGGCAGTAGTAAGGTTGAATATGTTACACTTAAGTCACAGGAATACGTGCTGACTATCTCTGATGAGGGTAAAGAAAAATATCACTGAAAAAAGAAATATGTGTAAGAGAATGAATTGCCTAGTGGTTAGTATAAAATCAGGAATCTGAGTTTATCAGCTATTTAAAGGAAGGCTTGAAAAAGCAAAATTTAGCTTGTGAACCACAGGAAAATATTTGCAGCAGCCATTGTTTGAAATAAGACATGATGTTTTTGATATCTTCTATTCTTACAGGTATGTGAGTTTATTTTATAATGTTGAATTGCAATTTTTAACATGGCCTTTTGGAATGTTAATCTAAACTTAAATTTAAGTTTAGTTTTCTCTTCTCTCTGATTCACAGTCTATAATGTCTATTTTTCTCTTTATGTTACCTTTACATAATCTGTTCCTCTCAATGTTCCATTCTAATTTACAAAATTCAGAATATTTCCTGAACATTTTCTAAGAATATTTTGTGGAAAGGCAATTTCTGTTGAAGCGTTGTGAAATACAGCAATATATTGTATTATATTATATACCATATCATATTATTGTATATCAAAGAGAGGAGAATATTAATTGGTATCTGGCCATCATGGTTGGAATGGTCTAAATTCTCATATTCTAGGATTAGAGCTTCCAAAGTGTGTGTTATGAGAGAAAAAGAGGAGTTTATATCACTTTCTATTGCTCATCTCCCACCACATTCTGTTGATCAAATCATTATACATTTCATTGAACTTTGAGGGGAAAGAACATCATCTCTAAATGAATGTTGTCCCGATTTTTAATTTTTCTCTTGATATTTAAAAATTTTATGTACGTTAGTACATTCAAAAATGGGTACCAATGAGAGTACAAAGTCTTTGTGACTTTTTTTTTTAACATGGAGTTTATTTTTAAAGCAATTTTACAATTACAGCAATCAACACTGAGCATAAAGTACAGAGATTTCACATATACCCCTTACCTCCATACATGCAGAGCATCCCCATTATAGACATCCCCACCAGAGTGGTATATTTATTATAATTAATGAATCTACTTTGACATGACTATCACTCAAAATGTATAGTATTCATCAGGGTTCACTCTAGGTGTTGTACATTCTATGGTTTTGGACAAATATATAATGACATGTGGAGAAGGCAATGGCACCCCATTCCAGTACTTTTGCCTAGAAAATCCCATGGACGGAGGAGCCTGGTAGGCTGCAATCCATGGGGTCGCTAGAGTCGGACACAATTGAGCAACTTCACTTTCACTTTTCACTTTCATGCATTGGAGAAGGAAATGGCAACCCACTCCAGTGTTCTTGCCTGGAGAATCCCAGGGATGGGGGAGCCTGGTGGGCTGCCATCTATGGGGTCGCACAGAGTCAGACAGGACTGAACCGACTTAGCAGCAGCAGCAGCAGCAGCAGCAGCATAATGACATATGTCCACTGTTATAGTAACATACAGAAAAATTGCACTGTCCAAAAAATGCTCTGTGTTCTGCCTATTCATTTCTCCCTCTCCCATAACATCTGGAAACCACTGATATTTTTATTGTCTAGATGGTTTTGCCTTTTCTGAAATGGATAATTGGAATCCTACAGTGTGTAATCTTTTCAGATCTTTTCTTTCACTTACTAATATGTATTTAAAATTTCTCTGTGTTTTTTACATTATTTGATTGCTCTTTTATTTTTAGTGTGGGTAATAGACCACTGTTTGAATGTACCACAGTTGATTTATCCATTCACCTGCTGAAGAACATTTTGGTTGCTTCTGTATTTTAGCAATAATGCATAAAACTTTTGTACACATCTGTATACAAGTTTTTGTATGGAGGTACAAAGGAAGTTCCCAACTTTTGGGAAAATACCAAGGAGCAAGATTGCTGAATTATACATTAAAAGCATTTTAACTTTATAAGAAACCTCCAAATAGTCTTCTGAAGAGGCTGTTCCATTTTGCATTCCCACTGTAAATGAAAGGGAGTTCCTGTTACACCACATTCTCACCAACATTTAACATCAGTGTTCTGGATTTTGGCCATTCTAATAGGTGTGTAATAGTATTGTGTTTTTTTTTTTTTTCTGATGACAAATAATGTGAAGTATCTTTTCATAAATGTATTTCCCACCTATGTATATTATTTGATGTGGTGACTGTTAAGAATTTGGGGCCATTTTTTAAAAATTTTGTTATTTTCTTATTTGGAGTTTAAAGAGTTCTTTGTATATATTGGATAACAATTTTTGATCAGATAAGTGAAAATTATGTATATATTAAATAGTTTCTCTTAATCTGACTTGTTTTCTCATTCTCTTAAAAATATCTTTTATGGAATAGAAAATATTAATATTAATGACGTCTAGCTTATTAATTATATCCTTCATGGATTTTGTCTTTGGTGTTATATCTAAAAGTCATCATCATACTCAAGGCTATCTAGGTTTTCTCCTAGATTATCTCTTGGGAGCTTTACAGCTATTCATTTTACATTTAGCTTGTGATACAATTTGTTAATTTTTTAGAAGGGTATAAGTTTTGCATTGAGATTCATGTTTTTGCACGAGGGTATATAGTTTTTCCAGCATCATTTGTTGAAAAGACTATCTTTTCTCCATTTTATTGCCTTTGTTCCTTTGTCAAAGAGCAGTTGATTATATTTATGAGAACCTATTTCTGAGTTCTCAATTTTGTTCCATTGATATGTCTATTCTTTCTCTAATACCACACTGTCTTGATTACTATAGCTTTACAGTATGTCTTAAAGTCAGAAAATGTCTGTCATCTAATTTTGTTCTTCTCATGAATATTTTGTTTTTGTAACTTCTGAAAGACCTTGATTTGTGTGTATGTGTGTGTCTATCTGTCTGTCTGAAAAAGAACAAACATCTTTTATGCCCATACTCATATAAGAATGCTCATCAGAGCAAACTTTGCAATAGTTCCAAAATAGAAATAATGCAAATATGAGAATAGAAAATAAAATGTGGCATATTCTCAAAATAATGCAGCACAGCAAAGATAATGAGTAAGTCATACAAACAACTACACAAAGCAATCTCTCTACAAAATATTATGCAAGAAAAGCAAATGACCAAAGAGTACACAAAGAATAACTCCATTCTTGTAAGATAAGAGAGGTGAAACTCAACTAGATTGTTAAGTAACACATATACAGTTGTAAAACGTAAAGCAAGGATATGTATAATAAGTATGTCTATGTTGGTTGGGCTTTCCTATATTGTCAGCAACTCCATATTGCCTACATTTGAGAAGGTAAGAGAGGTAGTATTTGGTGTTTAAGAATTTTATCTTTACTGACTAATAGAGCTGGGTACACTGTCTCAGTTACTTTGGGCTTCATATTACATAAAAGTAGAACCATGGTGGGTAGCGTAACAGATGATGCTGTACTTTATATATGTATGTATGTATTGTGTGGACTTCCCAGTGGCTCAGCGGTAAAGAATCCACCTGCAATTCAGGAGACACAGAATTGTGAATTAGATCCTAGGTCAGAAAGTTCCCCTGGAGGACGGCATGGCAACCCACTCCAATATTGTTGCATGAAAAATCCTATGGACAGAGGAGCCTGGTGGGCTATAGTCCATGGGGTTACAAACAATTGGACATGACTGAGGCAACTGAGTACTCATGGCATAAGTATTGTGTGGATGGAATTTATATCTTAATGTTGTCAACAGTATGTGTTTAGGTATGTTTATTTCAAAATTTACTTAATTAAGGAAATGCCTTTCCCTTTAGTTCTCTTCCATCTTCCCCCTTCAAAATCATATTTTTAATCCTCCATGTATTAAAATCTTTTCTGGGATCCCATATGGGCCCTATTTAATTTGTGCCAAATCACAGACTAATTGATACTTTTTTTCTTAATTCTAGTGTCTTGTGTTTCAATTCCTAGAATATTTTTCAAAAATAAATTTGGTTCCCTTCCTTGTGCATATATGTGACAAATTTCCTACTATTTTGCATTTATTTCATAATTTTGAGAGAGTATATGAAAGGAAGATTTAATTGAAGGCTACTGAAAATTATAGACATGAACAATACAAATATGTAACATCTACCCTGTTTAAAAGCTTAAAGAATTTCTTGTCCTTTTATATTTTTAAGATCTAGGGAAATCTCCCTATAAAAAGTATACTTTGAATCTGTAAGTAGAACTGGTTTAACTCCATATTTTAAATTAATTTGTATTGCTTAATGACCCATAGTAAATGAAAATCATTATTATCTTTAAGTTATTGTAATGAAGTCTGCTTTGTAGACTTGTTGAAGAAGTTGAAATTTTACCATGATGCATTTATAGAAGGGAATATATTAGATATTTAATAAATATACATGGAGTTAATATGCTGCTGCTGCTAAGTCGCTTCAGTCACGTCCGACTCTGTGCGACCCCATAGACGGCAGCCCACCAGGCTCCCCCGTCCCTGGGATTCTCCAGGCAAGAACACTGGAGTGGGTTGCCATTTCCTTCTCCAATGCATGAAAGTGAAAAGTGAAAGTGAAGTCGCTCTGTCGTGCCCGACTCTTAGCAACCCCATGGACTGCAGCCTTCCAGGCTCCTCCGTTCATGGGATTTTCCAGGCAAGAGTACTGGAGTGGGGTGCCATTGCCTTCTCCTATACAAATACATAAATTTAAAAATTAACATTTGGGAAGAAAATACTATTTAAATTTTTGCTATGGAAAATGAAAAAATTTTAACATCCATAATCAATTCAATTCCACATATGTTTATCACAGGCCTACATATTTTGGTAATAGCTATAGGTAATAGCCTATAATAACTGTTATAGGCATTCATCATGAAATTAATTTATCATAAGTAGCATTTTACAGAATAAAACAACTGAGAGTAGGAAAGTATAGTATTAGAATGCATTCCACATAGTAATAATGACAAGAAGTTTTGGAAACTTTTGAGTTTTTCTATGTCTGGGAAATATTATAAGAAAGTTTAAGTTTTATACCACACACTTAGTATTATTTCTAAATTGACATTTAATAAATTACCTAAAGTGATATCCCTGTATAGGAATTTAGGCTATCAAGGTACTACGTTTTTATAAACTATACTTTTTTCCAAAATTGTCATGAAAAATAACTATTGCTGTACTTTCCCCAGGCCTACTCTGTCTGCATTTAAAGTGAAAATTTAACAAATTGTAGTCAATGAGGGATTTGACAAAGCGCAATAACTGGAAATTGCCAATAATCTGCTTCTAATTTGTATTAGAAAAGAAAAATGAACTGAGTCATTGAATGTATTTCAAAAGGAATTGCAGCTGGTATGTATTGTGGCTAACCAGCTTTCAGGCACCGAATCATACAAAGGTTAATAATACACATTTAAGAAGATGAAGATCTTTATAAATTTGATAGGAAGATTTTCAAATACCAATAATAATGTAGCATGTTGTTTCAGACAATTTATCACATTTTGAATCCAAAATAAATTCCTATTATGTAAAGATTTCAAGGAAGAAAAGGATAATTCCATTTGCCTGAGCTTTTATATAACTCTATATCAAACAGTACTGAAGCACTCTTGCAATTATTACAAAAAAGTAAAATGCCTTATTTTCACATATTTTTGTAGAAAAACACCATATAAATTAGAAAAATTATGGCTATGGCAAAACATAGTGGAAATATTTAGCAATTGTTCCTTGAACAATATGTTACTTAGAAGTAATTGATTTGTTCAAATTACAGGTTCAAGAAGCAAGTTTTTTCAGTGTATTGTGTTATTTATGGCAAATAATATTTTGTATGACATTTCTTCTTACTAAATAAATGATCTTGGAATCCTACTTTAAATTTCAATAAAGCCATTATCAAATCCCAAAACACAAACTAAAACCAAACAAATTTACATGCAATATTTTCTGCCCCACTCAATTACACTGATATTTTCTCAGGATGTAATTTTTTCTGTAATATTTTACATTAAAATAGAAATGTCAGAAGTGAAAAAAAAAGAGAGAGAAATGGGAGACTGCTGATGTATGTATACATTCTATATTCTTTGCATGTAAAATTCTAAAATATGATATATTTATATTTTGAATTTCAATCATGGACTCAGTACAGTGATTTAAATGAAAGTATTAAGCCTATTCAAGAAAATCCCTTTTATATACTAGTAACACAATTTTTGCTGGAGAATAGACAGAGAGATCCCATTCTAACAACACATCTCAGTCATATTCTCCGGGCTTAGTATAGTGCCTTGAGCAAAGGAGATGCTTAATAAACAATGTTTTGATGAGTGAATGTATTTAAAATGTAAACTTTGAAACTAGCTCCACAACTTATTAGCCAAAATACTTGGAACAAATTATTTACATTTTTCCAATTGTACTATCAGTTCAGTTCAGTCGCTCAGTCGTGTCTGACTCCTAATTCATAAAATAAGAATGGTAGGAGTACCAACTTACAGGGTTTTTAGGAAAGTTAAATAAGACCACACAATTTTGTAAGTCTAGGTACCATTCTCATGTAAATGATGTTCCCAGGAGTTTTAAAATATGGTGGTCTAAGACCAACTGATTTATACATATAGTACTTAAAACAGCGACTGTCACATAGCAAGCTTTCACTTCATACTTAAAGACATGTTGTGATGCTTGGCTTGCTTATGCATATAATTAACTATCACATTGTTGATTCTATTTGTGTAACTTCAGAATAACTGTTAACCACCTTAATAAAAATTTTATTAAGGTTTTCAGATTTGGAATAGATCTTAATGGTATCATAACATTCAGTTCAGTTCAGTTCAGTTCAGTCGTTCAGTTGTATCCGATTCTTTGCGATCCCATGAATTGCAGCACGCCAGGCCTTTCTGTGCATCACCAACTCCCGGAGTTCACTCAAACTCATGTCCATCGAGTCGGTGATGCCATCCAGCCATCTCATCCCCTGTCGTCCCCTTCTCTTCCTGCCCCCAATCCCTCCCAGCATCAGAGTCTTTTGCAATGAGTCAACTCTTCTCATGAGGTGGCCAAAGTATTGGAATTTCAGCTTCAAGATCAGTCCTTCCAATGAACACCCAGGACTGAGTTCTGTTAAAATGGACTGGTTGGATCTCCTTGCAGTCCAAGGGACTCTCAAGAGTCTTCTCCATCACAACAGTTCAAAAGCATCAATTCTTCGGTGCTCAGCCTTCTTCACAGTCCAACTCTTACATCCATACATGACTACTGGAAAAGCCATAGCCTTGACTAGACGGACCTTTGTTGACAAAGTAATGTCTCTGCTTTTTAATGTGCTATCTAGATTGGTCATAACTTTTCTTCCAAGGAGTGTCTTTTAATTTCATGGCTGCAATTACCATCTGCAGTGATTTTGGAGCCCCCCAAAATAAAGTCTGACACTATTTCCACTGTTTCCCCATCTATTTCCCATGAAATGATGGGACCAGATGCCATGATCTTTGTTTTCTGAATGTTGAGCTTTAAGCCAACTTTTTCACTCTCCTCTTTCACTCTCATCAAGAGGCTTTTTAGTTCCTTTTCACTTTCTGCCATAAGGGTGGTGTCATCTGCATATCTGAGGTTATTGTTACTTCCATACAAAACAAAGATCTGCTTGAATACTAGCATGCCTAGAAAATCTCCATCACCTTAAATTAATCAAGGGAGGTTACTAGAAACAATACTGACATGAACTTTAAAGGTAGAAGAAGAGGAATAGGAAGCAGAAATAATAAATGCCTCATTTTATTTAAGTTCATTTTAATCAAGATTTATTGTTAGTTAGCCAACTTCAACTTATATGTGTGTTTTTGCAATAAAATAGAAATATTAATGTTGATGGTAAAATATATTATTGCCACTATTAGAGCTGATGGTGTCTGATTACCGGTAAAGACATTCCAGTTTCCCTTAAACAGCTTGGGTTTATACCTATTTCCAAGTATAAATTATCAGTAGCATTCCCTTTCATTTTCACAAATATCCCAGCCTGGATGATAAATTATATGGCTACCTGAAGCATAAAGGGATTTTCACATGTTGTATAGCCACTTGACTAAGAAGAGCTTTGCTTGCAAATAACAAACTCAACTTGAATTAACTTGGGAAAAAGAAATTTTCTTGGCTCTTGTTAGAACCATGGAAAAGTAAAGAGTACAACTGGTTTCAAGGACTAATCCATTTTTTTACTATTTTTAAATTTGTACTCCAAGTGTAAGTTGAAATTTCATTGTCAGTTTTGTTTTTAACTTTTATCAGAAATCTTACAAATCATAATTATAGCATTATTTGATTCAGTGTTTTAAGTGCACTCATATATTACAAAAAGCAGTTTGATAGTTTAATTCATTATATGATATGACATCTAGACTTGGTTATCTTGAAAGTAAAAGCTATGCAAGTAACACAGTAATCATTCACATACAAACATTTACCCGATTGTTGATTTAGGATGGCAATTTCTTTCTTTCCTCTTGTGTATGTAACTGAATATATATACACACAAACACACACACACACATATATATATATATATGACTGTCTAAACACACCAAATAATGAGAAAATTTTGCCAAATACTATTACAAAACCTAGTCTCAACAAGTATGAAAGCATTGAAATGCATTCTGGAATTAAACCAGAAACAATCACAACAGAAAAATCCAATTATAATTTGAAAATCCTCTTATATTTTAAAATTAAATAATAAGTACATAAATAGCTTGACAGTGAAAAATAATAAATCACAAAAAATAATAAATCACAATGAAAATTAGAAAATATTCTGCACAAAATTTTAATGAAAAATTATGTCATAAACATGTAGAATTCTGCTTTGAGTATAGAAAACACTAACGTTGTATCTATTCTAATAATGGAAAAACCCAAACAACCTACAAGATTATAACTATTTCTAAATCCTCAGAGAGTTAAGGTCACTATGCAACTAAAATGATGAATTCCAAGGAATGTTCAACACCTCTGAGGAAAGACAAAACACAGACTGTTTCTATTTTGGCAGAGCATGAGAGGAAGAGATAGTTAATAAAAAATGGATAGAGTAGCAGATATACCTCAAGGCTGTATACTGTCCCCCTGCTTCTTTAACTTACATGTAAAGCACATCATGTAAAATGCCAGGTTGGATGACTCACAAGCTGGAACACAGGAGAAATATAAACCTCCTCAGAGATGCAGAGGATACCACTTTATGGAAGAACGAGAAGAGGAACTAAAGAGCCTCTTGATGAGAGTGAAAGAAGAAAGTGAAAAAGCTGGCTTAAAACTTAACACACAAAAAACTAAGATCATGGCATCTGGTCCCATCACTTCATGGCAAATAGATGGGGAAACAAGAGAAACAGTGACAGAATTTATTTTCTTGGGCTCCAAAATCACTACAGATGGTGACTACAGCCATGAAATTAAAAGACTCTTGTTTCTTGGAAGGAAAGCTATAACAAACCTAGACAGGATGTTAAAAGCAGAGACATTACTTTGTTGACTAATATCCCTATAGTCAAAGCTATGTTTTTTTTTAGTAGTCATGTATGGATGTGAGAGTTAGACTATAAAGAAAGGTGAAGAAAGAATTGATGCTTTTGAACTATGGTGTTGGAGAAGACTCTTGAGAGTCCCTTGGACTGTAAGGAAATGACAGTCCTGAATATTCATCGGAAGGACTGATGCTGAAACTGAAACTCCAATATTTTGGCCACCTTATCCGAAAAACTGACTCATTGGAAAAGACCCTGATGCTGGGAAAGATTGAAGACAGGAGGAAAAGAGGATGACAGAGGATGAGATGGTTGGATGGCATCACTGACTCGATGGACATGAGTTTGAGCACATTCCAGGTGATAGTTAAGGACAGGGAAGCAAGGCATGCTGCACTTCAAGAGGTCACAAAGAATTGGACAGGATTTATCTACTGAACAAGAACAATAGCAGATTTAAAGACATTTTAGTCACATTCTCTGTTATATATTAGTTAAAATGAATTTCAATGCATATTATTAATCTAAGGCTTATTTTAAAGTATGAAATATGAGAAGTGAAAGGAAATGTTGAGAAAAAGAAAACATGATAATTTTAACACTAGACATTAAATAAAATGGTAAATTTAACTATCAGTATAATAGTGTTGACCCAAGATTTGATACTAATCAAAAGTTTGGAAAAAAAGAAGCAGAAATGCAGCTCCTAAACTTGTACTTTAAAATACAGGCAACTGTGTCAGTGGTCTCCTATCTTTCATCAATGAGGGTTGGCTAACTTATCCTGGCACTCTCTGCCACTGATTCTTCACATGGAACTCCAATTATTCCTACCGTATTGCATATTCACAGTCATTTGATCAAAACTCGCATAAAAGATAAAGTCCATTAGCATTTCCTCTCCTAATTTTAAAAGTATAGTGATTTAACTAAATAAATACTCTAAATGAAAACTAAAGACCTCTGGGAAATTAATTATTCAAGTAAAATATAATTCTTTCCCTTCACATTTTACACAGGAGTAAATATCACCATTGTTAAAATGGCTAAACCACAATTTTTAGCATATGAAAGAGGAGATCTGTTGGTGACTAACTGAAATCTGTGTAAAAACCTCAAAACATACATTTTCAGGGAGAATTAATTTAAAAAAAAAAAACTTTTTTAATCCAAATATTTGTAGTGCACATCTGTATTCAAAAAATTATTTAAAAATTGTAATGCACATATTGAAGTAATATGACTATAAAATAATAAAAATGATAAATGGTTATTGACCTAAAACAGGGCAAGTTATATGAGTGAAGTAGGCGCAAAAGACAAAATGTAAATTATTGGAGTATAAAAAATTATATTTTAATAAAAATCCTAGAAATATATTGAAAAATATACAATCACATTTATAATAATCAATGCTATAAAATAATATGAATTTTATGAAACAGTTTATTACTAAATTCATGAACTATAAAACTTGTATTTTTGCACTGATTTTATGAGAACATTGTATAAATATATATTTATTCAAATATTAAAACATGTATAGCATATCTTGTATGTATCTATATATGAAATATCTTTAAAACATGAACACACACATGTAGTGACTGACAAATATGGGAAAATAAAATTTAGAAAAAGAAAAGAACATTTCCAGTTTCTTAAAAAAGTCCACAATTATTTAGAACATTTGAGTCCAGTTATACTCCAGAAATTAAACATTTTTCACTTTTTAAAGACAATGTAATATATAAACTGGATATTCTGTAACACTCTCAGTGGGGCCTATAGCAGCACAACTAATAAAAAAAAATCAATATGATATTTACCACAAGGACTATAGACTAAAGACTGTAATCCTCTCATCATTCCCATCAGGTTTGGCTGCCAAATAAGAGTGCAACAAACTTAAGAAAAACACTTTTGTGAATTAGGGATTTTGGATATGTACTTTGAGCAAGCTGAGAAAAGGAATCTGTTCTCTTCCAACTGACCCTCTACATGCCACAGGCCTTTCTCTTCAGTGTTGGGAAATTTATTAGTTGTCTTGGCATCCCATTTGAACAAGAGACAGATTATAACTTTACAACATCAGAAGTACCATCATCAATCATTTCATGCACTAGAGGCTTTGTATTCAAAAGGCTTTATAGTGTTAAAGCAGGTAAAATGTGTAAGGTCCTTTGGTTTAGAAAAAATAAATACTGGGTTAGAAATTTATGCTGTTCATGTTCAACAGCTGTCTTCAAAACTTGTTTGAGAATTGCAAACCAAATAGACTTAATTGATGTTAGTAACTACTCCTCTTAAAAATCAAGCAATTATTATGTTAGATATTTTCATCCAAAATCTATTCTTCCTCTATGAAATTTCATTAATTCTAACAGTGTTATTACAAGGGAGATACTTAAATGTTGAAAGAAAAATACATTTTACCTATATAGTCTTTTTAGTGAATATTTTAGCATAATAAAAATATCTGATTCATGTTTTATTTACAGACTCATTTCAGTTCAGTACAGTCACTCAGTCATGTCTAACACTTTGCTACCTCATGGACTGCAGCATGCCAGGCCTCCCTGTCCATCACCAACTCCCTGGGTTTAATCAAACTCACGTACATTGAGTCAGTGATGCCATCCAACCATCTCATCCTCTGTTGTCCCCTTCTGCTCCTGCCTTCAATCTTTCCCAGCATCAGCATCTTTTCCAACGAGTCAGGTAGCCAAAGTATTAGCGTATCAGCTTCAACATCAGTCCTTCCAATGAACATTCAGGTCTGATTCCTTTAGGATGAACTGGTTTGATCTCCTTACAGTCCAAGGGACTAACAAGAGTCCCATGTGAGTCCCTTCTCCAACACCACAGTGAGTCCAACTCTCACATCCATACATGACTATTGGAGAAATCATAGACTTGACTGACAGGCATTTGTTGGCAAAGTAATGTCTGTGCTTTTTAACATGCTGTCTAGTTTGGTCATAATTTTTCTTCCAAAGAGTAAGCACCTTTTAATTTCATGGCTGCAGTCACCATCTGCAGTATTATTGGAACTCAAGAAAATAAAGTCTGCCATTGTTTCCACTGTTTCCATATGTGTTTGCCATGAAGTGATGGGACAGGATGCCATAATCTTGGTTTTCTGAATGTTGAGCTTTAAGCCAACTTTTCACTCTCCTCTTTCACTCTTTGGTTCTCACTTTCTGCCATAAGGGTGGTGTCATCTGCATATCTGAGCTTATTGATATTTCTCCCAGCAATCTTGATTCCAGCTTGTGCTTCTTCCAGCCCAGCATTTTTCATGATGTACTCTGCATAGAAGTTAAATAAGCACGGTGACAATATACAGCCTTAATGTACCCTTTTCCTATTTGGACCAGTCTGTTGTTCCATGTCCAGTTCTAACTGTTTCTTCCTGATCTGCATACAGATTTCTCAAGAGGCAGGTCAGGTGATCTGGTATTCCCATCTCTTTCAGAATCTTTTAGAGTTTATTGTGATCCACACAGTCAAAGGCTTTGGCATAGTCAATAAAGCAGAAATAGATGCTTTTCTGAAACACTCTTGCTTTTTTGATGATCCAAAGGATGTTAGCACTTTGATCTCTAGTTCCTCTGCCTTTTCTAAAACCAGCTTGAACATCTGGAAGTTCATGGTTCATGTATTACTTAAGCCTGGCTTGGAGAATTTTGAGCATTACTTTGCTAGCGTGTGAGATGAATGAAATTGTGCAGTAGTTTGAGCATTCTTTGGCATTGCCTTTCTTTGTGATTAGAATGAAAACTGAATTTTTCCAGTCCTGTGGCCACTGCTGAGTTTTCCAAATTTGTTGGCATATTGAGTGCAGCACTTTCACAGCATCATCTTTCAGGATTTAAAATAGTTCAACTGGAATTCCATCACCTCCACTAGTTTTATTCATAGTGATGCTTCCTAAGGCCCCCTTGACTTCATATTCCAGCATGTCTGGCTCTAGGTGAGTGATCACACCATCATGATTATCTGGGTCATGAAGATCTTTTTTGTACAGTTCTGTGTATTCTTGCCACCTTTTCTTAATATCTTCTGCTTCTGTCAGGTCCATATCATTTCTGTCCTTTATTGAGCCATCATTGCATGAAATGTTTCCTTGGTATCTCTAATTTTCTGGAAGAGATCTCTAGTCCTTCCCATTCTATTGTTTTTCTCCATTTCTTTGCATTGATCACTGAGGCAGGCTTTATTATCTCTCCTTGATATTCTTTGGAACTCTGCATTCAAATGGGTATAGCTTTCCTTTTGTCCTTTGCTTTTGGCTTCCCTTCTGTTCACAGCTATTTGTAAGGCCTCCTCAGACAGCTATTTTTGTTTTTTGCATTTCTTTTTCTTAGGTATGATCTTGCTCCCTGTCTCCTGTACAATGTCATGAACCTCTGTCCATAATTCATCAGGCACTCTGTCTATCTTAAATCTATTTCTCACTTCCACTGTTAATCATAAAGGATTTGATTTAGGTCATATGTGAATGGTCTAATTGTTTTCCCTACTTTATTCAATTTTAGTCTGAATTTGGCAATAAGGAGTTCATGATCTGAGCCACAGTCAGCTCCCAGTCTTGTTTTTGCTGACTGTGTAGAGCTTCTCCATCTTTGGCTGCAAAGAATATAATCAATCTGATTTTGGTGTTGACCATCTGGTGATGTCCATGCATAGAGTCTTCTCTTGTGTTGGAAGAGGGTGTTTGCTATGAGCAGTGCATTCTCTTGGTAGAATTCTGTTAACCTTTGCCCTGCCTCATTCTGTATGCCAAGGCCAAATTTTCCTGTTACTCCAGGTGTTTCTTGACTTCCTACTTTTGCATTCCAGTCCCCTATAATGAAAACGACATGTTTTCAATGTTAGTTCTAGAAGGTCCTGTAGGTCTTCATAGAACCATTCAACTTCAGTTTCTTCAGTATTACGGGTGGGGGAATAAACTTGGATTACCATGATATTAAGTGTTTTGTTTTGGAAACGAATACAGATCATTCTGTTGTTTTTGAGACTGCATCCAAATACTGCATTTCGCCTCTTTTGTTGACTATGAGGGCTACTCCATTTCTTCTAAGGGATTCTTGCCCAAAGTAATAGATACAATGTTCATCTGAGTTAAATTCACCCATTCAAGTCCATTTTAGTTTGCTGATTCCTAAAATGTCTACCTTCACTCTTGCCATCTCCTGTTTGATCACTTCCCATCTGCCTTGATTCATGGACCTAACATTCCAGGTTCCTATGCAATATTGCTCTCTGTAGCAGTGGGCCTTGCTTCCATAACCAGTCACATTCACAACTGGGTGTTGTTTTTGCTTTGCCTGCATCTCTTCATTCTGTCTGGAGTTATTTCTCCACTGATCTCCAGTAGAATATTGGGCACCTACCAACCTAGGTAGTTCATCTTTCAGTGTCCTATCTTCTTGTCTTTTCATGCTGTTCATGTGGTTCTCAAGGCAAGAATACTGAAGCGGTTTGCCATTCCCTTCTCTAGTGGACCACATTTTTTCAGAACTCTCCACCATGACCTGTCCATCTTGGGTGGCCCTACACGGCATGTCTCATAGTTTCATTGAGTTAGACAAGGCTGTGGTCCATGTGATGAGATTCGTTAGTTTTCTGTGATGGTGGTTTTCAGTCTCTCTGCCCTCTGATGGAGAAGAATGGGATAGACTGACTGAGGGGATTACTGGGTCTTGTTTTCATGGGCAGGGCCATGCTCAGTAAATCTTTAATTCAATTTTCTGTTGATGGGTGGAGTTGTGTTCCCTCCCTGACTTTTAATGGAGCCAAACTATGGTGGAGGTAATGAAGATAATGGTAACATCCCTCAAAAGATTCCAGGCATGTACTGCCCCAGTCCATGCCCCCAACCCTGTAGCAGGCCGCCACCAATCCATGCCTTCTCCAGAGACTCCCGGACACCCAAAGGCAAGTCTCCTGTGGGGTCACTGTACCTTTCTCCTGGGTCCTGGTGAACAAGTTTCTGTTGTGCCCTCCAAGAGTCTATTTCCTAGTCCTATCTGTTTATGTAACTTATATGCAGAGTACATCATGAGAAACGCTGGACTGGAAGAAACACAAGCTGGAATCAAGATTGCTGGGAGAAATATCAATAAGCTCAGATATGCAGATGATACCACCTTTATGGCAGAAAGTGAAGAGGAAATAAAAAGCCTCTTGATGAAGGTGAAAGTGGAGAGTGAAAAAGGTGGCCTAAAGCTCAACATTCAGAAAACGAAGATCATGGCATCCGGTCCCATCACTTCATGGGAAATAGATGGGGAAACAGTGGAAACAGTGTCATACTTTATTTTTCTGGGCTCCAAAATCCCTGCAGATGGTTACTGCAGCCATGAAATTAAAAGACGCTTACTCCTTGGAAAGAAAGTTATGACCAACCTAGATAGCATATTCAAAAGCAGAGACATTACTTTGCCAACAAAGGTTCGTCTAGTCAAGGCTATGGTTTTTCCAGTGGCCATGTATGGATGTGAGAGTTGGACTGTGAAGAAAGCTGAGCGCTGAAGAATTGATGCTTTTGAACTGTGGTGTTGGAGAAGACTCTTGAGAGTCCCTTGGACTGCAAGGAGATCCAACCAGTCCATTCTGAAGGAGATCAGCCCTGGGATTTCTTTGGAAGGAATGATGCTAAAGCTGAAACTCCAGTACTTTGGCCACCTCATGAGAAGAATTGACTCATTGGAAAAGACTCTGATACTGGGAGGGATTGGGGGCAAGAGGAGAAGGGGACGACAGAGGAAGAGATGGCTGGATGGCATCACTGAGATGGACGTGAGTCTGGGTGAACTCCGGGAGTTGGTGATGGACAGGGAGGCCTGGCGTGCTGCGATTCATGGGGTCGCAAAGAGTCGGACACAACTGAGCGACTGATCTGATCTGATCTAATGTAAGTTCTGGCAGCTCTATAGTGGGGTAAATGGTGACCTCCGCCAAGAGGACTTATGCCATTACCCACACCAGAGACCCTGTCCCTGTGGCAGAAAACTGCCGACCCATACCTCCACAGGAGACGCTCAAACACAGTTCTGTCTCAGTCTCTGTGGGGTCCCTGTGTCCTGGTGTGCACGAGGTTTGTTTGAGCCCTCTGAGCGTCTCTGGCAGGGACAAGGTTTGATTCTACATGTGAATTTACCCCTCCTACCATCTTACTGGGACTTCTCCTTTGCCCCTGGACATGGGGTGTCTCCTCACAGTTGCTCCACTGCATACCATCTTACTGGGGTTTTTTGACCTTGGACGTGGGGTATCTCTTCACGGCTGCTCCAGTGATGCACAGGTGCTGCTCCTGACCTTGGGCATGGGGTATCTCCTCACATCTGCTGCTCCTGACTTTGGACATGGGGTAGCTTCTCTCAGCTTTTAAATACAATTAAAATTAATTTATAAAAAACATAAAAATGGACTCATGCCATTTAGTGTGATGATAATTTTACATATATTATTCAGTTAACCATAACAAATTCCTGAATGTAGTAGTTGCCTTTAATATTCTTGCCTTACATGTGAAAAATGAAGGCTTCAATAGGTGAAACAGATCACATAAAATCACAAAGATAACACAGAAAGAAGTAAGGTTTTGACTCTAGAAACTGGTACACAACCACTACAATATTACAACTGTTCTTAAAAATTATACTTTAAGAATTTTCCTCCTACTGGAGACAAAATGAGGGCATATGCCTGACATTCACCATAAGGGATTTGACTCAGATAAAGTAAAACTTTCAAACAGAGAAATCCTGCAGCCACATTTTCTGACTTGTCATCAGAAGAACTTGGTAGTAGACAGACAGAAAGGGTGTCCTTTTAGGATTTTATATACCTTGGCAAATAACCATGAAGCAAAAAGAGTACCTCATTGGAAGAGAGGATAATTATGCAGGACTTTACTAGGAATTTGGAGAAGGGAATGGTAACCCACCCCAGTATTCTAGGCTGGAGAAGTCCATGGACAGAGGAGCCTGGGGGCTACAGTCCATGTGATTACAAAGAGTCAGATATGATCAAGTGACTAACACACTTACTAGGAGTGCATCTTAATAACTCTCACTCAGATTTTTTTCCCCCTAGCAGTCTCTAGTGCTGCTGTTCTGGTATCTATAGCTAGAGATTTTTTTTTTTCATTTTTTGATTTCTGGATTACTTTAAAATAATATAATTTCCTAACTCTTTTCCATTAGAAAATCTTAAATCCTTTTTTTTTTGTAAAAAAAAAATGCTATTTTACATTGAAAATTAAATACATTAAACTATCTTGGTCAGTTGTTTTCAAAGGTAATGATAAATTCTTACACAAATAGAATAGCAAGTATTATGAATGGCAAATAAATGGAGTGATCAGATTATGTTAGAACATAATAAAAAATGATATGCTGATTTTGTTATACAACCTATCCCTATGCCATAGCATAGAATGTCTCATTCTATCTATAGCAATTCAAATTACACAAAGATTTTTTGAGAAAAGACTTACAAAACTCATGTCTTAAAGGTGGGCATATGTATCCATTTTACATGGTATTAAAAATGTATATAACTAACCAATCAAACACCCTAGAGTCACTCAGATTATTTGGTTGTTACAAAGTGTGGCTCCAATTAACTTATGCAATAGGGAAATCTACTAAAGATGATGATGGTGGTGGTGGTGATAATGATGATGATGATGATGGTTGGAGAGGGTCTTAGAACCAAATGAAAAGTCAAACCTAGAACTGGACATGGGAAGAACTGGGCCACAACATAGTTTGTATAAATTGAATTGATGCTGCCTCTAGAGTGAGTAGACGCTAACCATTTTTATTCTGTCCCTGCTTCATTGCATTTAAGACTGAAGTGAAAAAGTAAAACACAAACACACACACATACAGATACAGAAACAGAATACAGAAGAAAGGATGGAAAGAGAGAGAAAAGGAAGGAGAGAAAGAGAATGTATAAATAAATTGGCCTGAAAACTGTTATTGTGAGAAAACATTCTGAGCAATATATATACATTTTCATTTCAATATACCATTTATTCAAGAACTCATAACTGCAAAGTATTAAATGTCTAGAAAAAATACATTTATTGAGATTTGACTCAAATATATTTTAAATCTGATTTTCAAGCTAGATTAATTATTGCTTACCAGAATTATTTTCCCATCGATCCCACAAGAGCTGCCATTCATCATGTCATTTAGAATGATACAATGTATCATAATCACCCTCCTCCTAACTCCTTAAAATCCAACTGTTTGCTCAGAAAACTTTGGTCCATCAGTTGTCTAAGTTATTCAATTCTATCTAATGGCTGAAAAAATGCATTAGAATGCCTAAGGTGATTTTCCTAAGGGGCTATAAGGATGGCTTGCTTACACATTTCCCTTTTTCAATCTGGAAAATAATATACCTTGAATTGAGAGCAGCTTTTATGACTAAAATATTCAAATTGAAGAGGTGTCTGTCTACAGTAGGGAAATTTTCTAAGAGAACTGGCTCATTGGTATTCTAATTGCAGGCCAGTTAAATGACCCATCTCTAATAATTACCACTAGAAGTTGGACTAATGTGATTCAGACCTAGGGAAGCTGCCTTTGATGAAGTCTACATTTCAGTGTGCTAATTTTTCAAGCGTATTTATTGTAAAAAGAAATTATTGTTGAGAAAGATGACGTTTTAAAAAGTTCTGTGAGTGCCTTTGTGAGCTTTTCTCTCTCTTGTTAAGGATATTGGTATTCTAAACATGCTAAGGGAAACAACTGTGAATTCAGCTAGGTTCATAATGAATTTGATAGTTCACATATGAGTTTTACATAATATTGGAAATACTTGATGACATGCATAAGACTTTTTAATTGAAATGTAGTTGATGTATAATATTATATAAGTATGTAATATAGTTTTACAGTTTTTAAAGATTATGCTCCTTGTATAGTTTTTATAAAATATTGGCTGTATTCCATGTGTTGTTGAATTTATCTCCGTAGCTTATTTTATCCATAATAGTTTGTAACTTTTAATCTCTTACACCTATATTTCCCCTTCTTCTTCCCTCTCTCCATGGTAACAACTAGTTTATTCTCTAGATGTGTGAATCTGCTTCATTTTTGTTATATTCACTAGTTTGTTGAACTTTTTTAGATTCCGCATATAAGTAATATATATTTTACCTTTGATTTAAATCACTTTGCATAATTCCCTCAAAGTCCATCAGCGCTTCTGCAAATGGCAAAATTTCATTCTTTTTTGTGGATGAGTAGAATCCTAGGGATGGGGAAACCTGGGGGGCTGCCATCTATGGGGTCGCACGGAGTCGGACACGACTGAAGCGACTTAGAAGCAGCAGCAGCAGCAGTGTTCCATTATATACATATATATGTATACACACACACACACATATATATGTATGTATCCCATTCACCTGTTGTAAGACATTAGGTTGTTTCCTTATCTTAGCAATTATAAATGATGTTGCTATGAACATTGAGGTCTATGTATCTTTTTTCAGATTAGTGTTTTTGATTTTTTTTCAGAGATACATCCAGGAGTGGACTTGCTGGTTCACATCATAGTTCTATTTTTAGTTTAGTTTTTTTTTTTTTTCTCTCTTTAGAAAGCTTCCTATTTTCCACAGTGGCTGCACAAATTTACATTACCACCTGGAGTGTATGAGGGTTCTCTTTTCTTCTCTTCCTTGACAACATTGGTATTTGTGTACTTTTTGATGATAGCCATTCTTATAGGTTTAAAGTAGGCTCTCATTAGGGCTTTGATTTACATTTCCCTGATGATTAGTGGTGTTGAGCAACTTTACAGGTGCCAGTTATATAAAGCCTTTATTTATTAAGTAAGGTATGTGGATGAATCATACTTTCTCTAATTCTGAATTTGAGTTTATATTAGCTATACATAGTTGAGATATTGTTGTTTAGTCACTAAGTGATACCCAACTCTTTTCAACCCTGTGGACTGTAGCCTACCAGGCACCTCTGTCTGTGGAATTCTCCAGGAAAGAATACTGGACTGGGTAGTGATTTCTTTTTCCAGGGGATCTTCCTGATCCAAGGATTGAACCCGGGTCTCCTGCACTACAGGCAGATTCTTTACCACCTAAGCCACCAGGGAAGCTCATATTTGAGATAGTTCAGGGTCAAACTATGAACTATATGGTTTTGTTTCTATAGAGTGGCAATATTACCAGACACAAAAAATGTGAATTATTTGCATCATCTTATAAAATATGGTCTCCATTCAAGGAAATGACAAGCCCAGATGGCTAGGCAAGCTTCAAATTCACTGAAACTGAACCTTATAAATCATTGGTTCACACTGCAACATCCATGTCCCAAAATTTTGACAGGGCTTAAGTAAATGTAGTATAGAGAGGTGAACACAAAATTCACTTAGATCATTTCAATAATACACTCTCTCTTGACCTTTAATCTCCTGAATTCTAGTACTTAATTTTTTGTTATTATTTCTATCAAACTACCAATGTTTGATTTTATTTTCCTCCCAAATGGATTGAAAATATTGAGTTTCATAAATGAATCAGCAGACTTTTTTTAAATGATACTATGTAAATATATATAATATATAGAGAGCTTACATTTTGTAAATTTTGTCATATTTTTTCCAGTCCACAAACTCCAAGCAGTCACAATAATTTTTTTGATGTTTTCTGTTCCTAGGCTATCAAACATTATGAATAATTACTATAATAGCAATGCCTATAGCTCCAATATATACAATTTGCTCTTTAATCCCAGTGTAATCCTAAACATTAGAAATTTAACTCCAAATCACATTTCACACAAATTTATGAAATACTTTTAACTCCTTTAGTCCCTGAATGTGTACCCATCTATTCTCCATCCCCCATCCCATTGATAATTATGAGCTGTTTCTTTATAAGGACATCACTTCCAATTATTTATGCCCTCCATTTCTTCAACTTTCATTCATTCATTCATCCACTCAGATCATTGGAATATTTTTTCTGCATTTTTATTTTCCCATTCTCTAATGGTGAAATAGACTGCAGATCATGATTGTGCTTTTAATAGACAAGTGTTATACAATTGGTGAATTCATAAATTTGGAGGCCATATTCATTCATCAGTACTTGGATACAATCTCAAAAACAACAGAATGATTGTTGTTCATTTCCAGTGCAAATTATTCAATATCACAGTAATCCAAGTCTATGCCCTAACTGGTAATGCTGAAGATGCTGAAATTGAATGGTTATATGAAGACCTACAAGACCTTCTAGAACTAACACCCCCAAAAGATGTCCTCTTCATTATAGAGGAATGGAATGCAAAAGTAGGAAGTCAAGAAACACCTGGAGTAACAGGCAGATTTGGCCTTGGAAAACACAATGAAGCAGGACAAAGTCTGATAGAGTTTTGCCAAGAAAATGCACTGGTCATAGCAAATACCCTTTTCCGACAACACAAGAGAAGACTCTATGCATGGACATAACCAGAAGGACAATACCAAAATCAGATTGATTATATTCTTTGCAGCCAAAAAAGAAGAAGCTCTATACAGTCAGCAAAAAGAAGACTGGGAGCTGACTGTAGTTCATATCATGAACTCCTTATTGCCAAATTCAGACTTAAGAATAAAGTAGGGGAAACCACTAGACCATTCACGTATGACCTGAATCAAATCCCTTACGACTATACAGTGGAAGTGAGAAATAGATTCAAGGGATTAGATCTGATAGACAGAGTGCCTGAAGAACTATGGATGGAAGTTCGTGACATAACACAGGAGACAGGGATCAAGATCATACCTAAGAAAAAGAAATGCAAAAAAGAAAAATGGCTGTCTGAGTAGGTCTTACAATAGCTGAGAAAAGAAGAGAAATGAAAAGCAAAGGAGAAAAGGAAAGATACACACATTTGAATGCAGAGTTCCAAAGAATAGCAAGGAGAGATAAGAAAGCCTTCCTCATTGATCAGTGCCAAGAAATAGAGGAAAACAATAGAATGGGAAAGACTAGAGATCTCTTTAAGAAATTTAAAGAGAGCAAGGGAACATTTCATGCAAAGATGGGCACAATAAAGGAGAGAAATTGTATGGACCTAATCGAAGCAGTGGATATTAAGAAGAGGTGGCAAGAATATACAAAAAAAGGTCTGCACAACCCAGATAATCACAATGGTGTGATCACTCACCTAGAGCCAGACATGCTGGAATGTGAAGTCAAGTGGACCTTAGGAAGCATCACTACGAACAAAGCTAGTGGAGGTGATGGAATTCCAGTTGAGCTCTTTCAAATCCTAAAACATGATGCTTTGAAAGTGCAAAACTTGCAAAACTCAGCAACGGCCACAGGACTGGAGAAGGTCAGTTTTCATTCCAATCCCAAAGAAAGGCAATGCCAAGAATGCTCAAACTACTGCATAATTGTATTCATCTCACACGCTAGTAGAGTAATGCTCAAAATTCTCCAAGCCAGACTTCAACAGTACATGAACTGTGAACATCCAGATATCCAAGCTGGTCTTAGAAAAGGTAGAGGAACTAGAGATCAAATTGCCAACATCCGTTGGATCATCAAAAAAGCAAAAGAGTTCCAGACAAACATCTACTTTTGCTTTATTGACTACATCAAATCATTTGATTATGTGGACCACAACAAACTGTGGGAAATTCTTAAAGTGATGGAAATACCAGACCACCTGACCTGCCTCTTGAGAAACCTATATGCAGCTCAAGAAGCAACAGTTAGAACTGTACATGGAACAGAATGGTTCCAAACAGGGAAAGGAGTTCTTCAAGGCTGTTTATTGTAACCCTGCTTATTTAATTTATATGCAGAGTACATCATGAGAAATGCTGGGCTGGATGAAGCACAAATTGGAATTAAGATTGCTGGGAGAAATATCAATAACCTCAGATATGCAGATGACACCACCCTTATGGCAGAAAGTGAAGAGGAACTCAAAAGCCTCTTGACAAAAGTGAAGAGGAGAGTGAAAAAGTTGGCTTAAAGCTCAACATTCAGAAAACTAAGATCATGGCATCTGGTCCCATCACTTCATGGCAAATAGATAAGGAAACAGTGGAAACAGTGAAAGACTTTAATTTTTTGGACTCCAAAATCACTGCAGATGGTGATTGCAGCCATGAAATTAAAAGACACTTATCTCTTGGGGAAAAAGTTATGACCAACCTAGACAGCATATTAAAAAGCAGAGACATTACTTTGCCAACAAAGGTCTGTGTAGTCAAGACTATATTGTTTTCCAGTAGTCATGTATGGATGTGAGAATTGGACTATAAAGAAAGCTGAGCACCAAGGTATTGATGCTTTTGAACTATGGTGTTGGAGAAGACTCTTGAGAGTCCCTTGGACTGCAAGGAGATCCAACCAGTCCATCCTAAAGGAAATCAGTCCTGAATATTCATTGGAAGGATTGATGCTGAAGCTGAAGCTCCCATACTTTGGTCACCTGATGCAGCAAGCTAACTCATTTGAAAAGACCCCAATGCTGGGAAAGATTGAAGGTGGGAGGAGAAGAGGAAGACAGAGGATGAGATGGTTGAATGGCATCACCGACTAAATGGACGTGAGTTTGAGTAAACTCTGGGAGTTGGTGATGGACAGGGAGGCCTGGCTTGCTGCAGTCCATGGCATCACAAGTGTTGGACATGACTGAGTGACTGAACTGACTAATTTGTCAGATGACAGCAGTCTAACTTGACTATGAAGAAAGCAAGACCATTAAAGGGATAAGAAAAAATGAAAGTGTTGTAGTCTATAAATTAGAAGTCAAAATTTGTTGAGATTAAAAAATTGAAGGAAAGAAATTAAAGTGGGTATCAAAATGTAGAGTTATAATTGGCATTAGAAATGATGTGTAACAACGGCAAAGTCAGGATGCTGAAAAAGGATGACTTATATAGCTGAAGAGGGTGAAGACTAGAGCATTATAGATCAATAGATCAAAGAAATGGCAAGTCATGACATCTAAGGGATTGAAAAGGGGTATATTAAAATTACCAAGACTTAGATCAGGATAATGTTATAGACAAGAATGACTCTTCAAGGAGTGGCCAAGCATTCTGTAGATGACAACAGCTGGAATATTCAATTACTATGTTATACACTTGAAACTAATATAATAAGTGAACTATACTATAATAATAAATTAAAAACAAAATAAACAAATGGGTATCTTTGGCTTGTTCTTTTAATATTGAGTATATATTTCCTGTGCTGTGTAATATATGATGGTATCTTATTTAATTTGTATATAATAGCTCTTCTTTTTAATATCTTACACTTATCTCCCCCCCCCCTTTTTTTTCAAGAATGTTTTGGCTACTTAAAGTCTATTTTTCCCATATATGTTTATTATAGTTCTGTGAAAATGAAATGGGAAATTTGTTGTGGGTTGCATTAAAACTATGCTTTGAGTAGTAAGGATACTTTTAAAATATTCTTCCAATCCATGAAAATGGTATCTTTTCATTTCTTTTTATCACCTTTACTTTCCTTCATTAATGTGTTATGTTTTTCAAAGTTGAAGCCTTTAATATCTTTGGTTAGGTTTGTTTCTGGTATCTTATTATTTTTTATGTAATTTTAAATGTAACAGTTTATTTGATTTTTTTCTGATAGTTCATTATTTATCCAAAGAAAAATCATATTATCTGTATATTAATAGTGATCTTTATCCTGCAACTTTGTTGAATTCATTCATTAGCTCTCTGTTAATTTCTTCTTTTGATTTCTACCCATGTGGTTTAAAGATTTTTTTTATAACTTGTGGTTCTTTCTCTCTAGTTCTTGTGTATCTATTATAGGTTTTTGATTTGTGTTTGCCATAAAGGTTGTATATAATGATCTATAACTGCATCTACTTATTTAGACTGACAGACATTTAAGTTCAAGCATATTCTTAAAGATTTACATTTTTTACTTTCTTTCTCATTTTTTAATATATAGTTTACATATTCATGTTTAGTTCTTAACTGTTAATTGTAGTTACAGTTGATTTCATAATATTTGTCTTTTAATTGTCACACTAGCTTATTTAAGTGGTTGATCCACAGCCTTTACTATATATTTGCATTTATTAGTGAAAATTTTCCTATAAATTCTTACTGTTTGTGATAGCCTTTTATTTTTCACTTAAATAAGACCTTTCAACACTTCTTGTAAGTTTAATATTGATGAACTCTTTTAGTTCTAGTTGACAAAGAAGTTCTTTATATCTTTTTAAATTTTGGGTAATAAGCTTTCTTTATCCTAGGTTGTATGTTTTTCCCTTTGATCACTTTAAATATATCATGACATTTTCTTCTGGCCTGCACATTTTCTGTAGAAAAATGAACTGATAGCCTTATGGGAGTCCCCTCATGTGAGAGTCTATTTTTCTCTTGCTGTCATTAAAAATCATTTATTTAACTTTTTCCTTTTTAATTAGGATATGTCTTGGTGTGGATCTCTTTGGTTCATCTTAATAGAAATATGCTATGATTCCTAAATGTCTTTTTCTTTCTTCAGTTTAAGGAATTTTTCAACCATAATTTTGTCAAATATATTTCCAATCCTTTTTTCTCCCTCTTCTCTCTCTGGAACCCCCAATAATGCAAATGTTAGTACTTGATGTTGATTGAGATCCTTTACACTATCCTTATTTTTTAAATTTGTTTTCCTTTTTACTGTTCTGATTGGGTGACTTTCATTATTTTATTTTCTAGATCACTCATGCATTCTTCTGAGTCACCTAGTTTGCTATTAATATTGATACCATCAAGACAATTCTAGAAAAACATCTATTTCTGCTTTATTGACTATGCCAAAGCCTTTGACTGTGTGGATCACAATAAACTGTGGAAAATTCTGAAAGATATGGGAATACCAGACCACTTGACCTGCTTCTTGAGAAATGTATATGCAAGTCAGGAAGCAACAGTTAGAACTGGGCATGGAACAACAGACTGGTTCCAAATAGGAAAAAGAGGACATCAAGGCTGTATATTGTCACCCTGCTTATTTAAATTTATATGCAGAGTACATCATGAGAAACACTGGGCTGGAAGAAGCACAAGCTGGAATCAAGATTGTGGGGAGAAATATCAATAACTTCAGATATGCAGATGACACCACCCTTATGGCAGAAAGTGAAGAGGGACTCAAAAGCCTCTTGATGAAAGTGAAAGAGGAGAGTGAAAAAGTTGGCTTAAAGCTCAACATTCAGAAAATGAAGATCATGGCATCTTGTCCCACCACTTCATGGGAAATAGATGGCGAAACAGTGGAAACAGTGTCAGACTTTATTATTTTGGGCTCCAAAATCACTGCAGATGGTGATTGCAGCCATGAAATTAAAAGATGCTTACTTCTTGGAAGGAAATTTATGACCAACCTAGATAGCATATTCAAAAGCACAGATATTACTTTACCAGCAAAGGTCCATGTAGTCAAGGCTATGGTTTTCCCAGTGGTCATGTAGGGATGTGAGAGTTGGACTGTGAAGAAAGCTGAGCATCAAAGAATTGATGCTTTTGAACCGTGGTGCTGTAGAAGACTCTTGAGAGTTCTTTGGACTACAAGGAGATCCAACCAGTCCATCCTAATGGAGACCAGTCCTGGGTGTTCATTGGAAGGACAGATGCTGTAGCTGAAACTCCAGTACTTTGACCACCTCATGCGAATAATTGACTCATTGGAAAAGACCCTAATGCTGGGAAAGATTGGGGGCAGGAGGAGAAGGGGACAACAGGAGATGAGATGGCTGGATGGCATCACCGACTCAATGCACATGAGAAACTCTGGGAGTTAGTGATGTATAGGGAGGCCTGGCATGCTGCGATTCATGGGGTCACAAAGAGTCGGACACAACTGAGAGATTGAACTGAACTGAGTGTGTTTTACATCTTAGTTATTCTGTTCTTCAGCTTTCAGTCTCTCGTTCCTCCTTTTCCTTGTTAAAATTCTCACCATGTTCATCTATTCTTTTCCCAAGTTCCGTTAGTATTCTTAATATTGCTTTGAACTCTTTATCAGATACATAATGTATCTATCTTTTATAGGCATTTTCAGGATTTTATTTCTTATTCATTTATGTGAGACATTCCTCTGTTATCTCTTATTGTTTTACTTTATCTGTCTCTATGAAAGTAGGTGACACTGATGTCTATCCTAGTCTTGCAAGAATGTCCTTGGAGGGCATCATCCTATGTAGTCAATGTATGCCCAGTGGTTTTGGTCAGAAAACTGGAACTGAAGTGAACGTGAGTCATTTCCTCCCCTGGAACATGTTGGCAGACACTATCCTCAGTCAGAGATAGACTGGAGATAGAGGACCTAGAGCCAGAGCTGGTTGTGATTCAAGACTCTTCCTGTGCTCAGTGTCAGTCACCACCCTACAGGGTATAAGTTCAGAGCCCAAGATACTGAAGCAGAAGCTCTTAGGTTTCAGTCTAAGCTGGATTTGTTCCCTCTAAGTATTAGTATATGTACTCTGCTTGGCAACAGCAGCCTTTACCCTAGTAGAAGGCAGAGCTGTAACAAGAGGTGCTGGAGCAGGATCCTGTACAGGCTGGGGTGTGTTCTGGGCTGGTTCATCAAGTCATTCAGAGCCACAGGCAGTTTTCAAACTGATGTTTCTGTGCACACTGATACTGTTTTCCATTACCTTGTTTGGAGGCAGGATTGGGTCCAAGCCAACTCAATTCCCTTTAAGGATGCACAATCCTCTTGACAACAGCACTTCTTCCCTAGTGGAAAGAAGTGCCAGAGCAAAGGGGCTAAACACCCAGTGTGAGCTGGATGCTTGCTAAGACTCATGGGAAAATGGCCAGAAACCTCTGCAGTTTTCAATATACTTCCTCCATGCTACAACTGGAAGGAAGTAAGTGTGTGCATGCACTCTTAACAAATAGAGTCTTGGTTTCTTACAGCCCTTTGGTAAGTCTCATTGGTTTTCAAATTCACTCAGGATACTCATCTTCTTAGTGCCAGACCTCTGGGAAACCCAATGTGTGACTCACCCCCTCACTCTTCAGAGAAGATCTTTAAGCCCATGATATCCCCTTCTTCATTTGTGTCCCCTACTAGTGCCAGAGGTCATGACCCTATTGTTCTTTCTTTCCTACCTGACTCCATATGGATCTTTCTTTACAGTCTTGATTGTAGAAAAGCCTTTATGCCAGTCTCCAAGTTGCCAACAAAGGTCCAACTAGTCAAAGTTATTGTTTTTCCAGTAGTCATGTATGGATGTCCGAAGAATTGATGCTTTTGAACTGTGGTGTTGGAAAAGACTCTTGAGAGTCCTTTGGACTACAAGGAGATCCAACCAGTCCATCCTAAAAGAAATCAGTCCTGAATATTCATTGGAAGGACTGATGCTGAAGCTGAAACTCCAATACTTTGGCCACCTGATGAGAAGAATTGACTCATTTGCAAAGACCCTGATGCTGGGAAATATTGAAGGTGGGAGGAGAAGGGAACGGCAGAATATGAGGTGGTTGGATGGCATCACTGACTCAATGAACATGAGTTTGAATAACCTCTGGGAGTTGATGTGGACAGAGAAGCCTGGCGTGCTACAGTCCATGGGGTCACAAAAGAGTCAGACACAACTGAGCAACTGAACTGAAATGAAATTGTTTTTAGCTAGAGTTGTCTTTATTATAGATGTAATTTGATGTGTTTATGAGGGGAAGTGAGCTCAGTGTCCTCATACTCCACCATCGTCATCTCTCCTCTACAAAATATCCACTTCAGATGCTGGGTCTCAGATACATTGAGCATTCAGTTCAGTTCAATCAGTCAGTTGTGTCCAACTCTTTGCAACCTCCTGGACTGCAGCATGCCAGGCTTCCCTATCAGGAATGATAAAAGACATACATGCTAACATTAATTAAAAGAAAGCTGGAGTTGTAATATTAATTTCAGTCAAAGCAAACCAGAAGAAGGAAAATTATGAGGGATGAAAAAAAAATTCAGTAATGATAAAAGTATCAGTCTTCCAACATAAATAATCATATTAACTAGGTATGCATTAATAACAGCAGAGCATAATAATACATGAGACAAAAATTAATAGAACTGAAATAAAAATATAGACAAATTGGCAGTTACTTCAATACTTCAGCACCGTTAACTTAATACAAAATAGATAAGAGGTAGAGAGTAAAAAGGAAGATATAAAATTGTATTTATTCATAGATGTCAACATTGAATATCTGAAAAGCAGAATCTATAAACATATTCCTGAAACTAATAAATGACATAGCAGTGTAGCAGAATGTAAATTTTTTTAAATTGAGTTTGTTTTCAATATATCAATAATGAGCAATTAAAATCAGAAATTAATAAAAATAACATTTATAATAATACCAAAGTTATTAGGTATAAATCTAAGAAAATATGTATAGAATCTATGTAGAAAGCAATGAAACACTGATGATATAAATAAAACATCAATATAAATGTAGAATTAGTCCATGTTTATGAATAGGAAGATTTAAAATTATTGAGCTGTCATGTTTTTCCAGCTTCATTTATAAATTCAATTAAATCTCAAACAAAATCTCAGGAAGTTATTTTAATGGCTATTGACAACCTGATTCTAAAGTTTACATGGAGAAAAAAATATCAGAATAGCCAACACAATATTGAAGAATAAGAAAGTTGGTTTGAAACACCTGATTTTTTTACTTAAAATGAAGCTATATTAATTAAGTAAGATAGATTGATATAGGAAAAAAATAGACACATTCTATTCTGAATGCAACAGAATAGAAAGTCCAGAATAGACTGATGCAAATATAGTCAACTGATAATTTGGGCAAAAATGCAAAGATAAATCACTTGTGAAATAACAGTCTTTTAAATAAATGGTGCTAGAACAACGATATATCCATATTAAAAAAAAAAAGTCTGGACACAGACCTCACCCTTTTTAAAAACTCAACTCAAAATGAATCATAGGCCTAAATATAAACTACAAACAGATAAAATATCCAGAAGAAAACATAACAATAACTACATGATCTTCGTTTTGATGATGATATATCATATATATAACTTAGAAAAATAATTGAAAATTTGACTCTATTAAAGTTAGAAACTTCCATTGTGCACAAGACACTCTGAAGAGAATGAAATAATAGGAGAGAACCTGGGAGAAAATATCTGTGAAATACACATCTAATAAAGGAATTATATACAAAATATATAGAGAGTTTTTAAAACTCATCTCTGTAAATGTATCTGAAATGAATTGATTATCGTAACAGACACCTCACTAAAGGATATGTACAAATGACAAGAACATATAATGGTGCTTAGTATAATGTCATTAGGCAAATGCCAGTATGTACCTATTAGAATAACTAAAATCCAAATTAAAAGATGCTTACTCCTTGGAAGAAAAGTTAGACAACTTTTCTAGACAGCATATTAAAAAGCAGAGACATTACTTTGTCAACAAATGTCTGTGTAGTCAAGGCTATGGTTTTTCCTGTAGTCATGTATGGATGTGAGAGTTGGACTATAAAGAAAGCTGAGTACCAAAGAATTGATGCTTTTGAACTGTGGTGTTGGAGAAGACTCTTGAGAGTCCCTTGAACTGCAAGGAGGTGCAACCAGTCCATCCTAAAGGAGATCAGTCCTGGGTGTTTACTGGAAGGACTGATGTTGAAGCTGAAACTCCGATACTTTGGTCACCTGAAGCAAAGAGCTGACTCATTTGAAAAGACCCTGATACTGGGAAAGATTGAAGGCAGGAGGAGAAGGGGACAACTGAGGATAAGATGGTTGGATGGCATCACCGACTCAATGGACATGAGATTTGGGTCAACTCCAGCAGTTGGTGATAGACAGGGAAGCCTGGCATACTGTGGTTCATGGGGTCGCAAAGAGTGGAACATGACTGAACGACTGAACTGAACTGAAATCTGACAATACTGAACATTCTTAAGAAACTCTCATTCATTGCTGGTGGGATAAAACATAGTTCTCTTATTTTCAAAGACAATTTTGCAGTTTCTTATAAAAGAAAACTTAGGTTTTACTATAAGATTCAACAATCACAATTCTGTTTACCTAACTTAATAAAAAATGTCTGTGCATAAAAGTTTGCATATAATTATTCACAATAGCTTATTCATAATTGCCCCAAATTGGAAACAATTAAAATTTCCTTCAATAGGTGAAGGAAATAGGTGAATAAACTCTGGAACATTTAGAGAATATAATATTGTGAAGTGATAAAAAAATGAGTTATTAAACCACAAAAATGCATGCATGAGTCAAAAGTGCCTATTTCTAAGTAAGAGGAGATTTTGAAATATCTACGTACTCTGTGATTCCCAGCACATACTATTCTGGAAAACACATTTAAAGATATTAGGTCAGTGGTTGTCAGTGTAGATGTGCACATATAGTGGAGATTGGGATTGTAGAAGGCAAGGGGATGGAATAGGTGAAGTACAGGGCATTTTATAAGAGCAGTGGAATTGTTCTTTTTAATACTGTTATGGTGAATACAAAATGTAGATTTGTCAAAATTCATTGAACTTTATAGCACAAAGAATACTCATCATAAATGAAAAAAATTTTTAAATCATTTATGAGGTCAGAGGATACAGGAATGGAATTTAGGATGTGACAAATGATTTAAATGTATTTAAATTATATGAAACTTTCTTAGTGAAGGGAGTTGGAGAATAAGGTGCTGACCTTTTTGACTTGGGAAATGAATGGAGTTTGTAAGACTAATCGCAAAAGAAATCGTGCATAAGTGCTGTATTCTGGTTGATGAAGTTTTGTCCCATAGGGCACAGGTTAACAATTCTAAAACTATGATGTATGTATACTGGAACTAACAGTTAATTAAATTACTCATGAATGGCCGGAGCCAGAAGTATCACTGTAGGTGGGGGAAGTTCAGATAAGCTAAGGAAGGAGGCTAGAATGATGTACATGGTAATGGATCAGAGTTAGAGGTACCAGTATGAACGTCAGTTCAGTTCCAAGGCTCAGTCGTGTCCGACTCTTTGTGACCCCATGAATCACAGCACGCCAGGCCTCCCTGTCCATCACCAACTCCCGGAGTTCACTCAGACTCACGTCCACCGAGACAGTGATGCCATCCAGCCATCTCACCCTCTGTCGTCTGTTCATACACATACGTATGAACGTATGTGTAGCTTAATATAGACACAGATGGTCACATGTAGAAATGATTATAGATATGTATCTATAAACAGGTTAGCTTTCATATTTAAATCTCCTTGCTTGGCCACTTGAGAGGACATGAAGACAATGGCACCTCAGGAGAAATGAACACAATGAACATTCAACTCTTGGTTTCTAGTACTATTCTTTCATTAAAGGAACCAGAGCTCCTTGGAACAATGGCAAATTTTAGGACGGGGACAGTAAATAAGCAGGACGAATCTAGATCAGAAAGTAAGAAACTGTTCAAATGAAAAGGAGGGTGGAGGTAAGGTAAAAGCGTACTGCAGTCCATGGAAGAATTTGAATGACTAAGGATGAACAATTTGAACAAAATAGAGAGAACAGAGAAACTAAATTGGATTATAATCCAAAGCACAAAATTAATAGTCCATACTGATATAAATAAATGATTGAATAAATAAAAGGAAAGGAATAGACATATCTCCTGTGAAGAATACTTCCAAATGGGTTTATGTAGATATTTGACTCTTAAGGATGTGAAGTATAACCTTCTATTCCTTAAGTGTGAGATGCTCATAGTACCTTCTTTCCAAAGAGTACAATGTGAGAACATGGAAAGTTAGAGTGGGGAAATCTAACAACTACCTCAGCCAGCTGACCAGACTTAAAATCTACAGTGATAGTTCATGAGACAGTATGTACCCTTAGAAGAATGTCACAAGAACAGAACTGTATTTCTCTATGGACTTTCTCACAAAAACCCAGTTTTAATTATAGAAAAAATGAGATAAATTCCAGTTGAAGGACATTCTAAAAACCTGACCAAAATCTCTCAATATTGTCAAGGATATCAAAACAAAGAATGCTAGAGAAATTGCCACAGCCAAAAGGAAATGAAGGAAATAATATGTAATGTGGGATTCTGTATGAAATTCTGAAACAGGTAAAATATAATAGATAAAAACTAAGGAAATCTGAATTAACCATGACCTTTACAAATATTAAGGTACTGATATTCACTCATCAGTGGTGAGAAATACATCATGTGATTATGAAATATTAAGATGTTAACAATAAGAAAAAAACTCGGTATGGACTATATGAAAGTTTTCTGTATTAGCCTTATAATTTTTTATTAAAATTTAAATCTACTCTAAAATAAAAAATTTATATGAATGTATACATACAACATAATAACTTTTAAATAAAATACATAATTAAGATAAAAACCAGTCTGGGAGATTGTATGTAGAAAATACATGCTACCAAAGGTTTCTAAAAATTATTCCGTATAATTGTCTTTGAACTTATTAAACACCAATCCAAAGTAGACTAATTATGCAATAATAATTTTGACTACTATTAATCTTAAGACAAAAGTAAGCAATTTCTCTAGAGAAGGAAAATTTTCTTTATGATTCTAAACTCTATATGTTCACCAGGTTGCCAAGGATTTTTAGAATATATTGACCAAATGCTGTCCATTTAAAAATCAGAAGATAAAGCAGTGAAAGAAACACATAGCCACCTGTGTAAAATGTATCTGTTTCTGTTTCATGTTTTTGCCACTCTGAAAAACCCTTCTTCATTAGGTATTGCATTTTATGAAGAGGTAAACATGCACATATATTCTCCATCCTGTATCGTCAGTACCTAGCACAGTTTTTGTCATGTAATCAACCCTTTATAAATATTTGTCAAATGAATATATAAATGAACAAATTGTGTGTGACCCTAGGTGCTCTTCACTTCACTTTTTATGCATTGCTCTCTGTTTTCCACTATTATCCTTATTTTACTGTACTAAGTTCTCATTTTTTGGACATGTTTCTATTTGTAAACATTTTTACTCTGACTTGTAATATGAGTCATTGTGAGTTTTATTGATTTAAATAGTTTCCCTAAGACTTTCAGACATTAATTAGTTATAAATTTAATAACTTTCTAAGCAGATATATTGGCATTTCCATCATAATATGAAGTAATTTGTAGTTAAAGTGAACAGACAAGTTCAGAAAGAAAAAATCTTGGTTCAAACTTTAAATAATGAATTTTCAAATATAAAAATTTTCAAAAATTTAGAGAGTGTTCATGTTCACATTATGAAACTGACAAAGTGTTACATATGGCAAGGTCCACAGGATAGAACCAGAATCATTCTGTTTATTCCCAATGCTGAGAACAATAACTATAAACATAATTTATTTTAAATAATAAATGGATAATTTTAATAAATTTCTAAGATTTAAATACCATATATAGCTCACTTATAGAAAAGCGGGTTAATAATTTTAAAATGATAATTTTCTTTGAAACATAAATGTAAACCTGCATGTTTATAGATGTTCAAATGCCAAATATGATTATTTTGAAAGCATAATTTGAGTTTATATTCATGTCTCTATTTCAACATAGAAATTCAACCAGACTTTCAAAAGGCCAAAAAAAAAAAAGAAACTCAAGCCAACAGAATCATTTCATTAATTAAATAGACTTTCCATCAAAGCAGTAGTTCTCTGTTGTGACTGAGGAGCAAGTATTTTCAAAGTTCAAATTGATGTTTATTATATCACCAGTGTCCATTTTATGAACAATATTTAATGGTGAGTCTTTTAAATCAAGAAGTAAAATGATGTATTCTCCTGGTTTTGCTCAGTACAATATTTTCCAAGCATCTGTCTTAAATCAACTTTAGAAATTTTGGTTCTCCAGGTTCTCAAAAATGTTGAATGACTGTTTTTGGCTACCTAAACCAAAAGCCAAAAAAGAAAAAACTAGGTACAATATACTGTCTTCAATTTAGTAGTTTGATCCATACAAACTTACATATTCTTTCATATAACTTCCTGGGTGTCATTGCCAAAAAAACTGTTTTATTGATTTGTTTTGTTTTTGGTGACTTCAGTTTATTGCAAACCAGATGTAGCCTTGAAGTTTTAAGTCCAACTGTTCCCAGACTTTATTATCTGGGCATGCAGCCACTACAATGCAGAGTTCTTAAGTAAGTAAGTTCTACGGAAGTATTGACCAGCTTTCCATACCCACAAACACATCCACAGTGTTCTATCTGATAGTGTTGAAAAGTAGTCCTCCTTTTTTTTTCTCTTTGATACACTATTTTCAACTTTCTAACTTCCATTATTCAGATTCTACCAAATTAAGCTATTTCTTCTGTCAAATTTAAGGGTGTTATTTATTTATTTTTTTAATTCACTGGGAACAGAGACTTTTGGATATACAAATAGAATGGGATCATCAAATATTTAGCCACTTTTTTGTAAGCAAGTAATTTATCAATGTAAATGGTAATTGCTCATTGGAGATTTTATAAAATATCTGGGGATATGCAATGGTTAAAAGAGCAAATAAGACATAATAATATTTGTCTCCATGTCTCCAACATGCTGAGCCAAGTCTTGTTGCAAAAAAAAAATAATAATAATATTTGTCATACAATGTTTGCTTGATAATAGGAATAGCACTACTTATAATTCTATGTGCTTTCTAAATATTAATCCCAAAACCTACATAAATTTTTGATGTGTCTATGTTTCTGTTATTTTGAAGATAGGAAAATTGAGCAGAGTGTAACTAGTTGCTGTTTTCCAGTTGGTTAGTGGTCCAACTCATTGTAGCCTTATGGACTGCCACACACCAGGCTTCCCTATCCATCACTAACTCCCAGAGCTTGCTCAAATTCACGTCCAATGAGCCGGTGATGCTATCTAAATGTCTCATCCTCTGCCACCCACTTCTTTTGCCTTCAATCTTTCCCAGAATCAAGGCTTTTTCCAAAGAGGCAGCTCTGCCCATCAGGTGGCCGAAGTATTGGAGTATCCGCTTCAGCACCAGTCCTTCCAATAAGTATTCAGGGTTGATTTCCTTTCTGGTTTGATCTTCTTGATGTCCAAGGTACTCTCAAGAGTCTTTTTCAGCACCACAGTTTGAAAGCTTTAATTTTCAGCTCTCAGCCTTCTTTATGGTCCAACTCTCACATCTGTACATGACTACTGAAAATCTATAGCTTTGACCATACGGACCTTTGTTGGCAAAGTGATTTATTTGCTTTTTTTTTTTACTACTCTGTCTAGTTTTGTCATAGCTTTCCTTCCAAAGAGCATACATCTTTTAATTTCAAGGTTACAGTCACCATTCATAGTGATTTTGGTACAACTTGCCTTGTATCAAACTGATAGTAATTCACAGATTAAAGCTTTAAATCTAGATAATGCTTCTCCAGACATGATGCTCTAACCACTACATTGCATTGTTCTTCCACAATGAACAAGCCATTAGCTGACTTTGCAAAAACAAACAACCAAAGAAAAACTATGCGGCTGCTGTTCATTTATATTGAACTTAAAAACACTGTCATGAAAGTATTCAATATAAGATGCTACTCAACATAGCATTCATATGAAGAAATCAGCCAATATTTATGGATTTTGAAGATGTAATTTTACTGAGTGTAGTTAATAAGTAAAGATTTTTAATGATTTGGGGAGAAGGGAATAAAAAATTTGGGATTGAAGTTATGACTTGGCACCAAAACCATGTACAAATCAATTTGTGACCTTGACAAAATTAAAACTTCTGTGATCATCACTTTGTTCTTAGGGATAAACCCATTAAAATCAAATAAAAAGGCATTAAACCCAGCTGTCAACATTATTTGCATGCTTCTAATTATGAGCAGAGGAATTATTGTAATAAATGTAACCCTTTTTATAATGATCCAGACTGTAACTAAAATGCCATCTGATTCTTATGTAAAAAATACATGTATACATAGTTCCATGCAAATTAGATAGTAAGCCTAGATTTTCAAATATTAAAAAAAATTAATTCAAATTTTACTAGACAGGGAGCAAAAATTTAGGAAACTGGGCAATTCTTTCATTGTTAAAATGATACAAGCTTAATTATATTCTTATGTTCATTAATGGCTGGTGATTTCAGTTTGGACATTAACTTTAGATATCACTTTAGCATTTATTCTGGAACAGGTAAATGTCCTAGATCAGGCATAAAATATTTACCAGCTTCAGTTTAAAAATACAGGTATCATTTGTTTAAACACCACTTGTGCTGGTTTTCTCATTAGTTTATTTTCCATTCACACTATGAATAATTAAACACTATGGATCTTCTCTAAATTTGGACATATGTAAATCTTGGAAACTTCAATAGTTTTCAAATAAGCATATCTCCTTTGGGGACCAGTAATATTCCCAAAGAATTATTTAAAATAAAAGTAGTTTCTGAAGGCAAGGCACCATGTGTATTTACAATGAACTTCCCATTTAATTATAATGTGACTCACTGTAAAATATGATATTAACATGTCAAGTCAATTTCATGCTTTCCTTTTCTCAGGCTATTTAGCACAACAAATTTCACACTAATCAGCTTGAGTATTTAATGTCAAAGATAGGAATTTGGCATTGCTGCATATCTTATGAAACATATATAAGTGTATATGTATTTATGGGAAATGTGTTAATGCATTGAAATTGAAATCAATGTTTAAACATAATTCAAAATATGCTGTAATTGAGTTAAAAAGAAAATAGGATATTCATACTATTGAAGTATACCAATAAATAGAAAATATAAGACATAATTCATAGAAAAACTAGAAAGGAGATTTAAATACCAAAATCTCAAAAATGTTACCTTCATGTGTTATGATGATTAATGACTATCACCTCTTCTTTTTGCATATGGTATATTATTTTCTCTACAATGTGACTACATTATCATTTAATTTGATACACATTAAAAACTTGTGAGCTATATTTCAATTATGTAAAGCTAATTAATAACATAGAGTATGGATTTTTAAAATTCACAGAATATTATTTGAGGCTGGTCCTATTTCTTCATCTGACTGGCTAGGACTCTACTATTAGACCCCTCCACCTGCAGGGCAAAATGTGACTGTCTAACAAAAACTGATAGACTCTATTGGGAGCGCATACTTGTTTGAGGGAGGGGGGACATGGATCTCTACATGACACTTCCACATCCTTGGCTTTTAGCTTGTGACCATGGATAGTACACGCATCTCACACAACTTCAAATGAGGGCACATGTCAAAAGCTCATAGTGTTTCTGGCTTGGGGAATGGCAGGGGCCTGGCATGACACTTAACAGAGAAGGGAAAATACTTTAAGAGAAAAAAAAAAGTGAAGATCCACAAGCTGTGTTCACCCACACCTCTGTCTAACCCAGTAGTCATGTATTTTTCCAACAGACCCAAGCAGTCCCAACTAAGGATAAAATTTATGCTTAACAGAGCAAAGAGTACACTGTCAAACCAGGTGCACAAAATTACATGTTGAAAGAATATTCACTGAATAAAATATAACAATAATAATAAATATCTGCAACTAAAAAGAAGAAATAATGTTTATGCAAAATATCTAATATAAAATCCAAATTGCTCAAGATACAAAGAGTCAAGAGTACAGAACACATACCAAGATAAGATGAAGAGCAATCAAGACTGGCTATGTGAAGAATCAGTCATTAGAACTAAGAGATTCAAGTGGTTGTTAGAACTGTATTCAGTTAGTTCAACATAAATATTTAAGAACATATATTTTAAATGCATGAGATCTCAGTAAAAAAGAAGGAACTTTCAAGAAAGAAACAATGAAAAGAATTGAACGGATTCCTGAGCTGGAAATTGAAATTTTTGAAAAATATATTCCCTGGATGGACTTAGTGAAGTACACATGACACAGGAAAGTGTAAACTGAACATGTATTAACAGACATAATCTAAGGTGAAGAATACAGATAGAAACAGTGAAAATATTAACAGAGTATCAGATGATATCAGAAGATCAGGCATATTTATAACTGGAAAAACAAAGGGGAAGACAGCAAAAATGGGGAAAAATTGGAAAACAAAATTAGTCATAATTTCTCCAAATTTGTTGACAGAAAGTTACAAGATTAACACCAAGCTGAATAAATGCAAATAAGTTTCAGGCTGAGATACATCATATTTAAACTGTTGAAGGCCAAAAATATATAATAAAGCTTGGAAGAAGCACGAGAAAAATCAATATTACATAAAGGGCAACAATGATCCAGTTAATGGCTAACATATTAAAAAAGAAAACATAGAGCCAGAGACAGTGGAAAAACAACTTCAAAAAACAAAAATGAACAAGAAAAACATCCAGAAAAAATGTCTTTCATGAATGAAGGTGAAATAGATAAAAAAGAAAAGTAAGAGAATTAGTCAGGAGCAGACCTCCACCAAGGGAGGGAAGGTAAGGAAATTCTTCACAGTCATACATAATGACATGAAAACTCATATCTTTGGAAAAGAATGAAAAACATCGGAAATGATAAATATCTGAATTAGTACAAGAATACATATTTTTGCCTTTTCCCCATTATTTTATGTAGTAACTATACTTAAGAGGAATAATTATAATAGAGTATTGTACAATTTATATTGTGTATAAACCTACCATAAATAATTCTAACATTGGATGAGATGTGAGAAATGACAAGTAACATCAGAATGTATTTTGAAGTAAATATGTCAAGATATTTAAGAAGTAGATAAATCCATGCATAGGTGAAAATATATAGTTATGAAAGCTTTTACTAGAAACAAAAGTTTCTATACACGTCTAGCGTAATAATTTAACATAAAAATGACATTAACAAAGAAACAGATGGGAGAAAAAACGCAAAGTTGGGATAGAAATAAATGAAATAGAATATCAATAAAAATAAAATAATGCCAAAAACTCGTTCTTTGTGAAAAAATAATAAAAATACCTATAAATCTTTTCAGACTTGCAAGATAAAAGGAAAGACACAAATTGCCATAATCAGAAATGGCATAGAGGACATCATTACAGACTTCTCAGAAAATAAAATAATGTAATGTAATGATGGCCACAGGAAAAACCATAGCCTTGACTGACTAGACGGACCTTTATTGGCAAAGTAATGTCTCTGCTTTTCAATATGCTATCTAGGTTGGTCATAACTTTTCTTCCAAGGAGTAAGCATCTTTTAATTTCATGGATGCAGTCACCATCTGCTGTGATTTGGGAGACCCCCAAAAAAAAGTCTTACGTGGTTTCCACTGTTTCCCCATCTATTTCCCATGAAGTGATGGGACCAGATGCCATGATCTTCATTTCTGAATGTTGAGCTTTAAGCCAACTTTTTCACTCTCCACCTTCACTTTCATCAAGAGGCTTTTTAGTTCCTCTTCACTTTCTGCCATAAGGGTGGTGTCACCTGCATATCTGAAGTTATTGATATTTCTTCCAGCAATCTTGATTCCAGCTTGTGCTTCTTCCAGCCCAGTGTTTCTCATGATGTACTCTGCATATAAGTTAAATAAGTGGGGTGACAATATACAGCCTTGATATACTCCTTTTCCTGTTTGGAACCAGTCTGTTGTTCCATGTCCAGTTCTAACTGTTGCTTCCTGACCTGCATACAGATTTCTCAAGAGGCAGGTCAGGTGGTCTGGTATTCCCATCTCTTTCAGAATTTCCCACAGTTTATTGTGACCACACAATCAAAGGCTTTGGCATAGTCAATAAAGCAGAAATAGATGCTTTTCTGGAACTCTCTTGCTTTTTCCACGATCCAGTGGATGTTGGCAATTTGACCTCTGGTTCCTCTGCCTTTTCTAAAACCAGCTTGAATATCTGGAAGTTCACGGTTCACGTATTGCTGAAGCCTGGCTTGGAGAATTTTGAGCATTACTTTACTAGCATTTGAGATGAGTGCAATTGTTCGGTAGTTAGAGCATTCTTTGGTACAGCCTTTCTTTGGGACTGGAATGAAAACTGACCTTTTCCAGTACTGTGGCCACTGCTGAGTTTTCCAAATTTGCTGGCATATTGAGTGCAGCACTTTCACAGCATCATCTTTCAAGATTTGAAAGAGCTCAACTGGAATTCTGTCACCTCCACTATCTTTGTTCGTAGTCATGCTTTCTAAGGCCCACTTGACTTCACATTCCAGGATGTCTGGCTCTAGGTGAGTGATCATGGTTATCTTGGTCATGAAGATGTTTTTTGTATAGTTCTTCTGTGTGTTCTTGCCACCTCTTCTTAATATCTTCTGCTTCTGTTAGGTCCATACCATATCTGTCCTTTATCAAGCCCATCTTTGCATGAAATGTTCCCTTGGCATCTCTAATTTTCTTGAAGAGATCTCTAGTCTTTCCCATTCTGTTGTTTTCTTCTATTTCTTTGAATTGATTGCTGAGGAAGGCTTTCTTATCTCTTCTTGTTGTTCTTTGGAACTCTGCATTCAGATGCATATATCTTTCCTTTTCTCCTTTGCTTTTCACTTCTCTTCTTTTCACAGCTATTTGTAAGGCCTCCTCAGACAGCCATTTTGCTTTTTTGCATTTCTTTTCCATAGGGGTGGTCTTGATCCCTGTATCCTGTACAATGTCGTGAACCTCAGTCCATAGTTCATCAGGCACTCTGTCTATCAGATCTAGGCCCTTAAATCTATTTCTCTCTTCCACTGTATAATCATAAGGGATTTGATTTAGGTCATACATGAATGGTCTAGTGGTTTTCCCTACTTTTCTTCAATTTCAGTCTGAATTTGGCAATAAGGAGTTCATGATCTGAGCCACAGTCAGCTCCTGGTCTTGTTTTTGTTGACTGTGTAGAGCTTCTCCATCTTTGGCTGCAAAGAATATAATCAATCTGATTTCGGTGTTGACCATCTGGTGATGTCCATGTGTAGAGTCTTCTCTTGTGTTGTTGGAAGAGGGTGTTTGCTATGTCCAGTTCATTTTCTTGGCAAAACTCTATTTGTCTTTGCCCTGCTTCATTCTGTATTCCAAGGCCAAATTTGCCTGTTACTCCAGGTGTTTCTTGACTTCCTACCTTTGCATTCCAATCCCCTATAATGAAAAGGACATCTTTTTTTGGGGTGTTAGTTCTAAAAGGTCTTGTAGGTCTTCATAGAACCGTTCAACTTCAGCTTCTTCAGTGTTACTGGTTGGGGCATAGACTTGGATTATTGTGATATTGGATGGTTTGCCTTGGAAATGAACAGAGATCATTCTGTCATTTTTGAGATTGCATCCAAGTACTGCATTTCATACTCTTTTGTTGACCATGATGGCTACTCCATTTCTTCTGAGGGATTCCTGCCCACAGTAGTAGATATAATGGTCATCTGAGTTAAATTCACTCATTCCAGTCCATTTTAGCTTGCTGATTTCTAGAATGTCGATGTTCATTCTTGCCATCTCCTGTTTGACCACTTCCAATTTGCCTTGATTCATGACCTGACATTCCAGGTTCCTATGCAATATTGCTCTTTACAGCATCGGACCTTGCTTCTATCACCAGTCACATCCACAGCTGGGTATTGTTTTTGCTTTGGCTCCATCCCTTCATTCTTTCTGGAGTTATTTCTCCACTGATCTCCAGTAGCATATTGGGCACCTACTGACCTGGGCAGTTCCTCTTTCAGTATTCTATCATTTTGCCTTTTCATACTGTTCATGGGGTTCTCAAGGCAAGAATACTGAAGTGGTTTGCCATTCCCTTCTCCAATGGACCACATTCTGTCAGACCTCTCCACCATGCCTGCCTGTCTTGGGTTGCCCCACAGGGCATGGCTTAGTTTTATTGAGTTAGACAAGGCTGTGGTCCTAGTGTGATTAGTTTGACTAGTTTTCTGTGAGTATGGTTTCAGTGTGTCTGCCCTCTGATGCCTTCTTGCAACAGCTACTGTCTTACTTGGGTTTGTCTTACCTTGGATGTGGGGTATCTCTTCACGGCTGCTCCAGCAAAGCACAGCCACTGCTCCTTACCTTGGATGAGGGGTTCAAAAGTTCTTATTTCCACATAAGATATATGTCAGATTAACTAAATCTTTGAATTTATTTTGTAAAATAATAGTCTAATGTGCATGTCAGGATGAGTGATTAGACCTGGTGGGTTTTTCTATTACACTTACTTGGATCCCACTAGCTGAATTGTATGTTTACCAAGAGTGGGTTTTATTTTCAAATCTATTATTCCTGATGCAGTTTTTATTAAAAATTATACAAATAAATATAATGTGACCATGTATGTAGAAATCACATAGAATCCTTTGAAATGACAGAAATTCATATACATTTTCTAGATATCACAGAGTGCTTAAAATGTGAAAAATAGTTTTTAAGAAGCTATTTAATAAGGAGTGAGATATGAAAACAACTTTAAGTGATATTTGAGTATTAAAAATGTAAAATATAATTGCACTCAAAGGCTCACACATTTTTGTTTTTTCCTACATGTAGACATGTCTGTATGTTGATAAGTCTAGGCAAAACCAACAAAATCAATATATAAATAGAACATCCAAATTTTTAAAAATGTATCCTTTACTAACACTGGAAAAGTCACTAATATGCAAATTTTAAGGTGAAATTAGGTAATTAAAGTATGCATATGCCATTTTTCATGATTATTTACTTTGATTCATAGCAAATCATGTCAGACTAGGGTCTCTAACATGTTTAGTTTGGACAATTGGTTAAAACATAAAGTATTCTTATGCACAATCACTGCTAACTACTTATTGCATTCTTTGAGCAGAATATAATAAAAATCATTTTGCAGAGGCAATAGCTTTAGATAAGATCAACTGGAAATGTGTGTACCTGCTCAGTTGTGTCTGACTCTCTGTGACCCTATGTATTGCAGCCCACCAGGATTTTCCTGGCCAGAGAATTGAACCCATGTCTCCAGCATCTCCTGCATTGGTAGACTGCTTCTTTACCACTGAGCAATTTGGGAAGCCCAATTTGGAAATGGATATTTACAAAATGTATTTGCACAGTTTACTTAAATATGTGACTTATGAAGATACAAGATACAAACCTAAATTAATATGATTTTATGAATAATAAAATTAAATAAATTTTTGTTTTTTATAAAAATAACATACATTTTAATAAAATAAATATAAAAATAAAATTAAAAGAAAAACACCAATACAGTATACTAACGCATATATATGGAATTTAGAAAGATGGTAACAATAACCCTGTGTACGAGACTGCAAAAGAGACACCGATGTATAGATCAGTCTTATGAACTCTGTGGGAAAGGGAGAAGGTGGGGAGATTTGGGAGAATAGCATTGAAACATGTATAATATCATGTATGAAACGAGTCGCCAGTCCAGGTTCGATGCACAGTACTGGATGCTTGGGGCTGGTGCACTGGGATGACCCAGAGGGAGGGTAGGGGAGGGAGGAGGGAGGAGGGTTCAGGATGGGGAACGCGGGTATACCTGTGGCGGATTCATTTCAATATTTGGCAAAACTAATACAATATTGTAAAGTTTAAAAATAAAATAAAATTTAAAAAAATTAAAAAAAAATTAAAATAATAAAATAAAATTCATAATCTTTTAATGAATATATGTTTTTCATAGTAAATATTTAATTCTTATAAGTTTCAAAGAATAAAATGATCATAAAGGTATTTGATTGCCTTTTTCAGTTACTAAAAGTTATGCCTGATTGTTTGAGACCCCATGGACCACAGCACACCAGGCTTCCCTGTCATTCAGTACCTCCTGGAGTTTGATCAAACTCGTGTCCATTGATTCCGTGAGGCCATCTAACTATCTCATTCTCTGCTGCTCTCTTTTCCTCCAGCCCTCAATCTTTCCATGCATAAGGGTCTTTTACAATGAGTCAGCTCTGCATCAGGTGATCAAAGTATTTGAGCTTCAGCTTATCCGTCCTTCTGATGAATATTCAGGGTTAATTTCCTTTAGAATTGACCGATTTGATCTCCTGGCTGTCCAAGGAACTCTCAAGAGTCTTCAGAGAACAATTTAAAAGCATCAGTTGTTCGGTGCTCAGCCTTCTTTAATGGTCCAACTCTCACATCTATACACGACTACTGGAAGAATCAGCTTTGACTATATGGATCTTTGTTGGCAAAGTGATGTCTAAAGAGGAAATGTCTTTAATTTCATGGCTTCAGTCACCATCCATAGCCCAAGAAAATAAAATGTGACTGCTTCTACTTATTCACTTTTATTTGCCATGAAGTGATAGGACTGGATACCATGATTTTAGTTTTTTGAATGTTGAATTTTAAGGCAGGTTTTTCACTTCTCTTTTACCCTCAAGAGGCCCTTTATTTCCTCTTCACTTTCTGCCATTAGAGAGTTATCATCTGCATATCTGAGGTTATTGATATATGTCCTGGAAATCTTGATTCCAGCTGTGAGTCATCTACCCCAGCATTATGCATGATGTACTCTGCAGATAAATTAAATAAGCATGGTGACAATATACAGCCTTAACATATCTCTTTTCCAGCTTTGAAGCAGTTCATTGTTCCATGTCCAGTTCTAAATGTTGCGTCTTGACTTGCATGCAGGTTGCTTAGGTGACAGGTAAGTAGTCTGGTATTCCCATCTCTTGAAGTTTTCCAAAGTTTGTTGTGATCCACATAGTCAAAGGCTTAGCATAATCAATGAAGCAGAGGTAGATGCTTTTTTTTCTTTTTCTGGAATCCCCTTGCTTTCTCTATGATCCAATGAATGTTGGCAATTTGATCTCTTCTTCCTCTGCCTTATCTAAATCCAGCTTGAACACGTGGAAGCTCTCAATCCATACACTATTGAAGGCTAACTTGAAGGATTTTGAGCATTACTTTGCTAATATGCAAAATGAGCACAATTGTCCAGTAGTTAGAACATTCTTTGGCATTGCGTTTATTTTGAATTGGAATGAAAATGACCTTTTCCCAGTCCTGTGGCCATTGCTGAGTTTTCCATATTTGCTGGCATATTGAGATTAGTACTTTTTTTAAAATTTTATTTTATTTTTTAACTTTACAATATTGTATTGGTTTTGCCATAGTACTTTAACAGCATCATCTTTTAGGACTTTAAATAGCTCCGCTGGAATCCTATCACCTCCACTAGTTTGTTTGTAGTAATGCTTCCTAAGGCCCACTTTACTTCATACTCCAGGATATCTGGCTCTGGACAAGTGACCACACCATCATGGTTATCTGGGTCTTTAAGATATTTTTGTACAATTCTTCTCGGTATTCTTGCCATCTCTTCTTAATTTCTTCTGCCTCTGTTAGGTCTTTACAGTTTCTATCCTTATCTGCCCATCCATGTCAGAAATGTTCCCTTGACAGCTCCAAATTTCCTTGAAGAGATCTCTAGTCATTCCCATTCTATTGTTTTCCTCTATTTCTTCACATTGCTCACTTGCTATTCTTTGGAACTCTGCATTCAGTTGGATATATCCTTCTCTTTCTCCTTTGCTTTTCATTTCTTTTCTTTCCTCAACTATTTGTAAAGCTTCCTCAGACAATCACCTTGCTTTCTTGTATTTGCTTTTCTTAGGGATGGTTTTGGTCACTGCTTTTGGTACAATATTATAAACCTCTGTCCATAGCTCTCAAGCACTCTGTCTACCAGCTGTAATCTCTTGAATTTATTAGTCACCTCCACTGTGTAATCATAAGGGATTTGATTTAGGTCATACCTGAATGGTCTAGTAGTTTTCCTTACTTTCTTTAATCTAAGCCCAAATTTTGCAATAAGGAGCTCATGATCTGAGCCACAGTCAGCTCCAGGTTTTGTTTTAGCTGACTGTATAGAATTTCTCCATCTTTGACAAGAAATAATATAATCAATGTGATTTCGGTATTGACTATCTGGTGATGTCCATGCATAAAGTCCTCTCCTGGGTTTGTTGGAAAGTATGTTTGCTATGACCAGTCTTGACAAAATTCTGTTAGCCTTTGTCATGTTTCAATTTGTACTCCAAGGCCAAACTTGCCTGTTATGCCAGGTATCTTTTGACTTACTTCTTTTGCATCTCCAATCCCCTATGAAGAAAAGGACTTTTTTTTTTTTTTTTTAAATGGTGTTAGTTCTAGAAGGTCTTGAGTGGCTCCTCATAGAGCCATTCAACTTTGTTTTCTTCAGGGTTGGTGGTTGGGGCATAGACTTGAATTACTGTGATGTGAATGGTTAATTTTGGAAATGAACCATTTTGTTGTATTTAAGATTGCACCCAAGTACTGCATTTCAGGCTCTTTGGTTGACTTTGAGGGTTACTCCATTTCTTCTCTTTCCCACAGTAGTAGATATAATGGTCATGTGAATTAAATTCTCCCATTCCCATTCATTTTAGTTCACTGATTCCTAAGATGTTGTTCTTCACTCTTGTCATATGCTGCTTGACCATGTCCAATTTATCTTGATTCATGAACCAAATATTTCAGGTTCCTCTGCAATATTGTTCTTTATAGCATCAAGCTTCACTTTCACCACCAGATACATCCACAATTGAGTGTCATTTCTGCTTTGACCCAGCTGTTTCCTTCTTTCTAAACCTGTTAGTAATTCCGTTCTACTCTTCCACAGTAGTATATTGGATACCTCCTGACCTGGAGGGCTCATCTTCTGGTGTCCTATCTTTCTGCCTTTTCATACAGTTCATGTGTTCTTACAGCAAAAAATACTGGAGTGGTTTGCCATTCCCTCTTCCAGTGGACCTCATTTCATCAGAACTCTTCACTATGACCTGTCTTGGGTTGCCCTGCATGGCATGGCTCATGGCTTCATTGAATTACAAAGCACCATTACCACCACAATTCTGTGATCCATGAAGGGGTTGATTGCATTAAACTCCCACAAAATTATGTTCCTTGGGAATTAGATACTATTTTTCTGTCATAAGTCAGTAAACATATTGAGAAGGTGTAGGTTTTCTGCAACATTTGTATCACAGACAGTTTTCTAAATTATTGCAACCACAGTTACAGAGCTTCCAAAGGAGGAAAGAAAATCCTATGAATTAAAAAAAAAGTCTTTATTTCCCTCATCTATTAATATTTAAATACAAAGAGAATCATTTTTCAAAGATATTGAAGTTATTCCAGTGGGTATTGAAATAATAGTTGGGTCATCTTTACTAATTCAAATAATTTTCATTGAGCTCTAAGGAGGTAAGTCTCAGCTCTATATTTGTCATGTGTTATAAAAGGATTTTCTTTGTATTAGTATTTATTCAGATGGAATTATGAGAGTGAATACATATTTGGGTAGCAATTCTTATCTCTTTAATTATAGGCCATAAATCTTGGCTTAATTTTATAATTTCTGGCATAGGTTAGCATATTTGGTAAAAATAAGTGACATAAATCAATCTTAGAGCTTATTTTTAGTTAACACAGAGACATATAGAACTAGACATTTTAAAATGAATTAATACATGTAATCACCACAGCATATACCTGTGGTGATTACATGTATTACAACAAATACCTACATATACCTTTACAAAAAGAAATTTACTCCCAGTTTAAAGAAGAGGAAATCGAATCACAAATAAGGCTCAGTAAGTTGTCTCAGTTCAATTCAGTTGCTCAGTAGTGTCCAGCTCTTTGTGACCCCACAGACTGCAGTATGCCAGGCTCCCCTGTCCATCACCAACTCCCAGAGCCTACTCAAATTCATGTCCATTGAGTTAGTGATGCCATCCAACTATCTCATCCTCTGTCATCCTCTTCTGATCCTGTCTTCAATCATTTCCAGCATCAGGGTTTTTTCAAATGAGTCAGTTCTTAGCATCAAGTGGCCAAAGTATTGGAGTTTCAGCTTCAACATTAATCCTTCCAATGAATATTCAGAACTGATTTCCTTTAGGATTGACTGGTTGGATCTCCTTGTGGTCCAAGGGACTCTCAAGAGTCTTCATCAATACCACAGTTGAAAAGCATCAATTCTTCCACGCTCAGCTTTCTTTATAGTCCAATTCTCACATCCATACATGACCACTGGAAAAACCATAGCCTTGACTAGATGGACCTTTGTTGCCAAAGTCATGTCTCTGCTTTTGAATATGCTATCTAGGTTGGTCATAACTTCTTCCAAGGAGCAAGTGTCTTTTAATTTCATGACTGCAGTCACCATCTGCAGTGATTTTGGAGCCCCCCCAGAATAAAGTCTCTCACAGTTTCCATTGTTTCCCCATCTATTTTCCATGAAGTGATGGGACCAGATGCCATGATCTTAGTTTTCTGAAAGTTGAGATTTAAGCCAACTTGTCTAGTGCCACAGAAAGAAGATAAGATGAAATTAAATTTCAAATCTAGTCAGTTTGATAATAGTGCCTGCCTTTCTAAAACCACATTGAGTGGTTGCCACTAAATCTGAGTAGAAAATTAATGGCAACCTCACTTCATTTGTAATTAAAAAAAAAGAAACCTTAATATAGTTGCTAATAATGAGTAGTGTGCTGTGAAGTAAGAAATATCTAGTCATGTTGTCTAGTCACCATCAATAATCAGTTTAGGATGTTATTTCACTGGGCGTAATTTTCCTTCTGACAGGATAGATGAGGCTTCTTTCAACAATATCCTTAAACACCACAGAAATAAATAGGAAATCCAAACTCATTGTTTAAAATAATAGTGCCAGGCAAAGCATGTGCTGAAAATAACTAGTTCAGGGCTGCAAATTGCTGCAGTTAGATGAAAATAAGAGCACTACAAGTTATTTGGGGAAGATTGTAAGATTCTGTAACTAAAAATCATTTGTAAAGACGATACAAGGTTTTCATCAAGCCTCCCTGCATAAGGCCCACAGCTAGTGGCAAATTATACTGAAGAACTCGACATGTGGTATAGTCTTTTACCACATTTGCAGTATTATAAATATCCCTAGAAACTGAATAGGGCTATAGTCTAAACTTTCAGGTAAGCTACCTTTCTCTAAGTTGAGGTAACTTGGTTAAATAGCATAATTACAAGAAGTGCAATGCTAGCCTCTCATAAATAGCATATTTTAGACATTTTACTAAAGTTGACAGGGCTAAAATAGATTTATTTTCTTAGAGAAAAAATGTCTTATGAACCAAAATCAATTTACGTATCAATAAATATGACCATGAGGCATATTTATCAGTAGTATCACCCTTTAATTTTCCTCTTCAGTGTAGAATTAAAACTTCTTAGAATATAAAGGTATTTATATCAGGCAGCTAAAATAAGTTCATTTGCTTATATTTCCAGAGCAGGTAAAAATAAAGTATCAGTATCATTTTAACCAAGATGATGAACAGCATGGGATGCTAAGCTTATGAGGAGTGCTTGCAGAAATATTCTGAAGCACAGTCTCATTGCAGCTAGTTCTCCTAACTGCTTCCTGGGTTTGCTTAATACATTTTTCCCTCTGAGCAACATCTTCTAAAAACACACTTCCTATTTAGCAATGAATTACTATACACATAATAGGAATATTGACACATACAGTTCCATATACTAAGCAGAAAGTAACCCTTCCCTGCGAGGCATGCACCTATGGCAATAAAAATTGTATGTAAGAACTGTAATCATTTTAATAATACTACAATTGCAATAACTAACATACTTGAGCAAACACAATAGAAAAGATGAATATTATTTCATAAAACATTTAATCTCCAAAATTTCACCATGCAGATGTAAACATTATATAATCATAAAAACATCATTGCTAATTCATATATATATATGTATCTTAGAGTTGAATGAATATACAGCTAAAAGAATGAATAGAAGGGTTGATGAATGAGTGGAAGTGATAGAAAAATAAGCAGAAATATGCAAAGATGCATGGATTATATATATATATATATATATATATAGAGAGAGAGAGAGAGAGAGAGAGAGATGAAATGGTTTTATATGATTATTATGTGAATAAACTGGTCATAGCAGTATGGAGATAGAAACCACCTCATCCAACAACACAAGAGACAACTCTACACATGGACATCACCAGATGATCAATACCAAAGTCAGATTGATTATACTCTTTGCAGCCAAACATGGAGAAGCTCTATACAGTCAGCAAAAACAAGACTGGGAGCTGATTGTGGCTCAGATCATGAACTCCTTACTGCAAAATTCAGACATAAATTGAAGAAAATAGGGAAAACCAGTAGACCATTCAGGTATGACCTAAATCAAAGCCTTATGATTATACAGTGGAAGTGACAAATAGATTCAAGGGATTAGATTTGATAGACTGCCTGAAGCACTATAGATGGAGGTCCATGACATTGTACAGGAGGCAGTGATCAAGATCATCCCCAAGAAAAATGAATGCAAAAAGGCAAAATGGTTATCTGAGGAAGACTTACAAATAGCTGAGAAAACAAGAGTAGCTAAAGGCAAAGGAGAAAAGAAAAGATATTGCCATCTGAATGCAGAGTTCCAAAGAAGAGCAAAGAGAGATAAGCCTTCCTTAGTGATCAATGTAAAGAAATAGAGAAAAACAATAGAATGGGAAAGACTAGACATCTCTTCAAGAAAATTAGATACCAAGGGAACATTTCAAGAAAAGATGGGCACAAAAAAAGGAGAGAAATGCAACAGAAGCAGAAGATATTAAGAAAAGGTGGCAAGAATACACAGAACTAGACAAAAAAGATCTTCATGACCCAGAAAACCACGATGGTGCAATCACTCATCTAGAGCCAGGTAACCTGGACTGTGAAGTCAAGAGGGCCTTAGGAAGCATCACTATGAGCAAAGCTAGTGGAGATGATGGAATTCCAGGTAAGCTATTTCAAATCCTGAAAGATGATGCTGTGAAAGTGCTGCACTCAATATGCCAGCAAATTGGGAAAACTCAGCAGTGGCCACAAGACTGGAAAAGGTCCGTTTTCATTCCAATCCCAAAGAAAGGCGATGCCAAAGAATGTTCAAACTACCACATAATTGCATTCATCTCACAGGATAGCAAAATAATGCTCAAAATTCTCCAACCGAGGCTTCAACAGTACATGAACCATGAACTTTCAGATGCTCAAGATGGATTTACAAAAGGCAGAGGAACCAGAGATCAAATTTCCAACAACTGTTGCCTCATCAAAAAAGCAAGGGAGTTCCAGAAAAACATATGCTTCTGCTTTATTGACTACACTAAATCCTTTGACTGTGTAGGTCACAACAAACTGTGAAAATTCTTAACAGATGGGAATACCAGACAACTTTACCTGCTTCCTGAGAAATCTGTATGCATGTCAAAAAAGCAACAGCTAGAACCAAACATGGAACAATGGACTGATTCAAAATTGGGAAAGGCTGTATATTGTCACACTATTTATTTAACTTATATCCAGAGTACATCATGCAAAATGCAGAGCTGGTTGAAGCACATGCTGGAATCAAGATTACCGGGGCAAATATCCTTAACCTCAGATATGCAGCTGGCCACCACCCTTATGGCAGAAAGCTAAGAGGAATTAAAGAGCCTCTTGGTGAAAGTCAAAGAGGAGAGTGAAAAAGCCCACTTAAAACTCACCATTTAAAAAACTAAGATCTTTCCATCCAGTCCCATTACTTCATGGCAAATAGATGGGGAAACAGTGGACACCGTGAGAGACTATTTTCTTGGACTCCAAAATCACTGCAGATGGTGACTGCAGCCATGAAATTAAAAGACACTTGCTCCTTGGAAGAAGAGCTATGACCAATCTAGATAGCATATCAAAACGCAGAAATATTACTCTGACAACAAAGGTCTGTGTAGTCAAAGCTGTGGTTTTTCCAGTAGCCATGTGTGGATGTGAGAGTTGGACCAAAGAGAAAGCTGAGCACCAAAGAATTGATGCTTTTGAACTGTGGTTTGGAGAAGGCTCTTGAAGAGTCCCTTGGAGACTCTCTGCCAGGAAATCCAACCAGTCAATCCTAAAGGAAATCAGTCCTGAATGTTCATTGGAAGGACGTGCTGAAGCTGAAGCTTTAATACTTTGGCCACTTGATGCAAAGAACTGATTGGAAAAGACCTTGATGCTAGGAAAGATTGAAGGCAGGAGGAGAAGGGGACTACAGAGGATGAGACAGTTGGATGGTATCACCGACTAGATGGAAATGAGTTTGTGAAAGCTCTGGGAGTTGCTGATGGACAGGGAATACAGACGTTCTGCAGTCTATGGGGCCGCAAAGAGTTGGACATGATTGAGTTACTGCACTGAACTGAACTGATGTGACTATACACATAAAATATAATCAAATATATAAAATCAAAAAATAAAATCACATATATTTTAGTATTAAAACATTAACTATTTCTAAATGAAAATGTCACCTGATAGGTATATCTTATACTCCAATCTCCAACTGAATCTCTTTCTATTGAAAAAAAAAAAGCACAAAATTTTATCACCCCATGTCCTACATGTTCTATTATAATATTGTTCATAAATGGTTATTGCTTTTTTATTTTCCTTTTTTTATTCTTTGGAATGTATCATTTCTACTGATAAATCTGGTCTTATTCTTACCTTTTGATTTCCTTACTTATTGTAGGGGAATCAGAAAACTCCCATTCTGCTGTTGTTTTCTTTAGGTTATTTTATCAGTAATTTTGTCATCACAAGCCTTGACATCATGTTTTTTGTGGTTATCTTGTTTGGTCTTTTACTGAGCCTACTGGATTTCTGGGTTTACAGTTTTTATGAAATTGGGAAATTTTTTTGGTCATTAATTAGTCACATATTTTCTTACTCCTCTTTTCTGCCACTCCAATATATGTACTTCTCTAGGATCGCTGAGACTTCTTTTCCTGAGTATTGTTTTCATGTACACTTCAGTTTTTATAGTGTTTTTATTCCTTTTGCAGTACCTAATCTTGTGTTATGCCAATTATTTTTAAAAAATCATATATATTTAGTTTTCACCTATACAATTTAAATTTTTATGTCATCCCCTTATCTCCACATTTGGTTCATAGTTTCTCTTAAATCTTTCAGCTATGTATAATACACTTTTAAAAAGATTTGTCAGAGAAATTCTTTCCTGTCATTTCTAGATCTATCTTTTCCTAATGATGGATAGTTCTATTTCTTGGATGAGGTTCTTTTTCAGTTTCTTTGCATGAGTAATCTTTGACTTATTGAGTACAATATTGAGCACAATATCACTGTTGAATATTGGATTTTGTTATCTTCCTTTAACGAAATGTTTGAATTTGTTTTGAAGTAGGTATGCAAGAAACTTGCACATCAGCATTATTTTCAATTCCTTTTGAAAAGTTTTCTTAAGGCACTTTATTGTCCTATAAAGCTGCTGCTGCTGCTGCTGCTAATTCGCTTCAGTCGTGTCCGACTCTGTTTGACCCATAGACGGCAGCCCACCAGGCTCCCCCGTCCCTCGGATTCTCCAGGCAAGAACACTGGAGTGGGTTGCCATTGCCTTCTCCAATGCATGAAAGTGAAAAGTGAAAGTGAAGTTGCTTAGTCCTGTCTGACTCTTCGCAACCCCATGGACTGCAGCCTACCAGGCTCCTCCATCCATGGGATTTTCTAGGCAAAAGTACTGGAGTGAGGTGCCATTGCCTTCTCTGTGACAAGCTACTTTAGCTCAATTATTGATGCAAGAACATTCTGGAGTTTCTACTGAATACCCTGTATATTAAATCAGGACTTGACTTTAGCTGGTTGGAATTTGAATTTTGATTGTAACGTGTGAAATCTAAATTGCTTAGTTTATATGTATACAAAGCCTTATAGTATTTTACCAAGCCCATGATCAGTTTGTATTTAGCAAAGGCCCTAGGTTATCTCATGACTATTTCCAGAGCTATGTTTCTGTCATAATTTCCTCCTGTTTCTCTGCTCCACCAACTCCAGCTAACTAAGCCTTAACACATTCTGTTCACTTCCTTGTTAACTCAGTAACACTACTATGCTTTTCTTGGATTCCCTTCTCTTATACTTAATTCTGGAAGATGCCTCCAGAGAACACTGAGGTATTCATTGTGCACAGCTCATTTGCCTCCTTCTTCCTTGCATCACATTCACATACTACCTGTGGTCTGAGTAAGAAAATAACAGTTTCATGTATCTCATCCAATTTTATAGTGAAGAAAATAATTAGTGAAAGTGATAGCGATAGTGCCAGAACTGAAAGTAAGAATTTTGTTTTTAAACTTTTCTTTTTCATATAAGCATTTAAACCTACAAATTTACTTTTCCCTGGTTAACTCTGTCTCACAAATGTTGATATACTATGTTGTAATACCATTCAATGTACAATATACATGTACTGTGAGTTCTTCTTTGAAGTCTAGTTATTTCACTGTATGTTGTCTTCCAAAAATGTGAGAGCTTTGAAAAATACCTTAATGTTACTAGATTGAATCATCTCTGGTAAATAATATGCTTTGCATAATTTAAATCTTGTAAAAATTGTAGGTATTAATTTTTTATGCTATTAAAAATGGTCTGTCTTGGTGAAAGTTCTATGTGCTCATTCTGAAGTTGTTATATGTACTATTATCCTGTCAACTGTATAAAAATCATATGATGATATTGGCACTAGTGGTAAAGAACCCACCTGCCAATGTAGGAGACATAAGAAATGCAGGGTTGATCCCTGGGTCAGGAAGAGCCCCTGGAGGTGGGCATGGCAACCCACTCCAGTTTTCTTGCCTGGAGAATCCCATGGACAGAGGAGCCTGGTGGGCTACAGTCCACGGGGTCATGCAGAGTCACACATGACTGAAACAACTTAGCACATAAAAGTAATTAATAATTTATTCATTTAATCTCAGTGTTATCAAAAGTCTATAATTATAATTTTGTCTATTTCTCTTTTCAATTGCTTAGTTTTGTGTATTTTCAACATTTTAGCACTTGTTTCCTCTGAGGCCCATAACATCTGCATCTGATTAACCTCATGATGTTTTGCCATTTGCATTCATAACCAAACCCTTAGCCAGAGACCCATCAGGTGCTGCCACACAGACCTGTAGAGCCTACATTTATGAGTTTTTCCCTCCTCTGGTCAGTCTCACATATTCCAGTAGTGTTAGAACTCCCACACTCTGATATCTGACTCTTCAGTTAAAATCAAACAAACAAAACCCAGTGCTGTACTTGTACCCCACTTCCCTCTACTGCAGCTGGAAAATTGTCCCAGACAGATGCTAAACTGTCTTAAGGCACTTATTTCAGAGATGTGTCTTATATTAACAGCCAAAGTCTAGGAACTGTGGTGTCATATAATTATTATAATTATCTGTGTAAAAAGGCTATCATTTAATCATGTAACTTACTCTGTCATGACCTAAATCAAATTTCTGTTTTATTGTTTGATGTTGAACAATTTTGCCTGATATTAATACATTTTATCAATTCTTTCGATTTGAAGATAAATTCTTCTTTTTGTTAAAAAACAATTTCTCCATTTAGAAAGGAAAAATCTGTTCAATTCCAAGTTTCCTAAAACAGTAAAAGTCTGTTTTTCATTTATTGATTTGTATTACCTTTTATATCTACAAACTTCTCTATTTTTTTCTCTAAATTTATAAGGCAATTTGAACTATGTTCTCCATGTTATTACTTTGATTTTAAACTATGTTTGGTTAAAGTTTTGCTATTTATATTTTCTTTAACAATTCTATATTGATACCCTTTGGATGCCTTTTTTAAAGCTTGAAATCTTCATTGAATCTCTATTCAGTTGTCTTAACATTCATGTTTTAGTTTATTTTGTCATTTAAAACTTTTTATGGTGAAGAAGAGCATTGTAAAATGACTGTATTGTGTGTGTGTGTGTGTGTATTCACATCATATGCTGATATCTCTTATCCTCAGTAGTTTTTGTTTACCATATTTGTCTTTACTTTTAGTGATATTTAAAAAGAAGTTCTCTCTCTTGATTTCCATTAATCTAAAGTTGGAGAATTCCTATAGAACACATGTCTCTCACATCTAAAATTTTTTTTTTTTTACCTTCAGCTGTTTGAAGCAGAGTATTGAATTTCTGTTTTGTTTTTTTATTGTCTGACAGCACAGAATCAAATTCATTAGATTCTTGATATATAAATATGTTTGATGTAGGAGAAAATATGTGAATAATCATTTTGTTGGATATGAATATTCTTCACTTTTATGTAGTTTTTTTAAATTCCTATACCAGGTTTCATTCCATCTATTCAGAGATATTTTTAATCTCTATTCAGTTACATTATTTTCCTCCTTACTGGAAATACCTGGTATCTCTGATTTAGAAATACTTTCAATTTCAATGAATTATTTTTCTTTTAATTACGTATTTCTTACAATTCTTTTAATTAAAATCTCTCCCTAAAAACTACACCTCATTTGAAAGTGCAGCAGGTACATGATGACTAACACCTTGGTTTGGGGCCATTGTTTATTAAGCCATAATGGTGTGGGAAAATGATAGCATTCTTTTTCTTCATGCTACCTAATAACTTCCCTGTGAGTTCTGTCTTATTTGTTTTCCCTTTAGTTTTTAATTTTTTAAAATCTATTCATTATTGAAAGTAATAAAATTTTGATTCATAAGGGTAATTGGTACATTGTCCTTAAAAAAAAAATCTCTTTCTATAAGAATTGATGTTGTTCGGTCATCAGGTGGTGTCCAACTCTTCACAACCACCTAGACTGCAAAACAGCAGGCTTCCTTGTCCCTCACCATCTCCCAGTGTTTGCCCAAGTTCATGGCCATTGAATCAGTGCTGCTATCCAACCATCTCACCTCTGTTGGCCTCTTCTCCTTCTGCCTTCAATTTTTCTCAGCATCAGCGTCTTTTCCAATGAGTCAGTTGTTTGTGTCAAGTGGCAATAATATTGGAGCTTAGCTTCAGCTTCCACTGAATATTCAGGGTTGATTTCCTTTAGGATTGACTAGTTTGATCTCCTTGCAGTCCAAGGGACTCTCAAGAGTCTTCTCCAGCTCCACAGTTCAAAAGCATCATTTCTTTGGCCCTCTGCCTTCTTTATGATCCAGCTTTCACATCTGTACATGACTACTGGAAATATCATAGCCTATTTGTCAGTAAAGTCATATCTTTGCTTTTTAACACATATCTAGGCTTGCAAAATTTTCCTGCCAAGAAGCAATTGTGTTCTAATTTCATGGCTGCAGTCACCCTCTGCAGTGATTTTAGAGCCTAAGAAGAAGAAATCTGTCACTGTTTCCACCTTTTCCTTTTCTATTGGCCATAAAATGATGGGACCTGATGCCATGATCTTAGTCTTTCTTTTTTTTTTTTTTTTAATACTGTTTTAAGCTGGTTTTTTCACTCACCTCCTTCCCACTCATCAAAAGGCTCTTTAGTTCCTCTTTGCTTTCTGCCATTAGAGTGGTATCATCCACATACCTGAAATTGTTGATATTTCTCCCAGCAATCTTGATTCCAGCTTGTAACTCACCAAGCCTGGCATTTCACATGATGTGCTCTGCGTATAGGTTCAACAAATGGGGTGAAAATCAACAGACTTGTACTCCTGTCTCAAACCTGAGCCAGTTAGTTGTTCCATGAGTGAGTGAGTGAAGCCGCTCAGTCATGTCTGACTCTTTGCGACCCAGTGGACTGTAGCCCACCAGGCTCCTCCGTCCGTAGGATTCTCCAGGCAAGAATACTGGAATGGGTTGCCATTTGCTTCTCCAGGGGATCTTCCTGACCCAGGGATTGAACCCAGGTCTCCTGCATTGCAGGCAGACGCTTTAACCTATGACCAGAGGGTTCTAACTGTTGCTTCTTGAACTGCATAAGATTTCTAAGGAGACAGGTAAGATGACCTGATATTTCTGTATCTTTAAGAGTTTTCCACAGTTTGTTATGATCCACACAGTCAAAAGCTTTAGTGTAGTCAATGACACGGAGGTAGATGTTTTTCTGGAATTCCCTTGCTTTCTTTATGATTCAGTGAATATTGGCAGTTGATCTCTGGTTTCTCTACCTTTTCTAAATGCAGACTGAACATTTGGAAGTTCTCAGTCCATATAATGCTGAAGCATAGCTTGAAGGATTTTGAACATAATCTTACTAGAGAATAAGTATAATTATCCAGTGATTTGAACAGTCTTTAGTACTGCCTTTCTTAAGAATTGGGAAGAAGATTGATCTTTTCCAATCCTATGGCCACTGCTGAGTTTTCCAAATTTGCTGACATATTGAGTGCAGCACCTTAATAGCATCATCTTTTAGGAGTTTAAATAACTCAACTGGAATTCCGTAACTTCCACTAACTTTATTGGCTTCAGTGCTTCCTAAGGTCCACTGGCTTCACACTCCAGAATATCTGGCTCTGGACAAGTGACCACACCATCATGGTTATCTGGGTCATTAAGATCTTTTTGTATAGTTCTTCTGGGTGTTCTTGCCATCTCTTCTTGATCTCTTCTTCTTCTATTAGGTCTTTACTGTTTCTGTCTTTATTGTGTTCATCTTTGGATGAAATATTCCTTTGACATTTTAAATTTTCTTGAAGAGAACTCTAATCTTTCCACTTTTGTTGCTTTACTCTGTTTCTTTGCATTGTTAATTGAATAAGGCCTTCTAGTCTCAACTTGTTCTCTGAAACTAAATTTTGTTGGGTGTACCTTTCCTTTTTTCCCTTGCCTTCTGCTTCTCTTCTTTCTTCAACTATGTAAAGCCTCCTCAGACAAACACTTTGTCTTCATGAATTTATTTTTCTTTGGTATGATTTTATCCTCTGCCTCCTGTACAATACTATGAACTTTTCCCATAGTTCTTCAGGCACCTTGTTTAGTCGTTGTTGTTGTTCAGATGCTCAGTCATGTCCATTTTTTTTGTGACCCCATGGACTGTAGCACACCAGGCTTTCCTGTAAGCATCTCCTGGAACTTGCACAAACTCATGTCCATTGAGTTGATGATGCCATACACATTCTTGTTGCCCTCATCCCCTTCTCTTCCTGTCTTCAATCTTTCCCAGCATTGGGTCTTTTCTAGTGAGTTAGATCTTCACATCAGGTGGGAAAAATATTGAGTTTCAGCTTCAACATCAGTCCTTCCAATGAAAACTCAGGACTGATCTCCTCTAGGAGGGACTGGTTGGATCTCCTTGCAGTCCGAGGGACTCTCAAGAGTCTTCTCCAACACCACAGTTCAAAAGCATCAACTCTTTGGCATTCAGCTTTCTTTATAGTCCAACTCTCATATCCACACGTGACCACTGGAAAAACTGTAGCTTTGACTAGACAGACTTTTGTTTGCAAAGTAATGTCTCTGCTTTTTAATATGCTGTCTAGTTTGGTCATAACTTTCCTTCCAAGGAGTAAGTGTCTTTTAATTTCATGGCTGCAGTCACCATCTGCAGTGATTTTGGAGCCCAGAAAAAACTGAAGTCTGCCACTGTTTCCACTGTTTCCCCATCTATTTGCCATGAAGTGATGGGACTGGATGCTATGATCTTAGTTTTCCGAATGTAGAGATTTAAGCCAACTTTTTCAACTCTCCTCTTTCACTTTCATCAAGAGGCTCTTTAGTTCTTTACTTTCTGCCGTAAGGGTGGTGTCATCTGCACATCTGAGGTTATTGATATTTCTCCCATCCATACATTACTATTGGAAAAACCATAGCTTTGACTATACAGATGTTTGTCAGCAAAGTAGTGTCTGCTTTTTAATATGCTGTCTAGGTTGATCATAGCTTTTCTTCCAAGTACCAAGATTTTTTAAATTTCATGATTGCAGTCACCATCTGCAGTGATTTGGACCCCAAGAAAATAAAGTCTCTCACTGTTTCCATTGTTTCCTCATCTGTTTGCATGAAGTGATGGAACTCCATGCTAACTTTGTTTTTTGAATGTTGAGTTTTAAGCCAGCATTTTCACTCTCCTCTTTCACCTTCATCAAGAGGCTCTTTAGTTTCTCTTTGCTTTCTGCCATAAGGGTGATGTCATCTGCATATCTGAGGTTATTGATATCTCTCCTGGTAAACTTGATTCCAGTTTGTGCTTCATCCATCCTGGCATTTCACATGATGTACCCTGCATATAATTTTAATAAGCAGGGTGACAATATACATCCTTGTTATACTCCTTTTCCAATTTTGAACTAGTCCATTGTTCCATGTCTGGTTCCAGCTGTTGCTTCTTGACTTGCATACAGGTCTGGCAGGAAACAGGTAAGGTGGTCTGGTATTCCCATCTCTTTAAGAATTTTCCACCATTCGCTGTGATCTAGACAGTCAAAGGCTTTAGGGTAGTCAATGAAGCAGAAACTGGCTCTGTTTACTAGATCTAATTCCTTGAATCCATTTGTCATCGCCAATGTATATCCATAGGAGATTTGATTTAAGTCCTATCTGACTGTCCTAGTGGTTTTCCCTGCTTTCTTTAGTTTAAGCCTGTATTTTGCTAGGAGGAGCTGATGAGCTGAGCTACAGACAGCTCTAAGTATAGACTTTGCTGAGTGTATGCAGATTCTCCATCTTTGGCTACAAAGAATGTAATCAATCTGATTTCATTATTGACCATTTGGTGATGTCCATGTATAAATTCGTCCCTTGTGTCACTGAAAACAGTGTTTGCTATGACCAGTGTGTTCTCATGGTATAATTCTGTTAATCTTTTCCCTGCTTCATTTTGTACACAAGGCCAAACTTACTTGTTACTCAGGTATGTCTTGACTTCCTTCTTTGCTTTTGAATCCCCCATGATGAATAGGACATCTTGTGTGTGTGTGTGTGTGTGTGTGTGTATGTGTGTGTGTGTGTGTGTGTGTGTGTGTGTGTGTACGTGTGTGTGTGTGTGTGTGTTCATTCTAGGTTTTCTTCTAGGTCTTCATAGAACCAATCAACTTCAGCTTCTTTGGCATCAGGGGTAGAGACTTGGATTACTGTGATGCTGAATGGTTTCCCTTGGAAATGAATCAAGATTATTCTGTTGTTTTTGAGGTTGTATCAAAGTACTCTATTTAGGACTCTTTTGATGATTATGAAGGCTACTCCATTTCTTCTATGGGGTTCTTGCCCTCAGTGGTAGATATAATGGTCATCTGATTTAAATTTACTCATTCGCATCCATTTTAGTTCATTGATTCCTAAAATGTGATCTTGTCATCTCTTGCTTAACCATGTCCAATATATCTGGATTCATGGACCTAACATTTTAGGTTCCTATGAGAAACCTATATGCAGGTTAGGAAGCAATAATTAGAACTGGACATGGAACAACAGATTGGTTCCAAATAGGAAAAGGAGTACTTCAAGGCTATATGTTGTCACCCTGCTTATTTAACTTATATGCAGAGTACATCATGAGATACACTGGGCTGGAGGAAGCACAAGCTGGAATCAAGATTGTCGGGAGAAATATCAATAACCTCAGATATGCAGATGACACCACCCTTTTGGCAGAAAGTGAAGAACTAAAGGGCCTCTTGGTGAAAGTGAAAGAGGAGAGTGAAAAAGTTGGCTTAAAACTCAACATTCAGAAAACTAAGATCATGACATCTGGTCCCATCACTTATGGCAAATAGATGGGGAAATAGTGGCTGACTTTATTTTTCTGGGCTCCAAAATCACTGCAGATGATGATTGCAGCCATGAAATTTAAAGACACTTAACCCCTTAGAAGGAAAGTTATGACCAACCTAGATAGCATATTAAAAAGCAGAAACATTACTTGTGAACAAAGGTCTATCTAGTCAAGGCTACAGTTTTTCCCATGGTCATGTGTGGATGTGAGAGTTGGACTATAAAGAAAGCTTAATGCCTAAGAATTGATGCTTTTGAACTGTGGTGTTGGAGAAGACTCTTGAGAGTCCCTTGGACTGCAAGGAGATCCAACCAGTCCATTGTGAAGGAGATCAGCCCTGAGTTTTCATTGTAAGGACTGATGTTGAAGCTGAAACTCCAATACTTTGGCCACTTGATGGAGATAGCTGACTCATTTGAAAACCCATGATGCTGGGAAAGATTGAGGGCAGGAGGAGAAGGGGATGACAGAGAATGAGATGCTTGGATGGCATCACCGACTCAATGGACATGGGTTTGGGTGGACTGTGGGAGTTGGTGATGGACAGGGAGGCCTGGCGTGCTGTGGTTCATGGGGTCACAAATAGTCGAACATGACTGAATGACTGAACTGAACTGATGTGATACTGTTCCTTACAGCATCGGATTTTACTTTCATCACCAAGTACATCCACAATTGATCATAGTTTCCGCTTTGGCCCAGTCACTTCATTCTTTCTGGAGCTATTAGTCGTTGTCCTCAGCTCTTCCCTGGTAGCACATGGGACCTTTTGACCGGGAAGGCTTATCTTTTGGTATAATCCTTTTGACTTTTTATACAGTTCTTAGGATTCTCATGGCAAGTACACTGGAGTGATTAATCATTCGCTCCTCCAGTGGATCATGTCAGAACTCTCCAATATGACCTGTTCATCTTGGGTGGCCCTGCACAGCATGGCTCTTAACTTTGTTGCCTTAAGCCAGTTCCTTCTCCATGACAAAAGAGTGATCCATGAAGGGGAAAATTGTAAATATAATTATACAATTATTTTTCAGTGTTTTAACAGTACATAATATATTATAGGCATATACAATAATAATTATATTTTAGTTCTTGTTATATTCGTGGTGGCAAGCAGAAATTTCTGGGGTACTATTTTTCTTTTCCCGTATTGTTTCTTTGTCCAAAATGATGATAATGGTGAGATATTCAGAATTTTGTAGAGTTGTATTTTTTCATATAATCATATTTTGTGGATATTAAGTGCTGCATGTTTTCCTAGAGTGTTCTATGTTTTCCTAGCAACCATCATAGCATAAGGCATCAAAGTATTTTAATACTTCCTTTCTTTAATAGTTCTATCCTTGTTTTTTTATATATCCATGTATATGATATTTTACTTTTATTTTTATTTATTTTTTTCTTTTGTCAAGTGGTTTGCTATGTAGCTTTGCTTTAATATTTTGTCAACTCAAAGTATCATCTTTATAAATATAGTCCTGGAGCCAGGTTTAAAAAGTTTAAAAACTCATGGCTTAATTCAGAGCATTTATTTAATTTCTTTTGAAATTTTCATTCAAGTAACTAATATATTTTAAATGATATGAATTCACCTGTTTCTTAGTTAATTGAGTTTCCTCACTGAAAGCACAAGCCATATTTCATAGACTATTTTCCAATTATCAGTTCAAGGTCTTTTTAAACCATACTTTTAATATATTGAAAATGTCCAAAACCCAAGACTTATTCTTACTTATGTAATGCTAATAATGAACTGAAAATTTTATGATGTCCTTTGCAAGTAAAATTTATTAAAATATCATACTATAGGTTGATTATGACAAAATTAAAATTATTTATTTGTGATTTTATAATTATCTAATTATATAAGCTTCATATAAGATGAAGAAGACTTCTTTTATTTACTGAAATAATTCGATTTCTTTGCTCATGATCTATTATTTTTACTTGTGTTTTCAAAGAAATCAGAAAAGAAAGAATGAAAGAATACTGATTCTCTGGTGATAGAATGCTAAGACAAACCCTGATCCCTGATATCCTTGTGTAATTCTTTCCCCGTAGATGAATGTGGAACCTATGAATATAATATCACTCTCATGATTATGTTACATTTTATGGTAAAATAGTGTTTTTCAGATGTAGCTAAATTCCATAATCAGTGGGCTTTGTGTTAATCAAAAAGGAAATAATCCTAGATAGGCTTGAATTAATCAGATAAATCCTTAAAATGAAAAGGAACAGAAGCAGAGTTCTGCTGCTTTCCTTGAAGAAGCAAATTCCCATGTTGTAGAGAGGGTCATATGGACAGGGCAAGGTTTAGTTATGGAAATTTCCGGTTATATAGATTTAAGGAATTCATCAACCACTAAGCATGGATAGAATGCCAACGTCACTTCAGATTGCAGCCCTGGTCAATACCTTTAGCTTAGTGTGGTTATACCCTGAGCATAGGACCCAGTTAACACATATTCAGAATCCTGATTCAGGAAACTTTGAGATAATAAATGTGTATTTTTAATACCATAAAGTTTGTGGAAATTTATCCCGTAGAAATAGAAAACAAATAAAAGTTTAGGCAAATATATTCTTGTTATACACTGATGCCTTAAAATCCATCTCCAATATCAATTTCTCCAAGAAGCTTCACTCATATTTTGCAAGCATCTCAAATTTAAGTTTCTTTAAATTACATATATGTGCTCCTATTATTTTATTATTTATTTTTATTTTATTGAGGCTTAATTGAGTTTCGGTGTTGTGCTAATTCCTGATGTACAACAATGTGACTCAGTTATATATATGTATATATATATTAGCTTATGCTATATATACTACTGCTGCTGCTGCTAAGTCGCGTCAGTAGTGTCCAACTTTGTGTGACCCCATAGACGGCAGCCCACCAGGCTCCCCCATCCCTGGGACTCTCCAGGCAAGAACACTGGAGTGGGTTACCATTTCCTTCTCCAATGCATGAAAGTGAGGTCGCTCAGTCATGTCTGACTCCTAGCAACCCCATGGACTGCAGCACACCAGGCTCCTCCATCCATGGGATTTTCCAGGCAAGAGTATTGGAGTGGGGTGCCATTGCCTTCTCCCATATATGCTAATATATATATTAGCATCCCAAGTGTCTGAGGTAGATTTCACCTGCCAATGCAGAAGCTGCAGGAGACAAAGTGAGTTTAATCCCTGGGTCAGGAAGATCCCCTGGAATAGGAAATGGCAACCCATTCCAGTATTCTTGCCTGGAGAACTCCATGGACTGGTGGGCTACAATCTGTAGGGTCTCAGAGTCAGACACAACTGAAGCAACTAAGCATGCATGATTATTTTGCATGTTGTTGTATTTGGTTTGCTAATATTTTTTGAGAATTTTTGAATCTATGTTCTTCAAAGATATTGGCCAGTAACTTCTTTTTAGTATTGTCTTTGTCTGGTTTTGGTATCAAGGTGATGGTAGCTTCATAGTATGACTTAGGGAGTTTTCCCTCCTCTTCAATCTTTTGGAAATGTTTGAGAATAATCAGTACAAGTTCTTCCTTTGCTCTGTATTTTAAATTGTCCAATATAGCAGTTCTACATGTTGTCTCAAAAATTACTTTTTCATCTTTTAGTTTTCTTTTTCTGTTCAGTTCAGTTCAGTCGCTCAGTCGTGTCCGACTCTTTGCAACCCCATGAATCGCAGCATGCCAGGCCTCCCTGTCCATCACCAACTCCCGGAGTTCACTCACACTCACGTCCATCGAGTCAGTGATGCCATCCAGCCATCTCATCCTCTGTCGTCCCCTTCTCCTCCTGCCCCTAATCCCTCCCAGCATCAGTCTTTTCCAGTGAGTCAACTCTTCGCATGAGGTCGCCAATGGAGTTTCAGTGGCACAAAATTTATTTCTGTCAACTGGGCTAAAACTGTGTATTTTCTCTGCTTCAACACAGTCTTTATAATCAAATCATTATTTATAAAGATTATATATTTTTAACACTGGCACAACCTAGGATGTTTCAAAGGAAACACAAGACTGTTTTTGTAAAACTGCTCTTTATTCTTTATATTGTCACAATTTGATTCTCAAGAGACTAACTATTATTTCTAGTGTACAGATTAAGAAAACTGAAGCAGAGAGATTAAGTTATCTGCTAGAGACCCAGAAATAGTAATTAGCAGAATTAAGGGCAGAAATTAAGTGTTCTAACTCTAGGCTCAGTGATCTTTCTGTTACACTATGTTCTTTATCAAGGAAGAGATATAGCCTAAGCATTTTAAAAGACAGGCTTGGGAGGCAGGGGTTCTAATTTTGAACTCAGACTGAATAACTTGCTACCTCTGTTTAGCTGATCAGTGTATCAAGCTTCCTTGTTCCTCAATGTCTTCTGCTGAAGGTGACTAACAGTAAAAATTGATTTATAGATTTTTATGAAAGTTAACTATTTCGCAAAACTTTATTTTGCAACTTTTTACATAGTATCAAGAGGTCAAATGGTTCAGTATTAGCTCCTATTATCATTACAAAGTCTCTAAAAGTCATTTTTAAACCCACATGAACCTCATAAGTTATCTGAGACTTGTTGAAATCACCCACACTTGAAGAATTGTACTTCATGCTTAAAATAACATTTGTTGCTACTTATTTTTATCCCAATAATACTCAGAAAAACACAAGTAGGAGATTTTGAGCAACACCTGCTTTCTGATCAAATGTCAGTTATCATTTCTTGTATGATTCACAGAACAATTCACTTGTTCTGTTTATTAATCACTGTTCTCAGTTTCATGTAAAATATATTCACTTGTCTATACTTTCAAATTATAATTCTATTGTATTTCATGGATAATTGAATAGATTTAGGAATACTAAATTTATTATTCTACACTCTACATTTAGAATAAATTCACTTATGTCATCAAATTAAGACACCCCTAACATATTTTCTCTGTACTGGTTGAAAGTTTGAATAAAGATTCTTTTGGTTGGAAGTGTGCTAAGCCCAGTTTAAATAGCCCTAAGCAGAGGTTATCTTTCTTAAGAATATATGTTACAAAAGAAGAGGAAATTTAGCTGGATTTTGAAAGGACTGATACTAGGGACAGGATGAGTGTCAGGGATCAGGCAGCCTCTTTCCTTCAATTTCTTCATATTTGCTTCTCTCTGCACAGGGGAATTTCAGCTTCTAAATTCTGTGTTCACTGGCTGTTTGTTGTTATGTGTTTGTAGGCACATGGTTACTGTAGAATTTCTGACTCAAATTTCTGTCCAAGCGTACTGAATGCATGGATTCATATCATTCTTGTGATCATAGGTTGGTGAAGGTAATGGCCTTATGGAGTGTATACTTAAAAGATGTCACTTATATTTTTGTACCAATCAAGACCGCTAATTCTTCCCATATTTATCACTGGTATAGTTTGCTGTGTGTGTGTGTTAGTGCGAAATTCGTGACTACATAGATACAACTTCTCTATAGTGTTGCCAAAACTCTATGCCTTTATCTCCGTCTACAGAAACAAATCCCTTTAAAAGTCTTGCTTGCTCCTCTGGTTTTCAGATCCACCACACCTTACAGCAACTCCCAGTAATTCCTATTATAGCCAAAGCAACCTACTTTTTACAAATATGTACATATTAATTGATACTTTGCTAATAGTTTAATATGACTTTTTCTTTCATTGGTTTTGCTAATTTGGTATTACTGGCTAAATTAAGTATCTTCTATTATTTCTTAGCATAGTAGTCCCTATTAAGGTTTCCTTATGAAAAACTAACTATATTTTGACCATTTTCCCAATCTATTCTGCCTGTTCAAATATGAATTCAAAGCCAATTTCTTTCATAAAAGTTAACATTTTATATTTTATTTTAGGTTATTTCTAGATACTCATGAAAAATTGGAAATAAACTAAATGATTAACGATATATTTAAATACATAGTAAAATGTTCACTGCATGTTATAAGAGTAAAAGACCAGAAATAAACCTGCACACAACTTATAATTTATTTTTCCTAAATCTTTCAATTTTAACTATCTAATTCTCTCCATAAAAATAATACACAAAGCCTTACCACAAAAATCTACATTATTAATATATTGGTAGTGTGTGTATGTACAAATTATATTTTAATAATTTTATAGTAAGAAAGAAATCTTATTACACTGTCAATTCCCTTTCCTATGAAATTGTTGTGCCAGTTACTTGATAAGAAGCACAGGTATATATTATGCAAAATGTTTGAAACTAACAAACAGGAATCATTGATGCATCATAAGTCATGCATAAATGGTGTCTTGTTAAAATAGTGTATTAGAATCAAAGTTTTTATTCAAAATTTCTTTCAAAATATTATTTTGTATTTGTTCCCAAAATCAAAAGATGGGCATTACTTTAACTTCATTAATGCCCCATATAAAATAGTTTAAATATATTATTAATTTTTATTTTTCTGATCCATCATCCACCTCCCCTCTAGAAATCACCTTTAAATTCCCTATGTCTATAACTCTGTTTCCGTTTTGTTCTATTTGTCTTTTTTTAAATTGAAGTATACGGCAACCCACTCCAGTACTCTTGCCTGGAAAATTCCATGGATGGAGGAGCCTGGTGGGCTACTGTCCATGGGGTCACAAAGAGTCAGACACGACTAAGCGACTTCACTTTCACTTTCATAATTGATTAACAATATTAGTTTCAGGTGTACAGCATAATCACTCAATATTTTTATAGATTATATTCCATTTAAATTTATTATAAAATATTGACCATATTCCGTGGGCTGTACAATATATATTCAAATCTCATCAATTTTATTCATAGTAGTTTGTAACTCTTAATCCCTTACCTCTCTCCCCACTGATAATAGATCTCTAATTTGTTCTCTATACCTGTGAGTTTGTTTTAGAGAAAGAATTAATCTTCAAAATATACAAATAGTTAATGCAGCTCAATATCAAAAAAACTCATCAAAAAATGGGTACAAGATCTAGGCAGACATTTCTCTAAATAAGACAGACAGATGGTCAAAAAATACATGAAAAGATGGTCAACATCACTGATTATTTGTTGTTCAGTCTCTAAGTCCTGTCAAACTCTTTGCGACCTCATGGATTTATAGCATTGCAGGCTCCTGTGTCCGTCACTATCTCCCAGACTTTGCTCAAATCCATGTCCATTGAATCAGTGATGCTAACTAACCATCTCTTCCTATACTGCTCCCTTTGCCGTTTGCCTTCAATCTTTCCATGCATCAGTGTCTTTTCCAGTAAGTTGGCTCTTTGCATCAGGTGAACGCAAATTAAAACTACAATGAGGTATCACCTCCCACTAGTCATAATGACCATCATAAAAAAGTGTACAAAATAAAAAATGCTGGAGAAAGTGTGGAGAAAAAGAAACCTTCCTGTGCTGTTTGTAGGAGTTAAAATTGATATAGCCACTATGGAGAACAGTATGGAGGTTCCTTAAAAACTAAAAATACAACTACGATATGGTCCAGCAATCTCACTTCTGGGCATATATCCAGAGGGAATCATATTTTTTAGTTACATTCATTTATTTTACTTTTTTGAATTCCACATAAAAGTGATAACATACCATTTTTTTTCTTTATCTGATTTTTTAAAAATAAGTATTATATCCTTCAGCTCCATCTATGTTGTTGCAAATATCAGAATTTCATTCCTTTTTGAGGTTGAAATATAAATACTATTCCATTTTGTGTATGTGTGTGTGTGTGTATGTACATACATATACATATATATATATATATATATATATACATACATACTGCTGCTAAGTCACTTCAGTCGTGTCTGACTCTGTGTGACCCCATAGACAGCAGCCCACCAGGCTCCCCCGTCCCTGGGATTCTCCAGGCAAGAACACTGGAGTGGGTTGCCATGTCCTTCTCCAGTGTATGAAAGTGAAAAGAGAAAGTGAAGTCGCTCAGTCGTGTCTGACTCTTAATGACCCCATGGACTGCAGCCTACCAGGCTCCTCCGTCAATGGGATTTTCCAGGCAAGAGTACTGGAGTAGGTTGCCATTGCCTTCTCCATATGTGTGTGTGTGTGTGTGTGTATATATATATATATGATTATATATGTACAAATCTTCTTTATCTATTCAGCTATTGATAATCACTTAGTTGCTTTCCTATCTTTGTAACTGTAAATAATACTGCTATGAATATTGGGGTACATGTAATTGTTCAAATTATTATCCATGTATTCTTCAGATCTATACCCAGGAATTGAAATTCTCGACCACATTTATATTTTGGGTTCTTTTTTTAAGGAACCTCCATACTGTTTTCCTTAATAAGTGCACCAATTCACAATTACAATAACAAAATATAGTATTCATTTTTTTCCACATCGTTGCAAATATTTTTTGTTTGTAGTAATTTTGAAGATAGTTATTCTGACAGGTTTATGGTGGTATCTCATTGTGGTTTAAATTTGCATTTCTCCAATGATTAGTGGTTTTGAAAATTTATCATGAGCTTGCTGGCCTCTCCATATCTTCTTACGAAAAATATCTATTTACAACTTCTGCCCATCTTGTAATTGGCTAGTTTTTTGGGATTTTGACCTGCATGCACTCTGTGCTCATAGTCACTTACAAATAGTTTCTCCCATTCAGTAGGTTCTCTTCTGTTTAATAATGGATTCCTTTGCTGTACATTTTAGCTAAATTAACTTCCATTTGTTATTTTTGTTTGTTTGTTTGTTTCCCTTGCCTTAGAAGACAGATTAAAAAAAAATGCTACCATTTCTGTTAAAGAGTGTTCTTCATATGTTTTCTCAAGACATTTTCTGATATTTTGGTCTCAATTAAGTCTTTAGTCCATTTTGAGTTTATTTTTGTATATTGTGTGAGAAAGTGTTCTAATTTCATTCTAAATTTTACATGCATGTATCGTTTTCCTGGCACCATTTCCTGAAGAAATGGCCTTCTGCCCATTGTATATTCTTGCCCCCTTTATCATTATTATTAATTTACCATAAGTGCATAAGGTTATGTCTGGGCTCCCTAGTCCATTTCATTGATATGTCTGTTTTGGTGCCAGTACCATACTGTTTTGATTACTTTGTGTTTCTGATATAAAGTTAGGAGTGTTATACCTCCAAATCTGTGTTTCTTTCTTAGGATTGCCTTGGTTATTTGTGGTGTTTTGTGTTTCCAAACAAATTTTAGAACTATTCTTTCTGGTTTTGAGTAAAGTGCATTCAGTATTTTGATAGGAATTGCATTGGACCTGTGGGTTGTCTTGAGTGGTATTATTATTTAATTCTCTCACTCCAGGTATGTAATATATTTTTTCTAGGTGTTTGTATCATTTTCAGTTTCTTTCAGCATTGTCTTATGTTTTTCCAAATACAGATCTTTTACCTCCTTACTTTTATTCAGGCTTGTAATAGCAATGTATATCTATGGATATATATGTGTGTGTGTGTTTCAACTTGCTGATTTCTTTATTTCAAATACATTTTAATAATCCTGATTTTTACTTCCCTTCATCCATGATTACTATTTTAGTTAATATATATTACATCTTTTGTTTTATGTGTCACTGCTGCTGCTGCTGCTGAGTCGTTTCAGTCATGTCTGACTCTGTGCGACTCCATAGACGGCAGCCCACCAGGCTCCCCCATCCCTGGGATTCTCCAGGCAAGAACACTGGAGTGGGTTGCCATGTCCTTCTCCAATGCATGAAAGTGAAAAGTGAAAGTGAAGTCGCCCAGTCGTGTCAGACTCTTAGTGACCCCATGGACTGCAGCCTACCAGGCTCCTCCGTCCATGGGATTTTCCAGGCAAGAGTACTGGAGTGGGGTGCCATTGCCTTCTCCATTTATGTGTCACTAAAGTACTTATTAGACATGCAGATGATACCACCCTTATGGGAGAAAGTGAAGAGGAACTAAAAAGCCTCTTGATGAAAGTGAAAGAGGAGAGTGAAAAAGTTGGCTTAAAGCTCAACATTCAGAAAACAAAGATCATGGCATCTGGTCCCATCACTTCATGGGAAATAGATGGGGAAACAGTGGAAACAGTGTCAGACTTTGTTTTTGGGGGCTCCAAAATTAGTGCAGATAGTTACTGCAGCCATGAAATTCAGAGACACTTACTACTTGGAAGGAAAGTTATGACCAACCTAGATAGTATATTAAAAAGCAGAGACATTACTTTGCCAACAAAGGTCCATCTAGTCAAGGCTATGGTTTTTCCAGTAGTCATGTATGGATGTGAGAGTTGAACTGCGAAGAAAGCTGAGCACCGAAGAATTGATGCTTCTGAACTGTGGTGTTGGAGAAGACTCTTGAGAGTCCCTCGGACTGCAAAGAGATCCAACCAGTCCATTCTAAAGGAGATCAGCCCTTGAGTGTTTGGAAGGAATGATGCTAAAGCTGAAACTCCAGTACTTTGGCCACCTCATGCGAAGGGTTGACTCATTGGAAAAGACTCTGATGCAGGGAGGGATTCGGGGCAGGAGGAGAAGGGGACGACAGAGGATGAGATGGCTGGATGGCATCACGGACTCGATAAACGTGAGTTTGAGTGAAATCCGGGAGTTGGTTATGGACAGGGAGGCCTGGTGTGCTGCATTTCACGGGGTTGCAAAGAGTCGGACATGACTGAGCAACTGAACTGAACTGAAAGTACTTATTTCTGATATAGATAATTTTATTACTTTTGTCTGTTATTCTTTCTGTAGGTTTTGTATATGGTTGATTTACTACATTTACTGTATATTTGCCTTCAACAATTAGCTTTTTTTCCCCACTACTTTAATGTTTCTAGTTGTGATCTTTTCCTTTTTTGTTTAGATAATTTCCTCTAACCTTTCTTGTAAAGTTAGAGTGGTGATGCTAAACTCATTTTTCATTTGTTCATCTTAAATCTTTATATTCTCCACAAAATCTGTGTGATAGCTTTCCTAAGAAGAGTATTCTTGGTTATAGGGCTTTCCCTTTCATCATTTTAAGATTTTTATGCCACTCCTTTCTCACCTGTAGAATCTATTGAAAAGTAGATAAGGCTTATGTAAGGAAGTTTCCTCATATGTAGCATGTTTTTATCTTGCTGCTTTTAATATTCTTTTTTATCTTTAATTTGTTTCCTTTTAATTGAAATGTATCTTAATGTGGTCCTCTTTGTGCTGATCCTGTTTAGGATTCTCTGTGACTTCTATACCTGTATATGTTTCCTTTCTCAGGTTAGAGAAGTTTTTAGCTTCTTTGTCTTCAAATATAATTTTTGCCCTTTCATCTCTCTTTTCCTTCTGGGACCTCTATAATGCAAATATCATATGCTTGATTTTGTCACAGAGATCTCTTGAACTGCCTTTGTTTCTTTTTAGTTTTCTTTCTTTTATCTGCTCAGCTTCAGTGATTTCCACTAATCTTTCCCTCCGCCCCAGCTTATTAACTGTTCCTCTGCATCATTTGAACTGCGCTTATTTTCTACTAGTGTATTTTCCATTTCAGTTATTTATTCTTCATCTCTATTTGATTTTTCTCCATACTATGTAACTCTCTGTCAAAAACTTCTAGTATCTTGTGCTCTTCATCCTTTCTTCTCCTGAGTTCTTCAGTCATCTTTATGAAAATTACCTTGAACTCTTATTGGATAGGTTATCTATCTCCACTTCATTAGTCCTTCTGGGGTTTTATCTTGTTTCTTTATTTGGAATATGTCCCTCTATTGCCTCATTTTGCCTAATTTGCTGTTTCTATTTCTATGTATCATGTAAGTTGCTAAGTTTCCCAGTCTTGGAGAAAGAGATGTGCTGGGCATCCAAGTGCTTCTTTCTAATCACCAGAGCTATATGCTCTTGGAATATCCCATATCCCATATATAGGTTGCATGGGTCCTTTTATAGTGGATGACTGATTACTGTAGACAGTATGGTAGGCATGATTGGGTCCCTGGTCTGGTTGGTTGCAAGGCCCTGCCTTTTGTGGAGGTTGCTGGCTGTTAGCTGGAAGGGTCATGAGAAAGCTAGCTATGGAATCATGGTGGGTGCCAGAGCCAGTACCATCTCAATGATAGAGCCTCATGCTGGAATCTCTGGCTACAGGGCCTTGGGGATACTGAATCTGATGTTAGCCTGTTGGTGGATAGACTGGATACTGCAGCTACTGGCTAAGGGGCCCAAGGACTCCCTGAGCTGGCATGCCCTTCTGGTGTGCAGAGCCTGTGCCCAGATATTCCAGGGATGATGCCAGCTTGCTGGTGTATTGGTTGGGTTCTGACAAGGCAGGCTCTGGGGCTACAGTGGTCCTAGTGCAAGAGGTCCTGGGGCTAGTGCCAGCTCACCAATGGGGAGAGTCATGTCCCAGAGCCTCTTGTTGTAGGGCATTGGGTCATCAGGAGTTGGTATGTCTGCAGGGCTGGGACCCATGGAACTGGTGCCTGCCCACTGGTGAGCAGAGCTGGGCCACAGGGCCTCTGGCTATAAGGTCCTGGGGGTCCTAGAAGTAGTATCTGCTTACTGGTGTATGGAGCTGGTCCTGGGCCCTCTTGTGGACACTGCCATGTCATAGGACAGCTTTGGGTTCAGGGGACAGCATGCTTGATAATAGGTGGGGAATGTAACCATCTATATTATTGCTTGGCCTGAAGTGTCCCAATGTTGGTACAGAAAAGGTGGAGGATGGAATGGGTTCATTTACTAGTAAGCTAGAGGGGAGATTCCAGAATGGCACTTTTTATTACCAGTGTTCTTGTGATAGAATGAGTCTCCAAAAATGGGTGGCACCAGTGTATGTATCCCCAGGGCAAATTCCAGTTGCTTCCTGCCTCCCCAGTGAGTTTGCAAGATCAGCAGGTGAGTCTGACTTTGGCTCCTTTCAAATTATTGCTTCTACACTGGGTTCCAGATCATGTAAAATTTTGTGTGCCCTTTAAGAATGGAGTCTCTTGTCTCTCACAGTCCCCGAGTCTCCCCAAAATAGCCCTGTTGTCGTACCCAGTTTTGTTTGACTCTTTGCAGCCCCATGGACTATAGCCTGCCAGGGTTGTCTCCCCATGGAATTTTCCAGGCAAAGATTCTAGAGTGGGGTGCCATTTGCTACTCCAGGAGATCTTCCCAACCCAAGGAGCAAACCCACATCTCTTGAGTCTCCCACATTGACAGGTGGATTCTTTACCACTAGTACCATCTTTGGAGAAGGCGATGGCAGCCCACTCCAGTACTCTCGCCTGGAAAATCCCATGGACGGAGGAGCCTGGTAGGCTGCAGTCCATGGGGTCGCTAAGAGTCGGACACGACTGAGCAACTTCCTTTTCACTTTCATGCATTGGAGAAGGAAATGGCAACCCACTCCAGCATTCTTGCCTGGAGAATTCCAGGGACGGGGGAGCCTGGTGGGCTGCCGTCTATGGGGTCGCATGGGGTCGGACACGACTGAAGCGACTTAGCAGCCACAGCAGCAGTATCATCTGAGAAACCCCAAAGAAAGCCCTGTTGGCCTTTAAATCCAAATGTTCTGGGGTCTCAACTTCCCAATATAGGATTCCCAGGCTAGGGAGCCAGATATGGGACTCTGACTTGTGGCTCTTTGGGGAGAAATTTTTAGATTTCACATATAGGTGAAATCATTTTTTCTATTTGCCTTTTTATGAGTAATTTCATTTTGCAGAGTACATAGTACTCTGTAAGTACATAGTAATTTCATTTTGCAAAATACAATACATCCATGTTGTTGCAAATGGCAAATTTTCACTCTTTTCTATGGCTGATTAATACTCCATTGTGTGAATGTGTGTGATACATGTATGCCACATCTTTATACATTCTTCAATTGATTGGCACTTTGGTTGCTTCCCTATCTTGGCTACTGTGAATAATTCTGCAATGAACATATGGGTGCATGTATCTTTTCAAATTAGTGTTTTGGGAAGTTTTTGGAAAAATATCCAGAAGTAGAATTGTTCAATCATATACTAGTGTGCTTTTTAATCTTTGAGGAAACTCCATAGTTACTGCACACATTTACATTCTCCCCATTAGTGCCTCAGGTTTCCCTTTTCTCCACATCCTTGTCAATACTTGTTATTTCTTATCTTTTGATAATAGCCATTCTAATAGGTGTGAGGTGGTATCTCATTGAGGTTTTGATTCTGTTTCCCTGATAATTAGTGATGTTGAGAATCTTTTCATGTATTTGTTTGCCATCTGTATGTCTCATTAGAATAATGGCTATTCAGGTCCTCTGCTCATTTTATAATCAGGTTATTTCTTATATGTTGCGTTGAATGAATTTTTATGTGAATACATATTTCCTTATCAAACATATATTTTGCAAATGATTTTTCCCATTCAATGGTCAGCCTTTTGTTTTATTGGTAGTTTTCTTCACCGTGTAAATACTTTTTAGTTTGATGTCTTTTCTATTTATTTTTGCTTTTGCTTCTGTTTTTTGTTTGTTTGCCTGAGGAAACATATCCAAACATATTGCTAAGATCTATATCAAAGAGCTTACTGCCTATATTTTCTTCTAGACATTGTATTGTTTCAGGTCTTACATTTCATCCATTTTGAGCTTATTTCTGTATATAGCATGAGAAATTAAGTCTGATTCTTTTACATGTAATTCTCCAGTTTTCACTATATCATTTGTTGAAGAAGCTTTTATCCATTGAATATTCTTGCCCTCTTTGTGGTGGATTAATTGACCATGTAGATGTTGGTTCACTTCTGGGCTCCCTCTTCTGTTCCATTTATTTATGTATCTGCTTTTGTGCCAGTACCATGCTGTTTTGATTACTATTGCTTTGGAGTATAGTTATAAATTTGGAGTATAGTTATAAATTTGGGTGCTTGTTACTTTCCTAAAGACTTTTTTTTGTTTGTTTATTTTAAAGGAATTTAAGATATTTAAATATCTCATTACCAGAAAATTACTTTTCAATTATGATTCCAATAGCTTTTTATTTAGAATCATTAATCATTTCATTAAATTCTACTTCAGAATTTTAACTTTAATTTGAAATACTCATTGAAATATATATTTCATGTTTTGTTACTTGGATACTGCTTTCACTTTTTAAAATGACTTTCTTTATATTAACTTTCCCACAGTAAAAACAGTTCTTTCTGTTTTTGGTTTTAAGCTTTACTTTTTCTATAAAAAAGTAAACAAAAAAATGTTTCATTCCAGATGATATTGACATTGTCTAAGAGTCTAAGTTATTTTCTTTTTAAACTTACTTCAAACAGTTTCTAAGATCTTAATTTAGGAGTTACTATTTTCTAGTTCTTTTTGTGCTTAACCAGTTTTCCATTTATGTATAAAGTCCAATGAAGTAGTATTTTTTTCCTATAGATATTTTTAACTAGGTAACCCCAGATTTGTTCATTTAAGTAACATATGATCATTATTATCTATTATTTAAAGAGTTGTAAATACCTCATGTAATAACCTTGAATGAATATTCAATGTTAAAATTAAGCAATGATATGTTGGTTTCTTTCCATTTTGTTACCTTGATAGCAAGTAAATTTAGAAAAATTCTGTCTTTCAGAATTATGATCAATACCTCAAAACTGATTATACCTAAAAATCTTGTCAATTCATTAAAAATATAAGCTTTAAAAATCTATGATTTCAATTTCATATTAGATCTATAAGATTATAATGTTGATCTGCAGAAAAGAAAGTTATATCTTTGTAAACTTTCTAGCTTTATTTTATTTAAATGACTTAACTTTATGTCTTTTTTATACAGCTATTCAAAAAATTATCATAGCATTACTTGTATTTTGTGGGATTTCAATGTTAGCAATTAGAGTATGTATTTCTTCAAGGCATCACCTCAGTTACCCTCAACAATAAAAATTTCTAATACAATTTCTATTGCCCTAAGTTGTGAAGTATTATGTGCATATATATTTGTACTCAGATGCATACAAATACACAAAACACATACATTTGTCACATTATACCTAGGTATCTTCTTAATTACTGGCCTTTCTATTTCATCATCAATTTCCCAATATGAAGGAATGAAAATTAAGAGGGAAAAGCTAAATGGTAATAGCACTCTGCATCAATCTCTAGAAAATATAATCTTTAAAGGGAAACTTCCTAAAGACTATTGACATGGAAATACCAACAGATTCTATTACAGTAGTTTTGACAGTGAGAAAAGAGTTACTGCTTTAAGGTTCTGATGAATCCCCAGAGGTACATCTGAAAAACAGTGCCAGATGGCTCTAGAGGAGATCATTGCAGTGATACTTACATAGTCAACCTTTCATTGTTCATCAACATGGCAATGCCCATCTGCATTCTATAACTCTGTGACCTGAACTGGCCATATACTCTTGTGTTTATTTGTAAGAATCAGCCTTGTTTAGACAAGGCAAGTCCAGAAAAAGACCAGGTCATGTGCAAATATGCAAAATCTTGGTGCAAAGAATTATTTAAAATCCATTTTCACTATTCTGGTAATTCCTCTATAACTATGCATAATCATGAGAAGGGCCATTTTTGTCGACCTTAAGTAATGTAGGCCATTTGTACTTTGTTAAACCACACAATTCTTACTTGGATAATTTTATCCAATTGTCTTATTCAATACATCTTTACTTTTCCTCATAATCATTCACATTCATGAGATCAGTTAATGAATTTCAATTTCTATTTTAATTCAGTTCAAGTAACTTTAATATTAGCCAAAATTACAGTGTAGAAATTATGTTCGAATGAAAGTTCTGTTTCATTTATGCTGCCATTACAACTCTGCCCATTATAATCTATTAAACCAAAATGTGAACATTTTCTAAATATTGAAATATTGCCCTGGAAGTACAGTATAAATTCATTTCATTATTGCACTAAAATTCTTATCACATATGCCACAAAGAGAATAGTGAATTAATAACATCAGCAACGTCCTCTGATTTGTCTGTATAACAATATAAAATAATTTTATGTAAGTATATTTTCTAATTAGTATTGGTATTCTTACTTAAATTTGTATTTTGGAAAAAGCTTTTGAAATAACCATGTACGTAAATCATAATAACAAATAATATGTTCAAGGGTTACTTTGTGTTCTATATTCTGTTACATCTTTCTTATTATTTTGGTTGATTCCCAAAACATATAAAATAATATTGTTTTCAGCAGTACTTAAAAATTATGCAAAGGATATTTCTTATCTTTAAAAATTTCTGGGTAACAAATAATTAAGGAAAAAAAAATCCATCTCCTATTTTCCATCCATTTGAGATGAGCTATTTTTGTTTTTTTTTCCATCCAACCTATTCTTCCAGGCCAACTGAAAATATTTTATTGCCAATCAACATTTTCTTGATTTTATCCATTAGGTAAAACTCTCACTATATTGAACTTCTAGGATATCTAATTTTATCTAGTATATTAATTTTAACTACTTATTTGTGTATCTAGTTGTTTACTATGAAAACTTAAGATACGTTAAGCTTAGAGTCTGGAACTTCTTAACTTTTGTGTCTTTCATAATAATTGTCATGGATGTTTGACATTTACTAAACATCCAATAAATGACTCCTGCATAGTAAAGTAACAAGTACATTTCTAAAACAGTATTTTAAGAAATAAAGAGTTGTAATATGTGAGGTATGAGGATGAAAGAGGCATAATAAAGAAGGTCTTTTGGTTGTGGTAAGGGATTTAGATTTTACTCTTTGGGAAATAGAAGTCTTTGGAAAATGAAAGGAAAAGAGTGACATAATTTGATTTATGTTTTAGAAGAGTATCACACGTAGTTTGAGGAGTACATAGTAGTGAAGGAGGAAAATAGGAGGAAGTTCATTTAGTGGGATATTGTCATAGCCTACATAAATGATAATAGTTTGATCCAAGTAGTAATTGGAAGTTGCTGAGAAGTCGTAAGTAGTTAGATATGGGTATTTAGGGGTAAAATGCATGATTATCTCAATAGATGCAAAAAGTATTTGATAAAACAGAGCACTATTTCTTAATAAAGATATCCAACAGACTAGAAATAAAATGACAATTCTTCAACCTGAAAAAGGACATCCATGAAAAACTCAGAGCTAAGATATATTTTGGATTTCCCAGGTTGCACAGTGGTTAAGAATCCTCATGCCAATGCAGGAGAATCAAAAGAGGTGGGTTTGATTCTGCATCAGAAAGATACACTGGAGTAGAAAGGGGTAACCCACTCCAGGATTCTTACCTGGAAAATTTCATAGGAAATCTGAAAGTCTATAGTCCATGGGATTGCAAAGAGTCAGACATGACTGAGCATGCACAAGATATACTTAAGACTGCAAGACTGAAAGTTTATCCTCTAAGTCAGGAATAAGACAAGCAAGTCCTAAGTTTTTTATTTTGTTTTTGTTTATTTTGCTGTTGAAAACATTCTCTAATTAGATAGTGAAGATGATTGCACAACTTTTAAATATACTAAAAACCTGTAAATTACATAACTTGAAAAATTAGTTTCATGTTATGTGGATTTTATTTCAATTTTTAAAAATGGACAGTTTTTAAAGGTAAAATTTCTGGAATTTACTATCATGATATGATAGAGAAGCAAGTAATACTTCAAGATTTTGACTTGGACAACTGGCAAATAGACTTTTCACTTACTAAATTTTGAAAAACTGGAAGGAGTATTTCCTTGTTGTCATTAATGTTTATTGGTATTTTTTCAGACAAAAAACTGAGTTTCAGAAAGTAAATTTGATATGTCTAATAATCAATAGGCTTCCCTAATAGCTCAGTTGGTAAAGAATCCGCTGCAATGCAGGAGACCCCGGTTTGATTCCTGAGTCGGGAAGATCCCCTGGAGAAGGGATAGGCTACCCACTCCACTATTACTGGGCTTCCCTTGTGGCTCAGCCAGTAAAGAATCAGCCTGCAGGGTGGGAGACCTGGGTTCGATCCCTGGGTTTGGAAGATTTCCTGGAGGAGGGAAAGGCTATCCACTCCAGTATTCTGGCCTGGAGAATTCCAAGGACTATATAGCTCATGGGGCTTCCCTGGTGGCTCAGATGGTAAAGCGTCTGCCTGCAATGCAAGAGACCTGGCTTCGATCCCTGGGTTGGGAAGATCTCCTGGAAAAGGAAATGGCAACCCATTCCAGCATTCTTGCCTGGGAAATCCCATGGTTGGAGGAGCTTGATAGGTTACAGTCCATGGGGTCGCAAAGAGTCTGACAGGTCTAAGTGATTTCACTTTCACTTTCACATATAGCCCATGGGGTTGCAAAGAATTGGACATGACTGAGCAACTTTCACATTAATCAAGTAGCTGACAAGTAGACGAATTTTATAGTTATTTATCATTATTTAATTGAAATATAGTTTGTATACTATAAAATAACCTTTATATATCTATGATTTAATGATTTTTATTATTTTCACATAGCTGTGCCACTATCACTTTTTTTTTTGTAATTCTAGAACATTTTTCTCAGACAAGTAAAGAGATCTCAACACACACTAACAATCACTGTCCATTTCAACATCCTTCCTCAGTCTTTTTCCACCATTATCTGTTATCTGTCCCTCTAGATTCTTCTGGACATTTCATATCAATATATCTTATAATATATGATTTTTGTATTTGGATTATTTCATTTAGTATAATGGTTCCATATTTGCCCATGTTCCAGAATGTATTTGTTCCTTTTTTAGCTGAAACATATATTGTTGTATAAATAATATATATATGTATTTATCAATTTTTACTTTTTGCCCATTATGAATAATGCTGCTATAAATATTTGTGTTCACATTTTTGCAAGAACTTATATTTTTCAATTCTCCTGGGTACATACCTATTATAGAAATAGAATTGCTGGGCCATATGGAACTTTATGTTTATCTTTCTGAGGAACTGCTCAACTGTTTTCCAGAAAAACTGAATCATTTTACATTCCTACCAGCAATATATGAGGGTTCCAATTCCCACATGCTATCTAACACTTTCTATTTTTTGTCTTTTTGAATTAAGCCATCCTAGCAGGTGTGAAGTGATATCTCATTGTAGTTTTAACTTGTATTTCCCTAATGACACATATTTTGAGCAACATTTTGTGCCATTTGGTCATTTACATATATATTAAAATAATATATTAATATATAAATATATAAATGTTTATATATATAAATATATATATATAACTGTTTTATATATAAATATATATATTTATAACATATAACTGTTTTATATAAATATTTGCCTATTTAAAACTAAAATAAACAACATGTGACATTATGTAATTTTAAGGTATACAACATATCTGATACTTTTATATATTGCAATATCATTGCCAATGTAGTGATTTATCATATTACATAATTATAGTATGGTATTATTATCTATATTCATTGTACAGTGTCTTAGATTTAGGCTATTTACTTAGGCTTATTTACTACTTGTTAAAAGTTTGTATCTTTAAACAAAATCCACCCTTATCCATTCTCTTCCATTTCCTGGTGACCACCATTTTACTCTGTTTTATCCAAGTTTAACTTTTTTAGATTCCACATATAAGTGATATGATGCAGTTTTTGTCTTTCTTTATGTAACTTACCTTGCTTTAGCATAAAGTGCTCAGGGTCCATCCATGTTTGTAACAAGTGGAGGGACAGCCTCTTTCCTCATCACTGAATACTTCTTGTGAATGTGTACATCTTTATATCCATTTGTTAAGTTGGTTTATTTCTCTCCCTCAGTTCTTGTCTCATCTTAACAATGATTTGGAAAGATGAAATAATTGCAGTTCACGCAGGCTGATTTCTCAACTCTTGTCTCATCATAGAAAGAACTTGAAACAACAGACTAGTTAGAGCTCAGTTAGAGCTCAAACAGACAGAACTTTTATTGAACAGACAGAAGATAGTACATCCCAAAACATGGGAGCAGGCTGACTCCAAAGGAGTGGCAACAATCCATCTTGGCTTTCCTTTTTATACTTTCCATCTCCTCCTCTTGGTTCTGCATTGTGCAAAACAGGGCTTGTTGTTGTTTTTGTTGTTGTTCAGTCACTAAGTTGTGTCTGACTATTTGTGATCCCATGTACAGCTGCACATCAGGCTTCCCTGTCCTTCACTATCTCCCAGAGTTTGTTCAAACTCATGTCCATTGAGTTGGTGATGCCATCCAATTATCTCATCCTTTGTCGTCTCTTTCTCCTCCTGCCCTCAGTCATACATGCCACCAATCAGGAGAGGGAATTCAAACGGGTGTATGCTCAAGGCCAATCAGGGAATGGGGAGTGTCTGGATACATGAAAAATAGGACTTTTTCATATTCATCTATGCTGGCATGGACTGACAGCTTTGATTGACAGTTGCAAGATACATAACGACAGGCTCTATTATCCATGTCTTTCCCATAATTCAGTCTGCTACAATCAGTAGTATGAAATATTTATGAACACTTAATGGGCTCCTGGCTGCCTAAGAATAGTTGAGGATATACCTGTGTATCAGAGATGCATGTGCCTGAATTGGAGAAACCACTTTGGTTAGTTAGTATCTATTATGTGCCTAGGGGCACATGCACAGGAGTTGGAAAAGTCTCTGTGGTTATTTTTGTAGCATGTCTGTGAACTCTCCTGGGCATGTCTGGTCTGGGGTTAAGAGATAAGTTTGAAATCTTTTCAGCTAGGCCACGCCTCATTGCTCATGCCCAGATTTCTGCCTAATACATTCATATGTTGATGGTACTATGGGTTGTTTCCATATCTTGGCAATTGTGAATAAGCCTGCAGTAAACGGAGGAGTGTATATATGCATGCTAAGACACTTCAGTTCAGTTCAGTTCTGTCATTCAGTCATGTCCGACTCTTTGCGACCCCATGAATGACAGCACACCAGGCCTCCCTGTCTGTCACCAACTCCCGGAGGTTACCCAAACTCATGACCATTGAGTCAGTGCTGCCATCTATCCATCTCATCCTCTGTCATCCCATTCTCCTCCCGCCTTCAATCTTTACCAACATCAGAGTTTTTCATATGAGTCAGCTCTTCGCATCATGTGGCTAAAATATTGGAGTTTCAGCTTCAACATCAGTACCTCCAATGAACACCCAGGACTGATTTCTTTTAGGATGAACTGGTTGGATCTCCTTGCAGTCCAAGGGACTCTCAAGAGTCTTCTCCAACACCACAATTTAAAAGCATCAGTTCTTCGGCACTCAACATTCTTTATAGTCCAACTCAAAATCCATACATGACCACTGGAAAAACCATAGCCTTGACTAGATGGACCTTGCCTGACAAAGTAATGTCTCTGCTTTTTAATATGCTTTCTAGGTTGGTCAAAACTTTCCTTCCAAGGAGTAAGCGTCTTTTAATTTCATGGCTGCAATCACCACCTGCAGTGATTTTGGAGCCCCCCAAAATAAAGTCTGACACAGTTTCCACTGTTTCCCCATCTATTTCCCATGAAGTGATGGGACGGGATGCCACGATCTTAGTTTTCTGAATGTTGAGCTTTAAGCCAACCTTTTCACTTTCCTATTTCACTTTCATCAAGAGGCTCTTTATTTCTTCTTCATTTTCTGCCATAAGGGTAGTGTCATTTGCATATCTGAGGTTATTGATATTTTTCCCAGAAATCTTGATTCCAGCTTTTGCTTCCTGTAGCATTTCTCATGATGTACTCTGCGTATAAGTTAAATAAGCAGGGTGACAATATACAGCCTTGACGTACTCCTTTTCCTCTTTGGAACCAGTCTGTTGTTCCACGTCCAGTTCTAACTGTTGTTTCCTGACCTGCATATAGGTTTCTCAATAGGCAGGTCAGGTGGTCTGGTATTCCCATGTCTTTCAGAATTTTCCACAGTTTATTGTGATCCACATAGTCAAAGGCTTTGGCATAGTCAGTAAAGCAGAAATAGATGTTTTTCTGGAACTCTGTTGCTTTTTTGATGAAGCAGCAAATGTTGGCAATTTGATATCTGGTTCCTCTGCCTTTTCTAAAACTAGTTTGAACATCAGGAAGTTCACAGTTCATGGATTGCTGAAACCTGGCTTGGAGAATTTTGAGCATTACTCTACTTGCCTGTGAGATGAGAGCAATTGTGTCATAGTTTGAGCATTCTTTCACATTGACTTTCTTTGGGATTGGAATGAAAACCGACATTTTACAATCCTGTGGCCACTGCTGAGTTTTTCAAATTTGCTGACATATTGAGTGAAGCACTTTCACAGCATCATCTATTAGGATTTGAAATAGCTCAACTGGAATTCTATCACCTCCGCTAGCTTTGTTCATAGTAATACTTCTTAAGGCCCACTTGACTTCACATTCCAAGATGTCTGGCTCTAGGAAGGTGATCACACCATCGTGATTATCTGGGTCATGAAGATCTTTTTTGTATAGTTCTTCTGTGTATTCTTGCCACCTCTTCTTAATATCTTCTGCTTCTGTCAGGTCCAAACCATTTCTGTCCTTTAATGAGCCCATCTTTGAATGAAATGTTCCCTTGCTATCTCTAATTTTCTTGAAGAAATCTCTAGTCTTTCCCATTCTACTGTTTTTCTCTATTTCTTTGCATTGATTACTGAGGAAAGCTTTCTTATCTCTCCTTGCTATTCTTTGGAACTCTGCATTCAAATGGGTATAGCTTTCCTTTTCTCCTTTGCTTTTTGCTTCCCTTTTTTTCACAGCTATTTGTAAGGCCTCCTCAGACAGCCATTTTGCTTTTTTTGCATTTCTTTTTCTTGGGGATGGTCTTGATCCCTGTCTCCTGTACAATGTCACGAACCTCAGTCCATAGTTCATCAGGCACTCTATCTATCAGATCTAGTCCCTTAAATCTATTTCTCACTTCCACTGTATAATCATAAGGGATTTGATTTAGGTCATACCTAAATGGTCTAGTGGTTTTCCCTACTTTCTTCAATTTAAGTCTGAATTTGGCAATAAGGAGCTCATGATCTGAGCCACAGTCAGCTCCCAGTCTTGTTTTTGTTGACTGCATAGAGCTTCTCCATCTTTGGCTGCACAGAATATAATCAATCTGATTTCAGTGTTGACCATCTGGTGATGTCCATGTGTAGAGTCTTCTTTTGTGTTGTTGGAAGAGGGTGTTTGCTATGACCAGTGCATTTTCTTGGCAAAACTCTATTAGTCTTTGCCCTACTTCATTCTGTATTCCAAGGCCAAATTTGCCTGTTACTCCAGGTGTTTTTTGACTTCCTACTTTTGCATTCCAGTCCCCTGTAATGAAAAGGACATCTTTTTTGGGTGTTAGTTCTAAAAGGTCTTGTAGGTCTTCATAGAACCGTTTTACTTCAGCTTCTTCAGCATTACTAGCTGGGGCATAGACTTGAATTACTGTGATATTGAATGGTTCACCTTGGAAACCAACAGAGATCATTTTGTCATTTTTGAGATTGCATCCAAGTACTGCATTTCAGACTGTTTTGTTGACTATTATGGCTACTCCATTTCTTCTAAGAGGTGCCTGCCCACGTCATGCTAAGACACTTCGGTTGTGTTCAACTCTGTGAAACCCTATGGACTGTAGCCTTCCAGGAGCCTCTGTCCATGGGATTCTCCAGGCAAGAATACTGGAGTGGATGGCCATGCCCTCCTCCAGGGGATCTTCCCCAGCCAGGGATGAACTTACATCTCTTAGGTCTCCTGCATTAACAAGCAGGTTCTTTACCACTAGTACTACCTGGAAAGCCTGGGAGTGCATATTTCTCACTAAAACCCTGTTTTAATGTCCTTTGAGTATATACTCAAAAGTGAAATTTTGAGACCACATGGTAGATTGAGTTGTAATTTTTGTGAAAGCTCTATATTATTTACTAAAATGATTGACCAAGTTATGTTCTCCTCTACAGTGTATGATTATTCCCCTTTTACTACATTTTCTAGTGCTGTTGTCTCTTGTCTTCCTGAAACTGCCATTCTAACTATTGTGAAATTATATCCTACTGTGGTTTTCATTTGATTTCCATGATGATTAATGATGTTAAACATTTTTTCATGTATCTATCAGCTATTTTGATGTCCTTTTTGAAAAGTATCTCTTTGCTTCTTCTATTTTTTAAACTAGATTATTTCATTTTTTATTGTTGCTGTTACTAAACTGACTGAATTCTTTATATAGTTTCAATATTAACTTCTTATCCTACATGTAATTTGCAAAAATTTTCTCCCATTCTTTGTCTTTTTATTATTTTTTTTGATTGTTTATTTTGCTGTGCAGAACATTTGAGTTTGGCATCATTTTATTTGTTGATTTTTGCTTTTATTGTTTGTGCCTTTGACATGTTTAAAAAACCATAGCCACAACCAATATCAGAGAGCTTCTTCCCTCTGTTTTTCTCTAGGGAATTTATGGTGTCAGATCTTTAGTATAAGACTTTTGCTCATTTTGAGCTATTTTTTGTGAGTGATTTCAGATATGTGTCCAATTCCGTTGTTCCACATCTATTTCTCCAATTTTCCAAGGATCATTTGAAAAGACTATCCTTTCCCTGCATGGGTATTCTTGGCTCTCTTGACTCTATTGTTGACTGCATATGCTGGGATTTAACTCTGGGTTAATATTCTGTTCTATTGGTCAGTGTCTCTGTTTTTTTTTTTCCCCAGTAACATACTATTTTGATTACTATGACTTTTTAGTATAGTTTGAAATCTTGAAGCATAATATTTCTAATTTTTTTTCCTTCCTTCTCAGAATTTCTTTGGCTATTCTGTGCCTTTTGTGGGTCCAAACAAATTTTAAGATTATTTCTTCATTTATATAAAGAATGCTTTGGGTATTTTGATGGGGATTACATTAAAGCCTGTAGATGGCTTTAGATAGTATGGCCATTTTAACAATAATTATTATTATAATCCAAGAATGTAAGATGTGTTTCCATTTGTTTGTGTCTTCAGTTTCTTTCACCAAAACTTGTAGTTTTCATTGTACATACTTTTCACTCCCTTGGATAAATTTATTTCTAAGTATTACATATTTTGTTGATGCTGTTGTGAATGGGATAACATTTCTTTTTCAATTGCTTCATTATTAGTGTAAAGGAATGAAATTTATTTGTGTATGTTGATTATATATTCTCCCACTTTGCTGAAAATATTCATTATTTTTTACTCATTCTGGGCTATTCTATGTGCAAAATCATATTATCAGTAAATAGTGATAATTTTACATCATCCTATCTGATTTGAATGCCTTTATTTCCTTATATTATTGCCCTAGTTAGTACTAGTCAGTGGAGAAGGCAATGGAAACCCACTCCAGTACTCTTGCCTGGAAAATCCCATGGAAGGAGAAGCCTGGTAGGCTGCAGTCCATGGGGTCATGAAGAGTCGGACACAACTGAGTGACTTCCCTTTCACTTTTCACTTTCATGCATTGGAGAAGGAAATAGCAACCCACTCCAGTGTTCTTGCCTGGAGAATCCCAGAAATGAGGGAGCTTGGTGGACTTCCATCTATGGGGTCACACAGAGTTAGACACGACTGAAGTGACTTAACAGCAGCAGCACTACTTGTCAGCACTATATTGAGTAGGAGTCATGAGAGTGGCCATGCTTGTTTCTAATCTTACAGGAAACCTGTTATATTTTTCTTCACTTAGTAAAATGTTATCTGTAGATTTGTTATATATGGCCATTTTCATGTTGAGGTATGTTCCTTCTATACCCAGTCTCTTAAGGGTTGTTTATTTATTTACTTTTACCATGAAAGGATGTTGCATTTGGTCAAACATTTTGTGTGTTTACTAAAATGATCATGTAATTTTCATCTTTAATTGTATTGATGTGATGTACTATATTTATTGATTTTCTTATGATAAAGCGTTATTGTATCTCAGGGATAAATCTTGCTTGGTTGTGGTTCATAATCCTTTTAATGTATTCTAGGGCATGGTGCTCAGATATTTTTTTGAGAATTTTTGTGTCTATACTTATCAGAGATATTTGACTATAGTTTCTATAATTTTAAGCTATACTATAGTTTTAATTGTGGCATCTTTAAAAATCAGCTTTCTAAAATGGGTTTGAAAGTGTTCCCTTATCAATATTTTGGAAGAGTTTGGGGAGAATTGGTCTTAATTCTTCATTAAATTTTTGGTAGAAATTTCCAGTGAAGCCTTTTAGTCTTGGAGTTTCTGTGTTGGAAGATTTTTGGAGGATGAGTCAATCTTTTAATTAATTATTGGTCAGTTCAAATTTTCTTGGGGCTTCACTGGTGGCTCAGATGGCAAAGAATATTCCTGCAATGTGGGAGACCAGGTTCAATCCTGGGTTAGGAATATTCCCTGGAGAAGGAACTGGCAACCCCCTCCAGTATCCTTGCCTGGAAAAACCCATATATAGAGGAGCCTGGAAGACCATGGGGTCAATTTATTCCTGATTCATCCTTGGTAGGTTGTTTGTTTTAAAAATGTATCCCTTTATCCTAGGTTATGTAATTTGTTGGCAAAGAATTGTCCCTAGTCTATATGATTCTATGTATTTCTGTGGTATCAGTTGTATGTCTCCTATTTTGTTGTGAATTTTGAGTCTTTTCTCTTTTTGTTTAGTCTAGTTAAATATTTGAATTTTGTTTATCTTGTCAGAGAAACTGTTCTTAATTTTGATCCTCCTTTCTATTGTTTTTCTGTTATGTATTTTATTCTTTCTACACTGGACCTTATCATTCTTTCTTTTGTTTATTTACAATTAATTTGTTCTTTTTCTAGATCTTTGAGTTGTAAAGTTTTGTTGTTTACTTGATATCCTTCTCATTTCTTAACATATGAAATTATTAATATAAACTTTCCTCTGAGAACTACATTTGCTACATCCCACATGAGTCTGACAGGGAGGCCTGGCGTGCTGTGATTCATGGGGTTGCAAAGAGTCGGACACGACTGAGCGACGGAACTGAACTGAACTGAACATGAGTTTGAGTAAGCTTCAGGAGTTGGTGATGGACAGGGAAGTCTTTGTGTCTATGCGGTCACAAAGAGTCAGACACGACTGAGTGACTGAACTGAACTGACAATGTTTGATAGGCTGTATTTCTCTTTCATTTCATTTAATTGTCTTGATATTTTTAAATTTTATTAAATTTCCATTTTGACTGAATGGTTGTATATTTTCCAAATATTTCTAGATCTCACTTTATTCTTGTTGTTGATTTTTAGTTTCACACCACAGTGTTCAGAGATTATGGCCATGATTTCAGTCTTCTTAAATTTGCTAAGATTTGTTTTGTGACCTATCATATGATATATCCTGGAGAATGTTCCCTGTGCACTTGAGAAGAATGTGTACTCTGCTATTGGGTGCAATGTTCTATTAAGTTGATTCATTTTATAGTGTAGTTCAGTTCCAGTTTTGCTTTGTTGATTTTCTGTCTGGTTAAGCTATCCATTGCTGAGTGGAATAATGAAGTCTCCAGTAATTATTTTATTGTTGTCTATTTCTCTTTTAAGATCTTTTTTTGTTCAAATAATATATTTTAATGTCCAAGTTTTAGGATCATGTATATATTTACAATTGATATATCTTCATCATGTACTGATCCATTTATTAGTATATCATGTCCTTCTTTGTATCTTATTGTAGTTTTGACTTGAAGTCTATTTGATCTAATAAAAGTATGGTTACACCTACCTTCTTGTTTTATGTTTGGTTGGAATATCATCTTCTATATTTTCATTTTGTGTCTGTGTGTTCCCTTAGAGCTTGAATGAGTCTTTCATAGGTAGCATATAGTTGGGTCTTACTTTTTATCCATCCAGTCACTCTGTTCCTTTTGATTAGTGAGTTCAAGTCATTTACATTTAGGGTGATTTTTACGTAAGAATTTACTACATAAAATTTTATACTTTCCCTTCTAATTATTTTGTCTCTTCATTGTATCTTTTCCCTTCTGTTTCTGTCTACCTTTGTAAGCTGGTGGTTTCATGATGACTTGCTCAGTCTTCCCCACAACGTTTATTTATTTATTTGGTTGTTTTGTCTCCACCTAAGAATTTTGCTCTGTGGTTATCACGTTAAGTTAAGTCGCTCAGTTGCGTCTGACTCTTTGTAGCCTCATAGACTGTAAGACACCAGGCTTCCCTGTCTTTCACTATCACCTGGAATTTGCTCAAACTCATGTCGATCGAGACAGTGATGCCATCCAACCATCTCATCCTCTGTCATCCTCTTCTCCTCTCGCGTTCAATCTTTCCCAGCATCAGGGTCTTTTCAAATGAGTCAGTTCTTTGCATCAGTAGCCAAAGTATTGGAGTTTCAGCTTCACCATCAGCCCTTCCAATGAACACTCAGGACTTATCTCCTTTAGGATGGACTGGTTGGATCTCCTTGCAGTCCAAGGGACTCCCAAGAGTCTTCTCCAACACCACAGTTCAAAAGCATCCATTCTTCGGTGCTCAGCTTTCTTTAGTCCAACTCTCACATCCATACATGACTACTGGAAAAACCATAGCCTTGATTAGATGGACCTTTGTTGGCAAAGTAATATCTCTGTTTTTTTAATATGTTGTCTAGGTTTGTCATTACTTTCCTTCCAAGGACCAAGTGCCTTTTAATTTCATGGCTGAAGTCACCAGATGCAGTGATTTTGGAGCCCAAAAGAACAAAGTCAGCCACTGTTTCCACTGTTTCCCCATCTATTTGCCATGAAGTGAAGGGACTGGATGCCATGATCTTAGTTTTGTGAATGTTGAATTTTAAGCCAACTTTTTAATTCTCCTCTTCCACTTTCATCAATAAGCTCTGTAGTTCTTCTTCACTTTCTGCCATAAGAGTGGCGACATCTGCATATCTGAGGTTATTGATATTTCCCCTGGCAGTCTTGATTCCAGCTTGTGCTTTCTCCAGCCCAGCATTTCTCATTATGTACTCTGCACATAAGTTAAATAAGCAGGGTGACAATATACAGCCTTGACGTACTCCTTTTCCTATTTGGAACCAGTCTGTCATTTCATGTCTAGTTCTAACTGTTGTGTCCTGACTTGGATACAGATTTCTCAAGATACAGGTCAGGTGGTCTGGTATTCCCATCTCTTTCAGAATTCTCCACAGTTTGTGGTGATCCACAGAGATCAAGTTGCCAACATCTGTTGGCAAGAGAGTTCCAGAAAAACATCTATTTCTGCTTTATTGACTATGCCAAAGCCTTTGACTGTGTGGTTATCATGAAGTTTTCCTTAAACAACTTAAAGATAAAATAGTCCTTTTTTTTTTCTACTGACAGGAATATATCTTTATTCGCCTATGAAGTTCCCATCTTTTTATTCCTTTCTTTTTATGTTTTTGAGTCACCAATTTTCTCCTAATGCTGTGGTTTTATTGTCAGTTTGTAGTAGCTATAGTTATTTTTAATGTGCTTTTCTTTTAAACTATATGCTATAATTAAGAGTTTAATAAGCAATTCTTATTAAAAGTTACATATTTAAAATTCTATTTATCACTTTGATCACAGCTTTGTGTAATTTAATAATTTTGTTTCAGCTTGAAAATCTCCTTTCAACATTTTGTATAATACAGGTCTGGTGGTGAACTCTCTCAGTTTTTGTTTGTCTGAGAAAGCCTTTATTTTTCCTTTATATCTGAAAGATAACTTTGTCTGATAGAGTAGTCTTGGCTGGCAGTTTTCCTCCTGACTGCTAGAGTTTCTGCTGAAAATTTGCTGATAACCTAAGGTGGGGAGTAGTTCCTTTGTAAATTACTGTCTTGTTCTCACTGGTGGTTTGTGGTTTAGTCGCTAAGTCGTGTCGGACTCTGTGACCCCATGGACTATAACCCACCAGGCTTCTCTGTCCATGGGATTCTCCAGGGAAGAATACTGAAGTGGGTTGTCATTTCCTTCTCCATAGAATCTTCCCAATCCAGGGATCAAACCTGGGTTTCCTGCATTGCCAGCAGATTCTTTACCTACTGAGCTACGTTTTCACTGACTGACTTTAAAATTCTTTATTTATTGATTTTTGACAATTTATTTAACTTGTTTCTCTTCATTGAGCAAACTTGCAATTAAGTTTGGAACAGGTGCCTAAAAAAGGAAAAGTTAGTTGAGGGGAGAAAGGTGGGTAGTAGAAGAGAATGTGTAAGTGTGTGCTTAGCATTTGGGACTTTGGATGTGCCCATTATCTGGTAAGGTCATGTTCAAGTTGGGGGTTCCAGAGGTTTATGGGTGGTCCTCTTGAGGGAATATGATGCTAAACAACAGAACATGCTTTCCTTCAGTTTTCTCAGTGTGCCTAACTCTCTTCCTACTAGTCATGTGCTTTCTCCTCAGGTAGAGCAATAAATTCCTCCAGCTACAGTATATGTGGCCAGGCAGACCCCAATTTCCCCTTTCACTCTCCATCTCCTCTGTCCAAAATGTCATGCTGAATGGGTGCCAGACCTGCCATCACCTTCTCTGCTGAGGCTGCTTCTACTATGACTTCCTTCACTCAACCACATCCTCTGGGTTCTAAGCTACCCACTTTCAGGTACACAGATGGAGGGATATCTGTCATGGTACACAATGCAGAGGTTTTTTTTTTTTTTTCCACTTATGATGGCCAGTTAGTTAAAATTCAAGGGGAAGTAAATTCATGACCCCTGGATTGCAAAATCAATTTAATGGATTAAAACAAACTTTAATAAAACTGGGGAAAAAAAGGAGAAAGTAATAAAAACTTTAAATAAACCAATTAAAATTGGGTAGTGTGATTTCAACAATAGGGGGTATGAGGGGATCTACATTTTGACAAAAGCAGTTTTATAGAACACATTAAAAACTGCAATATTCATTAAGATCATCATAAAAGTGAGTGTGCATAAAGGATACACAGAAATAAGCACTTACACTTTCTAAAATTTAGTGGTTGTGAGACGTGGGAAAACAATTAAAGGTGACCTAGGAATGTTCTAAGCATTCAAGTTGGCAATAGCCAAGAGATTATATTGTCTTGGGGACCAAGCATTAAAAGATGTTCAATAAAAATGCCTTATTAACTTTCAAATTTTTGAAAAACAGGATGAGAACTTAGAAATAATCATCTTGCCTCATGATCACCAGAATTAACATTATTATGGCAATTGACTAGAAGCAAATGGAAAGCAAAATACTAGTCATAGAGTCAAATTTGTTATTTTATAACTTCACAATATATGCTAATTATTTATGAATTCTTCCTTTAATTTATTTCTACATTTAATTTTGCTAGACTAATCTTTTTTTCTTTTCTTTTTTTGCTGTGTGGCAGAAGGAGATATTTTCAAGTTTGATGGGTATCTTTTTCATTAGATATTTTTTAGGAGGTTAGTTAACTAGTAACTTGCTTTATGACTTCTTTATTATGATTATAAATGGTGACAAAAATATAAACCTAACAGTTTCTTGTGTCAAATTCCAGTTCTCTTTAACTATCTTTCACAGGTGGCATTTTCATTAAACATAAAAATTATGAATGACACCTAGTAGTAAGAAAGATTTATTTATCTTTTAGATAAATCAAAGAAATAATATTTTGTAGAGAGAAGGGGTACTTTATCCAGGAAAAATTATAAAAACAAAACAACAAAACAGAGCAAATCTGGTTGGTATTCTTGGGTCATATTCCTGTCTGTGGCACTGATATATGTTTCTCTGCAGTGCCTCTCACTATGGAAGTTAGGCACTCGACAGAAATATTGGACTGTAAAAATAATAAATGGGTCATGAAACTTCTTCCCTATCTTTAGTATATCGTGCCTGTGTCAAGTTGAACACTGAAAGAATCAGGTTTCAAAAAGCTTGTGAATAAAATTAAAGGTTGTTTCAAGCTGATGAAGTTTAATTTATGTATCATTTAATTATTTCCATACATCTTCTTCAATTGTTTTTGGGAGTACAGCTAATGGACAAATCACAAACTAATTCTGTTATATCTTATTATTAGGACTATTTTATTTCAGAGAACAAGATAAAGTTTGTACTGTTTATATCAACTGAATTAAAAATTCTACTTAATTGTGGTAAATTTAGGACATTTAATATTTAGATTTAAAGACTACCATCATTGAGGGATTTCTGTATAAGTGTCACTCACCAAAATTAATGAGGCTACTTGCGTAAATGCTCAAGAAAACTACAAATAGGGTAAAATGGACAAGTGAGAGGTACAATTTTTTTTCAATGTGATCATGAGTTAGTGTGATATTAGAAGCATAGTTGGAGGTAGATCAGCAAGATTGGAGTGTCATAGGCCAACTCTACCTAGCAATGAGATGCAGCATAGCTGTAATGTTCATATAAAATGCTGTGCCAAGCACAAATAAAAGAGGTCAACTAGGTGTGAGAAATCCACTAATAACTGCTATACACCCTTTACTGGCAGCATTTTTCTTTATGAAGAACATGGCACAGTGAGACGGGGTACTATAGGATCACCAAAAAATACGTCCATTTCATTATAGGGGACTGAAATGCAAAAGTAGGAAGTCAGGAGATACCAGCAGTAACAGGAAAATTTGTCCTTGGAGTACAGAATGAAGCAGGGCAAAGGTTAATAGAGTTCTGTCAAGAGAACACATTGATCATAACAAACACCCTCTTCCAGCAACACAAGAGAAGACTCTACACATGGACATCACCAGATGGTCAACACTGAAATCAGATTGATTATACTCTTTGAAGCCAAAGATGGAGAAACTCTATACAGTCAGCAAAGACAAGACCAGGAGCTGACTGTGGCTCAGATCATGAACTCCTTATTGCCAAATTCAGACTTAAATTGAAGAAAGTAGGGAAAACCACTATACTGTTCAGATATGACCTAAATCATATCCCTTATGACTATACAGTGGAAGTGAGAAATAGATTTAAGGGACTAGATTTGATAGATGGAGTGCCTGATGAACTATGGATGGAGGTTCATGACATTGTAGAGAAGACAGGAATCAAGATCATCCCCAAGAAAAAGAAGTGCAAAAAAGCAAAATGGCTCTCTGAGGAGGCCTTAAATAGCTGTGAAAAGAAAAGAAGTGAAAAGCAAAGGAGAAAAGGAAAGATATATACTCATTTGAATGAAGAGTTCCAAAGAATAGCTATGAGAGATAAGAAAGCCTTCCTCAGCAATCAATGCAAAGAAATAGAGGAAAACAACAGAATAGGAAAGCCTAGAGATCTTTTCAAGAAGATTAGAGATACCAAGGGAATATTTCATGCAAAGATGGGCTCCATAAAGGACAGAAATGGTATGGATCTAACAGAAGCAAAAGATATTAAGAAGAGGTGGCAAGAATACATAGAAGAACTGTACAAACAAAATCTTCATGACCAAGATAATCATGATGGTATGATCACTCACCTAGAGCCAGACAGCCTGGAATGTGAATCAAGTGGGCCTTAGAAAACATCACTACGAACAAAGCTAGTGGAGGTGATGGAATTCCAGTTGAGCTATTCCAAATCCTGAAAGATGATGCTGTGAAAGTGCTGCATTCAATTTGCCAGCAAATTTGGAAAACTAAGCAGTGGCCACAGGACTGGAAAAGGTCAGTTTTCATTCCAATCCCAAAGAAAGGCAATGCCAAAGAATGCTCATACTACCACACAATTGCACTCATCTCACACATTAATAAAGTAATGCTCAAAATTCTCCAAGCCAGGCTTCAGCAATACGTGAACTATGAACTTCCAGATGTTCAAGCTGGTTTTAGAAAAGGCAGAGAAACCACAGATCAAATTGCCAACATCCTCTGGATCATGGAAAAAGCAAGAGAGTTCCAGAAAAACATCTATTTCTGATTTCTTGACCATGCCAAAGCCTTTGACTGTGTGGATCACAATAAACTGTGGAAAATTCTGAAAGAGATGGGAATCCCAGACCACCTGACCTGCCTCTTGAGAAACCTATATGCAGGTCAGGAAGCAACAGTTAGACCTGAACATGGAACAACAGACTGGTTCCAAACAGGAAAAAGAGTACGTCAAAAAACAACAAAAAAAGAGTACGTCAAGGCTGTATATTGTCACCCTGCTTATTTAACTTCTATGCAGAGTACATCATGAGAAACGCTAGGCTGGAAGAAGCACAAGCTGGAATCAAGATTACCAGGAGAAATATCATTAAGCTCAGATATGCAGATGACACCACCCTTATGGCAGAAAGTGAAGAGGAACTCAAAAGCCTCTTGATGAGAGTGAAAAAGTTGGCTTAAAGCTCAACATTCAGAAGATGAAGATCATGGCATCTGGTCCCTTCACTTCATGGAAAATAGATGGGAAAACAGTGGAAACAGTGTCAGACTTTATTTTTGGGGGCTCCAAAATCACTGCAGATGGTGACTGCAGCCATGAAATTAAAAGATGCTTACTCCTTGGAAGAAAAGTTATGACCAACCTAGATAGCATATTGAAAAGCAGAGACATTACTTTGCCAATAAAGATCTGTCTAGTCAAGGCTATGGTTTTTCCAGTGGTTATGAATGGATTTGAGAATTGGACTGTGAAGAAAGCAGAGCACCGAAGAATTGATGCTTTTGAACTGTGGTGTTGGAGAAGACTCTTGAGAGTCCCTTGGACTGCAATGAGATCCAACCAGTCCATCCTAAAGGAGATCAGCCCTGGGTGTTCTTTGGAAGGAATTATGCTAAAGCTGAAACTCCCGTACTTTGGCCACCTCATGCGAAGAGTTGATTCATTTGAAAAGAGTCTGATGCTGGGAGGGATTGGGGGTAGGAGGTAAAGGGGATGACAGAGGATGAGATGGCTGGATGGCATCACCGACTCGATGGACGTGAGTTTGAGTGAACTCCGGGAGATGGTGATGGACAGGGAGGCCTGGCATGCTGCGATTCATGGGGTCACAAAAAGTCGGACACAACTGAGCAACCGAAGTGAACTGATGGATTGTAAATAAATGTACCCAAAGCACAAAGTACACATTTATCAAGTTGCTGGGCAAATAGGGAAACCGAGTCTGTCTCCTTATAGAACACATGCTCTTAACCACTGCATTATAATAATTTCTACTTCTATTTAACAGTTATACTGTTCATTATGATGGTGAATACAAATCTAATCAACTTTACAAATGTGTTTTCTCGTATTACAAGAAAATACATGAAATTTAGGCACTCCAATTGTAAAAACACTAAAAATGTATTTTGACTACTGGTAATTTTAATAATACCTGTAAATATAAATTTGTAGGTAAAGTTTGTCAAATATTATTAAGAGTTAGGATTTTATATTTCCAGCTGAAAATGTTTTACTTTTCCCTGTCTCATTTAATTATATATATTTCAATTTGATATTTAACAATAAGGGCTAATCAACTGAAAATTTATATTGGAATAAACTATAGTATTCTGTTAATTGGTAATAAATGCTCAATGCATTATTTCAGTATAAAAATGTAAAATTCATTTCTTCATCAGGCCAAAATCAGCTGTGTATCAATATGTTAAGTGTTAACTCAGTTATACAGATTTTATCTTGTGATACTTGCATTAAAAGCAAAAAGGTATGAACAGTTTTGCATAGGATTTCACTTCCTTTAGTCAAACTGGCCATAAACCAAACACATGGCTTAATCTTAGTGTAGGTTAGGCTGGAAAATATATTTTTTGTCTAGAAAGGCATATATTACACAGATTTGAGACACAACATTTTCTTTTCTTCTATTCATGTATGAAAGCCTTTATTTTCTTTAGTATTAAGAATCAAGGTCATATGCAGAGAAAAAAGACGATTCATCTGGTTTAGTTTGGCCAGAGTGGTAAATCAAATGGAGGAAAAAGTGAGGCTCATCACCTCTGCATCCTTTAAATTCTTAAAGTTGAGGCTAAACTCTGCCATTCCTCTACTAGGATGTAATTTTATTTATTTATCTATTTATATGTAAAACATTTTAAAATTCATTTTTAAGTGAAGGATAATTGCCTACAATATTGTGCTGGTTTCTGCCATATATCAACATGAATCAACACTAGGTATACATACGTCTCCTCCCTCTTGAACCTCCTTCTCAGTTCCCATTCCAGCTCATCCCTCTAGGTTGTCACAGAGCACCAATTTGATCTCCCTGAGTCATACAGCATATTTCCACTGGCTATCTATTTTACATATGATAATGTAGGTGTTTCCATGCTACTATCTCCATTTGTCCCACCCTCTCCTTCCCCTGCTATCTCCATGAGTCTATTCTCTATCCTGCATGTCCATCCCTGCACTGAATATAGGTTCATCAGTACCCTCTTTCTATATTCCATATATATGCGTTAGCAAATGAGTCTTGTTTTTCTCTTTCTGACTTACTTCATTTTGTATGATAGGCTCTAGACTCATTCACCTCATAACAACTGACTCAAATATGTTTCTTTTTATGGCTGAGTAATACTTCATTTCATATATGTATCACAGCTTCTTTATTCATTCATCTGTTGATGGACATCTAGGCTGCTTCCATGTCCTAGCTATTGTAAAAAGTGCTGCAATGAACATTGGGGTACATGGGTCTTTTATAGTTATGGTTTTCTCAAGATTTCTTATATGTCAAGTAGTGGGACATTGGGTCATATAGTAGTTTTATTTCTATTTTTTTAAGGAATCTCCATACTGTCCTCCGTAGTGGCTGTATCAATTTGCATTCCACCAACGGTATAAGAGGATTCCCTTGGAAAGCAGCTATGCTCACCACCATACCATCAACATGTTAACTGACCTTTGTAGATGAATTTGGAATGGTCCTAGGATGAGTGTCAAAGCAAACTTTAAATTAACCTGAATATTTTATTTTACAGGTATAAAGAAAATAGAAGACAGCACATATAAATTTTAAATAATAAGTATAAATCATAAATCATGAATAAACATCATTTTGGTTATTATCTTTTTATTTTTCTGTATTTTAAAAGTTTATCTTTGTAAGAAAAAAACATTCAAAAAATTTTCTCAAAATATTTACTTGTTAATTTAGGGAAGTATTTTTATGCAATACATGTTGATACCAAAGGAACCCTGGCTAAAATTCTCCATGTAATTATCAGGCAAAAAAAATAATGACCTTGGTTAAAGTGAAAAGTATTAACATATTAAATAAATCCATTTCAAAGATTCTGGTCAATAAGTAGAAGTTTCAAGGCACCTCTGTCTAATGCCACAGGAGATGTCAATCAGGAGAAGTATGTATTGAATTTTTGTATATTTCAAGAGATTAAGGTTATTGAAGTTGTAGCAGTAAAACTGGGATGAGCAAATAAGCTGATTTAGTCTTACCATTAGATGAAAGAAACTAATTTAGTATGAATAGACTCTGTGGATTGAAGTGTAATGGAAGGAAAATATTTGGGAAACTTTATTTTTTAAAGTAGGTTGGAGCGAGAGTATATTAATTGAAGTCAAAGAAAAAAGAAATCGTCAGTCTTACTAATTTTGTAGACAGGTCTTTTCTCCCTGAGAGAACAGCCATCTGTTGAGGAGATTCTTTTTATCATATCACAATCCTTTAATTTAGTATCTTTCTTGGGATTGCAGACTTATTAGTTACACTATGATTAATAACATTTCTAAACACCTATGAAGATATGGACATTGATGTATTAAGCAAAATACTTAGGTAATATTGAGCAAAGGGAACTATCATCATTTATCTCAAATACCTGAGATATATGTATGTGTGTATATATATGTGTGTAAAACATTTATTTTAATTTCTATCTTTCAGATGTATGAACTGAGGTTTGAAGATGTTAAATAACTTGACCATAATCACATATAGAAACCTATAGATCTAAGTAAAATTGTAGACTTTACCAACTGATCAAGAAACCCATCCTCAAACTCAAAGGTAAACAGATTTTGCTTATAGATACTTTAAGCATAACTGAGGTGATAAATGATGCTGTAAGTAAACAAATTAATATCAATGAAGAGATGCTTTCTCTCTCTCTCTTTTTTTTTTTCTCTCTCTCTTTTTTTTTTTTAAGGTTAACTTTAGGTATAGCAGGATGTATTAGAAAGAATAATGAGCTTTCCAGGTGTCTCAGTCGGAAAGAATTCACCTGCAAATGCAAGAGATGCAGGTTTGATCCCTGGGTCGGGAAGACCCCCTGGAGTAAGAAATGGTAACCCATTCCAGTATTATTTCCTGGAAAATTCCATGGGCAGAGGAGCCTGGTGGGTTGCAGTCCATAGGGTCACAAAGAGTTATACACAACTGAGCACACAGAGCAATGAAAAGAAAATGGGCTCTGGTATAAAAAAAAGTCCACATTACAATTCCTAAAATTTTACTTTCAGTCTAAATCTCAGATCTCAATTTTCCATCCACTAAAATGGAGAAAGTAAGAATTACCTCATAGGATTATAATCAGGATAAAATTAATAAATAGATGTCACTGAACCTAGACACAAAGGAAATTTAGCAAAACAGCATAAATAGAAATAGAATGTGGACTCACATATTTATACTTCAGTTAACTTTTCCTCAAAATATTCTTGACCCTTGATCTGCCTATATTTTCTTCTTTTTAAGGATATTAGCCCTGGTGTGCAAGGTCTGAGCATTTAGCCTAAATTCATCTGAAAATATAAGCCAGTTTTAACCTCGCTGTGGTCCCTAAGTCACTGATAGGACAAAGTCTGAAAATGAGAAAATTATGATTAGAAGAATTATGTTGTTGAATAGATATGTACAGTGATACTCAGTTTCATCTGTGCTGTTAAATACAAGCTTTGTAAAACCATTTACACATATAGTAGGAATCAGAAAACCGTGGTCTATTTCCTGCTTTACCACTAATTCACTGTATTGGCACAATCTACTAAATTATCCTTTCTCTACTTTTGATTTTGCTACAAATTAAAAAATGTTTTTTGACACCCAAGATCCGATGCCGTAAAGAGCAATATTGCATAGGAACCTGGAATGTCAGGTCCATGAATCAAGGCAGATTGGAAGTGGCCAAACAGGAGATGGCAAGAATGAACGTCGAAATTCTAGGAATCAGCAAACTAAAATGGACTGGAATGGGTGAATTTAACTCAGATGACCATTATATCTACTACTGTGGGCAGGAGTCCCTCAGAAGAAATGGAGTGGCCATCATGATCAACAAAACAGTACGAAATGCAGTACTTGGATGCAATCTCGAAAATGACAGAATGATCTCTGTTCGTTTTCAAGGCAAACCATTCAATATCACAGTAATCCAAGTCTATGCCCCAACCAGTAACGCTGAAAAAGCTGAAATTGAATGGTTCTATGAAGATCTACAAGATTTTTTAGAACTAACAGCCAAAAAAGATGTCCTTTTCATTATAGGGGACTGGAATGCAAAAGTAGGATGTCAAGAAACACCTGGAGTAACAGGCAAAATTGGCCTTGGAATTCAAAATGAAGCAGGGCAAAGACTAATAGAGTTTTGCCAAGAAAATGCACTGGTCATAGCAAACACCCTCTTCCAACAACACAAGAGAAGACTACATGTGGACATCACCAGATGGTCAACACTGAAATCAAATTGATTATATTCTGTGCAGCCAAAGATGGAGAAGCTCTATACAGTCAACAAAAACAAGACCAGGAGCTGACTGTGGCTCAGATCATGAACTCCTTATTGCCAAATTCAGACTTAAATTGAAGAAAGTAGGGAAAACCACTAGACCATTCAGGTATGACCTAAATCAAATCCCTTATGATTATACAGTGGAAGTGAGAAATAGATTTAAGGGACTAGATCTGATAGATAGAGTGCCTGATGAACTATGGAATGAGGTTCGTGACATCGTATAGGAGACAGGGATCAAGACCATCCCCGTGGAAAAGAAATGCAAAAAAGCAAAATGGCTGTCTGGGGAGGCCTTACAAAGAGCTGTGAAAAGAAGAGAAGTGAAAAGCAAAGGAGAAAAGGAAAGATATAAGCATCTGAATGCAGCTTTCCACAGAATAATAAGTAGAGATAAGAAAGCCTACTTCAGCGATCAATGCAAAGAAATAGAGGAAAACAACAGAATGGGAAAGACTAGAGATCTCTTCAAGAAAATTAGAGATACCAAGGGAACATTTCATGCAAAGATGGGCTTGATAAAGGACAGAAATGGTATGGACTTAACAGAAGCAGAAGATATTAAGAAGAGGTGTCAAGAATACACAGAAGAACTGTATAAAAAGATCTTCATGACCCAGAAAATCACAATGGTGTGATCACTCATCTAGAGCCAGACATTCTGCAATGTGAAGTCAAGTGGGCCTTAGAAAGCATCACTACGAACAAAGCTAGTGGAAGTGATAGAATTCCAGTTGAGCTATTTCAAATCCTGAAAGATGATGCTGTGAAAGTGCAGCACTCAATATGCAAGCAAATTTGAAAAACTCAGCAGTGGCCACAAGACTGGAAAAGGTCAGTTTTCATTCCAATCCCAAAGAAAGGCAATGCCAAAGAATGCTCAAACTACTGCACAATTGCACTCATCTCACACACTAGTAAAGTAATGCTCAAAATTCTCCAAGCCAGGCTTCAGCAATACGTGAACTGTGAACTTCCAGATGTTCAAGCTGGTTTTAGAAAAGGCAGAGGAACCAGAGATCAAATTGCCAACATCCTCTGGATCATGGAAAAAGCAAGAGAGTTCCAGAAAAACATCTATTTCTGATTTCTTGACTATGCCAAAGCCTTTGACTGTGTGGATCACAATAAACTGTGGTAAATTCTGAAAGAGATGGGAATACCAGACCACCTGACCTGCCTCTTGAAAAATCTGTATGAAGGTCAGGAAGCAACAGTTAGAACTGGACATGGAACAACAGACTGGTTCCAAATAGGAAAAGGAGTACATCAAGGCTGTATATCGTCACCCTGCTTATTTAACTTCTATGCAGAGTACATCATGAGAAACGTTAGGCTGGAAGAAACACAAGTTGGAATCAAGATTGCCAGGAGAAATATCAGTAACCTCAGATATGCAGATAACACCACCCTTATGGCAGAAAGTGAAGAGGAACTAAAAAGCCTCTTGATGAAAGTGAAAGTGGAAAGTGAAAAAGTTGGCTTGAAGCTCAACATTCAGAAAACAAAGATCATGGCATCCGGTCCCATTACTTCATGGCAAATAGATGGGGAAACAGTGGAAACAGTATCAGACTTTATTTTTTGGGGCTCCCAAATCACTGCAGATGGTGACTGAATCCATGAAATTAAAAGACACTTACTCCTTGGAAGGAAAGTTATGGCCAACCTAGATAGCATATTGAAAAGCACAGACACTACTTTGCCAACAAAGGATCGTCTAGTCAAGGCTATGGTTTTTCCGGTGGTCATGTATGGATGTGAGAGTTGGACTGTGAAGAAGGCTGAGTGCTGAAGAATTGATGCTTTTGAACTGTGGTGTTGGAGAAGACTTTTGAGAGTCCCTTGGACTGCAAGGAGTTCCAACCAGTCCATTCTGAAGGAGATCAGCCCTGGGTGTTCTTTGGAAGGAATGATGCTAAAGCTGAAACTCCAGTACTTTGGCCATCTCATGGGAAGAGTTGACTCATTGGAAGAGACTCTGATGCTGGGAGGGATTGGGGGCAGGAGGAGAAGGGGACGACAGAGGATGAGATGGCTGGATGGCATCATTGACTCGATGGACGTGAGTCTGAGTGAACTCTGGGAGTTGGTGATGGACAGCGAGGCCTGGCATGCTGTGATTCATGGGGTCTCAAAGAGTTGGACACCACTGAGCGACTGAACTGAACTGAACTGAGTGAACTCTGTTGAAGTGGTCATTTTACTTTTCAATTACATTGATTTTCATATACATGAAATCAGCATTCACTCATAGCTTTTTAAAAATTGTTTCCCAATTTATGTATAGTGTTTATTATTTCCTTTACTCATTGACCTATAAGATAGATTACTTGAACCTGTATATTGCTCTAGTAATGATGAAAGATGATCTGATAGTTTAATTTTTTTCGAAGTTATTTTCAGAATTTTTCTTCATGGTTTCTATTAAAATCTTTTTAGAGGAAGTAAATGTCTTCATCCTGAGATAGGATAAAAAATGTTGCTAGAGTCCAAAAGTCAAGGACATAGTAGTGCTAGGGACATCGACAGAGCAACTTGAGTTAGAATGAGAGAGAACAGCTGGGCTATCCAGGCAGTGTCTGAGCTGGTAGAGCAGACTTCTTACATATTCTGTATGTGCAGGTGGATGGGACAGAATTATCAACAATTCTGATGGCAGATGTTCTTCCAGATGATTGGACCAAATAGGCATTTTTCAGTGGATGTCTTGAGGTCTTTAGAAAGAGAATTAGTAAGAGATAGGAAAGCTACCAATAATCAAGCATACATGATGAGATTAAAGCAGATTCAGAGTGAGAGGAAAAATAAACCCTTATATTGTTAACTTAGAATAAATTGATATGATAGAGACTACTGAATATGGGTGCTTGAGGTAAGGTTTTGAAGTTCTATATCCAGCATTAAGATGTCAACTAAAGTGAGAGGGTATTGGATAATTCAGGAATCCTGAGTGAGACTACAAATCCTTGGTATGACAAGATAACCTGCTTATAGTTATAACAATATGGGGTTAGAAGCAAAGACATTCTCTTATATTTTCAAATATCTTCAAAATATACTCTGCTTTATTCTTATCTCTAACAGAGTTACTGCTTTACTAGAAATTCCCCCTAGGGTTTCTCATTCTTCCTTACCCTACACAAACCACAATATTTTATAAATATCTTTATTTTCTATTAAAATTATCCTGATAGTTACCTGTACTATTTCATGTAGATTTTTCTTTAGTCAAAGTTCATGAAATTTCACTAAACCAATCTCTTCATAACTTGGTGCCCTCTTCATGTCTCAACTACATATTCTTTGAGGATTTTGGCAATATACTCCTCAGTGTTAGAAAAGTCTCATTATCACTTTACATGACCTTAAGGATCATAACAATAGCCTAATAAAAATATTAGCTCAAAACCTCTTGATTTCAAGAATTCTCCACTTAATACATACATTTCCAAAACCAGATCCAGAAAATTGTCATCATTCTCAGAAATATTATATGAAGAATGACTAATATCCAATAGAACCCTCTTATAACTAAACAATTTGACAACTTAATACATATATAAATATTGTATAGCCAACATATATATTTAGTGTACAGTTCAGTTCAGTCGCTCAGTCGTGTCTGACTCTGCAACCCCATGAATTGCAGCATGCCAGGCCTCCCTGTCCATCACCAACTCCTGGAGTTCACTCAGACTCACATCCATCGAGTCAGTGATGCCATCCAGCCATCTCATCCTCTGTCATCCCCTTCTCCTCCTGCCCCCAATCCCTCCCAGCATCACAGTCTCTCCCAATGAGTCAACTCTTCGCATGAGGTGGCCAAAGTACTAGGGTTTAAGCTTTAGCATCAATCCTTCCAAAGAACAGCCGGGACTAATCTCCTTTAGAATGGACTGGTTGGATCTCCTTGCAGTCCAAGGGACTCTCAAGAGTCTTCTCCAACACCACAGTTCAAAAGCATCAATTCTTCGGCGCTCAGCCTTCTTCACAGTCTAACTCTCACATCCATACATGACCACTGGAAAAACCATAGCCTTGACTAGACGGACCTTTGTTGACAAAGTAATGTCTCTGCTTTTGAATATGCGATTTAGGTAGGTCATAACTTTCCTTCCAAGGAGTAAGCGTCTTTTAATTTCATAGCTGCAGTCACCATCTGCAGTGATTTTGGAGCTCAAAAAAATAAAGTCTGACACTGTTTCCCCATCTATTTCCCATGAAGATGGGACCAGATGCCATGATCTTCATTTTCTGAATGTTGAGTTTTAAGCCAACTTTTTAGTGTACAGTATGTAGTAAATGTTGATACATGTATACATCATAAAACTATCATAAACAAAATAATAACCATATCCATCACCCTCAAAACTTTCCTCATGCATCTTTGTATCTCTGTGTTGAGTTTCCCTATACTTCATCACCAGGCAATCTTTCTCTTCTTTCTGTCGCTACATATTAGATTGCATATGATGGAGTATTATATAGGAATTACTGTTTATTTTTGTCTGGTTTCTTTCATTTAGAGTAATTATTTTCAGATTCGATGTTGTGTTCTGTGTACAAATAGTATTTTTTTATTGTCAAACTGTATTCCATTGTAAAATGTTCAGAAATTCCTTTATTCTTCATATCTTGATGGACTTTGCTTTCTTTATAGTTTTGGCTGTTAGACGTAAATTTGTTTTGTCAGCTATATGAAATAACAGAATGTTTTTCAAGTCTTCTATTTCCTTACTGTGTTTTTATCTATTTGTGATATCAGTTATTCAGAGACTAGTATTGTAATCTTCAACTACATTTGTGGATTTTTCTGTTTGAAGTACTACTAGTTCCTGTTATGTGTATTTTGAAGATCTAATAATAGATACATACATATTTTGGATTATTGTGATATAATCATGCAATTACCTTGTTATCTTTATAAAGTAACCTCTTATCACTGTCATTATTCTTTGCTCTGAAATCTAATTTTTCTAATATTAAGTATAGCTACTCTAGCTTTCTTTTGATTAGTATCAGTATACATTTCTTTACTATTTTACTTTTAACATATATTATTTTTGGGGGGTTTCTTTTTATTCATCTGATAATGTCTAGTATTTAATATAGTGTTTATATCACATATATTTAATGTGATTAGTGATATCAGTTCACTTTAGTCATTCATCATGTCTGAATCTTTGTGACCCCATGGACTGAAGCATGCCAGGCTTCCCTGTCTATCACCAACACTCAGAGCTTGCTCAAATTCATGAACATTGAGTCAGTGATGCCATCCAACTATCTCATCCTCTGTAATCCCCTTCTCCTCCTGCCTTCAATCTTTCCCAGAACCAGGATCTTTGCCAATGAGTAAGTTCTTTGCATCAGGTGGCCAAAGTATCAAAGTTTTAGCTTCAGCATCAGTCCTTCCAATGAATATTCAAGACTGATTTCCTTTGAGATTGACTGGTTGGATCCCCTTGCAGTCCAAGGGACTCTCAAGAGTCTTCTCCAGCACCAAAGTTCAAAAGTATCAATTCTTCAGCACTCAGCCTTCTTGATGGTCCAACTCTCACATCCTTACCTGACTAGTGGAAAAGCTATAGATCTGACTAGATGCACCTTTGTTAGCAAAGTAATGGCTCTGCTTTTTAATATGCTGTCTAGGTTAGTCACAGCTTTTCTTCCAAGGAGCAAGTGTCTATTAATTTCATGGCTGTAGTCACTATCTGCAGTGATTTTTGACTCCAAGAAAGTAAAGTATGTCACTGTTTCCATTGTTTCCCCCTCTATTTGTCATGAAGTGATGGGCTGGATGTCATGATCTTAGTTTTTTGCATGTTGAGTTTCAAGCCAACTTTTTCACTCTTCCTCTTTCACTTTTATCAATACCCTCTTTAGTTCCTCTTTAATTTCTGCCATAAATGTGGTGTCATCTGCATATCTGAGGTTATTAATATTTCTTCCAGCAATCTTGATTCTAGCTTGTGCTTCATCTAGCCTGGTATTTCACATGATGTACTCTGCATATAATTAAATATGCAAAGTGACAATATACCACCTCGATGTACTTCTTTCCCAATTTGGAACTAGTCCATGGTTCTATGTCTGGTTCTAACTGTTGCTTCTTGACCTGCCTACAGATTTCTCAGAAGGCAGGTAAGACGGTCTGGTATTCCCATCTCTTTAAATATCATTTATCAATAATATCTGATTATCTCAATAAAAAGAGGTTATTGGTATAATCATGTTTAAATATTAAGGTATTATATCTTGTTTCTAATCCATTTATTCTTTGTCCCACTTTTCCATATATTTCTGACTTCTTTTGGGTTAATTTACTACATTTTCAAATTCAGTTTAACTTTTTTGTTGGCTTATTAGCTAAGGCATGTTTTGTTTTTATTTTAGAAATTGCTTTAGCTGATAATATAGATCTTTCACTTACCACAGTCTATTTCAAGCCTTGTGTAAGAATCTTGAAGTAGTATTCATTTAATTATTTTGTCTGTTTTAATACTTTTGCTATCATACATTTTACTTCTACCTATAGTATAAATCCAAACTTCTTATTTTGCTGACATTGTATGTACATGAATAAGCATTTAAAAATGTTGCAAGTTCTTCTTGTAGATTGAAATATGAAACTTATAGTGTCTATCCTGCACAAAAGGAAAAAAAAAGAGTAGGTAGTACAGCTGTGGATTGGACAGGCTTTGGAATATTCCAAGTCTGGGATAATCAGAGTTGAGTGATGGTCTTTGGTATATTATTCTTTTTCAAGAGCTAGAAACAGTTAGGAATTGACTCCATGTTCCCCTTCTGAGTTTTGTCATTGTTTTAGAGCTTACCGGAAAAGCTTGATATTTATCTGCAATGTTAATGCTATGGGCAGAAATTCTTATTAACTTTTCCCACATTTTAAATTTATCTTTATTTTCTACTTTAGTTGTGTTGTAATCATCAGCCTTCTTTGGTATTCTGTTATATTTTACATCTGATCATATCAGTCGCTCAGTCTTGTCCTACTATTTGCAACCCCATGAATCGCAGCACGCCAGGCCTCCCTGTCCATCACCAACTCCCGGAGTTCACTCAGACTCATGTCCATCGGGTCAATGATGCCATCCAGCCATCTCATCCTCTGTCATCCCCTTCTCCTCTTGCCCCCAATCCCTCCCAGCATCAGAGTCTTTTCCAATGAGTCAACTCTTCGCATGAGGTGGCCAAAGTACTGGAGTTTAAGCTTTAGCATCATTCCTTCCAAAGAAATCCCAGGGCTGATCTCCTTCACAATGGACTGGCTGGATCTCCTTGCAGTCCAAGGGACTCTCAAGAGTCTTCTCCAACACCACAGTTCAAAAGCATCAATTCTTCGGTGCTCAGCCTTCTTCACAGTCCAACTCTCACATCCATACATGACCACAGGAAAAACCATAGTCTTGACTAGACTTGCCCTTTGTTGGCAAAGTAGTGTCTCTGCTTTTCAATATGCTATCTAGGTTGGCCATAACTTTCCTTCCAAGGAAATAAAAGTGTCTTTTATTTTCATGGCTGCAGTCACCATCTGCAGTGATTTTGGAGCCCCCAAAAATAAAGTCTGACACAGTTTCCACTGTTTCCCCATCTATTTCCCATGAAATGATGGGACCAGATGCCATGATCTTAGTTTTCTGAATGTTGAGCTTTAAGCCAACTTTTTCACTCTCCACTTTCACTTTCATCAACAGGCTTTTTAGTTCCTCTTCACTTTCTGCCATAAGGGTGGTGTCATCTGCATATCTGAGGTTATTGATATTTCTCCCGGCAATCTTGATTCCAGCTTGTGTTTCTTCCAGTCCAGCGTTTCTCATGATGTACTCTGCATAGAAGTTAAATAAGCAGGGTGACAATATACAGCCTTGGGGTACTCATTTTCCTATCTGGAACCAGTCTGTTGTTCCATGTCCAGTTCTAACTGTTGCTTCCTGACCTGCATACAAATTTCTCAAGAGGCAGATCAGGTGGTCTGTACAATTATTCATTACTATTACTTAATGAATCTCTGAGACTACATTTTCTTAAGAGTAAAATCTTGTTATGTTTTTTATTTAGAATTTTTAGTTTTATTGTTATTTAGGATAACTTTTACACGTGTTTTTATATATATATATATATATATATATATGAATATATATATGAATATATACATAGGGATAATAGTACAAGTTAAATAAATAGGTTTGAACAAATTTCAAACTTTTAAACATTAGAATCCTTGTCAAATGACTTTTCTGCTCAGAGTTGTCAATGTAAATCATTAAAAGAACTCTATACTTTCAAGGATATTAATGATGATTGATCTGAACTTATTAAAATAGCAGGTTACCAATATTAAAATATTGGTTAATAAAATATGCAGCTCATACTTGAGTAAATGCAATCTTAGTTACATAATTCAAAATGTTTTATTGAATATCTCATTTGTACCAGTCCATGTATAAGAACAGGATATATGGTAGTGAACAAGAAATAGACTGTCAATCCTTTCATGGACTTGTGTGCAAGTGGTATTTTCCCATTCTATTCATCTTTTTATTTCTAAAATTTAGTACACTCTATTACACTGGCTCATAATAAGGATTAAAATGGTAGAATTTACTCAAAACTTTGGATAACACTGAATTTTGAGATTCTTCCATGAAATTATTTGCTTAGTTCTCTCGCAGGGGAGCCTAGTGTGCTGCAGTCCATGAGGTTGCAAAGAGTCAGAGATGACTGAGAGACAGAAATACCAATGGCAGTTATAAACAAAGACTGATAATTAGCACATTCTCTGTTACTATCATCTAATATTTTATAAATATTTATAATTTACTATTTACATAAACAAATATTATTTTGCTTGATGGATAAAACTGTTGATAAAAGAGATATGGTAAGGAAAATATATCATATCTGTAAATGCAAAATAATCACTTTCCCAATATCATACATATAAGGAACTAATCAATGAAACATCAGTAACACTCCTTCTCTTTTTTGTATTTGAAAATAAATTAACAAATAGACTCCAAAAAAAATATACACCTGAATCTATATAAACAGATTTATAGACATAGAAAGATGCTTATGTTTACCAAAGGGGAAAGGGAAGGGAAGAGGAATAAATTAGGAGGTTGGGATTAACAGATACAAGAGCTATAAATAAAATATTGATAGCTAAGCAACAAGAACTTACTGTATAGCAAAGCTTATTATAAGATATGAATATAGTTCCTTTTGCTGTAGCTTAGATGGTAAACAATCTGCCTGCAATGCAGAAGACTGGGGTTTGATCCCTAGGTCAGGAAGATCTTCTGGAGAAGGGAATGGCAACCCACTCCAGTATTCTTGCCTGAGGAATCCCACAGACAGAGGAGCCTGGTGATCTATGGTCTGTGGGATTACAAAGAGTCAGATACTACTGAGTGACTAACACTATGTATATATTGACCAAAAGGTTTGCTTTGGTTTTTCTGCAACATCTTACTGAAAAGGCTGAATGAACCTTTAGCCAACTCCAGAAGAATGGTAAAGAATCCTGCTTTCCATGCAGGAGATGCAAAGAGACAAGAGTTTGATCCCTAGGTCAGAAAGATCCCCTGGAGTATTAAATGGCAACACACTCCAGTATTCTTGCCTAGAAAATTCTATTCTTACCTGGAAAATTCCATGGACAGAGGAGCCTGTAGGGCTGTATATAGTCCATGGAGTCAGAAACAGTCAGACACAACTGAACATGCAGGCATGCAAGACAATGATAAGAAAGCAAACGAAGTAGTTTACCTATTATTATTATTGAGGCAGGTCAAAAGAATTTTTTCTATTCATCACATAGTTTAAAAAGTTAAAATCTAAAGGGATATTCAAACTATCTTTTCTATTTTTTTAAATATTAAATTACTGCATACTAATTACTATTAATTAGTATTAATTACTAATTACTGACCTTTAATTGATTGATTTTCCCATACATATTCTTCTCTGTTCACAGTTTAAGGAAATTGAATACTATAATATGATTATGTCCTTGGAAGAAAAAGTTTACTTTCTTATCTCCCATAGAATCTATGAACTATTCCATAAACATGATTCTGTTTTTCCATTGTTCTCTTTTAATACTCCCTAGAATCACTCTTCTCTTTATTCTGAAAAGGCAATTTAACCTCTAGCTTTCTAGAGTTCCCAAGAGGAGTAATTTTCACTCTTCATAAAAATGTTGTTTCTTCTCAGTGAAAGCCACTGAGTTGTGTCTGACTCTGGACCCCAAGGACTGTGTAGTCCGTGGAATTCTCCAGGCCGGAATACTGGAGTGGGTAGGGATCGAACCCAGGTCTCCAGCATTACAGGCTGGTACAGAATACCAGCTGAGTCATGAGGGAAGGCATTGATTAAACAATTTAATCTGTGATAGGAGATAAACTTTGAAATGCATGTGTCAGGGGAGTGTGTAATTTCCTCGGTTCTGTCTCATCACAACAAAAATTTGAAGCACCAGGCCCTCAGATAGACCATGTCTCAGCTCTCAGGCAGATCAGTGTTACAGCTTCATGTTACAGCTCAGTTTTATTTAGAAAATAAAAGGAAAATACACATCCTCGAGGCATGAATGCATGCTGACCAAAAAGGGAAGAGAAGAGCGCAAAAGAGAGCGAGAGAGAGTAACACAGAGAGAGCGTGAGAGAGAGGGGGGGAGGAGAGAGAGAGCTACATAGAGACAGCAAGAGAGAGAGTGAGACAGAGAGAGGGAGAGAGAGACAGAAAGAGAAAAGAGAGAGGGAGGGAGGGAGAGAGAGGGGTGAGAGGAAGAGGGAGAATATGCACGCATATGCGTGAGACAGCCCTGGACTTCTGGCTCCTCTTTTTATGTTTTTTCCTCCCCCTGGGCCAGCCCTTTGTGAAGAGGGCTAGCCAGAGCTGCTGTTTGTTCTACCTGAGGTCCTCACTCCAGTTCTTGGACCTTCCTTTGTTCTATTTTCATGAGCTTTTCCCGTCCTTGTCTTTTAGCCACCTACATTCTGGACTCCTTTTTCCTATTCTACCTAACACATGGGAACCAATGCATACCCAACCAGGGAAAGAAAGATTTCCAACCTTCTTTGAGGACTAAGCCATTCTCTTAACTAGCCCATCAGTATTGATTCATTGTACTTTTGTGTAAGAAAACCATTAACAAGAGATTTTAAAAAATGGAATAGGAGAAGATTCATTTAACATACACAAAAACATAAAAAATACAATGGGAATAAATTATCATATACAATTTCAAATCACATATTCAGACCTAAAATAATTTTTTTCTGTAATTTATCTTGGTTTCTGAATATATTCTTAGCTCTCCTTTGCCTGTCTGCAGTATTCTTATGAGCAGTTCTCTTTGTTTTCTCAGCCATTTCAGATTTAAATTGACAATTCAGAATTTACCCCTAGGCATGAATGCAAGACCCTTTTGGGTCTTTTGTCTTTTGGCCTTTGTCTAGTCTCACAGGATATTCAAGGGCCTCAGGAAGCATGGCAGCTTCCTGCCGCTGATACACCCCTTAGCTATGCATATTCTCCTGCTCCTATGCCATTCCACTGTGGGAAATTCTGGGAGCAAACATTTCTCAGAGTACCAGATGGGTAGTTCATTATAGGTTATATCACTCTCAAACTACTAATTGTATCCAGATGTTTAATATCTCTACATCTTTGGATCTAACTTGGTATAGGTATATTGACAAGATAGAGAAAAGCTTTTAGAGAACCTTCTCAACATCTAACTTTGTCCCTTCTTCAGCAAAAAATTCAGTATATAGGCTGAAGAAAAGTTCAAGTATTTACTTAAGCAAAATGGACTCTGGGAGGGAGAAATAGGTATCCATAATAAGATATTCTACCCAAATCCTTTGGCCTTATGTCTGGATTATGGGATTTAACTTTAAGCCAAGAATGCCATTACCTGTTTTGTTTGGTGGAAAAGTCATTTTGGGTGAAATTACAGTCTTCAAGATCACTGTTCAGAGAAGTACCAGGAGTTTGAAAAGGGCATGTGGAAAGGAGGTATGGAAAAATATCCACTAATATTTCTCAATTTTATCCTGATAATAATAATTTTAAAAGTTGAACTAATTCATGGTATTTGGATATTTGTCATTTCCTTCTCCAGGGGAGCTTCCCAACCCAAGGATTGAACTCAGGTGTCCTGCACTGCAGGCAGATTCTTTAGCAATTGAGCTACTAGGGAATTCCCAATAATAAAATAAGTTGAACTAATTCACAGTATTTGGGTTTATTGAAGTTTGAGGTTCAGCAGACTATAAAAAAGAAAACTCCTAATAGTGGTGTTAAATTTCTAGGTATGCAATACTTGACATAGTCTTGTTAGATAGTTGGAATAGGAAAAAGGAGTCCAAAATGGTGGTGGCTAAAAGACAAAGAAGGGACAAGCCTGTGAAAATGGAACAAAGGAAGGTGTGAGGACCAGAGTGAGAACCTCAGGTGAAATAGCCCTCCTAACTAGCCAATTTGCATAGAACAGGCTCAGGGGGAGGAGAAAAAAAAAAAAACATATAAGAAGAGGAGCCAAGACTGAGCCTCTATGTTCTTTTGGGTTGGTTTGCCCTCACACCTCGAGGATGTATTTTCCTTTGCTTGCCAAATAAAACTGAACTATAACCAAGCTGTAACACTGGTTCACTGTCTCAAATTTTTGCTGCAGCAAGACAGAACTGAGGAAATTACACACTCCCCCGACCAGACTATGTTTGGGGATTTTCTGGAATTTTGGTATCTTTTAAAACTATAGTGATTTTTTAAAAATTCATCTTATTTTAGCTCTTTCTTAGTTTCTGTAATTTCTAGTAAAGCTACAATAAATTATAACATTTTATCCAAATCTGTTTTACTCTAACTCCAATAGAATTATCTAATAAGTGTAGGGACCAAGTAGAACTACTGGCTAAGTGGCTACATCTTCAATGTTTTAGTTTAAAACCATGAGAATCAATTTTATTTAATATAGGGAACACCTATATAGGGCTTTTTGAATTTCTCTATCATGGCATCTGGTCCCGTCACTTCATGGGAAATAGATGGGGAAACAGTGGAAACAGTGTCAGACTTTATTATTTTGGGTTCCAAAATCACTGCAGATGGTGATTGCAGCCATGAAATTAAAAGACACTTACTCCTTGGAAGAAAAGTTATGACCAACCTAGATAGCATATTCAAAAGCAGAGACATTACTTTGCCAACAAAGATCTGTCTAGTCAAGGCTATGGTTTTTCCAGTAGTCATGTATGGATGCGGAGAAGGCAATGGCACCCCATTCCAGTACTCTTGCCTGGAAAATCCCATGGATGGAGGAACCTGGAGGGCTGCAGTCCATGGGGTCGCTAAGAGTCAGATATGACTGAGCATCTTCACTTTCACTTTTCACTTTCCTGCATTGGAGAAGGAAATGACGACCCACTTCAGTGTTCTTGCATGGAGAATCCCAGGGACAGAGGAGCCTGGTGGGCTGCCGTCTATGGGGTCGCACAGAGTTGGACACAACTGAAGTGACTTAGCAGCAGCAGCAGCGTGTATGGATGTGAGAGTTGGACTGTGAAGAAAGCTGAGCGCCAAAGAATTGATGCTGTGGTGTTGAACTGTGGTGTCGGAGAAGACTCTTGAGAGTCCCTTGGACTGCAAGGAGATCCAACCAGTCCATTCTAAAGGAGATCAGTCCTGGGTGTTCTTTGGAAGGAATGATGCTAAAGCAGAAACTCCATTACTTTGGCCATCTCATGCAAAGAGTTGACTCATTGGAAAAGACTCTGATACTGGGAGGGACTGGGGGCAGGAGGAAAAGGAGATGACAGAGGATAAGATGGCTGGATGGCATCACCAACTCGATGGACATGAGTTTGAGTGAACTCTGAGAGTTGGAGATGGACAGGGAGGCCTGCTACTGCTGCTAAGTCACTTCAGTCATGTCCGACCCCGTTCGACCCATAGACGGCAGACCATCAGGCTCCCCCATCCCTGGGATTCTCCAGGCAAGAACACGGGAGAGGGTTGCCATTTCCTTCTCCAATGCAGGAAAGTTAAAAGTGAAAGTGAAGTTGCTCAGTCATGTCTGACTCCTAGCGACCCCATGGACTGCAGCCCACCAGGCTCCTCTGTCCATGGGATTTTCCAGGCAAGAGTACTGGAGTGGGGTGCCATTGCCTTCTCCTGGTGTGCTGCAATCCATGGGGTCACAAAGATTCGGACATGACTGAGTGACTGGACTGAACTTAAACCTTTTTTATTCTTTTTTTCCCATTATTTATTTATTTGGATGCATTGGGTCTTAGTTGCAGCACATAGTATCTTGATTGAATCATGTGGGTTCTTTTGTTGCAGTGCATGGACTCTCTAGTTGTGGTAGGCAGGCTTAGTTGCTCTCTAGCATGTAGGATATTAGTTCCCAGACCAGAATCAAACCATGTTCCCTGCATTTCAAGGCAAATTCTTACCCAGTGGACCACCAAGGAGGTCTCTCTAAATCTTTTTTTTTTTTTCTTTTTTTAATCAAGCCCCTCTTGTCTCTAGAAACAAAAGTAATTGAAGACTTCTCAAATACCCTTTATATTTCACTCATTAGCATGAATTTCAACTTGTCTAGTTTTTTGGATTAGAGGAATGTCCTTTAAGACTTACTTTTGAAAATTGGGGACTACAGCATGAGAGGATGGCAAGAATGAGTGACAACAAGAAAAGCAGAACTTTAAGTGATTTCTTATGTAAACTGAATATCTCCATGTTCATCTACGATCGTTTAAATTTGAGATCTCTGCCCTAATGACATAAAGCTGAAGATTTAGCCTTCCATAAACTTGATAGCAGGCTTCCTTAAAGAGCCAGGATTTAAACATGAAGTTTACATTTTAGTCTACATTTGTCTCTTTTACTCCTCTGTGTGTGTGTGTGTGTTTGTGTTTCTGATTCTAAACCATTTGTTCCTCTATCAGAAGTCAAGAGGCTAAGGAAGATTTGCTTGCTGAATGACAGACCCCCAAATGGCATGACATTGCAGAATTGCATGTATGAATACTACATGTATCAGAAAGTGGTAGTCTAGGAAAACTATAAAATAACTATAAAATATTTATATATATATATATATATATATAATATCTTTATATAAAATATAAAGAAGTTTCAGAAATAATATCTAAAGAAAAAATCATAAATTAATAAAAATCAAGGTACAGATCAGTATTGTCATAACATAAACAATGTGGTTATTCAATAAGAGTGACAGGAGGTTGCTTCCTAGTCTATTATCTATTCTATATAAGCTGGAAGCAATAACCAGCCACATCTTGGAAATGTATTTTTACCAGATTTTCAAGCCACAGAGATCCATCTGCTAATGTGTAAAAGAGGTGGCATAATTGTAAGACTTCAGTTTTATTCAGAAATATTTTAGGACCCCAATTTTGACTTCTGACAAGCAGAGACCCATATGACATGAGACGAGGCCTGGACCAACAAGGTAACACACATTAGGCTCAGAGTAAAGATCAATGTCTGTTACACACTAGATTTTATTAAAAAGATGCTCTTTCAGAAGAACAGATGGTATGCCACAACTCAACTTTTTGTGCCTCTGTTTCACAGATTTTTTTTTAACTCTGTGTATGTGTTTGTGTGCATGCACGTATGCATGAATTAATAGTTTGATTGGGCAAGTGTATCGTGTAACCATCTGTGTGACTCTTTGATGGTCTACTTGTATACTAGTGACAGCAAATCCTCACATAGAATTAGCTCTGATATTCCAAGATTTATTTTTTTCTAATGTCACATAAATCAGATAATATTATTTGAAATTCTTATTCACAGTTTATTGGTGATTCTGTTTCATGTAGCTAACCTATGTCCATTTCCTTAGTAACAAATATTTATTTACTGGAGGAGATGAAAATATTAATTTTAATTGAAACTTTCAACTCTCAAAAGCCATTAAATCTATTGAATATTCACTATGGTTTCTACGTCAACTCAAGACATTTGCCATTTTCTGGTGGACTCATCAAACTCATTCACTTTTTGGGATACAAAAGCAGGAGGACAAGAGATAGCAGGAGTAATAGGGAAGTTTGGCCTTGGAGTACAAAATGAAGCAGGGCAAAGGCTAACAGTTTTGCCGAGAACAAAGTGGTCATTGCAGACACCTTCTTCCAATAACACAAGATAAAACTCTACGCATGGACATGACCAGATGCTCAATACCAAAATCAGATTAATTATATTCCTTGCTGTGAAGATGGATAAGTTCTATACAGTCAGCAAAAACAAGATCTGGAAATGCCTTGTGGCACTGATTATGTGCTCCTTATTGCAAATTCAAGCTTAAATTGAAGAAAGTAGGGAAAACCCTTAAGCCATTCAGGTACACCTACATCTAATCCCTTACATGCTAGTAAAGTAATGCTCAAAATTCTCCAAGCCAGGCTTCAGCAATACATGACAGTTAACTTCCAGATGTTCAAGCTGGTTTTAGAAAAGGCAGAGGAACCTGAGATCAAATTGCCAACATTCACTGGATCATCGAAAAAGCAAGAGAGTTCCAGAAAAACATCTATTTCTGCTTTATTGACTATGACAAAGCCTTTGACTGTGTGAATCACAATAAACTGTGGAAAATTCTGAAAGAGATGGGAATACTAGACCACCTGACCTGCCTCTTGAGAAACCTATATGCAGGTCAGGAAGCAACAGTTTGAACTGGACATGGAACAACAGACTGGTTCCAGATAGGAAAAGGAGTAGGTCAAGGCTGTATATTGTCACCCTGCTTATTAGACTTATATGTAGAGTACATCATGAGAAACACTGGGCTGGAGGAAGCACAAGCTGGAATCAAGATTGCTGGGAGAAATATCAATAAGCTCAGATATGCAGATGACACCACCCTTATGGCAGAAAGTGAAGAGGAACTAAAAAGCCTCTTGATGAACGTGAAAGAGGAGAGTGAAAAAGTTGGCTTAAAGCTCAACATTCAGAAGATGAAGATCATGGCATCTGGTCCCATCACTTCATGGCAAATAGATGGGGAAACAGTGTCAGACTTTATTTTTGGGGACTCCAAAATCACTGCAGATGGTGACTGCAGCCATGAAATTAAAAGACGCTTACTCCTTAGAAGGAAAGTTATGACCAGCCTAGACAGCATATTCAAAAGCAGAGACATTACTTTGTCAACAAAGGTCTGTCTAGTCAAGGCTATGGTTTTTCCTGTGGTCATGTATGGATGTGAGAGTTGGACTGTAAAGAAGGCTGAGTACCGAAGAATTGATGCTTTTGAACTGTGGTGTTGGAGAAGACTCTTGAGAGTCCCTTGGACTCCAAGGAGATCCAACCAGGCCATTCTGAAGGAGATCAGCCCTGAGATTTCTTTGGAAGGAATGATGCTAAAGCTGAAACTTCAGTACTTTGGCCACCTCATGCGAAGAGTTGACTCACTGGAAAAGACTCTGATGCTAGGAGGGATTGTGGGCAGGAGGAGAAGGGGACGACAGAGGATGAGATGGCTGGATGGCATCACTGACTCGATGGATGTGAGTCTAGTGAACTCCGGGAGTTGGTGATGGACGGTGAGGCCTGGCATGCTGTGATTCATGGGGTTGCAAAGAGTCGGACACGACTGAGCAACTGAACTGAACTGAATCCTTTACAATAATACAGTAGAAGTGACAAATAGATTAGAGGGATTAGATCTGCTGGACAGAGTGTCTAAAGAGCTATGGACAGATGCTTGTAACATTGAAGAGGAGGTGCTACCAAAATCATCCCAAAGGAAAAGAAATCCAAGAAGGCAAGATGGTTGTCTGAGAAGGCTTTATAAATAGCTGAGGAAAGAAGAGAAGCAAACAGCAAGGGAGGAAGAGAAAAATATATCCAATTGAATACAGAGTTACAGAGAATAGGAAGGAAAGACAAGAAACCTTTCTTAAGTGAACAACACAAAGAAATAGAGGTAAGCAACAGAATGGGAAAGGCTAGAGATCTCTTAAACAAAATTGGAGATACCAAAGAAATATTTCATGCAAAGATGTGCACAATAAAGGACAGAAATGGCAATGACCCTAACAGAAGCAGAAGAAATTAAGAAGAGGTGTCAATAATACATAGGAGAACTACACAAAAAGGTCTTAATGACCTGGATAACCATGATGGTGTTGTCACTAACCTATAGCCAGACATCCTGGAGTAGGAAGTCAAGTGGACCTTAGGAAGCATTACAATAACAAAACTAATGGAGGTGATAGAATCCCAGCTGAACTATTTAAAATCCAAAATGATAATGCCGTTAAAGTGCTGCACTCAATATGTCAACAAATTTAGAAAACTCAGCAGTGGCCACAGGGCTGGAAAAGATCAGTTTTTATTCCATTCCCAAAGAAAGGCATGCCAAAAAAGTTTCAAGCTATCGTACACTTGTGCTTATTTCACATGCTAGCAAGGTGATGTTCAAGATCTTCTGAGCTAGGTTTCAATTGTACGTGAACCAAGAACTTCCCAATGTACATGCTGGATTTAGAAAAGGCAGAGGAACCAGAGATTAAATGTCCAACAAAAATAGGATCAAAGAAAAAGCAAGAAAATTCCACATAAACATCTATTTCTGCCTCATTGACTGCACTAAAGCCTTTGACTGTGTGAATCACAACAAATTGTGGAAAGCTCTTCAAGAGACAGGAATACCAGACAATGTTACTTTCTCCTGAAAACTCTGTATGCAGGACAAGAAGAAGCAGAACGGAACATGGAATAATGGACTGGTTCAAAGGTAGCTCAGACGGTAAAGCTTCTGTCTACCATGTGGGAGACCCAGATTCGAGCCCTGGGTTGGGAAGATCCCCTGGAGAAGGAAATGGCAATCCACTCTAGTACTATTGCCTGGAAAATCCCATGGACAGAGGAGCCTGGTAGGCTACAATCTATGAGGTCACAAAGAGTCGGACACGACTGAGTGACATCACTTTCATTATTGGGAAATGAGTACATTGAGGCTATATATTGTCACCCTGCTTATTTAATTATATGCAGAGTACATCATGCAAAATGCTAGGCTGGATGATTCACAGGCTGAAATCAAGTTTCCTGGGAGAAATATCAACAGCCTTAGATTTGCAGATGATACCATCCTAATGACAGAAAGGGAAGAGGAACTAAAGAGCCTCTTGAAGAGGGTGAAAAAGGAGATTAAAAAAGCTGGCTTATACTCAACATTCAAAAAACTAAGATTATGGCATCAAGTGTCATTACGTCAATGCAAATAGATGGGGGACAAGTGGAAACTGTGACAGATTTTATTTTCTTGGGCTCTACAATCACTGTAACAGTGACTGCAGCCATTAAATTAAGAGACACTTGCTCTTTGGAAGAAAAACTATTACAAACCTAGACAGTGTATTAAAAAGCAGAAACATCACTTTGCTGACAAAGTCCATATAGTCAAAGCTGGTTTTTGCCAGTAGTCATGCACTGATATGAGAATTAGACCGTAAAAGAAGACTGAGTGCTGAAGAATTGATGCTTTTGAACTGTGGTACTAGAGAAGACTCTTGAGAGTCCCTTGGACAGCAAGGAGATCAAACCAGTCAATCCTAAAGGAAATCAACCCTGATTATTCATTGGAAGAACTGATGCTGAAGCTGAGGCTCCAATACTTTGTCCAACTGATATGAAGTGTCAACTCACTGGAAAATACCCTGATGCTGGCAAAGATTGAAGGCAGGAGGAGAAGAGGGTGACAGGAAATAAGATGTATGGCATCACTGACTCAGTGAACATGAGTTTAAGCAAACTCCAGAAGATAGTGAAGGGCGAGACAGCCTGGCATGCTGCAGTTGACAGGTTTGCAAAGAGTTGAATATGTGTTAGGGACTGCTGCTGCTAAGTTGCTTCAGTTGTGGCTGACTCTGTGCGACCCCATAGACGGAAGCCCACCAGGCTCCCCCGTCCCTGGGATTCTCCAGGCAAGAACACTGGAGTGGGTTGCCATTTCCTTCTCCAGTGCGTGAAAGTGAAAAGTGAAAGTGAAGTTGCTCAGTCGTGTCCGACTCTTCACAACCCCATGGACTGCAGCCTACCAGGCTCTTCCGTCCATGGGATTTTCCAGGCAAGAGTACTGGAGTGGAGTGCCATTGCCTTCTCCGGTCTTAGGGACAGATCAAGCAATACAATAAAAATAAAGTATTTTTTCAACTCATATCATTTAATAAAGATTTTGTGTAGGCTTATAGTAATTGATAACTTTTCCTGAAAGAAAGATGTCTTTCTGGTGGTTAGCTTGCAAAAGGAAATCAAATGTACCAATATTTTATTGCTAAAACCCTTTATTTCATATTTCTATGGTAACCATTGTATTTTTAAGATGACTGTCATGTTTTATTTAATAATTATTAGTTTTTAAATAGATACTATATTTTAGCTTTTGTACGATAATGCCCTTGGTTCATATAAATATAATGAATAATATTAATCTAATTTAATCTTTACACAATAAGCTCTACTTTGTTAGTGAAATTTGAATTTTAATCGGTCTGTGGTAGTAAAATATGTTGGATTTATTATTATGTTTAATTATTTCAATATAAAATTGATAGTTGTAGAGCAAGGGAAATACATATTGTGAAATCTAGAAAAACATTTTTTCTATTATAACTTGAATTTTTTAACTACAATAATGCTCAAGAACATTAAAAGTTCATCTCTATTTTGAAAGGCTTTTGTATTGTTCATTTTATAGTTTCTTACATGCAATGTGGGTCACTTTGTTGTTGAAATAGCATTTTGGCAGATCTAGCACTCTAATAAATGATTTACTTGAACACAAAAGGACATAGTCTCTTTTCCTCAGAGATACATCTAAATCAAATTTATTTTCCAAAGCAACCAATTAACTTGATACTATTATTGCTGTAGGTAATTTTTTCTTGTCACTGTCTTACAAAATACAAATTGATCCTCCTCATGTTTTTCTGCTTTCATTTTCTGGACTAATCTGCAGTTACTAAATATATATATACTCTATTTAAAGCTAATAAAATAATTCTTAGTTATTATCATTATAAAATCAGATTTTAAAAGGAATAATGATTATCTACCATCTGCAAATATACTCAAGCTGTGAAAAAATCTGTGGATGATTCAATTACTGGGGAAAAGGTTTGGTCAAAGAAAGCTGTGTATTTAGACTTGGATATTTAAAACTAACTTAGACTTGGACATCTCTAAATAATATATTAGAAAAAACAAATTCAATATAAATGAAGGTTTTATTTTAAGATATTTTAGTAAGGTGAAGATTAACTGACTATAGTGTGTGAATTAAAATAGGACAATAGAAATCATAAAATTGATTAGGAAGTGCCCAGTAGAGCAGTAAAATGCATCATGTAACTATGATAAATAAAGAGAAAACAAGAAAAGGCTGCATACATGGGAATTGATAAACAGGTAACATAGACTTCTTGGAGCAATTAAGAGGTAGAGAGTCCCACTGAAAGCAGCCATACCCATTCTGTGCTTGTTGTGCTACTCTTGGCTCTGTGTTTCCTGGCAACAAGGTCTTTTGAGACCCCTGTTGGGGACAAAACTGGTATTAAGCAATCTTCCGTGTCTAACAACTCTGGCTCTGTTTCTAACTGTTGAGCTAAAAAACACAATTAAACACATTCACTTGCCCACAAAGCTAGGAGTAGGAGTTATTTTTCTTACTATTGCTATTTGTTACATGCAAGAAGTAAATACCTCTGAAAGATAAAAGACATTTTTTTTTTTGCATGTGCATCTGTGCAAGAAAAATAAATATTAGCAAAAAAGATATGTATTACAAATGTGAATGTTTTTGATAAACGGTCAGTATACTTAAGATGTATATAAAATAGTTTGCACTTTAATAGTATAGCTTCCCTGGTAGCTCAGCTGGTAAAGAATCCACCTGAGATGCAGGAGACCCTGGTTTGAATCCTGGGTGGGGAAGATCCCCTGGAGAAGGAAATGGCTACCCACTGCTGTATTCTTGCCTGGAGAATTCCATGGACAGAGGAGCCTGGCAGGCTATAGTTCATGAAGTCACAAAGATTTGGACACAACTGAGTAACTTTCACTTGCTCACTCAATTAGACATGCACATTAGTGCCACAAGGACAAGACATTCTAAGACAAGTATTTGTTTTCAAAGACATTAGTAAAATATTGGAGAAGGAAATGGCAACCACTCCAGTGTTCTTGCCTGGAGAATCCCAGGGACAGCAGAGCCTGGTGGGCTGCCGTCTATGGGGTCACACAGAGTCGGACACGACTGAAGTGACTTAGCAGCAGTAAAATATTTTTAAAATATTTGTTGAATGAACAGATCAGTAATATGTATTTCTCTCACCTTAGGTTGGCACAAAGAACTTAACATTTTTTGGCTAATAAATTTTCATTAAATTACAATCATGAAAAATAATATCCATGATAGTTACCTGAAATCTGTGCATTCTGTCCATTTTGAATTTTGTAATTCGATGTATCCAGAAATCAAGACTTTTCTATATTTAAACCAATTGATTTCTCACATAATCAAATGTATTGGCTATGTATCACATTGTATTGCTTTGTATCACATGATGCCTTGTATTTGCATTAAGGCCTATAATAGCATTCAGCCATAGGAAATCATTATTGCATTTGCATTTGTAATAAGGATAATTTTGAGACCAGTGCTTGCATTAGTGAGGAATGACCTATTTAAAAAGGCTCACAGGAGAACTTTCTCACAATTCATTACCAGAAAAGCTGTGCTTTTCCTAATAAAATTGATGGATATTATTAAATCCTTCTGTCAATCATATAACATTCCATAATTTATCTTCATTCTAGCTACTAAAGACAAATCCATGGCTTATCTCAGTGATACAGTACTTAATATATGCATGTTTAATAAACTTACCATACGGCTTAAATTCATTTTTCTATTTTTAGTGGCCCTCTGTCTACTTTTCTCATGTTTATTTTTTAAATATATCTTTGCATGTGCATAGCTGGAAGCTGCCTCAAATCCTTTACCAAGATAATACAGAATATAAATAATAAATAAATAAATACATACAAAAACATACATCATACATACTATATTAAATATAGTAAGATCACAGTAAATATTAAATTGAATAATTGAGGTATCTAAAATTATCTATGATGTCTTAAAGGGTAAACTCTGAGGAGAAGGCAATGGCACCCCACTCCAGTACTCTTGCCCGGAAAATCCCATGGACGGAGGAGCCTGGAAGGCTCCTAAGAGTCGTGTCTGACTCTTAGCGAGTCAGACTCTTAGCTCTGACTCCTTCAGAGTCAGACACCACTGAGCGACTTCACTTTCAGTTTTCACTTTCATGCACTGGAGAATGAAATGGCAACCCACTCCAGTGTTCTTGCCTGGAGAATCCCAGGGACGGGGGAGCCTGGTGGACTGCCGTCTGTGGGGTCACACAGAGTCGGACACGGCCGAAGTGACTTAGCAGCAGCAGCTACTCATTAGAGACTTTGGAAATGAATAACTTTGGCATAAGATATATTGAAACAAAGTTCACCAAATTTTTTAGTCACCCAGCTACACAATATTATATTATTGTGTTTTTATAAATCCTGTTATAGTAAAAAAAGTCTCAGCTATTAAAGTATGCAACCATGGATAAAATACATAAGCAACATATTTTGGTAAAATAAATGTAGTTTACAAAACAACTAACAATGTAAATTGTGCTCAATCATTATATCAATTTTTTTTAGAGAATTTTCATTTATATTGTATTGTTTTAATTAAGTAACTTTGCTTAAGCAATGCATATTAAAAAGAAAAAATTATTGGACTCCTGCCATGTTCCAAATTATTCTATATATTTTGTATCAGGTAATTATTAACTGATCAGTTAATTATTAACTTACTAGTGTTATTGGTAAACAACACTGCTTAACTAACCATCTCAAAACTTAGTAGCCAAAAGAAAAGGCAAGATTATTTTAATTTCTGCACATGCAATCTGTACAGATTGGAAAATTTTAAGTAGAATTGGCTAGGATATCTCCAAGCTACAGTTTCAGTCTAGATTGTCATGTGTCTCTAATGCTTTTGGGACCAGCAGGCCTGGCAGAGCAGTGTCCTTTGTTTTTTTTTTTTCAATGTGATGATAAAAGCGGTCCACTGGAGAATGGAATGACAAGTCACTTCAGTATTCTTGCCTTGAAAATTCCATGAACAGCATGAAAAGGCAAAAACATAAGACACTGAAAGATGAACTCCAAGGTCCATAGGTACCCAATATGCTAAGGGAGATCAGTGGAAAAATAATTCCAGAAAGAATGAAGAGATAAAGCCAAAGCAAAAACAACACCCAGTTGTGGATGTAACTGGTGATGGAAGTAAAGTCTGATGCTGTAAAGAGCAATAGTGCATAGGAACCTGGAATATTAGCCCCATGAATCAAGGCAAATTGGAAGTGGTCAAACAGGAGATGGCAAAAGTGAACATTGACATTTTAGGAATCAGCAAACTAAAATGGACTGGAAAGGGTGAATTTAACTCAGATGACCGTTAGATCTACTACTGTGGACAAGAATCCCTTAGAAGAAATGGAGTAGCCATCATAGTTAACAAGAATCCAAAATGAAATACTTGGATACACTCTAAAAAATGAGAGAATGATCTCTGTTTGTTTCCAAGGAAAAAACATTCAATATCACAGTAATCCAAGTCTATGCCCCGACAAGTAATGCTGAAGAAGCTGAAGTTGAACAGTTCTATGAAGACCTACAAGACATTCTAGGACTAACACCCTAAAGAGATGTCCTTTTCATTATAGAGGACTGGAATGCAAAAGTAGGAAGTCACAAGAAACACCTGGAGTAACAGGCAAATTTGGCCTTGGAGTATAAAAGCAGGTCAAAGGCTAACAGTTTTGCCAAGAGGACACACTGGTCAGAGCAAACACCCTCTTCCAACAACACAAGAGAAGACTCTACACATGGACATCACCAGATGGCCAACACAGAAATCAGATTGATTATATTCTTTGAAGCCAAAGATGGAGAAGCTCTATACAGTCAGCAAAAAGGAGCTGGCTGTGGCTCAGATCATGAACTCCTTATTGCCAAATTCAGACTTAAATTGAAGAAAGTAGGGAAAATCACTAGACCATTCAGGTATGACCTACATCAAATCCCTTATGATTATACAGTGGAAGTGACAAATAGATTCAAGGGATTAGATCTGATAGAGAGCCTGAAGAACTACAGATGGAGGTCTGTGACATTGTACAGGAGAAAGGGATCAAGACCATCCCCAAGAACAAAGAAATGCAAAAAGGCAAAATTGTTGTCTGAGGAGGCCTTACAAATAGCTAAGAAAAGAAGAGAAACAAAAGGCAGAGGAGAATAGTTGTCAAAGTTGCTTGACGAAGTGGTAATCAGTTGGTGAGATGTCAGGTGAATATGACAGATAAGGCAAAACCCTGTAGCCCAATTTGTTCAACTTTTGAAGTGTTGTTCATGTGCTCTGGGTTAAGGCTTTGTTGTGGAGAAATATTGGGTCATTTCTGTTAACCAATGCCAGTTGCAGGCATAGCAGTTTTTGGTGCATCCCACCAATTTGCTGAACATTCTTCTCAGATGTGATAGTTTTGCCAGGATTCAGAATGCTCTAGTGGATGAGAGTGGCAGCAGACAACCAAAGAGTAATCATGACCATTTTTGCTTCAAATTTGGCTTTAGAAAGTGCTTTTGAGCTTCTTCTCAGTCCAGCCCCTGAGCTGGTCATCACTGGTTGTCATATAAAATCTATTTTTCATTGCATGTCTAATCCGATAGAGAAATGATTCATTGTTGTTGCACAGAATAAGATAAAACAACACTTCAAAATGATTGTTTTGATTTGCAGTCAATTCAAGAAGTCAGCTTACTTATCAAGATTTTCACCTTTTCAATTTCCTTCAAATGCCAAATGAATGTAAAATGGTCGACATTGCTTAAGAAAGTAACTTCTCATGCAGTTTTAAGAGGATAAACTTTGATGACGGCTCTCAATTGGTCGTTTCAACTTTTGATGGCCAGCTACTATGCTCCTCATCTTCAAGTCCTCCATATATTTTGCAAACTTCTTAAACCATCACGGCCCTATATGTTGATTACCAGTTCTTGGGTCAAATGTGTTGCTGATTTTGAGAGTTGTCTCTGCTGCTTTTTGACCCATTTTTAACTCGAATAAGAAAATTGCTCAAATTTGCTTTATGTCTAACATAATATACATAATCTAAAATAAACCTAAAATAAATACACATCAAGTAATAAATCATTAACAAAAAAACATAGTGGGAAATGCACATTAAAATGATGTATAACATAATCACATTTAGGAATGTATTCCAATATCAAACAGCATAGTTCAACAATGAAAAACTGAAAATACTTTGTACCAACCTAATATTTTGTATATATGTAGTTATATGAATAAATATTATATCTATTATATATTTTTTATATGTGTGTGTGTGTTACATTGTGTAGCTTGTTTGGGTGAGGGGAAAAAAAAGGTTCTTGAGTAATTTGTCCCATTTATAATCAGTTCTCTCAAGTTAATCTTATTCCAACATCTCTATCCATTATCAATTGTGAGGTGATACCCTACATCCCAGGACAGAGAAGCCCCAGCAAGACAGTAGGCACTGTTGGCTGCAGAGCACTGGAGGGATTTTGAGGAGATATCCCATATCCAAAGGCAAAGGAGAAGCCACAGCAAGATGGTAGAAGGGGTGAAATCATGTTTAGAATCAAACCACATCCCTGCCAGAGACACTCAGAGCACTCAAACATACCTTGTGCACACCAAGACCCAGAGACTCCACAGAGACTGAGACAGAACTATATTTGGGTGTCTCATGAGGAGGATGTTCAGCTGGTTTTAGAAAATGAAGAGGAACCAGAGATCAAATTGCCAAGATCTGCTGAATCATCAAAAAAGCAAGAGAGTTCCAGAAAAACATCTATTACAGCATTATTGACTATGCCAAAGCCTTTGGCTGTGTGGATCACAATAAACTGTGGAAAATTCTAAAAGAGATGGGAATACCAGACCACCTGACCTGCCTCTTGAGAAATCTGTATGTAGGTCCGAAAGCAACAGTTAGAACTGGACATGGAACAACAGACTAGTTCCAAATAGGAAAAGGAGTACGTCAAGGCTGTATATTGTCACCCTGCTTATTTAACTTCTATGCAGAGTACATCATGAGAAACACTTGGTTGGAGGAAGCACAAGCTGGAATCAAGATTGCCAGGAGAAATATCAATAAGCTGAGATATGCAGATGACACCACCCTTATGGCAGAAAGTGAAGAAGAACTAAAGAGCCTCTTGATGAAAGTGAAAGAGGAGAGTGAAAAAGTTGGCTTAAAGCTCACCATTCAGGAAACTAAAATCATGGCATCTGGTCCCATCACTTCATGGCAAATGCATGGGGAAACAGTGGAAACAGTGGCTGACTCTATTTTTCTGGGCTCCAAAATCATTGCAGATAGTGATTACAGCCATGAAATTAAAAGACGCTTACTCCTTGGAAGGAAAGTCAGGACCAACCTAGACAGCATATTAAAAGGCAGAGACATTACTTTGTCAACAAAGGTCCATCTAGTCAAGGCTATGGTTTTTCCAGTGGTCATGTATGGATATGAGAGTTGGACTATAAAGAAAGCTGAGCACCGAAGAATCAATGCTTTTGAACTGTGGTGTTGGAGAAGACTCTTATGAGTCCCATGGACTGCAAGGAGATCCAACCTGTCCATCCTAAAGCAGATCAGTCCTGGGTGTTCATTGGAAGGACTGATGTTGAAGCTGAAAGTCCAATACTTTGGCAACCTGATGAGAAGAGCTGACTCATTTGAAAAACCATGATGCTGGGAAAGATTGAGGTCAGGAGGAGAAGGGAACAACAGAGGATGAGATGGTTGGATAACATCACTGACTCAATGGATATGGATTTGGGTGGACTCTGGGAGTTGGTGATGGATAGGTAGGCCTGGTGTGCTGCAGTTCGTGGGGTGGCAAAGAGTCGGACATGACTGAGCAACTGAACTGAAGAGGTATGGGTTAGCAGTGGACTGCTGCAGGGGCAGGGGCTCTGGGTGCAGTAAACATCGGTATAACATAAGCTATCTTAGAGGAGGTCACCGTTAACCCACAATAGAGCTGCCAGAACTTACATAGGACTGGGAAAACAGATTTTTGGAGGGCACAAACAGATCCTTGTGCGCATCAAACCTGGGAGAAAGGAGCAGTGACCCCACAAGAAAATGATTCAAACTTGCCCATGAGTGTCCAAGAGCCTCTGGTGGAGGCGTGGGTCAGTGGTGGCCTGCTGCAGGGTTGGTAGCACTGAGTATAGTGGTTCTTGCATGGGACATTTTGAAGGAGCACACAATTATCTTCATTATCTCCACCATAGTTTGGCCTCAGCTCAAATAACAGGGAGGGAACACAGCCCCTCCCTTCGACAGAAAATTGGATTAAGATTTAGTGAGCATGGCCCCACCCATCAGAACAAGACCCAGTTTCCCCCTCAGTCAGTCTCTCCCATCAGGAAGCTTCCATAAGCCTCTTATCCTTCTCCATCAGAGGGCAGAAAGACTGAAAACCACAATCACAGAAAACTAGCCAATCTGATCATATGGACCACAGCCTTGTGTAACTCAATGAAACTGTGAGCCAAGCCAGGTAGGGCCACACAAGATGGATGAGTCATGGCAGACAGTTCTGACAAAAATTGGTCCACTGGAGAAGGGAATGGCAAACCACTTCAGAATTCTTGCTTTGAGAACCCCACGAACAGTAAGAAAACACTAAAAGATAGTACACTGAAAGATGAAAAATCTAGGTGGGTAGGTGCCCAATATGCTACAAGAGAACATTGGAGAAAGACTCCAGAAAGAATGAAGAGAAGGAACCAAAGCAAAAACAACACCCAGTTGTAGCTGTGATTGGTGATAGAAGAAAAGTCTGATGCTGTAAAGAGCAATAGTGCATAGGAACCTGGAATGTTAGGTCCATGAATCAAGGCAAACTGGAAGTGGTCAAACAAAAAGTGGAAAGAGTGAACATCGACATTTTAGGACTCAGCAAACTAAAATGGACTGGAAAGGGTGAATTTAACTCAAATGACCATTATATCTACTACTATGGGCAAGAAACCCTTAGAAGAAATGGAGTAGCCATCATAGTTAACAAGAGTCCCAAATGCAGTGCTTGGATGCACTCTCAAAAATGACAGAATGATCTGTTTGTTTCCAAGAAAAAGCATTCAATATCACAGTAATCCAAGTCTATGCCTCAACCAATAATGCTGAAGAAGCTGAAGTTGAACGGTTCTATGAAGACTTACAAGACCTTCTAGGACTAACACCCTAAAGAGATGTCCTTTTCATTATAGAGGACTGGAATGCAAAAGTAGGAAGTCAAGAAATACCTGGAGTAACAAAGTCTACTTACCACCTGTCTACTGAGCAAAATCATATGACCAACATGAAAGTCAATTTTGGAGAAATATAATCTGCCTCTAACAAGAGATACTGTAAACTTCTATGGCAAAGAATGTAGATTAATGATAAATGAGTATTTGAGGACAATAATTTTATTTTTCACAATCTTCCCTCTGTTGCACATAATAAACTTTAGAGTTTCCATCTAATCATATTAATATTTTTATTGAGATATAATATACATATCATATTAATTTCAGGTGTACAACATAGTTATTTGATATTTGTATATATTCTGAAGTGATCACCACAGTTTATCTATTTAAAAATTATCAACATGTATAGTTACAAAATATTTTTCTTGTTATGAAAATTTTTAAGACTCTCCTAGCAACTTTCAAAATATATAAACATATGGTATTATTAACTATATTCACAATGCTGTGTATAACATCCTCATGATTATTTTATAGCTGGAAGTTTGTACTTTTAACCTCCTTTACCAATTGGCCAACTCTCTCTGCCTCTGGCAACTATCAGTCTGTTCTCTGAATCTATGAGTTGTGTTTGTGTTTGTGTTTATCTGCTTTTAGATTTCAAGTATAAGTGAGATCATTCAGTATTTGTTTTGCTCTGTCTGGCTTAGTTTACCCAGCCTAAGGCCCTCAATCTTGCCAAGAAACCCCATGGACAGAAGAGCCTGCCAGACTACAGTCCATGCAGTTGTAAAAGAATCAGACATGACTTAGCAACTAAAACAAACAAAAACAATGCCCTCAAAGTCTATCGATGCTGTGGTTTTCTTCTTTTTTAAGACTGATTAATGTTTCACTGAGTATACCACAATTTCTCTGTCTATTCATCCATCGATGAACACTTAGTTTGCTTCCATAGCTTCACTATTACAAAATAATGCCACTGTGAGTATGCATGTATATTTTTGAGTTAATATTTTCATTGTCTTGGGATAAATACTCAGAAGAGGAATTGATGGACCATATGGCAATTCTATTTCTAATGTTTTGAGAATATTCACATTGTTTTGCATAATGGTTGCACCAATTTACATTACTACTACTGGTATACAAGGGTTCCCTTTACTCCATATCCTCACCAAAATTTAAATTTCTTTTCTAACTGAAAATAGCCATTCTAACAGGTGTGAGGTGACATCTCATTGCAATTTTGATTTGCATTTTCATAATGATTGGTGATATTTAGCATCTTTTCATATACTTGTTGGTCATCTGTATGTTTTCTTTGGAAACATGCATATTCAGGTTCTCTGCTAATTATTAACTGAGTTTTAAGGTGGGTGTTTTTTTTTTTTTGCTATTGTGTTGTATGAGTTGAACATATATTTTGGATATTAACTCCTTATTAGATACATGATTTGCAAATATTTTCTCCCATTTGGTAAGCTGCCTTTTAATTTTTTAATAGTTTTCTTTGCTATTCAAAAGCTTTTAAATTAATACCATCCCACTCGTTTCTTTTCGTTCTTCTCCTATGATCTTTTCAATATACCATTGAATTTATTTTGCTAATATTGTTTTGAGGAATTTTTGTCTATGTTTATCAGGGATATTGGCCTGTAGTTTTTTTGTGGCATCATTGTTTGGTTTTGAAGTCAGGGTAATGCTGGCCTCATGAAATGGATTTGGAAGATTTTTTTTCTCTCTTCAGTTTTCTGAAGAGTTTCAAAAGAACTGCTGTTCTTTAAATGTTTAGTAGAAGTCACAGTGAAGTTACCTGGTTCTAGACTTTCACAATTCAAACCCCTTGCTAGTAATTTATCTATTCAGATTTTCTATTTCTTCATAATTCAATCTTGATAGATTGCATGTGCCTAGAAATTTATCAGTTTCTTATAGATTGTACAATCTGTTGGTGTATAATTTTTTCAGTGTAGTCTTTTATGATCTTTCATATTTTAGTTTTATTGACCTTTTCAGTTGTTTTGTTTTAAAGCCTGTTTCATTTATTTCTGCTATGATCTTTGTTATTTTCTTTCTTCTACTAATTTAGGACTTTGTTCTTCCTTATCTAGTTCCTTCAGCTGTAAAACTAGGTTGTTTGAGATTTTTCTTGTTTCTTAAAATAGGATTTTATCACTATTAATATCCCTCTTATAACAGTTTTTGCTGCATAGCATAAGTTTTGATATATTGTATTTCCATTTGTCATAACATAGTTTTATCTTTCTTGATTTCTTTTTTGACCTATTAGTTGTTCAGTAGCATGTTGTTTAATCTTCACATATTTGTGAATTTTCTAGCTTTCTTCTTGTAACTTATTTGTTTTATACTGTTGTAATTAGAAAGAAACACTTGTTCAGTTTTCAATCCTGTAAATATATTAAGAGTTGTTTTGTGGCCTAAAGCACAATAATGGCCCAGAGAATGTTGCATATGCACTTGAGAAGAATGTGCATTCTATTGATTTGGGACAGAATGTTCTGTGTGTTATCTGTTAAATCTGTCTGATTGAATGTGTTAATAAAGCCAATGTTTACTTACTGATTTTATGTCTGGATCATCTATCCATTGATGAAATCAGGCTGTTAAACATCTATTAGTTTGCTGTTGTGTATTTTTTCCCTTTAGGTCTGTTTATATATATATATATATATATATATATATATATAGTTGCTATTATGTTGGGGGCATTAATACTTATGCAAATATTTTATACTCTTATACTCTTATGATCTTTTTCATCTCATTAAAATCTTTGTTTTAAAGTCTATTTTATCTGATTTAAGTATAACCACCTATCTTTATTTTGGTGTCTATTTGCTTCAACTGCTTTTTACCAGTATTTAACTTTCAGTCTATGGGTATCCTTGCATATGAAATGAGTCTCTTATAGGTAGCATATAACTGGATCTTCTTTTTTCCCCAGTAAGCCATATTGTGTCTTTTGATTGAAGACTTTAGTCTGTTAATATTTAAAGGAATTATTTATAGGTATGTACCTATTTCTCTTTTGTCAATTATTTTCTGAACATTTTGTAATTCTTCTAGTTTATTTTCTTCTTCTCTTCCTTCCTAATTTGATGGTTTTCTGTACTGCTGTGTTTCGATATCTTTCTCTCCATATTTTGTGTATCTACTGATTTTACTTTGTGGTTACCGTGAGGCTTACATATAACAGGTTGCATTTTAAAAATCTGTTTTTATTGACTATTGTTTAAGTTTGATCACATTCTACAGCTCTACATTTTGTGAGCCCCAATATTTTGTGTTCCTGATGTCACAATTTAGATCTTTTCATTTTATATATCCCTTTATAAAGTGGCATACAGTTGCAGTTATATTTTCTACTTTTGTCTTTCAGGCTTCATGCTAGCTTTTTCAGTGAGTATTACATCTTTTACCACACTAGATTATTCTGAATTCTACTACATATTTAACTCTACCAGTAAGATTTCTATTTCATGGTTTTTTTTTTTTTGGTTATTAATTAGTGTCCTATCATTTCAGCTTAAACAAACCCTTTTAACATTTCTTGTAAGGCCAGTCTAGTAGTGATGTACTCCTTTAGCTTTTGCTTGTTTGGAAAGTTCTGTCTTTCAATTCTGAATGACAACTTTGCAGGGTCTAGAATATTTTTATTGGGAGTTTTTCCTTTAAGTACTCTGATTGTATCATGCCACTTCCTTCTGTCTTGCTGTGTTTCTGCTGAAAAATCTTCTGATAGTCTTACATGGGTTCCCTTGAACATAGCAAATTGTTTTATTTTTTGCTGCATTTAAGATTCTCTCTTTGTTTTTAAATTTTTTACTTTTAATTATACTATGTCTTGATATGAGTCTCTTTGAATTCCTCTTATTTGGAGCATTCAAGTTTTCATGGATATGGGTATCTGTTTCCTTTCCTGGATTAACGAAGTTTTTAGCCATTAATTTATTAAAATACTTTACTGTTCCTTTCTATTTGTCTTCTTCTTCTAAGACATCTGTGACATTAATGTTTGTCTACTTGATATTGTCTCATGAGACTCTTAAACTATATTCACTTGATCCTTTCAGTGATTCACTGATATGAATATGATTCATTGATCATATTCAGTGATCTTTCTTCTGCTTCATCTTGTTTATTGTTGAACCCTCTAGTGTATTTTTCAGTTCAGATATTGTATCTGTTAGCTCTTTCTTATATTTGACCCCTCTTTATTAATGTTCTCACTGTGTTCATACATTCTTCTCCCAAGTTGGGTGAGCTCTTTGTGAACTTTTTAAATCTCTTTATCAGTTAAATTACTTATCTCCATTTCATTAAGGACTGTTTCTAAAGTTTTACCTTGTTCTTTGGTTTGGAACGTACTCTTTTGCTTCTTCATTTTTCCTTGACTCTCTCTGTGTATTGTTTGCATAAGATGAAAGATTCACCTCTCTCAGTCTTGAGGAAGTGGCCTTGTGTAGGAGATAAACCTTAGAATTCAACCATCCCCAAGCTCCTGGTTGTCTTTCAAACCTTTGAGATTTTCAAAGTAATATATTTTATTTTTAATGGCTCCGCATAGTTGAGGGTATGCTCATCCTGTCAGTGTCCCGAGGAAGATCTCAACCAGCACATAGACTGAACCTGATGGGAAGCTAGTTCCCTAGGCAGCAGCTTTAAAATAATGTAAATATATGAAGTCCTGTGTGACTATAAGCATAAGTCCCTCTGACCACTAAATCCAGGTGACCTAGAAGTGTCCCCTGCATGTCAGTCATAAAGTCAGGTTACAAGACAAGAGCACAGACTTCTTCCCAGGAGATACTGGTGAGCTGAAGTGAGGCACATGGAGAATTCAAAGATGGTGTCTATCTGCTTCATCCCCAGAGAGCATTTTAGTAGTCCCCTGTCTACATGTGTGCCAAACCAAAAGCATGCTTCTCAGCCTGAAATTCCAGGACAAGCAAATAGGCCTCTTTCATAGAAAGACTGGGGATATGTTTCAGCTTGCTGTCTGTTCTGTGTCCTGGGTAGGTAGCAGCTAAGAACTGTCTCTCCATTTGTTACAGTCCCAGGGGACCCAAGATCACAAGTCTATCTGACCACCAAATCTAAGTAGTCAAGGGGTCTTACCTGGGAGGGAGCCATTAAAAGACTAGAGCACCACACATAAAAACCAGACACCAGACACATGTAAATGCTTCCTTCCTAACAATATTGGCATTCTTAAGTGCAATATACTGCTACTGCTAAGTCACTCAGTCGTGTCCGACTCTGTGTGACCCCATAGACAGCAGCCCACCAGGCTACTCCGTCCCTGGGATTCCCCAGGCAAGAACACTGAAGTGGGTTGCCATTTCCTTCTCCAGTTCATGAAAGTGAAAAGTGAAAGTGAAGTTGCTCAGTCATGTCTGACTCTTCACGACCCCATGGACTGCAGCCTACCAGGTTCCTCCAGCCATGGGATTTTCCAGGCAAGAGTACTGGAGTAGGGTGCCATTGCCTTCTCGGTGCAGTATAGAGAGCCTGAAAAGATAGCACCATCTTCTGAGGTGTCTGAAACACATTAGAGTCATCCCTTGGATAAATGTTTTATTTGAAGCTTATGCCTAAGACTGCAGCTATATAGACAAGCTAATAGGCCAATTACACAGAAAGACTGGCCTCTTTGGACTGTTACCTGTTGCTGATTCTCTGGTGGTGATAGTCAGTTAAGAACACTTTCTCTGCTGGTAACAGTCCTATGGGACACATAAGATTATGCCCCACTGGCCACTAGAGCCAGGCAATCTAAAGGCATCCCCTGGAGCAGCTACAATAATCAAGCTGCCTGGCAAGGGAATAAACTTTATTCTCGTAGATAACAACAAACTGGAGTGAGGAAAATAAAACTCACAGACTTGATGCCCACTGGTCTCTGTTCCCTGAGAACTCTGCAGTAGGCTTCTTGGTCTGTGTCAAACCCAAATCTTGTGCCTCAGGTGGAAGGTCCAGGACAAGCCAACAGGCACATTTTTTTTTTTTGCATAGAGAATGGAAGTGTGTTTGAGTTGGTTGTCTGTGCAGATGGGTTTGGTAGCCAGCCAAGAATTGTCTCTCCATTTGTTATAGTCCCATAGTACCTAGGATAGCAGGCCACACTGGTCACTAGAGCCAGGTGATCAAGAGGTCTCCTCTAGGTGGCAGCCACAAAAATGGGGCACCAGACATGTGTAAAACACCCCTCGGGGGATAGTGGCTCTCTGGAGTGTGGCAGAGGAAAGGTTTAAAGATGGTGCTCCTGAAGGTGAAAAAAGACTGTGACTTAAAAAAATAATAATAATAAATGGGACCCATTGCTGAAGTGAGGTAAACAGTACAATAACGACTCCTGCCAGCCTCTGCTTCAGCAGTCCTCTAGATGTGTGTTAAAGTTAGATACCTGCCCCTCAGACCAGCACTTTAAGGTAAGCAAATAAACCTCCTTTACAGAGAATCTGGGTGCTTTTCAAATGGCTGCTTCTGCACTGGAAACTGGGGTGGGTTAAGAATCACATCTCAGTTCATTATGGCCTTGTGAGTCTCATGCACATGATCCCCATTGGCTTTCAAAGGTAGATGTTTTGCATGTTCCTCTCTGGGGCAGGTCTTAAAAGTTTGAGTGCCAGGTATGGGGTTCAAGCCCTTTGCTGCTTTTTAGGGAGGAGCCCCAAGTTTTGAGCTCCTTGCAGATTGTGGGTCATCAAATTGGGGGGAAAGTTTGCAGTGATGTCTCAGCCTTTCCTAATCATTCCAGTATAGGTTTTTCTTGCTCTCTTAATGTGTAGCAGTTACTCAGCTAGTTTTTGGCTTTTTTTTTTAGAGGAGAGTATTCTGTATGATGAAAGTGAAAGAGACTGAAAAAGTTGGCTTAAAGCTCAACATTCAGAAAACTAAGATCTTTCCATCCAGTCCCATCACTTCCTGGCAAATAGATGGAGAAACAGTGGAAACAGTGGCTGACTTTGTTTTTTTGGGCTCCAAAATCACTGCAGATGGTGACTGCAGTCATGAAATTAAAAGACGCTTACTCCTTGGAAGGAAAGTTATGACCAACCTAGACAGCATATTAAAAAGCAGAGACATTATTTTGTCAACAAAGGTCCATCTAGTCAAGGCTATGGTTTTTCCAGTGGTCATGTATAGATGTGAGAGTTGGACTATAAAGAAAGCTGAGTACTGAAGAATTGATGGTTTTGAACTGTGGTGTTAGAGAAGACTCTTGCGAGTCCCTTGGACTACAAGGAGATCCAACTAGTCCATGCTAAAGGAAATCAGTCCTGGGTGTTCATTGAAGGGACTGGTATTGAAGCTGAAACTCCAATATTTTGGCCATCTGATGGGAAGAGCTGACTCATTTGAAAAGACCCTGATGCTGGGAAGGATTGAGGGCAGGAGGAGAAGGGGATGACAGAAGATGCGATGGTTGGATGGCATCACCGACACAATGGACATGGATTTGGATGGACTCCGGGAGTTGGTGATGGACAGGGAGGCCTGGCGTGCTGCGGTTCATGGGGTCTCAAAGAGTCGGACATGACTGAGCAACTGAACTGAACTGATTCTATATGTAGAAATAGATTGAATGTGTCTGTGGGATGAAGTGAGTTGAAGATCTTTTTATGCTGCCATCTTGAACTTGCCCCCAAATCCGACTTTCTCATAATTGTAGTCTTGAAGTTCAGGATCCCATGATCAACACTATGCTGCTGCTACTGCTGCTAAGTCACTTCAGTCGTGTCCGACTCTCTGCGACCCCATAGATGGCAGCCCACCAGGCTCCCCCATCCCTGGGATTCTCTAGGCAAGAATACTGGAGTGGGTTGCCATTTCCTTCTCCAGTGAATGAAAATGAAAAGTCAAAGTGAAGTCGTTCAGTCGTGTCCGACTCTTCACGACCCCATGGACTGCAGCCTACCAGGCTCCTCCGTCCACGGGATTTTCCAAGCAAGAGTACTGGAGTGGGGTGCCATTGCCTTCTCCAGATCAACACTATGCCTGTCTGTAATTTCTCGTAACTTAGAAAAAAACATATTACCCTGGATTTTGGTGATCTGTATATTTTTTCTTTTAACTCCAGAATTGGGCAGGCATAAAATTTTATTTTACTTTCAATGTTTGGAGACAAGTAGAATTGTCAAGGAGCGTTGTTATGTAATATATGCTTTAGAGTATGTGCCCACCAAAGTGCTTCAAATATGTTAATTACATGTTAATATACATGTATTAGTTTCCAGACAATTTATTGAATGGATTGACCATAGTCTGAGGATAAAAAAAATTAATACTGCTAGACCAAATACGACTCTAAACTATTTATATAAAAGGCAGCAAACAGGAAAAAAGAATATGCTAGCAAACTGGAAATTTTTATATAGCATATTTTCATATTTTTTCTTTAGAAGAGGAAAGGGCAAATGGAAAGCCATAGGAATTGAAGCTTTTTAAATTTAAGATGTATGTTAAATCAGAGGTAGTGTTGTCCTGAGTAGCATGACCTGACTCAGGAGAAATGAGTCTGATTTAACAAACTTATCTTGCTGTGTAAAATAAAGAATTTGGACTGCTAATCATTACTCTTGAAGTGGGCATAAAGATAAAATAATTCAAGGGAAAGACAGTATTTCAAAGAATATGTGTGAGAACTTTGCTCTGCATTAAGAGTTGGAAGTGTATTCCAATGCACTGGGGGTAATGGTTGCCATAAGGGGTCTGAGAAATTAGTTTGAGACTAATGCAGGCTTTAATGTTCACATCCATCCTCTTTGGAAAATTATATGAGAACATACCCAAATTCTCTAACTTCCCTCTGACAAGCCTTAGTGGTTACTTAATGGAGGCTGATCTTTGCCCAGGCAGTTCATTTTTGTTGCAATTTACTCAGGCATATGCCTCTGTAAAAATCTCTGTGTATTCATTATACTTTACCACAAATATTTCTAGTTTTATTTTTATGCTAGAACTACTTTTCCTGAAAGTAAAACATAAAGATGGAAAATTATCTTTATTATTGTTCCACAAACTTAAAAAAAAAATTTCCTCTGCCTGGAAAAGCTCTTGGCTCATATACCTGGGCATCTCACTCCTTTCTGACCTCTACTTACATCTTACTTTCTAAAATAGACCTTCTCTTTTTTATATGAAAGGACATTTTCCCATCGCCATCACTTTCTATTTCTTAACCCTCCTTTGTTCTTCCTCACGGCACTTATCCTCACTTGACATAGGCGTATTTCTTGTTTATGATGTCTGCCCCACTTGGACATAAGCTCCATAAAAACAAACTATTTGTCTCTTTTGATTCATGGTTGTTCTGCTGTACTAGCACAGTATCTGGCCTTTGTTGAACAAATGAATGGATTTCCTCCTTTCCTTTGTGTTCAGAGGAAATTTTTGCCTAAGGGTTCCCTGTATAAAGCTTGAGGTATTATTTATTCCATTAAATTGGTCCAGTACCATGTGAATTTTATTAGAATTTCTAAATGAATATCAATGCCAACAAATGTTTTAATACCTAAGGCAGAGGCTTAAATTATACAATTTGAAGAAGTAGAGAAAAATATATTATGAATATTTTTGGTACTAATCAAAGTTTATTTTCTTATTGATTAATCACAAAGCAACAGCCTGAGTATTATGTACTAAAAATTGGAAAATTTGACATGTAATTATTATCATATCACTTTATTCTCCTTAATTCAGAAGCAAAATTACAGGAAAATGAAACTAAAAGATACCTAAAAAGTATTTACAAATATATTTAGTGCATTATTAACAAACAAGATGTTTTGAATTGCTTATGTATACATAACAATATTCCTAAACGAATGGCCAGATTATATTTTATTTGAAAAGCTAAAATTTACTACTCTTCCCCCATAAGATTAATAACTACTAGTACAAAGAAAGAAGAGGGATCTCTACAACATTGATACTGACACTTTATAACTATGTCTTACCATAAAGGATAAGATTTATTGGTTAGCCTCGGTAAAAACCTTTTTTTTTTTTTTTTTGCATAAATGGTTTAAAATTAGAAGTAAATTAATCCTTTGAATAGGCTGAAATCTATTTAAAAAAGCATATATCATCAAATGAAACTTTTTTATTGTTTATGAAATGGAAATGTAGAATCGATGACAAATAAATATTTAGAATCAATGTGAGTCAATAGTTCAAAATAATTGTGTAAGTTTGCATTTAGCTACCTTTAAGCTTCTGCCATTCTTTTAGTTCATATATACATACACACACACACACACACACACAATCACATGCCTAGGAAATATATGTAAAATATAATTTCATCAAATCAGTGACTGTCTGTATGTATAAAACTACTTTTTTATAGTAACAAAACATGCCAGGATATGTCCTAGGCACTGATTACACAAAGTTCCACTTCTAACAAACTCATAGAATTTTGGGTGAAAAGTGAGCAATATTTTTGTTTATATATGTTCATATTATAACAGAGTAATAGCCACCAAAAGATATACATGTCCTAAGCCTTGGCTTAACATAGTAACATATTTAAAGGACTTATTTTAAGCTACTATGTTTGTGGTAATTTGTTATGGCATCAATAAAAATAACTAATATACATGTATATGTGTACACATATTCCTAGAAATTCATTCATGTTTACTTACAACTATATGTATATGAACACACACAAATACATACACAGTGTTAATAAATACATCTTTAAATGAGAAAAACGAAATTAAACAAGGGAAGTAAGGATTATAGAGGGGAGAGGAATTGCTGCATGTCAAAAGGGTAATGATAAAAGAAAAGGTGATTGTTAAAAGCTCTTTGATGATGTGACATTTGAGTAGAGACCCTGAGTGAGGTCAAAGATAAACCCTTAAGAATATCTGGGACAAGACTATTTCAGGCAAGGGTCCCAGATATTGGATTGCACTTGGGGAGTTTGAAGACTATCCAGGGGTTAGTGAGCCTGGAGCTTAGCAAGCAAGAAACGGGGTGGTAGGAAATCTGAGAGATTCTCAAACTCTCTATGGTTAAGAAATTGTTCAATTGGAGTTTTTTTAAGGTACGTTTTGTCACATACCAATCCCTGTTTGTAAACTATAGTTAAACTGATTTACTAGAAACACAAATTTAAAGAAAGTATTGTTGTTTGGTTGCTAAGTTGTGTCCAATTCTTTGCAATCCTATGGACTATAGCATACCAAGCTCCTGTGTACTCCATTGTCTCCCAGAATTTGCTCAAATTCATATCCATTGAGTCTGCGATGCTATCTAACCATCTCATCCTCTGCCACCCGCTTCTCTTTTTACCTGCCATCTTTCCCAGCATCAGGATGTTTTCCAGTGAGTTGACCCTTCGCATCAGGTGTTGGAGCTTCAGCATCAGTCCTTCCAATGAGTATTCAGGGTTGATTTCCTTTAGGATTGACTGGCTTGATCTTCTTGCTGTCCAAGGAACTCTCAAGAGTCTTCTCCAGCACCACAATTTGAAAGCATCGATTTCTTCAGCACTCAGCCTTCATTATGGTCTGACTCTCACATCCGTCCATGACTCCTGGAAAAACCATAGCTTTGACTACACGGACCTTTGTTGGCAAAGTGCTGTCTCTGCTTTTTCATATGCTGTCTAGGTTTGTCATAGCATTCCCTCCAAGGAGCAAGTATCTTTTAATTTCATGGCTGTAGATCATGAAATTATTAAGTTAAGTGTAGATCTCTAAAATGCAACCCAAATTTTGGAGTAAACATAAAAATAAATTTTAATAACCACAAGCATAACAAGAATTTTTTTTTTTGAGTGATACTGGAAATTGCTGTAAGATTTTCAACAGAAAAGTTTTGTAATTTATGTTTTATTAGTCTTAGTCTCACTACTTGTGGAGACTTGATTTTTGTGGGCACATACAAAAGCAGCCAGATCAGTTTGGAAATTACTGAAAAAATTCAAACAAGGAATGAAGGCTAGAGTAAGCCAAGTGATGTTCAAAGGGTAAGATATTACAGACATATTTAGAATAAAGAATTACAGATATGTTTAGAACATAGAGCCAGAAAGATTTATAGATGAACTTTGTAAAATATGAAATATTGAGTCAAATCAAAGTTGAATAAGGATTTGGGGACCTTAGTATGTTGAAATATGGAGTTACCTAAGGAAAACTGGGGGAGGAGCATATGTGCCATTTAAGAGTGGAAGTCAGGAGTTTGTTTTCAGCCTGTTACATATTACTAGATTTTTTTTAGCTCTGTGTAACAAATTACTGCAGACTTAGCCTCTTAAAGCACAAGGCACTCATTATCCTAAAGTTACTATAGATCAGAAGTTTGGGCTTGACTTGACAGAATCCTCTGCTCAGGGTCTCACAAGGCTGAAATCATAGTGTCCGCCATTCTGGAATTCTCATCTAGAGCACAGCATAATCTTAAAAGTTTATTCAGGCAAAATTCAGTTCCTTGAACTCTAGGCCTCATGTACTGCTCTTGTTGTCTTATCAACCCCTGGCCATTCTCAGCTGCTAGGATTCCATGCCAGGTGGTCCTCTCCATGAGAAGGCAGTTACTTGTTCAAGACCAGCAGGAGAATCCTCCTAGTTACCTACCAAGCAATCCTATGTGACATAACAAAATCAAGGAGTGACATCATCGTTCTAATATATCATAACCTAATCAATGGTACAACTCTCACATCACATTCCTAAGACCCTCCACAGTCAAAAGGAGGGGATCATTCAGGTTAGATACACCAGAGAGCAGGAAACTTGAGGACTATCTTAGAACTCTACATACTACAGAATCCTATTTGATTTCTGAAAGTGAAAGTGAAGTCGCTCAGTCATGTCTGACTCTTTGCGACCCCATGGACTGTAGCCCACCAGGCTCTTCCATTCGTGGGATTCTCCAGGCAAGAGTACTGGAGTGAGTTGCCATTTCCTTCTCCAGGGGATCTTCCCAACCCAGGGATTGAACCCATGTCTCCTGCATTGCAGGCAGATGGTTTAACTTCTGAGCCACTAGGGAACCATCCTCCCCCTCCCCCATCCCCCCCTCCCCGCCCCGAAGCATCAAGTAAACAGTTAAACATAGAGGTCTGAAATTCAGATGTGAGATCTAAGTGGGAGATCCACATTTGAATATTACATTGACTGTTTTACACTCCCCACCCTCTCCTGCTATCTGTATTCTTAGCTTGCTGTCCTAATCTGTACCACAGGAGACTCACATTTATAGACAATGTTTCCTGGGCTCCTGCCTCAGATCCCAAGCTCCCTTCAGCCAATGGAGAGCTTTCAGAGTGGCAGAGAACCTGGACATTACTCAGATACTGGCTTCCAGCTTCTACTCCCAAAGCTCCCTTTGGGGTGCTCCTCTTGTTTTGTTCCAGTTATCTAAGGATCCGATGACCCCACTTTTTCCCATTTTCTCTTTCAGCCTAGGGTAAATAATAGCTCTCTATTCTTGCTAGTCCTTTCATGCTTCCCCATTTCTTCATCGCTTCCTTAATCCTTCAGTAAATAGTCTTTTTGCTTTATTGTTTGGGGTTCAAGTTTATACACCGTTTTTGTGTCTCCTGTCTAGAGAATATCCTTTAGCATTTGTTGGACAGCTGGTTTGGTGGTGCTGAATTCTCTCAGCTTTTGCTTGTCTGTAAAGCTTTTGATTTCTCCTTCATATTTGAATGAGATCTTTGCTGGGTACAGTAATCTGGGCTGTAGGTTATTTTCTTTCATCACTTTAAGTATGTCTTGCCATTCCCTCCTGGCCTGAAGAGTTTCTATTGAAAGATCAGCTGTTATCCTTATGGGAATCCCCTTGTATGTTGTTTTTCCCTTGCTGCTTTTAATATTTGTTCTTTGTGTTTGATCTTTGTTAATTTAATTAATGTGTGTCTTGGGGTGTTTCACCTTGAGTTTATCCTGTTTGGGAATCTCTGGGTTTCTTGGACTTGGGTGATTATTTCCTTCCCCATTTTAGGGAAGTTTTCAACTATTATCTCCTCGAGTATTTTCTCATGGACTTTCTTTTTGTCTTTTTCTTCTGGGACTCCTATTATTCGAATGTTGTGGCTTTTAATATTACCCTGGAGGTCTCTGAGATTGTCCTCATTTCTTTTAATTCGTTTTTCTTTTTTCCTCTCTGATTCATTTATTTCTACCATTCTATCTTCTAATTTACTAATCCTATCTTCTGCCTCTGTTATTCTACTATTTGTTGCCTCCAGAGTGTTTTTGATCTCATTTATTGCATTATTCATTATATATTGACTCTTTTTTATTTCTTCTAGGTCCTTGTTAAACCTTTCTTGCATTTTCTCAATCCTTGCCTCCAGGCTATTTATCTGTGATTCTATTTTTATTTCAAGATTTTGGGTCATTTTCACTATCATTCAGAATTCTTTATCAGGTAGATTCCCTATCTCTTCCTCTTTTGTTTGGTTTGGTGGGCATTTATCCTGTTCCTTTACCTACTGGGTATTCCTCTGTCTCTTCATCTTATTTATATTGCTGAGTTTGGGATGGCCTTTCTGTATTCTGGCAGTTTGTGGAGTTCTCTTTATTATGGAGTTTCCTTGCTGTGGGTGGGGTTGTATCAGTGGCTTGTCAAGGTTTCTTGGTTAGGGAAGCTTGTGTCCGTGTTCTGGTGGGTGGAGCTGGATTTCTTCTCTCTGGAGTGAAATGAAGTGTCTAGTAACGAGTTATGAGATGTCAATGGATTTGGAGTAACTTTGGGCAGACTGTATATTGTACAGCCACTATGGAGAACAGTGTGGAGATTCCTTAAAAAACTGGAAATAGAACTGCCATATGACCCAGCAATCCCACTGCTGGGCATACACATTGAGGAAACCAGAATTGAAAGACACACATGTACCCCAATGTTCATCACAGAACTGTGTATAATAGCCAGGACAAGGAAGCAACCTAGATGTCCATCAGCAGATGAATGGATAAGAAAGCTGTGGTACATACACACAATGGAGTATTACTCAGCCATTAAAAAGAATACATTTGAATCAGTTCTAATGAGGGGGATGAAACTGGAGCCTATTATACAGAGTGAAGTAAGCCAGAAAGAAAAACACCAATACAGTATACTAACACATATATATGGAATTTAGAAAGATGGTAATGACAACCCTGTATGTGAGACAGCAAAAGAGATGCAGGTGTATAGAACAGTCTTTTGGATTCTGTGGAGGGGGGGGAGGGGCGGTGATTTGGGAGAATGGCATTAAAACATGTATAATATCATATAAGAGACAAATCGCCAGTCCAGGTTTGATGCAGGATACAGGAAGCTTGGGGCTGGTGCACTGGGATGACCCAGAGGGATGGTATGGGGAAGGGAGGTGGGAGGGGTCTTCAGGATGGGGAAATGTGTACACCCGTGGCGAATGCATGCTGATGTATGGAAAAACCTATACAATATTGTAAAGTAAAAAAAAAATAAATAAAAGCATCAAAAAAAAAATAAAATAAAATGATCATACTACCCAAGGCAAAAAAAAATAAAAAAGTCTTTTTGCTAAACTACTTTTGCTGCCCCTTTGATTTTTGGTCTTCTCCATCAATATCACAATAGCATTGGTATCACCAGACAAAAGCACAGGAGATAGCTGTCTAAAATAATTTAATTCACTAGTGGAAGAAGTTTAATAGTTCCTAAGTGAGCATCTTTTCAGATATCTGAGGCCAGTGAGGTCAAGCTAAAATTAGAGCTCATTGCCAAGTTGAAAGATTTTGAAAAAGGCCTTATAATTGTTAAGAGGCTGTTTTAAATCTGTGATATGAAATATACTCAAAAAGCAATTGAAAACAGGTAAACCTCTCTATTAAAATTTAAGGAAAAACAGATTACAAAACCTTCTACATCTTTAGAACAGATGCTGAGTTAAAGGGTATTGAATGAGGAAAATACCTAGAGATGGTCTTAAAAAGCCACAAGAAGACTCAGCCAAAGAGTAATAACAGACGAGGAAGTGACAGTAGGATTATGCTAAATACATATTTCCCTGACCAATTTTGAGAATGACATCAAAGTAAAAATATATTTATATTTAGAGGTTACTCTCAACAGTACCTAAATAACTTGAAGTTACTGTCTTAAGTATCAACATGGCAATATGTAGGTCAAAGTCATAGTTGATGATTAATTACATTGACTTCTTACTTCAACCAAGACAAATATTCCCCAGCTGCTTCAAGAATACCCTTGTGTTATAAAGATTATGTAAGATAATGCACGTCAAGCATCAGGCACAAGGTGGATTTCAACAAATCTCCTCTTCTTCAAGTTTTTAATTAAATCATAATGAAAATAACTCAAACTATGATATAAAACTATTCTTAGATATTTTAGATAGATGCCACTGCCAATAAATTCTATAAAAATATTAAGTACAAACAATTATACACACAATCTTTCACATAACTGTGTTGAATTAAGAAAACATATTAGAAGCATTTGCCTTAGTGCAGCACAGGGATATTAAAAATAATAAGCACCTGATATAAATCTATATGTAAAATAATTTTCTTCCTCCAATGACATTTCAGACCTTAGAAATGACTTAAATGGATTCACCTTTCATCATCCACTTGCTCCCAGAATGTATATTTAGGTCCAAGCCTTTGTTCAGACGATAAATAACCAGAATAAACCTATGGGAGAATTGAGAGAGTTACATTTTGCAGCACAGAACTAGTCTTCTGCAAATTCTCCTCTAAACACACTAAGTACAAATGTTAGAAATACTGCAAATCTAGAAAGTGCTAGTGTACAACTTGTACTAGTGTAAAATATTATATCATTACTTATGGCAAGTCTGACCGCAGAAAGTTTTGCACCCTAGTAAATATTTCTTTTATTAACCTGTATATCCTCTACCATATTAATCCATATATTCCTTACCATAGAACAAACCAATACAGAAGGAAGAAATAAGACTATATTCATGCCTCCCAAGAACTGGGAATTAAAATGCTTTTCCAAATTCAAATTGTAGCCTCATTTTCTCTATATTTTGAAATACAAGCAAAGTAAACTTCCACTAGCTTTTTGAAAGTCCCTCTGGCCTCTTCCCAGTGATTTTGTCCAGTGTACTGTGAACTGTTCTCCCCAACAATGATAGAAATGTCCTCTACCCTCAGACATGGAGGAAACAGGCAAAATTCTTCGGTTAGTGGAAGAGACCTGAATAATACTGAACCAAATTTGGAAAACAATACTGAGAAATAGGGAGCTTAATGAAGGATAGAAAAGGCTGGCTATCTGTTGCCTGGGGCTGGGTCCCCAGAGGCCTGAATTAATATACAGGAAGATGGAGAAAAAAGGTATAGGAGCCAATAACAATTGAGTAAAAATAATGTATTTATAAACAAATTCTCTTGGGTATAAAGGAGTTTTTTTTTTTTTTTTTTTGATGCATATAGCTATATATTGCTGAGTAAAAATAATTTAGAGTGATATGCCATTCAAATGTTATATAACTTTAAATATAATCTGTAAAACAGAAAGAAGTACCCATGTATGCACACACAGACTTGGTTTTATTGTGTAATTATTGAAGCTATGTGAGGGTAGCTAAATAATATCCAAGCAAGTAATTTACTATTTTTGATATATGGTAGTTATCTTATACCAGGATTCAAGTATATTTGGAAGGATACATTATTTGGTAATTTTTTATGAACCAGTGGGAATTTCTCTCTAGTCATGCTACACTTTTAAAATATATAAATTAAACCTACACTGCAACTGCAGCTATAACATATTTGCTAAGAAAGAGGGCATAAAGAATTTTAACTTTATTTTCTTTTATACATAAGCCTGTAAAATTAAATAATACTTCTGAAACTGCTCTTTTATCATTTCTACTTTAAATCATTGTCTGATTATCTCCTGAAATAAATGCTTGCTTATGCTTTGAAATAAATTTTATTATTTTCAGATTTTATTATAAGTAGTTTAAGTATTTGTTTAATTTAATCATAACAACATTGCCTTTATCATCAGGCAATGCAATCTTAACTTTGATGTTAAGGTAAAGTTTGAATGTCTATCTTTTGCAACATTGTAAAGATACCAAATTGGAGGGTACTGTCACTAATTTATTTAAGAATTTGCTTAATTCTCTAATTTTCCTTACTTACAAATTCATCACTAGTTGAGGGAGCTATTTTGCCTTAGCTATAAAAATGTTATAAATAAGAAGTATGTTAAGAATTTAACCATTTTTTAAAAACCACTGTTTGGATTCAGAAGTTTTGGGTCATATAAATATTTATGGTAATGTCCTCTCTTTTCTACTACATGAACTCCTAAATAGAAAACTGACCTGTTGAAGGGGTTCATTACATTGTCTTGAGATAGTTTTCATTAAAGACATGAGATTTGGACTAATAGGTATATATCTGTCTTCTCCTCTCTTCCCGCACACACAACTATGTATCTGCCATTCCTGCTTTTACACATTGCAGATAAACTATATGGAAAATATTCACGAGCAAATATATTCCCCTGATTGTCTTTCATAATCCTAACCTAAGGGAGAGGTACCCCATTTTTTTAATGATCATAAATGCTTGACAATCTTTGTATTACATTCTCTAAAATCATAAAATCATTAAAACTTTAGATTACTATCTATACTGACCATCTGGGAGATTATCAATTATGTATATACTTTACTGTCCTTAAAATTTCCTTGGAAGCTCTTTGTTTCATTATGCTAGGCACTGCATGGAATAACTTTATCTCACATTTTACAGTCCGAGACTACTTAAGAATGAAGACATTAGCTAGAATTTTCATATTTCGTGTTCAAGAATTTCTGCTTCAAGTAAAGCAAATACTGTTTCTTTTTCGTCATTAAATTCGATTTTTATACTCTAACAGAGACCTGCTCTTACCTGTCAGTTTTTCACTTGAAGTACCCTAAGTGAGGAATGAGAGTGCCCTAAGTGTAACATAAGTTCAATTTCTGTCACTTTATACAGGTCTTTCCCAGTTATACTCTATTGTACTTCTTCCCATAAAAACCTGTAAGAAAGGAGTACCTTAGAGTTGTTATTGTTTCCTAAGGGAAACTGAAAGAATCCATGGCAAATATGTTGCTTTATCTCTCTTCTGGGCTTGAGAACTTGTTTTCCTCTTGTTTCCCATGGCCGTAACAAAATTGTATCCTGATCTTTTTTTTTCTGATGAATTTGTCACTTGGAATTATTTGGGGGACTGCTGGATTTCAAACTTGATTCATTGCTAAAGTTGGTTTCTGGTTACAGAACTACAGATGCTAAAGCTTAATGTTGATGAAACCTGAGAACAAACACAGAGTAATACAATCCTTAAGAATATACATGTCAGATTTGAAATTTTTTACTTTCCTGTTTACAAATATTGAAAGTAGATGATATTGATGTCTTTTATATAATACACTTTATATTTAAATCATTTTAATAAGAAATGTGTCCAAGGAGAGTGGTTTAGAGATTGGATATGTAAAATATACTTTATACAACCCTTTGTAAAATATACATATAACTTTGGGTTTTAAGTGATGTCTATTTTGTGAAACAAAAGAATAATGATCAAGATAATAAAGTTGTATTTTTATTTTCATTACAAGGGGCAAGTTTAGCCCTGGAATTGATGAGTGAGTAACATAATGCTTCATGTGATTTGGAATGTCTTAAAGTATAAGAACCGAGTTATGATTTTAGTAAGAAATTAATCCAAAATTAAAATAATTTCAATCACAAGTCATAGGAAGCATTTTAGTGATAAGTATTTAGTGAGAAATAATATTTACTCATTAATTTAATCCAAACTTAAGGTGCTTTTTGTCCTCCCACTCAGGGTTAAAATATATCTGGTATTTATAACAATGGTGTGGGTGCAAAATGTAAATAAATATATTTTATTAAATTTTACAACATGCTTCTGTTTACATGGAGAAACATTTTATTTTTGAAGCAGGGAAATGATATTTAAATATCTGCATATGAATGTGGGGGAAATTTTCAGCAAATAATAAAAAGACTAAAAAATTCAAGAAAATCAAATTGTATATTAAATGTCCTAAAACTTATTAATGTGGAAAAAATTATCCTTAATAATGGCATTATCAATATATCAATATTTCCATAAACAGTTCTTAATGATCCATTATTGGACTTCTCTAGCAATAAACATAATGTACTAGATAGTATGAAACTATTTACTTAAATTAAAACTTACTGAACCATTGGCCAACTATTGGCCGGGATCGTAGTAAATATGACAGATAAATCAGATGTCATTCTCATCTCCCCATCCACACTAAATAAATCATGCATGAATTAAATTTCTGTAAATATACAAGAACAAAAAAGAGTGTGGTTAAATGACAAGATATATTTCAAGTAAGGAAAGCCAAGATGCTGTAACTGATTGGATGAGCAAAGAAGCTAAAACATAAAGTACTTGCTGAAAGAAGTGTGTGGACTCACCTTGTAGAAAGCCATGAGAGCCTGAAATCATCAATCATCATGGAAAACTGGGATGATTCATGTGGCTAAAGCAACAAGTTTGAATAAAAATTTAAATGTAAAATGATAACACCAAGTTTCCTCCTTCAGTATGTGAAACCACAAAATGGAAGTTTCCCATTTTCCTCAGGAAAACCACATTAACATAGATTCAGGGAGATCAGAGGTCAGGTGTGGGCATTGGAAGAAACAGCCTGGCAGAGCAGAGGTCAGGTGTGGGTGTTGGAAGACCACATTTAAAAAGCATGCCAAAGAGCCAAACTTTCAATTTCTTCTACTCAACTGCTAATGTGTTGACATCCAGATATATACTGTTTCTACAAAGGGAGGATTGTTGACCTCAGACTGAAAGGCCCCAATGAGATGCTCTGACATACTAGTGTCCTCTTATAAAAAGAAGGAAGATCATTGTTCACCAGATCATCACAAAGTAAACCAGTCACAAGTTTCTGGACGTGCTTCAATCTTCAATACAAACTGAAAGCCGAGGATCATCATGAAATCCTGTAGTACTGAATAGTAAATCAAAAGCTAGAATAAACCCTGGCAAGGAAGACAGCAATAAGAATGGAGACAGAGAAATGGAACCGTATTCTAATATCCTCAGTGAGACGTCAATAATTGACAGCATAAAAGAGGATGATGGGGATAATAGAAATTGATCATTCCCAAAGAAGGTTATTTGAAAAGAGAACAAAAGATATGATCTGGAAGTGTCCCTGGAGAGCAATGAGTTCTTTGAGCTAATACCCTAACATGCAAAAAGTATTTTAAACACACACACACAGCCAGAAAACACACCTGAGAAGGCTGTTGGGGAAGCTGTACCTGAAAGAATTGGACACTTCGATGAGGAATTTTTTTTTTCTCTGAAAAGTCTACAAACTGACTTACAAATTATAAATCTTCATCATTCAACTAATTTGTGGGAAGTATAGTGAATAATAACCACATGAAAATTACCCCTAAAGAAAGATCATTGTAAGTGAAATAAAAGAATAAACATCTATTTGCTTTTCTCACTAATACTTAATATCCTGTTTAGTTAGGGTTACCCACTGGCTTGTTACCCAAGACAAATATTTTTTTCTTTGTTTTTTTCTAATTTAATTCTTCTCTAAGGCATAATTGCCCTGGGTTCAAAAGATTGTAAGAAAGCTTGTGAAGCTAAGTATGGCAGTACTTTTCAGGCTCAGCAAATCAATAGCTGTTGAGTCTAATAGTCACCAGAATGTTTTACTATTACTTCATACTGATAACAGCATCAACCCAGTCATCAGACAGGTATTCCCTAATGATTAAAGATACCTGGGAGTAAAGAAAGATAAATGTTAGCAACTGCCAGCATTTGTGTGATGGATTTGGAACCTAGAGAAGGTTTGTGATTTCTAGCAATATTTTTCAATAAGCAAAGTACCCTTTAACAATTTTCTATTTTGAGTTGCTACATATATCATTCGTTCTGCACCTATTTCAAATGAAATATAATACTGTTAGCCACACATGTACACATCTAGACAAAATACATTTTACAGTCTTTTAGATTTTTGCATATTTTCTTCTGAAAAGTGAAAAAGTGCTACCAACACTAATTTGAACACTAATAATATCCTTGTCAACCTCCAACCCAAGTACGACGGTAGGTATTGCAAGAGGGCATCAGAGGGCAGACACACTGCAACCATAATCACAGAAAACTAGTCAATCTAATCACATGGACCACAGCCTTGTCAAACTCAATGAAACTAAGCCATGCCCTGTGGGGCCACCAAAGACGGGTGGGTCATGGAGGAGAGGTCTGACAGAATGTGGTCCACTGGAGAAGGGAATGGCAAACCACTTCAGTATTCTTGCCTTGAGAACCCCATGAACGTTATGAAAAGCAAAATGATAGGATACTGAAAGAGGAACTCCCCAGGTCAGTAGATGCCCAATATGCTACTGGAGATCAGTGGAGAAATAACTCCAGAAAGAATGAAGGGATGGAGCCAAAGCAAAAAGAATACCCAGCTGTGGATGTGACTGGTGATAGTAGCAAGGTCTGATGCTGTAAAGAGCAATATTGCATAGGAACCTGGAATGTTAGGTCCATGAATCAAGGCAAATGGAAGAGGTCAAATAGGAGATGGCAAGAGTGAACGTGGACATTCTTGGAATCAGTGAACTAAAATGGACTGGAATGGGTGAATTTAACTCAGATGACCATTATATCTACTACTGTAGGCAGGAATCCCTCAGAAGAAATGGAGTAGCCATCATGGTCAACAAAAGAGTCCGAAATGCAGTAGTTGGATGCAATCTCAAAAACGACCCAATGATCTCTATTCGTTTCCAAGGCAAACTGTTCAATAACACAGTAATCCAAGTCTATGCTCAAACCAGTAACACTGAAGAAGCTGAAGTTGAATGGTTCTATGAAGACCTACAAGACCTTTTAGAACTAACACTCAAAAAGGATGTCCTTTTCATTACAGGGAACTGGAATGCAAAAGTAGGAAGTCAAGAAACACCTGGAGTAACAGGCAAATTTAGCCTTGGAATATGGAATGAAGCAGGGCAAAGGCTAATAGAGTTTTGCAAAGAGAAAGCACTGGTCATAGCAAACACCCTCTTCAAACGACACAAGAGAAGACTCTACATATGGACATCACCAGATGGTCAACACCAAAATCAGATTGATTATATTCTGTGCAGCCAAAGATGGAGAAGCTCTATACAGCCAGCAAAAACAAGACTGGGAGCTGACTGTGGCTCAGATCATGAGCTCCTTATTGCGAAAATCAGACTTAAATGGAAGAAAGTAGGGAAAACCACTAGACCATTCAGGTATGACCTAAATCAAATCCCTTATGATTATACCGTGGAAGTAAGAAATAGATTTAAGGGACTAGATCTGATAGATAGAGTGCCTGATGAACTGATCATGAGCTCCTTATTGCTAAAATCAGACTTAAATGGAAGAAAGTAGGGAAAACCACTCGACCATTCAGGTATGACCTAAATCAAATCCCTTATGATTATACAGTGGAAGTGAGAAATAGATTTAAGGGATTAGATCTGATAGATAGAGTGCCTGATGAACTATGGATAGAGGTTCGTGGCATTGTACAGGAGACAGGGATCAAGACCATCCTCATGGGAAAGAAATGCAAAAAAGCAAAATGGCTGTCTGGGGAGGCCTTACAAATAGCTGTGAAAAGAAGAGAAGCAAAAAGCAAAGGAGAAAAGGAAAGGTATAAGCATCTGAATGCAGAGTTCCAAAGAATAGCAAAAAGAGATAAGAAAGTTTTCCTCAGTGATCAATGCAAAGAAATAGAGGAAAACAACAGAATGAGAGAGACTAGAGATCTCGTCAAGAAACTAGAGATACCAAGGGAACATTTCATGCAAAGATGGGCTCAATAAAGGACAGAAATGGTATGGCCCTAACAGAAGCAGAAGATATTCAGAAGAGATGGCAAAAATACACAGAAGAACCATACAGAAAAGATCTTCAGGACCAAGATAATCACGATGATGTGATCACTGACCTAGAGCCAGACATCCTGGAACGTGAAGTCAAGTGGGCCTTAGAAAGCATCACTACGAACAAAGCTAGTGGAGGTGATGGAATTCCAGCTGAGCTCTTTCAAATCCTGAAAGATGATGCTGTGAAAGTGCTGCACTCAATATGCCAGCAAATTTGGAAAACTGAGCAGTGGCCACAGGACTGGAAAAGGTCAGTTTTCATTCCAATCCCAAAGAAAGGCAATGCCAAAGAATGCTCAAACTACCACACAATTGCATTCATCTCACATGCTATGAAAGTAATGCTCAAAATTCTTCAAGTCAGGCTTCAGCAATACATGAACCATTAACTTCCAGATGTTCAAGCTGGTTTTAGAAAAGGCAGAGGACCAGAGGTCAAATTGCCAACATCCACTGGATCATCGAAAAAGCAAGAGAGTTCCAGAAAAACATCTATTTCTGCTTTATTGACTATGCCAAAGCCTTTGACTGTGTGGATCACAATCAACTATGGAAAATTCTGAAAGAGATGGGAATACCAGACCACCTGACCTGCCTCTTGAGAAACCTATGTGCAAGTCAGGAAGCAACAGTTAGAACCTGGACATGGAACAACAGACTGGTTCCAAATAGGAAAAGGAGTACGTCAAGGCTGTATATTGTCACCCTGCTTATTTAACTTTATATGCAGAGTACATCATGAGAAATGCTGGGCTGGAAGAAGCACAAGCTGGAATCAAGGTTGCTAGGAGAAATATCAGTAAGCTCAGATATGCAGATGACACCACCCTTATGGCAGAAAGTGAAGAGGAACTAAAAAGCCTCTTGATGAGAGTGAAAGAGGAGAGTGAAAAAGTTGGCTTAAAGCTCAACATTCAGAAAACGAAGATCATGGCATCTGGTCCCACCACTTCACGGGAAATAGATGGGGAAACAGTGGAAATAGTGTCAGACTTTATTTTTGGGGGCTCCCAAATCACTGCAGATGGTTACCTCAGCCATGAAATTAAAAGACGCTTACTCCTTGGAAGAAAAGTTATGACCAACCTAGATAGCATATTGAAAAGCAGAGACATTATTTTGCTAACACAGTTCCGTCTAGTCAAGGCTATGGTTTTTCCAGTGGTCCTGTATGGATGTGAGAGTTGGACTGTGAAGAAAGCTGAGTGCCGAAGAATTGATGCTTTTGAACTGTGGTGTTGGAGAAGACTCTTGAGAGTTCCTTGGACTGCAAGGAGATCCAACCAGTCCATTCTGAAGGAGATCAGCCCTGGGATTTCTTTGGAAGGAATGATGCTAAAGCTGATACTCCAGTACTTTGGCCAGCTCATGTGAAGAGTTGACTCATTGGAAAAGACTCTGATGCTGGGAGGGATTTGGAGTAGGGTCAAAAGGGGATGACAGAGGATGAGATGGCTGGATGGCATCACCGACTCAATGGTCGTGAGTTTGAGTGAACTCCGAGAGATGGTGATGGACAGGGAGGCCTGGCGTGCTGCAATTAATGGGGTCTCAGAGAGTCGGACACAACTGAGTGACTGAACTGAACTGAACTGAATCTCCTTGCTGAGAACAAATCTATAAGGTAAGGTTTCTGGTGTGCTTGTGTGTCAGAATGTGTTTTAATGTCTGATGCAAATGATTTCTTTCCATTAGTATTGATTATCTGGGATAATAGGAACACTTTGTCATCATATCAACAACATTCTTTATACTTTGAGGAAATAAAGTCAAAAGTTCATTGTAGCTGCCTCTGGGTTTAGTGAATATCATATATATCAAATTAATTGTAACAAATGAATCAGAAGACTGGTTGCAAAAAACACTTGTAATATTTCCTAAGTATGAAGTATTGAACAAAATCAAAAAGAAAATGCTAAAACCAAAATCTACTTAGTAACGATATATTGCTTTATGTGTTTATTATCTCAGGACTATTAAGTAGAAAGACCAGCAAATAGAAAATAATTACAGTTATAGGACTTGAAAAAAATACAAAATGATCAGCAGATCATCTTATATACACTGATGCACTATATAAATGTATACATTATAAATATATTCACTTATTACATACTGTTATATACATTTATATTTCACATATGGTGCTTACTTTTGATAAATGAAGCAAAATCAAGTTAGTGTAAACCACAACTGAGATTTTATGTCATCGAAATTATTTTGAGCAAACATTACTATTTTTAATCACTAATCTGCTTAAATCAACCAATATTTTAAAAGTATGTCAATGGTTTATCATTTCCCATTGCTGAATGCACGTGCTTACTTTTGAGAACTGAAAGCTCATTCATACTAAAGTCTAATTGGCTAGTAGTGGTTTTTATCTTATGAAGAGTATTAGAACCATCCAAATATCAATCCTTGGGTTAAATGAATAGAGGGTTGTCAGTGATATTTTGGGCATCAGAAATTTATCACAATTTGCTTTGTGCCATTTTATCTATTTTCAATGGAGGAGGTGTTTATTTTTTAGTAATCAAAAGCAATTTATACAAATGATTCTGTATTTTCATTCATAAAAATATAGATACTAGTATAATGGGCCGGAAGAAGCACAAGCTGGAATCAAGATTGCCGGGAGAAATGTCAATAACCTCAGATACGCAGATGACACCACCCTTATGGCAGAAAGTAAAGAGGAACTAAAAAGCCTCTTGATGAAGGTGAAAGAGGAAAAAGTGAAAAAGTTGGCTTAAAACTCAACATTCAGAAAACGAAGATCATGGCATCTGCTCCCATCACTTCATGGAAAATAGATGGGGAAACAGTGAAACAGTGTCAGACTTTATTTTTGGGGGCTCCAAAATCACTGCAGATGGTGACTGCAGCCATGAAATTAAAAGATGCTTACTCCTTGGAAGGAAAGTTATGACCAACCTAGATAGCATATTCAAAAGCAGAAACACTACCAACAAAGGTCCATCTAGTCAAGGCTACGGTTTTTCCAGTGGTCATGTATGGATGTGAGAGTTGGACTGTGAAGAAAGCTGAGTGCCGAAGAATTGATGCTTTTGAACTGTGGTGTTGGAGAAGTGGAGAAAACTCTTGAGAGTCCCTTGGACTGCAAGGAGATCCAACCAGTCCATTCTGAAGGAGATCAGCCCTGGGATTTCTTTGGAAGGAATCATGCTAAAGCTGAAACTGCAGTACTTTGGCAACCTCATGCGAAGAGTTGACTCATTGGAAAAGACTCTGATGCTGGGAGGGATTGTGGGCAGGAGGAGAAGGGGATGACAGAGGATGAGATGACTGGATAGCATCACTGACTCGGTGGACGTGAGTCTGAGTGAACTCCTGGAGTTGGTGATGGACAGGGAGGCCTGGCGTGCTGCGATTCATGTGCTTGCAGAGAGTCAGACATGACTGAGCAACTAAACGGAACTGAACTGATAATTGATTTATTTTATTCCTGTAATTGACTAGTTCACCCAAAGTCAGAAAATGGCTTGAATATAAACTGTAGTTTTTTCTTTTAAAATTTCAATATTATATTTTAATTAGGTTGATAAATGTCTGCTATAAAAATTATACTATGCAGATTTATTTCCACGTTACTTCTTGGATTGATATATTTGAGCTTTATGTTTAGTTTAAATAGTCTACTAGTATTGATGGGACTTATTTAAAATTGTACTGGAGTTTTTTTTTTTTTTTTTCCTCCCTGTTTTATTGAGATATCATTGACATATAGCCCTGTATAATTTTAAGGTATACAGAGTAAATTTTGACTTACATATATATCAAATCATTACCACAATTATTTTAATGAACATCCATTCTCCCACATAGAAAAGAAAAAAAATTCCTTGTAATAAGTACTCTTAGTATTTACTCTCTTAACAATTTTCATGTATAACATACAGCAGCATTAATTATATGAATCATGTGGTACATTATATTCCTAGAAATTATTTGTCTTATAACTGAAAGCTTGTACCTTTTGACCACCTTCATAAAATTCCTTGTCCACCTTTCTTCAAGCAGGAGATGGTGGGATAGAGGAGCCAAAAATCTTGTCTAAATAGACAGCAGTATGTATCCTAATCTCCTTTTTGCAGTCCAAAGACTAATATATATGTTTGAAAGGAATAACAAGGTCACAGAATCATTGCCTAACTTTCTTTGCCTAACTTTGGGTCTCTCTCGAGAAAATTCAGAGAAAAATCAGCAATATGATATGGTTAGATCCAAGGAATGAGATAAGGAAGGTATTGAAAATTTACTCTGTGTTCCTGCAGAAGGTTGATAAACTAGCTAAATTTTGGTAGGGCACCTCGGTTTAAAGGAGGTCAGTCTAACCAGTGGTTTTGTGTTGGAAATCTAGATGGTGAACTTTCCATCTTTGCCTGACACAGGATAATAGATCATAATACAATTATTTGCAGACTTCACTTATCAACACATCTCCTATAAAATACATGGACAGGGAGAGTCCTGCTACAAAAACCAGAAGAATATCAGTTGCTGTTCAGTCACTCAGTCGTATCAGACTCTTTGCAACCCCATGGACTGTTGCATGTCAGGCTTCCCTGTCCCTCACTGTCTCCCAGAGTATACTCAAACTTATATGCATTGAGTCGGTGATGTCAGCAACCATCTCATCCACTATTGCCCTCTTCTCCTCCTGCCCTCAGTCTTTCCTAGCACAGGGGCTTTTCCAGTAAGCTGGCTCGTCACATCAGGTGGCCAAAGTATTGGGGCTTTAGCATCAGTTCTTCTAATGAATATTCAGGACTGACTTCCTTTCGGATTGACTGGTTTGATTTCCTTGCAGTCCATAGGACTCTCAAGAGTCTTCTCTAACACCCCAATTCAAAAATATCAGTTATTTGGCACTCAGCCTTCATATGGTCAGAGGTATATTCAAAGCCTTTCTGCTCTGCTGTCATTAGAATTGGTTCAGCTATCTTACATCCTGCCAACATATGGAAGTGAGAGGGAGGAGTGGAGACAAATACAAAAGAGATGATTTAAAATTAAAAGAAAGTATTCTCTAAAGGTACTGTTTATCTAAATTATTGAATTGGTCTGAAAATAGCAAATTGGATTAAATCCACCCTGCCTCCACTGTATCCCTCTAGTTTGACTGATATTTCATCAGGCAGAGAGATGCGGGTTCAGTCCCTGGGTCAGGAAGATCCCCTGGAGGAGGGCATTGCAATCCACTCCAGTATTCTTGCCTGGTGAATATACAGTGGACAGAGAAGCCTGGTGGACTACAGTCCATAGGGTTGCAAAGGGTTGGGAAGGACTGAAGTGACTGAGCACGCACACATCTATTAAAACTTTTTATACACCCAAATATAGTGTATAAATTCTGCTGCAATATAAACATCCCTACAGAAGAGGGGCAACTCAGTTTAATTTGCCTAATAAAAACAAGAACTAGGTGTTCATTGAATACATATTATTTGCTGCCATATGAATCTTGATTTGTATGTAAGATTTCTGATTGTCCTTTTTATAAAGTAATGTGACCTGTATTTTTAAATTATCTACTTGAATCCTTAATTATATATAAAAACTTTACTTTAAAAATTAGAAATGCTTCAGATTTAAAACTGTTTGGACACAATGAATGCAGAGGATAGGAATGCTATATATACATTTTGCAAAATTTCAAATTAATAATCCTGAAATTTGAGTTTGAAATACAACAGCATACCTATTGACAGATGAATGTCTAAACCAATGCATAAAACTGTATATAATTACAATAGAAAATTATTCAGCTTTAAAAAGGAAAGAGATTTTAACAAATGCTACAACATGAAATGAGGCATTTTGCTAACAGTAAAAAGACAGTTACAAAAGGACAAATACTGTATGACTACTTATGTGAATCACCTAGAGTAGGCAAATTCATGGAGACAGACAATGGTGATTGACAGGCCAGGGACTAGTACGAGGGAATCATAGGGGATTTATTTTTTAATGGATACAAAGTTTAAGTAGAGGAGGATGAAAAAAGTTCCCAAGGTAGATCGTGGTTATGGTTGCACAATAATATGAATGTGCTTAATGCCATGAACCATACACTTAAAAAGTGTTAAATAGTGATTGTATGCAATATATATATATATATATATATATATATATATATATAGTTACCACTATGCAAACTGATTAAAAAAAACAAACAAACAGATTTTTAAAAGCATTTTGAGATTAGTTGAATCTCCACTCCATGTTTGATAACCTTACAGGAGACCATAAACTGGCATCAGAACCAAGGAAAGGTATTTACCACCAGCTTTGGTGGCTCCGAGGGTAAAACATCTGCCTGCAATGTGGGAGACCCAGGTTCGATCCCTGGGTCAGGAAGATCCCCTGGAGAAGGAAATGACAATCCACTCCAGTACTCTTGCCTGGAAAATTCAATGGATGGAGGAGCCTGGTAAGCTACAGTCTATGGGATTGCAAAGAGTTGAACATGACTGAGTAACTTCATATTTTAATTGCAAAGTTAAGCTCAGAAAGTTCTTTTCTGAATTGGTTCCTCATGAAAAATGAGTTAAGCTTTCTCAGTAATTTGAGAAAACTGAATAATTTCAAACTGAGTTAAAGTTACAGAATTAATTAAAAAACCCTTCAACTACTTAGCCTTTCTTGTTATTTTGCCCCTGGCAATACAGCATAATCAGACAACCTGCTTTTGGAGAAAGGATTATTTGCATATTTTAGAAAGGATCATATACAGGTAAAACCCAAGAAATGGGTATTAAGTTTAAATTATTTGCTAAAAGAAGGAGAAAGGAGAGAATGTGGTTCTATTAAGCTATTGGGAAATGCTCCAGTGACTCCATTATTATTTTTTAAAGTGCTAAGTCTACTATGACAAATGACCAGAGAGGAGAATGAGAACTAGGGCCCAATCTATGCAGGAGAATCTAAAGACTTCATGAATAGTCATATTTTTAAAGATTTATCTCTACGGTAGCCATTAAAACCATGCAGGATTTTATCAGTCTTTCCAATGGTTGTGTGTGTGTGAGACAGTGTGTGTTGAGAGAGAGAGACTCTGTAAAACGAGAATAAAAAAGTACATTAATATTCACCTAAAGACAATTTTGCCAGAGTCTGGATAGCAAAGTACAGGTTTTAGACTATTAGATTTGAGTACAAACAAGATGAAAATATGTCACTCATATTAATTGAGGAAACAGATATCATTATGCTTTGTTTCTCTTCCATTAATTTCAAAACTTTTCCTCCAGTAGTTAAGTAGATTCTTTTTGGGCCTTGCCACTTAAGATTGCTTTCTGCTCAGTTTACAGAGCACATGACTAAAATAAGGAAACTGAAATGCACTCTGCGTATGCTCTCTCCAAATTATCCTAAAGTTTATTATACTTAAAGCAGAAATAATTGCTATAGGTATCCACCTATCCCCTTTTGTACTACACAGTGGGTCCTGTACAGCGATCGACATTACAGTGCCCCTATTACAAGTAGCTATCCCTTTTTAAAAAAATGGAACAGATATTTGATGATGTGCCAAAAGCATCTTTGTGAGTCTTAAAGATACTCACACTGTGAAAAATATTCATATAACAAAAGATGTATGGACAAGTGAATAAGTAATTGGTTACATGCCTGGGACTGCCCACAGGGTTTTGTTTAAAAAGCAAAACCTCTCACTCTGTCCTCCTGAGTAATGTTTCTCATAGTGAGAATTTTAAAATGTAATTTGCTTTGTTAATACCTTACATGGGAAAATATAGTAAAGGTAGCAAGTTATTGAAAGAGAGAGAAGAATTAAAATAAAAAAAATTCAGTTCAGTTCAGTTCAGTCGTGTCCGACTCTTTGCAACCCCAGGAACCGCAGCACGCCAGGCCTCCCTGTCCATCACCAACTCCCGGAGTTCACTCAGACTCACGTCCACCGAGTCAGTGATGCCATCCAGCCATCTCATCCTCTGTCGTCCCCTTCTCCTCCTGCCCCCAACCCCTCCCAGCATCAGAGTCTTTTCCAATGAGTCAACTCTTTGCATGAGGTTGCCAAAGTACTGGAGTTTCAGCTTTAGCATGATTCCTTCCAAAGAAATCCCAGGGCTGATCTCCTTCAGAATGGACTGGTTGGATCTCCTTGCACTCCAAGGAACTCTCAAGAGTCTTCTCCAACACCACAGTTCAAAAGCATCAATTCTTCGGCACTCAGCTTTCTTCACAGTCCAACTCTCACATCCATACATGACCACTGGAAAAACCATAGCCTTGACTAGACGGACCTTTGTTGGCAAAGTAATGTCTCTGCTTTTGAATATGCTATCTAGGTTGGTCATAACTTCAATAATAAAAAACAACTTAAAAATGTGAAAGTATCTTTTATATATATATATATTATATATACACACACACACATACATAATCAGTTCAGTTCAGTTGCTCAGTCATATCTGACTCTTTGCCATCCCATGGACTGCAGCACTCCAGGCTTTCCTGTCCGTCACCAATTCCTGGAGCTTGCTCAAACTCATGTCCATAGAGTCGATGATGTATATATGATGTGTGTGTATATATATATATATAAATATAAATGTATATGTATGTGTGTATATCTATATAAAACATTTGTGTAACTGATTCTATTGCAATCTGTTTTTTATTTTCTTAAAGATTATAACGGGTACAGTGACACTGGTGTCAGATTACCTGAGTAGTCCAGATAAACGCTTTATATGCTTCCCAATGGGTCTGTATGAAATTCTCTAGACCAAGAACAGATTAGAAAAGGCATGTTGAATGAATCTCACTAAATCTTGTCATGTAATCACTGAAAACCCAAATATTCAGTTTTCCCACTTTAAGTATATATTTTGATTGTTAAGTGTTTTATAATTCTTTAAGTTCAATTTACTTTGTACTTTTTATTAATAAAAAATGTTCTGTTGAGTGTGGTATCTTACATTCATAATTTCCATAAACATCTCTGCAAAGTGTAAAGTCAATAGAAAATTTGAAACCAATTTTAATAACCAAAGACTGTTAGTCTTAGAGACTCTCAGTCCTAAAATTTTGTTGTTGTTGTTAATATGTTTGGACTGCCAGAAGTATCCTTTCATTGACCATGTTTTTTGTCATGTTATATTCATACTTATGAAATTACTTATTGAAACCTTATAGTACTTCCAATTAAGCTATGAGGTAGGAAATTTTTGACATAAGGAATATAATGTTCAGAACATAGTTACTTGTTCAAGATAATAAAACTAGTAATGTGAAGTCAAAATCAAAGAAAGATTTATCTGATTCCAAAATCTACTTCTAACTAGGATGGGATAGGAAACCATTCCTCATCTATGTTTTCTAATATATTCCATGCCCCACATTTTTACACTGTGACCAGCAGACTCAGATACATGAGCAGTAATGTGTGTAAAAGAGTACAAAATGGTCTTCACCATTTCAAATGATAAATGTCATAGGAGTTTGCTTCTTGTAAAAATATATACACACAATTTCTAACACCCTTGCCTCTTACATGGTAGATATGCTGCTTGACTCTGAAAAGCTATTTTTTTTCCTTTTTTTTTTTTCTATTAATATCAATGATGAGACCACTTTAAAATAAGAATGATTTCAAGTCATTCAGGCTTTGGATAATGGGAAGTAGGTCCAATGAAATAATTCATTCAGTCTATAGGTTTTTACTGAGTATCTGTCTACTATGCACCCAGCAGTCAGCTTACATTGTGTTGGGACGCACAGAGAGGAAGAGTATTCAGGGGAAATGACTTATCAATGCATTTAGTTTTGAATGTGAATGAAGATGAAGTACCTGTAAAAATTCTGAGAAGACATATTAGGAAGGTAATAGGATATACAATAATGGAGCTAAAAGAAGCCTGAGTCATACATTAACATTTGGGAATGATGATCATGTGCATGGTAATTGAGGTCAGTGAAATGAACAAAAGTCGTTCCAGAGGGTACGTAAGGGAAAAAAACATGGAGGCCCAAAACTGAGTCCAAGAAGTCTGTTATGTTTATGAGAGTGGATAAAATGTCAGCAAAGGGGTTTAATACAAGGTGAGAGAAGGGAGAAGATAAGCGTAGATAAAAAAATATAATAAATGTCATCTTTGCCCAAATTCTTAGATTCTAAAAATAAACATTGATCTTGGGTGTTTTTATGATTAATGTTGACATTATGATTCATAATTTCAAAATAAAATATTTTCAAAATTTTAGCCATATTCTCACGTTAATTATATGGAGTTATTCAGCACAAGTTTCTGAAAAAAGAGATAAAATTATGAAAATTAGATAGCAACTTTGATGTAAACATTTTCAATAATCACTGTTATCTCATGAAGGTAAACATGACTACACAGGTAAATGTCTGACAACTGTTATTTAAATATACTGTGGTAAATATTCCTTACATAATGAAGTAATAGTGAAGGGTCCTCTACTTCATAATTACCACAATTTCAAAAGGACTTACTGCATAATAGCTGGGCAATTTCTTTTGAATTATAAGTAGCATTATACATAACATAACATCACTGTATCTAGGATACAAGGTGACATTTTCCTTTTTTTTTTTAGTCTTAGATATTCAATGCATTTGGGGGGATAAATAAAAACACCTGCCTAGAACATTTTATCCATGTGCATTTCAGCAGCTTCTTTTGTGGTTTGAAGTTTTGTTTAACAAAAGGAAGGAGAGAGACAGGTGTGTAGAGAAGCAAAAATTAGACAGTAAAAAGCAGCTGAACAGAGAAAAAAAGTAAATATATTAATGAGCAGTCAAAACAGAAAAGAAAAAAATAGGAAAAGGCAAGGAATTTATTTTAAAACTGTTAAGATATTTTGTCTTAAAAATGGTATGTCAGATACTTAATTTATTTAAAATTGTGTCTTAGAAGTTTAAAAAACCAAGTTTGTTCCAAAATCTCATATTTATTAGAGTGAATTGATATCTTCTTTGAAGCCAAAATTTTTTGCAAGTGATAGTCATGTAATCTTACTTGAATCAGGATAAAAGTTTCCTGAAGCTATTGTAGGGGTCATTTCAGAGAACCATGCAAATGTTCTACCAGGTTAAGTTACTGAATTTGTCTGATCTACTTAATGAAATTTTTCTTCTTTCTCTTAAATTATTCCTGTTATTCCACTTTCTATACCATGTCTTTATGGACTAATCAAACTGATGGATATCATTCATTTCTTCTGTCTGGATCAGAGAAGGATGTTGTCTTGTTTAAACTTGTTTCCTAAATAATTTTACTCTTTATAAAACTGTACATTTCTATGGCATTTAACCTGTGTGGGTTAAAAGAGAAAAAATGCATATTCAAAGCTAAATTGGTTGAAGTCAAAGAGAAATTGTACCAGATATTTGTTAAAAATAGCAAAGAAGCTTTTGAGATATTGCAATGAGAGAAACTTCAGTATATAACAGAGCTCAACTCTGAATATGGCCAGGACAAGTGGGGATTTGTAGCCAATGGGCAGAATGAGGGGGTCAGAGGAGGACAGAAAATTACTAAGAGGAACTTGAATAGATCCAAAGGTAAGGTGGTGATGAGAAGATTGATTTTATATTAAGGGTGAGGTGATACTTCCTAAACTGGATTAGCAGGATTCTTGCTGAAACACAACTCACTAGCCAAAGACAAGCTCTAGTGCAGAACAGGGTTCAAGGAGCCTGACTAATTTTGATCAAGGAAGAACTCCCTGTCAGTGCAAAAAGTCCTTCATGTATAACAGGAACAGCATGATATAAAGAGGTCAACATATTTTGAGCTTTATTTTTTTCTTCATAGTCTTAAAAGGAGATACTGCTGCTGTTCAGTCACTAAGTCATCTCCAACTCTTTGTGACCCTGTTGTCTGTAGCATGATAGGTTTCCCTACCCTTCACTATCTCCCGGAATTTGCTTAAACTCATGTTCACTGAGTTGGTGATGCTATCCAACCATCTTATCCTCTGTTGCCTTCTTCTCCCTCTGCCCTCAATCTTTCCCAGCATCAGGGTCTTTTCCAATGAGTCGGCATTTCATGCCAGGTGGCCAAATTATGAAGCTTCAGCATCAGTCTTTCCAATGAATATTCAGGGTTGATTTCCTTTAGGATTGACTGGTTTGATCTCCTTGCTGTCCAAGGAACTCTCAGGAGTCTTTTCCAACACCACAATTCAAAAGCATCAGTTCTTTGGTGCTCAGTCTTCTTTATGGTCCAACACTCACATCCATACATGACTACTGGAAATAGACTATATGGACCTTTGTTGGCAAAGTGATGTCTCTGCTTTTTAATATGCTGTCTAGTTTTGTCATAGCTTTCCTTTCAATGAGCAGGCATCTTTTATTTCGTGGCTGCAGTCACCATCCGCAGTGATTTTGGAGCCCAAGAAAATAAAGTCTGTCACTGTTTTCATTGTTTCCCCATCTATTTGCATAAAGGCAGTGATGCCATGATCTTTGTGTTTTGGATGTTGCGTTTAAGCCAGATTTTTCACTCTCTTCTTTCACCCTTAACAAGAGGCTCTTTAGTTCCTCTTCACTTTCTGCCATTAGAGTGGTATTAGTGTGGTAGGGGATAGTATTTTTATCCATTAGCTAAAATGATATTTAGCAATAAAACAGTTGATATAATATAAAATATGTTCTCCTTTCTCTGCCTCTTAATGTACAAGCTTAAATGTCCCAGATAAGGTGAAAAAAATTATTTATAATTTAAATTTGAAAAACCCATAAAAATTTCACAAATATCACACATATCTATTATAATTTGAAATTCATTTTAAAAAAGCAGTTTAGCTTTCAATTTTTATGATTCCAATTATACACATTTATCCATTAGATTAATAATTATTATACTTCATTTATAAATGGCAGTCAGAATTACATGCTTAAGTATATAACAGATTCAAAAAAAATTGATATTAACAATTTTTCTTTGGCTGGCTTTCAAAATTTTCCTCTTTATAATGATGATTTAAATAGGCTCTTCTAAACATGTAAGCCAGATTTTAAATACTTGAAATCAATATATCCTAAATGCTTAATGACAACTTCCTATATTTCACAACAATTTTGGAGAAGCATTGAGGATTCCTCCCTCTGTGCCTTATGTTCAATAACACTAAAGTATTATTTTTATAAGCATCTTATACTGGCAGAAATATAGTACAATATAAAATTTACAAAAGGTTGCTAGCTTGAAATTTATATTTTTTCTAATATTTCGGGGAGTTTTTTGGTCATAGTTTTTATATCAGTGCTTGTAATTAGATTGTTCATAATTTCTGTTTCTTTCTGGTTCAGTCTTGGAGGATTGAAGTTTTCTAAGAATCTGTGTATTTCTTTCAGGTTGTACATTTTATTGCCATATGATTTCTCATAATATTTTCTTATAATCCTTTGTATTTCTATGTTGTCTGTTGCAGACAAATTCTGCATTGTCTCATTGTCTGTTGAGACAAAACTCTTCTTTTTCATTTCTAATTTTGTTGATTTGATTCTTCTTTTTTCTTGATAAGTCTGGCTAAAGGTCTGTCAATTTTGTTTATCTTGTCAAAGAACCAGCTTTTAGTTTTATTAATCTTTACTATTGTTTTTTTTTTTTTTTTAATTTCTTTTTCATTTATTTCTGCTCTAATCTTTATAATTTCTTTCCTTCTGCTAAATTTGGGGGTTTTTGTTCTTCTTTTTTTGGTTGTTTTAGGTGTAAAGTTAGGTTGTCTATTCAATGTTTACCTTGTTTCTTTGGGTAGGATTGTACTGCTATAAACTTCCCTCTTGTAACTACTTTCATCGCATGCCATAGGTTTTGAGTTGTCACGTTTTCATTGTCATTTGTTTCTAGGAATTTTTTATTTCCCTTTTGATTTCATTCAGTAACCTGTTTGTTATTTATAAATGTATTGTTTAATCTCCATGTGCTTGTGTTTTTTACACCTTTTTCCCTGTAATTGGTATCTAGTCTCACAGCATTTGGTCAGAGAATATGCTTTATATAAATTCAATTTTCTTAAATTTACCAATGTTTGATTTGTGACCCATGATGTGGTCTATCCTGGAGAGTGTTCCCTGTGCACTTAGGAAGAAAGTATATTCTTCTACCTTTGGATGGAATGTCCTGAAGATATCAATGGGATTCATCTAGTCTAATGTGTTATTTAAGGCTTGTGTTATTTTTTTTTCTCTAAGGCTTGTGTTATTTTATTTTCTGATGATCTTTCCATTGGTGTAAATGGGGTGTTAAAAGTCCCCCACTATTATTGTGTTACTGTGAATTTCTCCTTTTATGTCTGTTAGTGTTTGTGTTTTGTATTGAGGTGCTCCTATCTTGGGTGCATAAATATTTACAATTGTTATGTCTTCCTCTTGGATTGATCTCTTAATCTAATATTTTTAATTTAAAGGACAGTAAGTGGACAGTAAATATAAAATATTAAAATCAAAATATGCGTTTGTCTTAAAATTGAAGAAAAATAATTTCTGTGATTCGAATCAAGAGAAAATATTCCAATAGTCTAATATTTCACTTCAGTCAATTAAGGTGAGAAAAAGAGAACAGAGAAAGATAAAAAAAAAACCTCACAATGCATAAAATTTTAAATCAGGCATAGCCCATATAAGTAACTCAAGTATTTAATTTGAATGCTTCATGCAGTTTCTCCTAACTAAACAAATTGCTTCAGCAGATTAATACAACTACATGAATTCTAGTTAGATATTCAGATATTAGATATTCTACTATTTCAAGAGTTTTAGTTTTCTCTCTGTAGTCATTGAGTCATTAGTTGATCCCTTCAAGGCATGGAAGAGAATAATGTTAGCCCTAACAGCCTCCATTCTAAAGTCTCTCCCCACTACCACCATCACTCTTAATGGTAATTGTTGCCTTAGAAAAGGTAAGAAGGAATGAAATTACAAGGTGAATATTTGGCAATCTCTCTCCTTGACCATACTGCGTCAGCATGAGTTGTTCTCCTGCCTCTATAATGTACCACCTCATTGAGAACCAAATATGTGACCCTGAAATTTGGTGATAAAGTTAAGAACTTAAATTTTGAAATACTGATGTTTGTTTCCTTAAATAAGTTCCTTAGTCTTCATAGGTCATGCTATGTTTGGTTGAGTCCTATAACTTAATCAGTGTATCAGGAACTGAAATCTTCTATCCATCTACAGTTTTCAGAAGCGGGGAGGGGCACACCATGGAACATGAAGAATCTTAAATTCCTCAACCATGGATCAAACCCATGCTCCCTGAAGGTGCAGAGTCCTAACCACTGACAACCAGGGATGTCCTATACACTTCCTTGATAGATAATAGCCTAAGGAATTATTGAAAAATAGTTAAAATAAATAAACTCAAAATAAATTTACTTTTACTTAACATCTGTTGAATCAAAAGCCTTCAAGTTATCCAGAAATGACCACAAAGTCAGAGGAATTGATAAAAAATGATAATGTCAGTCAGCATACACTTATTTGATAAATTATACGGCATCCCTTCTTTTACCAAGCACTTATTGATTACCATTATGCATTATACTTTCTCTCTATGAAAAAGTTCATAGTTTTATAGGACCACTATAGCTCAGTTGGTAAAGAATCTGCCTGCAATGCCTGAGACCTAGTTTCAACTCCTGGGTCAGAAAGATCCCCTGGAGAAGGAAATGGCAACCCACTCCAGTATTCTTGCCTGGGAAATCCCATGGATGGGGGAGCCTGGATGCAGTCTGTGGCATCACAAGAGTTGAACAGGACTTAGTGACTAAACCACCATCTCCATGAATTGTAATCGTCGGTCCCAGGTGCTGCTTTAGGAAAAGGCAGCACCCTACCACAGGCTTCCTAAAGAATATGTGTGTAGCTGAGGTCTTGTGTATCTATGTGTGTGTGTGTGTGTGTTTGGGGGAGGGGGGATGGTTGACAGTGGGAATAAAGATAATGCAGGCAGATATAATACAGACTACATTGCAAGTTCACATTGATGTGAACTACAAGGCAAGTTCACATTGATGTGAACTACAAATTCTTTAGAGCTTCAGAGAAAGAAAAGATTAAATTATACTGGCCTGAATGAGACTGATCTAATCAGTGAGATTTCTGGCTCAGCATCTAGATTCTGGCCTATTTTTGCAGACATGTTTGCTTTTCTTGTGCTTCTGACTTAAATAATTTTTATCTCTATTTAAGTTTTAATTCAAAATCCAGAGGGATGGTATGGGGATGGAGGTGGGAGGAGGGTTCAGGATGGGGAACACATGTACACCTGTGGTGGATGCATGTTGATGTATGGCAAAACCAATACAATATTGTAAAGTAAAAATAATAATAATAAAATTTAAAAAAATAAAATAATGAAAAAACCCCCACAAAATCCACTATTTTAAGAAAATTTCCATGAAAACTCTTAGACTAACAGTTCTTAAAGTTCAGTATCCATGAGTATCACTTGTCTGGCTTGTCTGAGCACAGATTGTTCTGACTGTGTAGCATGGGATCATAAATGTACATTTCTAAAAGTTTTCATTTGATACTGCTGTTGTTGGTCCAAGGAACCTACTTTGAATATCACCGCCTTAGAAAAATTGTCTCTTAAATTTCTCTGAATGTAAACATTACCTGCAATTTCACAAAATACACAGCTTTTTTGGCTTTACACTAAACTTAGTAAATCAGAATGTTGTCATAATTAAGCTGACAATTATCATCAATATATTTAACAAATATTCTAGTAGAATATACAAAAATCCTAAAATTATTTACCTTTTACTGTTCTCTTGCCTCTTATCCTCTCAATAGTATTTGATATTTTCTTCTTTTGGTCTGTGTCATCGCTTGCCCCACTGTCTGCTTCTCCTTAAGTCTTTCTTCTTCTTCTTCTTTTTTTTTTTGTGCATCCTCTTCTTCAATCTTAAATGTCAAAAAAGTAAAAACATTGCAGAGTTGGTCCTGATTATTCTTAAGTGACCTCTCCCACCCCATGGTGTATTAATTTTAGGGATTCTATATGTCACCTTTTCCATGATTCATCTTGTTCAAAAATATAGGTAATTAAAATTTTGAAATAGTAAAACAAACACTAATAGATTTAACAACTGTTAATATTTTCCATATTTGTTATTCTTCTTTTTGTTTTTCTGAATTATTTGAAAATGAGTTATAGAAATCATAGACAGTTTGGTACAAACCCACAAAGAACAAGCATACTTAACTTACCATTCCATTTTTACACATAGGAAAATTTAAAATAATTATACAATATAATGTGATATCCGTTTTATATTTAAACTTCAGTAACTGTTTTCCCCCCAAAGTCTGCGTAGTGTTTATTTCCCCTAATTCAGGATTTGGTAAAGACTCAAGAGTTACATTTTTGAGGGCTTATTCTCCAGAGTTGGTTTTAATCTACAACAGTCCCATCCTTTAAACATTTTACTTCACTTACTCTGTAAGAATCTAAGCCAATTTTTGTGTAGAATATTCCACTTTCTGAAATTTTCCTCATTATGTCTCTTAACTTAGTTTTGGCAAGGATACTTTATAGATGATGTTGCAAGTTTCATGTTATTCAGGACACATATAATGCCAGGATGCTCCAATACTGGTAATTCTAAGTTTGATCATTTTTTAAATGATAACTACCAACTCTCCAGTAGTATAAAAATATATTTTTTCACTTTGTGAAGAGTATAATAATCTATATAATAATACTTCGAAACTTTCTGAATATCTTTTCAACAGTCTTTTACCCATTTTATTATAGCATTTATTAATATGCCCTGTTTTAATCAATTCTTACAATGAGGATTTCAAAATTAATGACTTTCTGGTTGTATCAGAAATACAGTTAATACTACCAGATACTATGGACCTCTTTACCTTAATGTGGATGCAATCACTATGCTCTTTCTGCAGCCCCCATTATTAATAATTTTCTAATATGATCTATTCACTCCTTAAAATACTCTAGGCTGAACTTCAAAACAATACTTCTGGAGACATTTTCCTGAAATAAGTCTTGCTATGCAAATAGTAAAGAATCAACCTGCCAATGCAGGAGATGTAAGAGACACAAGTTATATCTCTGGGTTGGAAAGATCTCCTGGAAGACAGCATGGCAAACCACTCCAATACTGTTGCTTGAAGAATTCAATGGAAAGAGAAGGCTGGCAAGCTATCGTCCATAGGGTCAAACAGAGTGGGACATGACTGAAGTGACTTAGCACTCATGCACAAATGCCAAACTAAGATCAATTCAGGAACTAGAATTTATGATGAACTTGACACTTTATCATATCCTATTAATTTTTTTTTCTTTTTTACTTCTTGAACTTACAGCAGATAGCATTTTGAAGCCCTAATGCACTCTGCTAAGAATTTGAAGTATATGATTTCAATTTTTTTCATTAAATCATCCAATAAACAATAAAATTTGCATTTTATAGAGGAGAAAATGGAGACTGTAGAAAAGCAGTAACTTATCTTAGGTCACATAGCCATTAAGTGACTGAAAGCAGAATATTAGTTCAGTTCAGTTGCTCAGTAATGTCCGATTCTTTGTGACCCCATGGACTGCAGCATGCCAGGCCTCCCTGTCCATCAGCGACTCCTGGAGCTTGCTCAAACTCATGCCCATCAAGTTGGTGATGGCCATCCAACCATCTCATCCACAGTTGTCCCCTTCTCCTCTTGCCTTCAATCATTGCTAGCATCTGGGTCTTTTCCAGTGAGTCAGTTCTTTGCATCAGGTGGCCAAAGTATTGGAGCTTCAGCTTCAGCATCAGACCTTCCAATGAATATTCAGGACTGATTGCCTTTAGGATTGATTGGTTTGATCTATTCTCTGTCCAAGGGACTCTTAAGAGTATTCTTCAACACTACAGTTCAAAAGCATCACTTTTTCAGCACTCAGCCCTTTTTGGTGTCCAACTCTCACATCCATACATGACTACTGGAAAAACCATAGCTTTGACTATATGGACCTTTGTTGGTAAAGTAATGTCTATGCTTTTTATATGCTGTCTAGTGGAGAAGGCAATGGCACCCCACTCCAGTACTCTTGCCTGGAAAATCCCATGGACAGAGGAGCCTGGTAGGCTGCAGTCCATGGGGTCGCGAAGAGTCAGGCACGACTGAGCGACTTCACTTTCACTTTTCACTTTCATGCATTGGAGAAGGAAATGGCAACCCACTCCAGTGTTCTTGCCTGGAGAATCCCAGGGATGGGGGAGCCTGGTGGGCTGCTGTCTATGGGGTCACACAGAGTCGGACACGACTGAAGTGACTTAGCAGCAGGTTGATCATAGCTTTTTTTCCAAGGAGCAAACATTTTAATTTCATGGCTGCACTCACAATCTGCAGTGATTTTGGAGCCTAAGAAAATAAAGTCTGTCACTGTTTCCATTGCTTCCCCATCTATTTGCCATGAAGCAATGTGACCGGATGCTATGACCTTAGTTTTTTGAATGTTGAGTTTTAAGCCAGCTTTTTCACTCTCCTCTTTCACTTTTATCAAGAGGCTCTTTAGTTCCTTTTGCTGTCTACCATAGGAGTTCTGTCACTCACATATCTGAGATTATTGGTATTTTCCCTGCAATCTTGATTCCAACTTATGCTTCATACAGTCTGGCATTTTGCATGATGTACTCTGCATATAAGTTAAATAAAGAAGGCATCAATATGCAGCCTTGAGGTACTCCTTTCCCAATTTGGAGCCAGTCCTTTGTTCCATGGGCTTCCCTGGTGGCTCAGCTGGTAAAGAATCCACCTGCAGTGCGGGAGATCTGGGTTCGATCCCTGGGTTGGGAAGATCCCCTGAAGAAGGGAATAGCTACCCACTCCAGTATTCTGGCCTGGAGAATTCCATGGCCTGTGTACTCCATGCAGTTGCAAAGAGTCGGAAACGACTGAGCGACTTTCACTTCACTTTGTTCCATGTCCATTTCTAACTGTTACTTCTTGACCTGTATAAATGTTTCTCAGGAGGCAGGTAAGGTGGTCTGATATTCCCATCTCTTGAAGAGTTTTCCACACTTTGTTGTGATTCATACAGTTAAAGGTTTTAGCGTAGTCAATGAAACAGATGTTCTTCTGGAATTTTCTTGCTTTTTCTATGATCCAACGGATGTTGGCAATTTGATCTCTTGTTCATCTGCCTTTTCTAAATCCAGCTTGAAAATCTGAAAGTTCTCAGCTCACATATACCATTGAAACCTCGCTTGGAGAATTTTGAGTATTACTTTGCTAGTGTGTGAGATGAATGCAATTGTGCAGTAGTTTGAAGTTTCTTTGTATTGTCTTTTTTTTTTTTTTTGAATTGGAGTGAAACCTGGCCTTTTTCAGTCCTGTGGCCACTGCTGAGTTTTCCAAATTTGCTGACATATTGAATGCAGCATTTTCACAGCATCACCTTTTAGGATTTGAAATAGCTCAGCTGGAATTCCATCACCTCCAGTAGCTTTGTTCATAGTGATGCTTCCTAAGGCTCACTTGACCTCACACTGCAGGATGTCTGGTGAGTGATTACACCACCGTCATCATGTGGGTTATTAAGATATTTTTCATATAGTTCTTCTGTTATTCTTGCCACCTCTTAATATCTTCTGCTTCTGTTAGGTCCACACCATTTCTGTCCTTTATTTTGCCCATCTTTGCATGAAATGTTCCCTTGGTATTTCTAATTTTACTGAAGAGATCTCTTGTCTTTCTCATTCTATTGTTTTCCTCAGGAATCTTCCACAAGCCTCTTATCATTATCTATTAGAGGGCAGGCAGAATGGAAACCACAATTATAAAAAACTAACCAAACTTATCAGCTGGATCACAGCCTTGTCTAATTCAATGAAACTATGAGCCATGCCTTATAGGGCCACCTTTGTAGGGTCATGATGGAGAGTTTGCCTAGTTGTGGATATGACTGGTGATGAAAGTAAAGCAGAATTTAAATTTCAAATAATTCCCTCTAGTGACTGCATGCTTAGCCATCATCATACAAACATCTTTATAAAATGATGTTCAAAATTGAACAAGTATCTTTCTCAAATACATTTCTGGCCAAAAGATATAGAATCTCATTTTTCCTTTCCTTTCACAAGCAGCAAGTCATATAATCTTGTGTCTATCTACTAATTCTGTATACTGCTCTACTGCTGTCAATTTTTGCCTCTTTTAAAAAACCTCCTACCGCACTCATGTGTTTGTATGTGAACTGTTTTTCCTGTTGCCTTTGAACCACATTTGAATCTGAAAAGACTGGCTTCAAAGTAATTAACACATCTTATCTCCCTTAAGCTTGTTAATGTTGCTCCACTGCCTAACAATCATTGGAATCTCCATTTTCTAGGAAGTTTGGGAGGCAACAGTTGTTTCAAAATTTGGAGACTGTGACATAACTCCTATTGAATGATAAGCTGTTTTTAGAACATTAAGCCTTTGTGAATATTCCTGTGAGAAGTATAAAACAAATGGAAAAACACTGTTAATCATAAAGGAGAAAAATGTAGAAATATTAACCCTATTAAGATTTTTTGTAAAAATCAAAGTTTATAGCCTATGATGTTTTTCTCAGCAACACAGTTACAATAGATGACTAATGCAGATTTGTTACATAAGCCTTTTTCTATAAACCTACAATTTTTTTTATCTTGTATAACATACATGAATCGGGACCTATATAACATTCTATTATTTTTTGCTATTCCTCTTCCATTGTCTCTAATCACCATTCACAAACAGAAACTTTATCTCTGTCCAAATTACTTTCAGCTCATTGGATTTCTCTAAGTACAACTACTGAATTCTTACACATAAACCAAGATCACATCAAATATTGCCTATATTAAGCCCTGTATAAGAGAAATCCCTTTGTTTATGTCATTCATATAAAAGGAACTCTGTTTCTCAAATTTTAGTTTGTAGGTGGTATAATAAACTTGCCTGGTCTTTGGTTTATAGAAGGTTACATTTTGAATTTACAGAGTAGTGAGTGTCTTTATTAGTCATGGTGGACCTCCTTGGGCCAAAGCACACAATATGGTTTACACCAGAGAAGTGGGTCATGGTGGGCACTAACGTAGTTTATGCTAAAGAGATGATTCAGGATAGAGCAGGCCATAGCAGAAAGACTGTTAATGGTGTTAATAGTGGGTTGGAGCTTTAAGCCATGTGGGGGCACTAGCTTGAGACTGAGTTAAACCACATGGTGATGATTCAATCAATCATGCCTAGTTCTGAAGCCCCAATAAAAATTATGGACACCGAAATCTGGATGAAGTTCCTTGGTTGGAAGTCCTTGTGTATTGTCACATATCAGTGTACTGATGGGATAATACATCTCTTCAGAGGATGGAGACTTCACAGACCTCACCTGTATGACTTGGATGGGGTTTGATTTGTATCCACTGCTATAACTATAGTCATAATTACAGACACTTTCCTGAGTTCTATGCGTTGGTCTAGTTAATTACTGAACTTGAAATAGTCCATGAGGATCATTAGATTTGTAGCCAGCTAGTCAGAAGTTAGAGTGGCCCTGCTGCTACTGCTGCTAAGTCGCTTCAGTCGTGTCCAACTCTGTGCGACCCCATAGATGACAACCCACCAGGCTCCCCCGTCCCTGGGATTCTCCAGGCAAGAACACAGGAGTGGGTTGCCATTTCCTTCTCCAATGCATGAAAGTGAAAGGTGAAAGTGAAGCCGCTCAGTCATGTCCGACTCTTAGCGACCCCGTGGACTGCAGCCTACCAGGCTCCTCCATCCATGGGATTTTTCCAAGCAAGAGTACTGGAGTGGGGTGTCATTGCCTTCTCCGGAGGGCGGCCCTAGGCACACTCAAAACTGTGACTGGTATTTGAAATGAGGGCAGTCTTGTGGAAGACTATACCCTTAAACTTAAGTTTGGCAGATTCATTATAAGAACCAATTGCATCAGATTAACGTGGGATATTTGAAAACAATGACAATTCCTATTTCCTCAACGTGTATGTTAAATCAAGATTACCTGGATATGATCCAAAAATCATTAAGTTAACCATGATCTGTCAAGCCTCTAATGTATGAGATCAATTGCCCCAGTTTACCTCTAATTATCAAATACTTAATACTATAGTAAATGTATTTTATAAATGTCTATAATCTGTAATATCAGTAGTTTTAATGACAGGGAATATGTCTTATGCATATCCATATCCCAATTATCTGGCAGTGTGTCCAACACATTGTCAAGGGCTTCGGAAATATCTATTTATATTTTGTGTTTATATGTGTATTTTATATGTATTGTTGTTGTTCAGTTGCCCAGTCATATCTGATCTTTTGTGATCCAAATTCATGTCCATTGAATCAGTGATGCCATCCAGCCATCTCATCCTCTGTTACCCTCTTCTTCTGCCTTCAAAATATTTTCCAGTATCAGAGACTTTTCCAATGAATTGGTCATTCCCATAAGATGACCAAAATACTGGAGCTTCAGTTTCAAGTCTTTGGCACTATGCCTTCTTTATGGTCTGGCTCTCACAAATGTATGTTGTATGTTATCACTGGGAAGACCATAGCCTTGACTATATGGACCTTTGTCAGTAGAGTAGTGTCTTTGCTTTTCAACACACTATCTATGTTTGCAATAGCTTTCCTGCTGAGAAGCAATCGTCTTCTGATTTCATGACTGCAGTCAACATCTGTAGTGATTTTAGAGAAAAGAGGAGGAAATCTGTCACTACTTCCACCTTTTCCTTTCTATCTGCCATGAAGTAATGGGGACAGATGACACGATCTTAGATTTTTCAACATTTAGTTTTCAGCTGTCTATTTCACTCTCCTCCTTCACTCTCATTAAGAGGCTCTTTAGTTACTCTTGGCTTTCTGCCATTAAGAGTGGTATCATCTGCATAACTGAAGTTGCTGTTTCTTCTGCCTATCTTGATTCCAGCTTCAAACTCATCCAGACCGGCATCACTAATAATGTATTCAGTGTTCAGTTCAGTCAGTTCAGTCATTCAGTTATGTCCGACTCTTTGAGACCCCATGAACTGTAGCATGCCAAACTTCCCTGTCCATCACCAACTCCAGGAGCCTTTCAAACTCATGTGCATCGCGTCGGTGATGCCATCCAACCAGCTCATCCTTGTCAACCACTTCTTCTCCCACCTTCAATCCTTCCCAGAATCAGGGTTTTTTCCAATGAGTCAGTTCTTCACATTAGGAAGCCCAAGTATTGGAATTGTACCTTCACCATCAGTCCTTCCAATGAATATTCAGGACTAATTTCTTTTAGGATTGACTGGTTGGATCTTCTTGCAGTCCAAGGGACTCTCAAGAGTCTTCTCCAACATCACAGTTCAAAAGCATCAGTTCTTTGGCAATCAGCTTTCTCTATGGTCCAACTCTCACATCCATATGTGACTACCGGAAAAACCATAGCTTTGACTAGATAGACTTTGTTGGCAAAATGTCTCTCCTTTTTAATATGCTATCTAGGTTGGTCATAACTTTTTTCCCAAGGAGCAAGCATTTTTTAATATCATGACTGAAGTCACCACATGCAGTGATTTTGGAGCCCCCCAAAATAGTCTGTCACTGTTTCCATTGTTTCTCCATCTATTTGCCTTGAAGTGATGGGACCAGATGCCATGATCTTAGTTTTCTGAATGTTAAGTTTTAAGCCTATTGCTTCACTCTCCTCTTTCACTTTCATCAAGAGGCTCTTTAGTTCTTTGCTTTCTGCCATGAGGTTGGTATCATCTGCATATCTGAGGTTATTGATATTTCTCCCAGAACCTTGATTTTAGTTTGTACTTCATCCAGTCTGACATTTCACATGATGTACTCGGCATATAAGTTAAGTAAGCAGGGTGATAATATACAACACTGACGTACTCTTTTCCCTATTTGGAACCAGTCTGTTGTTCCATGTCCAGTTCTAACTGTTGCTTCTTGACCTGCCTACAGATTTCTCAGGAGGCAGGTCAGGTGTTCTGGTGTTCCCATCTCTTGAAGAATTTTTCTCAGTTTGTTGTGATCCACATAGTCAAAGGCTTTGATGTAGTCAATAAAGCAAAACTAGATGTTTTTCTGGAACACACTTTCTTTTTTGATGATCCAGCAAATGTTGGAAATTTGACCTCTGGTTCCTCTGCCTTTTCTAAATCCAGCTTGTACATCTGGAAGTTCACGGTTCATGTACTGTTGAAACCTCACTTGGCGAATTTTGAGTATTACTTTGCTAGCATGTGAGATGAGTACAACTGTGGTAGTTTGAACATTCTTTGGTACTGTCCTTCTTTAGGATTGGAATGAAAACTGACCTTTTCCAGTCCTGTTGCCTCTGCTGAGTTTTCAAGTTTGCAGGCATATTGAGGGCAGCACTTTCACAGCATCATCTTTTATGATTTGAAATAGCTCAACTGTAATTACAGCACCTCCTCTAGCTTTGTTCGTAGTGATGCTTCCTAAGGCCCACTTGATTTCGCATTCCAGGATGTCTGACTCTAGGAGAGTGATCACACCATCGTGATTATCTGGGTTGTGAAGATCTTTTTTGTATACTTCTTCTGCATATTCTCGCCACCTCTTCTTAATATCTTCTGTTTCTGTTAGGTCCATATTATATCTGTCCTTTATTCTGTCCATCTTTGTAGGAAATATTCCCTTGGTATCTCTAATTTTCTTGAGATCTGTAGTTTTTCCCATTCTGTTGTTTTCCTCTATTTCTTTTCATTGATTGCTGAGGAAGGGTTTCTTATTTCTCCTTGTTACTCTTTGGAATTCTGCATTCATACGGGTATATCTTTCCTTTTCTCCTTTGCCTTTAGCTTCTTATATTTACTCAGCTATTTGTAAGACCTTGTCAGACAACCATTTTGCTTTTTTGCATTTCTTTTCCTTGGGGATGGTCTTGATCACTGCATCCTATTCAATGTCACAGACCTCCATCCATAGCTCTTCAGGAACTCTGTCTCTCAGATCTCATCCCTTGAATCTATTTCTAACTTCCAACTGTATAACCATAAGGAATTTGATTTAGGTCATACCTGCATGTTCTAGTGGTTTTCCCTACTTTCTTCAATTTAAGCCTGAATTTGGCAATAAGGAGTTCATGATCTGAGCCACAGACAGCTCCCGGTTTTGTTTTTTTCTAAATGTATAGAGCTTTTCCATCCTTGGCTGCAAAGAGTAGAATCAGTCTGATTTCGTTATTGACCATCTGGTGATGTCCATGTGTAGAGTCTTCTCTTGCGTTGTTGGAAGAGGGTGTTTGCTATGACCAGTGTGTTCTCTTGGCAAAGCTCTCTTAGCTTTTGACCTGCTTTGTTTTGTACTCCAAGGCCAAATTTGCCTGTTACTCCAGGTAGCTCTTAACTTCTTACTTTTACATTCCAGTCCCCTATAATGAAAAGGACATCTTCTTTTGGGGGGTGTTTCTTCTAGAAGGTCTTGTTGGTCTTCATAGAACATTTCAACTTCAGTTTCTTCACCATTATTGGTTGGTGCATAGACTTGGAGTTCTGTGATATTGCATGGTTTACCTTGGAAACAAACAGATCATTCTGTCATTTTTGAGATTGCATCCATGTACTGCATTTTGGATTCTCTTGTTTACTCTGATGACTACTCCATTTCTTCTAAGGGATTTTTGCCCATAGTAGTAGATATAATGGTCATCTGAGTTAAATTCACCCTTTCGGGTTCATTTTAGTTCGCTGATTCCTAAAATGTCAATGTTCACTCTTGCTGTCTCCTGTTTGACCACTTCCAATTTGCCTTGATTCATGGACCTAACATTCCAGGTTCCTATGGAATATTCCTCTTTACATCATTGGACTTTACTTCTGTCCACTGTGACATCCACAACTGGGTGTTGTTTTTTCTTTGGCTCTGTCTCTTGATTCTTTCTGGAGTTATTTCTCCACTCTTCTCCAGTAGCATATTGGGCACCTCCTGATCTGAGAAGTTCATCTTTCAGTGTCATACCTTTTTGCCTTTTCATACTGTTCATGGGGTTCTCAAGGCAAGAATACTGAAGTGGTTTGCCATTCCCTTCTTCAGTGGACCATGTTTTATCAGAACTGTCTGCCATGACCTGTCCATCTTGGGTTGCTCTACACAACATGGTTCTTAGTTTCATTGAGCTAGACAAGGCTGTGGTCCATGTGATCAGTTTGGTTAGTTTTCTGTGACTGTGGTTTCATTCTGTTTGCCCTCTGATGATAAGAATAAGAGGCTTATGGAAGCATCCTGATTGGAAAGACTGACTGAAGGGGAAACTGGGTCTTGTTCTGATGGGTGGGGCCATGTTCAATAAATCTTCAATCCAATTTTCTGTTACTGGGTGGGGCTGTGTTCCTTCCCTGTTGCTTGACCTGAGAACAAACTATGGTAGAGGCCAAACTAAGAGACCTCCTTCAAAAGGTCCTATGCACTCACTGTTGCACTCAGAGTCTCTGATTCTAAAGCAGGCTACCACCGACACATGCCTCTGCTGGAGTCTTCTGGACACTCATGGGCATGTCTGGATCAGTTTCTTGTGGGTTCACTGCTCCTTTCTCCTGGGTCCTGGTGCAGAAACGGTTCTGTTGTGCCCTCCAAGAATCTGTTTCCCTGTGTAAACAGTAAGTTCTGTGTAAGTTCTGGTGGTTCTGCAGTGGGGTTAATGTTGACCTCCTCCAAGAGGCCTTATGTCATACCCAGGTCTGCTGCCCCCAATCCCCTGCAGCAGGCCACTGATGACACATACCTCCACAGGAGACACTCAGACACAGTTCTGGCTCAGTCTCTGTGGGTTGGGCCTGTGTTTTATGCCCTTCCCAGGTCTGAGTACCTCAGGCAACCACGTGCTTGGTTAGCACACTGTTCCAGGTGGCCGTGTGTCTTAATCACCTCCCTGGACCTGGCTGCTCGGTTTCCTGGCTGTATGAGAGCACCATCTCGGGTGTGCTGTATGTCTCCTCTGGAGAGCTGATCTCAGGCTGCGACCTTCCTGGCAGATGTCAATCATCCAGGATCTCAGGAAAATATGATTAATAGCTGGGAGCCTGCTCACAGTTTGGTGGAAGATGCCATCTCTGGGGCTGAGATTGAAGTAGCAACTCTGACTGTCACAAGCCTACCTCTCTGCCTCTGAGTGGCGAGGGGATGGTAGAAGCAGGCTAACTCTCCTTTGGTATTCGCTCAATCCTTTGTTCTGTGGGCCAGCCATGCTTTAAGTTAGGTTGTAGGATCCTTTCATGGGAAAGTTTTCTTTTCTGCAGTTGTGGTTAGGTCTGTATTCTGTGATTTTTGTTGTTGTTGTTGGTGGTGGTGGTGGTGGTGTTCTCCAAGTTATGTTGCCTTCTGAGATTCCAAAACCCTCCCCAGACCCACCTGTGAGAGGGTTTCCTACTGTGTGAAAACTTCTCCTTCACAACTCCCTCCCAGGACAGGTCTCCATCCCTAACTCTTTGTCTTTTATATTTTGTCCTACCTCCTTTTGAAGAGAATGGGCTGCCTTTCTGGGTGTCTGGTGTCCTCCACTGGTGTTCATAAGTTGTTTTGTGGAAGTTGCTCAGCATTCAAATGACTTTTTGATGAATTTCAATGTATAGGCTAAATAAACATGGTGACATCAGACAGCCCTGTCATACTCCTGTCGCAATCTTGAACCAATCAGCTGTTCTATACAGGGTTCTAACTGTTGCTTCTAGACCTGCATACAGGTTTCTCAGGAGGCAGGTAAGGTGGTCTGGCATTCCCATCTCTTGAAGAATTTTCCACAGTTTGTCATGATTCATACAGTCAAAGGCTTTAGAGTAGTCACTGAAGCAGAAGTAGATGTTTTTCTAGAATTCTTTTGGTTTTCTATGATCCAAAGGATGTTAGCAATTTGATTTCTGGTTCCCCTGCCTTTTCTAAACCCAGGGGATGTCTGGAAGTTCTTGGTTCGTATAATGCTGAAGTCTAGCATGTAAGATTTTAAGCATGACCTTACTGGCATGGGAGATCTGAGTGCAATTGTCCGATGGTTAGAACATTTTTTAGTATGACCCTTCTTGGGAATTGGGATGAGGATTGCCCTTTTGCAGTCCTTTGGCCACTGCTGGTTCTTCCAGATTTGCTAACATATTGAGTGTAACACTTTAATAGCACCAACCTTTAGGGTTTTGAATAGCTCTACTGGAATTTCATTGCCTTCACTAGCTTTATTCATAGCAGTGCTTCCTAAGGCCCACTTGACTCCACACTCCAGAATGTCTGGCTCTGGGTGACTGACCACACCATCGTAGTTATTAGGTTCATTAAAATCTTTTTTGTACAGTTCTTCCATGCATTCTTTCCATCTCTTCTTGATGTTTTCAGCATCTATTAGATATATACCATTTCTGTCCTTTATTGTGCCCATCTTTGGGCAAAATATTTCCTTGACATTTCCAATTTTCCAAAAGAGATCTCTAGCTTTTCCCCTTCTATTATTTTCCTCTATGTTTATGCACTGTTTATGGAAGAAGGCCTTCTTTTCTGTCCTTGCTATTCTTTGGAACACTGAGTTTAGGTGGATGTACCTTTCTCTTTATCCCGTGTTTTTCACTTCTCTTCTTTCCTCAGCTATTTGTAAAGCCTCCTCAGATAACCACTTTGCCTTCTTGCTTTTCTTTTTCCTTAGGATGGTTTTGTTCACTGCCACCTGTACAATATTACAGACCTCCATCCACAGTTCTTCAGACACACCACTTAATAGCTCTAATCCTTTGAATCTATTTGTCACCTTCACTGCATATTCATAGGGGACTTGATTTAAATCATACCTGGATGGCCTAGTGGTTTTTTCTACTCTCTTTAGTTTAAGCCTGAATTTTGTTATGAGAAACTGGTGATCTGCGCCACTGTCAGCTCCAGGTCTTGTTTTTGCTGTGTGTACACAGTTTCTCCATCTTCAGCTACAAGAAATGTAATCTATTTGATTTTTGTATTGACAATTTGGTGATGTCCATGTGTAAAGTCATCTCTTATGTTGTTGAAAAAGGATGTTTGCTATGACTAAGGCATTCTCTTGGCAGAAGTAAGTTAGCCTTTTCCCTACTTCATGTTGTACTTCAAGGCCAAACTTACCTGTTATTCAAGGCATCTCTTGACTTCCTATTTTAGCATTCTAATCTCCAATGATAAATAAAACATCTTTTTCTGGTGTTAGTTCTAAGAGGTCTTTTAGGTCTTCAGAGAACTGACCAAATTTAGTTTCTTTAGCATCAGTGGTATGGGCATATGCTTGAATTACTATGATGTTGAATGACTTACATTGGAAATTTACAGAGATCATTCTGTCATTTTTGAGGCTGCAGCCAAGTATTGTGTTTCAAACTCTTTTCTTGGTTCTGAGGGCTACTCCATTTCTTCTATGGGATTCTTGCCCACAGTGGTAGACATAGTGGTCATCTGAATTAAATTAGCCCATTCCCATCCATTTTAGTTCACTGATTCCTAAGATGTGGATGTTTATTCTGACCATTTCCTGCTTGACAATGTCCAATTTACCTTAACTTATGGACCTAACATTCCAGGTTCCTATGTAATACTGTCCTTTGCAGAATCTAATTTTACTTTCATCACCAGAGACATTCACAACTGAGCATCATTTCTGCTTTGTCCCAGCCACTTCATTCTTTCTGGGACTATTAATAGTTGTCCTCCACTCTTCTCCAATAGCAATTTGGACATTTTTCACCCAAGGGGTCTCATCTTTTGGTGTCATATCTTTTTGTCCTTTTATACAGTTCATGAGGTTCTCGTGGCAAGTATACTGGAGTGGTTTGCCATTCCCTCTTCCAGTGGATCACATTTTGTCAGAACTCTCCCCCATGATCAGACCATCTTGGGTGGTCCTACACAGCTTGGTTCATAGCATCATTGAGTTACACAAGCCCCTTAACCATGACAAGGCAGTGATCCATGTAGGGGCTACGTGTGTGTGCGTGTGTGTATAATTTCTCTAATATTAGCCAATTTAAAATGTATAAATTATGCCAAACTTATTTTGCTTTCAAATGTTTAGAATATTTGTTAAGCAAATAATAATTAGTATGCTACAGCATTGCTGAACTTTGAATCGGTTATGATAGTGTTTCATTTAAAAGATAAATATTGACAAACAAAATTCAGAATTTTAATTTTTATTTTAACACAAATATAAATGGTAATTTTATGAGAAATACAATTTCTCAGCTGCACACAAATAAAGAACCCTGACATTTCATCTTGTGTAAACATTTCACAAATCCCTGACCTGATCCTATAGATTGTTCTATAGCAATTGTTCTTTAGTGACAGTTCTTTCAGTTGCCTTCAGTGCTCCCACAACTTTGATTGCCTGTCAAGAATTTCAGTCTGGAGAGGAGTTTTTTTCAAGATGATGTCCCTGAGTCCAAGACAATAAAATCCATCAGCAACCACTTCAGTGATGACTGACAGAATTGATTGTCTATTAACATCATCATGGTGCTCATCTAAAATAGAATGTACAGTCAAGCCAGCATCTGTCATGGTAGGAATTTTTCAGTGGTTGTTCCTTCAGTTTTTGTTGATCTATTTATATGAACTATTGGCAGTCTTTTTCATCAATCTGCATTTTCAAAATGCATATTTTAAAGCAAGTTGTAATATGTCCTTATTAATTACACACCCTGCAAGATAGTTGTTTCATAGATGGTGCTCACTAAAATAATTAGGATTATATATCTTTATATATTTTAATGCCTACTTCATCTACTTATCACATGTGTAGTACTATGGCTATTCTTTTCTTTTTGGTGGGTGCCAAAAAACATTTTCAAAATAAAATATAGCATTTTTTGGTTGTTGCTGTTTAGACAATAATAGTGGCATTTTGATAATTATATCCATAGTTAATAAGATAAAGAGTTAAATTTATTAAAGTAGCAATTTCCTTTTTCAAATATAATTTCTCAATTCTTTCCATACTTATCTAGTTGATGTGAACACTGTATACTTACATAATACCTTTCCTCTGGAGATTTAAATTCATTCTATGTTAAGAGAGTCATGGCCTGAACTAGGTATTCCTCTTGCATTTCACTTTGTAGACAAAGTTATCTTTTTCTTACTGTAAGCTATTCTCAGAAAATGTTTCTTGTCCAATCATCTTGTTTTTGTAGGAAAGTGATCTTTTAGCTCCAAAGTTGTAATCAAAACACATTCACTTGCTGTTATTTCTACCTTTTGAAGCAGGCTTTGATGACAGTGATTTTTTTTTTTTCCCTCTTTGTTTACTCATGAGTCAGCATATTTCAGTGTAAGAAGCAAATTTGGGCACTGTTCAAGGGATTATAAAAATGAAGACTAATTTTTGCATAGAAGATGCTAAAAAATCCATCTCAAGCATATTCCCTTTACAGTGTTTTTATGGACAAATTTAAAATTCATGTTACTTTATGGGTTTTGTATTATATTACAGCAGAGTTTCAAAGTGAAAGACATCATGGAAGTTCCAGATTTTAGAGTAACACATTATATTCACGTGAACTCATCTTTCGGTATTTAGATAAATTAAAAACTTAAACTAATCAGGGGCCATTTATCACACCCAGGATACATAAAGTTAACATCCTTACTAACCGTTAATGTCAAGTTGAGATGTTCATTTATGTATTGTATGCCTGGTGTCTCCTACTAGAGGAACAAAACTAATGTCAACTTGAGGATTTTTACTGCCCCAGGCAACATGAAAAATGTCTCCTCCTTGTAGCAAGCAATCACTCACATAATAAACAGTCACAAAACACTTTACTCCCCTAATATTTTGCTGCCCCAGGCAACCAGCTGTTCTACCTATATGCTACAGCCAGTCATAACTACTGTGCATGTGCACTTTCAGTGGCTTAATGTAATAGAAATAAAGACACATAATATATTCTGACTCACAGCCTTGAAGAATTGCCAAGTACAGGGCAAGATTCTCATTATTTGAATTTTGACTTTATAGCTATTATAAATGCCTTCATAAGGGAAATGGATTATATTATCTAGAGTTGTTGTTTGAGGTATAAGGTAAACTGCTTTCAGATTTCTCTGACAGTTTTGGGTTAATAAATAGGTAACTCATACAAACTATACTTTGCTAATTAAAATAATTATTACTCATTCTGGATCTAAGGCGATAGTTATTTGCTGATTTGGAGAATTAATATTTCTCTGTATCATGAATAACAATATTTTTGAATTATAAGTAAAAGCAGATAAGTAAAGTTGTAATTTATGGATTTAAGTTGTGAAAGAATACATTTAGATAATTAAAATATGAATATAAAGTGAATTATCATAAAATAAAGATACATAATTGTATTTTTATTATGTATTATAATATGTACTATGTGCTATAATTGATCTTTTTTGTTTTTCATTTCTTCTAGGTCCTCTTATTAGATATTAAGTGTTTTCAAGTCATGGCTCTGATTTACATTACTTATACCTAAGTTTCACAAAGTAGGCAGTCAGTAAGTGATACTGATAAAATTATTATTGATAATGGTGATTGTATTACTAGTAGGTTGCTGAATTTAGAACTTGAGTATATTATTGGAATTTTACCCAAACTACCCAGATGAAAACAGGACTTCTTTAACTTGAAAAAGTAGATATTCCTTTGGAAAAAAAAAACATAAAAATAATTAAGGTATGACCACAATAATGAATGATAATAATGACTAGTCCAGATGTAATCTACAGCCAGCATTATTCACAATAGCCAAGAGGTGAAAGCATAAAAGCTCTACACATGTTTGTCAATGGAAGACCAAATAAATGTATTATATACCTATTCATACAGTAGAATATAATTAATCCTTTATTATGAAGGAAACTCTGACATATGCTATAACATGGATGAGTCTTGAGGGCATTATGTTAAGTATAGTAAACCAGTCACAGAAGGACAGATACTGCATGATTCCATTTAGAGTAGTCATAGGAAGTATTTAGAGGCTTTAAAGTAGTCAAAGAGATAGAAAGTAGAATAGTGGTTGCCAGGGGCTCCGGGAAGGAAAATGGAGAATTGTTGTTTAATGTATACTGAGTTTCAGTTTTGCAAGGTGAAAAAATTATGGAGATTTGTCACACACAATGTGAATATACTTAACAACACTGAAATATACACCTAAAATGGTTCAGATACAAAATTTTATATTGTGTGTTTTAACAACTTTTTAAAAAACAAGCCGCTATAAATGGAACAAAAAGTTAGTGTGTATGAATAGTAGGATTATGCTACATCACTGAAAATGCAAGCTAGGTAGTTCATTAATATTGCATTCAATCATATTTACTGGCATTGCACTCAGAAGATAATTTCATCAAAATGGAAAAAGCAGGTGGTATGTGGAAATTTCTTGATTCAAGCTTGTGTTTCTTCCAGTCCAGCGTTTCTCATGATGTACTCTGCATATAAGTTAAATAAACAGGGTGACAATATACAGCCTTGACGTACTCCTTTTCCTATTTGGAACCAGTCTGTTGTTCCATGTCCAGTTCTAACTGTTGCTTCCTGACCTGCATACAAATTTCTCAAGAGGCAGATCAGGTGGTCTGGGATTCCCATCTCTTGAAGAATTTTCCACAGTTTATTGTGATCTGCACAGTCAAAGGCTTTGGCATAGTCAATAAAGCAGAAATAGATGTTTTTCTGGAACTCTCTTGCTTTTTCCATGATCCAGCGGATGTTGACAATTTGATCTCTGGTTCCTCTGCCTTTAAACCAGCTTGAACACCAGGAAGTTCATGTTTCACATATTGCTGAAGCCTGGCTTGGAGAATTTTGAGCATTACTTTACTAGCATGTGAGATGAGTGCAATTGTGCAGTAGTTTGAGCATTCTTTTGCATTGCCTTTCTTTGGGATTGGAATGAAAACTGACCTTTTCCAGTCCTGTGGCCACTGCTGAGTTTTCCAAATTTGCTGGCATATTGAGTGCAGCACTTTCACAGCATCATCTTTCAGGATTTGGAATGGCTCAACTGGAATTCTATCACCTCCACTAGCTTTGTTCGTAGTGATGCTTTCCAAAATCACTGCAGATGGTGACTGAAGCCATGAAATTAAAAGACGCGTACTCCTTGGAAGAAAAGTTATCACCAACCTAGATAGCATATTCAAAAGCAGAGACATTACTTAGCCAACAAAGGTCCGTCTAGTCAAGGCTATGGTTTTTCCTGTGGTCATGTATGGATGTAAGAGTTGGACTGTGAAGAAGGCTGAGCACCAAAGAATTGATGCCTTTGAACTGTGGTGTTGGAGAAGACTCTTGAGAGTCCCTTGGACTGCAAGGAGATCCAACCAGTCCATTCTGAAGGAGATCAGCCCTGGGATTTCTTTGGAAGGAATGATGCTAAAGCTGAAACTCCAGTACTTTGGCCACCTCATGAGAAGTGTTGACTCATTGGAAAAGACTCTGATGCTGGGAGGGATTGGGGGCAGGAAGAGAAGGGGACGACAGGAGATGAGATGGCTGGATGGCATCACTGACTCGATGGACGTGAGTCTCAGCGAACTCCAGGGATTGATGATGGACAGGGAGGCCTGGCGTGCTGCGATTCATGGGGTCGCAAAGAATCGGACACAACTGAGCGACTGATATGATCTGATCTGATATGGAAATATCTGGCAATATTTGTGTTAGCTTTCTATTAGTGTGTAACAAATTATCACAGTTTTGGCAATCTAAAAGAACACCCATTTATTATCTCATTGTTTTATAGGTCGTAAGTCATAGAGGGATTGGACTGAATGAGTCTACTACCCATGGTCTCAAAAACCTAAAATTGTGTCAACTGAACTGACCTCCTATCTGGAGATTTTGGCTAAGAATTCACTTTCAGTCTTGTTTAGATAGTTGGCATAATACAGTTCTTTCCTGCTGTAAGACAAAGGTCCCAGTTTCCTTGTTGGCTGTTAGCTATAGTCCTTTCTCAGCTTCCATAGGCTGCTTTTCAGTCCCTGAATATGGCTGTTTCCAAATTCAAGCCAGTGATACTCTATTCTCCTGCTTTTAATCTCTCTGAATTCTCCTGTTATCAGCCAGAGAAAAATCTTTGTTTTTACAGAGTTTATGTTATTGAATTGGGCCCACCCTGATTATCTTCTCATTTAAAGGTGAACTGAGAAGTAATCTTAATTTCTTCCCCCCAAGTCCACTTTCACATGAATATAGCATAATCAAGGGGTGACATTTCAGTGTATGTAAGATTGTGAGGTTAAGAAGTGGAAGTCTCAGGGTTGATGGTGGAGGTGGGTTTTCTGACCTTGCCTACCTGTGTCACCAAGGCAAGAGAAAAGAAAAGGAGGCTGACAAGCAATGCTCACACTTTGATAAATACTTTTTATGCATTTTCTAGCTTAATCATCACTATAGTTGTGTTTTTAATATTAGTGGATCATTAGATAATCCAATATATCTGCTTGACAAGTTTTTTTTTTTTTTTTGAAGTACCATTCTATGTGTGTTTGAATCTCAGTCTAGAAAGTTAGGACTGAATGAAAGATTTTGTCCTTATTTCTCACAATTAAGTCCATTGTAATGCTGGTTTCGAGTTTCTTTCATACCACTCTTCTGAGAAATTCAGCTCCAAGCTGTGTACCTAGGGTTTCTTTCAAGTGCCCTGGAATTTGGCCTTGTTAACAGGTTTCTCATCTTTACCTGAGTTCTTTTAATGCTAGTGTCTCTTTATTTGGAGCCATGCGTGAGTCACAAGAATCTTTTGTAGTTAAATCCAGCATTTTTGATACAAAGTAGGGAGATTCTGAGCTCATGCCCTGTCATCATAACCCTGCCTGAGGGCAGGACTCAGGGTCCCCACCTGTAGGTCCCAGGGATTACTTGTCTGACCCCAAACCCAGGGAAATACAGATTTCCAATTTAAGGGAAATGTCTTTTATGCAAATTCAATCTTCCTCCAATGCATTAGACTCCTTAAACTCTATTTATATTGGTGTGTATATGATTTTGGAAAGCAACTCTAGGTAGGCATACTCCCCAAAATTTCCATAGAGAAACTTTACTTTCTTGGGCCTATTGAAGCTGAGGAGAAAAATAAATCAAAGAATAATAAATAATATAAAATAATAAATCAATAATAAACATTATTCTATTGCCATATATAAATCATAGCTCAAAAGTCACTTTTTATCACATTAACCATTGCATTTTTAGTCAAAGTTGAAAAACGCTTGTTTATTCACAACTAGTGCACAAGTTCTGATGTTATTGTACAACTTATTGTTAGTGGTTGTGCCTGAGTGGGTAGTTTGAGCATTCTTTGGCATTGCCTTCCTTTGGTTTTGGAATGAAAACTGACCTTTTCCAGTCCTGTGGCCATTGCTGAGTTTTCCAAATTGGCTGGCATATTGAGTGGGGCACTTTCACAGATCATCTTCTAGATTTGAAACAGCTTAACTGAAATTCCATCACCTCCACTAGCTTTTTCCGCAGAGATGCTTCCTAAGGCCCACTTGACTTCAAATTCCAGGAAACCACATATAAATTACCAAACGCAGGAAATGCTGGGCTAAATTCTGATGATTTGTCCTGTGAGTATTTACAAGGGCAAATGGCTGCCACATCTTTGTTATTGTTACTCAAATGAAAGGGAAATCCTGAAGTTCAAATATCAAGGAACTATGTTAAAAATTGGGCTTCCCAGGTGGTACAAGAGTAAACAATCTACCTGCCCATACATGAGACACAGGAGACAGGGGTTCAGTTCCTGAGTTGGAAAGATCCTGTGGGGGAGGAAATGGCAGCCCAGGTCAGTATTCCTTACTGAAAAATTCCATGGACATAAATTACAGTTGTCCATAGGGAGGCCTGGCGTGCTGCAATTCATGGGGTCACACAGAGTCGGACACGACTGAGAGACTGAACTGAACTGAACTGATACTTTCATTTTAATACTTTGGTGCCACTGTTGTTAGACTATTTACTCTCTGCTAAGAAACCAATTTCATCAGCACTTCACTTATGTCCTTATAGAATACATAGTCTTTAGATCAGAATAAGTAAACCTAGTTTTCTACACTCTTGCTATGCATGTCACCCCTTCAGTGTTTTTCTTCAGTGTTCTCTTCTCTGCCTTAAATTCAATTCTAAGCAGGTTTTTCTCATGGCTACTATTAAATTGTATCTTTATTTTCTGTTCAAACTAAGTATCTTATTATTATTATTATTATTATTTTTTTACTCTACTAGTTACACTTTAGGGGCTTCCCTGGTGGCTCAGATGGTAAAGTGTCTGCTCGCAATGCAGGAGACCAGAGTTCGTTCCCTGGGTCAGGAAGATCCCCTGGAGAAGGAAACGGCAACCCACTCCAGTACTCTTGCCTAGAAAATTCCATGGATGGAGGAGCCTGGTGGGCTATAGTCCATGAGGTCACAAATAGACAAGACTGAGTGACTTCACTTCACTTAGTTACACTTTATTAACCTGCCTTACCATTCCCACTTATCTAGTCCTTCATTTTGATATATCTGTTTTACATGGTCTTCCCAGATGATGGCTATCATTCGTCCTGCATTAGAACAGTAATCATTTTTCATGTTAAAATATTCACAAAAGGCAGAATAGAAGAAGATAAGAGGATTAAGGAAAGTAAACTGAGTGAGAAATGAGTGATTCTTTAGAAATATTGTTGACTAAATGATTGATATGAATTATTTTATACTGTCAATAGTAAATAACTATTTACTATATGCATGTGTCACACATGCAAATAACTGTGTTAGTTAAATGGAAACACACATTTTAATTTTAGTTGGAAAATTCAACTTTGTGAATGAACAAGGGGTGGAAGTGGTGGTTATAGAATGTGGTTATGAACAAATGATAATAAATGTGTAGTATAAATCTCATCTTTGAAAATTCATCTTTCACTTGTGTTAAAGCGATCTTTATAAAAAGCTTAGCTTATTTCAAATATAATCTTAATGTAATAGAGCTGCTTCCAGGTGGTTGGTTGATCTCAGTAGAGAACAGTGAATATCAGATAATAGTAATGGATATTCAACAGTGACAGTAGCCAGAATATAATTCCTAATGAATGGATATAAAATTATAAAAATTTTAGGTAAGCTAGTGTCAGATATTTTCTGAGATTCTACACTGGGGTCAACCATTTCTCAAAATTTTTGAATGTAAAAATACCAGCATTGATTATGCTCACTAGAAAAACCTGTTCCTCATGGCCCCATCAGAGCTAGGTTGTCTTTCTAGGGAATGAATGGGTAAGTTAGCTCTATAAAACACGATCCCTACCTGTATACGAGCTTCCCAGGTAGGTCAGTGGTAAAGAAGCTGCCTTCAATGCAGGAGGCTCAGGTTCGATCCCTGGGTAGGGGAGATCCTCTGGAGAAGGAAATGGCAGCCCACTCCAGTATTCTTGCCTAGAAATTCCATGGACAGAGGAGGCTGGTGAACTATAGTCCATGGGGTCACAAGGAGTCAGACAAGACTGAGCACACACACACTAGATGAACAATTATAGATCTGAAGCTTCAGGTTAAATGGAAAACATCTGCCTATGAAGTGAATTTTCCTTCAGTACTGTCTTTAAGGGTCCCAGTGGAATAAGGTTGCAATGCTACCAAGAATCTTTTTGGTAGTGTTGCATATTGTTCAGGGCCATCAAGAAATCAGGTTTAAATTATTTCTTATTCCATATAGTCAATTCTCCTTAAAACAATACATTCATGTTGACAAACAAAATGCAACATTTAAGGAATAAGTGTTGTAGACATTAGCACCACTTGTTCAAGTAATTTATTCATGATGTCAGCACTGTTTAAACCTAACCTTGTATACACTGCTTCTATTTCATGGGTTTGTTCTGCACAGTTGCTTTGCATGTCTATCTTCATGGCTTAGTAGGCCCAAGCATACACAGTTTATGATGGACAACTAATGTTGTATAATAACTTCACAGTTCATGATCACAGACTACTAACCTCAATTACTAGCTAAAAGCTATTTCTCAGAAGTGGACTAATCACTGGTGTAAGATGGCATAATTTTGTTCCAAAATCTTAAAGGCCTATGGAATTAATTGTGAACTACTACAAAAGGAAGAAGTGATTTGTGGGAGCCAATATAGGTTCAATATTATTCAGCTCTTGCAGATTGTTTAGTTTTCTATAGTGGATACAATAAATGACCACAAACTTACAGGCTTAAAACAGTACAAATTTGTGTCTTATTGTACAGACTTACAAGTATAAGTCAGATCTCACTGAATTGAAATCATAATAACAGCAGGAATGCATTCTTTTCTAGATGTTTAAAGGGGAAATCTTCTTCCTTGCATTTTCTTGTTATTAGAGGTCACCATATTTTTTGGCTTATATCCCTTCTGCCATCTTCAAAGCCAGAAATAGCTGATTGAGTCCCTCCTCCCCCTTTTCTTTTTTTTGTATTATTCTGCTGTCATACCTCTCCCTGAAAAAAAAATGTTCTCTAAAAAAGTCATGTGAGTAAGTTGGGCCCACTTTAGTTAACTCGTATCATCCCATCTCAACATCTATGACCCTAATCATATCTACAATGTTCCTGCTATACTATGTAAAGTGATATATTCACAGGTCATAGACTTTAGGGTGTGGATATTTTGGATGGCCATTTTTTATTTTGTCTAACTCAAAGTTTATCAAAAGAGAGGATCAAGATGGCTAAGTAATTTTTCTTATAAGCCAGAACTTAATACTTGAACTCATTTTCTTTCACTTCTTCCTAGTAAATTAAGACAAACAGTTGAGAGGTTTCCCATAAAATATCTTTTATCCTACCACCACATAGAAATATTGCTTTTAAATATGCTTATTGTTTTTATGATTCATCATTTAACTCCTCTTCTGATTGTCAGGCCCAAAGTGTATCTAGAGAAGCTCCATGTGTGTGTGATTCCCACTGTTGCTAACATGGGATCTAGGTGTTGAACACTGAGGTAGGACTTGTTGGTCTAAAAAATGCATGATGTGAGTTGTGAGTTAAGTTTTATTTGAGGCAATATGAGGACTGCAGCCTGGGAGACAGCACCTCAGATAGCTCTGAGAAACAATTCCAAAGAGGTGAGGGGGAAAGGCCAATATATATGTGATTTTGGTAAAGGGGGAGTACGTGCAATCAAGCTTGTTCATTTTTTAAATAGTTTCTTCTGGTCTCATGAATCCTCTGCTAATCACAAAAAACGGTCGTCACCATGAAGGATTTTAGTGCTTTTCTAGATGTGAGGAGACATAAGAATTGGGCTCATAAAATCAGCTCCTAAGAATATCTAACTATCGAAAGACCTATCCTGCCAGTTTTCCTGGAGCACAGAGGGCCTCGTTTCTGCTCTCCATCCTGAGCTCCTCCAGGAGGTGTTGAAGATCAGCAGCTACAGCAGCACATGATTTAAAACTTATAGAGGTAGATGGCAAGCACCCACCATGGCAAGTACCAATTTGTGGTGCACAGGATTTTCGCTAAAAATGATATACTTTGCAGGCCCTTTCTAGATCCAGAGGCACATCAGCTTCTACCTGAAGCTACCTCCAAACACAATTGCTCAATCTGCATTCCCTTCAGAAAATCTTCTGCCTATTTTGCCATTTAAAATAGTTTCTGCCACATTTCTCATTCATAATGTTTTTATTTTTGTTTCTCATACTCTTTTGCTGCCCCCATATGATTTGCAAATTTAGTATGCTGGTTTATACCACCTTCTCTACAATGGTACTCCATGCTTGCCCTTTGGTATTGCAACCAAACTGCCAACATTCTATTTATGGAGATGTGATCACAAAACTATACCAAGAAATCTGTGAGGTTTCATTTAGTTTTAGATGTTAAAAATCACGTTCTATCAATGACTATGTTTGTGTTTTTATGGAAAAATCTCCAAGATACATTAAAAAGTGAAAAAAAAAAAAGTAAGAACATGAGGAACCATATTTAAAGTATGTTTATATTTAACTAGGTACACACACATGTGTATCTGTGTATACATATTTCAGGAAGAATCTAAAAAAATCTGTTTTCAGAGTTATATTTAGGGGGAACTGCTAGAGAATAAAAAGGAATAGCTTTAGTATTTTTTCCTTACTCTGAGAAAAGTATAAAATAAAGATAATAATCTTTTGCACACATGTATATATCATTTCTTGGGGAAAGAATTAAAATAAAAAGAAACCTAGTGTCATTTATACCTGGGGACAATTTAGACATGGATCATAAGGAAATTGTGTTGGTTGTATTGCCCCTTGCATTCAGAGTGCAGACTTCTCAGCATGTATAACATAGTTCTGTTAAATCTCTCTGGTTATGAGCCTCATTGTAAATCAATTTTCCCTGCAAATTGAAGTAATTCATTTAGAAACTGACTTTCAAATTCTCTCCCTTGACATGAGTCAGTGTGGGCAGGAAACACAGAAACAGAGGATATTTTTTCTCATGATGTCTATACAACTATATAGGTGTGACAGCCACTCGTGTGTAATGCTTGATGTAACGAGAAAAGAGAGAAGCCAAAGTATGTTTCATAAATTCTTACTTTTAAGTCTATTTGCAAAAGTTCTATCAGTGTGATTTTGGGGTTATGCTGATTTGAACAGTATCTTAAAAAGCTTTACTTGAGAACAATGTTTTCTATTAAAATCATTGTGCACAGATGTCACATTAGCTTTAACAACTTTTGCCATCTTGGCCCAGAATAATCACACTTTAATTATTTATAGCAGCTGTTCTCTCTCTTAGTATACATTTTCTCAAAAAAATAAAAAATAAAAAACAAGAAGAACAAAATTACATAAAATGTTCCCCTTGGTATTGCTTAAAGACTGAGACTATCTACCCTTAAAATAACCATGATATTACCAGCCTAGGGGTCACAGATTCTTATTTTACTTTTGAATTACATTCTGATACCATTATCATTTTGTTCTTGTTGAAATTATTCTATTAATAGTTGTAGTAATTGGCAGCTCTTTCATGTTGACAATGTCCTTTTGATACGCTTTTTTGTTTAATGCTTTAAATTTTTTTTTCTCATTCTTTCTGACACTATAAAATACACCAGACTTATCTTTTAATTTTTATGTTCACCTCTAGAAACAACAATGTCTCCAAGTCACTTTGATTCCTTTTATTGGAAAATGGCATTAGAAGCTAAAATTTGCATACTGAGTGTGCTCATTGCCCCTGGTTTATCACTGCCTGTAGGTCCTTTCAACATGCACAGTTAGAAAATACATAACTTTATATTAATATCTTTACACACATATACCCATATATGTTTATGTATCTCTCTGTGTATATAGTCATGTATTATGTGTGTATTTATATAAACTCATGCTGCTGCTGCTGCTGCTAAGTCGCTTCAGTCGTGTCCGACTCTGTGCGACCCCAAAGACAGCAGCCCACCAGGCTCCCCCGTCCCTAAGATTCTCCAGGCAAGAACACTGGAGTGGGGTGCCATCGCCTTCTCCAATGCATGAAAGTGAAAAGTGAAAGTGAAGTAGCTCAGTTGTGTCCGACTCTTAGCGACCCCATGGACTGCAGCCTACCAGGCTCCTCCGCCCATGGGATTTTCCAGGCAAGAATACTGGAGTGTGGCGCAATCGCCTTCTCCCACTTAAATCTCATCACAAAAATATTTCATAATAGTTTCCCTCCTCCTACTCCCCTGCTTATTTGTAACATTTTTCTCTAGCAATGATAGGCCTGGCTTTTATTACCTGCAACATTCTTATTTATTCAACTTTAAAATACAAGAGAAGTAATTTCAGAATTGTAAACCTGTAAGAAACAAATTTTTCCCAAGTTCAGTGTGTATACAATTCTTTTTATCTCTAGTTTAAAATATACTCTTAAAAAACTATTTTCTATAGTCATTAGCACATTTTCCCCAAACTATATTCAGTCAGGGATTTGCCGTTAGTTTCATCAGTCAGAGTTCGCATTCCATTCTGGAATCCCTTGATATTTTGGCTAATCTTTTACATCTGCATTAAAACATTTACTCTTTTTTGGTATATAGTTTTGACAAATGCATACAGTTACACATCCACCACCACAGTCCTAGTTTCATTGCACCTCCCCTTAAAATTCTCTCCTGTAAGAATGTGTACACATGATCATACCTAAATTAAAGGGAGGCTGAGCAATGTTGTCTGACCAAGTGCCTAGACAGAAGGGAAGAATGGAAGAGTGGATGTTGCTCAGTAGCAGTTGGTCATACCAAAAAAACACAATTATTCTTCCCATGTAGTCTCTCCCTTTTTTTTTTTATTCCTTATGTCTCTTTGAATCCTATTTAGATAACTGCAAATAGTAAGAATTCACTAAAACTGTATATGACAGATACATATTTTAAACATTAAAATTAAATATAAACAAGTGAATGATAAATAATATCAAAAGACAAACAGTTTAGTTGGTTGATTTATTTTTCATATTACTTCATTTTGATATCAAAAAAGATTAGCCTTCTAAACTCAATATGTTTTAAAATTCCAAGTATTATAAAGGAGAAACACTATTTTTTAAATAGAAGAGGCATTTTTTAAATCAAGCAGGGTTCCTACAGAAATGTAGCATAGTGAGTAGAAAGTTGGAAGAGAATGACAACTGCATATTTCTAATATGTAACTTTGCAGTGCCTTCCTGTTGAAGACAGGGCATGCCCCCTGACTCTTGAAATTTGCATTTGGCCCTCTAACTTACTCTGGCCAACTGAATGATGTGGACAAGTAGGTTTGCCTTTACAGAATGTCAGCCCTAAGAGGCCTTGCATGTTCTGCTCCTCCTCTTCTGCCTCTGCCATCCCCAGACAAGTGCTCTCCCTGGTTGCCTACTGCTCCCTTGGCCTTGCCACAGAAGGACACGTATGGAACAGAGCTGAGACCACACCTCAGTGAGGAACCAGATCCAGTCAAGTCCACAGACTGAAACATCATAGCAGCCCAGCCAGTCACTCCAGCTGTTCCTCAACCAAAGCATAGATTTTAAGTAAGTAAAACAAAGTGTTGCTTTAAGCTAGTTGCTGAGTTATAGACAGTTTTATTACACAGCAATAGCTAGCTGACAGGATCCATGTTACCATCTTCCAATTGTTTGGAGGGCTAACACCCTGAAGGATTACATTAGATAAGCTACTCATTACTTCAATCAATCTCATAGTCTGGAATAGTACAAGCATATCAATTTCAGGGCTGGACACTTGGGAAAGTTTATTATAATTATTAGAGTTTTAAAAGTAAAATAATTTTGGTAGGTCACTGTGACATTTTTGTAAAGAAGACTTTTAGCCTGTGTGGGAAAGAGAGAAAAAAAAAGGGGGGAGGATATTTCATCTTACACTTTCTTCCTTGCATGGGCTGCTTTCCAAAATGCTCTGGCCAGAAATATGCTTTCCCTCCAGGATTTTCCTGTTTATGTTTATGGGCAATTCTGCACTGGGGCCACCCTTAAATCAGCTAAGTGCCTTTTACTATCTGGGGCAATGTGCTGATTTTATATGTATCATTACATAGTCTTGTAAGGACCATATCCTTCAGGTTCTGACAAGTGTCTGGTGCTTTGGGATTTAAAATTTACATAATCCATCTTCATGACTATTGTCTTAGTGAGGGAACAGAAGGCAATGTGTCCCTCAATTCCCAAATAGGAGGAAATGTGCCAAGAAACGTAATGCAGTAAAGCTGTCAAAGAATGTATGAAATCATTTATGTAAATTGGAAAATATAAGCTATAATTCTTGATTATGTAGCAAGATAAATAGAGCAAGCTTTCAAATATGAAACTTCAAACTATAAAAAAACCCTGAATTCATTGGTATAACTTATTTGAACATGACAGTTCATTTATGATATATTTGCTTGATATTGCTCTGTGTCCTCTTCTGTCTTGTTTGCTCATGTAAGTATGTCTGTCTTAGTTCAAAATACCACATACAGGGTAGTTTATAAGCAGCAGATATTTATTTCTCATAGTTCAGAAGACTGGAAGTCTGAGATCAAAGTGCCAGCATGGTTAAATTAAGGCACTCCTCCAGGTTGCAGACTTCTCATTGTATACTCACAAGACAGAAGGATCTGGGGAGCTTTGTGGGGACTCATTCACAAAAGCACTAACACCATTCAAGAAGGCTCCGTCCTCATGACCTAATCAACCCCACAAAGCACCTACCTACTAACAGCATCACACTGGGTGTTAGAATTCCAACATATGAATTTGGGGGGACACATTGACAATAACAATATCTTTATCATTTGATGCTAAAATTCAGTCCATTCACTTGCTCAGTGATCAACTGAGCTTTGTGCTTTGTGATCCCATGCACTGCAGCACATCAGGCCTCTCTGTCAATCAGCAGCTCCCAGAGCTTGCTCAAAATCAAGTCCATCGAGTCAGTGATGCCATCCAAACATCTCATCTTCTGTCATCCCCTTCTTTTCCTGCCTTCAATCATTCCCAGCATCAGGGTCTTTTCCGATGAGTCAGTTTTTCGCCTCAGGTAGCCAAAGTATAGGAGCTTCAGCATCAGTCCTTCCAATGAATATTCAGGGTTGATTTCATTTAGGATTGACTGGTTTTATCTCCTTGCTGTTTAAGGGACTCTAAAGAGTCTTCTGCAACATCACAGTTCAGTTCAGTTCAATTCAGTTCAGTTGCTCAGTCGTGTCCGACTCTTTGTGACCCCATGAACCACTGCATGCCAGGCCTCCCTGTCCATCACCAACTCCCAGAGTCTACCCAAACTCATGTCCATTGAGTCGATGATGCCATCCAACCATCTCATCCTCTGTCATCCCCTTTTCCTCCTGCCCTCAATCTTTCCCAGCATGAGGGTCTTTTCGAATGAGTCAGCTCTCCGTATCAGGTGGCCAAAGTATTGGAGTTTCAGCTTCAACATCAGTCCTTCCAATGAACACCCAGGACTAATCTGCTTTAGGATGGACTGGTTGGATGTCCTTGCAGTCCAAGGGACTCTCTAGAGTCTTCTCCAACACCATAGTTCAAAAGTATAAATTCTTCAGGGCTCAGTTTTCTTTAAACACCACAGTTAAAAAGTATCAATTCTTTAGTGCTCAGCCTTTTTGATGGTCCAACTCTCACATATTCATGACTACTGGAAAAACCATAGCTTTGGCCAAACGGACCTTTGTTGGCAAAGTAATGTCTCTGCATTTTAATATGCTATCTAGATTTGCCATAGCTTTTCTTCCACATATATAGCATCTTTTAATTTCATGGCTGCAGTCACCATCTGCAGTGATTTTGGAGCCTAAGAAAATAAAGTCTGTCACTGTTTCCATTGTTTTTCTGTCTATTTGCCATGAAGTGATGGGACCAGGTGCCATGGTCTTAGTCTTTTGGATGTTTAGTTCTAAGTCAGGTTTTTCACTCTCTTCTTTCACCTTCATCAAAAGGCTCTTTGGTTCCCTTTCACTTTCTGCCATAAGGGTGGTATCATCTGCATATCTGAGGTTATTGATATTTCTCCCAGCAATCTTGATTCCAGCTTGTGTTTCTTCCAGCCCAGCATTTCTCATGATGTACTCTGCATAGAAGTTAAATAAGCAGGGTGACAATATACAGCCCTGACGTACCCGTTTTCCTATTTGGAACCAGTCTGTTGTTCCATGTCCAGTTCTAACTGTTGCTTCCTGACCTACATACAGATTTCTTATGGGATGGTTTTGATCATGGCCTCCTGTAAGTGTTAGGACCCTCAGTCCATAGTTCTTCAGGCACTGTTTCAGATATAATCCCTTGAATCTATTTGTCACTTCCTCTGTATAATCATAAGGGATTTGATTTAGGTCATATCTGAATGTTCTAGTGGTTTTCCCTACTTTCTTCAATTTAAGTCTGAATTAATGTTTCCATTGCACTGATAACAAAAGCTATTCAAAATTATATTATAATAAATGTCTGTATCATAATATCTTGTCTCAGATGTCCAAGAAGTTTCCTAAACATTATGGTATTTGAATCTAGAAGCTGAATGTTTTCATTATTATAAAAATATAATCAGTATTGTTTTATTCCCAATTTAGATATAGTATATGATAGAGTTAAAAAGCCGGAATTTTGACACCTTTTAAATTTGTGAATATGAGTATCTGAATATAAAACAATATCATCCTTCTAAGTACATTAAATATGTGACTAGAAAGGAAATGGCAACCCACTCCGGTAGTCTTGCCTGGGAAATCCCATGGATGGAGAAGCGTGGTAGGCTACAGTCCATGGGGCTATAGTCCATGACATGACTGAGCCACTTCACTTCACATACTAGTATAAATGATGAAATACTTGAAGTCATATGGAAGGTACATAAATCAAAGTTTCATTATTGAAAAGACTCTTTAATAACTCTAAAACTCCTATTTGCAAAACAGCTCTGAGAAAATTCAGAAAGAAAAACCTGTACTTTAAATAGTTGAAAATATGGTATAAATATTGATTTTCCAGGGAAACCACTGATAAATTTGTTTATATAAGTGATTTGAAAATATTAAATTCGTAAGTAATACCAAATAAAATGTTAAATTTCTTTCAAAGCACTATTTTCTGTTAATAAGACAGGGATAATCAATTTTACTTATAAAAATAATTTGAAATAAAATAAATAATATATATTTCAGAAACTAATATTATAAATTAATTTGAATCAGTAGTTACAAAGTTTAAATTAAATAGCTGTAAAACGATTCTGTTAGGTAGAATGCCCCCCCTGCCCAAAGTGTCCATATTCTAACACTGGAATATATGAATCTTTTACATGGAAAAAGGAAATTTACTGATAAGTTAAATTAAGAAATTTGAGTTGGTAAGATTATTCTGGATGACTTGAATGGGCCTTGTATATTCTCAAGGGTCCTTATAGTTGGAAGAGGAAGGCAAGAAGATCAGAGTCAGGGGAGATGTGCCATGGAAGCAGAGAATGGAACAATGCAATTGCTGGCTTGGAAGGTGGAAAAGAAGACATAAGCCAAGGAGTGTAGGCTGCCTCTAAAATGTAAAAGGGGCAGAGAAAAGGGTTTTTCCCCCAGAATATCAAAGCGGAGCACATCATGATGAAACCCTGATTTTGAAGGACAGTGAGATAATTTCTGACTTGTAAACTCACACTATGGTAAGGAATTTATGTTTAAGCCACTAAATTTGTGGTAATTTGTCACACTGGCAATGGGAAACATTGGATTTATGAAGGCAATTAGAGAACAGATAACAGTTGTTTGACAGTTGTCTCAATTTAAAATAGATTCTTGGTTTTCTTTGATATTTAAAGTGGAACTAAGTTTAATTTAACCAGCCTTTAACAGAAACATTCCCTGCATAGAATCTCCTTTGATTTGTATTAAAGATGAAGCTGAAACTCATGGAACATCTGATGTAACTGCAGTAAAATTGGAGGTGATATAGGACATATCTTTTGGGGGGATTTAATTATTTTGTGAGGAAGTAAAATATTTCTGAAATAGTTTTTCCTTTTATTGTTAACAAATTGTTCATGCATTTTAGATTGGGTGGAACATTTTAGAAATATCACTAAACTCATAAAGGAATATTATGAAGAAAACTATGTAGTTAATTTGAAAAGTGTTGGTCAGTACATCAGTGGGCACTGTTAGTGATGATAGGTAAGCTCCTGAAGGTTAGGATTGAAAATTCTTTCAAATAATTACTCAAAATCACAGATAGTCAAGGATTCAAATGGTTTTGTCCAAATTAATCTTTAAACTTGAAGTTTTTGTTTTTAAAATGTCGAGTTTTCAGAAAGTAATACTTGAACTATTACTAGTAAATTAATGTTACTGAATATGGACTATGAGATGGCTAACAGTAGGAGAATGCTTCTACATGTCCCATAGTGTGATAAGAACTGGTGATTTTTCTGATTCAGTAGCCACAATAATTTTATGAGATATTCACTCATAGCACAGTTTGCTACATCATTATGAGATATTTAATACCTCATTAAAAGTCTTGCATATAAACATTTCACAACTTGGTGGGTATGCTTTTATTTTTGAAACTTTCACTTACTGTGGTTTGCTTTATTTTAGTGAAAATATAGTAAAAATGAATATAATTTAATAAGAAAATAATTGTATTTACTACATAAATATGACATAAAAATGAGTAACATATTTTAAATTATTCACATGGAATTTGCTATAAGGTCTTTCAAAGGTTACTTAAGTTAAATATCTAGAAGGATCTAACTCTATACATGACATACTAACTTGCACCAATTTCCCTCACTCTGAAGAATCTGTAGCAGCTTCAGGCATATGGATATAATTTTATTTTGCATAGTATTAACTTTTTTGGTTTATAAATTGTGGCATCATAATTCATGCTATTTTTTTTTTCATTAGTCACCAGTTGGGTAATTGGTGACAATTTTGATTTCTATAGTCCTTTCCTAGTTTTGTCTTTTATTAGAGTTACATCCTATCGTTAGCATTTCTAATCTCTGGTACTTTTAAGTGTTTTAATTCACGTCTCTCTCCTATTCACTTCTTCCTTCCTCCTCCTTTTTCCTTTTCTTTGTACTTTACCATTCTTCCTCCCCTTTCTCCTTCTCATTCATTTTTCTCTCCTCCTTTCTTTTTTCACATATTGCAACTATATTAGAGTCAAGGCTTATATCAAAAGTCTTCATTTGTGCATTACATAAGATTTGTTATAATTGTAACAATGTAGCTAAGGTTAAAAACTTTGTTTTTGATATGAATGTATTCAGCTCCATGTAGAACCAATAATAGTAACTTAATGTTCCTCTCTTGTAATTTCCCCCTTTATATTACATTTCAGATTACCCTTTGCTCCCAAGTGGTTTCTGTAAGATATTTCACTGATAATAAGGCCACTATCATTCAAAGTGTGTGAGGAAAGAAAAGCAATGACAAGATTGCCCTGATACCTTAAGATTCTGGAGGGAAATTAAATTTCTCTATGATATTCTTTGCTACTGGTTGCTAACAGTGCCTAGCTATGGCTCCTCATAAAGTCCAGTGTTCCCACTATTATAAGCTTTCAATAGAAACTGCAGTTCTTGTAAAACTGTACTTTTATCTCCCCAGATTTATAGTAATTTAAATTTTAGGTTTCATTCTTTAAAAGGGTTTATAAACTGAGTCAAGGACAATTCCAGCTTTAAACAAGTAATTGCTGAGCTCCTTAGTACACAAAAATGCTTCTCAAAGATTATTATTCAAATGGATAGATTGTGTGTATACCTGTAGTTATTTAGTATTTAGCAGCCCTTTTTCACTAGCCTTCTTTTTTGGAGCTGACTATTTTCACTAAGCTGGTTCTCTGGGCATCATGCCCAGCTTGGATTAATGTTTGTTTATTACAATTTACATTATCCAGGATAGTGTTTTTAGTTAGTGCCTTAGAAATGATTATAATTAAGGAGCAAGGAATACATTTATTAAGCACATAATTACACTAGGTCATCAAAGTGTTTTTTACCCATCAATACAAATAATCAGTTTATAAATAATGTATTTTGTGATTTTATAACCTGGGAAGCTTTTTGTCTTTAAGCATTTTAGACTGTTTCATGTCTATGTGGATTAACTTTCTCTGCCTTTCATTTTAAGAGAAAACATGTATCAGTATCCCTTACTATTTCACACTTTTAAATGTCAAAGGAGAATGTGAGCTTTAACTGACATGTACCTCAGATAAAAGAAGGTGATTAGATGGATGTAAGCTAAAATGAGATGACTAAATACCATGTTAGTAAGATTTGTCAATAAAACAGAAAATACACTGGGTGTTCTAGAAGAAAAGGATATAACACAGGTAATTATAAACACATCATTTACTAAGAAGAGAGAGAACAGAATAGGAATAACCATGCCTGATTTTTAGAAAGTCAGGAGAAATGGAGGAGGAAATTGCAACAAAAATTTTATGTATAAGTCATAAATGAAAATGATAAATTTGTAATGCATATTTCTCACCTTCAGGAGTATGTCTATTTCCAAGATACTGCTGCTTAAGAGTTAAAGCAGTCGTAACTAGAGGAGACTGTAATCTAGAACTGCACTGTTATTTCACTTCGAGAGGAAGAAAAAAAAAAAAACCTAATGAGTATAGGCAGCCACTTAAGGGGTGAATTCTTAATGTTAAATTTGAAAGAGTTATCAAGAACTACAAGATAAAAGGACAGACAAAATCCTGAGACATATGATATTAACAAGTAAATTACTTACTATAAGGGCTTTGATAATTTGTATACTAAAGAATACAAATAAAGGGGATGGTAAATCACTTCGATGTTCTTGCCTTGAGAACACCATGAACAGTATGAAGAGGCAAAAAGATACAACAATGAAAGATGAACTCCCCAGGTCAGTAGGTGCCCAGTATACTACTGGAGAACAATGGAGAAATAACTTCAGAAAAATGAAAAGATGGAGCCAAACTGAAAACGACTCCCAGATGTGGATGTGACTGGTGAGAAGTAAAGCCTGATGCTGTAAAGAACAATACTGCATAGGAACCTGTAGGTCCATGAATCAAGGTAAACTGAAAGTGGTCAGACAGGAGAAGGCAAGAGTGAATATTGACATTTTAGGAATAAGTGAACTAAAATGGACTGGAATGGGTGAATTTAATTCAGATGACCATTATACCTACTACTGTGGGCAAGATTCCCTTAGAAGAAATGGAGTAGCCCTCATAGTCAACAGGAGTCCAAAATGCAGTATTTGGGTGCAATCTCAAAAATGACAGAATGATCTCTGTTCATTTCCAAGACAAACCACTCAATATCACAGTAATCCAAGTCTATGCACCAATCAGTAATGCTGAAGAAGCTGAAGTTGAACAGGTCTATGAAGACCTACAAGACCTTCTAAAACTAATGCCCCAAAAGATGTCCTTTTCATCATAGGGGACTGGAATGTAAAAGAAGGAAATCAAGAGATACCTGGAGTAACAGGTATATTTGACCTTGGAGTACAAAATGAAGCAGGGCAAAGGCTTACATGGACATCACCAGATGTTTGATACCAAAATCAGATTGATTATATTCTTTGCAGCCAAAGAAAGAGAAGATTTATACAGTCAGGAAAAAGAAGACTGGGAGCTGACTGTGGCCCACATCATGAACTCCTTATTGCCAAATTAAGACTTAAATTGAAGAAAGTAGGGAAACCACTAGACCATTCAGATATGACCTCAATCAAATCCCTATAATAATATAGTGGAAGTGAATAACAGTTTCAAGGGATTAGATCTTATAGACACAGTGCCTGAAAAACTATGGATGGAGGTTTGTGACACTGCACAGGAGAAAGTGATCAAGACCATTCACAAGAAAAAGAAACACAAAAAGGCAAAATGGTTGTCTGAGGAGGCCTTACAAATAGCTGAGAAAAGAAGAGAAGTGAAATGAAAAAGAGAAAAGGAAAGATATACCTATTTGGATGCAGAGTTCCAAAGAATAGCAAGTAGATATGAGATTTTCTCAAAGATCAGTGCAAAGAAATAGATGAAAACAACAGAATGGGAAAAACTAGAGGTCTCTTCAAGTAAATTAGAGATATCAAGGGAACTTTTATGTAAAGATGGGCATGGTAAAGACAGAAATGGTACGGGCCTAACAGAAGCAGAAGATATTAAGAAGAAGTGACAAGAATACACAGAAGAAGTATACAAAAAAGATCTTCATGAACCAGATAGCCATGATGGTGTGATCACTCACCTGGAGCCAGACATTCTGGAATACAAAATCAAGTGGGCCTTAGGAAAGATCATTACAAACAAAGCTAGTGGAGGTGATGGAATTCCAGTTGAATTATTTCAAATTCTAAAAAATGATATTGTGAAAATGCTGCACATAATATGCCAGAAAATTTGGAAAACTCAGCAGTGGCCACAGAACTGGAAAAGGTCAGTTTTCATTCCAGTCCCAAAGAAGGACCTACCTCACGATTGCACTCATCTCACACACTAGCAAAATAAACTCAAATTTTTCTAAGTCAGGCTCCAACAGTACATGAACTGTGAGCTTCCAGATGTTCAAGCTGGTTTTAGGAAAGGCAGGGAAACCGGAGATCAAACTACCAACATCCGTTGGATCATAGAAAAAGCAAGAGAATTCCATAAAAAAAAATCTATTTCTGCATTATTGACTATGCCAAAGCCTTTGACTATGTGGATCACAACAAACTCTGGAAAATTCTTCAAGAGATGGGCATACGAGACCACCTGACCTGCCTCCTGAGAAATCTGTATGCAGGTCAAGAGGAAACAGAACCAAACTTGGAACAATGGACTGGTTTCCAAATTGAGAAAGGATTACAACAAGGCTGTATTGTCACCGTGTGTATTTAATTTATATGCAGAGTACATCATGCAAAATGCCAGACTGGATGAAGCATAAGTTGGAATCAAGACTGCCGGGAGAAATATCAATAACCTCAGATATGCAGAGGACACCATTCTTATGGCAGAAAGTGAAGAGAAACTAAAGAGCATCTTCATGAAATTGAAAGAGGAGAGTGAAACAGCTGGCTTAAAATTCAGCATTCAGAAAACCAAGATCATGGATTCCAGTCCCATCACTTCATGGCAAATAGATGGGGAAACAATGGAAACAGTAACAGACTGTATTTTCTTGGGCTCCATAATCACTGCAGTTGGTGACTGCATCCATGAAATTAAAAAGCACTTGCTCCTTGGAAAAAAGAGCTATGACAAACCTAGACAGCATATTAAAAAGCAGAGACATTACTCTTTGCTGACAAAGGCTCCCTCTAGTCAAAGCTATGGTTTTTTCAGTAGTCATTTATGGATGTGGGAGTTGGACTGTAAAGAAAGCTGAGCACCAGAGAATTGATACTTTGAACTGTGGTGTTGGAGAAAACTCTTGAGATTCCCTTGAACTGCAAGGAAATCAAACCAGTCAATCTTAAAGGAAATCAGTCATGAGTATTCATTGGAAGGACTGCTGCTGTAGCTGTAACTCCAATACTTTGGTCACCTAATATGACAAACTGACTCACTGGAAATGACTCTGATGCTGGGAAAGATTGAAAGGAATGATGGAGGATGAGATGGTTGGATGGCATCACCGACTCAATGGACACGAGTTTGAGCAAGCTCCGGGAGTTGGTGATGGACAGGGAAGACTGGTGTGCTGCAGTCCATGGGATCGCAGAGAGTCAGGCACTACTGTATGATTTAATGAACTGTACTGATACTAAAGAAAAACAAGAACCCAGGTGACTTGTGAAAAATTACTCTGGGATGAAAGAAAAAGCATGGAAAAGTAAAGTGCAGACAATACAAGAAATGTAGATACAAAAATAGTTTTATATATGCAGGTTTTTTGGCTTCAGTTTAATTTTTGTTTATTATTGGAATATAGTTGATTTACAATATTATGTTAGTTTCAGATGTATAGCAAAGTAACTCAGTTATAAAGAAACATATTCCATTCTTTTTCAGATTCTATTACCACATAGGTTATTAAAGAATAATAAGTAGTATTCCCTGTGGTGTACAGCAGGTCCCTATTAATTATCTATTTTATATATCAGATCAGATCAGATCAGTCACTCAGTCATGTCCGACTCTTTGCGACCCCATGAATTGCAGCACGCCAGGCCTCCCTTGTCAATCACCACTCCCGGAGTTCACTGAGATTCACGTCCATCCAGTCAGTGATGCCATCCAGCCATCTCATCCTCTGTCGTCCCCTTCTCCTCCTGCCCCCAATCCCTCCCAGCATCAGGGTCTTTTCCAATGAGTCAACTCTTCGCATGAGGTGGCCAAAGTACTGGAGTTTCAGCTTTAGCATCATTCCTTCCAAAGAAATCCCAGGGCTGATCTCCTTCAGAATGGACTGGTTGGATCTCCTTGCAGTCCAAGGGCTTCTCAAGAGTCTTCTCCAACACGACAGTTCAAAAGCATCAATTCTTCGGCACTCAGCCTTCTTCACAGTCCAACTCTCACATCCATACATGACCACAGGATAAACCATAGCCTTGACTAGATGAACCTTTGTTGGCAAAGTAATGTCTCTGTTTTTGAATATGCTATCTATATATAGTACTGTGCATATTTTCATCTCAAATCCCTAATTTATCCTTTCTCCCATCTTTGCTAACCGTAAGTTTGTTTTTGAAGTCTCTTTTGTCAACTCAGTTGGTCAAGAGTCTGCCTCTAATGAAGGAGACCCAGGTTTGATCTCTGGGTCACTGGGAGAAAGAAATGGCAACCCACTCCAGTATTTCTGCCTAGGAAATCCCATGGACAGAGGTGCCTGGCAGGCTACAGTCCATGGGGTTGCAAGAGTGGGACATGACTTAGCAACTAAAACCTACCTCATCTGTATCTTTTTTTTTTTAGATTTCATATATAAGTGATACCATATGATATTTGCCTTTCTCAGTTTGATTTATGTAGTATGATATATGTAGTATGATAATCTCTCGATCCATTCATGTTGCTGTAAATAGTTTTAGTTCTTTGTTTTGGCTAAGTTTATATTTATCTTCATTTTTATTTTTATTATTCTAGGAAGTGAATCCAAAAAGTGTTCTACCTATGTTTGTATTTACGAGTTTTATAGTGTATGGTCTTACATTTAGGTCTTTAATCCATTTTGAGATAATTTTTATATATGATGTTAGAGAATGCTCTACTTTTTTTTCTTTTACATGTAGCTGGCCAATTTTCCCAGCACCACTTATTGAAGAGGCTGTCTTTTTTCCATCGTATATTTTTGCTTCCTTATCATAGATTAGTTGACCATAGATGTGTGGGTTTATTTCTGGACTTTCTAGCTTGTTCTATTGTTCTATCTTTATACATTTCTGTTTTTGTGCCAGTGTCATACTGCTTTGATGACTGTATTCTTTGTAGTACAGTTTGAAGTAAGGAGCCTGATTCCTCCAGCTCCATTTCCTTTCTAAGGATTGCTTTTGCTACTCAGGGTCTTCTGTGTTTACATATAAATTAAAAAAAATTCTAGTTCTGTGAAACATGTCACTGAATTTGTTAAGGATTGCATTGAATCTGTAGAGGATTTTAGGTAGTAGAATAATTTTTACAGTATTGATTCTTCTAATCCAACAATAGTATATATTTGTTTCATCGTTGATCTTTTATCACAATGTTATAGTTTTCTGAATACAGGTCTTTTGCCTACTTAGGTAGGTTTATTTCTAGATATTTTACACTTTTTTGATGTAATGGTAAATGGGATTGTTTAATTTCTCTTTCTTATTTTTTGTTGTTAGTGTATAAAAATGCAAGAGATTTCTGTGTATTAATGTTGTATCCTGCCACTTAACCAAATTCACTGATGAGCTCTAGTAGTTTCCTGATAGCATCTATAGTATTTTCTATGTATAGTATCATATCATCTGAAAACAGTGACAATTCTACTTATTTTTCAATTTGGATACTTTTTAAATTTGGCTTTGATTTAAAAGAGACACACAATAAGAACAGGTAAAAAAAAAAAGTATAATATATATATTAATATGCAGTAATTTAAAAATTTACCTAGAACACGTTATTTTCTTTTGAAATTCTCAATATTAAAACATTTTTTACAAAACATTCAATAGTCATTTTTCTATAATCATTTTCTAATAGTCTATCAACATGAAAAATTATTAATATATTCTATGGGATATACAAGTATGCTAATTTATGTATAAATTAAATATACTGTTATCTAATTCCTCTGGTTACTTGGTTATACTTTGGGTATTTTTATCTGGTTTTAATAGCTATATATAAATTTCTAGCTAGGTTTTTATGTCATATTTGTTTTGCCTTTTTAAAATTGTAGTATTTGTTGTTGTTCAGTTACTCAGTTGTGTCTGACTCTTTGCAACCTCATGGACTGAGGCACTCAGGTTGTTTTCCACTGTCTCCCAAAGTTTGCTCAAATTTAGGTCCATTGAGTCAGTGATGCCATCCAACCATTTCATCCTCTGTTTCACCCTTCTCTTCCTGCCTTCAATTTTTCCCAGCATCAGGCTCTTTTCCAAAGCATCAGCCCTTCGCATCAGGTGGCCAAAGTACTGGAGCTTCAGCATCAGTCCTTCGAATGAAAATTCAGGGTTAATTTCCTTTAGGATTGACTGGTTTGATCTCCTTGCAGTCCAAGGGACTCTCAAGAGTCTTCTCCAGCACTACAGTTCAAAAGCGTCAATTCTGTGGTACCCAGCCTTCTTTATGGTCCAACTCTCACACCCATACATGAAAGCAATTACTATGAAAGTGAAAGTCGCTTAATTGTTCTTTGCAACCCCATGGACTATACTGTCCATGGAATTCTCTAGGCCAGAATACTGGAGTTGGTATACTGTCCATGGAATTCTCTAGGCCAGAATACTGGAGTTGGTATTTCTTCTCCAGGGGATCTTCCTAACCCAGGGATCAAACTCAGGTCTCCCTCCTTGCAGGAGGATTCTTTACCAGTTGAGACACCAGGGAAGCCCAAGAATATTGGAGTGGGTGCCAATCCCTTCTCCAGCATGACTACTGAAAAAATCATAGCTTTGACTATACAGACCTTTTTTGGCAAAGTGATGTCTATATAGCTTTTCTTCCAAGGAGCAAGCATCCTTTAATTTTGTGGCTGCAGTCACCATCCACAGTGATTTTGAAGCCCAATAAAATAAAGTCTGTCACTGTTTCCATTGTTTCCCCATTTATTTGCCATGAGGGCTTCCATGGTAGCACAGACAATACAGAATGCGGGAGACCTGGGTTCAATCCCTGTATTGGAAAGAGCCCGTGGAGGAGGACATGGGAACCCACTCCAGTATTTTTGCATGGAGAATCCCCATGGACAGAGGAGCCTGGCAAGCTACAGTCCATAGGGTTGCAAAAAGTTGGACATGACTGAGCAACTAAGCACATACATTTGCCATGAAGTGATGGGAATGGATGCCATGACCTTAGTTTCTTGAATGTTGAGTCTATTAATATATTAATTTCTACAATTAATTTTAAGTGCATATTTATTTTCTCATATTCTAGTTACCTTAGCATACATTTTCACTTTACCGAACCTATCTTCTAAAATTATCTTTCCATCCTAGCTTCATCATATTGTCATCTTGAAATCTGTGTTTATATCAACAGCAGCATAAATCAGGGTGTCTCTCATTCTCCTATCTCTAATGATCATATTCTAGATTTTTTCCTGCTAACATCCTTCAGTACTTCAACTCCACTAATATTTGTACTTTACCAAGACTTAAAATTCAGTTATTCTACCACTTTTCATTCTTTCTTTCCCCTTTTACATCTCCTATTTTATAGCCAACCTATTATAATCTCTCCCATGTATATATCTTCAGCTCTTTTGACTATTTTTTTTTTCCTGGAAATTTAGCCTTTGGTAAATTCTGAACCTTGTCTATTTCATATCTGTGCCTCCACAATTGATTTTAACTAGAGAAAGGCATCCCTGCTGGGTATCCTCCCTTTAAATTCATGACCAGTACCAGTTCTTATTTATCTAGCAGAATATCATGGTTATATTTAGAATAACTGAAATCTCAGATGTATTTGCTTGCTGTTCTCCATTCTTGTACCTTGTTTCCTCATGAATTCATGACTTTCTCTGCAGTTTTGAGCAGACACAGATGATTCTAATATTCTTTGTATACAAGACAAGACTCTTTCTTCCTTTTGGGTACCTTGCTTCACACAATGTACTTATTCAAACTCCCACATACAACTTACACATTAAAATATTAGGTGGCATTTACCTTCCTTCCTTTGTTTCTCTTCTTTATTATTTCCTCAATGAGTTTCTTGAAAGGTTTCCTGAAATTCCCTTCTCAACTCCTAAATTTTGCTAAGTTAGTTGTGCACTTATTAAAATCTTACTTTTAATTCTGACATATCTCTAAGTTCATCTATGTCTGTATCTATCTTGTAAGCTGTAGAGACAGAGATATGTATATCAAGATTCATTTATCACCATGCTTTGTTCTCTTCATTTCTTTTGATGTCATTTGTTGTTTGATTAGCTATTTGAGAAATATATGCTTCAGATCAGATTCTTGGGTGACAGAAGATCTGAATATTTGTCTATAATAGTTTTCTGTATTTCTCTCTAGTGGAATAACAAAACCTTGGCTTCCCTGGTGGTTCAGACAGTAAAAGCGTCTGCCCGCAATGTGGGAGACCCAGGTTTGATCCATGGGTGAGGAAGATCCCCTGCAGAAGGAAATGGCAACCCACTCCAGTACTTTTGCCTGGTAAATTCCATGGATGGAGGAGCCTGGTAGGCTACAGTCCATGGGGTCGCAAAGAGTCGGACACGACTGAGTGACTTCACTTTTCACTATATCTTAGTTATAGAAGTGATTTCCTTCGACTTCACTTCCCAGTGTTGCAGGTGGAAGTCTAATGATAAAAGAAACCTTTTACTTTGCTGAAAATCTCTACATTCTCTCTGGAAACATATGATTTACACTTCATGCTTAAAGTTCAAAAAATTTTCACAAAAATGCCCAGGTATATCTTTTCTTATTAATCTATCTTGAAACTTAGTGAGCCTTTCAATGCATACTTAGGTCTTTCCATAGATGATTACAATATTCTTATGTTTGTTTACTTTTTATCTCTCATAATTTGTTTCTGTCTGTTCTCTTGGAAAAACATATGTTCTTATTTTTTTTTCTGGTTTCTTTTTCTTTCTTTCTTTTTTTAAAGAATAAACTGACTTAAAAACATGGCATCAGGATGAACTTCTATAAGTCAATTCCAATTTTACAAGTGACAACATGTACCATCTCTAAGGGCCCTCCCTGAGGGGAAAGGAGTATGACAATTTGAAAGATTTGCCAGTTGCACTAGTGAGTTCTGACATTGCTGCTTTTGTTGATTCTCAGCAGTGGGTGACTGTCCCATATTGTCAGACGTTGTGCTTCAGTGAACACTTACAGTGAGCTGAATGGCTGATACTCTAAGGTGATCCTAAACAAGTTACACTCTATAGCATTTCTTCTTTCTGCTGAAGTCTAGTCCAGTACACCTAATCACATCCAAAACATACATTATTAGAAAGAAATAGCCACTATATTTTTGGAAAATGGATAGTTCCAGGATTTATTGGTGGCCAGTTGATAGATGGATTATTAGAGATTTTTGTAAATATGACATTTTAAAAATGACTATTACATATAGAGTACGTATATGTAATAGTCATATTACAAAGAAAGAAATCATTACATAACTAAAATGTTAAAATGCCAAGAATCTATTTTTAAACAAATTCCAAACTAGTAATACAGATGCTTTGATGACACTGACATATTATTAATGCTGAGAAAACTTGTGCATAGGTGTACAATAAATCAGAGTCTGAACAATGAGAATAATATAAAACCTGACACTGCACATGAATGTCTCAGACATGTTTGAAATACATATTTCTGATTTCAGAAAATCCATCAAATCTGTGTAGTATTCACATTTTAATTTTTTTAGGGCCTTCTTAAGGCAAGAGGTGAAAATAATACAATATCATTAGCAACTATTTTAAAATAGTTTTTAAAATTACGTAACAAATAATCATTAGGTAAATTTTTCAGAAAACTATTCAAATGTATTTCATTCCATTTAACACTATTTAAGAAATAAATTTAAGAAGTTTTGGGGCACATATTTTCAAAAAGTATCTAGCTATTTTTTCAAGAAAATACTTTCCCATCTCTACTATTCATGAGCAAAGAATATCGATGATGTTATCATAGTTTATCTTATTAAATATTACCAAAGAATTTTTCATAAAATATTTCAATTAATGTGGGAAAATATATTATGAAAGATATTATATAGAGCAAATAAAAAATGGAAACACTTTATTAGAAGTATTAGAACTATGAACAAATTTGATGTTTTCAAACTAATTTCTGCCTTTTAATAAACTATAAGCTATTTTCTAGAAAACTATTACTCATGTATCTTCTTAATTTTAGGGAAGTAAATATTTAAAGGCACATAATGTAGACAATTTCACAATATGCCTCTCAAATGTTTTATACTTAAATTTGATTACTGACTCTAAAGCTAAATCTAATCAGAAAATGTTTTTATACATATAATTAAACTGATAATTTATTTCAAATTAGATTCAGGCTGATAATCCATCTTGTTTAGTTATACATTTAGCTGATATTTATTCTATTTTACATATTCTTTGTGTATCTACTGGAGCACTTAAGACGTTGCTTGTTGTTTTAGTCATTAAGTCATGTCCAACTCTTTTGTGACCCCATGGACTGTAGCCCGCCAGCCTCCTCTGTCTATGGGATTTCCCAGGCAAGAATAGTGGAGTGAGTTGCCATTTTTTTCTTCAGGGAATCTTCCCTACCCAGGGATGAAACCTGCATCTCCTGCATTGACAGCTGGATTATTTACCACTGAGGCACCTGGGAAGCCCAAGATGTTGTTCAGGGTGCTAATATTTAACATTGAGTAAGTGTCCTTATTTCAAATATTGAAAGATGATGCTGTGAAAGTGCTGCACTCAATATGCCAGCAAATTTGGAAAACTCAGCAGTGGCCACAGGACTGGAAAAGGTCAGTTTTCATTCCAATCCCAAAGAAAGGCAATGCCAAAGAATGCTCAAACTATGGCACAACTGCACTCGTCTCACACGCTAGTGAAGTAATGCTCAAAATTCCCCAAGCCAGGCTTCAGCAATACGTGAACCATGAACTTCCAGATGTTCAAGCTGGTTTTAGAAAAGGCAGAGGAACCAGCGATCAAATTGCCAACATCTGCTGGATCATGGAAAAAGCGAGAGAGTTCCAGAAAAATAGCTATTTCTGCTTTGTTGACTATGCCAAAGCCTTTGACTGTGTGGATCACAATAAACTGTGGAAAATTCTGAAAGAGATGGGAATCCCAGACCACCTGACCTGCTTCTTGAGAAACCTATATGCAGGTCCGGAAGCAACAGTTAGAACTGGACATGGAACAACAGACTGGTTCCAAATAGGAAAAGGAGTACGTCAAGGCCGTACATTGTCACCTTGCCTATTTAACTTCTATGCAGAGTACATCATGAGAAACGCTGGGCTGGAAGAAGCACAAGCTGGAATCAAGATTGCCGGGAGAAATATCAATAACCTCAGATATGCAGATAACACCACCCTTATGGCAGAAAGTGAAGAGCAACTAAAAAGCCTCTTGATGAAAATGAAAGAAGAGAGTGAAAAAGTTAGCTTAAAGCTCAAAATTCAGAAAACGAAGATCATGGCCTCTGGTCCCATCACTTCATGGGAAATAGATGGGGAAACAGTGTCAGACTTTATTATTTTGCGCTCCAAAATCACTGCAGATGGTTACTGCAGCCATGAAATTAAAAGACACTTACTCTTTGGAAGGAATGTTATGACCAACATAGATAGCATATTCAAAAGCAGAGACACTACTTTGCCAATGAAGGTTTGTCTAGTCAAGGCTCTGGTTTTTCCAGTGGTCATGTATGGATGTGAGAGTTGGACTGTGAAGAAAGCTGAGTGCCAAAGAATTGATGCTTTTGAACTATGGTGTTGGAGAAGACTCTTGAGAGTCCCTTGGACTGCAAGGAGATCCAACCAGTCCATTCTAAAGGAGATCAGCCCTGGGTGTTGTTTGGAAGGAACGATCCTAAAGTTGAAACTCCAGTACTTTGGACACCTCATGAGAAGAGTTGACTTATTGGATAAGCCTCTGATTCTGGGAGAGATTGGGGGCAGGAGGAGGAGGAGACAACAGGGGATGAGATGGCTGGATGGCATCACTGACTCAATGGACATGAGTCTGAGTGAACTCCGGGAGATGGTGATGGACAGGGAGGCCTGGCATGCTGCGATTCATGGAGTCGCAAAGAGTTGGACACGACTGAGTGACTGAACTGAAATGAACTGAAGTGCCCTTATTCCTATTTGGGCAGCTGAGATTCTTTGATATGAAGAATTACTCTAATTTGGTCTCAATCACATCTGATAAACCCCGATATTGTTTTAATATCACCTATATTGGCTTTGCAGAGAAGGCAATGGCACCCCACTCCAGTACTCTTGCCTGGAAAATCCTATGGACGGAGGAGCCTGGTAGGCTGCAGTCCATGGGATCACTAACAGTTAGACACGACTAAGCGGCTTCACTTTCACTTTTCACTTTCATGCATTGGAGAAGGAAATGGCAACCAACTCCGGTGTTCTTGCCTGGAGAATCCCAGGGACGGGGGAGCCTGGTGGGCTTCCGTCTATGGTGTCGCACAGAGTCGGACACGACTGAAGTGACTTATCAGAGTAGCAGGGAGCATATTGGCTTTGTACATCAGTATTTTAAAATACACAAACTATTGCCTACAACAAATGTATTGAGTACACGTGTAGTAATATAGATCTTTTCATAAACAAAATGATAAAACAAAAGAACGTTTAAAGCATATTAAAGTTTCTTTTAGGTCCTGAATTAGTTTACTTCAGAGAAACATTTGATCTTCATTAAAACCTTCATTGCTTCTCCTGGCAATCAGATTTCAGTGGTATTCTGCTTTTTAGTTTTTAAAATTCTGCTTACATGCAGAATATAGTTTTATCAGAGGATCCTGTTTAGTGAGTAATAACTTGAAATAAGCAAACTATAAACTACAGTTTTTTGTGTGTGTAGTTTGGAGACAATATGGGGTTTCATAAGAACTCTCTTAATGTCTAATAGTTGTTATGAACATTTCCCTTTTAATCTTTTATATCTAAGGCTATTGGCATTCATGTGTGTGTCTGTGCATGAGTTTAGATATTTCACAAATTAATGGACAAATTTTTGATTAAAATACCTGTAAAGAAATCTCATGTAAGGCAGTTTCTGTTTTTCACCCCGAGAAATATATAAAGGGCTTTCTATCTGAAGAAGACTTTCCTTTACTTCAAAGCAACACTTTTGCCTAAGACTTTATAGAATCACTTAGAAAGCTTCTGAAATCCAAAGAATCATGTTCATATCCCTAATATTTTAATTCAGCAGGTATAAAATCGGCTTGGAAATTTACATTTTCAATAAATCAGAATTAATTCTGTTGTTCAGGAACACATGTGGAAGTAGCTAGAGTATCATCTATAATTTCATTGACTTAATTTTTTATTGATACCTATATTTCTGTTTTGTTTAATGCCTCAAACTCTATATGACCAAGCTTTATCTATTATTCTTATAAAAGTTATAAACTAGATCTTAGAGTCTCTGTACTCTTACCACCTGTCAATTCAGTTCAGTTGTTTAGTCATGTCCGACTCTTTGCGAACCCATGAATCACAGCACGCCAGGCATCCCTGTCCATCACCAACTCCCGGAGTTCACTCAAATTCATTCAGTGTCCATCGAGTCAGTGATGCCATCCAGCCATCTCATCCTCTGTCGTCCCTTTATCCTCCTGCCCCCAATCCCTCCCAGCATCAAGGTCTTTCCAATGAGTAAACTCTTCTCATGGGGTGGCCAAAGTATTGGAGTTTCAGACTCAGCATCAGTCCTTCCAATGAACACCCAGGACTGATCTCCTTTAGAATGGACTGGTTGGATCTCCTTGCAGTCCAAGGGACTCTCAAGAGTCTTCTCCAACACCACAGTTCAAAAGCATCAATTCTTCGACACTCAGCTTTCTTCACAGTCCAATTCTCGCATCCATACATGACCACTGGAAAAACCATAGCCTTGACTAGACGGACCTTTGTTGGCAAAGTAATATCTCTGCTTTTAAATATGCTATCTATGTTGGTCATAACTTTCCTTCCAAAGAGTAAGCGTCTTTTTAATTTCATGGCTGCAATGACCATCTGCAGTGATTTTGGAGCCCCCCCCAAAAATAAAGTCTGACACTGTTTCCACTGTTTCCCCATCTATTTCCCATGAAGTGATGGGACCAGATGTCCTGATCTTAGTTTTCTGAATGTTGAGCTTTAAACCAATTTTTTCACTCTCCTCTGTCACTTTCATCAAGAAGCTTTTTAGTTCCTCTTCATTTTCTGCCATAACGGTGGTGTCAACTGTATCTTCCCTCAAAAGGCATTGACTTTTCTTGCCCAAGTGTATAGATTTCTTCCCCTCATAAGAGATAAGCCTGTGGCTCCACAGGAAAATGTTATTCCTTTCCATAGGTCAATTTTTATACCTACAGATCTTCAATACCTTTCAGAGGAGCTTCAGCCCCTAACTGTCTGCCTATATCATGTCTAAAGGATAAAAATATTTCACTGAAATACCATGCCAGTTACCTAATGTAATGATTATGATCATGTGTTCTGAGGTAGAATGCTTGGATTCAACTTATAGCTCTGCTACTTTATAAACTCAGTGACCTTGGGCAATAACTTTTATGATTTGTGTTTAGAATCTTTCACTCTAAAATGGTCAGGGAAATAGTAATATCCATTCCACGTTTTGAATAATAAATGCTGCATAATATAACATTAAATGTTATGTAAGTTTTTATCACTTATAAAATCTACTGTTTCCCTGGTTAAGCAACAAAATTCTGACATGAGTACTAGTTAATGGTTTAACTCTTCTGGTCTCCATCTAGGATTCTATTTGAAAAAAATTCTTTAACTTAGTACTATATATAAGACAGCAAAAGATTACTGTTGATTTTTTAAGATCCATATTATATAAGACATAATATATAGATAACATAGCATTAACTAAAACCAATCCTCTAATATAATGTATAATTTTTATACCAATTTGCAATTATTTTAGCTAAGAATTCAGTGATTTGTTGGCCAGTATGACCAAGGGAAGATCTCTGGTCCTCATTAAGGCATATTCTTTCCTCATCTTCAAAGAAATATAGATTGTGCATGATCATAACTCTTTCGGGGAAGAAAGAGACTTCTGTGTCCTAGCATTCACTGTGGCAACATATCTCTACTTTGAAATATGTGGATGTCACAATACTTTGAGGAACACTATTTATTATTACCCCAGCATAGAATGTGTATGTGATTTCTATTCCTTTACTTAATGTCCTATATTGTATAGATGATGTTGTGTAAACTCTTTATTCTTTTAAAAATCACATTGAGATATAGATATACTTGATCCAAGTAATGCTTACAGCTACCAGAAGTTGTTTAATATAAAGTTAATCATATTAAATCTTATATATGCTAATTATAGGCTAAAAATCATAAGCCTTAAACTACAACATATTTAGATGGGATCCAAAATTGTGGAAATATACTTCATTTCCTATGTTGTAGCCTTAAGTATAGTATTCATGAAGATGAAGCTCTTCTCTGATGGTCAGGAGGTAAGGGAGAGGTGCTACAAATAATCTGATCTTAAATCATGTGCTAATTAATTTTAAAGATTAATTTTATACTAGAGCCACTCCATTTGAATGAGACAGGTGATTTCTACTCCTCCATATTTATCAAGTGAATAATCAAGGGGACTCAAACAGCAGTGGCAAATTGGAGCTTTTAGTAGTATCCCCACTATAAGTTATAACTTACTCTGTGAGAAAGCAAGCTTGACAAGAAGAGTGACTGATGTGGGTCTACGGTTTAGAGAAATGATAGATGGATATTCCTTAACATATCACATAATATAACAAGATTCTTAGAAATTTTTTAGATTAAAAAAGCACTTTGTGCTGATAGCATTTATACAGGAATAATTAAAATACACCATGTATAAATTATGGCAACCCGCTCCAGTACTCTTGCCTGGAAAATCCCATGGATGAAGGAGCCTGGTAGGCTGCAGTCCATGGGGTCGCAAAGAGTTAGACACGACTGAAGTGACTTAGCAGCATGTATAAATTAATCAAGCTTATCTAGAAATCTTTTTGAAAACACATACTGTTCCAAAATATATCATAGTTTATTTACTCTGCCTTCCTTTTTAATGAAACCTACAATGTGTTTATTTGATCAATAATTTAATGTAGGAGCTTTTCTCATGCCCATTAAAAAAGCACATTCTCATAATTTTTAATAAAGTGATGCTATCAACTGTCCTTTGTAACCACTTTATTTATTTTTCTGTGGCTATGTTGTACTTTAATATCCAGTTACCAGGTGTGTTAATTATACCTTCACTTAGTACACATGGTAAATATTAGATGTTTTTCTGTACATAATCCCATGTTCTACAAGGTAATTTTGTTTGCTGAGGTGATACAATCATTCTACATGCTTTCTTTCATATCCTTTAAAGGGAGCATACTAATGTAAGTTGCTAAAGCACACTTCTTTCCTAAATTTGATAAATAATAATGAAAAATGAGAAAAAATAAAGTTTTCGAGCAGCACACATATTCAGTGGGTATGGACTGTCTGTCATGAAAAAACCAAGTATGTCAATAAATTAAGATATATTTCAGCCTAACAAGAATTATTTGATAAGAATATCTTCTGAAGAGATGTTTTATTATCTCAGAAATATTCAAAACACCCTCATAAAATCTAAAATAAGTGCAAATATTGAAATAAGATGCATGTCATCTGCTAAAATTTTACAAACTGCTAAATATTTTTACAATAATCCAAGATTCTTAAAGCTCACTTGATCTATAATAATTTTCTGCACTTCTTATATATTTATAAAGTTGAGTCATAAAATATTTTACCTTTTATTTGAGAAATGGCTGGAGCATTTTCTTTGAAACAATAGGTTACTGCCTAATTATTTCAGATTTGTGAATATAAGTTTGTTATACAATATGTAAACATTAAGCTATATCTATATATTTATCATTTTCTTGGGGTATTATGGAAATCCATATCTGAACTACACTATAATAGCTCAATTTGTCTTTGATGTAGGTTACTGGGAGAAAGGGAAAAGGAGAGGTAAAGTGAGGGAAGACAAAGTGAAGAGAAAGATACATGGTGTTCTAAGTAAAAAGTAGATTGTGTCATGTCTACTAGTAGAAGCAATGTTAAGCAAAAATTGCATAACTTTCTGGTTACAGGGATTACAAATGAATGGATAATTAACACTTGAAAATCAATTAATAAAGACAATCTTGTGATTATTTAAATAGAAGTAGCTATAGACAGAGACTACCACACAGTATTTGAAACAATAAGATTAATATGTTATTTAAAATGAAGGAAAACTATAATGGTTAAACACAGCCTTTTAAGACAGAGTAGATTTTTTATTTTTTATGAATATTTTGGTTGAACAATTGTTCTGAGGCTGGTTGTATTGTGGCAGGAGGAAACTGATGTTAGCCCAGGGAGAGTTGTTTGATGAGACTTTTATTGATTTACTAGTTTCAGAAGGTGATTCATAGAAAATAATCCACTATTGATTGGTTTACCTTCAAACTTAGAACTGTTCAACTTCAGCATCTTCATCATTACTGGTTGGGGCATAGATTTGGATTTCTGTGATACTGAATGCTTTTCCCTGAAAATGGACAGATATCAATTCTGTTGTTTTTGAGATTGCACCCAAATCCTGCATTTCAATCAATGAATAAGTGAATACAGTCAGTCAATCCTAAAGGAAATCAGTCGTGAATATTCATTGGAAGGACTGATGTTGAAGCTGAAACTCCTATACTTTGGCCACATGATGCGAAGAACTGACCCATTGGAAAAGACCCTGATGCTGGGGAAGATTGAAGGCAGGAGAGAAGGGAATGACAGAGGATAAGATGGTCAGATGGCATCACCTACTTGATGGACAAAAGTTTGAGCAAGTTCTTGGACTTGGTGATGGACAGGGAAGCCTGGCGTGCTTCAGTCCATAGGGTCGCAAAGAGTAGGACACAACTGAGCAACTGAACTGAACTGAAATGCATTTCGAACTCTTTTGTTGACTATGAGGGCTACTCCATTTCTTCTAAGGGATCCTTGCCCATAGTAGTAGATGTAATGGTCTTCTGAATTAAATTCACCCATTCCCAATTAGTTCACTGATTCCTAAAATGCCTATGTTCACTCTTGTCATCTCCTGTTGGACCACTTCCAATGAACCTTGATTCATGGACCTAACATTCCAAGTTCTTATGCAACATTATTATTTACAGCATCGGATCCTACTTCCATCACTTAGTAAAATATTACTAAGAGAAGTTAAAGATCTAGATAAGTAGAGACATATTCCATGTCCATGAAATAGAAAACTCAATATTGTTAAGATAAAATTCTGCCAGTTGACTATATATGTTCAATGAAATCTCTATCAAAATATCAGCAGCTTCTTTTTAAGACAAAATTGATAGACTTACACTGCCCAATTTCAAAACTTAATGATGAAATGTAAAATTACAATAATCAACACTGTGTGATGTTGGCATAACAATAGATGTAGATATATGCAACAGAATTGAGAAGCTAGAAATATATCCTTAGAATATAATCAACTGATTTTGGACAAAGTATGACTATGTGTACAAATCCCTTAGAAGAAATGGATTAGCCCTCATAGTCAACAAAAAATTCTGAAATGCAGTACCTGGGTGCAACCTCAAAAACAAAAGAATGGTCTCGTTTTGTTTCCAAGGCAAATCATTCAATATTGCAGTGATTCAAGTCTTTGCCCTAACCACTAAGGCCAAAGAAGATGAAGTTGAATGGTTCTATGGAGACCTACAAGACCTTCTAGAACTAACATTAAAAAAAAAAAAAAAAAAGATTTCCTTTTCATCATAGGATACTGGAATATAAAAGTAGGAACTCAAGAAATACCTTGAATAGCAAGCAAGTTTGGCCTTGGAGCACAAAATGAAGCACAGCAAAGGTTAATAGTTTTGTCAAGAGAACCTGCTGGTCATAGCAAACACTCTTGTCCAACAGTACAAGAGACAGCTCTACACATGGACATCAACAGATGGTCAGTACTGAAATCAGACTGAGTCTTTTCTTTGAAGCTAAAGATTGAGAAGCTCTATATATCCAGTAAAAAATATGATCTGGAGCTGACTGTGGCTCAGATCATGAGCTCCTTATTGCAAAATACATGCTTAAATTGAAGAAAGTAGGGAAAACCACCAGGATTCTGAGGTGGCACTACTGGTAAAGAACCAGTTTGGCAATGCAAGAAAGTATTAGATTTGGGTACGATCCCTGGGTTGGGAAGATACCCTGGAGGAGGGCATGGTAGCCCACTGAGGGATTCTTGGCTGGAAAATCACATAGACAGAGGAGACTGGTGGGCTACACTCCATAGGGTCACAAACAATCACACACAACTGAAGCGATTTAGCATGCACGCAGGGAAAACCACTAGGCCATTCAGGTATGACTTAAATCAAATCCCATATGATTATACAATGGAGGTGGTGAATAGATTCATGGGAATAAATTTGGTAGATAGAGTGCCTGAAAAACTATGGACAGGGTTTCATAACATTGTATAGGAGTCAGTGACCAAAACCATTTCAAAGAAAAAGAAGTGCAAGAAGGCAAAGTGGTTGTCTGAGGAGGAGTTACAAATAGCTGAGAGAAAAAGAAGCAAAAGACATAAGGAGAAAGGGAAGGATATGATATATCCAACTGAATGCACTGAGAGTGGAAGTGTTAGTAGCTCAGTTACGGCTGACCCTAGCAATTCTAAGGACTGTAGCCTGCCGGGATCCTTGGTCCATGGAATTCTCCAGGCAAGAATACTGGAGTGGGTTGCCATTCCCTTCTCCAGAGTATCTTCCCTATCCAGGGTTCAAACTTGATTCTACTGCATTGAAGGCTGATTCTTTACTGTCTGAGCCAACAGGAAAGCCCAACCAAATGCACAGTTCCAGAGAATAGAAAGAAGAGAAAAGAAATCCTTCTTAAGTAAACAATTTAAAGAGATAGAGGAAAATGATAGAATGGAAAAATACTTTTCTTCAAGAAAATTGGCGATACTGAGGGAAAATTTCATACAAAGATGAGCACAATAAAAGACAGAAATGGCAAGAATCTAACAGAAGCAGAAGATATTAAGAAGACGTGGTAAGAATACACAGAACTATACAAAAAAGATCTTCATGACCCAGATAACTATGATGGTGTAATCACTCATCCAGAACCAGGCAACCTGGAGTGTGAAATCAAGTGGGCCTTAGGAAGCATTACTAGGGACAAAGCTAGTGGAGGTGAAGGAATTCCAGGTGAGTTATATAAAATTCTAAAAGATGTTTATGTTAAAGTGCTGCACTCAATATGTTAGCAGAGTTGGAATACTCAGCAATGGCCACAGGAATGGAAAAAGTCAGTTTTCAATCTAATCCCAAAGAACAATGCTAAAGAATGTTCAAATTACCATACGACTGTGCTCATTTCACATGCTAGCAAGGCAATGGTCACAATCATTCAAGCTAGGCTTCACCAGTATGTGAACTGTGAACATCCAGATATATATAAAAGTTGGATTTAAAAAGGCAAAGGAAAGAAAAAGTAAAGAAAGTGTAGTCACTCAGTCATGTCTGACTCTTTACAACCCCAGAGACTGTAGCCCAGCATGCTCCTCTGTCCATGGGATTCTCCAGTCAAAAATACAGAAAAGGGTTGCCATTCCCTTCTCCATGTGATCTTCCCAACCCAGAGGCTGAAGCAGGGTCTCCAACATTGCAACAGATTCTTTACCATCTGAGCCACCATCTTTAGGGAAGCCTAAAAAAGGCAGAGGAATCAGAGATCAAATTGCCAACATACATTGGATCAAAGAAAAAGCAAGGGAATTCCAGAAAAACATCTACTTCTGTTTCATTGACTATGCTAAATCCTTTGACTGTGTGGATCACAACAAACTGTGGAAAATTCTTAAAGAGAAGGGAATACCAGACCAACCATCTGTCTCCTGAGAAACCTGTAGGCAGGTCAAGAAGCAACAGTTAGGACCAGACATGGAACAATGGACTGGTTCAAAACTGGAAAAGGAGTACGTAAAGGCTGTATATTGTCACCCTGCTTAATTTCTATGCAGGGTACATCATGCAAAATGCAAGGTTGGATGAATCGTGAGGTGCAATCAAGATTGCTGGAAGAAATATCAACGGCTTCAGACATGCAAATAATACCATAATGCAAAATGCTGGGCTGGATGAAGCACAAGCTGGAATCAAGATTGTCAAGAGAAATATCAATAACCTCAGATATGCAGATGACACCACCCTTAAGGCAGAATGCAAAGAATAACTAAAAGGCCTCTTGATGGAGGTGAAAGAGAATAGTTAAAAAGTGGGCTTAAAACTCAATATTCAAAAAATGAAGATCATGGCATCTGGTCCCATCACTTCATGGCAAATAGATGGGGAAACAATGGAAACAGTGAGACTATTTTCTTGGGCTCCAAAATCACTGCAGATGGCGACTGGCAATACCTTGATCCTTAAATGAAGCTATATATGTAAATTATCTGAACCTTGATAAAATATCTCTATGTAGTAGCCTAAACTTTAAATACCTAGGCAAAAATCTTGGTAAACTTGGGGTGGGTATTAAGTGGGTAAACTTGGGATGGAATGCAAGAAGCATGAACAACAATAGAAGAGAAATAACCCATTAGTCTTCTAGTCATTGAAAGGGATATTAATAAGATGAAAATCCAAGTCATGGAGAACAATATAACAACAATTATAAGAATAGAAAACAGCAGATGATATACGTTCACATTAACATTGAGAAGATTGATATTCTTATGAAAGCTACCATTTGCCATTACATCAGAACAAGTGTTGTTATGATAAACTTTGCCTGCCTTTTTGCAACAGTAGCAGCAGCATAATATAGATCACTTTCTACTCTTTCATTCTTTTGAGTTTATTTTATTACCTGTTGTTAATACAGGGGATAGAATTATGGACTTCAAGCACTGGAGTCCTCTTGGTAAGGGTCAAGCAAGACAACAGATTTTAAAATTAGCACTATGAAAACATAAAGCAGAAAAGTTTTTATCTTCCGTAAAAACGGAATATTGGATTTTATTTTTGGTCTTAAAATTATCTAATCATCTTTAACAATGTACTGTGTGAATATGAACATATTCTTTTTCTTTCTTCCTGTAGTCTCGATTATGTACTGGGTAGTTAAATATAATCACTTTCTCCTATAAGATGAAAATATATTCTGTGAGCAGAATCACTTTGCTTCTGTATTATATTCCTTCATCCACAAATAAAGTGATATTATACTTTGAAAAAAATTGAATTCTTAATTCTGCCTGTGTTTACAAACACTGATCATCAGCTACACAGTTCCATCATTGACAAAGAACATTAATTCTGGTATATCAATGTATAAAGACAGAAACCATAATTTCCCACTGAGATCAAACAGAAAAATGTCAATTATGAGAGATTAGATGAAAACAATACCCACAATATTTAGAAAGATATTCACATGCTATGATCTTTCACCTAAGATGATAATGTTGTGTTGTATGTGAAAGCAGACCTAACCTCTGGATTTGTTAAAGTTTTTTCAAATGTTTACAATAAAATCAAAGTAGTATATTATATAATATCTGTGAATTTGTACAGAAAGGAGCATCAGTTCAGTTCACTCGCTCAGTAGTGTCTGACTCTGTGACCCCATGAACCGCAGTACACCAGGCCTCCCTGTCCATCACCAACTCCTGGAGTTTACCCAAACTCATGTCCATTGAGTAGGTGATGCCATCCAACCATCTCATTCTCTGTCATCCCCTTCTCCTCTTGCCTTCAATCTTTCCCAACATCAGGGTCTTTTCAAATGAGTCAGCTGTTTGCACCAGGTGGCCAAAATATTGGAGTTTCAGAAAGGAGCATAGAAAATTATTATTTATAGGTCCATCATCTTCTAAGTGCATCACCTTTACACAGTCTTCGATATTGAATAACTTTCATCTTCTGCATGAGGTTCAATGATGAGATATGAAAGTTCTGTTGGGATAGTACAGTATTAATGATCATTGTACCCTCTCCAGTGTTCTTGCCTGGAGAATCCCAGGGACGGGGGAGCCTGGTGGGCTGCTGTCTATGGGGTCGCACAGAGTCGGACACGACTGCAGTGACTTAGCAGCAGCAGCAGTGCTTATTTGCTGGCATACTCTGCTCATTATTGTTCAGACAATAATGGTAGACAAAGGAATAACACTCTTGCTCAAATTCTATTACAACTATTTACTGCTATAAAAAATGGTCTAGTCAATTCCTAGTAGAAAATAATTACAAGATTTGAAGTCATTTGATCCTGTTTAAAGCTGAAGTTCCAATATTTTGGCCACCTGATGCAAAACTGACTCATTAGAAAAGACTCTGATGCTGGGAAAGTTTGAAGACGGGAGGAGAAGGGGATGACAGTGGATGAGATGGTTGAATGGCATCACTGACTCAGATGGACATGAGTTTCAGCAGGCTCTGAGATTGGTGATGGACAGGGAGGCCTGGTGTGCTGCAGTCCATGGGGTCACAGAGTCAGACTTGACTGATATAGACTGAAGTGAACTGAAGTGAAAGCTCACGAAGGCTAAAGAAATCAAAATGTTTAAGGATAGTAATAATGATATGTCCATATTTGAGGAAGACAGTTTACAAAGTTTTCAAAAACAATAAAATTAATTAAAAGAACTTCTTATTGATAAACAGGAATGTTCAGTATTGCTTGGTTAGAAATCTGTCAGTGAAAATTTCAAAAAGAAACTTGGAAATACCCTAGGGTATTGGGTAAAATTTTACTCATCACATGCCCAAGTAGTCTCAAGACATAATTAGGAGCTTCTAGCTGGATGTTAAGGGTAGGGAAATCAACTGGGAAATGGGTTACAGACATGCATACGTGCTTATGAGAAAACATATCTTAACAATATGTTACTCCAAAGTGGGGGTAATCCTATGGACTTTCTATCTTACAGCTAGTATGCAAAATATTGGGCAGACTTAGTGGATCTGGAGAAATGAAAACTTAAGAGTTTGGCTAACCCTAGATAATATCTTAAGTGGGAGAGATATTTGATGGATCTCTATATAAGTTAGCATTTTGGTTATTCATGTTGGTCAAATAACTGGCTTACATTTCCTAATTAGTATGTAGTATTTGACATGAACATTTCATCAACCGATGTAATGGTCAGTGTAACCTATGCAATGTATCAACTTGGCTAAGCTATAATCTCTGGCTGTTCAATCAAAGAGTAATCTAGGTTTTGATGTGAAGATACTCTGCTGATGTGATTAACCTTCACAGTCAGTTGACTTTAAGGGAGATTATCCTAGGTAATCTGGATGGGTCCAATTAGATTAGTTCAAAAATCTTAAACAGCAGACTGAGGATTCCCTGCAAAAGAAATTCCGCCCTGTGGATAGGTCCCTGTATGATGTTCCTGATGTTGTGTTCTACAGAATTTACATTTACCTCGCCTGTTCTCACATTTGCATGTATCAGGCCCTTTCAATGATTCTCTTAACATGTATCTCTTATGAATCTGTTTCTCTCATTGATCTCTGATTCAATTTGGAAAACAATAATTTTAAACAAAAGGTCATATGTATTATTTGAAATTACCCACTTTCTGTTTGCAACAGAAAAAAAATCATTTTAATAAGATTAATTCACCATGTTTAACAAAGTTTGGTAGAGTTATAAATATGATTTTGATCAACTATGTCATGTGGTCCATGCAATGCAAGGTAAATAAAAACCATGCCCTCAAAGATTTGTGTGAAAATATGTTTATGAATAGCTAAACTGCAAGGTAGGAAGTGGGAAGCACCATAAAACCTAGGCAGGTAATTGCTGTGAGAACTTTGGTGAAGAAGATATTACTTTTGGCTGAGGGAATTTGATTGTTCCTTCAAGTTATGTAATAGAATTTCATCTCTATTCAGGCTCAACCTTTGACTTCAGTGTTGAAACAAGCCATAGTGGTATATTATTGTGTAGTCCGCTATATGGGGACACTTAACAGAGACCACCTGTTCACTTCCCATGAACCAAGGTTATTCCATAATGATTTTGTGTCACGATTGATATAAACCACATTTGAAAGAGTCTGAAAGGTGAAAGGCTCACTAGCAAAATCCATGAATCTTGTAAAAGACTTCCTTTTACGGAACAGGATTTTTCAGTATTTCTAACATAACTTAGAAATGAGAGACAGTATAGAAGTTCAAATGTCACTAATAACTTTCATTTTCTGCATCTTGAGAGGGAAGAAAATAGATTTAACCTGGTCTACACTTGGGATTTGGGTTTTCCTGCATAAGATTCATTATTATAATAAATGGGTTGCTAGAATATATGTGAGGAAATCATTAAGATATTCCTTATCCAATGTTGTACTGCAATTTTAGCATGATGGATTTGTGATATTTTACACGTAAATAAATAAAATGCAAAATTGTCTTCTCTACTCCAGAACATATAAAAATAAACACAATAATTTAAAAGGCCTATAAAATTTAGAAACTCAATATGAATACTGAAACAGTGCTAAAAACAAAACAAAGTACTTGAAAATCACCTATTTACTTTCCATAAGCATGCATATTTAATATGCACTGACACATTTCTTAGTTTAAAGAATGATATCTAAATTGACATTGTATTAATTATTCACTGAAGATCCTTTCTAAATGTCAGCTTTTCTTGATTATTTCATATTTTCATAGATTTAGAAGTTAAACTTTCTGTAGCAAGAACTTTTCTACTTATCACTACTGGTGTTTTAATTGGAAGAAATATACTAGCATTGAGAAAACTGGGTTCTCCTTATGTAGGCTTTGTCATTAAAATTGTCATATGATCTCAAGCAATATCTGGGCCTCAATTTTCTCAGTTTGTTTGACTTACATGAACTAGTTTATTGTTTGATGTTTCAGTCTGTTATCTTTTTTGTATGCTTCTTGATTCATAGAATAATGAAGTATACGCCCACTGAGAAACAGAATTTAAAATGGGATTATCTTATACATATGAATAACAATGAATTTGTGACCTACAAACTGCACTCTCTCCCTGCCTCAAGCTTCTTTGTAACTCAGCCAAATTTTCATAACAAAAACAATATTTTCATAATATATCACTTAAATATATCATTCCCATGTTAAAATATCTTCCATGGCCTTTTGTTATCTATCAATCAAATGAGGTCTAGGCCAAAACTTTAGCAAAACTTACCAAATCACTTGCCAAATCACTGATCTACAGATACAGATATAATTGAAAGTCCTGATTTTGAATCCTTTTTAACACTCACTAGATATATGGCTCAATAAGGACAGAGGAGACTGTCAGGCTATGGTCCATGGGGTCACAAAGAATAGAACATGAATTTACAACTAAACAACAATAACAACAAAATAGTGAGAATAACATTATATATTCCATAGGATGATAGGGAAAATAAATAATATATTTGAAAATTTCTTGGAACTATGTTTATTACTTTATAAGCATTAAAAATATACCACCCATTACTAGTTGTATTCCTAAGGACTTTCTGATTCTTACACACATTACTGTTTTATATCTCAATCTTTTCTAGTACTATCAATCTTACAAGACCAATTCAATGTCAATTCCTTCAATAATAATTCCAAATATTCAATAAATATTTATGATGGAGTATGCTTCATCTCTTATAAATAAATGAGAGGTATTTATAATCTTTCAGTAAACCTCACAACTAAAAACAATATTCAGTAAATTAATTAGATATGCATGATATTCAAAAGGACAGAACAGAAAGAAAAAATAAGCCTGTGTTTGGGAATCACAGAAAAGAATGTTTAAGTTGAACTTTGACAAGTAAATGACTTGAACATGTTCAAGTTATTAGAGCTTTCCAAGTGGAGAGAAACTCACATGATCATTCCAGAAATAAGGAATGGCTTATGAAAAGGACAGAGAATAGTTGGCAAGATTAGTTGAATAAAACTACAACTAAATGTGATTTACTTGACTTTCTTAATTATCTTCTTGCACTTACTAACTAGGTGAATCTAACCATTGTGTTATTTTTTTTACATCTTTAAAATGGAAGTAATAATAGTTCAAATATAATAGATTTTCTAAGGACTAAATGAGTTAATATCAAAAAAGTGATTACATCAGTGATTTTAGGTAGCCTTTAATAAGGCAGGAAAGGAGACCCATTATAAGGGATCCTGATCAAAAACGGTCTTTTACATCTTACAAGGTAAATTGGATTTTATCATTGAACCTTGGAAAGTCATGGAATTCTTTGGGACAAGGAAGTGGAGGATATTTCCAAGTAAGAAAGATAAATCTGTAAAAGATAATCACCGAGATAGTCCTCAATGATTCTATTTCCAAGTTTTCATGTTCTTATTTTATCTCCTCTCTCCTTTATATCAGAACTGATTTCCATGATTAAGAGATACTGGCACAATGATGAGATGTGTCTTCTAAGGTTAAGTCCTAAAAGGCATTATTGTGGTCTCTTAGAATCCTCATCCTGGCTGATGTGAGCTTCCATTTGAAAAGGAAACCAGAACATGCATAAGAACAGTCCAAATGGTTCCTGCCAACAACTAATTAGAAATGGAAACAAGCAACCCACATCCATGTTAGTAAGCCATCTTGGGAAGAGTTACTTCTTCAGCTTTATTCAGACTATCAGACAGCTACAGCACTGGTTGATAGCCTAAGAGCAATCCCATAGTGAGAGCCAGTTAATCTAAGCTGTTGTCAAGTTCTTACTGTAAAAAAAAACTATGAAATAACCTTCACTGTTTCAGATACTTTGTAACAGAGTATGAGTTAATTAAAGAAAATGTTCAAGAAATTTTCACTGATATGTGTGTTTTCACTCATTTACCAGAACAATGAGCATTGTTTTAGAATATAATTTACCTTTCCTGGTTATAAGTTAAGAACTGCTAATACATGTGATTAGGATACCATGCATACAGTAAGCACTCAATGAATAAATGAATTAGTACATTTGAATCATCATATAAGAATTACAATGATGAATATTTCAATGAATTAAAGGAAAATCTAAGTATGAAACATAGTATATAGTCAAAATACCGGTCAATTTTGCTAAACTCACAAAAAATATTGAACATTTGATAGTAGGATCCAAATTATATTAGTATGCTAAAACAATTTTAATTTGTCTACATTTTAAGTTTTCTTTTATTGTCTGGGGAAAATACTAATCATTGTTTTTTCATTTCTTTGAGAAACAACAGTTGTCATTGGTTTCTTGCTTTGAAAATAAAAGAAAGATATTGTGTATTGCAATGACACTGCAGATAGATATTGCAGAGTAAACTGCCCTACTTAAAAGTCATCAAATTGCAGAAACCATATGGATGTTATCATGAGATGATTGTGGTAATAAGCAATGGATGCAAAACAGCAAGGAGGCCTAGATGAGAATGAGATGTAGAATATGGGATGCAACCAATATAAGATAAACAAGACTGAATATGTCTTACACAGTAACTGAGTAATGTTAAGTCCTGTATATAAAATATATCTCCATGTGAATGAGAACATTTCAAAATAGCAAATCCTGACTAAGAAAACTATACATTGAAGGTTATTTTAAAAAGACATGAAGTTTTGCGTTTCTAAAATTAATCAATCCTCTTCAATCCCAGTGGCATGATTAGGGCTCATGTTGTGATCTTCTGTTTCTCCCCTATGTGTGTTCTATGTTGCAACTGACTGCATTATTAACAGTCCTCAAGTGTATCCAAATTCTTTTATAGAATACTGAAACCATCAAATAATAGAAGTTATTTTCAAATTCAGATACAAAATACACATAAATAGCCCATATGTAGTTCCTTAGAACCAATTTCAATAGATTTAAAAACACTGAAATCACAGAGTATGCTATCTCCCACAATGAAATAAAGCTAGAGGTGGATAAAACAAGAATAAACATACCAAAATAATTTAAACACATACTTCAAAATAGCTCACAAGACAAACTATCAAAAAGAAAATTTTATATATGGCAAACATAAAACAGCAAAGCTTGTAGGCTCCAGTTAAACTGATGTTTAAAAAGAAATTAATATTTAAAATATATCTACATATGATAACTACTGCATGTTTCTCTTTCTTCATTTTAGATACCACAAATGCTAAGAAAAGTAGATATAGTCAATTTTTGTTAAAAAAACAAAAAACAAAAACAAAAACAAGAGCTGATTATTCCCAAGAAAACCTGATCTAGAAAACAAAATTTTCAAGATCAAAAAAATAAATAAATAAAATTCACCAGGTAGTGAATCAGATCAGATCAGATCAGTCGCTCAGTCGTGTCCGACTCTTTGTGACCCCATGAATCACAGCATTCCAGGCCTCCCTGTCCATCACCAACTCCCAGAGTTCACTCAGACTCATCCTTCGAGTCAGTGATGCCATCCAGCCATCTCATCCTCTGTCGTCCCCTTCTCCTCTTGCCCTCAATCCCTCCCAGCATCAGAGTCTTTTCCAATGAGTCAACTCTTCACATGAGGTGGCCAAAGTACTGGAGTTTCAGCTTTAGCATCATTCCTTCCAAAGAAATCCCAGGGCTGATCTCCTTCACAATCGACTGGTTGGCTCTCCTTGCAGTCCAAGGGACTCTCAAGAGTCTTCTCCAACACCACAGTCCAAAAGCATCAATTCTTCGGCACTCAGCCTTCTTCACTCCAACTCTCACATCCACACATGACCACAGGAAAAATCATAGCCTTGACTAGACGGACCTTTGTTGGCAAAGTAATGTCTCTGCTTTTGAATATGCTATCTAGGTTGGTCATAACTTTCCATCCAAGGAGTAAGCATCTTTTAATTTCATGGCTGCAGTCACCATCTGCAGTGATGTTGGAGCCCCCCAAAATAAAGTCTCACATTGTTTCCACTGTTTCCCCATCTATTTCCCATGAAGTGATGGGACCAGATGCCATGATCTTTGTTTTCTGAATGTTGAGCTTTAAGCCAACTTTTTCACTCTCCTCTTTCACTTTCATCAGGAGGCTTTTTAGTTCCTCTTCTCTTTCTGCCATAAGGGTGGTGTCATCTGCATATCTGAGGTTATTGATATTTCTCCCGGCAATCTTGATTCCAGTTTGTGTTTCTTCCAGTCCAGCGTTTCTCATGATGTACTCTGCATATAAGTTAAATAAACAGGGTGACAATATACAGCCTTGATGTACTCCTTTTCCTATTTGGAACCAGTCAGTTGGTTCCTATTTGGAACCAGGTCACGTGGTCTTGTATTCCCATCTTTCAGAATTTCCCACAATTTATTGTGATCCACACAGTCAAAGGCTTTGGCATAGTCAATAAGGCAGAAATAGATGTTTTTCTGAAACTCTCTAGCTTTTCCAATGATCCAGCAGATGTTGGGTGAAGGCAATGGCAACCCACTCCAGTACTCTTGCCTGGAAAATCCCATAGGCGGAGGAGCCTGGTAGGCTGCAGTCCATGGGGTTGTGAAGAGTCGGACACGACTGGGTGACTTCACTTTCACTTTTAACTTTCATGCATTGGAGAAGGAAATGGCAACCCACTCCAGTGTTCTTGCCTGGAGAATCCCAGGGATGGGGGAGCCTGGTGGGCTGCTGTCTATGGGGTCGCACAGAGTTGGACACGACTGAAGCGACTTAGCAGCAGCAGCAGCAGATGTTGGCAATTTGATCTCTGGTTCCTCTGCCTTTTCTAAAACCAGCTTGAATATCTGGAAGTTCATGGTTCACGTTTTTCTCAGTTCAAATTAAAATCACAATAGGATATACACACACATTGACCAAAAATGCTACAACTAAAGAAATACATGTTTATTGAGAATATGCAGTAACTGGGTTTTCATTTATTATAGTGTAATTGTAAAATTGCACAATTAAGTTGGAAATGATTTGGTAATATTTGATGATAACCATATACTTTCCCTATAATGCAGTAATTCTATTTTAAATTTTTATAAGAAAAATGTGCACTTATGCTTATAAAATTGTGCCATTTTTCCAACAGTATTTGTTCACTTCATGTCTGTGTCACATTTTGTTAATTCTCAAAACATTTCAAGGGGCTCCCCTGGTGGCTCAGATGATAAATAATCTGCTGGCAATGCAGGAGACCTGAGTTCGATTCCTGGGTTGGGAAGATATCCTGGAGTAGGAAATGGCAATCCACTCTAGTATTCTTGCCTGAAGAATCCCATGGACAGAAGAGCATCGTAGGCTAAAGTCCATGGGGTTGCAAAGAGTCAGACACCACTGAGTGAATTTCACTTCTGTGATCAATGATCTTTGATATTACTATTGTAAGAAAATTATGACTTCCTGAAGTCTCAGAAAATGGTTAGTGTGTTTTTTTTTCTTTTTTTTAGCAATAAAGTATTTTTGAGGTTAGTTTTTTGTTTATCAATAAAATATTTCTGAGGTATATACATTTTTAAAATTATAATGTTACTTCATACTTAATAGACCAGTATACACATAACTTTTATATGACAAAAAATTGGGGAAGTCAAAAATTTATGTGACTCACTTTATTATGACATTTGCTTTGCTGCAGTGGTCTGGAATCACACATGCAGTATATCCAAAGTACACCTATATTTGTACTAATTCTAATTCCATCATCAAGGTCTCATGATCTAATTATCTCCCCAAAGTCGTATTTCCAAATATGACATTGGGGATTAGTTTTCAACATTTGAATTCAAATGTGACAAAAATATTCAATCCACTCAAACACTGTAAATATAATTAGTTTTGGGTTTTACAGACCCTTAGTACAGCCCAGCCCCTGTTTCTATATTTCAGTAATGTACTCAAGCTTTGCTCAGCCTTCAAAAATAAAAACCTCCAGGTTTCTGGTTCAGTCTGGTAATGAATGAAATCCTGAACCTACTTTCAGCTATGTATGGAAACATGTCTTCTAAAAAGAATCTAAAAACTAGCTTAGCAACTCCTTCATATCAGGCAAATGAGAAAAAAAAAAATCAGGTAGGAAAGGCTGAGATACAATGCTATCATAAACCCGACCCTTGGTGAAGTGACCCACAATTAATTCAGTTCAGTTCAGTCAATCAGTCATGTCCGACTCTTTGTGACCCCATGAACCTCACAACACCAAGCCTCCCTGTCCATCACCAGCTCCTGGAGTTCACCCAAACCCATGTCCATTGAGTCAGTGATGCCATCCAACCATCTCATCCTCTGTTGTACCCCTCTCCTCCTGCCCTCAATCTTTCCCAGCATCAGGGTCTTTTCCAATGAGTCAGCTCTTCGCATCAGGTGGCCAAATTATTGGAGCTTCAGCTTCAAGATCAGTCCTTCCAATGAATATTCAGGACTGATTTCCTTTAGGATGGACTGGTTGGATCTCCTTGCAGTCTAAGGGACTCTCGAGTCTTCTCCAACACCACAGTTCAAAAGCATCAATTCTTCGGCACTCAGCCTTCTTCACTCCAACTCTCACATCCACACATGACCACAGGAAAAATCATAGCCTTGACTAGACGGACCTTTGTTGGCAAAGTAATGTCTCTGCTTTTGAATATGCTATCTAGGTTGGTCATAACTTTCCTTCCAAGGAGTAAGCATCTTTTAATTTCATGGCTGCAGTCACCATCTGCAGTGATGTTGGAGCCCCCCAAAATAAAGTCTCACATTGTTTCCACTGTTTCCCCATCTATTTCCCATGAAGTGATGGGACCAGATGCCATGATCTTTGTTTTCTGAATGTTGAGCTTTAAGCCAACTTTTTCACTCTCCTCTTTCACTTTCATCAGGAGGCTTTTTAGTTCCTCTTCTCTTTCTGCCATAAGGGTGGTGTCATCTGCATATCTGAGGTTATTGATATTTCTCCCGGCAATCTTGATTCCAGTTTGTGTTTCTTCCAGTCCAGCGTTTCTCATGATGTACTCTGCATATAAGTTAAATAAACAGGGTGACAATATACAGCCTTGATGTACTCCTTTTCCTATTTGGAACCAGTCAGTTGGTTCCTATTTGGAACCAGGTCACGTGGTCTTGTATTCCCATCTTTCAGAATTTCCCACAATTTATTGTGATCCACACAGTCAAAGGCTTTGGCATAGTCAATAAGGCAGAAATAGATGTTTTTCTGAAACTCTCTAGCTTTTCCAATGATCCAGCAGATGTTGGGTGAAGGCAATGGCAACCCACTCCAGTACTCTTGCCTGGAAAATCCCATAGGCGGAGGAGCCTGGTAGGCTGCAGTCCATGGGGTTGTGAAGAGTCGGACACGACTGGGTGACTTCACTTTCACTTTTAACTTTCATGCATTGGAGAAGGAAATGGCAACCCACTCCAGTGTTCTTGCCTGGAGAATCCCAGGGATGGGGGAGCCTGGTGGGCTGCTGTCTATGGGGTCGCACAGAGTTGGACATGACTGAAGCGACTTAGCAGCAGCAGCAGCAGATGTTGGCAATTTGATCTCTGGTTCCTCTGCCTTTTCTAAAACCAGCTTGAATATCTGGAAGTTCATGGTTCACGTTTTTCTCAGTTCAAATTAAAATCACAATAGGATATACACACACATTGACCAAAAATGCTACAACTAAAGAAATACATGTTTATTGAGAATATGCAGTAACTGGGTTTTCATTTATTATAGTGTAATTGTAAAATTGCACAATTAAGTTGGAAATGATTTGGTAATATTTGATGATAACCATATACTTTCCCTATAATGCAGTAATTCTATTTTAAATTTTTATAAGAAAAATGTGCACTTATGCTTATAAAATTGTGCCATTTTTCCAACAGTATTTGTTCACTTCATGTCTGTGTCACATTTTGTTAATTCTCAAAACATTTCAAGGGGCTCCCCTGGTGGCTCAGATGATAAATAATCTGCTGGCAATGCAGGAGACCTGAGTTCGATTCCTGGGTTGGGAAGATATCCTGGAGTAGGAAATGGCAATCCACTCTAGTATTCTTGCCTGAAGAATCCCATGGACAGAAGAGCATCGTAGGCTAAAGTCCATGGGGTTGCAAAGAGTCAGACACCACTGAGTGAATTTCACTTCTGTGATCAATGATCTTTGATATTACTATTGTAAGAAAATTATGACTTCCTGAAGTCTCAGAAAATGGTTAGTGTGTTTTTTTTTTCTTTTTTTTAGCAATAAAGTATTTTTGAGGTTAGTTTTTTGTTTATCAATAAAATATTTCTGAGGTATATACATTTTTAAAATTATAATGTTACTTCATACTTAATAGACCAGTATACACATAACTTTTATATGACAAAAAATTGGGGAAGTCAAAAATTTATGTGACTCACTTTATTATGACATTTGCTTTGCTGCAGTGGTCTGGAATCACACATGCAGTATATCCAAAGTACACCTATATTTGTACTAATTCTAATTCCATCATCAAGGTCTCATGATCTAATTATCTCCCCAAAGTCGTATTTCCAAATATGACATTGGGGATTAGTTTTCAACATTTGAATTCAAATGTGACAAAAATATTCAATCCACTCAAACACTGTAAATATAATTAGTTTTGGGTTTTACAGACCCTTAGTACAGCCCAGCCCCTGTTTCTATATTTCAGTAATGTACTCAAGCTTTGCTCAGCCTTCAAAAATAAAAACCTCCAGGTTTCTGGTTCAGTCTGGTAATGAATGAAATCCTGAACCTACTTTCAGCTATGTATGGAAACATGTCTTCTAAAAAGAATCTAAAAACTAGCTTAGCAACTCCTTCATATCAGGCAAATGAGAAAAAAAAAAATCAGGTAGGAAAGGCTGAGATACAATGCTATCATAAACCCGACCCTTGGTGAAGTGACCCACAATTAATTCAGTTCAGTTCAGTCAATCAGTCATGTCCGACTCTTTGTGACCCCATGAACCTCACAACACCAAGCCTCCCTGTCCATCACCAGCTCCTGGAGTTCACCCAAACCCATGTCCATTGAGTCAGTGATGCCATCCAACCATCTCATCCTCTGTTGTACCCCTCTCCTCCTGCCCTCAATCTTTCCCAGCATCAGGGTCTTTTCCAATGAGTCAGCTCTTCGCATCAGGTGGCCAAATTATTGGAGCTTCAGCTTCAAGATCAGTCCTTCCAATGAATATTCAGGACTGATTTCCTTTAGGATGGACTGGTTGGATCTCCTTGCAGTCTAAGGGACTCTCGAGTCTTCTACAGCACCACAGTTCAAAAACATCAATTCTTCTGCACTCAGCTTTCTTTATAGTCCAACTCTCACATCCATACATGACTACTGGTAAAACCATAGCCTTGACTAGATGGACCTTTGTTGGTAAAGTAATGTCTCTGCTTTTTAATATGCTGTCTAGGTTGGTCATAATTTTCCTTCCAAGGAGTAAGCATCTTTTAATTTTATGGCTGCAGTCACCATCTGAAGTGATTTTGGAGCCCCCCCAAAATAAAGTCAGCCACTGTTTCCATTGTTTCCCCACCTATTTTCCATGAAGTGATGGGACCAGATGCCATGATCTTAGTTTTCTGAATGTTGAGCTTTAAGCCAACTTTTCCACTCTCCTCTTTCACTTTCATTAAGAGGCTCTTTAGTTCTTCTTCACTTTCTGCCATAAGGGTGGTGTCATCTGCATATCTGAGGTTATTTATATCTCTCCTGGCAATCTTGATTCCAGCTTGTGCCTCTTCTAGCTTAGCATTTCTCATGATGTACTCTGCATAGAAGTTAAATAAGCAGGGTGACAATATACAGCCTTGACGTACACCCACAATTAGAAAAGAACTCAAAATCTGGAGCTTCTCCTTGAGGAGTGAACTATAGTTTCCAAATATAGTTTGAAACTACAGTTCTGGCTCCTCAACTTTTAAGATGTGAACTTGAGAGATGAGCCCCAAAATCACATATCTTTGAAAGCCAATGGGGTTCACATCGATAAGGGCATAGTAAACTAAGAAACAGTTCTTAAAGGGCATGCATGCCAGTACTCGCTTAGCCCTGGGACCAGAACTGAGACAACAGATTGCCAGGAACCAAGACATTAGGTGAAAGAGGTTATTTTTTGTCTTAAGGTGTGGGCCTGAAGGATGGACATCAAATTTAATACACCTCTAGGGGCCTCCTGGGGTATTTTATGCAAATAGAGGCTGGTGCTCACCATCTTTGGTGTGTTCTTCCTCTGCCTCACTTCAGCTGGTAGGTACTACCTTTGTGATCTTCTCTGCCACACTCCAGCTCACTTATATCTCTCAGACAGATGCTCTTCCCTCCTCTGGTCCAGTAATTTTTGTGGCTGCCATTCAGGGACACCTCTAGGTTACCTTGCTCTGGTGAACACAAAGGCTAACATTCAACAGTCACATTGGACTATAATAAAGCTTAGAGATATACTTCATAAACAGCCACACCTTCAGGGCAGAGCAAAGAAAATCTTCCAGAAGCCAAGTCCTTCTGTGAAAGAGGGCTATTAGCTTACCTTCATAGCTGTGATCTCAGAGGCAGGGTTCTAATTAATCACATATCTAACAGTTTACTGCAATCTTTCCAGAGAACTTGGAGAGTAGACACTAACTTCATGCTTTCCTGTTGCTGCACTCCAGAGTGCCAGTATCTTCTAGAGATGAGGTTTTACATGTCTTGTGCCCCTGATTTTATGCATGGTGGCAAGGATTTTGATCCTTCCCCAATAAGGGATGCCCCTTGATTTCCTGGCTCTGGTGACCAGGGAATCTTGTGATTTGGATCCCATGAGATTTTCACAATTGGAGAGAAAGTTCTCAAGAGGCTACCATGCAAAGCCATTTCACAGATAGGAGACTGATACATTCTTTAATTTTATGTGAAACAAGCCTGTTTGCTTGTCTAAAAGATTCAACCTGAGAGTCATATATCAGACAAAATATATGTAAAAATAAACTTACATTCATATTCAGATCAGATCAGAACAGATAAGCCGCTCAGTCATGTCCGACTCTTTGCAACCCCATGAATCGCAGCATGCAAGGCCTCCTTGTCCATCACCAACTCCCAGTGTTCACTAAGACTCACATCCATCGAGTCAGTGATGCCATACAGCCATCTCATCCTCTGTCGTCCCCTTCTCCTCTTGCCCCCAATCCCTCCCAGCATCAGAATCTTTTCCAATGAGTCAACTCTTCGTATGAGGTGGCCAAAGTACTGGAGTTTCAGCTTTAGCATCATTCCTTCCAAAGAAATCCCAGGGCTGATCTCCTTCACAATGGACTGGTTGGATCTCCTTGCAGTCCAAGGGACTCTCAGGAGTCTTTTCCAACACCACAGTTTAAAAGCATCAATTCTTTGGCGCTCAGTCTTCTTCACAGTCCAACTCTCACATCCATACATGACCACAGGAAAAACCATAGCCTTGACTAGACGAACTTTTGTTGGCAAAGTAATGTCTCTGCTTTTGAATATGCTATCTAGGTTGGTCATAAGACAAACTATAAAACAAATCATAAGGGATTTGATTTAGGTCATACCTGAATGGTCTAGTGGTTTTCCCTACTTTCTCCAATTTAAGTCTGAATTTGGTAATAAGGAGCCCATGATCTGAGCCACAGGTAGCTCCTGGTCTTGTTTTTCTTGACTATATAGAGCTTCTCCATCTTTGGCTGCAAAGAATATAATCAATCTGATTTTGGTGTTGACCATCTGGTGATGTCCATGTGTAGAGTCTTCTCTTGCATTGTTGGAAGAGGGTGTTTGCTCTCACCAGTGCATTCTCTTAGCAAAACTCTATTAGGCTTTGCCTTGCTTCATTCTGTACTCCAAGGCCAAATTTGCCTGTTACTCCAGGTGTTTCTTGACTTCCTACTTTTGCATTCCAGTCCCCTATAATGAAAAGAACATCTTTTTGGGGTGTTAGTTCTAAAAGATCTTGTAGGTCTTCATAGAACTGTTCAACTTCAGCTTCTTCAGCGTTACTGGTTGGGGCATAGACTTGGATTACTGTGATATTGAACAGTTTGCTGTGGAAATGAACAGAGATCGTTCTGTCATTTTTGAGATTGCATCCAAGTACTGCATTTCGGACTCTTTTGTTGACCATGATGGCTACTCCATTTCTTCTGAGGGATTCCTGCCTACAGTAGTAGATATAATGGTCATCTGAGTTAAATTCACCCATTCCAATCCATCTGAGTTTGCTGATTCCTAGAATGTCGACATTCACTCTTGCCATCTCTTGTTTGACCACTTCCAATTTGCCTTGATTCATGGACCTGACATTCCAGGTTCCTATACAATATTGCTCTTTACAGCATCAGACCTTGCTTCTATCACCAGTCACATCCACAGCTGGGTATTCTTTTTGCTTTGGCTCCATCCCTTCATTCTTTCTGGAGTTATTTCTCCACTGATCTCCAGTAACAAACTGGGCACCTATTGACCTGGGGAGTTCCTCTTTCAGTATCCTATCATTTTGCCTTTTCATACTGTTCATGGGGTTCTCAAGGCAAGAATACTGAAGTGGTTTGCCATCCCCTTCTCCAGTGGACCACATTCTGTCAGATCTCTCCACTATGACCGCCCCCCCCCACCCCGTCTTGGGTTGCCCCACAGGCATGGCTTAGTTTCATTGAGTTAGACAAGGCTGTGGTCCTAGTGTGATTAGATTGAGTAGTTTTCTCTGAATATGGTTTCAGTGTGTCTGCCCTCTGATGCCCTCTTGCAACACCTACCATCTTACTTGGGTTTCTCTGAACTTGGGCGTGGGGTATCTCTTCACAGCTGCTCCAGCAAAGTGCAGCCACTGCTCCTTACCTTGGACGAGGGGTATCTCCTCATCACCACCCTTCCTGACCTTCAACGTGGGATACCTCCTCTAGGCTCTCCTGTGCCCACGCAGCCACCGCTCCTTGGACATGGTGTTGGTCCTCCCAGTCGCTGGCCCCTGGCCTCGGATGCGGGGTAGCTCCTCTCGGCCGCCACCCCTGACCTCAGACTTGGGTAGCTCTTTTCGGCTTATCCTGCGCCATTGCGCCTAGCACTCTGGGCACTGCCCCTGACCTTGGACATGAGATAACTCCTCTTGGCCGCCCCTCTTTGGGCATGGGGTCCTCCAGCTTCTGCCCCTGACCTCGGATGTGGGGTAGCTCCTCTCGGCCGCACCTAAGTGTCGCAGCCGCCCACGCCTAAGTGCGCCATTCGCAGCCGCCTGCAAGGGGACATTTCATGCAAGATGGGCTCGATAAAGGACAGAAATTGTATGGACCTAACAGAAGCAGAAGATATTAAGAAGAGGTGGCAAGAATACACAGAAGAACTGTACAAAAAAGATCTTCATGACCCAGATAATCACAATGATGTGATCACTGACCTAGAGCCAGACATCCTGGAATGTGAAGTCAAGTGGGCCTTAGAAAGCGTCACTATGAACAAAGCTAGTGGAGGTGATGGAATTCCAGTGGAGCTATTCCAAATCCTGAAAGATGATGCTGTGAAAGTGCTGCACTCAATATGCCAGCAAATTTGGAAAACTTGGCAGTGGCCACAGGACTGGAAAGGGTCAGTTTTCATTCCAATCCCAAAGAAAGGCAATGCCAAAGAATGCTGAAACTACTGCACAATTGCACTCATCTCACATGCTAGTAAAGTAATGCTCAAACTTCTCCAAGCCAGGCTTTAGCAATACATGAACCGTGAACTTTCTGATGTTCAAGCTGATTTTAGAAAAGGCAGAGGAACCAGAGATCAAATTGCCAACATCCGCTGGATCATGGAAAAAGAAAGAGAGTTCCAGAAAAATATCTATTTCTGCTTTATTGACTATGCCAAAGCCTTTGACTGTGTGGATCACAATAAACTGTGGAAAATTCTGAAAGAGATGGGCATACCACACCACCTGACCTGCCTCTTGAGAAATCTGTATATAGGTCAGGAAGCAACAGTTAGAACTGGACATGGAAAAACAGACTGGTTCCAAATAGGAAAGGGAGGACGTCAAGGCTATATATTGTCACCCTGCTTATTTAACTTATATGCAGAGTACATCATGAGAAATGCTGGGCTGGAAGAAGCACAAGCTGGATTCCAGATTGCCGGGAGAAATATCAATAACCTCAGATGTTCAGATGACACCACCCTTATGTCAGAAAGTGAAGAGGAACTAAAAAGCCTCTTGATGAAAGTGAAAGTGGAGAGTGAAAAAGTTGGCTTAAAGCTCAACATTCAGAAAATGAAGACCATGACATCTGGTCCCATCACTTCATGGGAAAACAGTGGAAATTGTGTCAGACTTTATTTTTTGGGGCTCCAAAATAACTGCAGATGGTGACTGCAGCCATAAAATTAAAAGACGTTTATTCCTTGGAAGGAAAGTTATGACCAACCTAGATAGCATATTCAAAAGCAGAGACATTACTTTGCCAACAAAGGTCCGTCTAGTCAAGGCTATGGTTTTTCTAGTGGTCATGTATGGATGTGATATTTGGACTGTGAAGAAAGCTGAGTGCCGAAGAATTGATGCTTTTGAACTGTGGTGTTGGAGAAGACTCTTGAGAGTCCCTTGGACTGCAAGGAGATCCAACCAGTCCATTCTGAAGGAGATCAGCCCTGGGTGTTGTTTGGAAGGAATGATGCTAAAGCTGAAACTCCAGTACTTTGGCCACCTCATGTGAAGAGTTGACTCATTGGAAAAGACTCTGATGCTGGGAGGGATTGGGGGTAGGAGGAGAACAGGACGACAGAGGATGAGATGACTGGATGGCATCACTGACTCGATGGACGTGAGTCTTAGTGAACACTGGAGTTGGTGATGGACAGGGAGGCCTGGCGTGCTGTGATTCATGGGGTCGTAAAGAGTCAGACATGACTGAGCCACTGAACTGAACTGATAAAACAAAGACAATAATAAGAGACAAGAGCATTACATAGTGATAATCAATGCAACTGGAGGCCAGCTATAACAGTTGTAGAGACTTTTGCACTAAACATATGAACACTTAAATATATAAAGGAAGCATTAACAGAATTAAAGGGATCTAAAACTGGGATACAATAATAGTAGGGGATTCTAATACTCCACTTTCATCAATGAATAGATTATTCAAACATAAAATTAATAAGTAAACACTGGCTTTAGTAGATACAGAGAAAGCACTTGACAAAATTCAAGGTATATTTCTAACTAAACCTCACAACAGAGTGGGTATAAAGGGAAAATGCCTCAATATAACAAAGGTAATATACTGACTCTTACTAATGTCAAAATTGTTAGAGAACCACACTAAGCAAAACAGTATGGTATTGGGATAGTTCATACACAGAGATCAATGGAACAGGTCAAAGAGCTGAGAAATCAACCCACACATATGGTTATTTAATTAGGGAGAAGAAGCCAGTAATATATAAAGGGGAAAGGGTAAACTCTTCAATAAATGGTGTTGGGAAAACTGGACAGTCACATGCAAAATGATGCAACTAGACTATTATCTTACACCCTACACAAAATTTAACACAAAGTAGAATAAAGACTAAAGTAGTAAATGAAGCAGGACAAAGGCTAACAGAGCTTTGCTAAGAGAATGGACTTCTCATAGCAAACACTGCCTTCCAACAACACAATAGACAACTGTACACATGGACATCACCAGATGGTCAATACCAAAATCAGATTGATTATATTCTTTGCAGCCAAAGGTGGAGAAGCTATATACAGTCAGCAAAAACAAGACTGGGAGCTGACTAAGGCTCACATCATGAACTCCTTATTGCCAAATTCAGATTTACATTGAAGAAAGGAGGGAAAACCACTGGGCAATTCAGGTATGATCTAAATAAAATCCCTTACAATTATACAGTGGAAGTGACAAATAAATTCAAGGGATTATATCTGACAGAGTGCATGAAGAACTATGGAGAGGTTTGTAACATTGTACAGGAGGTGGTGATCAAAATCATCCCCAAGAAAAATAAATACAAAAAGGCAAAATGATTGTCTGAGGAAGCCTTCCAAATAGCTGAAAAAAGAAAAGAAACAAAAGGTAAAGGAGAAAAGGAGAGATATACCCAGCCAAATACAGAGTTTCAAAGAAGAGCAAAGAGAAATAAGAAAGACTTCTAAGTAAACAATGCAAAGAAAATAGAGGAAAACAATAGAATGGGAAAGACTAGAGATTTCTTCAAGAAAATTAGAGGTACAAAGGGAACATTTCATGCAAAGATGGGCTCGATAAAGGACAGAATTGGATCTAACAGAAGCAGAAGATATTAAGAAGAGGTGGCAAGAATACACAGAAGAACTATACAAAAAAATATCTTAATGATCCAGATAACCATGATGGTATGACCACTCACCTAGAGCCAGACATTTTGGAGTATGAGTCAAGTGGGCCTTAGGAAATATCACTGTGAACAAAGCTAGTGGAGGTGATGAAATTTCAGCTGAGCTATTTCAAAGCCTAAAAGATGATGCTGTGGAAGTGTTGCACTCAATATGCCAGCAAATTTGGAAATTCAGCAGTGGTCACAAGACTGGAAAAAATAAGCTTTCATACCAATCCCAAAGAAAGGCAGTGCAAAGAATGTTCAAACTACTGTACAACTGCACTCATTTCACATGCTAGCAAAGTAATGCTCAACATTCTCCAAGCTAGGCTTCAACAGTAAGTAAACTGAGAACTTCCACATGCTCAAGTTGGCAGAGGAACTAAAGACCAAATTGCCAATATCCACTGCATCATACAGAAAGCAAGATAATTCCATACATGCACATACTTAAAAAAATACTTCTGCTTCACTGACTATGCTAAAGCCTTTGACTGTGTAGATCACAACAAACTGTAGAAAATTCTTCAAGATATGGGAATACTACAACACCTCACCTGCCTCCTGAGCAACCTGTATGCAGGTGAACAAGCAGCAGTTAGAACTGGACATGGAACAATACACTGGTTCCAAACTGGAAAAGGAGTATGTCAAGGCTGTATATTGTCACCCTGCTTATTTATATTATATGCAGAGTACCTCATGCAAAATGCCAGGCTGGATGAAGCACAAATGGGAATCAAGATTACCAGGAGAAATGTCAATACCTCAGTTATGCAGTTGAAACCACCCTTATGCAGAAAGCAAAGAGGAACTAAAGAGCCTCTTGATGAAGGTGAAAGAGCATAGTGAAAAAGCTGGCTTAAAACTCAACATTCATAAAACCAAGATCATGGAATCTGGTCCCATGATTTCATGGAAAATAGATGGGAATAAAATGGAAGTTAGAACTGGACATGGAACTACAGACTGGTTGCAAATAGGTAGAGGAGTACATCAAGGCTGTAAATTGTCACCCTGCTTATTTAACTTCTATGCAGAGTGCATTATGAGAAACGCTGGGCTGGAGGAAGCACAAGCTGGAATCAAGATTGCCGGGAGAAACATCAATAACCTCAGATATGCAGATGACACCACCCTTATGGCAGAAAGTGAAGAAGAACTAAAGAGCCTCTTGATAAAAGTGAAAGAGGAGAGTGAAAAAGTTGGCTAAAAGCTCAACATTCAGAAAACAAAAATCGTGGCATCTGGCCCTGTCACTTCATGGCAAATAGATGGGGAAACAGTGGCTGACTTTATTTTTGGGGGCTCCAAAATCACTTCAGATGGTGACTGCAGCCATGAAATTAAAAGACGCTTACTCCTTGGAAGGAAAGTTAGACAATTTTCCTAGACAGCATATTAAAAAGCAGAGACATTACTTTGTCAACAAAGGTCCATCTAGTCAAGGCTATGGTTTTTTCAGTAGTCATGTACGGATGTGAGAGTTGGACTATAAAGAAAGCTGAGCACTAAAGAATTGATGCTTTTGAACTGTGGTGTTGGAGAATACTCTTGAGAGTCCCTTGGACTGCAAAGAGATCCAACCAGTCCATCCTAAAGGAGATCAGTCCTGGGTGTTCATTGGAAGGACTGATCTTGAAGCTGAAACAATTTGGCCACCTGATGGGAAGAGCTGACTCATTTGTAAAGACCCTGATGCTGGGAAAGATTGAGGGCAGGAAGAGAAGGGGACGACAGGGAATGAGATGGTTGGATGGCATTACTGACTCAATGGACATGGGTTTGGGTGTACTCCGGGAGCTGGTGATGGACAGGGAGGCCTGGCTTGCTGCAGTTCATGGGATTGAAAAGAGTCAGACATGACTGAGCGACTGAACTGAACTGAACAATGGAAACAGTGACATAATTTATTTTGGGGGGCTCCAAAATCACTGCAGATGATGAGTGTAGTCCAGAAATTAAAGGATGCTTGCTTTTTGGAAGTAAAGCTATCATAAACCTAGACAGCATATTAGAAAGCAGAGACATTACTCTGCAGACAAAGTTCCATCTGGTCAAAGCTATGGTTTTTCCAGCAGTCATGTATGGATGTGAGAGTTGGACCATAAAGAAGGCTGAGTGCTGAAGGATTGATGCTTTTGAACTGTGGTTTTGGAGAAGACTCTTGAGAATCCCTAGAACTGCAAGGAGATAAAATCAGTCAATCCTAAAGGAATCATCCTGAATATTCATTGGAAGGTCTGAGGCTGAAGTTCTAATACTCTGGCCACCTGATGTGAAGAGCTGACTCATTAGAAAAGACCTTGATGCTGATAAAGATGAAGGCAGGAGGAGAAGGTGATAGAAGATGAGATGGGTGGATGTAATCTCTGACTCAACAGACATGAGTTTGAAACAGTTCCGGGAGACAGTGAAGGACAGAGAAGCCTGGCTAGCTGCTGTCCATGAGGTCTCAAGGAGTCGGTTGCAACTGAATAACAAAGAGTAAAGACACAGACGTAAGACCTGAAACCATAAAACTCCTTGAAGAAAATGGAGACAGTAACCTCATTGACATCAGTCTTACTGGTATTTTTGTGGATATGCCTCCCAAGGCAATGGAAACAAAAGTAAAGAAATAATGGGACTATATCAAACTAAGATTGTTCTGCACAACAAAGGACATCACCATCAAAATGAAGAGATGATTTATAGAATGAGAGAAAGTATTTGCAAATGATATTATCAATTAATGTGTTAATATCCAAAATATATAAAGAACTCATACAACTCAATAGCAAGAAAATAAGTTGATTAAAAATGGGCAGAAGATCTGAGAGAAACTTTTCCAAAGACATACAGATGGCCAATAAGTACATGAATAAGTGCTCAACTTCAGTAATCATAAAGAACATACAAACCAAAACCACAATGATATATAACCTCAAACCTGTTAGAATGATTCTTATGAAAAAAGAAATTACAAGTGTTGGCAAGAATGTTGAGCACACACACATGAAGCCTCTAAATATATCTCAGTTTTCTCCCAATGTACAAAGACTGATCATAGTAAATATTTGATCATGGAACAACTGGAACATCAATATTTTTTCTAATCAAACCAAAAATTAATACAAGTACTTCAAAAGTTGTTTGTCAATCTGATAGAGCTGTACTTAAACCTTCTCTATAACTCAAATATAACATCCAAGAGTAATTATTCTACCAACACATGTGACAGAAATGTCCACACTTCTTTTGAACATTGGCTTTCTTGATAACAGCCAAGTTAAAAATTTTTCATCATTTAGTTCAGTTGCTCAGTCGTGTCCGACTCTTTGCAACCCCATGGATCGCAGCACGCCAGGCCTCCCTGTACATCACTAACTCCTGGAGTCCACCCAAACCCATGTCCATTAAGTCGGTGATACCATACAACCATCTCATCCTCTGTCTTCCCCTTCTCCTCCTGCCCTCAATCTTTCCCAGCATCAGGGTCTTTACAAATGAGTCAGCTCTTTGCATCAGGTGGTCAAAGTATTGGAGTTTCAGCTTCAAGATCAGTCCTTCCAATGAACACCCAGGACTGATCTCCTTTAGGATGGACTGGTTGGATCTCCTTGCAGTCTAAGGGACTCTCAAGAGTCTTCTCCAACACCACAGTTCAAAAGCATCAATTCTTCAGCACTCAGCTTTCTTTATAGTCCAACTCTCACATCCATACATGACTATTGGAAAAACTATAGCTTTGACTAGACGGACCTTTGTTGGCAAAGTAATGTCTCTGCTTTTGAATATGCTGTCTAGGTTGATTGTAACTTTTCTTCCAAGGAGTGTCTTTTAATTTCATGGCTGCAATCACCATCTGCAGTGATTTTGGAGCCCCCCAAAATAAAGTCTGACACTGTTTCCACTGTTTCCGCATCTATTTCCCATGAAGTGATGGGACCAGAAGCCATGATTTCTGAATGTCGAGCTTTAAGCCAACTTTTTTTTCACTCTCCTCCTTCACTTTCATCAGAGAATACATAAAATTGGATTACTATTTAGTAATCTTAAATGATTACAAAACATACTGACACATGAACAAAAATAGATATCTAGACACTTAAAGTATTTACAATTCAATTTCATTTTTGGAACAATAAAAATGAGTAACATTAACTGTGATAGGAAAACTAGGGATAGTGATTGAAAGGGATTAAGGTACTGGTGTTGTTAAATTCATTAGTCTGTGATTTTTATTTTTGCTAGTTTATCCAGCTATAAATTTATGGTTTGTGAAATTTTCTGGACAAATTATACTTCAAAAACAATTGTAAAAGTCACAAATCCACAAGGACAAATAAAATGGGTGAAAAGAGAATAGTAATTTTGGAACCTGGAAGGCAGATGGATGAACAGTAAATCAGGGTCCTGTGTACTGGGCAGCTTATCTAAAGAATCGATTTTAGCAGGATATACCCACATTCTCTGAATTTTTGTTTTTCTATAGTACATTGGCTAGAAGAATTTTGTGGTTAGTCATATGTAAAATGGATAGATCTCAAACTAAGTGGTTCTCTGGGTTATTCTGTAATGCACATATAGTGCAAAGTAAGTGACACAGTAATTATAGACAATAAAACCAAAATACATCCAATGGCAAATACTCTGAATACATAGGGAATGAAAGAGTATAAAAACTGACTTGAAACCAATTATTCTTTCATCCTCATTTTCATATATGTGTATCAATTTTTTATTCTTTGGGAATTCTTATGGGGTCAGGTTCCTTCTCAACTGGGATATGTTTAGAAGCTCCATGCATACTTGCTAAGTCACTTTTCTTATGTCTGCCTCTTTAAGACCCTATCAACTCTAGCTCATCAGGCTCTCCTGTCCATGAGCTTCTCCAGGCAAGAATACTAGAGTAGGTTGCATGCCCTCCTCCAGGAGAGCTTCCTGACCCAGGGATCAAACCTACGTCTCATTGGCAAATGGGTTCTTTACCAGTATCACCACCTGGGAAGCCCTTAGAAGCTTCATATGGTTTAATTTCCATTTTTCCATGACATCTGAACATTTGTAGTACATTTTCATGTGTTTAATAGCTATGTGAATATCCTCTTTGTGATGTTTCAGTTCAAGTATTTGTCAGATTAATCTATTAGGTTGTCTTTTAAAATTATTTGCTTAAGTTACATGCTGTATATATTAGTTCTTTGTCACTTATACATATTAAAATAATGTTTCCCTTTTTATGTTCATACAATGTCTTTTGAAGGAAAACATTTCTTGATTTATTCCAGTCTAATTATCAATATTTTCTCTCATGGCATTATTTTGTGCCCTGTTTAAGATATGTTTACTTACTTTAATATTATGAATGCAATTTTCTTGACTGCACATGTAAATCCATGAATATATTCTTCTAGAAACTTTTTTATGCTATCATCCATGATTGTATGAACAATACACTTTGATAACATTTATATTTTTGTATAAGATAGGGGGTGGTGATAATTTCTCCTCTCTGAATTTTAACTATACTGTTCTTAAATTTGCATTTTCCTCACCTATGTTTTAAATAGACAACATCTGTTGATTTGTTTCTAGACTATTTATATCCTAAAATCTATTTACTGTTATTCAAGTGGACTCGAGAGGGAAAGACATAAAGGATAATAGTTCCTTAATCTGTAAATGGATGCCTGCAAGCATTAACATTAGTTAAGTTTTGAAATTTTTATTAATAGACATTTTGATAATTAAGACTGTAGAATAGTAACCTAATTTTTTTTTTTATTATTATCTGAGAGTAACTTTGACTAATGACCCCTCTTGAGATTGCATCCCAAAAGGAAGACACAATAGATCTATATGATGGTAAACTGTATATGTTGACTTGATTTGGCTACTCTTCCTAATTGTTTGTCAAACACTAGCGGAGAAGGTGGTATCAAGATATTTTGTAAATGTAATTAACATTTATAATCAATAGACTTTAAGTAAAGATTATTTCTTCTCAAAGATATGTGTGGACCTCATCCAGTCAGTTGTCATATTGGATTAGATCCCTCTGTAATTATTTCAAAGTAACTAATTACCTCTGCAATTTTATTTCCAAACCATCACCCAGATTGTGATTCCAGGCAAGAGTGAATACAGTAAAAGTAAAGTCACATGTTGAGGTACTAGGTGTTATGATTTCAACACATGAATTTTAAAAGATATACCTCAACCCATAACACCATATGAAATGTGGCAGTTCTTCCTGATTTGAATTTTTAGAACATTATGAAATAAGGCAATATTTATTTTTCCCTAGTGTGTTATAAATCTGTTATTTGAAAAGTTTACCTTCCTCCAGATTATGATCTCTTATACTTGAATTCCTTTTCATTTATTTTCCTCATTTCACAAATGCTCCCTGGTTAATAACAACATGGTGGGTTTTGTTTGGTTGATATTAGACCACAAAATATCTCTAAGCCATGAATCTGTCAAAAAATTAATTAAAAGTTACTGGCATGACAAAATTTTAAATAAAATGTTATTTAACCATATACAACTTGCTTTTCACCCTTTCTACATAATATGGCATCATAACCACTATATAATTCATTGACATGCGTGACTTTTTTCTATAATCTATTAAAGAGTGAATCTACTTTGATTTTTTAGGCTTGATAAGAGTTATAATATTAACCTTTTTGTCTTCATTGTTGTGCCATAGATTGACAATGAAGAAAACTCCAATTCATCTCCACTGTGTTTATTCAGGAATAAATGAATGTTCCAGCTCTTGCTGAAGCTTTGCTGGGACAAATGTTTTTCTCTTTGAATCTATCTAGGAAACTTCAAGGGCACATATAGGCTTTAGATAATCCTGTTCATTTATAAAAGAACAGAGATGTATACTTTAAGAATCACTTCTGATATTTCTTTTATTGTTGCAGTGAAGTTACATGCTGATTATAGGTACTTTATTTCTGTATAACTTTAACTATTCAGTTATGGAGGGCATAAATGTATTCTAAATTGTTTGCTGCAGGAAGTATTGCCATTCAAAGAGAAGAAACATAATTACTTACTCAGATTAAGTAAGCCTCTCCAACATTGGCATTTTTTGTACATATTTACATATTGTAAAAAACTCCAAAAATACATGAAGTTAGAAAAAAGAAATGAATAATGTGTTCTCAAAAATCCTTGGATTGCAAGAAGATCCAACCAATCCATCTTAAAGGAAATCAGTCCAGAATATTCATTGGAAGAACTGATGCTGAAGCTGAAGTTCCAGTACTTTGGCCACCTGATGTGAAAAGACACATTCATTGGGAAAGATCCTGATTCTGGGAAAGACTGCAGGTGAGAGGAGAAGGGGATGACAGAGGATGAGATGGTTGGGGGGCATCACTGACTCAATGGACATGAGCTTGAGTAAACTCCAGGAGTTGGTGATGGACAGGGAGACTTGGCATGCTGCAGTCCACGGAGTCACAAAGAGTTGGACACGACTGAGCGACTGAACTGAACTGAACTGAAAACCATTGGTGGCTAGAGTACACTGTTTTTATAAGTATATATTTATGTGCCTTTTTTCTGTAACTTAGACTCAACCTATATTTTAGTTTGTATTAATCATTATGCTTACTAATGGGTTTAAAAATCAATGCTTGGTTATGATTATTGCCACTGCTTATTGCCACTTGTTATTAAGACCTCAACTTATAAAATAATCAACACTAATATGAAGAAGTCCAATAAGTAATTTAGGAAACAAACACAAGGAACCAACTTACTTTTTTATTTTTGGATGATAAACAAAAGAATGGCAGAAATTTTTATTTTCTCATCTTACTGCATGAGAAGTTAGTTCTATAAATCTCCATGCATATCACTGCTTGTTAAATAGCACAAAATAAAATCAATAGTCAATGAAATTATATTTTCAAGCTTCAAAGTGCCATAAACAATATAAACTATTTTAAAAAATCTTTTGTAAGGGATGTAATTGACAGCTTCTTTTCTGGTGGTGACAGTGGTGGTATGATTTGAATATCAACAAAGATTCTATTATAATAATAGCTATAATGTGCTACTTCAGTTTCTTAGAATGATTTTGACTTATCATAGGTTGATAATATTTTCTCAGTTTCCTAAGTAGAGTCTGTTTCATTATAGACTAGGAGACTTGGAGCCAACTGTGACCACTGAAAAGAAGTGTGATCTTGAAGGCAATCATATTTACTTTAGAAGGAGGCAGGCTAGATGTGTTAAATGTGATAGACCAAGAAACAGTAAGATGACTTAATGCTCAGTCCAAGAAGGTTAACAGAATCCTTTAAATGTATTTTATGTTAGGTTAATATCTCAATAGAGGAAAATCAGTAGATTAGAGATGCTAAAAACAAGGCTTGAGAAAAGAAATACCTCAAAGATTAAAAAAATATTTTAAAAAGAACGACCAACTTCCTAATAATCTCCTTAAAAATGTTACTAAGAATGTCAGATAAGTTTCCTCATTCTTGTTGATGCCACCTAAATTTCTGAAATAAAATGAAGACTTCTATACAAATCTATGAACTGCCAAAACATCAATATTACCCTTGAAAGGGAAAACAAAAGAGAGAGAGAAAAAAAAGTAAGAAACATTAGATAGTACCAGAACACAAAAATTGTTGTTTCATACAGATGTCAGGTAATACGTCATAAAAGGAGGACTAAATCCAGATCATACCTTGTGAATAGCTTTTAGAATCAAACCTGAAAACCACCTGAAGGATATCAGCAATTGTCTAAGACTCAATGGTGAAGAATACCTCCAACTTGAGTCTGTGATAAAATTATTATTTATTTCAACATAGCTGGAATGATGTGAGTGAAGAGTGACTGCAATAAGAGAAATCCTGTGAACAAGACAGTAGACAATTAAAACCCAGCCCTCATATCAAACAAACATCAGTTTAAAGATTAACCAATGAGTACAGCCTTGACATCCTCCTTTTCCTATTTTAAACCAGTCTGTTTTTCCATGTCCAGTTCTAACTGTTGCTTCCTGACTTGCATACAGGTTTCTCAAGAGGTAGGTCATGTGGTCTGGTATTCCTATCTCTTTCAGAATTTTCCACAGTTTATTGTGATCTGCACAGTCAAAGGCTTTGGCATAGTCACTAAAGCAGAAGTAGATGTTTTTCTGGAACTCTCCTGCTTTTTCCATGATCCAGCGGATGTTGGCAATTTGATCTCTGGTTCCTCTGCCTTTTTTAAAACCAGCTTGAACATCTGGAAATTCACGGTTCATGGATTGCTGAAGCCTGGCTTGGAGAATTTTAAGCATCACTTTATTAGCATGTGAGATGAGTGCAGCTGTGCAGTAGTTTGAGCATTCTTTGGCATTGCCTTTCTTTGGGATTGGAATGAAAACTGACCTTTTCCAGTCCTGTGGCCACTGCTCAGTTTTCCAAATTTGCTGGCATATTGAGTGCAGCACTTTCACAGCATCATCTTTTGGGATTTGAAATAGCTCAACTGGAATTCCATCACCTCCACTAGCTTTGTTCATAGTGATGCTTTCTAAGGCCCACTTGACTTCACATTCCAGCATGTCTGGCTCTACATGAGTGATCACACCATCATGATTATCTGGGTTGTGAAGATCTTTTTGTAAAGTTCTTCTGTGTATTCTTTCCATCTCTTCTTAATATCTTCTGCTTCTGTTAGGTCCCTACCATTTCTTCCCTTTATTGAGCTCATCCTTGCATGAAATGTTCCCTTGGTATCTCTAATTTTCTTGAAGAGATCTCTAGTCTTTCCCATTCTGTTGTTTTCCTCTATTTCTTTGCATTGATCACTAAGGAAGGCTTTCTTATCTCTTCTTGCTATTCCTTGGAACTTTGCATTCAAATGGGTATAGCTTTCCTTTCTCCTTTGCTTTTTGCTACTCTTCTTTTCACAGCTATTTGTAAGGCCTCCTCAGACAGCCATTTTGCCATTTTTGCATTTCTTTTTCTTGGGGATTGTCTTGATTCCTATCTCCTGTACAATGTCATGATCCTCTGCCCATAGTTCATCAGGGACTCTGTCTATCAGATCTAGTCCCTTAAATCTATTTCTTACTTCCACTGTATAATCATAAGGGATTTGATTTAGGTCATACCTGAATGGTCTAGTGGTTTTCTCCACTTTTTCCACTTTAATCTGAATTTGGCAATAAGGAGTTCATGATCTGAGCCACAGTCAGCTCCTGGTCTTGTTTTTGTTGACTGTATAGAGCTTCTCCATCTTTGGCTGCAAAGAATATAATCAATCTAATTTTGGTGTTGACCATCTGGTGATGTCCATGTGTAGAGTCTTCTCTTGCATTGTTGGAAGAGGGTGTTTGCTATCACCAGTGCATTCTCTTAGCAGAACTCTATTAGGCTTTGCCTTGCTTCATTCTGTACTCCAAGGCCAAATTTGCCTGTTACTCCAGGTGTTTCTTGACTTCCTTCTTTTGCATTCCAGTCCCCTATTAATGAAAAGGACATCTTTTTTGGGGTGTTAGTTCTAGAAGGTCTTGTAGGTCTTCATAGAACTGTTCAACTTCAGCTTCTTCAGCGTTACCTGTAAGGGCATAGACTTGGATTACCGTTATATTGAATGGTTTGCCATGGAAACAAACAGAGATCACTCTCATTTTTGAGACTGCATCCAAGTACTGCATTTCGGACTCTTTTGTTGAAGGTGAAAGAGGAAAGTGAAAAAGCTGGCTTAAAAATCAACATTCAAAAAAATGAAGATCATGCCATCTGGTCCCATCACTTCATAGCAAATAGATGGGGAAACAAAAAGAAACAGTGGTGGATTTCATATCTTCATCTATAAGTAAATTCTGGGAGTTGGTGATAGACAGGAAAGCCTGGAGTGCTGTAGTCCATGGGGTTGAAATAGTCAGACACAACTGAGCACTGAACAACAAATGTTACTATAGCTAATCAATGACTTTATACTGTATACATAAAATTTGCTAGATAAGTTTTCTCTTCAACCATACACAAAAATACAATTATATTACAATTTGGATATGTTAATTAGCTTATGTTGATCATCATTTCACAAAGTATATATATATAAAAGCTTTGTGTGGTACTCCTTAAATATAAACATCTTTCAAATAAAACAAATGCACTAATGATGAAATTCTTCAGAATAAAAGAATAATAACTTCTGCTATTAATTTCTGTGTCCTTAATACTGCCAGTTTGTTATATTCCTGAATTGACAGAGTAGGACTGTTAAAAATCTTACCTTAGCTCTTTTATTTCATTTTGTCTAAACCTAGAATATTTCAATAAGGACCTATAAATGTCTCACTCAATAGATGTATCATTCCTTAGGAATGGGGAAAAAAATACCAAGAGATGAAAGAAAGGGGGAAAAAAAAAGAAAAAAAAACAAAACCAAAGAAATACCCCTGGCGAGTTAAAGAGAGAAAAAGCAAACAAACCAATCTAAAATGTACACAGATCAGATCAGTTGCTCAGTCATGTCTTTGCGGCCCCATGAATCGCAGCACGCCAGGCCTCCCTGTCCATCACCAACTCGCAGAGTTCACCCAGACTCACGTCCATCGAGTCAGTGATGCTGTCCAGCTATTTCATCCTCTGTCATCCCCTTCTCCTCCTCCTGCCCCCAATCCCTCCCAGCATCAGAATCTTTTCCAATGAGTCAACTCTTTGCATGAGGTGGCCAAAGTACTGGAGTTTCAGCTTTAGCATCATTCCTTCCAAAGAAATCCCAGGGCTGATCTCCTTCAGAATGGACTCGTTGGATCTCCTTGCAGTCCAAGGGACTCTCAAGCGTTTTCTCCAACACCACAGTTCAAAAGCATCAATTCTTGGCCGCTCAGCTTTCTTCACAGTCCAACTCTCACATCCATACATGACCACAGGAAAAACCATAGCCTTGACTAGATGAACCTTTGTTGGCAAAGTAATGTCTCTGCTTTTGAATATGCTATCTAGGTTGGTCATAACTTTCCTTCCAAGGAGTAAGTGTCTTTTAATTTCATGGCTGCAGTCACCATCTACAGTGATTTTGGAGCCCCCAAAATAAAGTCTGACACTGTTTCCACGGTTTCCCCATCTATTTCCCATGAAGTGATGGGACCAGATGCCATGATCTTCCTTTTCTGAATGTTGAGTTTTAAGCCAACTTTTTCACTCTCCTCTTTCACTTTCATCAAGAGGCTTTTGAGTTCCTCTTCACTTTCTGCCATAAGGGTGGTGTCATCTTCAGTCCCTCAGTCGTGTCCACCTCTCTTTGTGACCTCGTGGACTGAAGCATGCCAGGCCTCCCTGTCCATCACCAACCCCCAGAGTTTACCCAAACTCATGTCTATTGAATTGGTGATGCCAATTCAGATGCATCTTTGAATAGCAGATGCAATTCAAAGCCACAATGAGATATCACCTCACATCTGTCAAAATGGCTATTATGAAAAAGATAGGAAATAGCAAGTGTTGGTGAGAACATGGAGAAGAGGGAGCCTTTGTGCACAACTGATGTGAATGTAAATTTGCACAGCTCTATGTAAATGTCTCTGCTTTTTAATATGCTATCTAGATTGGTCATAACTTTCCTTCCAAGGAGTAAGTGTCTTTTAATTTTATGGCTGCAGTCACCATCTGCAGTGATTTTGGAGCCAAAAAATAAAGTCAGCCACTGTTTCCCCATCTATTTGCCATGAAATGATGGGACCAAATGCTATGATCTTCATTTTCTGAATGTTGAGCTTTAAGCCAACTTTTTCACTCTCCTCTTTAACTTTCATCAAGAAGCTCTTTAGTTCACTTTCTGCCACAAGGGTTGTCATCTGCATATTTGAGGTTATTGATATTTCTCCTGGCAATCTTGATTCCAGCTTGTGTTTCTTCCAGCCCAGCTTTTCTCATGATGTACTCTGCATATAAGTTAAATAAGCAGGGTGACAATATACAGCCTTGACGTACTCCTTTCCCAATTTGGAACCAGTGTGTTGTTCCATGTTCAGTTCTAACTGTTGTTTATTGACCTGCATACAGATTTCTCAGGAGCTAGGGAATGTGGTCTTCTAGTCCCATCTCTTGAAGAATTTTCCACAGTTTGTTTTGATCCACACAATCAAAAGCTTTTGCATAGTCAATAAAGAAGAAGTAGATTATTTTCTGGAACTCTCTTGCTTTTTTGATGGTCCAGCGGATGTTGGCAATTTGATCTCTGGTTCCTCTGCCTTTTCCAAATCCACCTTCAACATCTGGAAGTTCATGGTACTGTTGAAGCCTGGCTTGGAAAATTTGAGCATTACTTTGCTAGCTTGTGAGATGAGTGCAAAGGAGTGAAAAAGACAAAGGAATAATATTAGGCTGAAAAATGTTTCCTGTTCTGAAAGAAACTGAAGAAATATGTCTTTGTGTTATTTTGTTCTTACAAATAACATATAGTCTTCTAGTCCCTAGTGGTGGGTATTATTTGTCACACCGAGTGAAAATTTGTTTTGCATTATGATAATCTACTACAAAACAAATTCCCTGGTAGCTCAGCTGATAAAGAATCTGCCTGTAATGTGGGAGACATGGGTTTGACCCTTGGGTTGGGAAGACCCCCTGCAGAAGGGAAATGCTACCCACTGCAGTATTTTGGCCTGGAGAATCCCATGGACTGTATAGTATGGGGTCGCATAGAGTCCGACTCACTGAGCGACTTTCGCTTTCATGGTAATCTAAAGTGGTAAAAACATTGTTCTTAAAAAATCTGAGACTTAGAAAATCAAAAAGGAACTGAAATTTTAAGACAGGAAAAATCTATATACACGCCCTTCTTAAAGACAGCACATATTTGAAACGTCAAATAAAAAAATGTTGTGTTCTCAGTTGGGTGCGTCTTCAAATGAATAGTTCATGACATTGCTTTTTAAAATATCTCTTTTCTTTCTGGCTTATTTTTGCTTGCTTAGATAGGTATTCAGTTGACTACATAGGGAAAAAAAAACTATGTCTTCTCAGGTAAAATCAAAGAAATATAGAAGAAATTATACTGTGATCTCAATCATTGTTGAATAGACAGTTTGCATAGCTGAGCAATAAAGACTTGAAGTTTCCCCAGGAGTTAATTTTCTTTCATTAATTCTTGGACTATTTACCCTAAAGTCCTTATAAATATAGTGATTTAATTGTGCATACTTCTTTTTGGCTTTTTCTTATTTTTAGAAAAATTTCCCTATATTGTACCTCTTTAAATTTTTAATAATAACATTATAGATTTGTAAGTCTTAATGTTTTAATTATCTCAATTGAGAATAAGTTAACTTAGAGATTTTGTGAAATTAAAACCTGCAGAATAGCAAATCATATTTTCAATATTTTCCAATTAAGAACATTTGCACAGACTTAAATCTTAATATTTTCACTAGGAACATATGTGCATTAAAACATTTAACTTTATTTTCCTTTCTGTCCATATGCAAAGATTAGAAACCAGTTTTTAATCTGGCTTTTATTTTTCAAATCTTATAAAAGAAAGTAGCACTAAAATCGGAGAAGGCGATGGCACCCCACTCCAGTACTCCTGCCTGGAAAATCCCATGGATGGAGGAGCCTGGTGGGCTGCAGTCCATGGGGTCACTAAGAGTCGGATATGACTTGAGTGACTTTACTTTCACTTTTCACTTTCATGCATTGGAGAAGGAAATGGCACCCCACTCCAGTGTTCTTGCCTGGAGAATCCCAGGGACGGGAGAGCTTGGTGGGCTGCTTTCTATGGGGTCGCACAGAGTCGGACATGACTGAAGTGACTTAGCAGCAGCAGCAGCACTAAAATGGCTGCAGGCCTACTCTGCCCAATTACAGTTGTTCAGTCATTTTTTTAAAGTTGAGCAGAAGATTTGTTATCTTCTTAAAAAAACAAGCAAGAAAGAAAGAAGGATGAAATAAAAGTGATCCTTGCCTGTGTGTCTGAGAAAGATACATGAGAGGGAGGGAAAAGGAAAGAAGTGAAAAAGGAAATAAGGAGTGAAAGAAGGAAAGAAAGAAATAAAAAGGTAAAACGCCAGAAGAGAGAACATCTAAATAAACATCTCCAGACCCAATTATGTACTTCAGGTGCTGCTGTCTCACTGTGGGCTCACATGGTGAAGAGACAAGGCGGAGGGAGAGAGAGAGAAAGGTAACCATTAGAGAAATGTGTGCAAAAAAGTAACACCATTTATTGCTGACTATAACAATTAATTTGATGTGATGAGGGTGAGACAAGGATGAGACAACATTTCAGGAGTCTGTTGCAACATGCCAGATAAAAGACAAGGCCTTGAATATGCAAGAGGCAAGAATCAAACTGACCCCTACTAAAGGAAATCCTTGACTAACATTAAAAGAATGGAATAGAAGCAGTCTTCCCACTAGTAAAGGAGATCATACAGAGGAGAAATTTGAAGGAGGGTCAGCTCCCCAACAGAAGTGACCTTGCTCCTTTTTAATGGGAATTGCAAGCACCATCCACTGAAGTTTGCCAACTTTTCAGTATACTGCAACTGCAAAGCTAAGAAGGGAAAGAGATTCACTTAAGAAGTTCTGTCTGGAAGCAAAACCTCGTGCGCACCAGTACCCAGGAGAAAAGAGCAGTGTCTCCACAACAGATTGAGCCAGACTTCCCTGTGAATGTCCAGGAGTCTCTGGTGGAGGTGTGGGTCAACAGAGGTAAGACAAGGCTAACCCAAGAATCTTTGATTCTTCTTAGTAATATTTGAAAGTGTGATAAGATATGAAATATAGCATCTCTCAAAACTTTCAGTAATAAAATAAAAACTTGATGACCAATGAATTAAGTAAAAACCAATTTTAAATTTCTAAATATAAAAATTAAAATAAAATATAAAATAAATTTTGAAAATTTCTCATTGAGAATATAGGTATACCTCAGAGATATTGTGGGTGGAGTTGCAGGCCACTGAAATAAAACAAATATCCCAGCAAAACCAGTCACATGAATTGCTTGGTTTTCCAGTGGATAAAAATTCATGTTTACAGTATATTATGGCCTGGATGAAGCAGAAGCTGGAATCAAGATTGTCAGGAGAAATATCAATAACCTCAGATGTGCAGATGACATCACCTTTATGGCAGAAAGCGAAGAACTAAAGAGCTTCTTGGTGAAAGTGAAAGAGGAGAGTGAAAAAGTTGGTTTAAAACTCAACATGCAGAAAACTAAGATCATGGCATCTGGTCCCATCACTTCATGGCAAATAGATGGGAAAAGAGTGGAAACAGCGAAAGACTTTATTTTTTGACGGCTCCATAATCACTGCAGATGGTGACTGCAGCCATGAAATTAAAAGATGCTTGCTCCTTGGAAGAAAAATTATGGCCAACCAAGACAGCATATTAAAAAGCAGAGACATTTCTTTGTCAATAAAGGTCCATTTAGTCAAGGCTATGTTTTTTCCAGTAGTCATGTATGGATGTGAGAGTTGGACTATAAAGAAAGCTGAGCACAGAATAATTGATGCTTTTGAACTGTGGTGTTGGAGAAGACTCTTGAGAGTCCCTTGGACTGCAAGGAGATCCAACCAGTCCATTCTGAAGGAGATCAGCCCTGGGATTTCTTTGGAAGGAATGATGCTAAAGCTGAAACTCCAATACTTTGGTCACCTGATGCAAGGGCCAACTCTTGGGAAAAGACCCTGATGCTGGGAAAGATTAAAGGTGGAAGGAGAAGGGGATGACGGAGGATGAGATGGTTGGATGCCATCAACCGATATGAGTTTGAGTAAACTCCGGTAGTTGGTGATGTATAGGGAAGCCTGGCATGCTGCAGTCCATGGGGTCACAATGATTTGGACATGACTGAGTGACTGGCTAGTGAACTGAACTGATCGTCTATTAATGGCACAATAGCATTGTCTTAAAAAAATGTGTATACCTTAATTCAAAAATACTTGCTAAAAAATGATAACTATCACCTGAGCCTTCAATGAGTCAGTCATGAACTGTTTGCTGGTGGAAGGTTTTATATCTATGTTTATGGGTGCTGACTGGTCAGAGAGGTGAAGTTTGGGGTGGATGAGGTAATTTCTTAAAACAAAACACCAATACAATTTGTCATGTCAACTGAGTTTTCCTTTCATGGGTGATTTTCTGTCACATGTAATGCTTTAATAACATTTTACCTACAATAAAATTTCTTTCAAACTTGGAGCCAATCCTCTCAAAACTTTATTAGTTTACATAATATTCAAAATCCTTTGTTGTCACTTCAGCAATTTTCACAGCATCTTCATCAGGAGTTAATTCCACCTCAGAAAATCCGTTTTCTCTGCTCTTTCATCGGAAGCCATGCCTCATGCACTCAAGTTTTATCATGGGATTGCAGCAATTCAGTCATGTCTTCAAGATCCACTTCTAAGCCTAGTTGTGATATTTCTGCCTGCCTGTTTGCTAAGTTGCTTCAGTAATGCCCGACTATTTGCAACACTATTTACAGTACCCCACCAGTGACATCTATAGTTTCCTGCACCAAAGTCTTAAACTCTTTAAAGGCATTGATGAGGATTGGAATCAACTTATTCCAAATTTTTGTTAATGCTAATATTTTGACCTCTTCCAATGAATCAGGAATGTTTTAATGGCATCTAGAATGGTGAATCCTTTTCAGAAGGTTTTTAATTTACATTCCCCAGATCTATCAGAGGAATAAATCTCCGTGACAATTTTAGCCTTAAGATATCTATTTCTTAAATAATAAAACTCAAAGGTCAAAATTTGTCTTTGATCTATCCTGAATGAATGTTGTGATAGCAGGTATGAAAAAAACATTTACCTCACTGTACATACCCATCAGAGCCCTTGGATGATCACGTGCATTGTCATGTTTTGAAAGGTAATCATGTTTTGAAAGGAATTTCTTTTTTTTTTTTTCTGAGTAGTTGTTCTTACCATTCAGGCAACTCTTTGTGAACCCATGGACTATAGCACGCCATGTTTCTCTGCTCTTCACTATCTCATGGATCTTCCTTAAACTCACGTCCATTGAGTCGGTGATGCCATCCAACCATCTCATCCTCTGTCACCCTCTTCTCATGTGCTCAGTCTTTCCCAGCATCGGGGTCTTTTCCAACAAATCAGCTGTTCACAGCAATACTTGGCCAATACTTGGCCAAAGTAGTGGAGCTTCAGCTTCAGCATCAGTCTTTCCAATGAATATTCAGGGTTGATTCCCTTTAGGATTGATTGGTTTGACTCCTTACTATCCAAGGGACTCTCAAAAAGTCTTCTCCAGCACGACAATTTGAGAGCATCAAATCTTCAGCACTCAGCCTTCCTTATGGTTCAAGTCTCATATCCATACATGACTACTAGAAAAAGCATGAAAGTGAAAGTGAAGTTGCTCAGTTGTGTCTGACTCTTTGCGACCCCGTGGATTATAGCCTACATGGCTCCTCTGTCCATGGGATTCTCCAGACAAGAATACTGGAGTGGGTTGCCATTTCCTTCTCCAGGGGATCTTCCCAACCCAGGGATAGAACCCAGGTCTCCTACATTGCAGGCAGACGCTTTATCCTCTGAGCCACCAGGGAAGCCAGTTTGGAGTATATGGACATTTGACTGCAAAGTGATGTCTCTGTTTTTTTAATATGCTGTCAAGCTTTGTAGTAGCTTTCCTTTCAAGGAGCAAGTGTCTTTTAATTTCATGGCTGATATCACAATCCAGTGATTTTGGAACCCAAGAAAATAAAATCTTTCACTGTTTCCACTTTTGCCCCATTAATTTGTCATGAAGTGATGGGACCAAATGCCATGATCTTAGTTTTTTGAATGTTGAGTTTAAAGCCAACCTTTTCACTCTCCTCTTTCACATTCATCAAGAGACTCTTCAGTTCCTCTTCACTTCCTGCCATTATAATGGTATCATCTACATATCTCAGGTTGTTGCTATTTCTCTCAGCAATCTTGATTCCAGCTTGTGAGCCATACAGCCTGGCATTTCACATGATATACTCTGTATGTAAGTTAAATAAGTAGGGTGACAATATACAGCCTTGACATATTCCTTGCCTAATTTTGAACCAGTCTGTCATTCCATGCCTGATTTTAACTGTTGCTTCTTGACCTGCATATAGATTTTTTTAGGAGACAGGTAAGGTGTGGCTGGCATTCCCATCTCTTTAAGAATTTTCCACAGTTTGTTGTGACTCACACCGTCAAAGGCTTTAGTGTAGTCAATGAAGCAGAAAAGACATTTTTTTCTGGAATTCCCTTGCTTTTTTTAATGACCCAACAAATATTGACAATTTGATCTCAGATTCCTCTGCCTTTTCTAAATCCAGCTTGTGCATCTGGAAGTTCTTGGTTTATGTACCATTGAAGCCTAGCTTGAAGGAGTGTGAACATTACCTTGCTAGCATGTTAAATAAGCCACATTATATGGTAGTTTGAACATTTTTGGCATTGCCTTTCTTTGGGATTGGAATGATAACTGATCTTTTCCAATCCTGTGACCACTGCTGAGTTTTCCAAATTTGCTGATATACTGAGCACAGTACTTTAACGATATCATCTTTTAGGATTTGAAATAGCTCAGCTGGAATTCCATCACCTCCACCAGCTTTGTTCATAGTAATGTTTTCTAAGGTACACTGGACTTAATACTCCAGGATATCCGGTCTAGGTGAGCGATCACTGAGCAGTACCTCTCCACAATGGGCTTAAGGTATCCAGTGAACCATGTTATACACATTTGTCATATCATCTGGGTTTTGTTGTTCCATCTATGGAAAATGCAGTGTTGATTTAGCATAATTCTTAATGACTCTAGGATTTTCAGAATGGTAAAGGAGCATTGGGGCCTCCCAAGTGGCACAGTGGTAAAGAATCTTCTTGCAATGCAGGAGACACAAGACACAAGGGTTTGATCCCTGGGTTGGGAAGATCCCCTGGAGGAGGACATAGCAAACTTCTCTAGTGTTTTTGCCTGAGAAATTCCATGGACAGAAGGAGACTAATGGGCTACAAGTCCATGGAGACACAAAAAGCCAGACACAGCTGAATGACTTAACACAAAGGAGCACTGACTTCAATTTAAAGTTGTTGTTCAGTCGTTCAGCCATGTCTCTTTGTGACCCCATGGACTGCAGGACACCAGGCTTCCCTGTCCTTCACTTAAATTTACCAGCTGGATTTCCCCCTAAAGACTACCCTCTGAGACTTTAAAGAAGGGCACTGACTTTTTCTCTCTGGCTATGAAAAGCCTAATGGTTATCTTCTCTGAAAATAAGACTGTTCTGTTGACATTAAAAATCTGTTGTTTAGTGCAGCTATCTTCATTAGTTATCCCTTCTGAATAACTTGCTGCAGCTTCTACATCAGTACTTGCTGTTTCACTTTTCACTTTTCCGCTATGGAGGTGGCTTCTTTCCTGAAACTTTGTGAACCTTATGAGCCACACTTTTGTAGCTTCATACATTTTCTCTGTAGCTTCCTTGCCTCAGTTTTCATAGAATTAATGGTGTTACAGCCTTGCTATGGATTAGGTTTTAGTCTAAACAAATATTGTGTCTGGAGTGACCTTATATCCAGACCACAAAAACTGTCTTCATAGCATCAGTAAACCTGTTTCACTTTCTATCATTCACTTTTTATTAATCTTATTAATGTTCACTGAACTAGCACTTTTAATTTTCTTCAAGATCTTTACCTTTGTATTCAACTTGACTAACTTTGTATACAACTTGACTAACTGGCATAAGAGGCCTAGCTTTCTGCCTGTTTTGACTTACAGCATGCTTTCTTCCTAAGAATAATAATTTCTAACTTTTGATTTAAAGTGAGAAACATGGGCTTCTTGCTTTCACTTGACGACTCAAGAGTCCACTGTAGGATTATTATTTGGCTTGATTTCAATTTTGTTATGCCTTAGGGAGTAGGGAGCCTAAGAAGAGGGTGAAAAATGGGATAATGGTAAGCTGGTGGAACAGTCAGAACACAAAAAAATTCATCAGTTGTTTGCCATCTCATAAGCGTGCAGTTTGTAGTATTCCAAAACAATTACAATATTAATATCAAAAGTCATTGGTCACAGATCACCATAGCAAATGCAATAATAATAGTGAGAGAATTACCAAAATGTGACACAGAAATAAGGAGGGATTCAGCAGTTACTATTGGAAAGTTGATGCCAATAGACTTACTTGATAAGGGGTTGCTACAAACTTTCAACTTATAAAAAATGTAGTATTTGCAAAGCACAATAAAACAAAGTGCAATCTAACAAGTTATGCTTGTGTATTGCAAATTTTATGACTGTTCATTGTATAAAATCCATGATACAGCTAAAATATATAAAAGTGGGTTATAAATAGGTGTGAAAATGAAAGCACACTTTCTTAATCAAGAGTCGATGGACCTTGCATTTAGAGAATGAATAGATTAACTATTAATTAAAATTAAAAAAAAAAAAACCACCTAAATCCATAAGACCTAAAAGTAGATATACAGATTCTAAATATATTCACCCCAATAATACCAACATAACCTCAAGTCATAATAATGAAGGAAATAAAAGGAAGCATTAGAAAAATATATTGTGACAAATGGATGATGACATAATAAAATATACATATGGTTTTGCAATAAATATAAAGATCCACTTATGAATATAAATGCACAATCCACAATCCACAATCCACAATCCACAATCCACAAAAAAGAATAACTGATAAACTGAATGCTATTAAAATCAAAATTTTTGCTCTGTGAAAGACAATATCAGAATGAGAAGGCAAGACAAAGACTTGGAGAATATATTCGTAAAAGCCAATCTGATAAAAAACCATTATCCAAAACAAAGAACTTTTAAAACAATAAGAAAAAGATAAATAGCCCCATTACAAAATGGGTCAAATTTTTTAACAGATATCTCACCAAAGAAGATATATACAGATTGGCAAATAGTATGTGAAAAGTTGCTTCATATCAGCTGTCACCAGAGAAATGCAAATAAAAACAAAAATGAGAAACCATTATATAGCTATTGGAGTGGCCAAAATCCAGAACAGCAACAATGAATGCTGGTGAGAACATGTGGCAATAGAAACTTTCATGCATTGCTGATGGGAATGCAAATTGGAGTACCCACTTTGGAAGACAGTTTTGTGGCGGATTCATGTTGACGTATGGCAAAACCAATACAATATTGTAAAGTAAAAAAAAAAAAGTTAAACATACTCCTACCACACAAGGGGCTTCCCTGATGGCTCAGATGGTAAAGCATCTGCCTGTAATGTGGGAGACCCAGGTTTGATCCCTGGATTGGGAAGATCTCCTGGAGAAGGAAATGGCAGTCCACTCCAGTATTCTTGCTTGGAGAATCTGATGGACAATGAAGCCTGATGGGCTACAGTCCATGGAATTGCAAAGAGTTGGATACAACTAAGCAACAAACACTTTCACTTTTATCACACAATCTAGAAATTTCACTCCTTGGTATTTACTCAAAGGGGTTGAAAACGTATGTCCACATGAAAATCTGATATTTATAGCAGCTTCATTCATAACTGCCAAAGCCTGAAAGCAACCAGGACATTCTTTAGTAGGCGAGGAATTAAAGAATATAATTTCTAACATGATTAATTAAACCACATGGAATTTCTTTAGCAAAATCAGATTGCTAGTGGAACTATTCACCTTCATGACTCTCTCCTTGTCTACATACCATCACTGCAATCATGTAGAAGATTTCTGAAATGGGCAATTCATTTATAGTAAATGGCTCTCATTCTCGGCATAATAGTTTCCATAATATTCTGAAGAGATACTACGGCCCTCATTGGGCAGCAGAAGTAAAATAGAAAGAGAAGCTAACTAAAATTAAGTCACCTTAGTCTTCTTCATCCTAATGAGAGAAGAGTCGTACAGTGGGGGAAAAAAAAGGAAAAAAAAAAAAAAAAACATGGATAGAAAAATAGTATACCCCCTGACTACAAAAAGAATCAGAATTATACACTACATATTGCCAAATAAATACCCAAAGAGAAACTAATGGACTGAATTCTTCACTAAATAAGAATGAAAATACACTATGAATAATTAGCTTAAGAAGCAAGAAAAACTACAAAAGTATAAGAAAAAAAAAATCACAGGGATACAGAGGGGAAATTTTCACATGGAAAAACCACAAATTAACAAACTGAATTACTTAAAACTCAGAGATATTTTCTGTTTGGAAAAATTTTTTAATATGAATTTCAAGCTATTCTTATTTACAGAAGAAAAGGATTTTAATTATACATGTGAGTATTCAAACAAATATGTATTTCACAAATTGGATTTAATTGATTCAATTTATATTTGATGAATAACAAAACTGAATCAAGATCACAGAACAACTATATACAGCTGAAGACTAATCAATATGTTATATTAATAACAAAAAATCAAGACCAAGAAGTTTCATAGTATCTCTCTAAGGTCTTCTATGAAGTCAGTAAAAAAAAAAAAAAAAGAGGGTAAGTATAAACTAGTTTAAAATTATAGAACTTAAATACTAAAAAATATATAGAAAACACTTCATTAAACATGTTTCATTAAACATATGCTTCATTAAACATATGTTTCATTAAACATAAGATTGAAGATGTCCCAAATCACTCAACATAAGGCAAACATAAATCAAAACCACAATGAGAAATCACCTCACTCCTGTTAGAATGCTGATGACGTGAACCCAAATGAATACTAGAGCCTGTATTTTTACAATAAGAGTAAATATTTAAACAAAAGAGTACAAGTTATATATACTATATATTCTTGAAGAGAGGTGGACTGTACTTTGTATTGAAAAAGTCTGTCAAGATGGTGATACAAGTCATACCTAACTTCAGTCCTCCTCATAAGAAGACCAACTAGCAACTATCCACAGACAAGATGCCATTGTGCAAAATCCTAGAACCTGGTGGAATGGTCTCAAGCACTCTCATGGACCACAGCGGTCCAGAAAGACCATGTTAGAAGGGAAAGAGAAGTGGCTCTGACTGCAACACCCCTCCTCTAGGAGGCACAATGTTGCACCAAGGGGGCTTCCTTTGGCCTAAGGTTTCTCCAGGGGGAAAAAGGAACCCAAAGATGAGCATCCAGAATCCCCAGTATTACCAGACATGTTCCAAATTCCACTCAGGTCTTGCTTCTTGGATATTACTGGGGGAAGCTAAAGGGCTTGACAACAGGGAATCATATAGATACCAAGAAGGCAAGTGACAATGATATTATGACCATGACACCAAGCAACAAAAGCAAAAATAAAATAAGCAGGGCTTTATCAAACTTAAAAGCTTCTGCACAGTAAAAGAAATATCAACAATAAAAAGACAACCTAGAGACTAGGAGAAAATATTTGCCAACCGTGTATCTATAAGGGGTTAATATCCAATATATAAGAAACTCCCACTTCCCTGGTGGCTCAATTAGTAAAGAATCTGCCTGCAATGAAGGAGACCTGAGTTTGATCCTTTGGTTGAGAAGATACCCTGGAGAAGGGCATGGCAACCCACTCCAGTATTCTTGCCTGGAGAATCCCTACGATAGAGGAGCCTGGCGAGCTACAGTCCATAGGGTCACAAAGAGTTGGAAATGACTGAAGTGACTTAGCAAACAGCACAGTACATACAAGTCAGCAGCAAATAAATTAACTGATTAAAAATAAGCACAGTATCTAAATAGACATTATTCTAAAGTAGATATTCAAGTAGGCAATAAGTACATGAAAAATTGGTCAACATCACTAATCATCAAGGAAATGCAAATCAAAACCATGTTGATAAATCTCCTCACACCTGAAAGTTCTGGAGAGAATGTGAAGAAAAGGAAGCAGGAAATTCTTCTGCACTGTTGGTATAAAGTAAATTGATACAGCATCTATGAAAAAAAAAATGCAGTTCTTAAAAAAAAAACAAACCAAAACTAGACCTAACATATGATCCAGCAATTATACTTCTAGATACATATCTGAAGGAATTAAATTTTGATCCTCAAAAGATATCTGCATTTCCAAGTCTACTGTAGCATTATTTGCCATAGCCAAGACATGGAAGCAACCATGTGTTCATCAGTGTTTATGGATAATAAATTGTGAGATATACATGTAACAGAATATTATTCAGTCATGGAAAAAAAGGAAATCTGCCATTTGCAAAAAACATGCATGAATCTTGAGGGCATTACATTAAATAAGTCAGAGAAAGACAAGTATTGTATGATCTCACTTTTATGTATTATCTGAAATTAAAAAAGAAAAAAAAAATGAATTGAAACAGAGAGCAGATTGGTTGTTGCCAGAAGTAGACAATGGGGACTTGAGGGAAATGGGTGAATGTGTAAGAAGGTAGAAACCTACCAGTTACAAGGTAAGTGATTTGCGGGGATGTAATGGAGAGCAAGATGACTACAGTTTATAATACTGTATTACATATGTCAAACTTACTAAGTGAAGAGGGAATTTAAAGTTCTCAACACACACATACAAAAAAATGTAATTATATGAAGTGATTGGATGTATTAACTACATTTAATTGGTAATTTGCAATGTAAACATATATTGTCATTATATTATACATCTTAAACCTACATTATGTTATGTGTTAACTGTATCTTACTTAACCTGGAAAAAAATAAAAGCTAAAAAAACCTAGGAAAAACATCTAAAACATTTAAACTCTAATATTATAGACTACCTAAAATAATATATAAAACTTTTGATTATATCAACATATAAGTTCATTTTATTAACCCTGAGTAACATTTATTTCTTTGATTGATATAACATTTTATAGCAAAGCTTTCTCTAGACTTCTGATATGCTTTAGCCGTGAAGTTAATATTAAAAAATAATTTGTCAGTATTTCTAAAATATATTTTATATATTAATTTCCAAAGAAAATTTAAAATGCTATAAAATACTTTTATGAAGAATATGTGAAGAAAAGGTAAGTATAATGTAACATATCAGATAATATTCCCTTTGAGGTCTCAAATTTCATATCAAAGTAAATATAACTTTTTTGAATGCTCCAAGATTATGAAATGCTTCACGCTAATCAAAAGCAAAAAAAAAAAAAAATTAAAGACAAGATCATATACTAGGTAATTTTTAGTGAACAAGAGTTCAAGAATATTTTCTACTTGAAATAAGCAAAATAAAACTTGAAATATATATAACACATTGAATATATGCTTTTAAACCAAAAACAAAGTTTAACACAAATGCTCTGTAAAAAGAGAATGAACTGGTCATTTACTTACTAAATATCCTGGAAAGTTCTAAGTCCTGTGCAAGTAACTTTGTCTTTCCAAGAGTAAATAAAGTGAGAAAATGATTACTTTCTTCAGATTACTATCTTTCAGTAATCTTTTAAGTCTAAACAATAGTTTTCAATTCTTTTTTTAATCACACATGGGTAATTATAGACAATATATGTGTGTTTTGAAAACCCCTTTCCTGGACTTTCTAGCATTAAACAGGCTTATATCATTGATTGGATAAGCTGCTATTGCTGCTAAGTAGCTTCAGTCGTGTCCGACTCTGTGCGACCCCATAGACTGCAGCCAACCAGGCTCCCCCGTTTCTGGGATTCTCCAGGCAAGAACACTGGAGTGGGTTGGATAAAAGAACTATACACAAAAGATCTTCATGACCCAGATAACCATGATGGTGTGATCACTGACCTAGAGCCAGACATCCTTAGAGTGTGAAGTCAAGTGGACCCTAGGAAGCATCACTATGAACAAAGCTAGCAGAGGTGATGGAATTCCAGCTGTGCTATTTCAAATCCTAAAAGATGATGCTTTGAAAGTGCTACACTCAATATGCCAGCAAATTTGGAAAAATCAGCAGTGGTCACGGGACTGGAAAAGATCATTTTGCATTCCAGTCCCAAAGAAGGGCAATGCCAAAGAATGTTCAAACCACTGCACAATTTCACTCATCTCACATTCCAGCAAAGTAATCCTCAAAATTCTCCAAGCTAGGCTTCAACAGTAGTGAACCAAGAACTCCCAGATGTTCAAGCTGAATTTAGAAAAGGCAGAGGAACCAGAGATCAAATTGTCAGCATCCTTTGGATGTTGTTATTAGAAATAGGAAGAGATTTCCAGAAAAATGCTACTTCTATTTCACTGACTACACTAAAATTTTTGACTGTGGATCACACAAACTGTGGAAAATACTTAAAGATATGGGAATACCAGACCACCTTACCCTGCTTATTTAACTTATATGCAGAGTACATCATGTGAAATGCCCAGCTGGATGAAGCACAAGCTGGAATCAAGATTGCAGGGGAAAATGTCAGTAACCTCAGATATGCAGATGGCACCACCCTTATGGCAGAAAGTGAAGAGGAACTAAATAGCCTCTTCATAAGTGTAAAACAAGAGAGTTAAAAAGCTGGCTTAAAACTCAAAATTCAAAAAATAAAAATCATGGCATCTGGTCTCATAACTTCATGGCAAATAGATGCAGAAACAATAGAAACAGTGACAGACTTTATTTTCTTGGACTCCAAGATCATTGCAGATGGTGACTGCAGCCATGGAATTAAAAGATGCTTGCTCCTTGGAAGAAAAGCTATGGCAAACCTAGACAGCCTATTAAAAACAGTAAATTGACTTTGCCAACAAAGTTCATCTAATCAAAGCTGTGGTTTTTCCAGTAGTCATGTATGGATGTGAGAGTTGGACCATACCGAAGGCTGAATGCCAAAGAATTGATCCTTTTGAACAGTGGTGTTAAAGAGGTCCCTTGGACTGCAAGGTGATCCAACCAGTAAATACTAAAGGAAATCAGTCCTGAATATTTATTGGAAGGACTGATGTTAAAGCTGAAGCTCCAATACTTTGGCCACCTTTATTTGAAGAGCCAACTCATTAGAAAAGACCCTGATACTGGGAAAGATTGAAGGCATTAGGAGAAGGGGATAAGAGAGGATGAGATGGTTGGATGGCACCACTAACTCAATGGAGATGATTCAAGCAAACTCCAGGAGATGGTGAAGGACAGGAAAACCTGGCATGCTGCAGTCCATGGGGTCACACAGAGTCGGACACGACTGAGTGACTGAACAATAACAGCAACATATATTATACAAAATAATTTAATTATTCTGAAGGGATACAATGGACTATAGCAAAATCCACCTGTTTTAAATACACAAAGTATAGAATTGGGTTTTAATAAAACCATACCAAATTCCATGCTTCTTATACCTATATATACTTTGAGAAATTTTATAAAAGGGCATTTGAGTGAATTATAAGTAGTTATATGAATTTGGTATTTGAAAAGCATTCATTAATTTACAAATTTTTATCATGAATTCCTAGTTTAAGTAATGAAACATTTGTATTTGGACAAAACTACTGCATATTATTATGGACAATGAAATATATTCTGTTATGTCAAAACTTACATGCCAACGTTTTACTATTTTGACCTACAAAACATTCAATTCCATATATTTCAAATAACATATCAATGAAGTAGAAAAGAGGTAATTCTGTTCAATATCATACTTTAGAAAACCACTCTCCATGTATGCTAAAAAATAAAGTATTCATAGAAAATTATACGAATTTGTAACTGTGTTACAAAACCATAAGAAACTCCCATTAAATATATCAAAAATCAACTGCTTCTAGTCAAGTAGATATAAACAAGGGTTTCTCTTTACAATAGTCTCATTTCAAAAAGTAAAATAAAATACTATGTAAACGTCTTATCTAGAGAAAGGATGATCAACAAAATTGATACCAAACTGATACTCCTTGTCTTTTTTTTTAAATTTTATTTTATTTTTAAAATTTACAATATTGTATTAGTTTTGCCAAATATTGAAATGAATCCGCCACAGGTGTACCCTCGTTCCCCATCGTGAACCCTCCTCCCACCTCCCTCCCCTACCCTCCCTCTGGGTCGTCCCAGTGCACCAGCCCCAAGCATCCAGTACCGTGCATCGAACCTGGACTGGCGACTCGTTTCATACATGATATTATACATGTTTCAATGCTATTCTCCCAAATCTCCCCAGCCTCTCCCTCTCCCACAGAGTCCATAAGACTGATCTATACATCGGTGTCTCTTTTGCTGTCTCATACACAGGGTTATTGTTACCATCTTTCTAAATTCCATATATATGCATTAGTATACAGTATTGGTGTTTTTCTTTCTGGCTTACTTCACTCAGTATAATAGGTTCCAGTTTCATCCATCTCATTAGAACCGATTCAAATGTATTCTTTTTAATGGCTGAGTAATACTCCATTGTGTATATGTACCACTGCTTTCTTATCCATTCATCTGCTGATGGACATCTAGGTTGCTTCCATGTCCTGGCTATTATAAACAGTGCTGCGATGAACATTGGGGTACACGTGTCTCTTTCCCTTCTGGTTTCCTCAGTGTGTATGCCCAGCAGTGGGATTGCTGGATCATAAGGCAGTTCTATTTCCAGTTTTTTAAGGAATCTCCACACTGTTCTCCATAGTGGCTGTACTAGTTTGCATTCCCACCAACAGTGTAAGAGGGTTCCCTTTTCTCCACACCCTCTCCAGCATTTATTGCTTGTAGACTTTTGGATCGCAGCCATTCTGACTGGCATGAAATGGTACCTCATAGTGGTCTTGATTTGCATTTCTCTGATAATGAGTGATGTTGAGCATCTTTTCATGTGTTTGTTAGCCATCTGTATGTCTTCTTTGGAGAAATGTCTATTTAGTTCTTTGGCCCATTTTTTGATTGGGTCATTTATTTTTCTGGAGTTGAGCTGTAGGAGTTGCTTATATATTTTTGAGATTAGTTGTTTGTCTGTTGCTTCATTTGCTATTATTTTCTCCAATTCTGAAGGCTGCCTTTTCACCTTGCTAATAGTTTCCTTTGTTGTGCAGAAGCTTTTAAGGTTAATTAGGTCCCATTTGTTTATTTTTGTTTTTATTTCCAATATTCTGGGAGGTGGGTCATAGAGGATCCTGCTGTGATGTATGTCGGAGAGTGTTTTGCCTATGTTCTCCTCTAGGAGTTTTATAGTTTCTGGTCTTATATTTAGATCTTTAATCCATTTTGAGTTTATTTTTGTGTAAGGTGTTAGAAAGTGTTCTAGTTTCATTCTTTTACAAGTGGTTGACCAGATTTCCCAGCACCACTTGTTAAAGAGATTGTCTTTAATCCATTGTATATTCTTGCCTCCTTTGTCAAAGATAAGGTGTCTATATGTGCGTGGATTTATCTCTGGGCTTTCTATTTTGTTCCATTGATCAATATTTCTGTCTTTGTGCCAGTACCATACTGTCTTGATAACTGTGGCTTTGTAATAGAGCCTGAAGTCAGGTAGGTTGATTCCTCCAGTTCCATTCTTCTTTCTCAAGATCGCTTTGGCTATTCGAGGTTTTTTGTATTTCCATACAAATTGTGAAATTATTTGTTCTAGCTCTGTGAAGAATACCGTTGGTAGCTTGATAGGGATTGCATTGAATCTATAAATTGCTTTGGGTAGTATACTCATTTTCACTATATTGATTCTTCCAATCCATGAACATGGTATATTTCGCCATCTATTAGTGTCCTCTTTGATTTCTTTCACCAGTGTTTTATAGTTTTCTATATATAGGTCTTTAGTTTCTTTAGGTAGATATATTCCTAAATATTTTATTCTTTCCGTTGCAATGGTGAATGGAATTGTTTCCTTAATTTCTCTTTCAGTTTTCTCATTATTAGTGTATAGGAATGCAAGGGATTTTTGTGTGTTGATTTTATATCCTGCAACTTTACTGTAATCATTGATTAGTTCTAGTAATTTTCTGGTGGAGTCTTTAGGGTTTTCTATGTAAAGGATCATGTCATCTGCAAACAGTGAGAGTTTTACTTCTTCTTTTCCAATTTGGATTCCTTTTATTTCTTTTTCTGCTCTGATTGCTGTGGCCAAAACTTCCAAAACTATGTTGAATTGTAATGGTGAAAGTGGGCACCCTTGTCTTGTTCCTGACTTTCGAGGAAATGCTTTCAATTTTTCACCATTGAGGATAATGTTTGCTGTGGGTTTGTCATATATAGCTTTTATTATGTTGAGGTATGTTCCTTCTATTCCTGCTTTCTGGAGAGTTCTTATCATAAACGGATGTTGAATTTTGTCAAAGGCTTTCTCTGCATCTATTGAGATAATCATATGGTTTTTGTTTTTCAATTTGTTAATGTGGTGTATAACATTGATTGATTTGCGGATATTGAAGAATCCTTGCATCCCTGGGATAAAGCCCACTTGTCATGGTGTATGATCTTTTTAATGTGTTGTTGGATTCTGATTGCTAGAATTTTGTTAAGGATTTTTGCATCTATGTTCATCAGTGATATTGGCCTGTTGTTTTCTTTTTTTGTGGGATCTTTGTCAGGTTTTGGTATTAGGGTGATGGTGGCCTCATAGAATGAGTTTGGAAGTTTACCTTCCTCTGCAATTTTCTGGAAGAGTTTGAGCAGGATAGGTGTTAGCTCTTCTCTAAATTTTTGGTACAATTCAGCTGTGAAGCCGTCTGGACCTGGGCTTTTGTTTGCTGGAAGATTTTTGATTACAGTTTCAATTTCCGTGCTTGTGATGGGTCTGTTAAGATTTTCTATTTCTTCCTGGTCCAGTTTTGGAAAGTTGTACTTTTCTAAGAATTTGTCCATTTCTTCCACATTGTCCATTTTATTGGCATATAATTGTTGATAGTAGTCTCTTATGATCCTTTGTATTTCTGTGTTGTCTGTTGTGATCTCTCCATTTTCATTTCTAATTTTATTGATTTGATTTTTCTCCCTTTGTTTCTTGATGAGTCTGGCTAATGGTTTGTCAATTTTATTTATCCTTTCAAAGAACCAGCTTTTGGCTTTGTTGATTTTTGCTATGGTCTCTTTTGTTTCTTTTGCATTTATTTCTGCCCTAATTTTTAAGATTTCTTTCCTTCTACTAACCCTGGGGTTCTTCATTTCTTCCTTTTCTAGTTGCTTTAGGTGTAGGCTTAGGTTATTTATTTGACTTTTTTCTTGTTTCTTTAGGTATGCCTGTATTGCTATGAACTTAAAAGGAGGAATGTTGATGTATGGCAAAACCAATACAATATTGTAAAGTAATTAACCTCCAATTAAAATAAATAAGTTTATATTTAAAAAAATTAAAAAAAAGAAGGAATGACAATCCAATACCACTTAGCCACTAAGTCAGAGAAAAAAAAATGTAAAGTATAAAAACATTTTATCCTTTCATTATTTTATAATTTACACATCTTTCAATTTAACTATGTGAGTATGAAATTCTTGCCTAGAGAATCCTGTGGACGGAGAAGCCTGGTGGGCTGCTGTCTATGGGGTTACACAGAGTCGGACTCGACTGAAGAGACTTAGCAGCAGCAGCAGTATACAATTTAGTTTTTTAAAGTAAATTTATACATGTGTGCAAATCAAATCCAGTTTAAGAACATTTTTATTTTTCCTAAAATACCTTTTAAATTCATTTTTAACCAATCCCCAAATACACCCTCCCTCAGTTCAGTTGAGTCGCTCAGTAGTGTCTGACTCTTTGCTACCCCATGAATCCTGGAGTTCACCCAAACTCATATGCATCGAGTCAGTGATGACATCCAGCCATCTCATTCTCTGTCATCCCCTTCTCCTCCTGCCTCCAATCCCTCCCAGCATCAGGGTCTTTTCCAATGAGTCAACTCTTCGCATGAGGTGGCCAAAGTATTGGAGTTTCAGCTTCCAATGAACACCCAGGACTGGTCTCCTTTAGGATGGACTGGTTGGATCTCCAAGGGACTTGCAAGAGTCTTCTCCAGCACCACAGTTCAAAAGCATCAATTCTTCAGTGCTCAACTTTCTTCACAGTTCAACTCTCACATCCATACATGACCACTGGAAGAAGCATTCCTAGGCAAACAATGATCCAATTACTATCTCTCTATGTATCTTTTCTAGACACTTCGACAAAATAAGCTCATAAAATACTTAATATTTTTCAGCTAGCTTTTACATCTGGAAGCCAGGATTTTTTTTTTTTTTTTTTTTTTTTAAGTTTACCAGGACAAGGAGTGCTTTAGGAGTTTGTTTCTCTATATTGCAAAATGGTATTCCATTGTATGGATTTGTTATGTTCTGTTTATTCAACAGTTGATCTTAAAGTAAATTTTAGCATCTATTCAGACATCTGTCTTAATCTAATAATATTTAAAGAAAATATTTGCCCCTACCACCCTTCATTCTTTAACCAACCAAATCAGGTTATTTTAAAGACATCTCAAGTTTTAGAAAACTGACCTAGACTTCATTTCTGGTTTTCAGCTTGAAACACTGGATGAATTATCAACTTTCTTTTCCCTTCTGAGTTTCTCTTTTGCCAGTAAATTGTGAAGTCTATTAAATTCTTCCTTTTCTGTTTCAGAAATCTCTCTCTTTCCATTTGAAATGCCACCTTAAGTCTAAGAAACCAAACAATCATTTAGACATTTCTTCTAGTAGAAAAGTATGTTTTGTGTTTTTATTCAGAAATAAAAAAATTCCTTCCATTTCCAGTAAAGAATTCTGCAGATAGAAGTTTTTATGACCTCAAGAAAGTGTGTCCTATTTTGATCCTTGAGCAATAGGATAGAAATGTGCACAGTAATGGAAACATATTTCTCACTCTCTAGAAGTAGTCTACCATTCCTTAATATAACATAGGCATATATTTTTAGTTACAAAACACTTCTCATCCAAACTACATAATTCAGAGAGTTTCTTCACAAGAAACTTTATAAACACATTTCCTTCTACTAACAAAATACCCAGTGCAACAAATGAGAAGATAACATACAAGGTTTTTTTAAAGGCAATATAAAGAAAATTTAATAACACAACAAAAAAGACCTAACAATTGTAAAGATGATTTCATACTAGTAAGAATTTCAGAATATAAGGATCAAGTCTTTCTATGGACAGAAGACATAATAAGTTCAGTTAAGTTGCTCAGTTGTGTCCGACCCTTTGTGACGCCATGGACTGAAGCATGCCAGGCCTCCCTGTCCATCACCAACTCCCGGAGCTTACTCAAACTCATGTCCATCAAGTAGGTGATGCCATCCAACCATCTCATCCTTTGTCAATTTTCTTTTCCTCCCATCTTAATCTTTCCCAGCATCAGGGTCTTTTCGAATGAGTCAGTTCTTCACACCAGGTGGCCAAAGTATTGGGGTTTCAGTTTCAGCATCAGTCATTCCAATGATTATTCAGGACTCATTTCCTTTAGAAAGGAATCCAAGGGATTCTCAAGAGTCTTCTTCAACACCACATTTCAAAAGCATCAATTCTTTGGCACTCAACTTTCTTTAGAGTCCAACTCTCACATAAATACATGACTATTGGAAAAACCATAGCTTTTGGAACTTTTTTGGCAGTGTAATGTCACTGCTTTTTAATATGTTGTCTAGGTTGGTCATAGCTTTTCTTCCAAGCATCTTTTAATTTCATGGCTACAGTCACCATCTGCAGTGATTTCAGAGCCCCCCAAAAATAAAGTCTCTCACTGTTTTCATTGTTTCCCTATTTGCCATGAAGTGATGGGACCAGATGCCATGATCTTAGTTTTCTTAATGCTGAGTTTTTTTTGTTGTTGTTGTTCTTTTTTTTTTTAATTTTTTTTTTTTATTTTTAAACTTTACAGTATTGTATTGGTTTTGCCAAATATCGAAATGAATCCACCACAGGTATACATGTGTTCCCCATCCTGAACCCTCCTCCCTCCTCCCTCCCCATACCATCCCTCTGGGTCATCACAGTGCACCAGCCCCAAGCATCCAGTATCGTGCATCGAACCTGGACTGGCGACTCATTTCATACATGATATTCTACATGTTTCAATGCCATTCTCCCAAATCTTCCCACCCTCTCCCTCTCCCACAGAGTCCATAAGACTGTTCTATACATCAGTGTCTCTTTTGCTATCTCGTATACAGGGTTATTGTTACCATCTTTCTAAATTCCATATATATGCGTTAGTATACTGTATTGGTGTTTTAAGCCAACATTTTCACTCTCCTCTTTCACTTTCATCAAGAGGCTCTTTAATTCTTCACTTTCTGCCATAAGGGTGGTGTCGTCTGCATATCTGAGGTTATTGATATTTCTCCCAGCAATCTCAATTCCAACTTGTGTTTCATCTAGCCTGGCATTTTGCATGATGTACTCTGCATAGAAGTTAAATAAGCAGGGTGACAACATACAGCCTTGACAAACTCCTTTCCCTATTTGGAATCAGTATGTTGTTCCATGTCCAGTTCTAACTGTTGCTTCTTGACCTGCAAACAGATTTCTCAGGAAATGTAGATACAATTTTTTTAATTGAAATACGATGGAAAATTGATGGTAACAGTTTGAATTGCAAATTTTAATGGACATTGCTTAGACAACTCAAGTAAGAAATGAGAAAGATGATTTCATACTTAGATATATATTGACAGTTTTTGACAATACATATCAAATACTATGCAAAAAATTCATTACAAGTAGGCCACCAAAAAGGACATTTGTATCCAAAAATTAAAAATGTTCTCTTACTTTAATAAAATAATTAAAGCAAATGTATTAAAAGTGGTGGCAAAAAACAAGTAAACCAACTGAAATTCTGAAGGAAGAAACTCTTTATCATTTACGAAGTTAAAGTGGTACTCCTAATAGCAGTCATATGTAGAAAATTGATTATGAAAATATATGCATCAAATCAAATCAATTGCAGTCAAAGTTACAATTAGAACCACATCTATAGTCTGAAACCTCTTGATTGTAAACTATAAGAATTAATGTACAAATTTCTGTTAATAAAGCAGAAAGAAAATAGCATATACCTAAGAAAGAAATTATGGGTAAGTTAAGATTAAAATCAAAATAAGAAATTAGTGAATCAATCTTAGCATCTCTTTCTTATTTAAGAAATCTAAATTCTCATTTTTAGGAGGCATTAAAAATAACAAAAAGTAACAAAAATCTGGAAACTTTGATAAAAATTAGGTTTTTTTTTTTTTAGAAGGAAAAATGAAATATAAGAAAAAGGTAGAAAGGGTTTTGTTTGTGTTATTTCTGTCTGTAATTATTTTTAAACTAGATGATATTTATACAACCCTATAATACTTTTTTTTAATAAAACAAATTATTTGCTTGGAAAATGTAAAATAAAATGGAGTAAAAGGAGAATAGTGAAAATTTTCTTAGAGCAATAATTACTAAAGATTTAGAAAAAAAGCTTTGAGTAATGAAAGGTTGATTTTCCTATTGCGTTCCATTTATTTAAGTTAAAATATTGGGCTGACAAAAATTTTGTTCATGTTTTTCCACAGGAAGTTAAGGAACTTTTTGGACAACACAATACTTCTGATAAATTCTGTGCTACATTATTTGAGCCCCCAAAATGGAAAAGTGCTTAAAATACAGGACGATGCAATAATAAGTCTGGAATTTTTCTGCTATACTGAAAAAAAAAATCTACTGATATGTTTTGAATATTAGTATTAATACAAAATGGTAATTGAAATAGATTTAAATAATCAATATTATTTTTTAATGTCTGGTCAAAGATAGTTTACAGTAGCTAGAGAATTATTCTAAGACCATAAAAAATTTTAATATAATTTATCATATATTCTGTTCATAGCAGAAGTACTATAAAATTAAAACCATTTAAATATGCATTGGTTCTTTTTTTTTTTTTTGCATTGGTTCTATGTGTTAACATTTTCTCCTCTGGAAATAAATTTTATTTATTTTCCAGATTCTAAAATATATTTATTTGCAACAGAAATTCTTTTCTAGAAATGTATGCTACATAACTATAAATATTCTAAAAGATTGCATTAAATTAATTCAAATTAATATGGATTAAATGAATCATGATAATGTACTATTTTAGTATATCTGTTTGTAATAGAATTATATAAAGACATTAACTATTGTAGCCTTGCCAGAAAAAAAAAGACTCCATGACTAAGGAATACGTTCAGTTTATACAGCAGAGGAATAGAGGCAGATCAGTTAATAGTAGATGATGCTGTATTTGTAAAACAAATTATCAAGTGATGAATTGCTTGCTTTACACTGGTAGATGGGCAGAGGAGAATGACTCCCTCCACCCAAAAAAAGTCAGGTGATGAATTGCTTGCTTTACACTGGTAGATGGGCAGAGAATGACTCCCTCCACCCAAAAAAAGTCAGGTTAATGGTATCCTTCCCTCAAGTGTTGATTAGACTTTTTTTATTTTACTTATTTTTTTGAAAGTTCATATATACCATTTTTAAGTTATACAAAATTTAAATGAATATTTTAATTGAGGACTTTAATAACCAAAATAAGGATATTATTAAGAATAATGTAAAATGTCAGAATTAAAATGAACAGCTACATTATTAGCATCACCTATTTCTACTTTCTTCTAGAATGTACTTTATTAGTTCCCACAACTGTAGATATGCTACTTTATTATCTCTCTCCATTGCATTTTTCCCCTCCACTACAAAAACCTCATAGCCAACATAAAGAAAATCTACATACGTAAAACAAGCTAAACACTGTCCACCAATTCTTCAGAATGCTTTGCTGTGTTTAGCAGAAGATGTACTTTACACAGATTTGATGTAACACTGACAGCAGAAGTTCTTATTCCAATACTGATACTAGTATAATTTTTTATAAATAATGTCTTGCCTGCTGTGCCTCAAAATTTTCATTTGACACTGCTTCCTTCTGGAATATTCACAATGTGATTGAGAAATTGGCACGTTTTCAGTTCTTCAGTATACAGTTACATGTTTGATTTGCAACTGTCCATTTTTTCCTTTATTTTAATTTTAAATGTCTCCCGTTTAGAAATAAGCTAACTGTAAAATGGACTAGTGTTTACATATCATTACCAGTATGCCAGTTCTCAATTCCCCTAACTTTATTCCTCGCAGGGTTAAATGCTTACAGTCCTGACCACAATGCTATGAAATTAAAAATCAATTACAGGAAAAGAAAAACTGTAAAAAACACAAATACATACAGACTAAATATGTTATTAGACAACCAATGGATCACTGAAGAAATCAAAGAGAAAAGCAAAAAATACACAGAGACATATGGCAATGAAATCACAATGACCCAGAACCTATGGGATGTAGCAAAAGCAGTTCTAAAATGAAGGTTTATATTAAGAGCAATAAAGTATTGTCTCAGTGAATAAGAAATATCTCAAATAAAAAAATCTAACCTCACATCTCAAGCAAATAGAGAAAGGACAACAACAAACAATGTTAGAAGGAAAGAAAGCATAAATATCAGAGCAGAAATAAATGAAATAGAGACTAAGAAAACAATAGCAAAATCAATGAAACTAAAAGCTGGTTCTCTGAGAAGATAAAATTGATAAACCTTTCAGTTCAGTTCCGCTCAGTCGTGTCCAACTCTTTGCGACCCCATGAATCACAGCACGCCAGGCCTCCCTGTCCATCCCAACTCCCGGAGTTCACCCAGACTCACGTCCATCGAGTCAGTGATGCCATCCAGCCATCTCATCCTCTGTCGTCCCCTTCTCCTCCTGCCCCCAATCTCTCCCAGCATCAGAGTCTTTTCCAATGAGTCAACTCTTCACATGAGGTGGCCAAAGTACTGGAGTTTCAGCTTCAGCATCATTCCTTCCAAAGAAATCCCAGGGCTGATCTCCTTCAGAATGGACTGGTTGGATCTCCTTGAAGTCCAGGGAACTCTCAAGAGTCTTCTCTAACACCACAGCTCAAAAGCATCAATTCTTCGGTACTCAGCCTTCTTCACAGTCCAACTCTCACATCCATACATGACCACAGGAAAAACCATAGCCTTGACTATACGGACCTTTGTTGGCAAAGTAATGTTTCTGCTTTTTCCTTCCAAGGAGTAAGCATCTTTTAATTTCATGGCTGCAGTCACCATCTGCAGTGATTTTGGAGCCCCCAAAAATAAAGTCTGACACTGTTTTCACTGTTTCTCCATCTATTTCCCATGAAATGATGGGACTGGATGCCATGATCTTCGTTTTCTGAATGTTGAGCTTTAAGCCAACTTTTTCACTCTCCACTTTCACTTTCATCAATAGGCTTTTTAGTTGCTCTTCACTTTTTGCCATAAGGGTGGTGTCATCTGCATATCTGAGGTTATTGATATTTCTCCTGGCAATCTTGATTCCAACTTGTGCTTCTTCCAGCCCAGCGTTTCTCATGATGTACTCTGCATATAAGTTAAATAAGCAGGGTGACAATATACAGCTTTGATGTACTCCTTTTCCTATTTGCAACCAGTCCGTTGTTCCATGTCCAGTTCTAACTGTTGCTTCCTGACCTGCATACAGATTTCTCAAGAGGCAGATCAGGTGGTCTGGTATTCCCATCTCTTTCAGAATTTTCCACAGTTTATTGTGATTCACACAGTCAAAGGCTTTGGCATAGTCAATAAAGCAGAAATAGATGTTTTTCTGGAACTCTCTTGCTTTTTCCATGATCCAGCGAATGTTGGCAATTTGATCTCTGGTTTCCCTGCCTTCTCTAAAACCAGCTTGAACATCAGAAAGTTCACGGTTCACGTGTTGCTGAAGCCTGGCTTGGACTTATTAAGAAAGAAAGGGAAAGGACTCAAGGAAATTAGAAATGGAAAAGGAGAACTTAAACAGACACCACAGAAACACAAAGGATCACAAGAAACTACTATAAGAAACTATATGCCAATGAAATAGACAAAACTGGAAGAAATTGACATTCTTAAAAAGATACAACCTTCTAAGACTGAAGCAGGAAGAAACAGAAAATATGAACAGGCCAATCGCAAGCACTGTAATTGAAACTGTCATTTAAAAACTCCCAACAAACAAAACTCCAGGACTGGATGGTTTCACATGTAAATTATATCAAACATTCAAAGAAGAGGTAACACCTATCCTCTGACACTCTTCCAGAAAATTACAGAGGAAGGAACACACCCAAGCTTATTCTGAGAGGCCAGCATCAATATGACACCAGAAAAAAGATACTATCACAAAAACAAACTTACAGGCCAATTTCATTGATGAACAGAGACATAAAAATACTCAACAAAATACCAGTCATAAAACACTCCTCATTCAAGTAATATGTTACAAACATACTTATTGGAGAATTGTAAAAAAAAATAAAACATTGCAAATACCTCTAAATCAAAAAATCAGTTACTAAAATACCCATCAAAAGTATATATATTTTAAAAAATAATAACAAATAATATTTTAAAAGATAATTTGAATTGCAGAAAATATAATGGATATTCAACTTAAATATCCTGTTTTGATATAAAATCACAGAGCAATAAACATCTTGAGCTTGGTTACCTTGCTATTTACCAGCAGAATTAAGACTTAAACCTGGTCATTCCAGTTTCCAATTCAGTATTTTCCAAACAAAATACATTTGAATTTAGATATACTGGTAGATAAAAATGATTAAAATGTGAATGTTAATGTATTTTTAAAAATACAGAATATCAATGATATTATGAAAGTGTTAGTCACTCAGTCGTGTCCACTCTTTGTGAATTCTCTGTCCATGGAATTCTCCAGGCAAGAACACTGGAGTAGGTAGCCATTCCCTTCTCCAAGGGGTCTTCCAAACCCAGGTCTCCTGCAGTGCAGGCAAATTTTTTACCTACTGAGCCACCAGGGAAGCCCAATATTATGCAAATGTACTGCAACTTTTTTCTTTAAAAAAACTGTGGTGTAATGAAAAGTTCTTGTGACATCTCTCTCTCTGTCTCTCCACCAGATTTTTATTAGATAGAGCTGAGCACCACGGGAGTCGGGTGGGGAGAACATTTGAAATGCTGATATTAAATATTTTCATTAAAAAAGGAATGGAGGAAAAACAAGAAATGGGGAGAAAATTGATTTTTCTCTCAAGACTTCTAAGATCAGAATATTTAAATTTTTGAAATGGACTGATAATTTTTAAAAGAGAAACTCCAATAAGTCTAAATTCTAATGAAAATATATCTAATGAAAATATATCTAAAATATATCTAATGATTATGCCCACAGTATTTAAAAAAATGGAAGTACATTTTTCTTTTGATTAGCTTCTAGTATATATGTTGGCTATGCTAAACCAGATTAAAATGGGTTCTCTTTAGGATAAAATATTTACTTAGGCTTTATTGAAAGAATAATTTAATATTTGGTATATTTGTGTATGTGTATGAAACATTCAACATGGTGCTTCTACTCTACAGTGGGGACTAGTCCAGATGTTTCTCAACAAAGGGATTCATGTTCAATGAGCCCTCTTTCATTGCCTGTTTATTTCTACAAATGTTTTCACTTTTCAGAGGTTTAAGAATGCTGAAGTATGAAATCAGTGGAATATTTGTTCCAACTGGTTTTGGACAAAATACCATTGTTTTAAGAAATCAGATGATTCAGCATGTTTTTCATGTCCCTTTTCTAAATCAAGCATACTACATTAGATTATGATATGCATATTAGAACTATGTCACTAAAACACTCAACTTCTCTACTGAAGTACGATTGCAATTATGATTTAACATTTTTCTACAGTATTATCATACACATTATAATGCAGTAAGTTTTCTTATCATCCTATATGTTTTTCCTTCCCATGCATTTAAAAAGTGTTGGCAGCTGAGATGCTCATAATATCTGAAGGACCACATGACAAAGCAGCATTCCAACATCAGACTCAACAAAGTGTAGCAAAAGGGAAGAGATAAAAACCTAAGGAGAAAGTGAAATAGTTTTCTATTGAAGTATGTTAGATTGCAGAGTGGTATCATGGGAAATAGCATACGTTCTTTTACAGGAATCATTTTAAATCTTTCTTAGAATATTTAAGTATATATTGTCTGGAATAATCTCAAATTGGAACAGAGAGAGACAAGATGACCTAGAATTCCTTTCCTTCTCTAGCTTCTAATACCTTATGATTCTGTACATAGCAAAAGTATATTAAAGTCTGAAGTACAGTTTTAGACGGCATTAAATTGTTTGTATAGTTTTACAGTTGTATACAGAAATGTCAAGTTGTGGTGTATAGGCAGTAATACTGCAGAAGAGCACCCTGAAATTTACAAATGGATTATGTTAATGTATTACTAATGCAAGTATCTGCTGAACTGAACCTTTCATATTCATGCAACCCAATGTGGTTCTCTAAAAACAAGGTACTGAAATTTGTACTCTGTTTTGTGTTCAGTGTTTTGAAGCTATGAATTATGCTGATAAAATTTATATTGAAAAATGTAGTTTATAAAACAAAAAGAAAATAAACTCTAGTTACTCTTATTCATACAGGCCTTTGAAAAATTAGAAATGTATTTGAACATATGAGATTAATTTATAAGTGAACATATGACAAATTCTAAATTATTTATACTTTTTAAAAATAGTATAACAATTTTAAATATAGTCAACTCTAAAAATAGTATGAAATCTTGCATGTCTACTTCAAACTATCATAAATATGTACTTACTCTGCTATGGAAAATGTACTTACTGGACAAAAATATTCTTTCAGCTTGTTCTTAGTTGCTTCATTGTATAACTACAACTTGAAAAATCTTTTAAACAAAAGCAAGAAAAAAAAAAAAAAACACAGAAGGTGATTTGAGTAAAAAAGCTCACCTAAAATACAGAATGATATTCCTTTTGAGTAGCACATATTAGGCAGAAGTATTACCTTTTACCTTTTTTTAAATTGGAGGATAACTGCTTTACAACATTTTGTTGGTTTCTACTCTTGCCTGGAGAATCCCATGGGTGGAGGAGCCTGGTGGGCTGCAGTCCATGGGGTCGCTAAGAGTCGGACACGACTGAAGCGACTTAGTAGCAGCAGCAGCAGCAGTGTACAACTCGGAGAAGGCAATGGCACCCCTACTCCTGGAAAATCCCATGGACGGAGGAGCCTGGTAGGCTGCAGTCAATGGGGTCGTGAAGAGTCGTACACGACTGAGCGACTTCACTTTCGCTTTTCACTTTCATGCATTGGAAAAGGAAATGGCAACCCACTCCAGTGCTCTTGCCTGGAGAGTCCCAGGGAGGGCGGAGCCTGGTGGGCTGCTGTCCGTGGGGTCGCACAGAATCGGACATGACTGAAGCGACTTAGCAGCAGCAGCAGCAGTGTACAACTATGTGAATCAGCTAGAAGTATACATAGATCCCCTCCCTCTTGAGCCTCCCTACCACCTCCCTTGAGTCACTCGTCTAGGTTATCTGTAATAGTACAGATTTGTTAAAATGTTGTGTGTATATATATATATATGTAAAATGTTGTGTATATATATATGTGTGTGTGTGTGTGTGTATATATATATATATGACTTTTTTCTTTTATTGAAAAATCTAGCATTAAAATGTGACAAGGTGGGAATGATAGACAAATTATAGAAAAAAAAGAAAGTTAAGCAACATATAACCAAATAGGTGAGATCCATTTGTATTAAATATGAATGAACTTAAAATAAAATTTAAAAAAAAGAAACAAAATAAACAAAAAAAAAACACACTTTCAGATAAGCAGAGAAATTTGAACAGAAACCAGATATTGGATATTATTTTGAGAATTGATTATATTTAAAGATCTGTATGTGTTCATGGACCTTTATGGGAAAAAAAATGTTTTCCAGCAATGGTGTCTAATTACCTTTAAATAATATGTAGGTGTACACTTCAAGCAACACAATACAATATTTTAAAATAGATATTGCTGAAGTTGCATGATGGGTTCATTCTCCCTCTACTTATGTATGCTTAGAAAACTTTGATGTTTTTAAAAGTGATATTTGATCATCATAATAAATGTTATAAAATGTATAAAATCACTCATACTTACTTGAAGTTTTTCTATTCATTTACAGTGTTTATTGCAATTGTTTTTCTACATTTTTACTATATTGATGATCAAATTAATGTGGCACCAGTACAAACAATTTTCATTCTTTGGCACTATGATTGATAATATACTATAAAAATATATACTTAATATTTTTATTGATTTTTTTTCCTTTCTGGAGATTCTATTTCAGAGGCATTTTTACAGTTTACATTCATGTTTTCTTCTTGGGTTTTATCAATAATTATGGATGTCAGTTGCAATGCATATTCAATAACATACATACAAATTTCAGATTGTATAAATCATTTAACAAATATTTATGATTGCTCCTAAACCCACTTCACTCAAACAATTTTGAGTGCTAGATGTGTAGTCAGTGACACCAGATTAATATTATAAAAGCTCATGTGAAAAGAAGGTTTATAATCTTACACACATACTCAAAAATTTTAGATCTTCAATTTGTAGAGGTTGAGTGTCAATGTACACATCACCTGCCTGAAACACTAATGTTGGCCATTTCAGTTGCTCTTCAAGGGGTTCTGAATTGTATTTCTGCTTAAATATCTACCTCTTCCACCTAAAAAAAAAAAATCCCTGCCAATAAGATCTCCTCAAAATTAAGGCTACAGGCATCTATCAATTGCCTTTCCTTTTGAAGTTAAGGTAGATATTGCAAAATAAAATAAGCATGTTATAGATTCAGTTTATAGAATCATTAGAAAACTTTTCTAACCAAAATCTGAGAGAGTTACCATTAATCACATTTAAATTCTACATGTATTGAAGGAGGAAAAGCTTCAGTAAACTTTAGTAAGCCAATGACACACTCAATAAGATTTTTCTAACATTTAATAAGGTCTAGTATGGGACTCAGATTTTTAAGGGTTTTTGAAATTGAAATATAAACTAATGGCTGACAAATTAATGGCTGATATTCTTAGTATTCTTAATATGTTAAATATTTACCAGTATATTTAAGTACATATATATATATATTTATCTTAATCTCATTAAGAATAAAGAAAATAATGCCATTTGCAGCAACATGAATATAATTAGAGATTATCACACTAAGTCAGAAACAAAAAGACAATGATATATGATATCACTTATATATGGAATTAAAATATGGCCTATCCTATCAAATACTAACTGGGAATAAGTTACAAATTTGTATAAAGGGAGCATAAGGAAAGAAAACATATTCTTACAGAATTCAGAAAAGTACTTTTAAAAGAGTGAAGATAAATTTGCTTAGGTCACTTATTTTCAAAACTAATCAACTGCACAGTTGGAGAAGTGGCCCAAATAATATTTCTAATTCTCTTTCAGTTCCTTGGGGGAAGATAAGTAAAATCTTAAAGTTTTCATTCCCATTGAATGATAAACCCGTGGGACAAAATGCTGTCTATAAATAATTTTAGTAACTTATCAAGTTCACTGAAAATGGTGATATATGGATCTTAAATTTAACATGATATTAAAGAAACATAACAGCAATTATTTCTAGAAAAGATAGAAGACTAGAAAATGCTATTTTCTGTGAGGCTAGAGAAAAATATTATGTCCCTTCACAATCAGGACTTTCTAGCAAAACTTTTGCCTAATTTCACTAAAACTTGTTACCCACTCTAAAATAAAAGCCTATAAGTTAAATTATGACTAATTAGCTAGTTAGATAAATATCCCTGGAGTCTTGTGTTTATATTTCAAGAGTAGGTAAATCACCCCTCCTATGGGGATATGTTTGGATTAAAAATCTGCAAATTCTAGTATCATCTTTCCACTGAAAAATTGTAATTACATTACAAAAGACCAGGGTAAGAACACAAGAGCCTTCCCATTATATTTCTAAGGAGACTCAGAGTAGGAAGGGAGACAACTCTTTCTCTTTCCTATTAAATATCCACATTCACTATTTTTGGATTTCTTCTTTGCAGTTGTTTAGTTACTCAGTTGTATATGAGTCTTTTGCACCCCATGGACTGTAGTCCACCAGGCTCCTTTATCCATGGGATTTTCCAGGAAAGATTACTGAAGTGGGTTGCCACTCCATTATAGGTAAAATGACACCCTCTTGTAGTTCTCCTTATTTTACGCCAGGGTGAAATATTGGGGCAAAGACAAAAGGCACATTTATTATTTGCTGTTTGTAAATAGTGTTTGTTTTGCCCCTCTCCATGTACCTCATGTTGGTATTCAAAACAATATCAATACATATGGTGGTTGTTTAGTTGCTAAGTCATGTCTGACTCTTTGTGACCACATAGACTGTAGCTCTCCAGGCTCCTCTGTCCATAGGATTTTCCAGGCAAAATACTGACGTGGGTTGCCAATTCCTTCTCCAGGGGATCTTCCTGACAAAGGGATATAACCCAGGTCTCCTTCACTGCAGGCAGACTCTTTACCGACTGAGGCACCAGGGAAGCTAATTAATACATGTATTAATACATATAGATACTAAAACTATAATTAATATATGTATTAATACATATAGGTACTAAAAACTAAACATCCATATTGTAGACATTTACAGGAGACTGGCAACACAAATACAGGTCTTCTTAAGTAGAGTTACTTAATCCTACATACAAATTCAATAGTTTATTAACATTTTAGGGATTGAGGAAGAGAAAAATGGAAAACCTTTAGTTTTAGATGATTTAGATTTCACAGAATGTTATTTCACGGACTTTTCCTTCAGCTTAACCCAGTACTAACGTCTTGCATCACTATTGCACAATGTCGAAACCAGGGAACAGACAATGATGCAAATCATGTTATTTGTTATACCTGCACACCAGCTATACCTGCACAAATCTGTACATATAACTTTCCACATAGTTTGAAGTGTTTGTAGCTTTATGGAACCATATCACAATTGTGACTTCATGTGATGGAGGCTTCACCACCAAAATCAAATTACTCATTGCACCTTGATCTCAAACTCTTAACAGTCTATCCTGGTAGAGCCATATCCTACCCTTCACCATCATAAACCCTTAATGACCATTAGTCTGTGTTTCATATTTATAATGTTTTTATATATATATTCACGAATGTTATGTAAGTGCAGTCATGCAGTATGTATTCTTTTAGATACTTTTTTTCATTCAGCATGATTTGGAATTTACACCAGTTATGTGTATCTACATTTTGTTACATTAGATTGCTGATTAGTATCCTATGATATGGATGTACCACAGATTGCTTAACCATTCATCATTGAAGGACATTTGGGTAGTTTCCAGTTTCTGGCTATTACTAATAAAACTTTTACGAATATCTGCTAACAAATTTTAACATTAAAATACATTTTAACTTTACTAGGATATTTTCTCAAGAATGCAATTGCTGGGGCATATGATAAGTCCATTGATTTATTTTTAAAAGAAATTGCCAAACTACTTTCCTGAGAGGCATCAAACTTTTACATTCCTACCATCATTATGTCAGCTATCCAGTTCCTCTGCATTCTCATCAGCATTTGGTGGGATCATTATTTTTATATTTATCCATTCTGATAGGTGTGTAGTGATATCTCATGATATTTCTCATTTGTATTTCTAGATGTTCACCTTTTCTCATTTGCTTGTCATCTATTTATCCTCTATAATAAAATTTCTGCTTATGCAGCTTCACCATTTTCTAATTTTACTGTAACTGAGGTTTGGGAGTTGTTTTTGTTATGTTTTGTTTGTAAATATTTTCTTCCAGTCTATAATTTGCCTTTTCATCCTCTTAACAGGATCTTTCACAGAGCAAATGTTTTTAACTTGATGAGATCAAATTTATCAATTCTTTTTCATGTTTTGATTTTTAGTGTCATCTAAAAATTATTTTCCTAGTACTACTTCCAAAATATCTTCTATTTTCCTACAAGTTTTATAGTTTTGTGTTGTACATTTAAATTCACGATCCATTGATATAAATTTTGTATACAGGGTAAGGTTTGGTATATAGTTCATCTATTTGTCTATGAATGCCCAACTGATCCTGTATCATTTGTTGAAAAAGTTAACCTTTCTCAATTGAATTGTTTTTACTACTTTGTCAAAATTTAAATGGATATATTTATGTGGATCAATTTCTGTTCTTAAGCTATTTTTTACTAAGATAACTCTATGGTATCACATCACCCAGGGGAAAAAACATCATTCAGGCACCTAAACACAAGGTCAAATGTGACTGTTTTTGTTTCCAGATTTTAAAGATCCAGAAGATTACCAACATCCTGAGTGTTATGTATCCCAAATAACATGTAAATCATGTCCACTACCTCCATTTTCCAGTGCTCTTGTGTTAATTTGTGTTTTAATATTTCTTCCTTGGATGTCTATAGTACCTTCACGTTGACATTCTCAAACAATGACCATGTGTGCTAAGTCATTTCAGTCATGTCTGACTCTTTGCAACCCTATGCACTGTAGCTTGCCAGACCCCACTGTCCATGGGATTCTCTAGGCAAGATTACTGTAGTGGGTTGTAATTTCCTTCTCCAGGGGATCTTCCTCACCCACGGATTGAACCTGCATCTCTTAAGTCTCCAGGAACTGGTAGTCAGGTTTTTCCACTAGCACCACCTGCAGAGTCCAAAGCACTGAGGTGCTTTTGTTCATCACGGATGAAAATTCATCATGGATTCCCTGGTGGTTCAGATCGTAAGGAGTTTACCTGCAATATGGGAGACCCCAGTTTGATCCCTGGGTTGGGAAGATCCCCTGGAGAAGGAAATGCCAACCCACTCCAGCACTGTTGCCTGGAGAATCCCATGGCTGGAGGAGCTTGGTGGGCTACAGTCCGTGGGGTCGCAAAGAGTCGGACACGACTGAGTGACTTCACCTCACCTCCTGAAAATAAAATCTGTAAATAAAATGCTTAGTTTCTCTTTCATCATTTGTGAAATGAAGGTTAATTTACCAATGGTAAATACCAAATGTAAAATTAAATGACACAAGCCACTTAGACCAGTGACTGTCATGTCACTGCTCAAGAAATAATCAAGAGATAATAACTATTTATATTATTTAGTGAATAATACAAAACCCTTTATACTTGAAACCTTGACTACATTTTCAAACTAATATTCTTTAACCTTCCATAAGCAGTTTAAACTCTGACCTTAATGTATCCCAGAAACCCCCTTAATGACTGAATGCCAACCCATTCTTTGGGATTCTGATCAAAAATCATGTTTGTTAAACCACTACTTGTTCTCACTGGTAGTAAGGCATTTTCTCTTCCTTCTCTAAAACAATATATAATAATAGTATGTATGGAATTTTCATATATTTTTTCAATACTTTTTACAACTTATTCTTTCATGGAACTGAGTTTCTAAAAATCTGTTACCTGAGTGATTATTGTACATTTTCTGTGCTTAAATGCCTAACTGATTCAATAGAAATCTTTGTTATTCAATATAATTAAATAAGAAATGAGATTAAAGTATGCATTTTTAAAACACTTGGTTGAAAATTAGAAATAATGACGGTTCCATAATGGGTTGAAACATTATTTTTCATAATTTTTGAATATTTTCTTCACACTTTCTTAACACATTCACTTTAGACTAACTAGAATAGCAAATTGTGATTTCATTTTCCTTTGTTTATGTACTTACATATATGACTATATCCTAATAAAGATCTCTTTCATAGCTTCATTTTATAAAAAAAATAGTCTCAATATAATCTTCAACTTTGTTTTCTTTTGATAAATCATAGATATGCCTACAAATCTGTAGCTAAAGTAATAGTGATTGAACACTATCTTGTTCTTATTTAGAAGTTATTTTTTATTAAAGAATAGCTGCTTGACAATTTTCAATAGTTTCAGGTGTACAATAGAGTGATGTGATATTTTTATAGATTATACCCTACTTAAAATTATTACCATAAAATGGCTATATTTACCTATGGTGTACAATGTATCCCATTGCTTATCTATTTTACATATAATAATTTGTCCCACTTAAGCCCATACCCTTAGCTTGTTCCTCCCCTCACTCCTCATTGGTATTCTGTATGTCTGTAGTGTCTGTTTCTATTTTATTACACATACTTGTTTGTTTCATTTTTTAGATTTCACAAATAAGTGATAACAGAGTATTTGTCTTTCTCTGACATTTCACTAAGGATAATATGCTCTAGGTCCATCTAGGTTGTTTTAAATGACAGAATTTCCATTTTTTTTTTAAATGGCTAAGTAATATCCCATTGTGTGAGTGTGTGTGTGTGTGTGTGTGTGTTTGTATGTTTATTGCCATGATCCCTGATGGATCAACTGGTAAGAAACTGCCTGCAATGCATGAGACCCAGGTTCAGTACTGGGGTTAGGAAGATTCCCTGGAGAAGGGAAGACAACCCACTCCAGTATTCTTGCCTGTGAAATCCCATGGACAGAGGAGCTTGATGGAAACACACGCACTCATCTTTTAATCCATTCATCTGTTGATAGACATTAGGTTACTTCCATATCTTGTTCTCTATAAATAATACTGTGGTGAACATTGGACTACATACATATTTTCAAAATAATGTTTTCATTTTTTTCATATACACACACACCAAGAAGTGGAACTCTTAGATCACATGGTGGTGCTATTTTTATTTATGCTGTTTTATTTGTTTTTCTTTTTAGATGACTGATCTTATTTGCTACTTTTCAGTTCAGTTCAGTTCAGTTGCTCAATCATGTTGGAATCTTTGTGACTCCATGGACTGCAGCATGCCAGGCCTCACTGTCCATCACTAACTCCAGGAGTTTACACAAACTCATATCCATTGAGTCGGTCATGCCATCCAACCATCTCATCCTCTGTCTTCCCCTTCTCTTCTGCCTTCAATCTTTCCCAGAATCAGGGTCTTTTCAAATGAGTCAGCTCTTCTCATCAGGTGGCCAAAGTATTGGAGTTTCAGCTTCAATATCAGTTCTTTCAATGAATATTCAGGACTGACTTTCTTTAGCATGGACTGGTTGGATCTCCCTGCTGCCCAAGGGACTCTCAAGAGTCCTCTCCAAAATCACAGTTCAAAAGCAATGATTCTTCAGCACTCAGTTTTCTTGAGAGTCCAACTCTAACATACATACTTCACTACTGTAAAACCCATACCTTTGACTAGACAGATCTTTGTTGACAAAGTAATGTCTCTGCATTTTAATATACTGTCTAGGTTGGTCATAAATTTTCTTCCAAGGAGCAAGCATCTTTTAATTTCATGGCTGCAGTCACCATCTGCAGTGATTTTGGGGCTTCAGAAAATAAAGTCTGTCACTGATCCCACTGTTGCCCAATCTATTTGGCATGAAGTGATGGGACTGGATGCCATGATCTTCGTTTTCTGAATGTTGAGCTTTCAGCCAACTTTTTCACTCTCCTCTTTCACTTTCATCAAGAGGCTCTTTAGTTCTTCACTTTCTGCCATAAGGGTGGTGTCATCTGCATATCAGAGGTTATTGATATTTTGCCCAACTATCTTGATTCCAGCTTGTGCTTCTTCCAGCCCAGCATTTCTCATGATGTACACTGCATATAAGTTAAATAAGCAGGGTGACAATATACAGCCTTGATGTACCCCTTTCCTGACTTAGAATCCATCTGTTATTCATGTTCAGTTCTAACTGTTGCTTCCTGATCTGCAAACAGATTTCTCAAGAGGCAGGTCAGGAGATCTGGTATTCCCTTTGCTTGAAGACTTTTCCAAGTTTATTGTGGTCCACACAGTCAAAGGCTTTGGCATAGTCAATAAAGCAGAAGTAAATTATATTCTGGAAACTCTCTTGCTTTTTATGATGATCCAGCAGATGTTGGCAATTTGGTCTCTGGTTCCTCAGCCTTTTATAAATCCAGCTTGAAAATCAGGAAGTTCATGGTTCATGTATTTTTGAAGCCTGGCTTGGAGAATTTTGAGCATTACTTTGCTAGTGTGTGAGATGAGTGCAATTGTGTGGTAGTTTGAGCATTCTTTGGCATTGCCTTGCTTTGGGATTGGAATTAAAATTGACCTTTTTCAGTCCTGTGGCCACTGCTGAGTTTTCCAAATTTGTTGGCATACTGGGTGCAGCACTTCCACAGCATCATCCTTTAGGATTTGAAATAGGTCAATTGGAATTCCATCACCTCCACTAGCTTTGCTCGTAGTGATGCTTCCTAAGGCTCACTTGACTTCTCATCCCAGGATGTCTTGCTCTAGGTGAGTGATCACACAATTGTGATTACCTAGGTTGTGAAAATCTTTTTTGGATAGTTCTCTGTATTCTTGCCACCTCTTCATAATATCTTCTATTTCTCTTAAGTCCATACCATTTCTGTCCTTTATTGTGCCCATTTTTGCATGAAATGTTCTCTTGGTATCTCTAATTTTCTTGAAGAGATCTCTAGTTTTTCCCATTCTACTGTTTTCCTCTATATCTTTGCACTGATCACTAAGGAAGGCTTTCTTATCTCTCCTTGCTATTCTTTGGAACTCTGCAATCAAATGGGTATATATATCCTTTTCTCCTTTGCCTTTCACTTCTCTTCTATTCACAGCTACTTGTAAGTCCTCATCAGACAACCATTTTGCCTTTTTGCATTTATTTTCCTTGGGGTTGGTCTTGATCCCTGCCTCCTGTACAATGTACAGGCACTCTATCAGATCCAAACCCTTGAATATATTTCTCACTTCCACTGTATAATTGTAAGGGATTTGATTTAGGTCATATCTGAATGGTCTAGTGGTTTTCCCTACTTTCTTCTATTTAAGTCTGAATTTGGCAATAAGGAGTTCATGGTCTCTGCCACAGTCAGCTCCTGGTCTTGTTTTTGCTGACTGTATAAAATTCTCCATCGTTGGCTGCAAAGAATATAATCAATCTGATTTTGGTATTGACCATCTGGTGATGTCCATGTGTGAAGTCTTCTCTTGCATTTTTGAAAGAGGGTGTTTGCTATGACAAGTGTGCTATGACCTTTCATGGCAAAACTCTATTAGCCTTTGCCCTGCTTCATTCTGTACTCCGAGACCAAATTTGCCTGTTACTCCAGGTATTTCTTGACTTCCTACTTTTGCATCCTAGTCCCCTATAATGAAAAAGACATCTTTTCAGGGCATTAGTCTAGAATGTCTTATAGGTCTTCATAGAACCATTCAACTTCAGCTTCTTCAGCATTACTCATCAGGGCATAGACTTGGATTACTGAGATAATGAATGGTTTGCCTTGGAAATGAATAGAGATCATTATGTCATTATCTGATGTTACTTTTAGCACTTCTCATTTTTCCCTCGATTCAGACTTAGAAGCTCTCAGAGAGGACTCTTGCAATTTATTCCAGGCATTTATGTGTGTGTGTGTGTGTGTCCTCCTTCATTTTCTTGGCCAAAAGTTCAGGATATTCTGCAGCCTCTTCATTATTTTTCTTAATACACTGTTTCTTTCAAGATATACATCAGTGTTTGTGTTACAGAACATGAAATAACAAGACAATGAATCATGTATTTTGGTGGTAGATTTCTTACCTTTCTTGTTTAGGAGCTTTCTCACAACATACCAGTGGACATGATTTCTTTAGAGAAACTGAAAAGTTTGTGGATTCTGCTAGTTCTTTTGGGTCCCAAGTGACATAGCAGAGTAATATCAGTGAGTCCAGGAATAAATCCCTCTCCCCTCTCCTGTTTTTCTGTTTGCTTTTTTTTTTTCTTTTACATTGACTGAATTGAGAACACTCTGATTGGCATCCACAAAGTAACACTGTACAGATTTACCATGTCTTTCTCCAGTCCCTGGTCTGTAACAGGAATGCCCCTTGCTCAAGAGCAGGCAGATTTGGCAATGGGTCAACACATCCTGATTCATGGGAAGCCTTGCTGTCATTGCCACAATTGATTAAGACCATGCAACCCTTCCTGTCTTTACCCAGAGCATCAGTAGCAACTTCTGTGGCCATACACTTCTCATAAAAGTTACAACATTGTCGTTCATCATTGAGAACTTCAATAAATTCCTGGGAGCCAGTAACCAGGAAAGAGATGTTCAACTTCATCTTGAAGTGACTGACTACATCCAAAGCACCACAAAAAAGAGAGATAGTGGAAGATCCTTTGGAGAAGGAAATGGCAGCCACTTAAGTACTCTTGCCTGGAAAATTCCATGGACAATGTAGGCTGCTAAACTACCGTCCATGGGATTGCAAAGAGTCACACACACTGAGCAACTTCACTTGAGCGCTTCTTTTAATTTGAGGAACTTCTGTACTGTTTTCCATGGTGGCTGTACCAATTTACATTCCTACCAACAGTGTATAAGTGTTCCCTTTTCTCTATATCCTAGCCAACATTTATTTGTAGACTTTTTGATAGTAGCCATTATGATTGGTGTGAAGTGATATCTCACTGTGGCTTTTATTTTCATTGCTATGATGATTAGTAATGTTAAGCATCTTTTCACATGCTTGTTGGCCATCTACAGCACTTCTTTGGAAAAAGTGTCTATTCAGGTCTTTTGTCCATTTTTAACTAGTTTTTTTTTTTATACATTTCTGTGAACTATTTATATATTTGGGATATTAACCCCTTATTGGTAACACAATTTGCAAATATTTTCTACCATTTAGCAGGTTGTCTATTCATTTTGCCAATGGTTTCTTTTTCTGTGCAAAAGCTTGAGCTGGGAAGATCCGCTGGAAAAGTGATAGGCTACCCACTCCAGTATTCTTAGGCTTCCCTTGCAGCTCAACTGGTAAAGAATCTGTTTGCAATGCAGGAGACCTGGGTTTGATCCCTGGGTTGGGAAGATTCCCTGGAGAAGGGAATGGTTCCCCATTTCAGAATTCTGGCCTGGAAAATTCTACAAACTATATAGTCCTGCTGCTGCTGCTAAGTACTTCAGTTGTGTCTGACTCTGTGCGACCCCATAGATGGCAGCCCACCAGGCTCCCCAATCCCTGGGATTCTCCAGGCAAGAACACTGGAGTGGGTTGCCATTTCCTTCTCCAATTCGTGAAAGTGAAAAGTGAAAGTGAAGTCGCTCAGTCGTGTCCGACTCTTAGCGATCCCATGGACTGCAGCTACCAGGCTCCTCTGTCCATGGGATTTTCCAGGCAAGAGTACTGGAGTGGGGTGCCATTGCCTTCTCCTAACTGTATAGTCCATGGGGTAGCAAAGAGTCAGGCATGACTGAACAAGTTTTACTAAATTAGGTCCCATTTATTTATTTTTGCTATTTTCTTTTGATTTAAAAACTTATTATGTTTTAGATTAATGAGTGTTATGCCTATGATCTCTTCCAGGAGTTTCATGGTTTTAGGTCTTATATTTAAATATTCTATTTTGAGCTTATTTTTGCATATCGTATGATGAAATGGCCTAATCTCATATATTATAAGTATCTGTTCAGTTTTCCCAACACCATTTATTGAAGAGACTGTCTTTTATTCATTGTATATTCTTGTCTCTTTTATAGTAGATTAACTTACCATAGCAAGAAGAGATAAGAAAGTCTTCTTCAGAAAAGTGACTCAGTTATACATATATCTGCTCTTTTTTAGATTCTTTTCCCATACAGGTCTGTATAATTTAAACTTACTAATAAAAATAATACATTTCACCAATACATTTTAAATAACTTCAAATTATTTAAACTTTAAATTGAATAAATATTTGTTACTATGGCTATCAGAATCATTTTTTTCACCATTTTAATGACTTTTAATGAGCCTTTGCAGATATTTACATGGATTTATTTTTTTCTCATTATTTGCTGATTCTATTCTGTCCTTTATAGTAGATTAATCCTAATAGAATGATATGCTTAAATTAAACATTTCAATGCCAAATTTTGAAGTAATGATGTATTATGTTTTCTCATAGATAATGAGAAACCGCTGTCAGTTATAATTTAATAAAGATATATATTTCAAAAAAAAAAAAAGCCTTCTTCAGCGATCAATGCAAAGAAATAGAGGAAAACAACAGAATGGGAAAGACTAGGGATCTCTTCAAGAAAATCAGAGATACCAAAGGAACATTTCATGCAAAGATGAGCTCGATAAAGGACAGAAATGGTATGGACCTAACAGAAGCAGAAGATATTAAGAAGAGATGGCAAGAATACACAGAAGAACTGTACAAAAAAGATCTTCATGTCCCAGATAATCACGATGGTGTGATCACTCACCTAGAGCCAGATATCCTGGAATGTGAAGTCAAGTGGGCCTTAGAAAGCATCACTATGAACAAAGCTAGTGGAGGTGATGAAATTCCAGTGGAGCTATTCCAAATCCTGAAAGATGATGCTGTGAAAGTGCTGCACTCAATATGCCAGCAAAATTGGAAAACTCAGCAGTGGCCACAGGGCTGGAAAAGGTCAGTTTTCATTCCAATCCCAAAAAAAGGCAATGCCAAAGAATGCTCAAACTACCGCAAATTGCACTCATCTCACACGCTAGTAAAGTAATGCTCAAAATTCTCCAAGCCAAGCTTCAGCAATATGTGACCCATGAACTTCCAGATGTTCAAGCTGGTTTTAGAAAAGGCAGAGGAACCAGAGATCAAATTGCCAACATCCGCTGGATCATAGAAAAAGCAAGAGAGTTCCAGAAAAACATCTATTTCTGCTTTATTGACTATGCCAAAGCCTTTGACTGTGTGGATCACAATAAACTGTGGAAAATTCTTCAAGAGATGGGAATACTAGACCACCTGATCTGCCTCTTGAAAAATTTGTATGCAGGTCAGGAAGCAACAGTTAGAACTGGACATGGAAAAACAGACTGGATCCAAATAGGAAAAGGAGTTCGTCAAGGCTGTATATTGTCACCCTGTTTATTTAACTTATATGCAGAGTACATCATGAGAAACGCTGGACTGGAAGAAACACAAACTGGAATCAAGATTGCTGGGAGAAATATCAATAACCTCAGATATGCAGATGACACCACCCTTATGGCAGAAAGTGAAGAGGAACTCAAAAGCCTCTTGATGAAAGTGAAAGTGGAGAGTGAAAAAGTTGGCTTAAAGCTCAACATTCAGAAAACAAAGATCATGGCATCCCGTCCCACCACTTCATAGGAAACAGATGGGGAAACAGTGGAAACAGTGTCAGACTTTATTTATCTGGGCTCCAAAATCACTACAGATGGTGACTGCAGCCATGAAATTAAAAGACGCTTACTCCTTGGAAGGAAAGTTATGACCAACCTAGATAGCATATTCAAAAGCAGAGACATTACTTTGCCAACAAAGGTTCGTCTAGTCAAGGCTATGGTTTTTCCTGTGGTCATGTATGGATGTGAGAGTTGGACTGGAAGAAGGCTGAGTGCCAAAGAATTGATGCTTTTGAACTCTGGTGTTGGAGAATATTCTTGAGAGTCCCTTGGACTGCAAGGAGATCCAACCAGTCCATTCTGAAGGAGATCAGCCCTGGGATTTCTTTGGAAGGAATGATGCTAAAGCTGAAACTCCAGTACTTTGGCCACCTCATGCGAAGAGTTGACTCATTGGAAAAGACTCTGATGCTGGGAGGGATTGGGGGCAGGAGGAGAAGGGGACGACAGAGGATGAGATGGCTGGATGGCATCACTGACTCGATGGACCTGAGTCTCAGTGAACTCTGGGAGTTGGTGATGGACAGGGAGGCCTGGCGTGCTATGATTTATTGGGTCGCAATGAGTCGGACACAACTGAGCGACTGATCTAATCTGAACTTAACCATAGGTGCATGGGTTCATTTCTGGGCTCTCTATTCTGTTCCCTTGATCTATGCTTCTCTTTTTGTGCCAGTATTATACTGTTTAGATTACTGTATTTTTGTAGTATAGTCTTATATCAGGGAGTTGACACCTCTAGATATTTGTTCTTTGTTCTTAAGATTACTTTGGCCATTCTAGGTCTTTCAGGGTTCCATATAAATTTTAAGATTATTTTTTCTAGTTCTGTGAAAAATGTAAAGAATATTTTGATATGGATTATGTTAAATTTGTAGATTGCTTTGGGTAGTATGGACATTTTAACAATATTATTTTCTTAATTTACTTATACTTACACACATATACACATACCATTTCCATATATGACATCACAGATACATGAAGGAGGTCTTTGAGTTTTCCTTTTCTCTTTCCTTTTCTCATTCTCTAAAATATTATCCTACACTTTGCATATACTCAATATTAATCATAAGGCTGTGTTTCATATTTATACATCATTATACACATAAAGAAAATTATAAAATATCCACATTTGTTACTACTTGCTGTCAGACATGTGTTACAGAAATTTCTGTACCTTTTTGTACTCAATCATTATGTAAACATTTTAAAGTCATTTGACATAGTTTTAATTGCTACTCCTGAATGCTTTTATAAAGTATGCAAAATTAATTAATTATGCCCCAATTTGTCTCAAGGGGCTTCCCTTGTGGCTCAGCTGGTAAAGAATCCACCTGCAATGCAGGAAACCTTGGTTTGATCCCTGGGTAGGAAAATCCCCTAGAGAAGGAAATGGCAATGCACTCCCGTACTCTTGCCTGGAAAATCCCATGGACAGAGGAGCCTGGTAGGCTACAGTCCATGGTGTCACAGAGTCGGACATGACTGAGCAACTTCACTTTTACTTTGTCTCAATTCACACTGTTGCCTTCTTTTGACATTACAGTGTTCCAACATACATGTATACCCATTAATGCTTCTATTTAACATTTTTTAAAATTACAGTGGCAGGCTTGATGAATAAAAGAACAAACACATCTCTAATTTTTGATACTGTGATACAGTTTGCATTTTCCTTAACAATGGAAAAAAAGCACCCTACATTTGCCTGTGAAAGTTTGATGGTGGTGAAATAATTTAGCAACTTCACTTAAATTTTAATGTATCTACTCTGCCAACAGAGCAACACTTGGTAGGTAACATCCATTGTTGCTGGTTTGCCTTCTTTTCAAAAAAAATCAACTGGACTTTAATAGCTCTATTAGCCTTTGCTGGTGGGGAGGGGAGTAGGGAGAAAGACAGAGACAGAGAAAGAGAGAGAAGGAGTGAGTGAGTTTAAGTAACTAGTTTATGCTATTGTGGAATTCAACAAGTCCAGAATCTTCATACTTCACAGAAATATCTGGAATAATATTTGACCAAATATCTGACTGGGGCCTCCCAGGTGGCACAGTGGTAAAGAATCTGCCTGCTGATGCAGGAGACATTAGAGACTCTGGTTCAATCCCTGGGTTGGGAAAATCTCCTTGAGCAGGAAATGACAACACTGCAGTATTCTTGCCTGGAGAATTCCATAGACAGAGGAACCTGGCAGGCTACAGTCCATGGGGTTGCAGAGTTGGACAACTGAGCACTCACACTCACTCACTCAAATATCTGAGAACAGTGAAGAGCCAGGTTGACAACTAATTTTAACCATGGCAACCATATATATGATCTGTTTACAGAAAGGAAACTAAGATCTAGCACTATCAAAGAAGTCTGTTAAATCAGAACCAGATTTTTAATTTAACTCATTTTGTAGCTGAAACCACTACTTTTTCCTTAGAGTATATTCTTCCTTTCTTTCTTATAACTAGAATCCCGGATTTATTTGGATACATGGCCATTTAGAATAAACACTGTATTTCCAAGACTTACTTGGAAATAGTTATAGCCATGTGACTAAGATCTAGCCAATGGAATGAGAGAATATTTATCAGCTGTCTTTTCCAAGGAGTATCTTTAACAGGACTGGGTGCGTCCTTCAGTTTTCTATTATCACAATTGAATTTGGAGTAAATCAATGTGCTAAGTATGGCAGACCAGGCAGGCTAGTAAACTGGCTTCCTTTATAAAAGCTTTATACTGCTGTCAGATTCAACTTGCCTGAGGAAGAAAGATGTTTCTATATTGATTTGGCTCTCTGGTGGCTCAGACGGTAAAGTGCCTGCCTGCAATGCGGGAGATCTGGGTTTGATCCCTGGGTTGGGAAGATCCTGTGGAGAAGGAAATGGCAACCCACTCCAGTACTGTTGCGTAGAAAATTAAGTCACTGTTATATTAGGCTTTTTATTACTAATAGGTAAATAACACACTTATTTTAGATAAATTCTTGTGGCTGATCACAATGTACATTTCTATATTCTATATGAATCTTTCTACTTATACAGAATGCTCCCTAATTCATTTCCTAACAAAATTATTCTTTAATGATATTTTTTCCATGATACCAATGATATGACATGACTTTCTAACTATGAACATATTTCATTTCCATTAAGGAAATATAAAAATTTTAAGATGTATTTATTAATCATCTATTCACATGATGTATTGACACACTGTGGGAAAGCCCTCGAGGTTCTTCATTTCTTTAGACAAAGTATCAACTACATTGAGACCTTTAATACCTTTAAACAAAGAATTATTTCTAATTATGTTTAATCATGATTTTGTTTAAAAAAATCAAAGCAGTACAGTTAAAGCCACTGTAATAGTTTTGCTCTAACAGTGTTACAGATTATTGTAAAATCAGTGTTTTTATGATGTTGGAATAATATATCCATTCAATTTTTCTTACAATCACTAATTCATTCAGCTATTTATTCTATGAAAGAATTAAGAAGAATCTACTGAACACCAGCTCTGATGATAAACATATACATAAGGCACAGAGTCTGCTTTCAAGTTTCTGATAATCTTGGAAGAAAAAACGGTACTTATCATGCCGTGTATCAGATACATGAAAGGAATAAGTTTAGGATATTAGTGTTGCTAACTTAATGTTGGTTTTAATAATTCTCTCTGTTGATGTCCTCCCATAAGAAGTAGAAAAACTGGAGCTGTGATTATTGATTTCTCAATGCCTAGAGTTTTTCTTCTTTAGAACTGCTGAGAAACTAAGAGAAGAATGGACAGTCATTTGGGCATAGATTAATGGACACATCTTTAATGTGGATCCACAGGGACTTTCAAAATTTCCCTGGTCATTATATGGCTAGCACCAATATCTCAGGAAGCATGGCAGTCATTTTTTTTTTCCATTTAAACAACAGTTTTATGGTAAGAATAAATCCCTAGGGGTGTAGAAAGTGTCAGCTGTTTGTATTCATAAGAATACTCTTCTCAGACTTTAGCAGTTAATATCACTTTCTCTCTCTCTCAAGTAACTCATGTTGCCTGAGTCTAGGAAGAAATGACATAGTAAAGGTTTGTCAATATATCCCAGAAGAAAATATCACAGATGAGTCCCATCCTTTTCAAGTTCAACTTGTACCCCTACTGGATTTATCAATATTTCATGTTGATTAAAACAAATGGGGTGAGGATGAGATTTGATCATATTTGATGAGTCTTATAGGAGGAAATAGAACTCAGTGGTAGCTTTTAGAACTGCTAAATGGCTGAAAATAACTGTAAGGTATTCTGAAACTTTAACAGTCATGCTTCTGTAGTTTTCATGATGCTATGGATGGTAAGGAGATGCACATAAAGGTGAATCATTTTACTCATTTGTTTAGGAAATGTAAAAAGTATTTAAGCAAGTAAAGAAACTTTTCATTCCATAAATGTAAGTAGCCTTTGTCTTGCTGCTAGAGATTATTAAGTAATTGGAAGAATCAATAGGCATTTTTGAGTGAATTTTTTTTAATTGACACAGATTATCTCCATACTTTGACAACAAAAATCCCTAGCTCAGAAGAGAAACAAAACAGAACGTGCAGCTGAAAGAATTCAAGAAGTCAAGCAGTGTTGAAAAGAGACCTGATAAAGCAAATGCTAGAAGGAGACCCATGAGGCAAAGAAAAGGACCTATTTAGACTTATGGCCTTAATAGTTTCACGTAGAGAGAAAACAGAAAATCTCTCACCAGAAATCAAGATTATTGTCTGACTTACTTCACTAAGTATGGTAATCTCTAGTTGCATCCATGTTGCTGCAAATGGCATTTACAGCTGAGTAATACTCATTGTCTATAGATATCACATCTTCATCCATTCATATTAGTTTGCTTCCATGTCTTGGCTATTGTAAACAGTACTGCTATGAATACTGGAATGTATTTATCTTTTTTGAAGTATTAAAGTTTTCATCTTTTCCAGGCATATGCCCAGGAGTGGGACTGCTAGATCACATGTTAACTCTTATTTTTAACTTTTTAAGAAATCTCTATACTGTTTTCCACAGTCACTGCACAATTTACTTGCTCCACCAAGTGTCGAAGGGTCCCCTTCTCCCCATACCCTCTGTAGCACTTATTATTTGTAGACTTTTTGATGATGGCCTTTCTGACCTGTGTGAGGTGGTACCTCAGTGATTTACATTTCGCTAATAATTAGCCATGTTGAGCATCTTTTCATGTGCCTGTCGGCCACCTGTACGTTTCTTTGAAGAAATGTCTATGTAGGTCTTCTGCCCGTTCTTTCATTGTGTTGCTTAGCTTTCTGTCATTGAGCTATATACACTGTTTGTATATCTTAGAAATTAATTCCTTGTTGGTCACATCATTTGCAAATGTTTTCTCTCATTCCATGGTTTGCCTTTTTGTTTTGCTTATGATTTCCTTTGATAGGGAAAAGGTTTTAAGCTTAATTAGACCCTATTTGTTAATTTCTGCTTTTGTTTTCATTAGTCTAGGAGACAGATCCCCTCAAAATATTGCTGTAATACATGTCAAAGTGTTCTGCCTATATTTTCCACTGGGAATTTCATAGTATCTTGCCTTATATCTAGGTCTTTAATCCATTTTTAGTTTATTTTTGTATATGGTGTTACAGAATGTTCTAACTTCACTCTTTTACATGTAGCTGTCCAATTTTCCCAGTACCACTTATTGAAGAAATCGAATTTTCTTCCTTGTGTATTCTTGCCTCTTTTATCATAGATTATCAGACCAAAAGAGACAGTTATTATATAATATCACTTATGTGTGGAATCATTGAAAATTATACAAAGGAACTTACTTATAAAACTGAAATACAAACACAGACATAGAAAACACACTTATCATTACTAAAATGAAAAGGATATAGGAATAAATTGTGAATTTTGGATTAACAGATACTCATTACTATATAAAGGACCTACTGTATAGCACATGGAACTATATAGAAAGTTCTATATATTTTCTATATAGTTATATTTATTTTCTATATACAAAATAATATATTTTATTATATTCTATAATGAAAAAGAATCTAAAATGAATAAATATAAATATATACATATGTTATAAACTGAATCACTTTTCTGTACACCCGAAATAATGTAAATCAGCTATACTTCAATTTTTCAATAAAAGTTTTAAATAAAATAAAACATAAGATCCTTGATAAAATTAAAAAATTAAATTTTAATTGCAAAATGAAATCAAGATTATTGGAAGCAGATAATGATTGATCATTCTTCATGCTGTTAGTTAAAAAATGACAACATGTCAATTACAACCTGAATATATAGAAAACAACAAACTCTCTGACCTACCTTTATCTAACATGAACTACCATGTTTTTAGTTTGTGGAACCTAAACTTCTTCCTAAAGTTGATGCTGTCTGACTCCCATCTCCAGCTTTGTCAAGTCTTAGAACTCTTTTCTAAAGCTGATATTCTTTTAAACTAAGAATACTAGAGCTAATTATTACATTACTGTTGGTTCTCAAGCATACTTCTTTTAGTCATATGCTTGAGATATTGATAGATTCATAGCCTAAGATAGAACCAGCCTATTCTTCTCAGATCAGATCAGATCAGTCGCTCAGTCGTGTCTGACTCTTTGGGACCCCATGAATCGCAGCACTCCAGGCCTCCCTGTCCATCACCAACTCCCAGAGTTCACTGAGACTCACTGACTGTCCATCGAATCAGTGATGCCATCCAGCCATCTCATCCTCTGTAGTCCTCTTCTCCTCCTGCCCCCAATCCCTCCCAGCATCAGAGTCTTTTCCAATGAGTCAACTCTTCGCATGAGGTGGCCAAAGTACTGGAGTTTCAGCTTTAGCATCATTCCTTCCAAAGAAATCCCAGGGCTGATCTCCTTCAGAATGGACTGGTTGGATTTCTTTGCAGTCCAAGGGACTCTCAAGAGTCTTCTCCAACACCACAGTTCAAAAGCATCAATTCTTCGGCGCTCAGCCTTCTTCACAGTCCAACTCTCACATCCATACATGACCACAGGAAAAACCATAGCCTTGACTAGACGAACCTTTGTTGGCAAAGTAATGTCTCTGCTTTTGAATATGCTATCTAGGTTGGTCATAATTTTCCTTCCAAGGAGTAAGCGTCTTTTAATTTCATGGCTGCAGTCACCATCTGTAGTGATTTTGGAGCCCCCCAAAATAAAGTCTGACACTGTTTCCACTGTTTCCCCATCTATTTCCCATGAAGTGGTGGGACCGGATGCCATGATCTTCGTTTTCTGAATGTTGAGCTTTAAGCCAACTTTTTCACTCTCCACTTTCACTTTCATCAAGAGGCTTTTGAGTTCCTCTTCACTTTCTGCCATAAGGGTGGTGTCATCTGCATATCTGAGGTTATTGATATTTCTCCCGGCAATCTTGATTCCAGTTTGTGTTTCTTCCAGTCCAGTGTTTCTCATGATGTACTCTGCATATAAGTTAAATAAACAGGGTGACAATATACAGCCTTGACGAACTCCTTTTCCTATTTGGAACCAGTCTGTTGTTCCATGTCCAGTTCTAACTGCCTATTCTTCTACTACTCCTCTTATTATTTTCCAGAAAAAAGTCTTCTATCTAATCTCAAAATCTGGGCTTGGGGCCTTTATATTAGCTGAAATACTTGTCTAGTACCAAATTTTTGACTATCTATATTTCTATACATTTCCATTATGCTCATTCACAAGTAATCTGGTGAACTTTAATAATATTGAAATGATTAAACCATAACTTGATGGCTTAAGTTCATTGTGCATTTTTTTTTCTACTTGAACTTTCTCTTAAGTTTTCAAATACACGTCTACTTCAATTAAACAATAGGGTATCCAATCCACAGAATTGTTAGAAATTTTTTTGTGTGTTTTTTTTGTCTGTTTGTTTTAAGACACTACGTTTTGGGGTGGCTTGTTACATGGTAATAGATAATTACTGCAGAAACAAAAGAACTAATGCAGAAAGGGGCTGCTGCCCAAACCAAAATTTAAACCATGTGGGTTGAATTTGATATAAGGCAACAAGATCAAACTGGTAATGCAATGGGTAAACTGGTTAAAAAGAAAAAGAAAAACTGGAAAATGACAAGTCATATTTGTAATAGTGAAATAATTGAAGAATGTTTTGTGTGATGACTTGGTACAGAAAAGATTGCCTGTAATATTCTTGTGAACAGTGGCAGATGATTTCCAGGTAAAAATTTGGAAGTATCATTGGTTTCTTTTAACCATTGATGATAATACACAAGAAAGATATTAACTAAACTCAAATAGCACAGTTTGCAGAAATAATTTGACTGAATATAAATAATCCAGAACTTTCCAATTTAGGAAAAAAACACTTGTCATCAATTCCAGACTTTCGAGTTTAAAAGATTTTTAGACTAAGAGATAGTCTGAAGGTCAAAAGAAAATTTTAAATGTAGGTAAAAACCAACTATTAAGACTACAGAATGACTTAAGTTGATGCCTAGTATACTCCCTCAAGGGGACGACAGAGGATGAGATGGCTGCATGGCATCACTGACTTGATGGACGTGAGTCTGAGTGAACTCCAGGAGTTGGTGATGGACAGGGAGGCCTGGCGTGCTGCAATTCATGGGGTCGCAAAGAGTCGGACACGACTGAGCGACTGAACTGAACTGTACTGAACTGATACTCCCTCAACTAGACCAAAAGGCTTCTAACAATATTAAGAACATTGTCTCACAGCAGCCTGAAATTTCCAAAGTTTATAGATATATGCCCAAACAGTGAGTGTGATGATTAAGGAATGCAAAGGAACCGATCATGTTCAGAGGAAATTTACAGGACATTTCAAAAGTTGTACTGGTAAAAGTAATGCCAGCTTGGACTAAAAGGGTTCAAATGAGAAGTGAAAAGGATCTTTCAGTGCCTACCATGCTATGAAGAGAAAGAAGGTTAAGAAAGAAACAAAGCTACACATGTGACTTACATTTTATGGAAAAATAAGTTAGTTTATAGGGCAGATATCCACAGATAAAAATGAAACAGAAGTTACTCTGGGGCAGAACACAGGTCAAATCAAGGAATACTTGATGATTTCAGATTTGGGATTACTACTACTTTGATATGGAACAGTGATTGCCAGGTACCTCCCATTTTCTCCATTATTCACTGTGTTTATGATCATTACTCTCTCCTTACATAATCATTGTATGTTGGTTGCATTATAAGTCATTGGGAGACACATCTGGGAAACCATCTCTACATACAATTTTAAAGCATGAGATTCTGAACTCATTATGTCATGGTTGGATGAGACATTTAATAGCACTGGTATGTATTTTTATGTTCAGTTCAGTTCAGCTGCTCAGTCATGTCTGACTCTTTGTGGCACCATGAATCGCAGCATGCCAGGCCTCCCTGTCCCTCACCAACTCCCGGAGTTCACTCAGACTCACGTTCATGGATCAGTGATGCCATCCAGCCATCTCATCCTCTGTCATCCCCTTCTCCTCCTGCCCCCAATCCCTCCCAGCATTAGAGTCTTTTCCAATGAGTCAACTCTTCGAATCAGGTGGCCAAAGTACTGGAGTTTCAGCTTCAGCATCATTCCCTCCAAAGAAATCCCAGGGCTGGTCTCCTTCAGAATGGACTGGTTGGATCTCCTTGCAGTCCAAGGGACTCTCAAGAGTCTTCTCCAACACCACAGTTCAAAAGCATCAATTCTTCAGCACTCAGCCTTCTTCACAGTCCAACTCTCACATCCATACATGACCACTGGAAAAAACATAGCCTGACTAGATGGACCTTTGTTGGCAAAGTAATGCCTCTGCTTTTGAATATGCTATCTAGCTTGGTCATAATTTTCCTTCCAAGGAGTAAGCGTCTTTTAATTTCATGGCTGCAATCACCATCTGCAGTGATTTTGGAGCCCCCCAAAATAAAGTCTGACACTGTTTCCACTGTTTCCCCATCTATTTCCCGTGAAGTGGTGGGACTGGATGCCATGATCTTTGTTTTCTGAATGTTGAGCTTTAAGCCAACTTTTTCACTCTCCACTTTCACTTTCAAGAGGCTTTTGAGTTCCTCTTCACTTTCTGCCATAAGGGTGGTGTCATCTGCATATCTGAGGTTATTGATATCTCTCCCAGCAATCTTGATTCCAGCTTGTGCTTCTTCCAGCCCAGTGTTTCTCATGATGCACTCTGTGCATACAAGTTAAATAAGCAGGGTGACAATATACAGCCTTGACGAACTCCTTTTCCTATTTGGAACCAGTCTGTTGTTCCATGTCCAGTTCAAACTCTTGCTTCCTGACCTGCATTTTTATGTTGGAGAGGACAAATCTACTGGGAGAAAATTGTCGTCGATTGTTAACATTCATATGTTCACTACTTTTTTATGTGTGTATACCTTTATAGTTTCCTTTCACAATGGCACTTATACAATGTCTTCAAAGTTCTTTGGCCAATGGAATACAAGAAAATTTACACCACCAGAGTTTTTTTTAAAAAAAATTTACAGATTCGGGCTTGCCTCCTTTTGCTCTTCTTGATATCATATAACTACTATATGAAGAATATTCAACTAGTCTGCTGTATTATAAGAGGCATGTAACTCAATTTCATCTGTTGTGTCATCCAACAACAGCCTGCCAACTTTCAGATAAGTGATTAAATCCATCCTGCATTATCTAGCTATCTACTGACATATAAGATTATTTCAGTTACATCAGCAAATTCAAGCAAGTTTGACTAAGCCAGTTCAAAACTTGAAGAATCAGTAACTCAACCCACAGAATCTTATGATAAATGAATGATCTTAAAGACTCCGTATATTTCAGAGTGTTTTGCTGTAATCCAAAGATAACTGATAGAAATGATTGGACATATTTCATAATATATTTTGAACTGCTGCTTCTGTTAAGTTACTTCAGTCGTGTCCAACTCTATGCGACCCCATAGATGGCAGTCCACCAGTCTCCTCCATCCCTGGGATTCTCCAGGCAAGAACACTGGAGTGGGTTGCCATTTCCTTCTCCAATGCATGAAAGTGAAAAGTGAAAGTGAAGTTGCTCAGTCATGTCCGACACTTAGCCACCCCATGGACTGCAGCCCACCTGGCTCCTCCGTCCATGGGATTTTCCAGGCAAGAGTACTGGAGTGAGGTGCCATTGCCTTCTCTGATATTTTGAACTAGATAATATAAATTTGTCCAATGCAACTTATGGGAAATAACAAATCATTCTATAGCATATCCTTGTCTTATACTAATATTGATAAGATGCATAATAATCAAATTGAATCAGTAGAAGAAAACAGAGAAAGGAAATAATTATTTCAGATCATCACAATGACAGGGAGATACATTTGAAGAAGGCAGTTGCATGCTGTAAGGGGTGGAATTTTAGAATGATGGTATAGATTTGCCAATTATAAGTACATTAAAGATTTAAAATTATTTTCTAAGAGATTTTTAGATTTGAAGCAATTTTATAAGAGATAAAGTCAGTCTGAAATTATGATCAAGGTGAATAGTGAAATCTATCAAAAAATCTGGTGATAAAATCAGTCAATCTACTCACAGAAGTAATTACTATGTCACTACTATATTCAAGAATTCATTCTGGGTGATGACGGTACAAATGCACAATCACTTTCCTTAAATGCTTACAGGCTAGTAGGATATTAGCAGACATATTTAGGAGATATTTAGCTCAGAAAAGGTGATATAATTATTTGTTTCTTTGATTATTGTAAAATAAGGAATATCAGACAATATTTGTAGCCAGAGTTGAACAATATAATGGAGAGTGACAGTTTGGAGTTTCACTGCTAATAAGAACCTGAGCATGTAACAAAATAAATTATGATTTTTAGAATTAACATCTGGCTATTTCTCCATTCAGTTCAGTTCAGTCACTCAGTTTTGTCTGACTCTTTGCGACCCCATGAACCACAGCAAGCCAGGCCTCCCTGTCCATCACCAACTCCCAGAGTCCACCTAAACCCATGTCCATTGAGTGGGTGATGCCATCCAATCATCTCATCCTCTGCCATCCCCTTCTCATCCTGCCTTCAATCTTTCCCAGCATCAGGGCCTTGTCAAATGAGTCAGCTCTTCAGATCAGGTGGCCAAAGTATTGGAGTTTCAGCTTCAACATCAGTCCTTCCAATGAACACTCATGATTGATCTCCTTTAGGATGGACTGATTGGATCTCCTTGCAATCCAAGGGACTCTCAAGAGTCTTCTCCAACACCACAATTCAAAAGCATCAATCCTTCGGCGTTCAGCTTTCTTCACAGTCCAAGTCTCATATCCATACATGACCCCTGGAAAAACCATAGCCTTGACTAGATGGACCTTTGTTGACAAAGTAATGTCTCTAGTTTTTAATATGCTATCTAGGTTGGTCATAACTTTCCTTCCAAGGAATAAATGTCTTTGAATTTCATTGCTGTAATCATCACCTGCAGTAATTTTGGAGCCTAGAAAAATAAAGTCAGCCACTGTTTCTACTGTTTCGCCATCTATTTCCCATGAAGTGATTGGACCAGATGCCATGATCTTCATTTTCTGAATGTTGAGCTTTAAGCCAACTTTATCAATCTCCACTTTCACTTTCATCAAGAGGCTCTTTAGTTCTCTTCACTTTCTGCCATAAGGGTGGTGTCATCTGCATATCTGAGATTACTGATATTTCTCCCAGCAATCTTGATTCCAGCTTGTGCTTCCTCCAGCCCAGCATTTCTCATGAGGTACTCTGCATAGAAGTTAAATAAGCAGGGTGACAATATACAGCTTTGACATATTCCTTTTCCTATTTGGAACCAGTCTGTTATTCCATGTCCAGTTCTAACTGTTGCTTCCTGACCTGCATACAGATTTCTCAAGAGGCAGGTCAGGTGGTCTGATATGCCTATCTCTTTCAGAATTTTCCACAGTTTATTGTGATCTACAGTCATAGGCTTTGGCATAGTCAATACAGCAGAAACAGATGTTTTTCTAGAACTCTCTTGCTTTTTCAATGATCCAGCGATGTTGGCAATTTAATCCCTGGTTCCTCTGCCTTTTCTAAAATGAGCTGGAACATTTGGAAGTTCATGGTTCATGTATTGCTGAAGCCTGGTGTAGAGAATTTTAAGCATAAATTTACTAGCGTTTGAGATGAGTGCAATTGTGCACCAGTTTGAGCATTCTTTGGCATTGCCTTTCTTTGGGATTGGAATGGAAACTGACCTTTTCCAGTCCTGTAGCCACTGTTGAGTTTTCCAAATTTGCTGGCATAGTGGAGAAAACCACTAGAGCATTCAGGTATGACCCAGATTAAATCCCTTATGTTTATACAGTGGAAGTGAGAAATAGATTTAAGGGACTAGATCTAACAGACAGAGTGTCTGATGAACTATGGACGGAGGTTCGTGACATTGTACAGGAGACAGGAATCAAGACTATCCCCAAGAAAAAGAAATACAAAAGAGCAAAATGGCTATCTGAGGATGCCTTACGAATGGCTGTGAAAAGAAGGGAAGTGAAAAGCAAAGGAGAAAAGGAAAGATATACCCATTTGAATGCAGAGTTCCGAAGAATAGCAAGAAGAGATAAGAAAGCCTTCCTCAGTGATCAATGCAAAGAAATAGAGGAAAATAATAGAATGGAAAGACTAGAGATCTCTTCAAGAAAATTAGAGATACCAAGGGAACATTTCATGCAAAGATGGGCTCTACAAAGGACAAAAATGGTAGGGACCTAACAGAAGCAGAAGATAGTAAGAAGAGGTGGCAAGAATACACAGAAGAACTTTACAAAAAAGATGTTCACAACCCAGATAATCACGATGGTGTGATGACTCACCTAGAGCCAGACATCTTGGAATGTGAAGTCAAGTGGGCCTTAGGAAGCATCACTGCAAACAAAGCTAGTGGAGGTGATGGTATTCCAGTTGAGCTATTTCAAATCCTGAAAGTCAATGCTGTGAAAGTGCTGCACTCAACATTGCTCCATTAGGAGAAGGAAACGGCAACCCACTCCAGTATTCTTGTCTGGAAAAGTCCATGGAGAGAGGGGCCTGCTGGGCTACAGTCCATGGAGTTGCAGAGTCGGACATGTCTGGGCGACTTTCACTTCACTTCTCCATTGACTGTGTTTCAAGGGAAAACCTGTCTGAGAGGTATTATACCACTAAAGCTACTTAGTCAGTTTGTTAGCAATTATATTTTATTCCTAGTATGTAAAGTAGGCAAAATTTAACAAACTGGCCAAGAAGCTTTGTATTGAGTAAAGCTACTTCAGACTTGGATGTTGATTTCTTATTTTTTCATTGAAAACTGCAAATAAGAGATATAATCAAATGTTCTGCTTCAAGCCTGAGGGGGTTATCAATTAGGAAAAAAATGGTTACAAAACCACTACCTTTTAAAAATAAATAAGTTAGATCAATGATTGTGTAGGACAAAGATTACCTATCTATTGTATAATTCAAGGTTACCATTTTATGGGTTGGTACCACTTGGTGATCCTAGAAAACCTGGAAATATTCTAGACACACTATGGCTAATTTTCAACAATAACATAAAAAGTTTGGGTATTCTAAATCTCTCCACACTATGAAAAAAGAAAAAAAAGACAAAATAGTGACTGTCTTTTCTTAGGACTTGTATTTATTCCATACAGAATGTGTTGAAATAAGGATTTTTTTTATTTGAATGAGATAAAGTTATTTATCAATAAATGTCCTTCATTGACTAAATGATAGTATTTATTTTATCCAATTATGATTCCAATTAAGCAACTGTAGGAATGTTTATTTTTTCACTTGTTAAAATCTGTATCATAGACTTCAAACATGAAAATTATACATGTCCTTCATTGAAATAAAACTAAGAATGCCTACTTAATTAATTAATATGCTTGTTATACTAACAGCAATATTTCTGAATTTTTGTCACCCTCTCTTAGATACATAGAATATTCAGCACCAGAAGCATTTGGATGTGTGAACACATATGATTAGGATTCTTCTGATAGAAAGTCTGATTATCATATATGCCAGAGATTTCCAATGTCTTTGAGCAGCATGACAAAACTTGTTTAGCCTCAGAAAGAGTAGTTTTGTCTCAGTTCCATTCCCCAGATGATTATGAGGTGAAGATTTTATAACATTCATTGCCCTTTCTACATGAGTTGCTATTGCTTCTAAGTGGAGACCCTTCCAATTATCTCCATATGTATTCCTTTCCTCAATTCAGGGGCCTGATCTATCATGAAAATGAAAATACCAACTTCTTTAGTTAGGTCAAAGTTTTATCAGGTTAAGCAACATTTATTTATCAAAAATTAAAATAATATATTTAGATGATATTATTTTGAGGCTGGATGCTTATTTTTCAAGTAGAGGAGATGAGGACACTGGTGGCTACTATTATTTCTGAGGATGCATTCTTAAAACTACCTAGTAAAACAGCAGAACTGGCAGTTGATTTTCCCATGCCCTCTTTGGAACGGAATCTCTTTCTTGAAACACAGGCATCAAAGAAGAATCTGAGCCTTTGTGTGACCTCATGCACAGATTGATATTTTAAACCCCATGCTTTCAGCAAGGCAAGATTTTAGCCTCATTGTATTATTCAGTACTATTCTCTAACAAAATGGCCTGTTGGCTTGTACTGCATCTTTCTCCAGGACAAGAGCAGAGAGGATTGTCACTCTCATCAAAGAGATAACAGCACAAATAAGAACTGTTTTTATAACTGGTTAACAAAACTTGAAGACGTCATAGAATCAAGGACAAAGAGTAGATGCAGCAGCTGGTGTACTCTTCTCCCTCCCCAGCATGATAATTTGTCACAGGCATTGAATCAACACCACCCTTACAAGAAAAGAAGGTGAGAGGGATTAGGCGCATGCCTTTCACAAACTGTAGACAATGATTGACTTTTCACAGTCCGTACATAACATCATCAGGAACAGTTTTCTGAAGGTGCTATCTGCCTCTTTAGTAAGAAACAGCAAAAAACAACTTTCAAATGTTATGTGTATGGTCATCTGGTTTTAGTGTAGTCTAGTTACAATAAAATTACCTCTAAATGACAGTTTTATCTCTGTTAAAATAGAAAGACAATTTCCAAATAGTAAGCTTTTGTTCATCAGTGTTTCATTGTGACTACTAACAAAAATAAAACTATGAAGAAAGTCACCCCTTTCTTCACATCCTGGTCTAACTTGCTGGCAAATCTAACCTCCTTCTTCCTGTCTCAGTAGAGCTCCCTTACTTCCTTTCAAAACTTTAAAATATTATTATTTCATGGTATCTACTTGCTTGAGAGGGATTCTCAGGTGGCTCAGTTGTAAACAATCCACCTGCCAAGCAGGAGACATGAGTTCCATCCCTGGTTTGAGAAAATCCCTTGGAAGAGGAAATGGCAACCCACTCCAGTGTTCTCACCTGGGAAATCCCATGGACAGAGGAGCCTAGTGTGCTATAGTCCCTGGGATTGCAAAGAGTCAGACATGACTTAGTGACTAAAGAACAACAAATCTGCTTGAGAATGTTAAAATTGGTGTTGAGGACTGTGTCCCTAAAAGTCACTGCTGACATTCCTGCTCTTATTCTTCTTTCCCCTCTTAGTTTATCTGTCACATATACCAACTTGGTCCACCCCAACTGGATACATCTACTACCCAAGGAAGCTTTATAATCAAGAAGACCTCTGACATGACAGACTTTACCATCAAGCATCTTTCTTGGGGCTTCAGAAACCAAAAATGTCTTGTGTGCCCTTTGAAATTTGTAATACATAAGGAAGAAATGTCTTCATCTCTATGTGCGTATAAGGCTCTTAGAGAGAGAAGTATAGTGAAATAAACCCGTTCATGTAAAAAGCTCTGTTTATTTATCTCTGAAGCCCCATCTCTCTAGAATAGGATTTCCTGAAGTTGATATTACTGACATTTTAGTACTTATTGGGGTGGGGGAGCCTTCTATGCATTGTAGATATTTAATAGCATCCCTGACTACTATTATCTGGATGCATATAACATACTCACCATTTATACTGATAAAAATATTTATCTCCGGACATGGTCAAATATTCCGGAGTGTCAAAACTGAGAACTACTAGGTAAGAACCACTATTATAGAATTTGAGTATCACTGTTAGTCACTCAGTTGTGTTCAACTCTTTGCAATCCCATTGGCTGTAGCCTGCCAGGTTCCTCTGTCCATGGAATTCTCCAGGCAAGAATGCTGGAGTGGGTAGCCATTCCCTTCTCCAGACGATCTTCCTAAATCAGGGATTGAATCTGGGTCTCTCACATTGCAGGCAGATATTTTACCATCTGAGCCACCAGGAAAGCATCATCATAAGGGACTAATTCATGGAACAAATCTGACTGAAAAATATTTTCACTAAAAGTCACTTTTCCCTTCAAATAAGATCACATTACTAAGAAAAGTTTGCCTGAGTGATTCCTTTCTTATGGTGCCCACAGTGTGCCTGCCTATGAGAGGACCTCCCAAACGTGCCTGGACAGTTCTATTTCATATGCTGAAACACTAGGTTTTCAAACTTGGCTTCCTTATGATGTTTTTTTCATGACTATAGTCAACAAATTGCATATAAAAAAAGCATACAATGAAATGAACAATAATTTTAAAATAACTACTAAATGCTTAATTGTTTAAACTCTGTCAGAAACATACAATAGTTCATATTATTGAGACACCTCCAACAAAAAGATAAGATTAAAAAGGTGTAAATATAATGAGCTTCAGATATCCAGTAACCTGAAATTCTACAAAATTTTGAACATTTTTCTGCAATGTGTCTTATTTGTGTGCTGTCAAAATAATCTTCTAAATCACGTGAGATGAAAATAGATATCTTTCAGATATAGAATGCTTCAGAGGTATAATCAATTAATCAGTCAGACGTGAAAAACAGTTTGGAACAGTTTGCTCCTTTCATTTCAGTTTTTTTCTGACAATACCTTGGTTACTTTATTTTTAGTTATTATTTTATATTGTTCTGAAAGTGTGTATGTCTGTATGCCTGTGCATTGGATCTGTGTGTATTTAAGTCCTAACCTTGGCTTTAAATGGATAAATAGGTTTGAAACCAAGTAAATAGAATAATTTTTGGATGATACTGAAAAATTGAATTTTAAAAGGTCTAAGTAATTTATGTTGGTTGCTCTTTCCTTCTGGAGATGTATTTGTCTTCTGTCACTTCCTGCAACTATTTCAATTAATTTAAAGACTACAAATCCAAACACCTTCAGGTCTTAGTAAGGTCGGTATGTTGAGTCTCCAGGTAAGTCGACTTAGTATCACCCAATAAGTTTTTAGAATAATAAATGCTTTGACTGCTCTACCCGAGGCAATGCCCTCCTCCTTCCTTATCTAGTTACAGAACCCAACAATCTGTGGTTTAAGAAGTATTTCCAGTACTACTACTATTTGCATGATTAAGATTGCAAACCACTGAGTTAAGGAAATGGAAAACTCAACACATATGTGATGAAAAAGGGACATAACCCAGTGGAGAATTTTGATTCATTTGAGTTTATTGGTTCACATTCATAAAGCAACAACAGGCTTATTCAGGAATTTATTTCATGTGTTTAAAATAGGCGTGATTATAATACCTGCTGCATTGCTAATTGTAGACATAGTATCATTATTCTTTGACCTTTTAATCTGACTTCTTTCTGGAAATGATAAAATGGAGAGGCTTTGGCAAGTCTATTTGTGCTCTCTCCTATGGTTTGGTATCACGGCTGAAACAAAAATTCCTGCCTGGGGAAGTCAAACCTGATATGAGACAGTTAATATAGAGAAAGAAGTAAAAAGGTGTGGTTGAAAAGTGTGTACATAAATGGTGATAAGGGAAAACCTGCCATTATTCTTTTACCAAGAGAATACCTTGGAGCAAGAAAATAACACTCCCAGCTATATCTTTCTTGACCAATCTTGAAACTTTCCATGTAGTTTTTGTTGTTTGTTGTGATTCTGTTTAAGAATAGAAGCCAAAATATAAGATTTGTTGAAGAAAAAATGTATTAAATAAATAAAATTAACCAATATCCCTTGAGAACCATAGTTTTAAATAACATATTAGAATTACCATACTTGCTTCTATTTTGGGGTCCAGAGACAAATCCTGCTTGGAAACTGAATGCCTCATTGAGACCAGAAGCCTATAGCTGACAAGTGCTTTTCTGTGAACCAAAATGGAATCTTATTTAAGCAACAACCTAGGTACACTATGAAGGAATCAGAGATGTTTATTTTCACAGTACTTTAAACACCCATGCTTCTGGTGACCCAAATGGGAAGGAAACCCAGACAAGAGGGAATATATGTTTATGTATAGCTGATTCACCTTGCTGTACAGTAGAAACTAACATAACATTGTAAAGCAACTATACTCCAATAAAAAGTGAAAAAAAAAAAAAACAATAACAAAAAGTTAAAAATAAATAAAATGTGAAATACAGTCTTGGAGTGTCTTGTGTCATATTTCTATAAAATTTCACAAATACTTACATTCACTTCCTATATTTATCTTATGGTAAATCAGTTAAAAAAAAAAGTTTATGTACTAACATCTTCCATGGGTCAAACTTGGAGTAGCAATACACTACAATTTTGAACATTAAATGTATTTAACTGTAGAGTAAATTAAAAAGAAACAAGGATAAGGATGTTAAAATAGTGTATAAGTGTATAGACTATGTCTGGCAATAAAAAGATATTATAATTAACATAAGAGAAAAAAGAAGACAGTGAAAGCCTGACAAAATCAGTATATTTGACTCCTGGCTAGTTGCTGATAAAGAAAGAAATAATGAAACCTGATAAATCAAAGACAAGAATATAAATCATAAGAAGTGAAATAATTACAGTATCATAATACAAGGCAGTGAAATTGGATAGTTTGGAGAAGAGAGGAAGAGGAGTTGGGTTGAATCAGTTACTACATAGTTGTAGTATTGCTCAGAATATGGAACTGACAAGTATAGATAAAACTAAAGATACTCCTTTTTTAAAAATCAATATCAATTCTTGTTCCAGAACCAGATTGCATAGATTTACTTTTTACAGTTTCTCCCTCTAAGTACACTAAATACTCTGGAAATTATTCAATAGAAATAGTAAAGGACTTTGAGAAACACAAAGAAGGTGAACAGACTAGAGACTTCAAGGCTTAAGTAACAAAAATGTAGTAAGTTTACTTGTTTCCATTTCCTATTAAATCCCCATTTTCATGTCAGAGGGGCCCACAACCTGGGAAATCCAACAGGCACAAGCGAAACATCTCCAAAAAGCTTTCTTTTTCTGGCAAAAGGATTAGGAAACAGGAAGCCTATCAGAGATCTAGTGAAGAACCCCAAAACTCATTCAAAATTAAGGTTTCATCAGGTGGTCCTAGCCATTGACAACAGTTGCAGCAGTAAAAATCATCAGGCTATTCTAATTCCAGCTCCAGAGCTGTTGCACTGGTGGTTGGCCTAACCTGTCCTCAGCAACATCAGCAGTGATGTCCTGAGTCTCCTGGCAGTCCATTTGGAAGAATAAGGAGACAGAGCACCTTCTGCCTCTGAAAATATTATTAGGAAGGACTCAAAAAGAGTGTCTATACCACTAGAAAAATGAGCTAGACCAGAATATTATGAAAACTAAACTGTCCTGGAAGCAAAGCCCAAAGTAGAATAGGATATATATACCAAATCTGAACAAAATGATTGACCGCTAAAATAGTAAATAGGAAAGTCTCTCAAGGTAATATGTCCAAGCTAAAACTAAAAATTATTCAATGTAGCAAAATCCAGGAAAGCCAGGATTAAAGTAAAAAAAGAAGACTAATGCTGATATTGAGATGAATCACATGTTGGAATTATCTAAGAAAGATTTTTAAAGTAACTTTCATAAAAGTGCTGCAAAAATCAGCTGAAAATTGAGAAGCAGAATAAATACTATTAGGAAAACCCAAATAAATCCACATCAAAAAGTATTAAATTCTGTAAAACTAAGGAAAACAACATTTAAAAGCAGTTAATAGAAAGAACTTATTCCTTATATAGAACACCAGTTAGAATGACACAGATTTCCATGTGACTCCATATAGATTGAAGAAAGTGGTATAATTTTTATTTTTTGGTCTGTCTCGTTAACATCCTTTGCCATAGTTACAAATTTTTTGTTCCTTGTGATGAGAATTTTTAAAATCTATTCTCGCAGTATTTTTTCAAACGATGAAAGAGAACTGTCAAACTCAAAACTATCCTTCCAGAACAAAGTGTAAACAAAGGAATTCTCATACAAAGAAAGGATAAATGATTCTTTTCCTAGCAGATCAAACAAAGAATGGCTACAGGAAGCTTTCCAAAAAAAAAAAAAAAAGAAAGAAAGAAAATGATAGCAGAGTAAGTTTAGGCCCTTCAGAATGGAAAGCACAGCAACAGAATAGGTAAAATTAATGTTAACAAAACAGTAGTTTTATCTCATAATTTTTAAAACTATAATTTGTAATTGAGGTCAATATTAAACACCATCAACTGTGCTGCTCAATGTATGTAGAGGAAATACTTAACATGTTTTAAAAGTGATGATAAGACAGAGACAAGTTCAAGTAGAGTTTCTACACTTCATTCAAAATGGTAAAACATTAACAGCAATAGACTGTGATAAAATGTGTGTGTGTGTGTATGTGTAGTAGTAGTAATACCCATGTCAACCCTTAAAATTATACAAAGCTAAAAACTTTACTAAAAGCATTATAAATAAAATACAATGGAAACATAAAAGTATTCACATCATTTATAGGAAATAATGAAAAATGAAACAAAAATGAGAAATATAGGAACCAAACAAAAAATAAAAATGAAAAGGTACACTAAAACTCTAATGTAATAATTACTCTAAATATAAATGTCTGAATATGCCAAATGAAAGACTGAGATTAGCAGAGCATAAAAAAACACAATTAACTATGTTCAGTGTAAAAAACTGACTTCAAACTTAGCAATATAGATCAGACATAAAAGGATGTAAAAAGTTATAGCATGCAAAAATTAACTTAAGAAGAATAAGAGACCAAGTGGGACACTACACACTTATAAAAGAATGTATCTATTAAGAACAAATAGCAATTATAAATATGTGTGCATCGAAGATCAGAGCTTCAAAATACATACAACAAAAACTGATACACTTAAAAAATATACAATATTATATTTACAGTTAAAGACTTCAATAATACACTCTCAGCAACAAATAGAAACCTAGACAAAAAATCAGACAATAGGTTCTGACATTATAGAATACTCTATCAGCAAGATAAATATTCTTTTCAATACCCATATAATATCGAGCAAAACTGATAATAAACTGTATCATAAAACAAATATTAACATACCTAAAATAATTGAAACCATACAGAGTATATTATCTAACAATAATGAAATGAAACTAAAATAACATAAATTCAGATATATCTACAAACACTTAAACCATTAAACAATCCATGGATTACAGAGATATAAAAACAAAATTAAATATATAAAGCTGAATAAAAACACACGGTATTGTGTGAAAATTTTACAATAGCAAAATGTATAAGATGTAGGTAAAACAGTGCTTAAAAGAAGTTTTAAAGCACTGAATGCTTACATTATAAAAAGGGAAAAGTCTCACATCAGTAAATTAAATTCTGACCTCAAGACCCAAGGGAGAGGGGAAAGAGCAAAATAAATATAAATGAGTGAGTATGAAAGAAAGGGGAAGAAATCAGTAAAATCAAAGGCAGAAGTATGATAGAAAATATCAATAGAACATGAAGCTGGCTCTTTAAGAAACATTCAAATTAATAAACTTCCAGTGAGTTTGGTAAATATAAAAAGAAAAAAATCACCAAAATCAGAAGAAACACCGTATTTTAACAGCCACTACAGCCATTAAAAAGAGAAAGAAATAGCAAGACCATCCGCAAGAAAAACAAATGCAAAAAAGCAAAATGGCTGTCTGTGGAGGCCTTACAAATAGCTGTGAAAAGAAGAGAAGCAAAAAGCAAAGGAGAAAAGGAAAGATATAGCCATTAAATGCAGAGTTCTAAAGAATATCAAGGGCAGATAAGAAAGCTTTCCTCAGAGATCAATGCAAAGAAATAGAGGAAAACAACAGAATGGGAAAGACTAGAGATCTCTTCAAGAAAATTAGAGATACCAAGGAAACATTTTATGCAAAGATGGGCTCAATAAAGGACAGAAAAGATATGGACCTGACAGAAGCAGAGATATTAAGAAAAGGTAGCAAGAATACACAGAACTGTACAAAAAAAGATCTTCAAGACTCAGATAATCATGATGGTGTGATCACTCACCTAGAGCCTGACGTCTTGGAGTGTGAAGTCAAGTGGACTTTAGGAAGCATCACTATGAACAAAGCTAGGGGAGATGATGGAATTCCAACTGAGCTATTTCAAATCCTGAAAGATGATGCTGTGAAAGTGCTGCACTCAATATGCCAGCAAATTTGGAAAACTCAGCAGTGGCCACAGGACTGGAAAAGGTCAGTTTTCATTCCAATCCCAAAGAAAGGCAATGCCAAAGAATGCTCAAACTACCGCACAATTGCACTCATCTCACACACTAGTAAAGTAATGCTCAAAATTCTCCAAGCCAGGCTTCAGCTATACATGAACCATGAACTTCCTGATGTTCAAGCTGGTTTTAGAAAAGGGAGATGAACCAGAGACTGAATTGCCAACAGCCGCTGGATCATCAAAAAAACAAGAGAGTTCCAGAAAAACATCTATTTCGGCTTTATTGACTATGTCAAAGCCTTTGACTGTGTGGATCACAAAAAACTGTGGAAAAATCTGAAAAAGATGGCAGTATCAGACCACCAACCTGCCTCTTGAGAAACCTGTATGCAGGTCAGGAAGCAACAGTTAGAACTGGAAATGGAATGACAGACTGGATCCAAATAGGAAAAGGAGTACGTCAAGGCTGTATATTGTCACCCTGATTATTTAACTTCTGTGCAGAGTACATCATGAGAAACACAGGGCTGGAGGAAGCAAGATCTGGAATCAAGATTGCCAGGAGAAATATCAACAACCTCAGATATGCAGAGGACACCACTCTTACGGCAGAATGTGAAGAAGAACTAAAAAGCCTCTTGATGAAAGTGAAAGAGGAGAGTGAAAAAGTTGGCTGAAAGCTCAATATTCAGAAAATGAAGATCATGGCATCCGGTCCCATCACTTCATGGCAAATAGATGGGGAAACAGTGGAAACAGTGGCCGACTTTATCTTTGGGGGCTCCAAAATCACTGCAGATGGTGATTACAGCCATGAAATTAAAAGACACTTACTCCTTGGAAAGAAAGTTATGACCAACCTAGACAGCATATTAAAAAGCAGAGACATTACTTTGTCAACAAAGGTCCATCTAGTCAAGGCTATCGTTTTTCCAGTGGTCCTGTATGGATGTGGGAGTTGGACTATAAAGAAAGCTGAGCACTAAAGAATTGATGCTTTTGAACTGTGGTATTTGAGAAGACTCTTGAGAGTCCCTTGGACTTCAAGGAGATTCAACCAGTCCATCCTAGAGGAGATCAGTCCTGAGTGTTCATTGGAAGCCTCATGTTGAAGCTGAAACTCCAATACTTTGGCCACCTGATGTGAAGAGTTGATTCATTTGAAAAGACCCTGATGCTGGGAAAGATTGAGGGCAGGAGGAGAAGGGGACGACAGAGGATGAGATGGTTGGATAGCATCACCTATTCAATGGACATGAGTTTGGGTTTACTCCAGGAGCTGGTGATAGACAGGTAACCCTGGCATGCTGCAGTTCATGGGGTCACAAAGTGTCAGACATGACTGAGCGACTGAACTGAACTGAACAGCCATAAAAAAGACAAAGAAATAGCATGAACAATTTTATGTTTATAACTTTGACTCCTTAGAAGATACAAACCATATTTTCAAAAACCAGAAATGACCACAATTAAGTCTAGATGTAATATATAACTTGAATTACTTTAACAATTCTCAAGAAATAATCCACCAGAGCAAAATTGTTCCACTGGATAATTTTACCAAATAATCAAAGAAAGATTAAAAGTAGTTTATACATTTGTTTTAGAAAAGAGAAAATAAGAAACACTTCTCAACTAATTTGAGATCCAGATTACCCAGATATTAGAACCAAACAAAGGCAGTAGAAGGAAGCAAGAGGAGGGAGGAAACCAAAAATTATAGGCCAATATCTCTCACATAATTAGATACAAAACATTTCAACACAATTTTAGCACCATGAATTCACTAAAACATAATAAGAAATAATACACCATGACCATGTAAGTCAAGTAAGTTTCCCCTCCTCCCCAGGAATGCAAGTTTGGTTAAATATTTTAAAATCAGTGAAAGTAAATACATTATATAAATGGATGAAAGAAGAAAGATCATATAATTATACCAACTGATTATGTCAATGACACCAAAAAAAAAAATTCCATAAAAATGCAACATATAAACTCTCTGTAGTAGAAATAGAGGGCAACTGACACAGTTTTCCAATAAAATCTCTACAAAAAACTTATAGCTAGTTAGTCTCATACTTAGTAGTCAGAAAATGAATGCAGCTTTTTCTCTGTGGTCAGAAATAAATCAAGAATATCTACTGTCATCACTTTATTCAACATAGTACTATAGCTTCTAGACGCTGGCAACAGGCAAGAAAAATTGCATACATTTTGAAAAACTAAAACTCTATTTTCAGATGGCACAGGTGCATAAATACAAATTCCCAAGGAATCTACAGAAAATTCACAAAGTAACAGTGAGTTCAATAAGGTTGTAGAACAAAATATTAACACAGAAAAATTCATGCATCTTCACATACTTACAACATACTGATAGATACAAATATCAAAAGACAATACCAATTACAACTTCTCCCAAGAAAATAAAATACTAGGTATATATCTAAAAATATGTAAAGCATATGTACACAAAAATTTTCAAAAGGTTACTGAAAGAAGTACAAACTACAATGTATAAAATAAATAAATTACAAGGCTATATCATACAACACAGAGAATACAGCCAATACTTTATAATTGCTATAAATGGAATATAACCTTAAAAATTATGAATCACTATGTTGTACACCTGGAACATATAAAATGATGTATATCATTGGTACATTGGAAGACAGCTATAATAATTGAAAAATAACCCTTTGGGAAAAGTCCAATTTTTTTTCAAAGAAAACCTAAATATTTATAGAGATAGACTATGTTTATTACATTATGATGCTTGCCATGTAAAGCTCAGGGTACACAACAAACACCTATTGAGCAAGGTATCTGCTGCTGCTGCTAGTCGCTTCAGTCGTGTCTGACTCTGTGCGACCCCATAGACGGCAGCCCACCAGGATTTCCCGTCCCTGGGATTCTCCAGGCAAGAACACCGGAGTGGGTTGCCATTTTCCTCTCCAATGCATGAAAGTGAAACGTGAAAGTGAAGTCGCTCAGTCGTGTCCGACTCTAGCAACCCCATGGACTGCAGCCCACAAGGCTCCTCCATCCATGGGCTTTTCCAGGCAAAAGTACTGGAGTGGGGTGCCATTGCCTTCTCCAGAGCAAGGTATCTAGAACATAATGAACAGATTGTACCTTTAAGCTAAACTAAGCTAAGCTAAGTTGCTTCAGTCGTGTCTGACTCTGTGCGACCCCATAGACAGCAGCCCACCAGGCTCCACCGTCCCCGGGATTCTCCAGGCAAGAACACTGGAGTGGGTTGCCATTACCTTTAATAGGCAACAAACAGTAACTCACTAAATATGCTAGTAAGATTCAAATTATTTCCTCCTCAGAGCTTGATGAAGATGTTAATATTTTTCTCAATGAAAGGACACAAAAAAGTTTTCTAAGTCAGCTCTAACTGTATAGGTACTTTATTTAAAGCATTTCTTATAAAACTACATGATCGTGTGATGATTAAGTCATGATATGGAATGACAGCAAATGCAAGTTTACACCTGGACCTAAAGAAATAGAGGTATAAAGTATAGTTTCATTAAAAAAAAAAGTCTACTATATAGGCTCCAAATTCCTAAGTATGCCAAAAATTCTCCTCAGTTAGTTCCCAATCTATTAAGAAATTCACGTTTCTTCCAGAAAGTCATTTAGAAAATTTTAGCAACAAAACAGTATTATCAATAGAGATACAATCCATCATTTTGCTTAGTGTTTTTATAATAAAACAGTTCTCATTTTACTTCAAGTCTTTGATATCTGAGTGCGTAATTTGGTAGAAAAAATTATACAGCATCTTGAATAAGACCAGTAACACTGAATCATTTCTTTAGAGTAATGATTTCAAATTTTACTGTATTTTCTCATAGATACTATATATGCTGTTTGCTTATTTTAGTGAATAAAATTAGGATTTTTGCCAATGCATCTAACAATTAAAACTCCATTTTTCACACTTTCATAGTTTAACTTTATTTTTTTCTTTCAGTTTTATTGAGATATAATTATAATACAGCACTGTATAATTTTAAGGTATCCAGCATAATGATTTGACTTGTACATACATCATGAAATGATTATCACAGTGATTTAGTGAATATCTATCATCTAATAGAGATATAAAAGATAAAAAAAAAACATTTTTTCTTAGTGACTGTAACTCTTAGAATTTACTCTTAACTTTCATATATAACATAGAGCAGTGCTCATTGCATTAATCATATTGTACATTACATATCTAGTACTCATTTATCTTGTAACTGGAACTTTGAAGGTTTTGACAACCTTCATTCAATTTCCCCTCCCTGTACCTTGCCTCTGTGATTTAATATTTCTATACATTACAAAATAATCATCACAATAAGTCTAGTTACCATGTGTCACTATACAAATATAATATATTATTATTAACTATATTCCTAAGCCATACATTTCATCTCCATGTATTGTTTACTTTGTGACTGGAAGTTTTCAACTCTTAAATCTTTCTCATCTGTCTCAAATTCAATTTAAAATGCTGTTACATCTTTATTTCCATTTTTTCTCAAATAAAATGTTATTTAAAAAACCTATTCATTGTTGAGATTAGAAATCATACTCCCTAATGAAATACGTTTTTCCCACTGGGATTCTGAATTATAAAAGCCCTGATTAATCAAATATTTTCCTTTTTCTCCCCAAATTTCTGGTGCCTGTTACAGTGTCTCTCTGCATTAGGCATCCAGTATATATTTACTAATGAATTTGCTGTTTGATACCCTCAAATTTAATAGTGAAAAATTAAACTTTATACTTTTCCACATAGAAAGTTTCACATCATTTTCTTGTCAGTTGTGTATAAATTATCATAGTTTTCTTTACTGAATGATAGTTCTGTCACATATTTTAAAAAATCCTACTTCACCAGTAGTTTAGTGGCATGCATCTCTTTCTTTTTATTATAAGCACTGAGTGATTTTTCAAACACACCTAATTGGAATGGAGTAGCATGATAGAATTGTGTGGACCAACTTAATATTACATGGTAATGTTAATAAGTTCATTGATGGGACTGGACTAAATTTCAGGATATGTGTTCTTTCTCTTATTTTTGAAAATATCAAGATCCTTCATAAATTGTTTAAGTTTCTTGATTTATTCACACTTTTTATTGAGCTACAAAATAACCTGAAAATCAAGGATTATAACATCATAGGATAAACACCATATAAAACTATCAGGTAAAATGCATCATCCAAACTTTTTTAAAGTGAAATAGATCAATGAAATATAGATGGAGACATTTTGTTCTTCCTTGGTGAGTAGTGAGGGAATGAAAATGAATGAATTGGGAAAAGCTGCATGGAAGTCTACATTTTGCTTGTGTCATGATAAAAAAAAATCAATGGCAGTTTTTCTTTTTAGAACAATTTTGTGTTTTCTCTTGAGTACATAGTTCTGATGAAATTGATTTTTCTCAATCACTGTCAGAGTCGTTCTGTGTAGCCCACTAACAACAATTGCTTTTCTCACATAAAATTTATGAAATATTCCTACGTGAGAATAGATGTGACATGTAATATAGGTATATCAATCAAGATACTCTTAAAATAATACTAAAAGAAACTAAACATGAATACGAACATACATAAATGCAATAATGTATCTTAAAACCAATTGTTCATTTTATGGATGTCTATATGTACACATGGAGAAGGCAATGGCAACCCACTCCAGTACTCTTGCCTGGAAAATCCCATGGACGGAGGAGCCTGGTAGGCTGCAGTCCATGGGGTCGCAAAGAGTTGGACATGACTGAGCGACTTCACTTTCATGCATTGGAGAAGGAAATGGCAACCCGCTACAGTGTTTCTGGCTGAAGAATCCCAGGGACGGTGGAGTCAGGTGGGCTGCCATCTCTGGTGTCGAACAGAGTGGGACACTACTGAAGCGACTTAGCAGCAGCATATGCACACAAATACTGCATGTAATAATGTAATAAAAAAATTAAACACAAATATGTTTATATATTTTATAGATATTTTTATCATCATAGTCTAGTTTATACAATATATACAGTGCAAACCAAATGATTCAATATTTTGATAGATTATAAACCATGCAAGGTCCGATCCTGTAGAAAACAATATTGCATAGGAACCTGGAATGTTACATCCATGAATCAAGGCAAATTGGAAGTGGTCAAACAGGAGACGGCAAGAGTGAACGTCGACATTCTAGGAATCAATGAACTAAAATGGACTGGAATGGGTGAATTTAACTCAGATGACCATTATATCTACTACTGTGGGCAGGATTCCCTTAGAAGAAATGGAGTAGCCATCATGGTCAACAAAAGAGTCTGAAATGCAGTACCTGGATGCAATCTCAAAAATGACAGAATGATCTCTGTTCATTTCCAAGGCAAACCATTCAATATCACAGTAATCCAAGTCTATGCCCCAACCAGTAACACTGAAGAAGCTGAAGTTAAATAGTTCTATGAAGACCTACAAGACCTTTTAGAACTAACACCCAAAAAGGTGTCCTTTTCATTATAGGGGACCAGAATGCAAAAGTGGGAAGTCAAGAAACACCTGGGGTAACAGGCAAATTTGGCCTTGGAATACAGAATGAATCAGGACAAAGGCTAATAGTTTTGCCAAGATGCAGAGTACATCATGAGAAACGCTGGGCTGGAAGAAACACAAGCTGGAATTAAGGCTGCCGGGAGAAATATCAATAACCTCAGATATGCAGATGACACCACCCTTATGGCAGAAAGTGAAGAGGAACTAAAAAGCCTCTTGATCAAAGTGAAAGAGGAGAGTGAAAAAGTTGGCTTATAGCTCAACATTCAGAAAACTGAGATCAGGGCATCTGGTCCTAACACTTCATGGGAAATAGATGGGGAAACAGTGAAAACAGTCTTAAGACTTTATTTTTTTGGACTCCAAAATCACTGCAGATGGTGACTGCAGATATGAAATTAAAAGACGCTTACTCCCTGGAAGGAAAGTTATGACCAATCTATATAGCATATTCAAAAGCAGAGACATTACTTTGCCAACAAAGTTCCGTCTAGTCAAGGCTATGGTTTTTCCAGTGGTCCTTTATGGATGTGAGATTTAGACTGTGAAGAAAGCTGAGCACCGAAGAATTGATGCTTTTGAACTGTGGTGTTGGAGAAGACTCTTGAGAGTCCCTTGGACTGCAAGGAGATACAACCAGTTCATTCTAAAGGAGATCAGTCTTGGGTGTTCATTGGAAAGACCAATGCTAAAGCTGAAACTCCAATACTTTGGCCAGCTCATGAGAAGAGTTGACTCACTGGATAAGACTCTGATGCTGGGAGGGATTGAGGGCAGGAGGAGAAGGGGATGACAGAAGATGAGATGGCTGGATGGCATCTCCGACTCGATGGACATGGGTATGGTTGAACTCCAGGAGTTGGTGATAGACAGGAAGGCCTGGTGTGCTGCAATTCATGGGGTTGCAAAGAGTTGGACACGATTGAGCAACTGAACTTAACTGAAACCATACAAATTCATATTAATATTATTGACATTATTCCCTTTGCAGAACATTACATTCCCATGACTCATTTCAAACTGGTAGTTTTTACCTCTTAATCCTCTTCACCTAAGTGTTCATCAATAGATGAATAAAGAAGATATATGTGTGCTTGTGTGTGTGTATATACACACACACACATATACACATACATAAACATATTTATAGGCTCTTCCCAGGTGATGCAGTTTGTAAAGAGTCCACTTGCCAATTCAGGAGATGTAGGTTTGATCTCTGGATAATGAAGATCCCCTGGAGGAGGAAATAGCATCTAACTCCAGTGTTCTTGCCAGGGAAATTCCATGAAAAGCCTGGCATGTTGGAGTCCATAGGTTGCAAAGAGTCAGACACGACTGAGTGACTGGGCGTGCACACAGACACTCACACACACACACACACAAACACACACACACACACATCAGTTCAGTTCAGTTCAGTTCATTCGCTCAATCGTGTCTGACTCTTTGCGACCCCATGAACTGCAGCATGCCAGGTCTCCCTGTCCATCACCAACTCCCACAGTTAACTCAAACTCATGCCCATCAAGTGGTGATGCCATCCAGCCATCTCATCCTCTGTCGTCCCCTTCTCCTCCTGCCCCCAACCCCTCCCAGCATCAGAGTCTTCTCCAATGAGTCAACTCTTTGCATGAGGTGGCCAAAAATACTGGAGTTTCAGCTTTATCATCAGTCTTTCCAAAGAACACCCAGGACTGATCTCCTTGAGAATGGAATGGAAAGGTTGGATCTCCTTGCAGTCCAAGGGACTCTCAAGAGTCTTCTCCAACACCACAGTTCAAAAGCATCAATTCTTCGGTGCTCAGCTTTCTTCACAGTCTAAATCTCACATCCATAAAGGACCACTGGAAAAACCATAGCCTTGACTAAACAGACCTTCGTTGGCAAAGTAATGTCTCTGCTTTTGAATATGCGATCTAGGTTGGTCATAACTTTCCTTCCAAGGAGTAAGAACCTTTTAATTTCATGGCTGCAATCACCATTTGCAGTGATTTTGGAGCTAAAAAAATAAAGTCAGCCACTGTTTCCCCATCTATTTGCCATGAAGTGATAGGATCAGATGCCATGATCTCAGTTTTCTGAATGTTGAGCTTTAAGCCAACTTTTTCACTCTCCTCTTTCACTTTGATCAAGAGGCTTTTTAGTTCCTCTTCACTTTCTGCCATAAGGGTGGTGTCATCTGCGTATCTGAGGTTATTGATATTTCTCCAGGCAATCTTGATTCCAGCTTGTGTTTCTTCCAGCCCAGCGTTTCTCATGATGTACTCTGCACAGAAGTTAAATAATCAGGGTGATAATATACAGCCCTGATGTACTCCTTTGCCTATTTGGAACCAGTCTGTTGTTCCATGTCCAGTTCTAACTGTTGCTTCCTGACCTGCATATAGGTTTCTTAAGAGGCAGGTCAGGTGGTCTGGTATTCCCATCTCTTTCAGAATTTTCCACAGTTTATTGTGTTCCACACTAAGGCTTTGGCATAGTCAATAAAGCAGAAATAGATGTTTTTCTGGAACTCTCTTCCTTTTTATGGAGTATCAATCATTAAAAAAAATTAGGAATTCTTGCCATTTGTGACAACATGCATGGATCTGGAGATTATTATATTTACTGAAATAACTCAGAGAAAAATAAATATGCAAAATTTAATTTACATGTGACTTTATTTTGGGGGGCTCCAAAATCACCACAGATGGTGATTGCAGCCATGAAATTAAAAGATGCTTACTCCTTGGAAGGAAAGTTATGACCAACCTAGACAACATATGAAAGAGCAGAGACTTTATTTTGCCATCAAAGGTCTGTATAGTCAAGGCTCTCTTTTTTCCAGTGGTCCTGTATGGATGTAAGAGTTGGACTATAAAGAAAGCTGAGCACTAAAGAATTGATGCTTTTGAACTGTGGTGTTGGAGAAGACTCTTGAGAATCCCTTGGACTGCAAGGAGATCCAGCCAGTCCATCCTAGAGGAGATCAGTCCTGAGTGTTCATTGAAAGGACTGATGCTGAAGCTGAAACTCCAGTACTTTGGCCACCTGATGCGAAGAGCTGACTCATTTTAAAAGACCCTGATGATTGGAAAGATTGAGGGCAGGAGGAGAAGGGGATGACAGAGCATGAGAAGGTTGGATGGCATCATTGACTCAATGGACATGAGTTTGGGTGGGCTCCAGGAGTTGGTGATGGACAGGGAGGCCTGGCATGAAGTGGTTCATGGGGTCACAAAGAGTCGGACACGACTGAGCAACTGAACTGAACTGAACTATGGATTCTAAAGAGCAACAACAGCAAACCACCAAATATAACCAAAGAAACAGACTTACAGTTAAAGAACAAACCAGTGGTCACCTGAAGGTGGGGAAAATAGTGGACAAAACAGTTACTTTGTTTTCTTAAGCTTTTGTGATAATCATCAAAGTTCCCCAATATACTTGATTTTCCCTCTCTCTAGGCACTGTTAAACACTGACCAGGTGAGTCATTTTTGCCAAATAATTTAGACCAAATGTTAGAGTCACATCTGGACATAAGATTTAAGAACAAGTATACAACTTACTCCTTTTGTGCTTCAGCATTCATGGAAACACATATTGAGATGAAGTTATCATAAAGTTATCGTAAAGGATCCTTGAGTGACTATAATAAATATGCTCCAGAACTCCCTCAAGTGAAATAAATGAGAAAGTTGCACTGTATTTAGCCATTAAGGGGTTGAAATTATTTAATACTATAGTATATGTTACTATCTTCTCTCACAAAGAGAAGACACAAAGTAGATTAATCAAAATGATTATTTTACCAGCCATGTTATATTTTTTCTAACATGGAATTTTTGCTGAATATATAGCAATTATATATAATATTTACATAAAGGATAATTCATTGAATCATTATTATTTTGGTACCTATATCAGGAGCATATCTGAACACAATTTTGGGGAAACTTTTCTCCTTTGTATGTGTAGGATTATAGATAAATTAATTTTTGCTGCATCAAGCCACTGAAGTTTGAGATTTAATTTTTTTCTTTGGGATTTCTTAGCCTTTCCCGACTAAGCCTCAGTTTTAGGTATTTCTACTTACTTCCTTTCTTTTCATGTATCTTCTGGGCTCTATTAGTCTTTTGATTTTTTTTTTTTTTTATAATTTGGGCTTTCAAACTATATTTTTATATTACATGTTGTTTTCTCTGCTTTCTACACTACTTAAATGGATTGGTACCTTTATTTGTTGCCCCTTTAAAGAAATCTGTAGCACTTTTTTTTACACATCCAGTGTATAAACACACACACACACACATATGTATGCTGCTGCTGCTGCAGCTGCGTCGCTTTAGTCATGTCCAACTCTCTGCGACCCCATAGACGACAGCCCACCAGGCTTCCCGTCCCTGGGATTCTCCAGGCAAGAACACTGGAGTGGGTTGCCATTTCCTTCTCCAATGCATGAAAGTGAAAAGTGAAAGTGAAGTCGCTCAGTTGTGTCTGACTCTTAGTGACCCCATGGACTGCAGCCCACCAGGCTCCTCCATCCATGGGATTTTCTAGGCAAAAGTACTGGAGTGGGGTGCTATTGCCTTCTCCGACATATATGTATATATAGAGGCAAATGTATATACAGAAATTAATAGGTAGATGATAAAAATAGTTGAATTTCATTTTTTGTGATTTTTGTGCAATTTCATATATTAGAAAATCTCAATAATTTTTTCAGTTTGGAAATGAATTGTAAGTATCCATGGAAACTAACCAACAAAGGTCCATCTTGTCAAAGCTATGGTTTTTCCAGTAGTCATGTATGTATGTGAGAGTTGGACTAAAAAGAAAGCTGAGAACCAAAGAACTGATGCTTTCAAACTGGGGTGCTGGAAAAGACTCTTGAGAGTCCCTTGGACTGCAAAGAGATCCAACCAGTCAATCCTAAAGGAAATCAACCTGGAATATTCATTGGAAGGACTGATGCTGAAGCTGAAACTCCAATACTTTGGCCACCTGATGCGAAGAACTGACTCATTGGAAAAGACGCTGATGCTGGGAAAAACTGAAGGCAGGAGGAGAAGGGGACAGCAGAGGATTAGATGGTTGGACGGCATCACTGACTCGATGGACATGAGTTTGAGTAGGCTCCGGGCGTTGGTGATGGACAGGGAAGCCTGGCATGCTGCAGTCCATGGAGTTGCAAAGAGTTGGACATGACTGAGGGACTGAACTGATAGCAACGTATAGCAAAGTAACATATAGAATGCATATTGGTCCTTGTTTATTCTTTCTTATATGGACAGATAGCTTTAAAATACTTTAGCTCTAGTTGCAAACAACATTCCGAAAAAATGCCTTGTCAGTAATGATCAATCTCAGGGATATTTAAAGGAAATATTATTGAAATACTGTTCATAGGGCACACATCATTAACGAATGCAGGAGATTGTACCTAATAGATAACAATGGATTATTAAAATCCTCAAAATGTTATACACAAAGTAAGTTATAAAAACATTCCCTGTCTTTTCATACTGCATGGTTACTAAACAACTAATAAAATATACACTTCTTAAAAAAAATCTCTGCATTTAACTGGATAAATATCTAAACTCAATTTAAACTTTTAATTTTTTATTATGTAAAAATCAGTTTTCATCAATTTCCTGAAAGTTTTAATATAGACAGGATTACAGATTAAAACATTCTTAGAAATGTATCATTTATTTACAAAGATTATAGACCCTCCCTTAACTTAGAAAATAATGATTGGAAAACACTGGGCCTAGATAAATTGCTTTCTAAGCCATCATGATTAAGTCATTTCTGGTGGGCAGATATCAAAGCTGGTCATTTTCCTCTGCTCTTTTTTCAAATAGCCTAAAATCCAAGCATTCCAGACAACAGTAGTGATTGGTGTATGTTTTTCACTCTTTCTTGTGATAAAATCTTATTTTATTAATGATAATTGATCTCTATCAGGATTTTAACTAATAGCCTTGCCCAGTTACTTTACAAAGAATAATAATAAAGGAAAACATTTAACAAGTTAAACTCCTAAATTATTTATTTTACAAAAATTGAATAGTCCTATATTCCTTACCAGGATGTTTGTTTGCTTAAATATTTTCCCTAAACACCAGTTTTATTGGTAAATGGTGTTTCTTAACATTAACATATTATTTTCCCTCATAGTAGAATGATGGGTGAGTCTTAAATTGCTAAGTTCAATTAAAATATAACTTAATTTATTTAAAAAATAAAAGTGCTAAGTCTGTCACTGTTTGGGGGAATGTTTCTAATATTCATGATACTTTCAACAACTTAGTTTAAGAGGAATAATCTGTCCTTGTATTGCTTTCTTTGAAGATTGACTACTACAGCTATTTCTCAGCAATCCAAAAATTAATTTTTCTTTTTTGTGTATTTATATTTATACTTAACTTTCTCACAATTTTATTTCTCCATTCAGCTTATGGAGTTTTATTCAAAACACATGGGCTTTATTCATTCATTGTTACATAATTTATCTTACTCATAAGCGAGACTGATTAATCTTTTTGAGAACCCATGCCTATATAGAAAGTTCAAGTATACTCTTGATGCCAATGCCTGTAGGTTTGCAAATCTCCAGCTTCACAGGGATATAGTCAATCTTTGTGTAATCTAATATGGTTCAAATTTCCAAGTTAGTGAGTCCACCTAGATCTTTCCTAAAGCAGGTACATTTATCTCACTCTTCAGTCAATCTATTACTCGACAGATTTTTCATTGCTGCCTGATTCTGACTTGTTATTTATCTAAAGAGCTCAATGCAAATATAGTATAGAAACATCTTTGTTTACTAGTTTTCCAAAGCACTGCTGTTAGAGTGTGTGGATGTATGGCACAAACTTTTATTAAAACTGAGTAAACAAAAACAAAAAGACAAACTACAGAATGAAAGAAAATATCTGCAAACAATCTGTGATCCACTAGGACTTAGTTTCCAAAATACAAACTGTTTATACAACTCAAGAATTAAAAAAATAAACAACCCAATCAAAAAAATGGACAGAAGATCTAAATGGACTTTCTCCAAAGACTTATAGATGGCCAACCGCACAGAGTCGGACACAACTGAAGTGACTTAGCAGTAGCAATAAGCACATGAAAAGATGTTCAACATTGTTAATTACTAGAGAAACGCAAGGAAAAGGCAATGGCACCCCAATCCAGTACTCTTGCCTGGAAAATCCCATGGATGGAGGAGCCTGGTAGGCTGCAGTCCATGGGGTCGCTAAGAGTCAGACACGACTGAGAGACTTCACTTTCATTTTTCATTTTCATGCATTGGAGAAGGAAATGGCAACCCACTCCAGTATTCTTGCCTGGAGAATCCCAGGGATGGGGGAGCCTGGTGGGCTGCCATCTATGGTGTCGCACAGAGTTGGATATGACTGAAGCAACTTAGCAGCAGCAGCAGCAGAGAAATGCAAATCAGAACTACAATAAAGTACTACCTCACACCGGTCGGAATGGCCATCATTATAAACTCTGCTAAAGCAAATGCTGGAATGGATGCAGAGAAAAGGTCACCCTCCTACACTCTTGGTGGGAATATAAGTTGGTAAGGCCACCACAGAGAACAGTATGGAGGATCCTCAGAAAACTAAAAATAGAATTACTATATGATCCAGCAGTCTCACTCCTGAGCATGTATTAGTATACAGACAAGACTCTAATCCACAAAGATACACGTGCCCTTATTTTTAGCAGCATTATTCACAATAGCCAAGACATGAAAACAACCCATATGTTCATCAAACAGATGAATGGATAAATAAGATGTATTAAAAATATACATTGGAATACTACTCAGGCATAAAAAAGAATGAAATAATGCCATTTTCAGCAGCATGGATGCAACTAGAGATAATCATAACTAAGTAAAGTCAGAGAGAAAGACATACTATGTGATATCACTTACATGTGGTGTTGGGGGCCAGAGTGAGGTACTCCGCCCGTGACAAAGGTCATGAGGAAGGAGGCTCGACATACGCAAAGGCGGGATCGAGCCTCAGGAGTCCCCCTGGAACTCCTCGAGCATCTACCCCCATAACCAGAGCCTGCCTACTTTACTACTTTGTGCTCACCTACACCTCTGACTTTACGGGGGGCTGTCCCCCACCACCTCTTTTGGAGAAGGAGTTAACTTAGAGCTCCAGTTAATAATAATTCCTGGGCGTGATAAGAGTGTTTTAACCTACAAACTCCTCTGAAGGTTCTCTAGCCTGCCTGACAGGCTCGTCCGGCCACATGTGATTGCTCACAGCCTCCCAACCGTGAGAGGCACAAGATGCTTTAAACCCTCTAAAAACAGGTTCTTTAGAGAAGTTAGAAAACTATAAGTATAAGTATAGTGGGCTAATTAGAAATTGTGTTGGTGAAGGGTTTTTCATTTGTTGAGCCAACGTTTGTTGCTAAGTCTCCATATCCCCTGCCCTTACACACATTAATGAATATATAGAAGGAATAAGTATTAACCTTTGATATTAATCACGTTAGACCTTAGGCTAAGTAAATTCTTTCCTTAACTAAAACCCACTACACCCTCACCCTGTAGGAATGTAACTTTATTTGGGTGGCGTCTGTTTTGAGACTAATCAGCCCTGGAGAAATAAGTGTCCTGACTGACTGACCGCTGTCACAAGGAGAGGGTTGTAAATTGTCAGCAGGCCCCCCTGGCCAGAAGATGATGTAACACCCCTAAGACCTCTGTATACATTTGTGTGAAGCACCTGACTTTAATAAAAGTCAGGACTGCTGTCCCCATGTGACTTTTGTATAACATCTCAGTGTATAAAAACAGACTCTGGAAAATAAAGAATTGGGATCAGTTTCTCGAAATACTGGTCTCCCCATGTCGCTCTCTCTCTCACTCTGGTTGAGTCTCCATCTGGAGCGCAGAACCCACCATGCTTACTAATTATGCCTGGGCTTCTAAGATCCGACCGGGGAGGCCTCAGTGTCTCCTCTCCTTCGGGAGAACGGAAGGACGCCTGCGGCCTACGTAAGTGGTGCAAACTTCTTGTCTTGAAGTTTTATTGGTCTCCCGCGTAAACCAAGCCACTCAGCCTCTTTTCTCCACTGAATTTTCCTACTGAGCTATCCTTATTCTATTACTCTTTATATCTCTAATTAATATCTAATTGAAGCTATCGTATCCTGAACCTCGCCGACGCCGTCTCTCCTTCGAGTACCCTGGATCAGCTGGGGCTGGTCCCTGGCAATGTGGAATCTAAAATATCAAACAAATAAACTTATCTATTAAACAGAAACACACTTGCAGACATATAGAACAGAATGTGATTGCCAAGGTGGAGGGATTAGGGGAAGAGTGGAATAGGGGGCAGGGGGCAGGGTTAGTAGATGTAATATATATAGAATGGATAAGCAAGGTCCTATGCATACCACACAGCACTACAGTCAGTATCCTACAATAACCATAATGGAAAAGAATATGAACAAAAATGTGTGTGTGTATATATACATATATATGTATATAATTATAAAATGGTTATATACATATATTTACTGTGGTCAGTTGCATCAGTTGTGTCTGACTCTTTGCAGCCCCATGGACTATAGCCTGCCAGACTCCTCTTCCATGGGATTCTCCAGGAAGAACATTGGAATGGGTTGCCATGGCCTCCTTCAGGGAATCTTCTTTATCCAGGGATGCAAACTGGGTCTCCCATATATGGGCTTCCTTGGTGGCTCAAACAGTAAAGAATATCTCCAGTAATACCTCTGGATTAATTTTGTAAACAAGGAATAAGCAGCAAAGCTGTTCTAAGGAATAACTGTGAAATACCCTACTATGCTAGTTTGCGAGAAGCAGTCCATTGATTATGCTCATTGAAATGTAAGTGTGAGAGCCTCCATAGCATGTAAATAGTGTCAACTAGAAAGAGTAAATACCACAGGGATTACACACACAATATAAAGCAGAAACACACAGAAATACAAAAATGAATGTCACTTTGAATCAGTGAGAATCCTTGCTATTCTGTAAAACTGTCCTTATCCTTTCAAAAAAGAACAGCCTAAAAATACATACCCAATTTAAAGATAAATTTTATTCAACAGAAACTAGCACAAAACTCCTATAAAAATAATTCAAGAAAAAAATAAGAGCTACAGAAAATAGGAAAAACATGGCAGATGAAAACAAGACTTAGAACCAAATATACAACCATGATCTAAAAGATTATAACGATAAAAACAAAGGCCTAGAAACAGCTAGAAAACGGAGCTGAAAATATGTGACTACAAAACAGAAAGGGTTAAAAATAACTGAAGACGAATAGAATTGCAGAGTTAAAAATCAGATAACTCATGGTTTCATTAAAACCATCATGAAGAAAATTATGGATTAAACTTGGCAAAGTAATAAAGGTAAAGATTAAGCAATGCAAGCAAAATTAAATAAAATTGGAAAATACTAGAAGGAAGAAATCAGGAGGAACTGAGAGGTATACCAACATATAAAGACAAATCAATTTTTCAAGGAAAGAAATATTTCAGAAAAAAACTTATCTGATAAAATTTTCCAGAAATAAAAGATGGCTTGATGTACACATGGAAGTCTATTACATTGCTCTTGGAAAAATTTTTATAAAAATGATCCTTTATTAAAAATCTTGTTATTTGACACTATTTTAAAGGCTTTTTCTCTGAATACACTAAATAAATATTCACCATAGTTTCACCTATGAAAAGACTTGGGCTTTCCCTAGTGGATCAGGGGAAAAGAATCTGCCTGCAGTGCAGGAGACTTGGGTTTGATCCCTAGGTCAGGAAGATCCCCTGGAGAAGGGAATGGCTACCCACTCCAGTATTCTTGCCTGGAGAATTCCATGCACAGAGGAACCTGGTGGGTTACAATCCATGAGGTCACTTCCCTGATGGCTCCAGTGGTAAAGAATTTGCCTCATTGCAGGAGATGCAGGTTTAGTCACTGGGTTGGAAAGATCCTCTGGAGAAGGATCTTTGGCAACCCACTCCAGTATTCTTGCCTGGAGATTTCAATCGATAGAGGAGTCTGGCAGGCTACAGTCCATGAGGTCACAAAGAGTCAGACACAACTCAACACACGAGCACAAAGTAGAACAAAGTTCATCAACACCACCACAAGAAAAAACTTGTTCTTAGTCACCCAGTTGTGTACAACTCTTTGCAGCCCCATGGACTGCAGCCCTCCAGGCTTCTCTGTCCATGGGTTTCTCCAAGGAAGAATACTGAAGTGGGTTGCCATTCCCTTGTCCCTAGAAAAAACTTAGGCACACAGAAATTCAGGTGATTTTCACAAATTCACAGAGATTGGAATTAGCAAAGTCATGATTCAATTAAGGGAGTTTATAAATATTCCAAATAGTAGGAGGAGGAGACACACAGAATTACAAAAATTGTAAGTAATAAAAGTAGTAATAATTGCATTTGTTGCTATTGTTCTGTCACTAAGCTATATCCAACTCTTTGAGACCCATGTACTGCAGCATGCCAGGCTTCCCTGTCCTTCACTATCTCCTGGAGTTTGCTCAAACTCATGTGCATTGAGTTGATGATGGTATCCAACTCTGTATCATCCTCTATCACCCCCTTCTCCTCCTGCCTTCAACCTTTCCCAACATCAGGGTCTTTATCAATGAGTCAACTTTTTGCAAGGTAATGACTAAGAATATAATTTAAAATCTATATAGTAAAATAAATGACAACAAATGACAGTACATAATATTTTTAACATAAAAGAAGGCAGTAATAGTGAAATTGAGGAACAAAAAGATACAAAATATTTAGAAAACAACATATAGCTAGAATTAAGATTTTAATGGTAATTATAATACATGTGACTAGATTAAAATCTCCAATTAAAAGCCAGATATTGACAGACTTGATTAAAATATCATTTGATCCAACTCTGTGCTGCCCACATAAGATACATGTTAGATGCAAAAGAATACATAGCTTGAATTTTTAAAAAAGAAACACAATAACCTAAAATTTTATCCTAATGAACTAGGAAAAATAAAATAACTAAACACAAAGCAATAAGAAGAAAATAAGATTATAGTGGATATAAATTAAATAGAGAATAACAATAGAAACGAAACAATGATTTGTGGGTTTTTATTTTTTGGAAACAACAAAATTGATAAACCTTTAGTTTGATAAAAATGAAGATTCAAATTATTAAAATTGGGAGAAAAAGCAGCCATCTTAGAGAAATACAAAGGATTATGAGACTTATTGAGCCATTGTGTGCCACAAACTGGATAACCTAGACAAAATGAAAAAAAATCTTAAACACATCATCTAACAAAACTGACTGAATAAATAATAGAGAATCTGAAAAGACCTATAAAAAACTGATATTTAGGTAGGAAATATCAAAATCAAAAAAATAAAAAACTTCAAACAAAGGAAACTTCAAAACAAGATAGCTTCATTTATAAATTGCATTAAACATTTAAAGAAGAATTAATAGCCATTTAATTATGATTACACTTTTCCAAAAAAAAAAAAAAAAGAAAGAAAGAAAGAAAAAAATACTTCCTAATTACTCTGTGAGGGCCAATGTTACTCTGAAGACAAAGTCTGATAAAGACAACATCAGAAGACAAAACTAGAGACCAAAATTCTTTATGACTATTGACACAAAAATCTTTAAGATACATACTAGAAAGCTAAATCATCAGCATATTTAAAAGATTATACAATGACCAAGAAGCCATTTATGAAATGAAAGAAAGGTTAGTCCAATAGCCTTAGCTCAATAAATGTAATATACTATTATAAGAGAATTAATAATGGCATGGATTATTTCAATAGAGGAGAAAAAAGCACTTGATTCAAAACTTTATTATGATAAAATCATTCTTGGAGTAGAATAAACTCAGTTAACATTATATTCAATGATGCAGGACTAAAAAAAAATCCCCTAAAATGAAGAAGACAAGAATGTCACTTTTGCTATTCCTATCACTTATTATACTAGAATTTCTAGTGAGAGCAAAAAGACACAGAAAAGAAAGAAAAAGCATCACCTAAATTTGAAAGGAAGAAGGAATAGTATCTCTATTCACTGTTGAAAAATCTTATATATATAAAAAAAAACCCTAATGAATCTCCTTGACGTTTTTGATGTGGTACTAGAGAACACTCTTGAGGCTCCTGGACTGCAGGGAGATCAAACCAATCAATCCTAAAGGAAATCAGCCCTGAATATTCACTGGAAGGGCTGTTGCTGAAGCTTCAGTACTTTGATCACCTGATGTGAATAGCTGACTCTGGAAAGACTCTGATGGTGGGAAATATTGAAGGCAAAAGGAGAAAGGGGCAGCAGAGAACGAGATGGTTAGATCACATTACCACCTCAGTAGACATTAATTTGAAAAAAAATCCTGGGAGATGATGAAGGACGGAGGAGCCTGGCCTGCTACAGCCCATGGGATCTCAAAGAGTTGGATTGACTTAGTGACTGAACAACAGCCACATATCTCCAAAATGCTAATTGAATGAAGCCAGAACAAAAGGCCACACATTGTATGATTGCACTTCTATAAGATATCTAGAATAGGAAAAACCATAGAGACAAAAAAATATACTAGTGGTTTTCAAGGGACAGAGGAAGGAGAGCACTGCAACTGACTGTTTACAGGTTTGGGGGTTCTTTTTGGAGTTGTGAAAATACTCTTGAATTTCATAGTGATGATGGTTTCACAGCACTGTGAACATCACTAAATTTTACACTTAAAAATTGTTAAACTGTTTAATTTTATGTCATGAAAATTTTATCACAAAAAAATTCTCAGAGGAAGTTTATTTTTAAATAAAGGTGAGTACCTGTGGTGGATTCATTTTGATATTTGGTAAAACTAATACAAGTATGTAAAGTTTAAAAATAAAATAAAATTAAAATAAATAAATAAATAAAGGTGAAATAAATAGGTTTTCAAAAACAAAGATGAGAAAATTGTCAGTAGACATTCTCTCTGAGAATTACTAAAGAAGGTCTTAAGACTGTGAGAAAATAATGTCAGTTAGAAACATTAAACTATAGAAAGCAAAGAAGTCAGTATTGTGGATAAACAGGCTTCCCAAGTGGCTCTAGTGGTAAAGAACCTGCCTGCTATGGAGGAGATGTAAGAGACATGGGTTTGATCCCTGGGTCAGGAAGATCCCCTGGAGGAGGGTATGGCAACCCACCCCAGTACTCTTGCCTGGAGAATCCCATGGACAGAGGGGTGTGATGGTCTACAGTCCATAGGGTCACAAAGTGTTGGACATGACTGAAGAGACTTAGCATACACATTACGGATAAATATATGAACAAATATGAAAGATACTGTATTTAAAACAAATACAATAAATATGTCTTGTGAGATGTAGAAGTAATGTACAGATAAAATAATTGACCCCAAATAAAAAAATAGTCAAAGCCAAGAATGGGGTCTTAAAAGTACAATTAGTTTTTAAAATTGTTTTAAAGTTCTTACCCTTGGAGGAAATGATTTAAATACTAATTGAGGATAGACTAGAGTAAGGCAAGATGCATATGCAAATATCTGATGTGACCACTAGGCAATATTTGAAAATATAAAATTGAAAAATAAATTTAAAATAATGAGAGAATTTAAAATGCCCAATTATGCCAAAGGGCTTCCCAGGTGGCGCTCGTGGAAAAGAATCCACCTTCCAAAGCAGGAGACACAAGAGATATGGGTTTGATCCCTGGGTCAGGAAGATCCCCTAGAAGAAGAAATGGCAACCCACTCCAGTATTCTTGCCAGGAGAATCCCATGGATAGAGGAGTCTGGTGGAGCTATTGTCCATAGGGTCTCAAAGAGTTGGACATGACTGAGCATCTGAGCACACCACAATTATGCCAAAAGTATAGAATAAAAGAGAACTAAAGAATAATAGGCAATAGAAGATAAATAGAAACATGACAGACATTAAGTCAAACTATATCAGAAATTAAATGACATGTAAATAAACTAAATTCCCCAATTGAAGGAAAGATTATCAATTGTGATCACATATATAATAATGCAAATATGTATGCTGGGCAAGTTCCTAAGACAGTCCCATGATAGCACACATATTATACTCTTTATAAATCTTTAAATGTGGGTAGGGTCTGTGACCTGCATCTAATAAGTAGAAGTGACAGTAATAGATGTTACTCCTTTGATTAAGGTATGTTTATGGCAGAGACAAATGAGATATTACTCCCTTGATTAGGTCATATTTTAAGACAATGGTGATGGGTTGTTTCTAGCATTATTTTTATATAAGACTCTATCTTAGAAGACAGAATTCAAGGGATTCTCTGTTTTTGAGGGAGCAAGCTGCTATATCATGAGGTCATACAGCAAAGAGCTGTGTGTTCCTCCTCAATAGGCTAAGAAAAGCTTCCATCTGAAATCCAGCAAGCAAACAGTGTATTCACTCCTACAAATACAGGGAAATGAATTTTGCCAACAATCTGAGGGAGTCTGAAGAAGTATCCTTCCCTAGTCAAGATGCTAGTGAAAAAACAGGCCAACACACACTTTCTTCTGAGCCTTCTATAACCCTGAGTAACAAACCCAGATAAGCTCTGCCCCAATGTCTTACCTTCAAGAACTGACAGATAAAAAAGTTTGCTTTTTTTTAAGTCTTAAACTGCTGAGTGGGTATTAAGTTGTTAAATAATTGACCTGCAATGCAGGAGACACAAGTTTGATCCCTGGTTAGGGAAGAACCCTGGAAAAGGAAATGGTAACGCACTCCAGTATTCTTGCTGGGATAATCCCTATGGACAGAAGAGCCTGGTAGGCTACAGTCCATAGGGTTGCAAACAGTCAGACATGACTTAGTTACTAAATCACCACCACCAATAGAAAATGGATATGATATGACTGCTTTAGAAAGTGCATTTTCTGATCCTGACTTGTAGGCACTCAATGTCATTTTTTTTAAATTGTGATGGTGGTTTAGTCGTTAAGTCATATCTGACTCTTGCAACCTGATGGCCTGTAGCCTGCCAGGCTCCTCTGTCCATGCAATTCTCCAGGCAAGAATACTAGAGTGGGTTGCAATTTCCTTCTCCAGGGGATCTCCCAGACTTTGGGATTGAACCTGGTCTCCTGCATTGCACTACAAGGAAAGTCATTTTAATTATGTCTTATCTTCTTTTGTTTCCAACTATATGCAAATACTATACTCATATCATAAAAATAAATAATACAATTTAAGTCTTTCAGTCTAAAAATTACATATCACAGCTATATAGCAAGATGGGCTTCCCTGGTAGCTAAGCTGGTAAAGAATCCGCCTGCAGTGAAGGAGATCCGAGTTAGATTCCTAGGTCGGGAAGATCCCCTAGAGAAGGGATAGTCTACCTCTTCCAGTATTCATTGGTTTCCCTGGTGGCTTAGTCAATAAAGAATCTGCTGCAATGCAGAAGACCTTGGTTGAGTCCCCAGGTTGGGAAGATCCCCTGGAGGATGACAACCCACTCCAGTATTCTTGCCTGGAAAATCCCCATGGGCAGGAGAGCCTGGCAGGCTACAGTCCATGGGGTTACAAAACAACAGACACTACTGACTACCAAGCACAGCATATAGCAAGATAAGTAAGCATACACAAAAAAGAGTAAGGAGAGTGATGGGATCAACAAAATCAGGGAAAACAAATGCATTAGTAATTTTAAACTTTATTTAAATAATTTATCACTACCTAAGTAAACATTTATGATTCATGCACTTGAAGAATATAGTGATGTATTATTCTATTCCTAGCTTATGAAGACCCTAATGACTTTTCTGGGCTCAACTTCTGTCTCTTTAAGTAGCCTCCCTCATTCCCACCATATTAGTTTGGGAAACAGTGGAAACAGTGTCAGACTTTATTTTTCTAGGCTCCAAAATCACTGCAGATGGTGACTGAAGTCATGAAATTAAAAGACGCTTACTCCTTGGAAGGAAAGTTATGACCAACCTAGATAGCATATTCAAAAGCAGAGACATTACTTTGCCAACAAAGGTTCGTCTAGTCAAGGCTATGGTTTTTCCTGTGGTCATGTATGGATGTGAGAGTTGGACTGTGAAGAAGGCTGAGTGCTGAAGAATTGATGCTTTTGAACTGTGTGTTGGAGAAGACTCTTGAGAGTCCCTTGGATTGCAAGGAGATCCAACCAGTCCATTGTGAAGGAGATCAGCCCTGGGATTTCTTTGGAAGGAATGATGCTAAAGCTGAAACTCTAGTACTTTGGCCACCTCATGCGAAGAGTTGACTCATTGGAAAAGACTCTGATGCTGGGAGGGATTGGGGGCAAGAGGAGAAGGGGACGACAGAGGATGAGATCACTGACTCGATGGACGTGAGTCTCAGTGAACTCCGGCAGCTGGTGATGGACAGGGAGGCCTGGCGTGCTGGGATTCATGGGGTCGCAGAGTCGGACACGACTGAGCGACTGATCTAATCTGATCTGATCATGTTAAATGCATTCTCTCCTCAGGGCTTTTGTATCCTCTCTGGTTGGAATGTCTTATGTTGCCAATTTCATGGCATTCAAATCTCAGCTTTAGGTTACCATTTCAGAAGGGCTTTCTCCTCTCATTCAAAATCGTTCTAAAACACTGCCTATTGTATTATTCTCTGTAGCATGTCTGCATAAACATTTTCAGTCATCTTTCTTTTTGACAGTGCTTTCTGTTTGCTTGTTTTCCATGATCCCTTAATGGACTTTACAGTGAAAGAGTAGAGACATCCTGTCTGATTTCTCACTATAACCTAGTACCTGGAATAGATCCTGGCCCATAATAGGTACACTTAGTTGGTTTTCCACATGGCTCAGAGATAAAGAATCTGCCTGCCAATGCAGGAGACGTGGGAGACATGGGTTTGATCCCTGGGTTGGGAATATCCCCTGTAGAAGGAAATGGCAACTCATTCCAGTTTTCTTGCCAGCAAAATTCCTTGGACAGAGGAGCCAAGTGAAGTGCAGTCCACGGGGTTGCAAAGAGTCAGACATGACTGAGCACAAAGCACACACATATACTGTATAAATTGATGAATTTAAGAGAAAAATTGCTAGATTTTTATTCTTCTTCAGAACTAAGCCCTCTTTACCTTAGTTTTAAAAGACAATTCTATATTCAGTGTTTTCCATTACAGTGTACTTTGTATTATATCCTTGAGTTTTCATACTGTCATTATTAATGATTTTAAAGCAGCCCTTAGAAAAATACTACTATATTTGAAGTTTTTGTTTTACTCTAAAAATATGTCTATGAATATTATGTACATTGCTCAAAAAGAAACTTCAGATTTATTAGGCCAGGAACCAATTTTGAGAGAGTTGACAAAGAAATTGGTGAGTTTGTTTCTACTATAGTTTTAAATATTTTTCTAGTTATTTGACTAGTTCATAGAGTGTGTTCACTTATTGCATTCATTTCTAACATCATGTAAGCTCTGGTGCTGAATTAATTATTTTTTCTTTTCATTTATCCAGTGAATTTTATGTGATTATAAAAGATTCATTTGATCTTGTTCAAGTAAATTATGATTTTCCACAGGGTTATCTTTTAAATTATGTCCTCTGTGTTATTTGCATATTTGTATTAGAATTATTTTTAGGACATGGGTTGCGAATTATTGCTGTTTCATGCATCAAACAATCTTATCTGTGTCACACTGAAGATGTAAATATAAATTCCTATCATGAAATGTATTCAAGTATGATTCTTATAAACACCTAAAGATTGAAATCATATTTAAATAAACATGAATGCTCTCCTAGCATCCCAGAACACAAGCACTCCTGTTTGACTTAGTTTTGTGGTGACACAAAGAAAAGGCATAATAATTGATAGAACTTATCTTTCTACTTGTCAATTTTGACATACTTATATTAATAGACTAATAATGCTTGCCATGGCCCAATGATAATGCATGCATTTGCATCATTCTGAAATAACAGAACAATCATTTATTAGATTTTGAAGTTTGAAAGCCTTTAAATTACCGTGCTACACCACAATATATCATATGACCTATGAATGCTACTTTTCTATGAAACTTTGCTAAACTCTCAGAAAAAAAAAATGGTACTCTTATCACTCTATCCCCAGGATGTGGATCTTGTTTGAATCATGCTCTATACCTAATGAGGAAAAAGAAGTTAAAGGAACTGACCTGGGACCTATTTATCTCTCAATACAGAGGCTTCAGGGGGAGAACTAGGAGAGGTTTGATGTGGTTTTGTAAACATGATTACTGTAACTTCTGAGAAGTAGATAAATGATGTGTTGTATAAGAAAAGAATGCTTTTCTATATAATACTTTTGGTCTTATTTTAGCATTGATTACTACAAACAAATCTAGAAAATATTGATTTATGAGACAGAATTCCCAAATAATATCACATAAACTATGCTACTATTTGATATACAAAACAGAGATATTTTACAAACTAAATATCCCATGATGATACTATTACCTAGAGATGTGTGTTTCGTTCAAAAGCAAGAGACTCTGGGTGCTGCCTTCACTGTCCCAGACATCTGCTTTTCCTCTGCTTCTTAATTCCTTGTCTTCTTGAAATTAGTAGTAATACATAATGCTGAGTAGTCTGACTCATGTGAGTCTGAGTTTATAATACTTTTGAGTTTCTCAACTTACCCAGTTTCAACTCCTAGGAATGTTGGCAAAAATCCACATGAATAAAGTTATGGCACTATAGTACTCGTAATCTCAAGATAGTTGTATTGACATTTGTCTATTCTAAGAGGAAAATAAGAAACATAAAATCCCAAATCACCTCACAATAGGTTTTCATCCCCCCCCACCCCGCCCCTTGGCTCACTCCCTCATTTTCTTTTCTTCTTTCTTTCCTACAAATTTCATAGTTGTATCTGTGTATTAGTGTGTAAGGAACAAGAAAAAGGGCACATCAGAAACATTCTGATAATCAAATACTCCCCAGAAGAATGCTCAAAACTTGTGTGTAATTTCTAAGTATCTTACATACAGGAATGTGTGCACACATATACACAATAAATATGTTGCTTTGTTTATGTAAATAGGATCATAGCCTATATGTTGCATTTACCAGTTGCTGTTTTCACAATGCATTTAACAAAATGTACAAAGAAATTTCTCTCTCCTTTATCACTCTCATTTTCTCTTTCTATCTTTTTTTCCCTTATAACTTGTTCTTGTGCACAGTATTCTATAGAACACTGTAACGCAGAAACTGCTTTTATTCAATAATGCCCAAATTCTTAAAATGGAAGATTGTTTTCAGTTTTCTTGTAGAGCAAAAAACTGCTACAATGACCATTCCTGTATATACAAACCTGTCCTTAGAAGATATTATCAGAATAGTTCACAAAATTAATATCTGCTATTGTTGCAATTTCTTCCTCCTTGATTCCTACTCTGTGTAATTTATGTCATGAATAGTCATTTTTATTTTTTTAGTTTATATCTTTTCCCATTTGTCATGGGGTTATTTATTTACTGAATTATAGGATGGTAATCTAATCTTGCTTTTTTATTTTTTAATTTCCATTGAAGTACAATTGAATTAAAATATTATATTTGCTTCAAGTGTACAGCATAGTTATTCAGTAGTTTTATAGATTACACTCCACTAAAAGTATTACAAAATATTGGTAATAATTCCCTGTGCTGGACAATATATCCTTATTGCTTATCTAACTTATACACAGTGGTCTGTGTCTCTTAGTTCCATACCCCTATTTTATACCACCCCCCTTTCACTTTTCCACTGGTAGCCACTAGTTTACAATATCTGTGAATGAGTTTCTGTTTCACTGCATATATTCATTTTTTTAGATTTTACATAGAAGCAGGATCATGCAATATTAATCTTTCTCTGTCTGACTTATTTCATTAAGCATAATATTTATAGATCCATCCACATTGCTACAACTGGTGGACTTTCATTATTTTTTTAAAGCAGAGTAAAATTCTATTGTATGTATGTATATGTGCATGCATCACATCTTTATTCATTCATCTGTTGATGGACACTTAGGTTACTTCTGTATCATGACTGTTGTAAATAGTGCTACTGTGAACATCAGGATGCATGTATCTTTTTGAATCAGTGTTTTTGTTTTTTACAAATATTTACCCAAAATTATCATTTCTGAATTATACAGTACTACAAAGCTACAGTACTCAGAACAATATGGTACTGGCACACACAAAAAGACACGAGGATCAATGAAACAGAATAGAGAGCCCAAAAATAAACTCATAAACATATCATTTAATCCAAGACAATGAGGTAAGAATATACAATGGGAAAAGACAGTCTCTTCAATAAATGGTGCTGGGAAAACTGAACAACTACATGTGAAAGAATGAGATTAGAACATTTCCTCATACCATATACAAAAATGAACTCAAAATGAACTCAAAAGGGACTAAAGAGCTAAACTTGAAATTACAAAACACCTAGAAAAGAAAGAACACAGGCAGAACACATAAATTGTAGCAAAATATTTGTTTTTCTGTTTACTTGTTTGGTTTTTTTTTTTTTTTTTCTTTTTGGATGTGTCCTAAGGAAAAAAAGTAAACAAATCACCTTCCAAAATCACAGTATCTTATACAAACATGCATTTGTTGATTAGAATTTTAAACTGAAAGAATATTTTGAATGAAAATATGAAGTTTAATAATGTAGATTCTTTAATCTATAACTGTAACTAAGCTAAGAATGCCTATTAATATCATTGAAATTTTTGCTTCCATGTTACTTTTCATATTTATTGAATTACTTGAAATATATTTCATGCCTTTTTAATATCAAATCAAATTTATGTTATAAAATCTTTTATATATATTCTACTCTTCTCTAAATTCTGCAATCATTTGTTTGTGAATTATGATATTACTCTCCAGCTAATTCCATCTCCCTGGTTGGCTTTAAAATTAAAACAGTATCTTTTAACTCTCTGAATCACCACAGCTCTATGATTTTAGGATTAGAACTTTGGAAAATAGAAGAACTTATTCCTCCTCTAAGCAGAGTTATTTGTTTATTTTTACCAGGACATGCAACCTAAAATTCTGTCAATAATATGTGTTATGACTAAAATATTTCAATACATTTTTAAATCAACAGTGTAATTTTATAGCATTATTAGCTAGAGCTAGGAATAAACATGCCTAAATTCACAAAAGAGATTGAATAACTTATGATTCTGCTATGTTTTTAAAATATCTATTTAAATTTTTGGATGAAAAATTAATTGATGCAAACATTAAACATTACAAATATGTCTATTGAGACCCATATTATAAGACATCTATTTAAATAACATTATCTAATTAGCCATGGAACTAATCTATGAATAATTTCATTCATAATATAATTCACATTATGTAATATGAACTTCACATTATGTAATATGAAGTTTTCATGTCACATTCCAGTCAATAATTCCTATACAAAGCTCATAGATATTCTGATTTGTACGAAATATACTAATTTTGCCTGAATTTGAACTGCATGTATAAATGAAATAGTGCACTTTGTACTATTGGATGTGTTTTTTCTTCTCACTTATCATTATATTTTCATCTGTCTTAATCTGAGTATATAAGTATAGCAGTAGACCAGTATTACTGCTATTTAGGAATGTATATAACACATTTTAGTTATTCTAGTTCTAATGGACATTTGATTGATTTTAATTTTTAGCAATTATAACTGTATAAATTTATTGTGTATAGAATACCTTTCTTAACATCTGTGCATTTTCTATATGCATGCTATAATAAATTTTTTAAATGTATCATTCAGATGGAATGAGAAAGGAGTGATAACTCATTTAAACCTTATATTTAAGAAGCATTTTAAACACTAGGTCATTTAGATATGATCAAATCAAATCCCTTACAATTATACAATGGAAGTGACAAAAAGATTCAAGGAATTAGATCTGATAGACAGAGTGCCTGAAGAAATAAGGACAGATGTTCATAACACTGTACAGGAGGTGGTGACCAAAACCATCCCCAAGAAACAGATATGTATGTAACAAGGCAAAATGGTTGTCTGAGGAGGCCTTACAGAGAGCTGAGAAAAGAAGAGAAGTGAAAAACAAAGCTGAAAGAGTAAAGATATATCTGTCTGAATGCAGAGTTTCAAAGAATAGCAGGGAAAGATAAGAAAGACTTCTTAAGTGAAAAGTGCAAAGAAATAGAGGAAAACAACAGAATTGGAAAGACTCGAGATCTCTTCAAAAAAATAAAAGATATCAAGGGAACATTTCATGTAAAGATGGGCATGATAAAAGACAAATATTGTATGGACCTAACAGAAACAGAAGATACCAAGATGAGGTGGCAAGAATACACAAAGAACTAACAAAAAAGGTCTTAATGATCTGGATAATGATCTGGTCTTAATGCTGGGATGACTCATCTAGAGTCAGACATTCTGGTGTGGGAAGTCAAGTGGGCCTTAGGAAGCATTACTATGAACAAAACTAGCGGAGGTGATGGAATGCCAGCAGAACTATTTAAAATCCTAAAAGATGATGTTGTTAAAGTGCTGTAAACAGTATGCCAGCAAATTTGGAAAATTCAGTAGTGGCAACAGAACTGGAAAAGGTCAGTTTTCGTCCAGTCCCAAAGAAAGGCTATAACAATGTCCAAACTACTGCGTGATTGCGCTCATTTCACATGCTAGCAAGGTAATACTCAGAATCCGTCAAGCTAGGCTTCAACAGTACATGGACCAAGAACGTCCAGATGTACGAGCTGGATTTAGAAAAGGCAGAGGAACCAGAGATCAATTGGCCAACATTCATTAGATCATAGAAAAAGCAAAGAAATTCTAGAAAAACATCTATTTCTGCTTCACTGACTACATTAAAGCTTTTAACTGTGTGGATCACAACAAATTGTGGAAAATTCTTAAAGAGACGGGAATCAGACCACCCTACCTGCCTCCTGTGAAACCTATAAGCAGGTCAAGAAGCAGCAGTTAAAACCAGACATGGAACAATGGACTGGTTCAAAGTTGGGAAAGGCGTACATCAAGGCTGTATATTGTCACTCTGCTTATTTAACTTACATGCAGGGCTTCCCAGGTGGTGCTACTGTCACAGAACCAACCAGCAAATGAAGGAGACTTAAGAGATGCAGGTTTGATCCCTGGGTCAGGGAAATTCCCTAGAGTAGGGCATGTCAACACACTCCAGTATTTTTGCCTGGAAAAATCAATGGACAGAAGAGCCTGGTGAGTTACAGTCCATAGGGTTGCATAAACTCTGACACGCCTGAAGTGATTTAACACACATGCACGCGGAGTACATCATGAGAAACGCCGAGCTAGATGAAGCACAACTTGGAATCAGGATTGCTGGGAGAAATATCAATAACCTCCAATACACAAGTGACACCACGCTCATGGCAGAAAGTTCCTGTTCATAGGAACTAAAGAGCATCTTGATGAAGGTGAAAGAGGAAAGTGAAAAAGCTGGCTTAAAACTCAACATTCAAAAACCAAAGATCATGACATTCGATCCCATCATTTCATGGCAACTAGATGAGGAAAAAATGGAAACAGTGACAGACTTTATTTTCTTAGTCTCCAAATCAATGCTGATGGTGACAGCCATGAAATAAAAGATGCTCTCTCCTTGGATTAAAAGCTATGACAGACCTAGACAGTGTATTGAAAAAGAGTGACATCACTTTTCTGACAAAGATTTGTATAGTCAGAACTATGATTTTTCCAGTAGTCATGTACAGATACAAAAGCTGGACCATAAAGAAGGCTGAGTGCCAAATAATTGATCTTTTGAACTGTGGTGCTGGAGAAGACTCTTGAGGGTCCCTTGGACAGCAAAGAGATCAAACCAGTCAATCCTAAAGGAAATCATCCCTGAATACTCATTGGAAGGACTGATGCTGAAGTTGAAGCTCCAATACTTATGGCCCCCTGATGCAAAGAGCTGACTCATTGGAAAAGACCCTGATGCTGGGAAAGACTGAAGGCAGAAGAAGAGGATGGCAAAGGATGAGATGGTTGGATGGCATCATTGACTCAATGGACATGAACTTGAACAAACTATAGCAAACAGCAAAAGATAGGGAAGCCTGGTGTGCTGCCATACATGGGGTCGCAAAGAGTCGGACATGAGTGAGCAACTAAACCAGAAGGGCTTATAAGCAAGTCAGAAATACATATGGGAAAGTTCTCTTTTAGTGGTACCAAGTTTGATTAAAGGAATATTCACAAAATAATTTAAAAATAAGGAACTAAGAGAATATCATAGTAAATTCTGAATAATTTTGAAAAGAACATGAAATAATTTCTTACATGGTTACAAAATTGTAAATTGAAATAAAATTTATTTCCCAACTCTTGAAAGAAATCCTTTCCAATAACTTACACAAATGATTTATTTAATTACTGATTAAAATCTCAAGTGTAGATATCACTGTTATCAAGGCAAATTAAGAAATTGAGCTTCAAAATGCTAAGTAGCTTGTTTGTGGCATCCAGCAATTAAGTGACAAGAAGGCAATTTTAGTTCAAACTTATATTGACCATTTGATTATAATAACCCTGCCTCTAGATTTTTATCCTAAGTATGTCACCAGAACACTATCCACACTGTAGTTTTTGTCATGTCCATGACTCAACACAATACCACACTCCCAACTTCTCAAATGTTTGGTCATGGTCATTATCTTTCCATATAACTGATTTAATTTATCTGATTATTCTAAAGCAATAAAGTGCTGTACTCACTATGTCAGCAAATTTGGAAAACTCAGCAGTGGCCACAGGACTGAAAAAGGTCAGTTTTCACTCCAAACCCAAAGAAAGGTGATGCCAAAGAATGCTCAAACTACCGCACAATTGCACTCATTTCACACGCTAGTAAAGTAATACTCAAAATTCTCCAAGCCAGGCTTCAGCAATATGTGAACCATGAACTTCCAGATGTTCAAGCTGGTTTCAGAAAAGGAAGAGGAACCAGAGATCAAATTGGCAACATCAGCTGGATCATCAAAAAAACAAGAGTTCCAGAAAAACATCTATTTCTACTTTATTGACTATGCCAAAGCCTTTGACTGTGTGGATCACAATAAACTGTGGAAAATTCTGAAAGAGATGGGAATCCCAGACCACCTGACCCGCCTCTTGAGAAACCTGTATGCAGGTCAGGAAGCAACAGTTAGAACAGGGCATGGAGCAACAGACTGGTTCCAAATAGGAAAAGGAGTATGTCAAGGCTGTATATTGTCACCCTGCTTATTTAACTTATATGCAGAGTACATCATGAGAAACGCTGGGCAGGAGGAAGCACAAGCTGGAATCAAGATTGCCGGGAGAAATATCAATAACCTCAGATATGCAGATGACACCACCCTTACGGCAGAAAGTGAAGAGAAACTAAAAAACCTCTTGATGAAAGTGAAAGAGGAGAGTGAAATAGTTGGCTTTAAGCTCAACATTCAGAAAATGAAGATCATGGCCCCCGGTCCTATCACTTCATGGCCAATAGATGGGGAAACAGTGGTTGACTTTATTTTTTTGGGTTCCAAAATCACTGCAGATTGTGATTGCAGCCATGAAATTAAAAGACGCTTACTCCTTGGAAGGAAAGTTATGACCAACCTAGACAGCATATTAAAAAGCAGAGACGATACTTTGTCGACAAAGGTCTGTGTAGTCAAGGCTATGGATTTTCCAGTACTCATGTATGGATGTGAGAGGTGGACTATAATGAAAGCTGAGCACAGAAGAATTGATGCTTTTGAACTGTGTGTTGGAGAAGACTCTTGAGAGTCCCTTGGACTGCAAGGAGATCCAACCAGTCCATCCTAAAGGAGATCAGTCCTGGGTGTTCATTGATAGGACTGATGTTGAGCTGAAACTCCAATACTTTGGCCACCTGAAGAGAAGAGCTGACTCATTGGAAAAGACCCTGATGCTGAGAGGGATTGGGGGCAGGAGGAGAAGGGGACGACAGAGGATGAGATGGTTGGATGGCATCACTGATTCAGTGGACCATGAGTTTGGGTAGGCTCCAGGAGTTAGTGATGGACAGAGAGGCCTGCATGCTGCAGTTCATGGGGTTGCAAATAGTCGGACACGACTGAGTGACTGAACTGAACTGAAACCAGTAACATTTGTCTATGCACTGGAGATGGAGATAGTTATAAGGTTATTTGTAAATTAGCTCCTGTCTTCCTGTCACATTTTCACAAAAATTAAAAAAAAAAAAGTCTTTTTGTAAAAACTGTATTAAATATATTTGTTAGCATTATTGGTTTAGTAATATTAAAGTCAAGGTATTTATTAATTCAACCATTCTACCAAACACAGAATGTATTAGATACTGTGGAAAGTTGTTAAAAATTATATGGACAATAATTAACACATCTTTGTCTTTAAGAAGTATATTATCATGTGGAGAGTGAATGTAAGTACAAAAGGGAATAAAATGACATCTAAGAGAGATTCAATAATAAAAGATTCAAGGATATAACAATTGCATCTAGCATTTGGGTGGGGATGGAGAAGGGGTGTCTTCAATTTATCACTACAATTTTAGCAAAACCTTATAAATCTTACTAAAGATGAATGTTAAAAATTCTAGCATAACTACATATTTTCCCATAATCAGGGCTACTATTCTTTACTAAAGGTTATCTAATACAGGATTCCACAGAAGCAGACACTGGGACAAAGATTACAGTACAAGCAATTTTTCAATATTTAGGATGTAATCCCAGGTAACACTGATAGGAGTTTGGGGATGTAAGATGAGGAGGAAAGTCCTAAAGGAGTACATTATTAAGCAAGTTACCATTGTGGGAAAATAAAGCTTAATTCCACTGTACAAGTGTAGGGAAATAGAATAGAACACGCTTTGAGCAATTCCACCAAAGAGGCAAGGAAGCTGGGATATTTATCAACCAAATCAATGTCTGACATTTGTTGAGAGCTGCTTCTGGGAACATTAACTCTCTAGTAATTCCTGCTTGACCTGCAGAAAGCCCAAGCAAGCTGAAGAAAGCTTACCAATGGCACTGCCTCTTTCATAGTGATAGGTCAAGATGGAATACCTTTTCCTTTACCTTAGGGAGGATATTTCAGTAAATGCATTACAACTGACTCTTATAAATTTTACAATTCTAATCAAGACCTGTCAAATGTGTCTGTCACTCTCTGATGTCTATATATCTACTGATGGCATCCAACTAGAGGACATTTAACTCCCTGTCTTTCGGGTCTGCTGAACATGATGTCGTCAATATAATAAACTAGCATAATTTCTTCATAATTTCCAGATAATGAATAGTCCTTCATGCTATATTATGAGAGAAAGCAGAAGATAATAAAGTCCTACTAAGAATGTGTATACTGCTCTCCATTTAAGTATACGAGGACTGCTTTTGATGCTCATCTCTGATGAATATTAAAGAAGACATGGTTCTTGGATCAACCATATCACAGTGAGAATCAGTAGTTAAGGACTGGTTCATGTTTGGAAACTGAGTTCTTCGTTTCCCTTGGAGTAATTTACAGTCAAATGTTGGCTTCTGATCTTTTTAAGTTATAGAAATCAAGAAATGTTCTTATTGTCTGAATGATTTTTTTGTGCTGAGACACACAATGATACATTAACTCTCTCTGCAGAACTTCTTGATTACATTTCTAGTCTTGCTGCTTATTTTGATAATTATTTTTACCTTGCATCTTAAGAGTTCAGTGCCACCATGTGACTACTTTTATTCTAAAACCCTGCCATTCCATTGTCATAATGAGCCCAGCTTCATGATTGCATTTCCAATTCCATCAACCTTGAACTACAAGAGACAGCTACCTTTGAATTCCTTATCACTTAGGTAAAGGAGATCCTCTGGACCAATATAGACTTCTCAACCAAACTTTAGGCAAGTTCCTCTGAGCCCTCTTCTCTACTAGATCTTAACCAGTCACAACACGACTGAGCGACTTCACTTTCACTTTTCACTTTCATGCATTGGAGAAGGAAATGGCAACCCACTCCAGTGTTCTTGCCTGGAGAATCCCAGGGATGGGGAGCCTGGTGGGCTGCCGTCTATGGGGTCGCACAGAATCGGACACAACTGAAGCAACTTAGCAGCAGGAGCAAATATCCGTAAGGGCTTCCCAGATGGCACCAGTGGCAAAGAAGCCATCGGCCAATTCAGGTTAGACGTAACAGACGCAGGTTTGATTCCTGGGTAAGGAAGGTCCCATGGAGGGAGGCATGGCAACCCACTTCAGTATTCTTGCCTGGAGAATCCCATGGAGAGAAGATCCTAGCAGGCTGCAGTCCATAGAGTCTCACAGAGTCAGACACGACTGATGTCTTATGACAAATATCTGTAAAGGTATATAATGCCTTCTCCTCCAAAGCAGGGGAAGTGCTACTCTATTTAAAGCAGAGGTTCTGAACAAATGAACTTATTTACAAAACAGAAGTAAAGTCATGGATGCAGAAAACAAAAGTATGGTTACTAGGGGATAGATCAGATCAGATCAGATCAGTCGCTCAGTTGTGTCCGACTCTTTGTGACCCCATAAACTGCAGCACGCCAGGCCTCCCTGTCCATCACCAATTCCCGGAGTTCACTCAGACTCACGCCCATCGAGTCAGTGGTGCCATCCAGCCATCTCATCCTCTGTCGTCCCCTTCTCCTCCTGCCCCCAATCCCTCCCAGCATCAGAGTCTTTTCCAATGAGTCAACTCTTCGCATGAGGTGGCCAAAGTACTGGAGTTTCACCTTTAGCATCATTCCTTCCAAAGAAATCCCAGGGCTGATCTCGTTCAGAATGGACTGGTTGGATCTCCTTGCAGTCCAAGGGACTCTCAAGAGTCTTCTCCAACACCACAGTTCAAAAGCATCAATTCTTCGGCACTCAGCCTTCTTCACAGTCCAACTCTCACATCCATACATGACCACAGGAAAAACCATAGCCTTGACTAGACGAACCTTTGTTGGCAAAGTAATGCCTCTGCTTTTGAATATGCTATATAGGTTGGTCCTAACTTTCCTTCCAAGGAGTAAGTGTCTTTTAATTTCATGGCTTCAGTCACCATCTGCAGTGATTTTGGAGCCCAGAAAAATAAAGTCTGACACTGTTTCCACTATTTCCCCATCTATTTCCAAATCCTGAAAGATGATGCTGTGAAAGTGCTGCACTCAATATGCCAGCAAATTTGGAAAACTCAGCAGTGGCCACAGGACTGGAAAAAGGTCAGTTGTCATTCCAATCCCAAAGAAAGGCAATGCCAAAGAATGCTCAAACTACCGCACAATTGCACTCATCTCACACATTAGTAAAGTAATGCTCTAAATTCTCCAAGCCAGGCTTCAGCAATATGTGACCCATGAACTTCCAGATGTTCAAGCTGGTTTTAGAAAAGGAAGAGGAACCAGAGATCAAATTGCCAACGTGTGCTGGATCATAGAAAAAGCAAGAGAGTTCCAGAAAAACATCTATTTCTGCTTTATTGACTATGCCAAAGCCTTTGACTGTGTGGATCACAATAAACTGTGGAAAATTCTGAAAGAGATGGGAATACCAGACCACCTGATCTGCCTCTTGAGAAATCTGTATGCAGGTCAGGAAGCAACAGATAGAACTGGACATGGAACAACAGACTGGTTCCAAATAGGAAAAGGAGTTCGTCAAGGCTGTATATTGTCACCCTATTTATTTAACTTATATGCAGAGTACATCATGAGAAACACTGGACTGGAAGTAGCACAAGCTGGAATCAAGATTGCCGGGAGAGATATCAATAACCTCAGATTGCAGATGATACCACCCTTATGGCAGAAAGTGAAGAGGAACTCAAAAGCCTCTTGATGAAAGTGAAAGTGGAGAGTGAAAAAGTTGGCATAAAGCTCAACATTCAGAAAACAAAGATCATGGCATCCGGTCCCACCATTTCATGGGAAATAGATGGGGAAACTGGAAACTAGGGGATAAGCAGGGATAAAATGGGAGATTGGGATTGACATATACACACTACTATATATAAAGCAGATAACCAATATAGATTGCACCTACTGTATAGTACAGGAAACTCTGCTCAATACACTGCAATGCCCTCTATGGAAAGCGAATCTAAAAAAAAAAATTGTGGATATATGTATGCATATAACTGATTCACTTTACTGTACACATGAAACTAATACAAAATTGTAAATCAAATCTATTCCAATAAGATATATATATAAAAAAAACATAAAACAGGTTCTCAAACGGTGTCATACATCAGAAAGACCTAGAAAGTTTTGTAAAATATAGACTGACAAGCCTTCCCCTATTATTAGATTTGGGATAGGACCTAAGAATTGGTATTTACAATATATTTCCAGGTGAATTTGATGCTGCTAGTATACTTTACAAATGGCCTGAGTAAAAGGAACAAGAGAATGTTGGCACAGGAGGAAGGCAAGAAGTACATTTAAAGGTAACTTCCTCATGGTTTATAAAAAAGAGAATCTGCTTACCTATACCAAGATGGAAGCAAATAAGTATTTTAGCCCAGACAATTCAGATGTTCTGAATTTCCAAAATTTTAGGAGCATCTACCTAAATGTCTCCACATATTTCAGGATTCCACTCCTTTTTTATAAAGTTTTTTTTTTTTTTCCCCAAACACTTGTCAGGGTGTAAATCTCACTATTCTAATAATGAGATGTTGTGCTACTTTTTCAGCATGCTATGCCCTCCAGGAGATGAAGTTATCTTTAAATGTTCTCTCAGAGGGCTTCTGGATTTCATACCATACTGCTGTAATTTAATATTAAATTAGTCTGTAGAAGGCTGACCTGATGTGATTTTCTTTTTTTCGGTATTTAATAGGAGGCAAAAGCCATCTACAAGCTCTATTCTAGATGACGCAATCATGAACTACCTATTCTAACTTCCACCTAAAAATAACATATGTCATTTATGCTCATGTTGTATTGTCCAATGGGAAGTCAATATGTCACACGTAACTTGAAGGATCAGAGAAGTTCAACCTTTAAAGTGATTGTGGATATTTTAAAGTATTTTGTGAAAGCACTAATGGCTTTGTTTCATGTTTCTGATCACTAAATATTTGGTTCATGGTCTTTACACAAACATACACAGACACCCACACACACCTTCTCACCACTTAAAACTATCCAATTCCTTAGTCACCATATTTAACTCAATATTCCGGATCCATTTCTTCACGATACAAAGCTATTTTTTCATCAAAGGATAAAGGCTCAAGATAGCAAGAGATTACAATTAGCAACATATTTGATCTTATTCATATATTTAATAACTTACCCAGAAATCTCAAAATAACTGAATGATTTTATTAGTGAATTGATTGACCACTACATTTTACATAAGGGTTTGGATTAAGTGTTCCCAGAAAATTCTATTCTCAGAACCCTTTATACAAAACCCAAGAAGTATGCCCAGTCCTCTCTGGTGACCTCATTATCTTCCCAATGTGTGTCTAAGGTGAAGAATGATTTTGTCAATCATTGTCCTGAAGGACATGTTTAGGCTCTCTGAGAGGATCCCTTTTTATCTTTTAGGTCTTTGATCTTCATGGGGTGCAATTATCAGGCCACTGACTCTTCTGTCATTTTTGTCTTTAGGGAAACACCTACAAGCTTCAATTTTCAGATACACTATAATTCAGATTTTCCTTTATTTTACTGCATTATAGAGGTTTAAATTTAAGCATGTCACCAATAAATATTTTATCAAACTGTATTTTATTGTGCTTGACTTGGGTAATATGAAAAACTTTGAGGTAGTTTATGGTTTGCTCCCATAAGCTACAGGAAAAAAAATTATATATATATATACACACCTATAATATACATAAACAAGTAAAATGTTTCTTTCCAAACCCCTACATTTTACAGAGGCTTTACCATTTCTTTTTGAAGGCATTTATGTTTGACTAGTCAAACAAAAGCACCCAACCAGCAAAAGTCACTTTTTTGGCAGCACTATCTTAAATAGCAGCACATATATTGTCCCAGTGTAACAGACTCTGGGATACTCATCTAAGAAATAAATCATAAGCACAACTTACAAACTGCAACCACTAAATGCTTCCCTAGTAGTTCTGCTGGTAAAGAATCCAGCTGCAATGGAGGGGACCCTGATTCAATGCTTGGGTCAGAGAGATCTGCTGGAAAATGGATACACTACCCACTCCAGTATTCTTGGGCTTCCCTGGTGGCTCAGCTAGTACAGAATCCGCCTGTAATGTGGGAGACCTGGGTTCAGTCCCTGGGTTTAGAAGGTCTCCTGGACAAGGGAATGGCTACCCACTCCAGTATTCTGGCCTGGAGAATTTCATGGAATGTATAGTCCATGGGTTGCAAAGAGTCATACATGACTAAGTGACTTTCACCTTCACTTTCATCATAATGTATGAGAAATATCTACTATGCAATAAAATATTACAATCTATGCAACAATTCACTCCCATTTATTTAACCCACAATTCACTCTTATGTATCTAGCCAAAATGATGATACAATCTAGATGGATGAATAGATTTCCTTTGAGTTAAATCAGAAGAATAATATACAGTTGTAACCAGAACTCAGAAGACACAGTTGTGAAACTAAGTTCTTTAACAGTCTATAAAGTAATACATATTTGAGCAAAGACTATAAAAATTATTCAATATTTTCAATCAGAATTGATCATACTGGCTATACACTAGATCAAATTTGATAATAATAGTAAAAAATTCTGATCAGTATACATCCTCAGCCTACCTGAGATTTTGTAGTCCTGTATCATTGCCTCAGTAATGAAGCTCTTAAGATACCAAATTTTGATCCTCCCCTTAACAGAATCCTCTTTCTAACCCTCTAATGACATTATTAAAATTGCTGTAATATATCAAATTGTCTTCATATATATAGTTTTGTTTTAAAATTAGAAATATACTTAAAATTAAAATTATTATAATTTGAGGGGAAGTTATATGTTATTAAATACATGAAAAAATACATATTTTCATTGTAGTTGAAGTATAGTTTAATCTAAATGGGTTTTAAGTAGAAATATGTCAGATAATTTAAGTTTGAAGCACATCTGAAAATTTTATGTTCCTATATATAAATTAATTAGATTTACTTGAATTTTAAATCTCCCCATGATTTATGAGTTGTTAATGATTTGTGTAGGTAGATTATTTGGATATAAGGTTGCTTAATTAGATATTTATAATATTAACAAGAAATCAGATCAGATCAGTCGCTCAGTCGTGTCCAACTCTGTGACCCCATGAATTGCAGCACGCCAGGCCTCCCTGTCCATCACCAACTCCCAGAGTTCACCCAGACTCAGGTCCATCGAGTCAGTGATTCCATACAGCCATCTCATCCTCTGTCATCCCCTTCTCCTCTTGCCCTCAATCCCTCCCAGCATCAGAGTCTTTCAAATGAGTCAACTCTTCACATGAGGTGGCCAAAGTACTGCAGTTTCAGCTTCAGCATCATTCCTTCCAAAGAAATCCCAGGGCTGATCTCGTTCAGAATGGACTGGTTGGATCTCCTTGGAGTCCAAGGGACTCTCAAGAGTCTTCTCCAACACCACAGTTCAAAAGCATCAATTCTTCGGTGCTCAGCTTTCTTCACAGTCCAACTCTCACATCCATACACGACCATAGGAAAAACCATAGCCTTGACTAGACGAACCTTTGTTGGCAAAGTAATGCCTCTGCTTTTGAACACGCTATCTAGGTTGGTCATAACTTTCCTTCCAAGGAGTAAGCGTCTTTTAATTTCATGGCTGCAGTCACCATCTGCAGTTATTTTGGAGCCCAGAAAAATAAAGTCTGACACTGTTTCCACTGTTTCCCCATCTATTTCCCATGAAGTGATGGGACCGGATGCCATGATCTTTGTTTTCTGAATGTAGAGCTTTAAGCCAACTTTTTCACTCTCCACTTTCACCTTCATCAAGAGGCTTTTTAGTTCCTCTTCACTTTCTGACATAAGGGTGGTGTCATCTGCATATCTGAGGTTATTGATATTTCTCCCGGCAATCTTGATTTCAGCTTGTGTTTCTTCCAATCCAGCGTTTCTCATATGTACTCTGCATATAAGTTAAATAAACAGGGTGACAATATACAGCCTTGACGAACTCCTTTTCCTATTTGGATCCAGTCTGTTGTTCCATGTCCAGTTCTATCTGTTGCTTCCTGACCTGCATACAGATTTCTCAAGAGGCAGATCAGGTGGTCTGGTATTCCCATCTCTTGAAGAATTTTCCACAGTTCATTGTGATCCACAGAGTCAAAGGCTTTGGCATAGTCAATAAAGCAGAAATAGATGTTTTTCTGGAACTCTCTTGCTTTTTCCATGATCCAGCAGATGTTGGCAATTTGATCTCTGGTTCCTCTGCCTTTTCTAAAACCAGCTTGAACATCAGGAAGTTCACGGTTCACATATTGCTGAAGTCTGGCTTGGAGAATTTTGAGCATTACTTTACTAGCGTGTGAGATGAGTGCAATTGTGCGGTAGTTTGAGCATTCTTTGGCATTGCCTTCCTTTGGGTTTGGAATGAAAACTGACCTTTTCCAGTCCTGTGGCCACTACTGAGTTTTCCAAATTTGCTGGCATATTGAGTGCAGCACTTTCACAGCATCATCTTTCAGGATTTGGAATAGCTCAACTGGAATTCTATCACCTCCACTAGCTTTGTTCATAGTGATGCTTTCTAAGGCCCATTTGACTTCACATTCCAGGATATCTGGCTCTAGGTCAGTGATCACACCATCATAATTGTCTGGGTTGTGAAGATCTTTTTTGTACAGTTCTTCTGTGTGTTCTTGCCACCTCTTCTTATACATTAATATTAAACTGATGTATAAATGGTTCCACATATTTAAATAAATTTTATTGACTAAGATTTAAAATGGATCTAAGGATTATTTAGTCTGTATTTTTCACCTAGAAGCAACAGAAATAAACACATATTTGTTACATATAAATTATTAGGTTACTAATTAAAATGCCAAGAGTTTGTAATAATATTAAATTTATTACATGAAAATTAAATTTTAAATGTGCTGCTTTAAAATACAAATATGAATTCAATACCCAAGTCACTTCAAATACTTCCTTGAATTCCGAAAGAGGCCATCAGATGTCAAAAGTTGACATCAATGCAGTTAAAGTGGAGTAGAATCAAATATAATTCCACTGAAGAGTTATATGGCAAGATAATGTTATTGCAGTATAATTTTTTTAGACAGAGTACCTAGTAGAAAAATAATATATGCATGAACACTGTTTCCACAAATGTACAGACAAACTAGGTGGGAAAGTACTTACACTACCCCAAAAAATCAAAAGTTGAAAATAAACAACCATAAATCTGCATTCTGTCAATATTTTTCTGGAAAGAAATGTAAGATAATCTCTGGTGGATTTGTGATGAGGAAAACACCAACATATACAAAGGACAGGGTAAGTAAATTTGAAAACACTAACCAAGTAAGACAGAAGGCGCTAAGAGAGGGCATCAGAGGGCAGACAGACTGAAACCACAATCACAAAAAAATAGCCAATCTGATCACATGGACAACAGCCTTGTCTAACTCAATGAAACTAAGCCATGCCATGTGGGGCCACCCAAGACAGACAGGTCATGGTGGAGAGGTCTGACAGAATGTGATCCACTGGAGAAGGGAATGGCAAACCACTTCAGTATTCTTGCCTTGAGAACCACATGAACAGTATGAAAAGGCAAGAAGATAGGACACTGAAGATGAACCACCCAGGTCGGTAGGTGCCCAATATGATACTGGAGATCAGTGTAGAAATAACTCCAGAAAGAATGAAAGTATGGAGCCAAAGCAAAAACAACACCCAGTTGTGGATGTGACTGGTGATAGAAGCAAGGTCCAATGCTGTACAGAGCAATATTGCATAGGAACCTGGAATGTTAGGTCCATGAATCAAGGCAAATTGAAAGTGGTCAAACAAGAGACGGCAAGAGTGAACGTCAACATTCTAGGAATCAGCGAACTAAAATGGAATGGAAAGGGTGAATTTAACTCAGATGACCATTATATCTACTACTGTGGGCAGGAATCCCTTAGAAGAAATGGAGTAGCCATCATAGTCAACAAAAAGACTCCAAAGTGCAGTACTTGGCTGCAGTCTCTAAAACGACAGAATGATCTGTTGTTTTCCAAGGCAAACCATTCTATATCACGGAAATCCAAGTTCATGCCCTGACCAGTAACACTGAAGAAGTTGAAGTTAAATTGTTTTAGGAAGACCTACAAGACCTTTTAGAGCTACCACCCAAAAGAGATGTCCTTTTCATTATAGGGCACTGGAATGCAAAAGTAGGAAGTCAAGAAATACCTGGAGTAACAGGCAAATTTGGCTTTGGAGTACGTAATGAAGCAGGGCAAAGCTAATAAAGTTTTGCCAAGAGAACAAACTGGTCATAGCAAACACCCTTTTCAAACAACACAAGAGAAGACTCTACAAAAGGACATAACCAGATGGCCAACACTGAAATCAGATTGAATATATTCTTTGCAGCCAAAGATGGAGAGGTTGTATACAGTCAGCAAAAACAAGACTGGGAGCTGACTGTGGCTCTGATCATGAACTCCTTATTGCAAAATTCAGACTGAAATTGAAGAAAGTGGAGGAAACCACTTGGCCATTCAGATATGACCTAAATTAAATCCCTTATGATTATACAGTGGAAGTGAGAAATAGATTTAAGGGACTAGATCTGACAGAGTGCACAATGAACTATGGACGGAGGTTCATGACATTGTACAGAAGGCAGTGATCAAGACTATCCTCAAGAAAAAGAAATGCAGAAGAGCAAAATGGCTGTCTGAGGAGGCCTTACAAGTAGCTGTGAAAAGAAGAGAAATGAAAAGAAAAGGAGAAAAGGAAAGATATACCCATTTGAATGCAGAGTTCCAAAGAATAGCAAAGAGAAATAAGAAAGCCTTCCTCAGTGATCAATGCAAAGAAATAGAGGAAAACAATAGAATGGGAAAGACTAGAGATCTCTTCAAGAAAACTAGAGATACCAAGGGAACATTTCATGCAAAGATGGGCTCAATAAAGGACAGAAATGGTAGGGTCCTGACAGAAGCAGAAGAGAGTACGAAGAGGTGGCAAGAAAACACAGAAGAACTGTACAAAAAAGATCTTCATGACCCAGATAATCATGATGGTGTTCTCACTCACCTAGAACCAGACATCCTGGAATGTGAAATCAAGTGGGCCTTAGGAAGCATCACTACAAACAAAGCTAGTGGAGGTGATGAAATTCCAGTTGAGCTACTGCAAAATCTAAAAGAAGATGCTGTGAAAGTGTGCACTCAATATGTCAGTACATTTGGAAAACTGAGGAGTAGCCACAGGACTGGAAAAGGTCAGTTTTCATTCCAATCTCAAAGAAAGGCAATGCCAAGGAATGCACAAACTACCACACAATTGCACTCATCTTGCATGCTAGTAAAGTAATGCTCAAAATTCTCCAAGCCAGACTTCAGCAATACATGAACCATGAACTTCCAGATGTTTAAGCTGGCTTTAGAAAAGGCAGAGGAACCAGAGATCAAATTGCCAACATCCTCTCAATCATGGAAAAAACAAGAGAGTTCCAGAAAAACATCTATTTCTGCTTTATTGACTATGCCAAAGCCTTTGAATGCGTGTATCACAATAAACCATGGAAAAAACTGAAAGACATGGGAATACCAGACACCTGACCTGCCTCTTGAGCAACCTGTACGCAGGTCAGGAAGTAACAGTTAGAACCGGACATGGAACAACAGACTGGTTCCAAATAGGAAAAGGAGTACGTCAAGGCTGTATATTGTCACCCTGCTTATTTAACTTCTATGCAGAGTACATCATGAGAAACGCTGTGCTGGGTGAAGCACACGCTGGGATCCAGATTGCCGGGAGAAATATCAATAAGCTCAGATATGCAGATGACACCACCCTTATGGCAGAAAGTGAAGAACTAAAGAGCATCTTGAAAAAATAAAAGAGGAGAGTGAAAAAAGTTGGCTTAAAGCTCAACATTCAGAAAAAAATGATCCTGTCATTTCATGACAAATAAATGGGGAAACAGTGGAAACAGTGTCAGACTTTATTTTGGGGGGCTCCAAAATCACTGCAGATGGTGATTGCAGCCTTGAAATTAAAAGACGCTTACTTCTTGGAAGGAAAGTTACGACGAACCTAGACAGCATATTAAAAAGCAGAGATGTTACTTTGTCAACAAAGGATGGTCTAGTCAAGGATATTGTTTTTCCAGTAGTCATGTATGGATGTGAGTGTTGGACTATAAAAAAAGCTGAGCACAGGAGTTTGATGCTTTTGAACTGTGGTGTTGGAGAAGATTCTTGAGAGTCCCTGGACTGCAAGAAGATCCAACCAGTCCATCCTAGATGAGGTCAATCCTGGGTGTTCATTGGAAAGACTGATGTTGAAGCTGAAACTCCAATACTTTGGCCACCTGATGTGAAAAGCTGACTCACTGGAAAAGACCCTGATGCTGGGAAGGATTGAGAGCAGGAGGAGAAGGGGACGACAGAGTATGAGATGTTTGGATGCCGTCATCAACTCAATGGACATGAATTTGGGTAAACTCTGGGAGTTGGTGATGGACAGGGAGGCCTGGCGTGCTGTGTTTCATGGGGTTGCAGAGTTAGTGACAACTGAGCGACTGAACTGAACTTAAGTGAAACATGAGAAAGAGTTTACCAGGTGACATCAAGAAACTTGTGGTAAAAAGGACTGAGGACTGGAGCATTCTATCCTTAGAAAGTGAAGTAAAATTGAATGTTAGTCAGTCATGTCCGACTCTATGCAACCCCATGGACTATAGAGTCCGTGGAATTCTCCAGGGCAGGTACTGGAGTGGGTAGACTTTCCCTCTCTAGGGGATCTTCCCAACCCAGGAATTGATCCCAGGTCTCCCAAATTGCAGGCAGATTCTTTACCAGCTGAGCCACAAGGGAAGCCCATTATTAACTTTCAAAATTTACATCTGATCTCCCTTCCTGGATACTGTCTCATGTTGAGAAACTGTCACAGGTTGTTTCAAAGTAATAGGAAAGAGACAAGAGATGAATAAAAGATGACCATTTGACAATGTTGAAGATCTTATATACATTAACAGAAAGTGAGAAACAAACACTTTGTATCTAGCAAATCTGAGGATAAGGGTAAAGAGCACAAATTAATCAACATGATAGGGAACCATTGTTTCAATAACTCTCTTTGAAGTGAGATTCAGACAATCAAAATACCCAGAGATACATTGGCATTATGTATTGATTGAGGCATTAAATATATTCTTATCCATGTAATTCAGAGGGACCGACGTAGATAAGGATTGTAACAGCTATATGTTGTGAGAGTACAGACAAAATTCAGTTATAAAAGTAATAGTAAGAGAAAGAGAGTGCATATGCTCAGTTGTTTTTTTTCATTGTTTTAAGAAATCATATTGTTGATATGTTACTATTGTTTTGTTTTTTTTTTATTTTATTTTATTTTTAAAATTTACATAATTGTATTAGTTTTGCCAAATATCAAAAATAATTTTGAGACTTTTATGTGAGTACATTAGTATAGACAGAAATGAGTAATTGGGGATGTTTTAGTTTTATCACATCCAATGTGCTTGACCACCATAATTTTTAATATGGAAAAAACGTAGCTAGAGATTTTAGTAAAAAAAAGTTAAGCATGTATTTTTTTAATTTGACTGGAATGATCGATATAAAATCAATGAATATGATGCATATATACATATATGATAATTATAATTCAAACACACACACACACACACACACACACACAACTTTTATCCTCCCAAAAGTATCCATTGAACATGGCAAAACAATGGAACCAGAGGAATCCAAGTAGCTGATTGTGGTCTTGTAATACATTTACAACAAAGGGCTTTGGAAGAAATATCTGATTCCAGAATTGGGGTAGGAAATGAGCCTAGACAAAATACTTCCTTTCATGAAAGCTTAAAAAAAAAAAGACTATATAGAGTTCAAGTTTAAAGGTTTCTGAAGCCAACTTGAAGAAACTGCCACTAGCCAAAGATGGGGAAAAACTATGTTTCGATAATGTTAATAACTGTCCTGTTTTCTTAGCACCACTTACTGAAGAGACTGTCTTTTCTTCATCGTATATTCTTGCCTCCTTTGTCATAGATGGGGTGAGCTTGGGGGCATGGGCTTATCTCCTGGGCTTTCTGCCCTGTTTCATTGATCTATATTTTTGTTTTTATGCCAGTACTATACTGTCTTGATGACTATAGCTTTGTATTTCTCAAGATTGCTTTGGCTATTTGTGGTCTTTTATGTTTCCATATGAATTTTATGGAAAATTTGTTTTAATTTTAAACAAATTTAAAAATTTTGTTTTAATTTTATCAAAAATGTCCTTAAGCATTTGATAGGGATTGTACTGATTCTGTAGATTACTTTGAGTAGTATAATCATTTTGATAATATTGATTCATCCAATCAAAGAAGATGGTATATCTTTCCATATGTTTGTGTTGTCTTTGATTTCTTTCATAAGTATCTTACAGCTTTGTAAAGAATGAAATTAGAACACTACCTACCACCATACAGAAAAATAAACTCAACTCAAAATGAATTAAAAACCTAAATATAAGGTCAGACAGTATAAATCTCTTAGAGGAAAACATAGGCAGAACACTCAGACATAACCCACAGCGGTATCTTTTTTGATCCACCTCCTAGAGTAATGAAAATAAAAACAAAAATAAACAAATTACATTTAATTAAATTTATTTCATTCTCTTTTATTGGCGCCTCACATTTGTTACCACTGCTCAATTTTGGAGAAATCTAAGACTGTGTACTCAGACTTGTCTATCTTTTATTTCTTCACATTCCTTTTGGAGTATTATGTATTTTAATGTTTTTAAATACCACATATTTACTGAGGACTTCGAAAATTATTCTTAATGTAAAAACATCACTATTACTTTACTTAAGACCAGTATAGATAGGTATAATATTTTGTGTGTGTGTGTGTGTGTGTGTGTATATATATATATATATATATATATATTATACACATCATACTTAATGTGTTCTAAACTGAGCATTTGATAAGTAACACAAAACTTTATTCTCCAACAAACTCCTCCATATCATTAATGTAAATCCTACTTAATTTCCCAGGTGGGGAGATCAAAAATTTCACTGTCATCCTTGATAACTTACTCCATGATTTATACAGCCCTATAGGAACTCTCCTTTATGTTACCTTTCTGACTTCAACTTCCCTTACTTTCTCTTTAGATTTTTTTGTTCCTGTCCCATTGACTCCTTTGATATTCATCAAATGCAAATAGGCAAATTCTCACCTCAGGGCTTATGTGGGAGTTAAAAGAAATTCCCTTAATTCATTTAAGCCTCTACTTAAGAGTTTTATATAAATCAATTTCCTTTGTATATATGATATCCCTGATCTCTGCTTTATATATTTCTTGATACTCATAAATACTAAATCCTTTAGGTATCTGTTTATCTTAGGTCTACTTCAATACACTGTAAATTCCATTAGAATAGACTTTTTTTTGTCTATCCATAAGCTGTGTCTGATACAAAGTACAAGGCTTGGTAAGTAGTATATAAATAAATTAATATGCAAAGTGCCATTAGCTGTGTCTGATGAAAAGTACAAGGCTTGGTAAGTAGTATGTAAATAAATTTTAATATGCAACATGACATGTGATATTCAGGACAAGGAAAAAATTTTAGGAAAAACATGATTTCATTATTAACTTTGAGCTACTTCTGGAACATGAAAATAGAGACGTAATAGTACTTACCTATACCTCCAGCAGCAGCATACCTCCATATAAGTACGGAGCTATAGAGATTTTAAATTCAAGCAACATATTATTTATTAAATAAAATATTTCATTTAATAGTCTCAAAGTAGTTACTGGGACTATACAAGTGAATAAATGTAGTGAGACTATTCCCAGTTAATTTTACTCTAAAATTTTCTATTGATAATGAAGTCTTTGGAATAAATGAGATTACCTAGTTGGAAGGATGCATAGTAAAAGAATACCTAAATATCAAAATATATCTATGGGAAATATAAAGTTTTGAAGGAGACAGAAACACATAATCTAAACTAAAAGTTAAAAAATTAAAGTCAAAGAAAAAAAAAGAATCATAAAAATTAAATTCTCTAAAGTGAAAGAGAAGATTTAAAGAAGAGTGTATTTAACAGTGCCAAATACTGTAGCAGGATTAAGTAGGATGAGCACAAAACCAAGGGATTGAATTTATTGATGAGGAATTCATTAGCAATTGTAGCAAAAGCTCTTTCTATGTACTCGCAGAGATAGGGACCGGGCTTAATGCTCTGGGGAATTAAGTAGAAATAGAGATATTGACAGTAACTATTTCAGTCAATGAGTTTTATCCTGAAAGGAAAGAAATAGGGCATGACATTGTGGATAAGATAGTTCCAAAGGAAGGATTTGCTTTTTTTGTTATCTTTTTCTTTCTTTCTTTCTTTAGCATAGCAAAGATTAATATTTGAGTTGATTAAGGGAAAATCACTGAGGAGGGAAAAGCTGAACAGGCAAGAAGAACTGCACTGGAGACGGTCAAGAACAAAATGACAAAGCCTTAGAAGATCAGTGTCTCCTCTAAACAGGAGGAATATCAGGTTAAGTAATTCTAAAGAAGAGGAAAATTTGGAGGTCAAGAACATATATATATCTGACAGATTGCTTCAAAAATAATTTTTCTATCAAGAAATATCTGGAATGTTAATTTTGTGATATGTCCAGTCAATTTATCTGGGGTTATATTTCTGAACCTTATCTCCTTTGAATACTTTACAAGCTCTAAATACTAGCTGTCATAATTTTAATGAAGGCAGTCATTGCTTTGAATGAAAACAAAGAGTAGCACTCTCTAATTTTATATATTATTCTAAAAAGCCTCACTGAGAGGTGATCACCCTCCATTTCATGACGCTAGAGTAGAGCACGTTGATACCAAATTTCATGTTACTGCAGAACACAAAGTAATGAGAATTATGACAACAATGGGAAAATTTGAATGAATATGGTAGCACAAGCAGGATGTGATAACAATCAGAAAAGGACCCAATGCAAACTTTGCATAACTGGCCTAGATCAGAACTTTCTGATTCAGAGAATAAGGTAGGAGACATCTTTACAAACAAAAGATGGGAGTAGTGCATTTTTGGGATGTACAGAAGCAGAGTAGGCAATCAGGTTTTCAGAATTTCATTGGCCAAAGGACAAGGATCTGTCTCAGGTATCCGTTAATGAGGGTATCTTTTAGGAAGGACAGTCCTGAAATAGACTTTATTTATTTTTCTTTTTTTTTAATTTATTTGTTTTAGTTAGAGGTTAATTACTTTACAATATTGTAGTGGTTTTTGCCATACAGTGATATGAATCAGCCATGGGTTTACATATGTTCCCCATCCTGAACCCCGTTCCCAGAAATGGACTTTAAAATGCCCAGTACTTTGCAAAAATAGATGATTCTGTGAAAGTGCTGCACTCAATATGCCAGCAAATTTGGAAAACTCAGCAGTGGCCACAGGACTGGGAAAGGTCAGTTTTCATTCCAATCACAAAGCAAGGCAATGCCAAAGTATGTTCAAACTACCACACAATTGCACTCATCTCACATGCTAGCAAAGAAATTCTTAAAATTCTCCAAGCTAGCCTTCAACAGTACATGAACCCAGAACTTGCAGATACTCAAGCTGGATTTAGAAAAGGCAGAGGAATCAGAGATCAAATTGCCAACATCCACTGGATCATACAAAAAGCAAGAGAATTCCATAAAAACATCTACTTCTGTTTCATTGACTATGCCAAAGCCTTTAACTGTGTGGATCACAACAAACTATGGAAAATTCTTAACGAGATGGGAATACCAGGCCACCTTACCTGCCTCCTGAGAAATCTGTATGCAGGTCAAGAAACAACAGTTAGAACTGGACATGGAACAATGGACTGGTTCCAAATTGGGAAAGGAGTACATCAAGGCTGTATAGTGTCACCTTGCTTATTTAACTTATATGCAGAGTACATCATGCCAAATGGCAGGCTGGATGAAGCACAAGCTGAAATCAAGATTGCAAGGAGAAATATCAATAACCTCAGATATGCAGGTGACACCACACTTATGGAAGAAAGCAAAGAGAAACTAAAGAGCCTCTTGATTAAGGTGAAATAGGAGAGTAAATAAGCTGGCTTGAAACTCAACATTCAAAAAATAAAGATCATGGCATCCAAGTCCCATCACTTCATGGCAAATAGATGGGGACACAATGGAAACAGTGACAGACTTTATTTTGTTGGGCTTCAAAATCACTGCAGACGGTGACTACAGCCATGAAATTAAAATATGCTTGCTCTTTGGGAAAAAAAATTATGATCAACCTAGACAGCATATTAAAAATCAGAGACATTACTTTGCCAACAAAGGTCCATATAGTCAAGGCTGCGGTTTTTCCAGTGGTCATGTATGGATGTGAGAGTTGGACTGTGAAGAAAGCTGAGTGCCGAAGAATTGATGCTTTTGAACTGTGGTGTTGGAGAAGACTCTTGAGAGTCTCTTGGACTGCAAGGAGATCCAACCGGTCCATCCTAAATGAAATCAGTCCTGAATATTCATTGGAAAGAATGATGCTGAAGCTCCAATACTTTGGCCACCTGATGCGAAAAACTGCCTCATTGGAAAAGACCCTGTTGCTGGGAAAGACTGAAGGCAGGCAGAGAAGGGGACAACAGAAGATGAGATGGTTGGAGGGTATCACCAACTCGATGGACATGAGTTTGAGCAAGCTACAGGAGTTGATGAAGGACAGGGAAGCCTGGCATGCTGCAGTCCATTGGGTGGCAAAGGATCAGATACAACTGAACAACTGAGCTGAACTGAATTGAGACTTTAAAAATGTGATTGAATTACAATGAGGCTGTGAAAGTGGGCCCTAATCCAATATGATGATGTCTTTACATGAAAAGTAATTTTGGACACACAAAGGGACTTCAGTGATTCAAATGCACAACAGAACTACCTAAGTGTGGATATAGCAATAAGACAGCAATCTACAAGTTGAACAGGGATGCCTCAGAAGCAACCACACCTACCAATACCTTGATCTTGGACTTCAGACTTTCAGAATTGTGAGAAAATAAATTTCTGTTGTTTAAGTCATTCAGTCTGTGGTTTTGAGTTACATGAGTTCTACCAAAGTAAAGCACAAACCATCTCCTTAAGTGTTTTGATTAATAGTTCAAATCCTTTTGTCCTTAGGTTAATAAGGATAGTAATAAGAAAGCAATAATAATTACAAGAATGGTAAGAGTCATAGAATTAGTAGGAAGATCAAGTATCCGCTAATATATTAATCTGTTATACTCATTTTATGGACAAAAATTAAAGAACTTCCCCAACATCACAAAAAGTAGTGGAAAATATGTGGCAGTAGAAAATTTCCAAATACAGCTTGAACAACATATAGACAATGACATATAAATAACAGTAATAACAATAATAACAGGTAACAGATGGAAAGAAGACAAAATGGTAGAAAATTTGCATGCTTGGGGGATAAAATCTAAATCAAATAAAGGATACTTAAGAAATACATGCAACATACATGTCCTAATTGGAAAATAAAATAATTTGACAGCTTTTTCAGTCTATATTCCTAGGAGCAGGTACAGATTAGAAAAGAAGTTAGATTCAGCCAAAAGTCTACTTTGCCAACCCAGTATAATTACTTGAGAGAAAGGCAAGTGAGTCAAATGTATAAGCAGAGGAATGTTTATCATTACTGATCATGAAAATCTAGATGACTGCAGACACTGAAACAGTGAGAAAATAAATGGATTGATGGTCATGAAGGTAAAAGGACTTTCAGAGAGTTACCATTAGAGATAATAAGCTGGAATGACAGAAGGAAGTGGCCAGGGAGTTGAATGTATAAAGTTGCAATTATCAAGGGGTTGCTGTGATTAGTACTGAAAATTTCTGAGTTATGTATCTGGAAGTAGATGACTGTGAAAGGCAGAAGTACAGGAACTTTGGAAGAAGAAAAAGACATTCTAAAGGAGATCAGCCCTGGGATTTCTTTGGAAGGAATGATGCTAAAGCTGAAACTCCAATACTTTGGCCACCTCATGCGAAGAGTTGACTCATTGGAAAAGACTCTGATGCTGGGAGGGATTGGGGGCAAGAGGAGAAGGGGACGACAGAGGATGAGATGGCTGGATGGCATCACTGACTTGATGGACATGAGTCTCAGTGAACTCCGGGAGTTGGTGATGGACAGGGAGGCCTGGCGTGCTGCGATTCATGGGGTGACAAAGAGTTGGACACAACTGAGCGACTGATCTGATCAAGACACCTAACACAGTAATAGTATTAGAAAGAGTTGATTGATCTAGGCGTCAAAAATGATGAAAAAAATGGAGAAATACACAAAGATGGATGGGTGAATATAACAACAAGAATTAGTAATATAATCTTACATGAGATTCAATACTAATTGTGCGTGTGTGCGTGTGTCTCCATGGGTGTGTTTGTGTTTATTGAAGAGGGAAGAAATAGCCTGAAAAGAGCTACTTGAAGCTGCCACTGGAGAAGGCGTGAGAGGAATTAGTGCCCTTGTTAGAACGAGAAAGTGAAGATGAAAGAAATATATGGATAAAATTAAATGTATATGGAGTTTTGCTGATAATGGATCACAAATTCCAGAGTATAATAGAGCTGGGGGAAAAGTGAGAGAAAGGGAAAGAATGAGAAAAGTATAAGGCCTTATGGTCTATAAGGTGAGGGTCAACTCGGGTCTTGGGTGTTCTTGGTATGGCTTCCATAATCATGTATAAAAGGCAAATCGATCCTGATTCTAGTAGATTCAAGGAAGATACTGTGACAAAAGATATGAGAGGTATGGAAGGCATAGGTTTTAGCTGTTACTTGAGACAAGCAGACAATTAACACTCTATATGAAAATGAAATTCATATTCAAAATCTGTAGCAACTTCCCCAGGAAATCAACCCTGTTATCCATAGTAAATAGCCCAGGAAGCCAGCAGCTATATCTCACACTACAGGAATTCAGACTGCTGTCTCAGGTAACAATTTAGGAAGCCAAACAATAAGCCCTGTAAAAATTGGCCCTAAAAGGCAAGAACTTGATGAATAACCAGTAGCTTCCCCAAGTTTTGTCCCATGTCTATTAAAGAAAACCAAACATGCACCCATAACCATCACATGGGTTTCCCTAGTGTTAATCAGTCAGTCAGTCATATCCGACACTTTTGTGACCCAGTGGACTGTAGCCCACAGGCTCCTCTCTCCGTGGAATTCTCCAGGCAAGAATACTAGAGTGGGTTGCCATTTCCTTCTTCAGGGGATCTTCCCTACCCAGGGACTGAACACAGTTCTCCCACATTGCAGGCAGATGCTTTACCAACTGAGCCACCAAGGAAGCCCTTAGGTTGCCCTGCTTCTAGTTTAACTCTGCTTACAGCTTTCCCTGGTGGCTCAGACAATAAAGCATCTGCCTACAATGCAGGAGACCTGGGTTCAATACCTGGGTCGGGAAGATACCCTAGAGAAGGAAATGGCAACCCACTCCAGTAATCTTTCCTGAAAAATTCTATGGATGGAGCAGCCTGATAGGCTACAGTCCATGGGGTTGTAGAATCAGACATGACTGAGCAACTTCACCTTCTTTCACTTTCTTTTTCTTTCACAGCTTTCCCATGCCAACAACCTCAAATCAGTGCATATACGAAGTTTTTACTTTTTTCCACTCTAAAGCTTTCCTACTTTTTATGTCTACCTTTGCACCTCTGCTAAGACACAAGTTATGATAGGCAAGTCTGTTGCTGAAGTCTTTGCTTATTCAACACTAATAGTTTGGGTGGATGTCTTCGGGGAGTAATAATCTCAACTTCTGGTCCAGTATAATATTAATACATTTTGAGGTCAAGGTCTTACTCCATGTGTATATACACCATCTTATTCCTGGCTGATGAACTTAAGGATATCCAGGAGGCTGTATATATTCTCATACTAGTTTTTTTTTTTTTTTTTTCCCTCTAAACCGTTTTTTGTTAACTCCTTATCCCGATTCAGGCTTACCTTGTGGCTCAGCTGGTAAAGAATCCACCTGTAATGCAGGAGACCTGGGTTCGATCATATTAAAAAGCACGGACCTTGCCAATAAAGGTCCATGTAGTCAAATCTATAGTTTTTCCAATAGTCATGTATGGATGTGAGAGCTGGACTATAAAGAAAGCTGAGTTCCAAAGAATTGATGCTTTTGAACTATGGTGTTGGAGAAGACCCTTTAGAGTCCCTTGGATTGCAAGGAAATCCAACCAGTCAATCCTAGAGGAAATCAGTCCTGAATACTCATTGGAAAGACTGATACTGAAGCTGAAACTCCAATACTTTGGCCACCTGATGTGAAGAACTGACTCACTGGAAAAGACCCTGATGCTGAGAAAGATTGAAGGCAGGAGGAGAAGGGGACGACAGAGGATGAGATGGTTGAACGGCATCACCGACTTGATGGACATGAGTTTGAGTAAGCACCAGGATCTGGTGATGGACAGGGAAGCCTGGCATGCTGCAGTCCATGGGATCGACTCAAGTCCTTCCTCAGCCATCTTCTTAGGGTGGCCACCTCTTACAAGAAAATTTTATATTATAATCTGCTTCCTCCTCCCTTCCCCAATGACCATTCCTTATCTCTCTTTCTCTGCATGTCTCACCTTTTAGCATATTTCTTATATTACTTATTTTTCATGTTTTTCGTATTGCACTCTTCCCAGCTATTAATACAACAAAGTGGGACCTGAAACTTAGGATACAGTTTGCTCTTGGGAATCCTTTGACCATAAGAACATTTCTCTGCATAGATACTGCCATTGCTTCATTAATTCAAGTAATATTTATCAAGTGCATTTTGCCAGGCACAGCTATAGACCTTTAGAATCAATAAATTTTAAAATATCAGTACCTTTTACCTTTAAAGGTGTTGATATTTAAAACAGAGGCTTGCTCCTGATTAGTTATTGGCTAAATTAGCAAAAGCTAATTTAAGATTAACATTGAGTGAGTTTTTAAATACACGACTATAACCTAAGATGGTATCTGAATATATGTACTGATCACTAAATCTTCTTCAGCTGTTTTATCTATTTTTCATCTCTGAAATTCAGAGCAATAATAATGGCATTTCTTCAACTTCCCCATACAGGTTGGAAAATGCTTTGTTCTTTTCTAATTTTTGTTCTAGCTGTTCATGCCAACACCCCTTTCTTCAATGATTAACATTTTTAATTTACCTTTTGAGGTTAATTTACCTCAAAACTGAGAACTTATAAACTTATCTTCCTTTGCTAAAAGCTTTTTGTGTGTATGCATGCTAAGTAGCTTCAGTCTTGTCCAACTCTTTGCAACCCCATGGACTGTAGACCACCAGGCTCCTCTGTCCATGGAATTCTCCAGGCAAGAATACTGGAGTGGGTTGCCATTTCTTGCTTCAGGGATCTTCCCAACTCAGGGATTGAACCTGCATCTCTTATGTCTCCTGAATTGGCAAAAAGGTTCTTTATCACTAACATTATTATTAATGGTTAATTTACCTCAAAAGTGAGAAATTATTTATGAACTTATCTTCCTTTGCTGAAAGATTTTTAAGTACACATAAAACCGTGACAGAAAATTTTTAAAGACTAGCTTTTGTCTAAAAATCTATACACAGTTTAAAAGCAGGCAGATGTATAGTTTTCTCAAAATTTGTACCATTTCTTTTCCACACAGTACAGTAAAATATAATGACAGTTTTTAAGGACTGAATTTTCTACCCCAGATTCATATGTAGAAGCACTAACCCTTGGTTCCTCATAATGTGACACTATTTAGATATAAGGCCTCTAAAGGAGTATTTGGAGAAGGCAATGGCACCCCACTCCAGTACTCTTGCCTGGAAAATCCCATGGATGGAGGAGCCTGGTGGGCTGCAATCCATGGGGTCGCTAAGAGTCGGACACGACTGAGTGACTTCACTTTCACTTTTCACTTTCATGCATTGGAGAAGGAAATGGCAACCCACTCCAGTATTCTTGCCTGGAGAATCCCAGGGACGGGGGAGCCTGGTGGGCTGCCGTCTATGGGGTCCCACAGAGTCGGACACAACTGAATCGACTTAGCAGTAGCAGCAGCAGCAAAGGAACAATCAATGTTAAATGGGGTTATATGGATGAATTCTAATAAAATGTGACTGGTATCTTTATAAGAAAAGGAAATTGAAACTCAGAGAGACACCAGGGATTTGCAGGCACAGAGGAAAACCCATGTGAGGACACAGCAAAAGCACAGACATCACGAAGCTGAAGAGAGTGGCCTCAAAAGAAACCAAGGCTAGCACCTTGATTTTGGACTTGTAGCTGCCAGAACTGTAAAAAATAAATTTCTATTGAAGCCACTCAATCTGTAGCACTCTGTAGCAGCCACAAGCAAATTAATACAGTTATTTTTTCTCAATTATTGTCAATTTTCAAAGTAATTTATAGATAAAGCAACTGGTAATTTTGTAGTGATAATTATTTCTGATTCGTGCTTCTCTACTAACAGAATGCCACTGTTTTTATTCATATGACACATTCAGTGTCTGCAATAACTATATGCCAAATGTTATTTTAATAAACTGTCTGATTGCTATGGACCAAATTATTTTCTTGCCAAAATTCATATATTGAAGATTCTAACCCCAATGTGATTCTATTTGGAAATAGTCTTTAATGAGGTAATTAAGGTTAGATGAGGTTGGGTCTCTAATTAGATAGAGCTGTGTTTTTATTAGAAGAGATACCCGAGGGCGCTTATGCACACACTTTCCCCCACCCCCTCTACCCCCTTTCTCACCCCACCTCTTATCCCCCCACCTCTGTGCACCTCTGTGTTTGTTCACAGAGTAAATGACATGGGATGATAGAGCTAGAAGGGGGACCACCAACTCTTCTGGACCCTGACTTGCACTTTTAGCCTTCAGAACTGTGAGATTTTAAATTTCTATTGTTTAAGCCAACCAGTCTCTGGTATTTTGCTATAAAACTTAAGCTGAAAAATACATATTTTTGGTACCATGCACTACAGCGCTACTGTAACAAATATCCCCAAATGTGGAAGACACTTTGGAACTGAGTCGGTAGAGGCTGGAAGAACTTTGAGGTACTTACTAGAAAAGTTTAGATTGTAAAAATAAGGATGGTAAAGATAAGTCTGGTGAGAGTTTAGAAAGAAAAGATGGGAATTGTATAGAAAGTATCATCTCAGAGAATTACATATACTGTGAAAGTGTAGAAAGAAAAGATGAGAATCGTAGAGAAATTATCTATCATCTAAGAGAAAACATATATCATAATGAATTGAATGTTGATAGAAATAGGAATGTTAAAGGAGCTTCTGGTCTCAGACAGAAATGAGGAATACATTATTGGAAACTAGAGAAAAGATAATCCCTGTTTTAAAGTGCCAAAGAGCTTGGATGAATTGTGTTCTAGCATTGTGAGGAAGGCTTGTGAATGAATATCTTGAATATTTATGAGAAGATATTTCTAAACAATATATTGAAAGCATGACCTGATTTCCCCTTACTGCTTATATAAAATACAAAAGAGACAACTTAAAAGAATTGTTAAGCAAAAGAAATCTGAAATGAAGATTTGGAAAATTCTCAGCCTATTTATATTGCAAAAAACAATGTACGATAATGCTCTGGACTTCCCAGGTGGCTCAGTGGTAAAGAATCTGCCTTCCCAGCTAGGAGATACAGGTTTAATCCCACAGAAAGATCCCTTGGAGAGGGAAATTGCAACCATTCTACTATTCTTGCTTAGAAAAATCCCATGGACAGAGGAGCGTGGCAAGGCTATAGTCCATAGGGTCACAAAGAAGCAGACACGACATAGCAACTACACAGCAGCAGCAGTGTGCTCTAAATACATGCCTGAACAATCACTCCATAGCGAGGTCTCCACAGATTTACTCGAACCCGGGTCTCCCACATTGTAGGCAGACACTTTACCCACTGAGCCACTAGGGAAGCCCTGAACAATCACTCGGTAGCGAGGTCTCCACAGTTTTAATCAGCTAGCTCAGCTCAAGCCAGGAATAAAGATAGGGTTATATCAGCAGAAATATTTCCAGCTTGGAATAAAGGTGGTAGAGATGGGACGAATGAAGGAAGTGGTTTCTGAAATTTTACACATCAATAGAGCTATCCTTCTCTAAAAATGTCATCCTTCAAGAAAAGGAAAGAATGGCCCTAAAAAGCTATACAAGAGCTGCCACTCCCATCACAGTTTTGGGTAGCAAGACTGTCTCTTTAGTTGCAGAGGGTGAGGACTTCTTGTTCTTTAGGAGACCATATTGCCACTGTTGAGGGCCTCAGGAGTGAGGCTGCAATCCAAGGGTGCTTGGACAATGCTGCCACTCAAGTGGGAGCAACAACCAGGTGGGGCCTAACACAGAACACCAAGCCAAAGATGATATTCAGTAGCTTTACATTCTAATGAAATTTGTCCTGCATATAGCCTGTTCTTCTTTCTAATTTCTCCTTTTTAGGATGGTGACGTCTATCCTGTGTCTGTTCCACAGTTAATATTTTAAAAGCATATAACTTGTCTAAATTTACAGGTTCACAGCTGGAGAGAAATTTTGCCTCAGAATGTATCATACTTGAGTTCTACCCACAATTGATTTAGATAGTATTTAGATGATATTTTGGACTTAAGAGTTGATGTTGAAATGTGTTAAGAACTTCAGGGTCTTGTGATGTGGGAAACAGGCTTTGCATATGAAAAGGACAATGAGTTCCAAAGGGTGGAATGTTATGGGTTTAACTGTGTCCCCATAAAATCCATATGTTGAAAACGCAACCCAGGAACCTCAGAATGTAATCACTCCTGAAGATCTTTAAAAAGGTTATTAACTTAAAATGAAGTTATTAGAGAGTGATGCTCTTATTCAATATGACTAATGTCCTTAAGGGGCTTTTCTGGTGGCTCAGATGGTAAAGAATCTGCTTGCAATACAGGAAACCTGGGTTTGATCCCTGGGTTGGGAAGATCCCCTGGATGAGGGAAGGGTAACCCACTCCAGTATTCTTGCCTAGAGAATTCCATAGACAGAGGAGCCTGGTGGGCTACAGTCCATGAGGTCACAAAGAGTCAGAAATGACAGAGTGACTAACACTGACTGAGTGAATATTCTGAGAACAGGAAGAGACACCAGAGGCATGTATGCACAGAGGAAATATCATCTGAAGTGGAAGAGGATAACAGTCTGACAGCCAAGGAGAGAGACCTCAGAGAAACCCAACTCTGCCACCACCTTGATCTTGGACTCTCAATTTCCAAAACTGTGAGAAAATAAAATGTTTAAGACACCCAGTTTGTGGTGTACTGTTATAGTAGTCCTGAATAACTAATATTATTAACATTAGAATTGTATTATAGTACACCACTTGGAGAAATGGAACAATGCCAAAAAAAAAAAAGAAGAAGAAGAATAAAAGAAAGAACACCATAGGTACTTTTAAACAATAAGATATAATACTGAGAATCATTGAAAAATCTACTAAAATTCCTATACCAATTATTTATAGTGATAGTAATTCCTTCACTATCATTTACAACCAAAAATAATTATCAATTTACTGGAAATAGGAAGCCAAAAGATCGTGTTTTTCCAGTTTGTGCTTTTCCACCCTCTGTATACTCTTGTAAAATATTTTAACAAAATTTATTTTTAGCAAATTACTTTTATTAAAAAGTTTTCACAAGTAGTAGTGTCCTTGAGAAGACATTTTTAAAGATAAATTTATGACATTGGGGTTAATATAGTTTAATATTCCTATAAAAGTTATCATATATAGGCAGGTATACATATAAATATATACTATATGCACACATACTCATATACACAGACACATAAAATATGTATATTTTAACAGGTCAAGGTATTTGTTTAATACTGTTTCTTTAGGTATGTTCTCAGTATTGAGAATTATTTAATTACTACACAGAGGATGTCACCAAGACGATAACATAGGTCATTACTGTTTTGATCTGTCATAAGAAAAACTTATGGACATGACAACGGTGAGAGAATCTTAGAACATGGGGATGAGGGTGAAACTCTCCCTACACCACAAAGAATAACAAAGTGCAACGTTGACCACATTACTTCTCTCCTTAGTTGACACAGAATCATGCAGAGAGGTGTTCTCTGAGCTTATGGTTCCTCTACTCTGGAAAGAGAGGCTATAGCAGCCATCCAGATCCCCAGCACCATGGTCAGTCTGTGTGGTTCCCTACTCTGATTTTGCCCCATGAGTACTGCAGGGAATCCATGAACCTTGACAACTGAGAATCTGGTTGTGATGGGAGGAGAGAGGGACTTACAATATCCCTCAATCAGATTTTAGCAGACCAAGTTCCTACCATCAGAGCACAAATAGTAATCCAAACTAGAGGCTTTAATCATCTTCAGAACCAAGTTAAATAGAACAGGGAAATTGGCTTACTGCAAGTTTGCCTGATTTGAATCCACAAGCAAGATACACTGATGCTGGAGCCCTGTCTGGCCCTACAGCCCAGACAGGAGAGCTGAGTCACAATCCTATTCAATAATAAACATGGTTCTTGACCCCATCCCACCAGAAGGGCTGGCAAGAACACTTGGAAACTGCATAGCCCAGCAAGGTTCAAGCTGACAGAAGGGTAAGCAGAATTGATCATCTCCAGAGCAAACCAGTACTGGGCATGGAAGGTTCCCATGTAATGTCTGGGAAGGGAAGTTGATTTATGGCTCCATACACTGCTGAAAGAAGCTCTCAGTCTCTACTGACCATAAGGCCTTCTTGGGAAAATTTAGGAGTTATTTGGAGTGGACATTCCAGTCATACCCAGATAAGGGAGCTGAGTCATAGCCCAACTGACTTGTGTGTGTAGCTCCTGTCCTGTTTGGCCAGATGGGATGGTAGGAATGCCTGGAGATTACATAGCACAGCAAGCTCCAACAGAGAGATGAGAAGGAAGAACTAACCATCCACAAAATCCTTTCCAGACAGGAGAAACAGTCTTCTCTGAAAGCCAGTAGTTCTGTTCAGTCAAGGAACATGAGGCATGGGTCAACTTGAGTAAAGACCACAGAGAGTCTTACTGGCCTTGGATCTGCTTCCAAAATGGAGCCCAGTGGGCAGGGAAACTAATTCATAACCCTGCTTTTTACTGAATACAGCCTTTTGCCCACCTAATTAGGGAACCTAAGAAGGTGCATAGTCCATCCAATAACCCAACTTACTATGACAAGTAAACAGAGAGTACAGTTCATGGCTTTCCCTATCTGCAAAGCAAAACTCATGGCCTCACCTTGCCAGGGAATTTTGTGAACATTCTTCCCTGATTGAGGACCCCAAACCATGAGCTGTACAAGCCCTGGGCTGTGGGAAGATAATCCATAGTCCCATCTACTGCTGATAATATCTAGACCTGATTAGCCAGTAAGAATGACCAGAATATCTGGACAACTGTAGAGTCCATTTTACAGTCTTACTTGGACAGGGAACCAAGCCAGAAGCCCCATCCAATAGTCCTCAGTTGGTGGCACCCCCCCCCCCCCAATTTCAGGGCTTGGGCATCTGCCTAACCTCCAAATATACCATGATAACAGTTTTCACTTGTCCAAGGACATTACCAGCACATATCTAGAAACCCAAACTGAGCTGACTGGTAGAGAACTGTCTCTATCAAAGCAATTGAAGTCTAACGAAGAGGAAACTGCATATCCAAATGCTGAAACACCAGTGGAAGGAGTAAAGAATCCTGAAAAATCATGAAAATATAACACCATAAACTGATACTAATAGTAAAGGATATCCCTGGTGGCTCAGATGGTAATCTGCCTGCAATTCAGGAGACTGGCATTTGATCTCTAGGTGGGGAAGATCCGCTGGAGAAGGGAACGGCAACCCACTACAGTATTCTTGCCTAGAGAATTCCAGGGACAGTGGAGCCCGGCGGGCTACAGTCCATGGGGTTGCAAAGAATCAGACAGATTGAGCAGCTAACAAAAAAGTAAAGAATATCTATGAAATGTCAAAGAACTCAGAACAATCCTTTTAAAGAAATTCAGTGAATTGTAAGAATGTATAGACTAATATTTAACAAAATTAGGAAAACAATACATGAATAAAATGAGTTCAACAAAAAGAGTAAAATCATTCCAAAAAAAAAAATAAATAAATAAATGAACAGAAATCCTAGAGCTGAAAAATACAATGAACTAAAGAATTCAATAGAGAACTTCAAAAGGATACTTGACCATGCAGAAGAATCAGTGGCCCAAAAGACGTTTGGAATTAAGACACAGGACATTTGAAATCACCCAGTCAGAGGAGAAAAAAACAAAAAGAATGAAAGAGAGTGAAGAAAGCCTATAATTACTTAGGACACAATTAAAGGAAAGATTGTTCATGTTATAGGAATTCCGAAACAGAAAAAGAAACAGAAAGGTATGAAAAGTTTATTTAAGGTAATACTGGCTGAAAAGTTACCAAATGTGGAGACAAAAATATACATTCAGATCTATGAGGCCTGCTGCTGCTGCTAAGTCGCTTCAGTTGTGTCCGATGCTGTGCGACCCCATAGATGGCAGTCCACCAGGCTCCCCCATCCCTGGGATTCTCCAGGCAAAAACACTGAAGTGGGTAGCCATTTCCTTCTCCAGTGCATGAAAGTGGAAAGTGGAAAGTGAAAGTGAAGCCGCTTAGTTGTGTCCGACTCTCAACGACCCCATGGACTGCAGCCTACCAGGCTCCTCCGTCCATGGGATTGTCCAGGCAAGAGTACTGGAGTGGGGTGCTATTGTCTTCTCCACTATGAGGCCTAAAGACACTAAATAAATTGATCTTAAATAGGGGTACACCAAGATACATAATAATTTTCAAAAGACAAAAACAAAAAAACAATTTTTAAAATACCAAGAGAAAAGAGAGAAATTATATGGAAGAGAACTCCCATAAGCCTATTGGTGGATTGCGCAACAGAAAATGTTCCAGTGGAGAAAGTCAAAATATATTAAATATTAAAAGACTTCCAAGTGAACATTCTATACACAGCAAAACTGTCTTTCAGAAATGAAAGAAGGATTTCTACTTTCTTGAACAAAAGTTGAGAAGTTCATCACCACTAGATTTGCCTTAGCATAAATGATAGAGTTATTTGAGTAGAATTAAAAAGAACACTAATTAACATAATAGAAAAGGGACTTCCCTGGTTGTACAGTGGTTAAGAATCCACTTTCCAATGCAGAGGATACAGATTTGATCCCTTGTTGAGGAACTAAGATCCCTGATACCATGGGGCAAATAAGCTCATGTGCCACAATTAGAGAAGACCAAGCACCACAGCCAGAAAAGCGCACTTGAAGCAATTAGAAGAAGCCTGTATGTCACAACACAGCAAAATAAATAAATAAATAAATAAAAATATATAAGGACTGCAAAACTTGCTGGTAATAAGTATATAGTCAGTTAGATTCTATAATACAGTAATAGTGATGAATAATTCACTTACAACTCTAGTTTAAAGTTAAAAAACAAACATTACAAAAATAACAATAACTATGAAAATCTGTTATTAGTTATCCAATATAAAAATATGAAAACTGTAACATAATAACCTAAAATGTAAGGGGAAGGTGTAAAATTACATGAAAGGTGTAAAATTAAGGAACTGAAGTTATAAGCTTAAAATAGGATGTCATAATAACAAAGTTTTTCCTTGTGGTTACCATGAGGCTTATATAAAGCATCTTAAGATTATAAACTCTGCTTTTCCAAATATTTATGTGCCTCACATCAGACCACCTAAATACATTAAAAAAAAAAAATACAGCTAAAGGAGAAAATAACAGTAATTAAATAATAGGGGTTAAACTGACATGACTTAGCAGCAGCAGGGGTTAAATATCCCATTCTCAATAAAAGTTATTCCAAGACAGAGAAAATTAATAAGGAAATAGATTTGAAAAACACTATAGACCAAATGGATCTATATACACATTTAGAAAATTCTGTCAATAGCAGATGGAGAAGGAAATGGCAACCCACTCCAGTATTCATGCCTGGAAAATCCCATGGACCGAGGAGCCTGGTGGGCTACAATCCATGGGGTCGCAAAGAGTCAGACACGACTGAGCGACTTGTGTGTGTCAGTAGTATAATACACATTCTTCTCAATCATACAGAGACCATTTTCTAGGACAGGCAATATGTTAGGCCACAAAACAGGACCTAGCAACTTTAAGAAGACTGAAACCATACCAAGTATCTTTGTATCTTTTCTGACCACAACTGAATGAAGAAAAGCCCAGATGGCTTCACTGGTGAATTTTATGAGTGAATCTGTTAAAGGAAAATTAAGACTAATACTACCTTTTTTTTTTTTTTCAAAAGAAAAGAAAAAAACTGAAGAGAAAGGAACATTCCCAAATTCATCTTACTAAGCCAGCATTACCCTGATGACAAAGTCAGAAAGAACAATACCAGAAAAGATAAACTACAGTTTGATGTCCTTGATGAATGTAGAATGCTGATGCAACAATTTTCAATAAAATACTAGCAAACCAAATTTAGCAAAGCATTAGAAAGATCATTAACCATAAGTGGGATTTATTCATGTAACACAAGGATCATTCAATATACACAAATCAATCAATGCAATACATCACATTAATAATATGAAAGAAAAAGTCATATCATGAGATCAACAGATGCAGAAAAAGCATCTGACAAAATTAAAAATCTGTACATGATAAAAACTCTTAGTACATTAAGGTATAGAAAGAATGTTTATCTATAGAATAAAGGTCATATATGACAAGCCCATAGCTAGCTAACATCATATTCAGTGGTGAAAGGTTGGAAGTTTACTCTAAGATCAGGAGCAAAACAGTGGTGCTCACTCTCCCCGTTTACTGGAGGTTCTAGCTCGAGCAGTGAGGCAAAAAAATTTTTAAACTTAGAAAAAAACAAAAAGAAGAAGAAAAAACTTTTAAAAAGCCATCAAACTTTTAAAAGAAGTAAAATACTCTCTATTTGGATATGATGTTATACATGCTACTGCTGCTGCTAAGTTTCTTCAGTCGTGTCTGACTCTGTGTGACCCCATAGATGGCAGCCCACCAGGCTCCCCCATTCCTGGGATTCTCTAGGCAAGAACACTGGAGTGGGTTGCCATTTCCTTCTCCAATGCATGAAAGTGAAAAGTGAAAGTGAAGACGCTCAGTCGTGTCCAACTCTCAGTGACCCCATGGACTGCAGCCTACCAGGCTCCTCCGTCCATGGGATTTTGCAGGCAAGAGTACTGGAGTGGGTTGCCATTGCCTTCTCCGATATTATAGATAGAAAATGCTAAAGACCCCACCAAAATACTGTTAATCTAATCAACAAATTCATTACAGTTATGACACAAAATTAACATATAAAAAGCAGTAGTGCTTCTATATACTAACAATGAGTTACTTGAAAAAGAAAAAAAATATGCCACTTGCAATATTAAGAATATATTAACAATGACAATATTATAACCAAAAAAAGAATAAATTTAACCAAGAAGGTTAAATATCTTTACTCTGAAAACTATCAGAAATTGATGGGAAAAAAAATCAAGATATACACAAGAAAATGGAAAAGTATCCAGTGTACATGGAATGGAGAAATTAATATTGGTTTAATGTCAGTGCTACAGTCATCTATAGATTTAATACAATCCCTCTCAAGACAGCAATGACATTTTGTAGAGAAGTACAAAAAATTCTAAAATTTATATGCAATCACAAAAGGCCTTGAATAGGTGAAGAAATCCTGAGAGAAAAGGTAAAATCAGACCTTTAAGTATCAGACCATACTCCTTATTTCAATCTATATAATAGTTATATCAAGCTATAGTAATAAAAACAGTGAAATATTGGCATAAAAACAAACAAATAAACCAATGGAACAGACTGAAAGCCTAGAAATAAATCCAAACATATACAGCCAACTAATTTTTTGACGAGAGAGCTAAGAATAATCAATGAAGGAAATATACATGGTGCTGGGAAAATTGGATATTTACATGTAAAATAAAACAAGATCACTATTATCACCACCCCCAAAAATTAGCTTGAAATAAATGAAAGACTTAGATGTAAGACAAGAAACCATAAAAACCACTGGAAGAAAACAGAAAAACTACTACTTGACATGGGCCTTGACAATGATTTTTTGGATATAAACTTAAGGCAAAAGCAACAAAATAAAAACAAAGCAAGCAATACTGTATCAAACTAAAAACTGAACAGGAAAAAAAAAAAAAAAGACCAACAGTAAAAATGCAACCCACAAAATAGGAAAAATATTTTGAAGCCATATATCTGATAAGGGATTAATACAGAAAATACAAAAATACAATAGCAATAAAAACAAATAATCCAATTTAAAAATGAGCAAAAGAGCTGAATAGATAATTTTTCAAGAAAGATACACAAATGACTAGCAGGTACATGCAAAGATATTCATCATTAATCATGCTGCTGCTACTAAGTTGCTTCAGTCGTGTCCGACTCTGTGCAACCCCATAGACGGCAGCCCACCAGGCTCGCCCGTCCCTGGGATTCTCCAGGCAAGAACACTGGAGTGGGTGAGAAAATCAAAACCACAAGATATCTCATGCCTGTTGGAATAGTCACCATTAAAATGTCAAGAGATAAGATATGCTGGCTAGGATATGGAGAAAAGGGAAACCTTGTGCACTGCTGATGGTATTTTAATTTGTATATCCACTATGGAAAGTAATGAAGAAGATTCTCAAAACATTATAAGAGCTACCATGTGATCCAGTGATTCCACTTCTGGGAACACATTCAAAGGGAATAAAAAAAGTCATTTTCCTCAGTAAAGTAAGTCATACAAAGAAAGACATACTATATAATCTCATTTATATGTGTAAACTAAGAAGAAAAAATAAAATCATAAAAAAATATATTTATGGTTGCCAGAGATAAGAGAATAGAGGTTGGTAGAATTGAAGGAAAGCAGTAAAACAGTACAAAATTATCAGCTCTAAGACAAATAAATACAGAGGATATAATGGATATAATTTACATCATGACTATGGCTAATATTTATGAATGGTATATTTGAAATGTGCTGAGAGTTTAAATCCTAAAATTCTCATCACAAGGAAAATAATATTTAACTATATGAATAGATGCATATAGATTAAACACTGCTGTAATAAATTTTTAACATATTTATCAAGTCATTGTGCTGTATACCGTAACTCTATAAAGTGTTATATGTCAATTATATCTCAAGAAAATTGAAAAGAACTTACATTATTTCTTTTTAACTTTTTCAGCATACTGTAGTAAATTGCATGAAGGTTAATTAATGTCAATATGGCATTTATACATAGAAACTTTATGGAGGATAAGAAAATGAAAATTTTATGAAATTCCTTTTCTGTTGAGAGTCCCTTGGACTGCAAGGAGATCCAACCAGTCCATTCCGAAGGAGATCAGCCCTGGGAATTCTTTGGAAGGAATGATGCTAAAGCTGAAACTCCAGTACTTTGGCCACCTCATGCGAAGAGTTGACTCATTGGAAAAGACTCCTTTGCTGTGAGGGATTGGGGGCAGGAGGAGAAGGGGACGACAGAGGATGAGATGGCTGGATGGCATCACTGACTCAATGGAAGTGAGTCTGAGTGAACTCTGGGAGTTGGAGATGGACAGGGAGGCCTGGCGTGCTTCGATTCATGGGGTGGCAAAGAGTCAGACACGACTGAGTGACTGATCTGATCTGATCTGATCTGATAACATGATCATCAGTTGTACCTATGTGTTCTCTGAAAAAACACAAACTGCTAAAATTCAAACCCCTAATAACCCATTTCAGTAATGTTTCTCATTAGGAGGACTACTGACATTCCAGTGAATCAAATAAGTGTTTATTGTTATTAAACACAATCAGATCAGATTGCACTCATCCTTCTTCACAGTCCAACTCTCACATCCATACATGATCACAGGAAAAACCATAGCCTTGACTAGACGGACCTTTGTTGGCAAAGTAATGTCTCTGCTTTTGAATATGCTATCTAGGTTGGTCATAACTTTCCTTCTAAGGAGTAAGTGTCTTTTAATTTCATGGCTGCAGTCACCATCTGTAGTGATTTAGGAGCCCAGAAAAATAAAGTCTGACACTGTTTCCAATGTTTCCCCATCTATTTCCCATAAAGTGATGGGATCGGATGCCATGATCTTCGTTTTCTGAATGTTGAGCTTTAAGCCAACTTTTTCACTCTCCTCTTTCACTTTCATCAAGAGGCTTTTTAGTTCCTCTTCACTTTCTGCCATAAGAGTGGTGTCATCTGGATATCTGAGGTTATTGATATTTCTTCCGGCAATCTTGACTCCAGCTTGTGTTTCTTCCAGCCCAGCATTTCTCATGATGTACTCTGCATATAAGTTAAATAAACAGGGTGACAATATACAGCCTTGACAAACTCCTTTTCCTATTTGGAACCAGTTTGTTTTTCCACGTCCAGTTCTAACTGTTGCTTTCTGACCTGCATACAAATTTCTCAAGAGGCAGATCAGGTGGTCTGGTATTCCCATCTCTTGAAGAATTTTCCACAGTTTACTGTGATCCACACAGTCAAAGGCTTTGGCATAGTCAATAAAGCAGAAATAGATGTTTTTCTGGAACTCTCTGGCTATTTTCCATGATCCAGTGGATGTTGGCAATTTGATCTCTGGTTCCTCTGCCTTTCCTAAAACCAGCTTGAACATCAGGAAGTTCACGGTTCACATATTCCTGAAGCCTGGCTTGGAGAATTTTGAGCATTACTTTATTAGCATGTGAGATGAGTACAATTGTGTGGTAGTTTGAGCATTCTTTGGCATTGCCTTTCTTTGGGATTGGAACGAAAACTGACCTTTTCCAGTCCTGTGGCTACTGCTGAGTTTTCCAAATTTGCTGGCATACTGAGTGCAGCACTTTCACAGCATCATCTTTCTGGATTTGGAATAGCTCAACTGGAATGCCATCACCTCCACTAGCTTTGTTCATAGTGATGCTTTCTAAGGCCCACTTGACTTCACATTCCAGGATGTCTGGCTCTAGGTCAGTAATCACACCTTCATGATTATCTCGGTTGTGAAGATCTTTTTTGTACAGTTCTTCTGTGTATTCTTGCCATCTCTTCTTAATATCTTCTGCTTCTGTTAGGTCCATACCATTTCTGTCTTTTATCGAGCTCATCTTTGCATGAAATTTTCCTTTGGTATCTCTGATTTTCTTGAAGAGATCCCTAGTCTTTCCCATTCTGTTGTTTTCCTCTATTTCTTTGCATTGATCGCTGAAGAAGGCTCTCTTATCTCTTCTTGCTATTCTTTGGAACTCTGCATTCAGATGCTTATATCTTTCCTTTTCTCCTTTGCTTTTGGCTTCTCTTCTTTGCACAGCTATTTGTAAGGCCTCTCCAGACAGCCATTTTGCTTTTTTGCATTTCTTTTCTATGGGAATGGTCTTGATCCCTGTCTCCTGTACAATGTCACGAACCTCATTCCATAGTTCAACAGGCACTCTATCTATCAGATCTAGGCCCTTAAATCTATTTCTCACTTCCACTATATAATCATAAGGGATTTGATTTAGGTCATACCTGAATGGTCTAGTGGTTTTCCCTACTTTCTTCAATTAAAATATGGATTTGGTAATAAGGAGTTCATGGTCAGAGCCACAGTCAGCTCCTGGTCTTGTTTTTGCTGACTGTATAGAGCTTCTCCATCTTTGGCTGCAAAGAATATAATCAATCTGATTTCGGTGTTGACCATCTGGTGATGTCCATGTATAGAGTCTCTCCTTTAATTTCCAGGACTATCAAAAATTTCCATATATTTTCAAATGCCCTTGGGGTGCTGATCAGAGATAAATAAAGGGTATGAGAATAAAGGCAATAGATTGAAGAATATATAGCCATGACAGTCTACCAGAAGAAATGCAGACCTGTTTTCTTATGAATAAATCATATTTTTCTCTATTGACTAGTCAGTTATATTTAACCTTTGTAAGCCTTTCCGGAAAGAATAAGGAAGAAGCAAGTTGAATTCATCTTTCTACTACAGCAAATGTGAAAATCAGGGCTAATTTTAGACCTTCCAAATATCCCCAGAGTGACCATGCTCTTGTGGGGAACAGGCACAGCGCTCTCAGTAGAGGTTGCAAGCCCTTTAAATGTACAAAAGAGCTAGGGAGTTAGAAGATGTGGGAGTAAAATTTCTTCTCCTTTGCCCTTATAAATCTTAGACAAATTTGCATCTCTAAGAACTGCAAGTGAATATTGTGGGAAGTGACAAGAAAGCATCTGAGTAACATTCCAACTTTGCTTTATGAAAGACCTATGAGACCAATTTCTTCCTGGATGGAAAGAAACAGACTTGGCCTCAGAATAGCAATAAATTGTGGAAAGTGTCATTTCCACGATAGAGTAGGATTCTAAAGTCTTCAAAAGCTAATGTTATATTTTGTGTTAAGTTTAAATAATAGACTTTTTAATTTTTACCTTCCTCTCAAGAACCACATACCCCAACTCCCCTGAAATATGTAATAAAGGAATGTGTGTAATAGAAGTTCTACATTGTGAAAGTGAACTAGAGAAATTTAACTTGATCATTTTAAGTTCCTTGTCAACTTCTAATGCAATACAACTATTCAAACTAAGTGATAAAAAATGTAACCTATGAAGTATTTCCTCAACTTAGTGTTTCAAAAAGTTCAGTGATTTAGGAGGCAAATCATCAACCATGGCCTTCATTAGATCAGTGGTAATTATGATTTAATGCAGTTTGCTTAATTGCACTGGTTTCTAAAAAATATTTTAAGTATAAATGTGTATCTAGTGATTTCCCATATACTCCCTGTCCCACACAAACATAGCCTCCTCTATTCTCAACAAAACCATCACGGAGTAGTACATCTATTACAATTGATAGTCTATATTGACATAACAAAATCACCTGAAGTGAAGTCCATAGTTTACATTTATGGTTCACTGTTTGTGTTGTACATTCTATGGTTCTATGGGTTTGAATAAATCTATGACATGCATCTATCATTATGGTGTCCTACATTGTATCTTTACTGCTCTAAACATCCTATGGTTCTGTCTATTCATTCCTTACCCACTAGGCCCTGACAACCATTTTTTTTTTTAATGTCTCCATAGTTTTGCCTTTTCCAGAATGTCATAATTGGACTTATAAAGTATGTAGTCTTTACAGACTAACTCCTTTCACTAAGCAGAATGGATTTAAGTTTCCTATATATCTTCTTGTAGTTTAATTTCTCATTTATTTTTAGTAAATAATATTCTGTTGTTTGAATGTGCCATTATTTATTTATTCATTTACCTAAATTATTCCAACTTTTATCAATTATGAATAAAACTGATATACATATTCATAAACAGTCTTCTGTGTGAACGTAAGTTTTTCGATTCCTTCAGGTAATAACCAAGAATATCATTGTCAGATTCTAAGATAAAATTATGTTTGGTTTTGTAAGGAATCGGCAAACTGTCTTCTAAAGTTGCTATACCATTTTGCTTTCATGCCAGAAATGTGTAAGATTTTCTGTGCTCTACATCTTACCAGTATGTAACATTGTCAGTGTTCTAGATTTGAAACATTCTAAGAGATATACAGGAGGGCCAAGAGGAGCTACTCCACGTTCAAGGTCAGGAGGGGCGCCCATGAGGAGATACAGCTTGTCCAAGGTAAGGAGCAGGGGCTGCGCTTTGCTGGAACAGCTGTCAAGAGATACCCCATGTCCAAGGTAAGAGAAAACCAAGTAAGATGGTAGGTGTTGCGAGAGGGCATCAGAGAGCAGACACACTGAAACCATAATCACAGAAAACTAGCCAATCTGATCACACAGATCACAGCCTTGTCTAACTCAATCAAACTAAGCCATTCCATGTAGGGCCACCCAAAACGGACGGATCATGGTGGAGAGGTCTGACAGAATGTGGTCCACTAGAGAAGGCAATGGCAAATCACTTCAGTATTCTTGCCTTGAGAACCCCCTGAACAGTATGAAAAGGCAATATGATAGGATACTGAAAGAGGAACTCCTTGGGTTGGTAGGTGCCCAATACGCTACTGGAGATCAGTGGAGAAACAACTCCAGAAAGAAGGAAAGGATGGAGCCAGAGCAAAAACAATACCCAGATGTGGATGTGACTGGTGATAGAAGCAAGGTCCGATGCTGTAAAGAGCAATATTGCATAGGAACCTGGAATGTTAGGTCCATGAATCAAGACAAATTGAAAGTGGTCAAACAGGAGATGGCAAGAGTGAACGTCAACATTCTAGGAATCCACGAACTAAAATGGACTGGAATGGGTGAATTTACCTCAGATGACCATTATATCAACTACGGTGGGCAGGAATCCTTTAGAAGAAATGGAGTAGCCATCATAGTCAACAAGAGAGTCCAAAATCCAGTACTTGGATGCAATCTCAAAAACAACAGACTGATCTCTGTTCGTTTCTAAGGCAAACCATTCAATATCATGGTAATCCAAGCCTATGCCCCACTGAAGAAGCTGAAGTTGAATGGTTCTATGAAAACCTACAAGACCTTTTAGAACTAACACCCAAAAAAGATGTCCTTTTCATTATAGGGAGCTGGAATGCAAAAGTAAGAAGTCAAGAAACACCTGGAGTAACAGGCAAATTTGGCCTTGGAGTACAGAACGAAGCAGGGCAAAGGCTAATAGAGTTTTGTCAAAAGAACGCACTGGTCATAGCAAAACCCTCTTCCAACGACACAAGAGAAGACTCTACACATGGACATCACCAGATGGTCAACACTGAAATCAGATTGATTATATTCTCTGCAGTCAAAGATGGAGAAGCACTCTACAGTCAGCAAAAACAAGACCGGGAGCTAACTGTGGCTCAGATCATGAAATCTTCATTGCCAATTCCAGACTTAAATTGAAGAAAGTAGGGAAAACCACTAAACCATTCAGTACAGTTCAGTTCAGTCACTCAGTCGTGTCCGAGTCTTTGCAACCCCATGAATTGCAGCAAGCCAGGATTCCTTGTCCATCACCAACTCCCAGAGTTCACCCAAACTTATGTCCATCGGGTCGGTGATGCTATTCAGCCATCTCATCCTCTGTCATCCCCTTCTCCTCCTGCCCCCAATCCCTTCCAGCATCAGAGTCTTTTCCAATGAGTCAACTCTTCGCATGAGGTGGCCAAAGTATTGGAGTTTCAGCTTTAGCAACAGTCCTCTCAAAAAACACCCAGGACTGATCTCCTTTAGAATGGACTGGTTGGATCTCCTTGCAGTCCAAGGGACTCTCAAGAGTCTTCTCCAACATCACAGTTCAAATGCATCAATTCTTCAGTGCTCAGCTATCTTCACAGTCCAACTTTCACATTCATACATGACCACTGGAAAAACCATAGCCTTGACTAGATGGACCTTTGTTGGCAAAGTAATATCTCTGCTTTTGAATATGCTATCTAGGTTGGTCATAACTTTCCTTCAAAGAAATAAGCGTCTTTAATTTCATGGCTGCAATCACCATCTGCAGTGATTTTGGAGCCCCCAAAAATAAAGTCTGACACTGTTTCCACTGTTTCCCCATCTATTTCCCATGAAGTGGTGGGACCAGATATTATGTTCTTCGTTTTCTGAATGTAGAGCTTTAAGCCAACTTTTTCACTCTCCACTTTCACTTTCATCAAGAGGCTTTTTAGTTCCTCTTCACTTTCTGCCATAAGGGTGGTATCATATGCATATCTGAGATTATTGATATTTCTCCTGGCAATCATGATATGATCTAAATCAAATCCCTTATGATTATACAGTGGAAGTGAGAAATAGATTTAAGGGACTAGATCTGATAGAGTTCCTGATGAACTATGGACTGAGGTTCGTGACATTGTACAGGAGACAGGGATCAAGACCATCCCCAAGGAAAAGAAATGCAAAAAAGCAAAATGGCTCTCTGAGGCGGCCTTACAAATAGCTGTGAAAAGAAGAGAAGCGAAAAGCAAAGGAGAAAAGGAAAGATATAAGCATCTGAATGCAGAGTTCCAAAGAATAGCAAGGAGAGATAAGAAAGCCTTCCTCAGCAATCAATGCAAAAAAATAGAGGAAAACAACAGAATGGGAAAGACTAGAGATCACTTCCAGAAAATTAGAGATACCAAGGGAACATTTCGTGCAAAGATGGGCTCGATAAAAGACAGAAATGGTATGGACCTAACAGAAGCAGAAGATATTAAGAAGAGGTGGCAAAAATACACAGAAATACTGTACAAAAAAGATCTTCAGGACCCAGATAATCACCATGATGTGATCACTCACTTGGAACCAGACATCCTGGAATGTGAAGTCAAGAGGGCCTTGGAAAGCATCACTACAAATAAACCTAGTGGAATTGATGGAATCCCAGTTGAGTTATTTTAAATCCTAAAAGATGATTCTGTGAATGTGCTGCACTCAGTATGCCAGCAAATTTGGAAAACTCAGCAGTGGCCACAGGACTGAAGGTCAGTTTTCATTCCAATCCCAAAGAAAGGCAATGCCAAAGAATGCTCAAACTACCGCACAATTGCACTCATCTCACACACTAGTAAAGTAATGCTCAAAATTCTCCAAGCCTGGCTTCAGCAATATGTGAATTGTGAACTTCCAGATGTTCAAGCTGGTTTCAGAAAAGGCAGAGGAACCAGAGATCAAATTACAAACACCTGCTGGATCATTGAAAAAGCAAGAGAGTTCCACAATAACATCTGTTTCTGCTTTATTGACTATGCCAAAGCCTTTGACTGTGTGGCACACAGTAAACTGTGGAAAATTCTGAAAGAGATGGGAATCCCAGACCACCTGACCTGCCTCTTGAGAAACCTATATGCAGGTCAGGAAGCAATAGTTAGAACTGAACATGGAATAACAGACTGGTTCCAAATAGGAAAGAAGTACGTCAAGGCTGTATATTGTCACCCTGTTTATTTAACTTATATGCAGAGTACATCATGAGAAACAGTGGGCTGGAAGAATCACAAGCTGGAATCAAGATTGCTTGGAGAAATATCAATAACCTCAGATACGCAGATGACACCACCCTTATGTCAGAAATTAAAGAGGAACTGAAAAGCCTCTTGATGAAAGTGAAAGAGGAGAGTGAAAAAGTTGGCTTAAAGCTCAACTTTCAGAAAACGAAGATCATGGCATCTGGTCCCATCACTTCATGGGAAATAGATGGGGAAAGAGTGGAAACAGTGGCTGACTTTACTTTTGGGGGCTTAAAAAATCACTGCAGGTGGTGATTGCAGCCATGAAATTAAAAGATGCCTACTCTTTGGAAGGAAAGTTATGATCAACCTAGATAGCATATTCAAAAGCAGAGACATTACTTTGCCAACAAAGGTCCATCTAGTCAAAGCTATGGTTTTTCCTGTGGTTATGTATGGATCAGAGTTGGACTGTGAAGAACGCTGAGCGCCGAAGAATCAATGCTTTTGAACTGTGGTGTTGGAGAAGACTCTTGAGAGTCCCTTAGACTGCAAGGAGATCCAACCAGTCCCTCCTAAAGGAGATAAGTCCTGAATGTTCATTGGAAGGACTGATGCTAAAGCTGAAACTCCAATTCTTTGGCCACCTCATGTGAAGGGATGACTTATTGGAAAAGACTCTGATGCTGGAAGGGATTGGGGGCAGGAGGAGAAGGGGATGACAGAGGATGAGATGGCTGGATAGCATCACCAACCTGATGGACATAAGTTTGGGTGAACTCTGGGAGTTGGTGATGGACTAGGAATCCTGGCTTGCTGCAATTCATGGGCTTGCAAAGAGTCAGACACGACTGAGCGACTGAACTGAATTGAACTGAGATGTCAAGACATTCATACTAGAATGGCTCCAATTAAAAAGACTGAAATACCATATGTCAATGAGTAGATGGTACAACTGGAGTTCTCATACATTGCTGATGGGAATAAAAAATGCTATAATCACTTCAGAGAACAGGTTATACAGCAAACCCAATCATGGCTATTTAGCCATGAGAAATTTTTTAAAATGGTATTTTTCATACCATTTAATCAAAAATAATAAAATACCTTGTAATAAACTCCTAAAAGGAGGTAAAATCCCTGTACTCCGAAACTGAAGAATGACACAAAGAAACTAAAGATGACACAAACAGATGGAAAGGTACAGTATGTTTGTGGATTAGAAGAATCAATAGTATTAAAAGGAACACACTACCCACGGCAATCTACAGATTGAATGCAATCTCTATCAAATTATTAATGGCATTTTTCACAGAACTAGAACAACAACAATGACAAAAATTGCATGGAAACGCATAATACCCTAAAAAGCCAAAACAATCTTAAGAAGAACGGAACTCGAGGAATCAAGCCTGTCTCAGACTACACTACAAAACTATAGTAACCAAATAATTATGATATTGGCACAAAAACAGACATGTAGATCAATGGAACAGGATAGAAAGCAAAGAAATAAATTCACACCATTATGGTCAGTTAAACTACAAAAAAAGAGAAAAGAATATATATGGAGAAGAGACGGTTTCTTCAATAAGTGGTGCTGGGAAAACTGGACAGCTACATGTAAAAGAATGAAATGAGAAAATTCTCTAACACTATATATAAAAATAAAATTGCAATATATTATAACCCTGGATGTAAGACTGGATACTATAAAACTCTTAGAGGAAAACATAGGCGGAACACTCTGACATAAATAGCAGCAATACTTCTTTGGATGTACCTTCCAGAATAATGGAAATAAAAATAAACAATTGAGAAGTAACTAAACTTAAAAACTTTTGCACAGAAAAGGGAATCATAAACAACACTGAAAAGACAATCTATGGACTGGGAGAAAATATTTGCAAATGGTGCTACCAACAAGAGATTAATTTCCAAAATACACAAACAGCTTAATAACAATAAACAAACTAATCAGAAAGTAGACAGAAGATTTAAATAGATATATCTCCAAAGAAGACATAAAGCTGGCCAACAGGCATGAGAAAAGATGATCAATATCAGCAATTATTAGAGAATAAAAAAACCTACAAATAAAAGCTACAATGATATATCATCTCACACCAGTCAGAATGGCCATCATCAAAAAGTCTGTGTGTTACTTGCTCAGTCGTGTCCTACTCTTCATGACCCCATGGACTGTGGCCCACCAGGCTCCTCTGTCCATGGAATTCTCCAGGCAAGAATACTGGAGTGGGTTTCCATTTCTTTCTCCAGAGGATCTTACCAACTCAGGGGTCAAACCCGGGTCTCCTGCATTTCAGGCAAATTCTTTACCACCTGAGCCACCAGGAAAGCCCTCAAAAAAATCTACAAATAATAAATACTGGAAACATGTGGAGAAAAAGAAATCTTCCTACACTTTTGTTGGGAATGTAAATTGATGCAGCCAGTATGGAAAATCATATGGAGGTTCCTTCAAAATCTAAAAACAGAGTTACCATATTATCCTACAATTCTACTCCTGGGCAAATAACTGAAGAGAACTCTAATTTGAAAAGATTTATGCATCTCATTGTTGTATTTACAACAGCCAAGACATGGAAGTAACCTAAATATCTATGGACAGAAAAACGGATAAAGAAGATGTGGTATATACTTATTTATACAATAAAATTAAAGAAGAATGAAATAATACCATTTTCAGCCACATTGGTGGACCTAGAGATTATCATACAAGTGAAGCAAATCAGACAGAATGACAAATATCATATGATACTACTTATATGTCAAGTTTAAAAAAAATATGAAATAAATAAGTCTACTTAAAAAACAGAAATAGACTCATAAGACATAGAAAACAAACTTATGGTTACCAAAGGGGATAGTGGTTAGTGGGAGAAGAGGTAAAATAGGTATTTGGGTGTATCATGTACACCCTTCTATGTATGTAAACTAAATAAACAACAAGGACCTACTGTATATCATAGGAATAAATATGCAATATCCTGTAATAATCTATAAGGCAAAAGGATATGAATCACTTTGCTGTATACTTGAAATTAACAATATTGCAAATTAACTATACTTCAATTGTTAAGAAAAGGTTAATAAAAGTGTTGCTCATAACATTTTGTTCATAACCCTTATGGCAGAAAATGAAGAAGAACTTCAGAGCCTCTTGATGAAAGTAAAAGAGCAGAGTGAAAAAGTTGGCTTAAAGCTCAACTTTCAGAAAACTAAAATCATGGCATCCAGTCCCATCACTTCACGGCAAATAGATGGGGAAACAGTGGAAAGAGTGGCTGACTTTGTTTTTTTGGTCTCCAAAATCACTGCAGATGGTAATTGCAGCCATGAAATTAAAAGGCGCTTGCTCCTTGGAAGGAAAGTTATGACCAACCTAGATAGCATATTCAAAAACAGAGACATTACTTTGCCAGCAAAGGTCTGTCTAGTCAAGGCTATGGTTTTTCCAGTGGTCATGTATGGATGTGAGATTTGGACTATAAAGAAGGCTGAGAGCCGAAGAATTGATGTTTTTGAACTGTGGTGTTGGAGAAGACTCTTGAGTGCCCCTTGGACTGCAAGGAGATCCAACCAGTCCCTCCTAAAGGAGATCAATCCTGAATGTTCATTGGAAGGACTGATGCTGAGGCTGAAACTCCAATACTTTGGCCACCTGATGCGAAGCGCTGTCTCATTTGAAAAGACCCTGATGCTGGGAGGGATTGAAGGCAGAAGGAGAAGGGGATGACAGGATGAGATGTTTGGATGGCATCACCAATGGACATGGGTTTGTGTGGAATACAGGAGTTGGTGATGGACAGGGAGGCCTGGAGTGCTGCGATTCATGGGGTTGCAGAGAGTTGGACACAACGGAGCAACTGAACTGAAGTGAACTGAAACGAAAAGTAGAATCAACCCTGATGTCCATTACCTGGTTGATAGATAACCAAATTAAGATATATCTTTAATAAAAATGAATACGTTGCTGACAGGTGCTAAAACTTGGGCAAATATCACAAGCATTGTGTTATATTAAAGGAATAAAATGCAAAAGTATATATCTTGTATGATCTATTTATTCAAAATTCAAGGAAATGTAAATTTATAGAGACAGAAACCAGAGCAGCACTTACTAGAGTTTGGGAAATGGATTGACCCCAGAATTGTATGAAAAAAGATTTTTGGAAGTTATAAAATGTTTATCCCTTGATTTCGAAATAGTTGCAGAGCTGTCTATGAATGTCAAAGTTCCTAATTTGTACTTAGATTTTGTTGTCTAACAATTATGTCTCAATAGACATGGGATAAAATCAGATTTTTAAAAGTATTTGAAGTAGAATATTACAAGCAAAATAAGTGGCTCTTCTAGAGTATAAACAATATTTCAGTGACTGTCTTAGAAAATTTTCAGTTATCTCAATATCTAGAAGAGAATATATTATTAAATTAATCTTAGTCAAACTTGATAGTAAATGCATTCCATCCATAATGCACCAAGTAAAATTCTCAGACAATGGTATCACAAGGCTAAAACAGATTTATTTCTTGAGATCTTTGCACAATATCAGTCAGGCAGCTAGTTTGCTAAATTTGGTACAGATTTAATTTGGCCACTGAATGCCTAATCTAGATTTCAGATAATTTCTTTTCCCATGTGCACTGATCCCTGTGGCAATAAATGAATAAAGGATATTTCACTATTTGAACACCACTGATTTAAAGCAACTTAATCAACCCTCTTCATTGAAAGATTCTGGACTACAATTACAGCACTAATGTCTAGCTGTCGGTTCGTTTCAGGTCTGGCACTAGAGAATAATTGCAACTCATGTATTTTCTTGTGGAAATTGCTTCATGCCTGGAGGTAATATTTTTTCCTTTAATCATATCTTCTATGTGATGTAACGTTGAGTCATATACGGATGGACTTTTTAGCTACAGTATAGTAATATGATCCCCCTCCCCAATCTGGGAAGTTTTTTTAAAAAAATTATAAGGATTCAGCAATATCAAAAGTACATTTAATGGTATAAAAGTCCTAGTGTCTTTGCAATGTGACACTTGATACTTGTATAATGTTCTGATTTTTAAGGTTCATTATAGGCTAGGAAGGCTATTTCTGAAATTTTAACAGATGGTACTTTGACATTCATTTTGCCATTGTATGCTTTAAAGATTTTTTGTTGCAAAACAAGTTCTTAATAATTGACTAAAACAGTATACTTTAAAAAAAATATTGCCATCAGAGCATTTTAATAGATCTACCAAACATCTATGGGTCTTCCATAGGAAATTAAAACTGGTGAAAGACAGGTATAAGCATCATAAAATATAATCATGTATTTATATATTTCAAGTAAATTCCAATGTGAGTTAATATTCTAAAATATAGAATTACTCATCAAATATTTTGATTTTTAATATTTACAACTGTCTACTTGAAAAGGTCATTAGCCTAATTATATTAAATACATTTTCATCCCAGTTATCATAAAAAGCAAAGTTATATTTCTCACTTAGCTTTCCTAAGTTTTACTCATAATAATTCTTTCATCTCCAATTAATCTTCTAAATTCCTCCAGCTCATTTAGTTTATAAATTCCCCTCATAAAGGTATTTGAAAGTGCCATAATCTTTGTCCAAAGAGCAGTATGAAAGTAGTATAAAGATGTTCCTCCAGTTGTGGAGAACAGTTGAATAATTTGTAACTTCAGGTCAAATGTCATAATTCTTTCTTGACTTAAAAGTCTTGAAGTTCTCCAAATTAGTCAGATAACCACACTATCATCAAACAAGAAGAAAAATAGTTGATCAGGACCTGAGTTTTACCTACTGAGGTTTAACACAATCAGACTTCTGTAATAATTTTGTATTTGAGATCATCATGTGTTTTTGTCAAAGAAAAAAAAAAACAACAACAACTAACATCTGTCTGCTTCCTGGTTACTTTAGATTCACAAAGCTTCTCCATGGATCTGCAGGGCTCTGCTTATCCTGCCTATAAATTGGACAACCTAGTGAACCTATTTGACTTTTGTTTTCAAATGGCAGGTTGTTGGGGTGCTATTCTCCCAGGTCCTTCAATCCCCTGGCAACATGTTGTTGCTGTTCAGTTGCTCAGTCATGTCCAGCTCTTTGCGACCTCATGGGGCTGCAGCATGCCAGGCTTCCCTGTCCTTCACCGTCTCCTGGAGTTTGTTCAAACTCATGTCCACTGAAACTATGATGCGATCCAATCATCTCATCCGCTGTCATCCCCTTCTCCTCCTACCTCCAATCTTCCCCATCATCAGGGTCTTTTCCAGTGAGTCAGCTCTTTACATCAGATGGCCAATGTATTGGGGGTTAATCTTAAGCATCAGTCCTTCCAGAATATTCCGATAGTCCTTCTGATGAATATTCAAGACTAATTTCCTTTAGTATTGACTGATTTGATCTCCTTGCAGTCCAAGAGACTGTCAAGAGTCTTTGCCAACACCACAATTCAAATGCATCAATTCTTTGGTGCTCATATTTCTTTCACATCCATACATGGTTACTGGAAAAAACACAGCTGTGACTATATGGACCTTTGTAGGAAAAGTGATATCTCTTCTTTTTAATATGCTGTCCAGGTTTGTCATAGCTTTTCTTCCAAAGAGCAAGCATTTTTAAATTTCATGGCTGCAATCACCAACTACAGTGATTTTGGAGCCCAAGAAAATAAAATCTGTCACTGTTTCCATTTTTTTCCTCATCTATTTGCCATGAAGTAATGGGACCAGATGCCATGATCTTCATTTTCTGAATTCTGAGTTTTAAGCCAGCTTTTTTACTCTACTCTTTTACTTTCATGAAGAGGTTCTTTAGTTCTTCTTTGCTTTCTGCCATAAGCTTGGTATCATCTGCATATCGGAGGTTACTGATATTTCTCCTGGAAATTGGGAATCCAGCTTGAGCTTCATCCAGCCCAGCATTTTGCATGATGTACTCTGCATATAAGTTAAATAAGCAGGGTGACAATTTGGAACCAGTCCATTGTTCCATGTCCACTTCTGTTTTTTTCTTGACCTGCATACAATTTTCTCATGAGGCAATTAAGATAGTCTCATGTTCCCATCTCTTTAAGAACTTCCCACAGTTTGTTGTGATCCACACAGTCAAAGGTTTTAGCATAGTCAATGAAGCAGATATTTTTCTGGAATTCTCTTGGTTTTTCTATGATCCAACAGATGTTGGCAATTTGATCTCTGGTTCCTCTGCCTTTTCTAAATCCAGTTTGAACACCTGGAACTTTTTGGTTTACATACTGCTGAAGCCTAGCTTGAAGGATTTCGAGCATTATCTTGATAGGATGTGAATTGAGTGCAATTGTGCAGTCATTTGGACATTTTTGTCATTGCCCATCTTTGGGATCTAACCTTTTCCAGTCCTGTGGCCACTGCTGAGTTTCCCAAATTTGCTGGCATATTGAGTGCAGCACTTTCACAGCATCATCTTTTAGGATTAGAAATTGTTCAGCTGGAATTCCATCATCTCCACCAGCTTTGTTTATAGTGATGCTTCCTAAGCAACATGAGTTTCCACTATTGAAGGCCCATGGAGTTATGAATGTAATTGCTACTAACTGGTGAGTCACAAACAAGAAGTCATTTTTTTTTTTTGCACTGCTTTTACCACACTTTATAAACTTTTTTAATTCTTAATGACACTTGTGGCAGATTCCATATGTTTATATTTACTTTGAATTATTAAAATAGAACACAATGCAGTTTGAAATTCTTAGACTGAAATTTTAAAGTTTCATTCCTCCATGGTATAAAGTTAGGGGAAATTTAAACTGACTCTTAAATGCCTCTTTTTTTATTATTTTTCTAGAACTAGTTCTCACAGTGTTAGCATTGGAGAAAAGAAGATGAAAATAGACACATAATACTTTAAGTATCTGTTTGATAGTTCTCCTGTTAATATTCACAGTTTTCATAAGCCAGTAGTCAACAATTACTTCTGTGTATGACAGTGGTCCAAAGGGGCTACCTTTTCATGTGGATAAAAATATATATATTCTCATGTGAAGATACTCCACAAGTTTATGGGTTTTTTTTGTTTTCATTTGTTTCCCTATTATAAGGAATCCCTTCTCTACCATGGTTGGAGTATAAGGAAGAAGATTTAAATCCCATTATTTTTTAAAATAATAGTGTGATTCTTGGAAAAGCCATGTCTTCACCTCTTTAGACGGTAAATGTGCAGTCTGCACCATTATTTTCTTTCTCCACCCTATCATCAGCCCTAAAAAATGAACAAAATAGAGCCATTTACAGAGACATGTGGATAGACGTAGAGAGTGTCATATATAGTGAAGCTAGTCCGAAAAACAAATATCATATAATACCATTTATGTGTGGGATCTAGAATAATAGCGCAGATGAATTTATTTGCAAAACATAAATAGAGACACTGATATAGAGAATAAACTTATGAATACCAAGAGGGGGAGGGAGGCTTGGATGAATTGGGATATTGGGATTGACATACATACACTACTATGCATAAAATTTCCTGGGTGGCTCAGTGGGAAAGAATCCGCCTGCCAGTGCAGGATACGCAAGAGACGAGGGGTTGTATCCCTAGACTCAGAAGATGCCCTGGAGTAGGAAATGGCAACCCATTCCAGTATTCTTGCCTGGGATATCTCATCGACAGAAGAGCCTACAGTCCAGGGGATCGCAAACAGTCAGACATGACTCAGATTGAGTAAATATATTAAGCTTAAGCTAATACAGCCCATGGATTACAAAGAGTCTGACATGACTGAAGAGACTTAGCACAGCATACAGCACAATGTATAATATGGATAATTATTGGGAACTTGCTGTATAGTACAAGGAATTCTAATCAATGTTCTGTGGTGATCTAAAGGCAAAGGAGATCTAAAAAAGAGGGGCTATATGTATACTTATAACTGACTCACTTTGCTGTACAGCAGAAACTAAGACAACATGATAAAGCACTATTATTCAATAAAATTTTAAGACAGACAAAGAACAGAATTTTTATCATTATATTATTATACCATGATGGCATCACAGATTCAGTGGACATGAGTTTGAGCAGCTCCAGAAGATACTGAAGGACAGGGAAGCCAGAAGTGCTGCAGTTTGTGGGGTTGCAAAGAGTCAGACATGACTTAGCAACTTAACAACAATATCATAAATTATAAGAATTTTATGAAGCAAAATGCTAAATTCAAGAAGAATGCAAGAATGAATTCTTGCATTAAATTGCATTTAATTCTGGCATTTAATTAAATAATTGAAATATTTGTTTTCAAAGCTTACCTTGATTTTTAAGGCCATTGTCTATGTTGCTTCCCTGGTGGCTAAGACGGTAAAGAATCTGAAAGAAAAACATTTTTATAAAAATAATTATATTCAAGAGATTGTATTTGGCTTACTCATTTTGTGTGTAAACACTAAGTTAGTAGAAGCCAGAGAATGGAATTTTCTGTATCTGTTCAATTCAGTTGTAGTCTCTTAACAATACACACCCTCTCATAACTCCTATAATTTAAATAAATATACCAAGTGTCTATAGCTCACAATCAATGACTATAAAAAGAAAAATCAAAGAAATGATAAAGGAAAAAAAAAGTATGGCATTGACTAGAGAAATTAAGCAGCAAGTGGTAATTTTGGAAAAGGGTAAAACACAGTGATTAAAGATTACAAATTTATGGGCTGAAATAGATCTGAAGAGATTTCTGTAAACAAAAGGAAGATCTATTCTTCAAAGTTACTCTATAATCCTTTGACTCAGCTATTCTAAGATAAAGAGAATTGCTCTCATTTGACTAATAAAACTGTAATCCTTGACTAATAAAACTATAATCCACTCAAGAGAGAAAATTCTCACTCTTTCAGAGTCTGAATGCTAAGAGATGGACTTAAAAAAGTGAAAGATAAAAACTAGAATATGATTCATATCTGTAAGGTAATCTTAATAATAGTGAGGCTTGAAGTATTCAAAATGTTAAGATCTTGAAATATATAAGCTGTTCATATATAATTGAGTAAATACTACTATCTATATAATTGTGTTGGAAGTTTGGGATCAATTTGATTACAGTTTACTATTTTAAGCTTATACACAGAAATACTACAAAATATAAAAATCATGTAGATCCCAGTAATGGCAGGGTTGCAATATTTTGTCTCCATATATGTAAATACTAAAAATTAGGAATTGAAATCCCATAACTGTGATAGAATCCCCCATGTTTCACCTTCAACAAATGTAAAAATGATGCTAAATTGTAGATCCCACCTCCCTTGTATGTGTAAATATAGCCCTTTACAAAAGTTTTATAGAAGTAATAAGGCAATTTCTTCATTGAACATCACCAAAATGAATTTACACGTTAGGGAGGATCTTTTGTTGACTGGAGAAATTTCATGGGCTATAGACTTGCAATATTAAGCTATTTCCATATTCTGTTAATGGCTTCTCAGATAAGGCTTTGTACGGTAAATATTGTACTTCTCACATTTTTATGTTCTAGATAAAAAAATAAGAAAATTGTCTTATATGTTCTCTTCAAGTGTTTAAAACATTTCTTTAATTTTTTCCACAAGTCTTCTGGGAGGTACAAGCAGCTTATTAAAGGTTTTGAAATTATTCACACAAGTCATTTTTTGCTTTTTTTGCTAAAATTCTTTCCCTTTCTCTTTTGATTGCTTCTTTTCCTTCTTTTCTGATTATTCCCTCGTTGGACAATGTTTCATGCTACTAAGAAATATAAGGTTATTTTTATCACAGAAGAATATGAATAACGATTCAAAACATATTTCAATTTATTTAGCCTTTTCTGGGATAAAGTCCAATTACACCTTTTCAAGTATGCCCTAGTTAATACTATGCCTGCATTGAACTTTCGAGATATGTTTTATGATAAAGAGCCATTTAAGGAGTGTATATTGGTGTGTGCTGATTTTAAGGAACTGTTTTAGTTACTATTTTCTTTCGCCAATTAGTCTTCACTGTATAATCTGTGTATACATATAAACAGAATACATTTTTTTAAAAAATCACATTAAGCAAATGAGCACTTTGTAAACACAATTTGTTTTATCAGTGCTCATATTCATTGTAATTGCTCACTATATTTAGATGACAAAATAATTTAAACTGACTACTGGAGTAAACCTTCATATTTTTCTAATTTGCAACATACAATCAATTTATTAATTTTATTAAAGAATATTTTTTTACAACATTTGTGAATGCCTAAATACAATAAAGTTTAGATGTAACAAATTTAAAACACAATTTCAAATTTTAATAATAAAGCTTAGGTACTTTATCCTAACCACAAATATACCAATATTCATAAGGGCAGGTCCTTAAAACAAGTAAATATTAGTTCAAAAATTTGTAAGAATTATCTTTTGGTTCTAGATGTTTCTATCCCAGGTTGGATTATGTAGAATATGAGCCTTGCCCTTTTCCTAATGCAACTCCTTCTGTCATTTATCTCCCTTTAATCATGCTTTTTCTGACACTAAAGAAGTTGCCTTATTTCTATTTATTGAAACTATCAACTTTTAGTGGATAACTCTTGGTAAACATAATTGAACTCATAGTCATAGGACCTTAAATATGTGATTCAGAGTAAACAGAACACCTCATTGAGTATAGAAAATAATAACTAGTTATCTGTATATTGGGCAAAATAAAATTCATTTTTATTTGTAAATATTTCAGGACTCTTCAATGCTACTTGAAGTATGGAATTCAAAAAAATAAATCTCTATATTCAATGTACTTATGTGTTTTTCATTTAATTAAGATAATAAATTTTGTGACTATTTGTTACTGAAGAAACTTTTAATTGATTATTTTGAAAATGCATAGCTGGTTAACAGCCTTGAGTAAGGGTAGAGGGGAGAGAATAGCAGGGTACTCCTTTGGGGGGAGTGTTTTAATTGTAAATTAAATATATTAAATAAATTATATTAATATACCCTTCATTTAAAATTTTAATAAATAATATAGTCTCAGCAGCTTTAATAACTCATGCTTCCTCCCCCCAAAATTAAATAATTATCCTACAACAGGAGGGGTATTTTACTAATTATTCTTCTCATTCTCATTGTTTAGATATGAGATGTAAAAAATGATTTTTGAAAAGCTGATGTACAACACCTTAATCATGTATTCTCAAGTTCAGATTATCTGCCAAAATCTGCCAGATACAATTTGCATTTGATTAGTCCTTTGAATTCAAACTTGTTCATAAATAAAATGACTTCATGGTCAAAAATCACTTGACAAAATTCTACTGTTTATTATAATGAGGTCACCTATATTATATAACTTAGTTATCAGAAAAAACATAAACCAGAATATAAGACTATAGGCCATGATTAATGTAGTGCCACTATTTCCTTCCTGACCCCTTGTCATTAGAGTCCAGAGTTGTAAATGTGTCATAGTTTACACGGCACCAGCACAACCATCTTATTTGATTCTCAAAATCACCTAATGAGGAAGACTTATGATAGCCCAGATATCCAGACAAGACTTCCAAGAATAAGAGTTTAAATCTATGTGAGCCTGGCCCTTATGTTGTTTAGTTGAGTCTGACTCTTTGTGACTCCATGGACTGCAGCATACCAGGCTTCCCCTGTCCTTCACAATCTCCTGGAGTTTGCTCAAGTTCGTGTCCATTGAGTCAGTGATGCTGTCTAACAATTTCATCTCTCTCTCACCTCTTTCTTATTTTGCATTCAATCCTTCCTACATCTGTGGGTAAGACTGACTCATTTTCCATTGAGTCAGCTCTTCGCATCAGGCGGCCAAGTAATGGAACCTCAGCTTCAGCCTTTCCAATGAGCATTCAAGGTTGAATTCCTTTAGGATTGACTGGTTTGATCTCCATGCAGTCCAAGGGACTCTCAGGAGTCTTCTCCAGCATCACAATTTGGAAGCATCTATTCTTCGGCACTCAGGCTTCTTTATACTTCAGCTCTCACATCCGTACGTGACTAATAGAAACACCATAGCTTTGACTATATGGACCTTAGCTGGAAAAGTAATGTCTCTGCTTTTTAACATGAAATCTAGATTTACCACAGCTTTCCTTTCAAGGAACAAGTGTCTTTTAATTTCATGGCCCCAGTCATCATCCACAGTGATTTTGGGGCCGAAAAAAATAAAGTTCCTCACTGTATCCATTGTTTCCCCATCTGTTTGCCATGAAGTGATGGGACCGGATGCCATGACCTTAGTTTTTTATTAAGTTTGATTGAGTTTTAAGACAGCTTTTTCACTCTGTTTCACTCTCATCAAGAGCCTCTTTGGTTTCTCTTTCTGCCATTAGAGTGTTGATATTTCTCCCAGCAATCTTGATTCTACCTCATGATTCATTCTGCCCAATATTTTGCATGATGTACTCTGCATATAAATTAAATAAGCAGGGTTACAATACTCAGCCTTATCATACTCCTTTCCCAATTTTGAACCAGTTCACTATTCCATGTCCAGTTCTAACTGTTACTTTTTGAGCTACATACAGGCTTCTCAGGAGACGCAGACAGGTAAGATGGTTTGGCCCTCAAGAATATTGTTTATTATAGATAATTCCTGTTACAGGGCAATTGTTTTAAATAGCCAAATCAAGTATGCAGGAGAATACTGATAATACAAAAACAAAAACGGCAGAAAATCTGAAAATATCCTTCTTCCTGTTGACAGTTATTGTTGTCAATCTCCCCACCCCACTTTCTTCCTATAGTTTTTGGAACAGATTTCAAGAGTTAATGCTTGCTTCAGTGTGGCACTTCCCAGTTAGTCTGTCTCTTCTACTTTTGAATGTGTCCTGCGTATAATTCTGTGACTATTGTATCTTTCCCCTGCACCCACAACCCATTATGAAATGTCTCTGTGTAAGGAGAGAAAGTCCGCTTTGGTTCATACCAGGTGATCTAGTGGAAGAATCAAGTTACTTTCTGTTTCTACCTTCAAGGAAGCCCTGCTGCTGCTAAGTCACTTCAGTCGTGTCTGATTCTGTGCGACCCCACAGACGGCAGCCCACCAGGCTCCCCCGTCCCTTCCTTCTCCATCAAGGAAGCCCAGTTTACTCAATTATTTGGATCTCTCTTTACTATGCTAGGGAACAAGAGTTTATTTAAACATAGTATTTTATTGAAATTGTCTATGTTTTCTTTTCTATTTTTCTTTTCTTTTTCCAGTATAACTCAATGCTCCAAATTGGAAAATATGGTTCTCAGGTAAGTTGAGAAGGAATTTTGGTGAAGAAAATAATAGTTTTCTTTCTAAAAACTAAACAAATAAGATACATACAGATTAATTGGGTTCTTATCCCCAGTTGTCTGGTGCTAACACATAACCACAAAATTATGTACTAGCCTGATATCACTGTTAAGACTAGAATCAGAGCAATACAAAAGATTCTACTTATCAATGTCACTGTAGTCCTAGTACAAATTAGTAGCTAAGGCCAAAAGTACGAACCCTGTGATTCTTCAGAGACAGACAACATCAGAAGACACAGAGAGTCAGAAACAGTAGAGGAAAAATCGATAAAGAATAAGATAGACTGAGTACTAAGTACTATTGAAGCCTGAAGAAAAGACAGTAAAATTCTTGCTTTATTTTTTCAATCACCTACTTGAGTATATTAACAAATAATTATATGTCATATTTTTACTTTGATATTGATATCGCAATGCTGTGTTCACTTAAATATCAAGTTTTGCCAAAACTTGACAGAATCACAGGGAACATTAACCTGAATACTTTTTTGTTTTGATTACTGTCTTTATACTGTAGCTAATTACGGGATCCATGTGGTGAGAAACCATGTCTTATCCCTTACCAAATGTATATCACTATCACTTAGGATGGAAGTCAATATGACTGTATCAAATTGACTGAAATCTCACTGTTTAAATATAACAAATATTTTATACTCATGAAGGTCTTCTGAGAATTAGAAGGATCTTTAGAACTACATTGTTCCAATCAATTACTCATGAATCTAGACTGCTTTTATTTTATGTCCTGTAATATCAATGGTAGCTTTTAGCTCTCCCAGAAGGGAATATAATGAGAGTTGTCATGTTGTGACTCTAAGTAATTTCACTCAGAAGTGATACATGGCCCTGACAAACTTCAAAGAGGCTGGAGGAATATGGGGAAACGTGGGTATTTTTGTGGGCCTTGAATATGTTTATAATATTTGATAAATAACTGAAGCATATTAGGCACTAGATAATTGGTACCAGACAATTGTTCGTATAACAAATGTACTAGTGAAAGATACTTTCTCCATAAAATATGCTGATTTCTCAATAATTTGACTAAATAATGATATAAATGTTTAAAATACAACTCTTCTACAGTCAGTTGCAAAGTAGGTTAATTTAGTGAAGTGAAAGTCGCTCAGGCATTTGGACTGTTTGCGACCTCATGGAGTATACAGTCCACGAAATTCCACAGGCCAGAATACTGGAGTGGGTAGCCTTTCCCCTCTCCAGGGGTTAATTCTGTATTCTAATTCAAATATATGGTTCACAATGTAGAGTTCTTCCTTTACACATTGACGCCCCTGGTGGCTCAGACGGTAAAGAATCTGCCTGCAATGCAGGACACCCAGATTTGACCCCTGTGTCAGAAAGATCCCCTGCATAAGGGAATGGTAACCCACTTCAGTGGGGAAGGCAATGGCATCCCACTCCAGTACTCTTGCCTGGAAAATCCCATGGACGGAGGAGCCTGGTAGATTGCAGTCCATGGGGTCGCTAAGAGTCAGACACAACTGAGCAACTTCACTTTCACTTTTCACTTCCATGCATTGGAGAAGGAAATGGCAACCCACTCCAGTGTTCTTGCCTGGAGAATCCCAGGGACGGGAAAGCCTGGTGGGCTGCCGTCTATGGGGTCGCACACAGCGTGGGACACGACTGAAGCGACTTAGCAGAAGCAGCAGCAACCCACTCCAGCATTCCCTCCAGTAAAATCCCATGGGCAGAGGATCTTGGCGGGCTATAGGCCATGGAGGTCACAAAGAGTTGGCCACGACTGAGTGACTAACACTTTCCTTTACACACTACATTGGGAAACTACTCTATATGTAGTATTTAAATCTGTATACTATGATGCTAAACAGTGTCCCAACTATGTAAAAACCCGTCAGGTGTTTCAGACTTATTTTCTCTGGGAAACTCAAAGACAGGCACTCTATTCATACTCATAATTAGAGTGTGTGCGCATGCTCAGTCCTGTCCAACTCTTTGGCGACCCCATGGGCTGTAGCTGCCTGGCTCCTCTGTCCATCCAAGCAAGAATACTGGAGCCAGTTGCCATTTCCCAATTCAGGGGATCTTTCTGACCCAGGGATTGAACCCGCATCTATAGTGTCTCCTGCATTGCAAGGCAGATTCTTTACAACTGCAACCCCTGGGAAGCCACATAATAATAATAAGAATAGGCCTTCTAAATACCTAGCTTCTTTTCTGGTGCACACATAAAGTAGATCGTGAGGTCTATAAAAACGTGTTCACTGTTGACCTGGGAGAAGGCAATGGCACCCCACTCCAGTACTCTTGCCTGGAAAATCCCACGGACAGAGGAGCCTGGTGGGCTACAGTCCATGGGGTCGCTAAGAGTCGGACACGACTGAGCGACTTCACTTTCATGCATTGGAGAAGGAAATGGCAACCCACTCCAGTGTTCTTGCCTGGAGAATCCCAGGGACGGGGGAGCCTGGCAGGCTGCTGTCTATGGGGTCGCACAGAGTCGGACACGACTGAAGCGACTTAGCAGCAGCAGCAGCAACTGTTGACCTGACCAGGAAATGTGACAAAAATTATAGTTACATACTATTCATTGATAGTGGTTGAAAATACAGACTGAAATTAAATTCCAGTTCTGTTATTTCTTGGTTATGCAATACTAGTCAAGTTATCTATAGGAATATTGAGACAAGTTGAGGGAATTTATTGAAATACTTTTTAACAGTGCTTGGCACAGACTAAGAATTTTCAAAAGTTAAGTATTAGTGCATAAAAATACAAAAAGCTGAACTTCATAATTAATGTCATTGGAATTGAATTGTTTATCTTGGACTTAGTTATGCATTGTACAGTTTTGATCAGGTGTGGATAATTATAACTTGGCTAATAATTATATTAATATATTTTAATATTTTAATTATTCTTAGGACTGATTCTACTATTCAGTCATTTGACTTTATAAACCATCATTCTATTAAAATGAGGGTGTGTAATCTAATTATGTTCTATTAAAGAGACAAATTTCACATTTCCTTTATCAGTATCATCAAAATTATCCATGTAAACACACACACATATGGGAATGTTTGTGCGATTGGAAAATTTATATGAAATATATGAATGGCCTTTCTTAGTTCTATAAAGAGTACAGTTTAAAAAGAAAATGATTTTTATTGCCTGCTAAGTATTTTATCCATGCTAAGGAATTAATGTCTTATAATTTGATCACTGTATCCATTAACTAACTTTTTTCTAATTTACTGAAATCTCAAATCCATTGAAGAGAAAATACAAAATTTATTTTTTGTAGTTAAATGTAACCATTTATGTGTCGAGCTTTTAAATTTCTTGTAACCAATTTCTCTTTACAAATCATATTTTCTAATATTCCATATAATTCCCAATATTGGCCTTGCATTTCTTAAAATGCCTCTTTTGAATTCTGTGCTAGTCTATACTATTTTACTCCTTTTACTCTACTCCATATCAAAATGCTGAACTTTTGAGTTTTCCACACTGATGTACATAATATCTTTTTAAATTATGGTCATTTCATATAGACTATTTTTCTCATAATTTTAACATATTTGACCATAAATAAAAAACTGGTGTGAATATAGTATGTATCATATAGGTAAGGATTAAATAAAGATATATTACTTTTTTTCTGATGTAGATGACTAATTAATTTTCTTACAAAATTATAATGGAATTCAACCATATTCTCATGTTGCAGTATGTGGTATTTTAATGTGTTTAAAATTTGTTTTAACCTTTGAGTCATTCATATTGGAAGGCAAGAAGCAACTGCTAGCTAAATCAAGTATGTATTGCAAATAAGGATATTTCACATTGCAGTCAAGGAAACAGAGCTTTTATGATAATGCTTCAATTTGTATCAAAATTGATCCCCTTTCTAAAATGATTCCACTCAACTCACCCTACTCATTAACATGAAATATATGAAGGACATGTGCTTCTTAGGAAACCAATAATACTTCAGTCCCTAGAGAAAACTTCATCTGAATACCAAAATATGATGAGCTGGATTGCCTAAAAAAATGGGGTACAGGTGGGGAGGTCTCATTTTAATTATTCAAAAGTAACTCTATCTAAAAGTTTGAAGTGGAATTTTTTATAATTTATTGAGGTCACCTTCATCTCTTACATATTAATTGAAATGATTTTTTTCATACTTGTCTCCAAGCATACAGAAGAACATTTGAAGGATCTTGTTAAGCACACTCTGGTACTTAACTATAATTTCACAGTGTTCTGAAGAGTGCGCTAGTGAAATAATACAGTTAATAAAAATGTTACATCATAAAAGTTATAAAGATTTAAATCAAACAAAAATTATCATATTCCACCCAATTGTTCTTTAATGGTAGCAGATAATTGAGACCTGCTCATTGTAAAGTTAAAAGTATCATTTCCTTAAGGAATAATAGTCTGGAATGGGTTCAGAGAAAGATTAGGTAAGCAATGCACTTCGTACTTTGTCTTCATAAATCAATAAAACCATTAAAACTCAAGTGCATTAAAACATGCTATCAAGAGTGGGCTATCAAATAATGATAAGGTTGCCAATGATAAAGTTCCAATTTGTTATAAAAACAAAGAGATACCCACTTTTCTATGTAAACCTCTTTCATCTCCTTTTATCTTACTATCTGAAAGACTGCACAGTAAGCAGAATCTCCATCCCCCTGGGCAATATACCACTGAAAAACAAAATAGCTATTTTAACTGCAGCAACAAAATGGTCCCAAATATTCATTTTGCCAGTATACAAAAGTAGTTTACATTCAAAATTATACAATAAAAAATAGTATCTTCTCTGACATATGAAAATCTGCTTTTTATGCAAAATGTATGCTGATGTTTTAGGCCATCCAAAGCCCAAAAGGTCACAGATTGGCTCTGAGGCCAAGATGCCCAGAGAAGTTTACACCATCCTAAAGAAGAATGCCTACTGAAAACAGATTTGTGGTTGGAAATCATAAAATCAACTTGAAAATATCATATTAATATAAATGAGAGTATTTTTTATAGTTTACAGTTATCACTTTGCTTATATAATGTTTAAAGTAATTATTTCCCATGCAAATTTTTCTTAATAATGATATAAAAAATATTAAAGAAAACACAGTAGTTAGGAGATAGATGCTTCATTTTTTATCTGTCACCTTTAATTAACTATAATTAAATAACATGTTTAATTTTACTAATTCTTGAATATATGTGTTGAAAATGATTTAAAATTCAAGGTAATATTAAGTTTTATAATAAGAAACACTGAAATATTTTAATAGGAAATTAGATATATACAATTATAGATATGATTAATGCAACTGTGAACAAAGGTGTCATTTTTGTTTATAACCTATTGCTAGTAAGACCAGATCTCTTCTACTTAGGTATCCAGAGTAGCTACTTCTCTTTGATTTGACCTTATAAAATCTACTTGATACATTACTTACTATTAAAATATGAAGGAAACTTAGAAAAACATTCATTTCATTACCATATATTATATTGATTATTAATACAGTTAACACCTAAAACCAACACCAATCTCTGTTTTTCAGCACTGTGTATTATTATAAATGCTGATAATTTATACTGATAAAACACACTCTGTTATTTTTATTAATTTACTCATTCTGAATGAGGGTTGTGACTAGTCAATATTAGAATTAAGTATACAGCATTGATGCTGAAGCTGAAACTCCAGTACTCTGGCCACCTGATGTGAAGAGCTGACTCATTTGAAAAGACCCTGTTGCTGGGAAAGATTGAAGGTGGGAGGAGAAGGGGACAACAGAGGATGAGATGGTTGGATGACATCACTGACTCAATGGACATAAGTTTGAGTAAACTCTGGGAGCTGGTGATGGACAGGGAGGCCTGGCGTGCTGCAGTCCATGGTGTCGCAAAGATTCAGACACGACTGAGTGACTGAACTGAACTGAACTGATACCCCAATAATTTAGCAATGACACAGCAGAATGTTCAGAAGTTTCTTTTATTCTTCTTCAAGCACTTTGGACTTCAAAAATACTTTGTAAAGAGAGCACAAGGCTCTATAAAATTATATTACATTGTAGTAACATCATAAGGATTAAGGTAAATTGTTTAATTATAGGCATTTTTTCTTTCTTGAAAATTTTTTAGAGTGTAAACCATTTTGAGTACCAGCACACAACAAATAAGAAAATAAGTTTACATTTGTCCTCTATATTTTAATAGATAGTAAAGAACAGGAAAAGATTTTGTGGGATCAGAAATAGCTAAGTCCTATTTCTAGGTCAACCATTTATCAAACTGTGATCCTCTGCAATTTGCACAACATTTTAGAATAACACATTATGCAATTTAAAAAAACAATTCCTAACTTTCAGGTTTATTGTGCTTAAACACAATAGATTACACATATAAAAATACTTAACACATCTTATTTTGCCATTCTTCTCATTGACAGGTACATAGCGCTATATTTAAAATAGATAACCAACAAGGATGTGCTATATAGCACAGGGAACTCTGCTCAATACTCTGTAATAACCTAAAGGTGAAAATAATTGGAAGAAGGATACATATATATGCATAACTGAATTACTTTGCTGTTCACTTGAAACTAAAACATGGGTAATCAACTATATTTAATATAAAATAAAAATTTCAAAAGTAAAAAGGAATATCCAATTCCTAAATGGCTCATAATAAGAACTATAGTGATATTAAACAAAGTTCACGTGACACTTAATTTCTATAACCTTTTAAAAGCTTCTAAGACTCTGAGTCTTTATGTCTTTATCATGAATATGACTATAAAAAGTTGTGTCCTAAAGTTTAAATGAGATACCAGTTGCAAATTAGGTAATCTTAAGACAGTTATAAATATCATAATAGTTTTTATTAGTTATCTGATTAAAAATGACCATTATCTTATTAGAATTGAAGATCAGAATGCTTCATACTGACACACCACTGAAGACTCCCATTTCTGATTTATCAAGAATTAGTACTGTAAGAGAAAGCAAACTGAAAATGGACACACCGTTAATACTCACTCAGACACTGCTCTAGTCATCAATACCTGTTGACTACTATTATATATTTAATGGTATCCTTAATATGCTTTTATTTTCCATATATGATAGGAAAAATAAAAGCATGTTGAAAGATTGAATGAGAGATGCTATACTAAAATTACATTCCACATAAGAATTTCTTGTATTTTCTTGGACAAAGGAACATATAATATTTGAATGGATGTGTGCAAACTAACAATACCATGGACTGTATATCATCACAGCAAAATATCATTTGATGATATTCTAAATAATAACAAAAAGGGGGTATAAATGGAACTGGGCTTATTATGCCTTCATTTATTAATAAGATTTAAAGATTCTTCTCAAATGGTTTCTATAAATATTTGAGGAAATTATGCAATATTTGGTTGAAAGACGTATTACATTGTTTTCCTTTTAAAGTTCATTTTGTGAATGGGTTTTTCTGATAGCTCAGCTGGTAAAGAATTCGCTTGCAATGGTGGACACCTGGGTTTGATCCCTGGCTTGGGAAGATACCCTGGAGAAGGGAAAGGCTACCCACTCCAGTATTCTGGCCTGGAGAATTCCATAGACTGTATAGTGCATTGGGTCACAAAGAGTTAGACAAGACTGAGTGACTTTCACTTTCTGAATAAATTTTTCAGTTTATTGGGTAAAGATGAAATACAATTCAAAGAGGTCAACAATCTGAACCTGATGATTACTGAAGAAGTCATGGAGACACTTAAGCAAATACGATGCACACACATAATTATTTGAAATGTAAGAAATGCCATTCAAGATAACAGGTTCCATATTCTGGGATGCTTTTTCTACACTAAGCACCAAATAAGTGCTATGAATGCATCACTTATGATGGATAAAAAAAAGTATTTTAACAAGTCATATAATGGCACTCAACCCAAGAATCCAAATACAATTAAATAACATAAGAGATTTTATATTTTTCCACAAAGAAATTCTTATAATAAATATTTAACCAGTTGCTATCAAAGACCATCTATGGATCATGCTTACATGAGCTAATGCCTATAATATATTTTAAAATTCTAAAATCACATTGCTGTTCTTTCTATAATATTTTATACAGGATTAGCAACAAGGCACTAGCCTACACTACGAAATAGTTTGGCAGATACACAGCTTTATCACCATTCCAAAAAGGCAAAGCTTCTAAAAGGAAAGGACTTAAAAAATGCTAGAAGTTCTTCCATCTACTATTTATAAGGTAGGTTTTGGTAAAAACAGTAATTTAGATGATAGAAGGTAACATGTAGAAGGGTTTATGAGGTAAACATGCTTCATTATCAAGCAAAGTAGAAAACAGATATTCTAGTGCTTTATATTTGGAGAAAAATAAAAACTCAATAATAATTTCTATATTCTAAATACTCTGTTAAATGAATTGTTCAAGGCCTTCAGATTATGTTCAACTATTGTGTACACTGGATAAGGAAGCATTTATACTTTTATTGGCTTTTCTCATTTGACAATTTATGTCTAACTGTCTTCTGGTTTCCATTTTTATTGACACCATTAATATTTTATAACTAACAACTCAAGGGCATTATGGGTTAGATCAGAAAAAAATGGCTGAGAAGTTACCTATCAAAAGCATGCATATAACTATAGCAAAAACTGTGAATACTTTTGGTTATGCACATTGAGGTAGTAGTGACTAGCATTAAGGATTTGTAGTAAAATTTAAAAGATATGGTTGCTATCAAAGTCCAAACAGTTTTTGCCATACATGCTTTTGCCATATATGCCTTTATCCACATAAATTTTGTCCAAGCTATCATTAATACAGAATCACAAAGATTTATAGTTGTGTCCTTTATTGTTGTTTTAGTATGTTGTTGTTTTAGTCACTAAGACATGCCAACTCTTTTGCAATCCCATGAACCAGAGTCCACCAGGCTCCTCTGTCTACAGGATTTCCCAGGCAACAGAATACTGGAGTGGGTTGCCATTTCCATCTGCAGGGGATCTTCCCAATCTGGGGATCGAACCTGCATCTCCTGCTTGGCTGGTGGATTCTTTACCACTGAGCCACCTGGGAAGACCTTAAGACAATATAATTCCACTCAATTTTATGTGGCAGCCTAGATAGGAAGAGGGGTTTGGGGGAGAATGCATGCATGTATATGTATGGCTGAGTACCTTTCCTGTCCACCTGAAACTATCATAATATTATTAAATAGGCTATACTGATACAAAATCAGTTTAATTTAAAAATTTACACACAAAAATTTCCAAATGGCATTTTTAAAAACTTTAAAGATCAATCCCAAAGGAAATTAACCCTGAATATTCATTGGAAGGACTGATGCTGAAGCTCCAACACTTTGGCCACCTGATGTGAAGAGCCAGCTAATTGGAAAAGACCCTGAATCTGAGAAAGACTGAGAACAGGAGGAGAAGGGGGTGACAGAGGATGAGATGGTTGGATGGCATCATCTACTCAATGGGCACATGAATTTGAGCAAACTCTGGGAGACAGTGAAGGACGGGTAAGCCTGGAGTGCTGCAGTTCATGAGGTCACAAAGAGCTGGACACGACTGAGCAACTGAACAACAACATATTCACGCATTTCTTGACTACAGATGTTTACTTTTTTATAATTACTTTCTGAGTCATCTTTTTTATTGCAATGTCTTATTTATGTAAATGTCATACCATATATATATATATTTAAATTTTTGCAATGTCATGTTGGTTTCTGCCATACAATAATGCAAATCAGTCATAATTAAACATACATCCCCTCCCTCTGTAGCCTCCCTTCCCTCCCCCATACCTTATACATTTGAATATAAGGAAAAGAATGATGATGTACCTCACAATAAAAGATTCTTGCAAAGTAAAATTTTCTTGCTCTTACACAATTGGAATTGTTTATATTTTGGTCTGGTTATCTTTTTATTTAACAATTATCATTGATCTCTTACAAACAAGACATTTCAGATAACAGAGAAAATGCTTTTAAAATAAAATGGAAAATGTTTTTCCTTCAGTCATACAGACATTAAAAACATGTTTTGTACAATTAAAACTTCTATATGTTTGAAACACAGTTGTAAGCAAATAAAAAGCTGTCTTACTTAGCTGCAGTTTTTGTGAAGGAAGAATACTGTTAAAGACAACAGGTCCAGGATGAAATTGCTTATACAAAGTCCAAGGTCATCAAACCAAAAATGAACTTAGTTACAATTTTGGCTCTCCCAGAAATGGAATCTTAGCCAACCAATCAGGAATCACATGATTAACGTTAGGCATTCTGCCAGATAACCACCCCCCAACCCAGCCATCACCTATAAAGACATTTTTCAATAATAAATCTGCTTCATGCTAGTATAACACCCTTACTCTCGTTCCCTTCTGCATATAATCTTTGTAGATCCTTTTTATCTGCTACAGTAGGTGTTGCCTGATTCATGAATGACTGACCAAAGCCAATAAGATCTTAAAAACTGACTCAGTAGAATTTTTTTCTTTGACAACAATTCTAAATATTAGCATTTTAGATGATAATATGTTTGGCATATTTTTAAAAACATAGTATTTTAAAGAATATAATCAGAAAAGTGCTCAAATATAAGCTAACACTTGATAAAATGCCTGAAAGATGAGAAATGGAACTACATGGGTATCAGAGGGAAGGATGTCCTAAGCTCAGAAATACCAACGATAAAGTACTCAAGTTTTATTTGCCACACTAGAGGAATACAGAGGACATGTGTGCATCTGAATTGACTGAGCAAAGGAAGAACAGGAAATTAATTGAGATATTTGAAAGGGAGGCCAGAGTATTTGAAAATCTTATCTGAGAAATTTTAATTCCAATTTGAAGAAACTAGGAAGCTATTTGAGGAATATGATTAGAAGACAGACTCTGAAAAGGATCTCCTTAGCTGCTATGTTTCAGAGAAGGCAATGGCACCCCACTCCAGTACTCTTGCCTGGAGAATCCCATGGATGGAGGAGCCTGGTAGACTGCAGTCCATGGGGTCGCTAAGAGTCGGACACAACTGGGCGACTTCACTTTCACTTTTCACTTTCATGCACTGGAGAAGGAAATGGCAACCCTCTCCAGCGTTCTTACCTGGAGAATCCCAGGGACGGGGGAGCCTGGTGGGCTGCCATCTATGGGGTTGCACAGAGTCAGACACGACTGAAGCAACTTAGCAACAGCAGCAGCAGCAGCAGCAGCTGCTATGTTTGGAATGAACTGGGGAAGGGGAAAAAGGCAGAAATATGGATAGCAGTTTCAGGTTATAGGACAATTTTGCCAAGAGTTAATGGTAGCTTGGACTAGTTTACTAAGACATATGTGCTGAAAAGTGTTGGATTCTGGTATGTTTTGAAGATAAAGTAAACAGGATTAGCAGAATTTGCTATGAGATATGATGGGAAAAAAATGTAAATACTCCAAGTTTTTTGATCTGAGCAACTGAAAAAGTGGAGAATGCAAATAGCCAATTTTGGAGGGAAGATTTTGAGATTAAATGCGACTTAAGTTTGATGTATCTAACATAAATCAAAAAAAAATACATTTAAATGTACTAATCTACACAAGATTGGTCTTCCATAGATATTTAAATTAGGAAAAAATAATTTGACTGAATTTACATGACACATGCCATGAAACTAGAAGAGAAAATGTATAGAACTGGTCCAGATAGAGAACAGAAGAATTATGAGGCCTTAGCATTGAAGCAAATGAAATTTAAACTTTCAAGGGATAAGAAGGAAAAACTAAAGGAATTTAAAAGCAGCAGCTTGTAAGCCAGGAATAAAATCAGGACTGTGTAATATTATGAAACCAAAGAGGGAAGGAGTGCCTAAAAATAGATCGAGTAAAAGGTCTGAGTATTGACCATTAGAATTAAGACAATGGGATTCATGTTCAACTTGATGAGCAGTTTGTGTAAAGCTGTATGGGGGAAAGATTTCTTTTGTGACTTAAATAAAGGGTTGGATCCTAAGGTTGAATACAAAGCGAGACAGTCCTCTCTCATCACTTTTGTTCAACAGTGGACTAGAGATCCTAGCCAGTACTTTGTTAACCGAAAAGGAATAATAAATGAATAAAAATAAAACTGCTTAAGATGGAAAGATTATCTGCATATGAAATCCAAAAAACTTAAAGTGTCTTAAATAGTTAGGAGAATTAAAGTTCTATCAAGGTCCTTAGGAAAATAAAGAAATAGGATTATCAAGGACCCAGCAGTTATTGGTAGTAATGGATTTAAAGATGAGTTAATCTAGTGTTTTGGTTTTTTTTTTTAGACATGTACTTCAGAAGGAGAAAGAGAATTGAACACATGAATAGGCTAACAACAACAACAAATAAAACAATACAAATTCAGTTAGAATCAATAGATTTTCAGATATAATAAGTTCTAAAAAAATTGCAATCAAGTTGTTTGTGGGAGAGAAATAGAAAGGCTGTTCCTTTGAAAGTGGGATGCTTAAAACTGAGACTAGCATGTAGGTACAATTCTTGGTAATGACAAAAATCACTGGTGACACAGTATAGAAGAAAAATCCCTGAAAAATCCAAGGACTGAGAAGCATTGAGATAGAAGTGAGTGAAGTCGCTCAGTAGTGTCCGACTCTTTGCAACCCCATGGACTGTAGCCTACCAGGCTCCTCCATACATGGGATTTTCCAGGCAAGAGTACTGGAGTGGGTTGCCATTTCCTTCTCCAAGGGGTCTTCCCAACCCAGGGATCGAACCCAGGTCTCCCACATTTCAGGTAGATGCTTTACTGCCTGAGCCATAGAGGTATATAAAGATAAATATTTAAATTATCAAATATTATCACAGGAATATTTTAATTAATATGTTGAGTAACTATAATATCTGCAGTTGATTATAAAAAGGAGGAAAAATGACAGGGTATAATTTGCTTTTCAAAAGACTAAAATATAGGTGCTTATAGGGAAAAAAAAAAAAAAAAAGTGAGAATAGAACCAGAGAGAATGTGTTGATATTGAGTGGAAGTACTACTATTTTGCCCGCCCTGATCTCCTTAGTGACCTCAAGAGAATGGTGGGATTCATATACAGGTTAAGAAGCAACTGTATAAATGGAATCATTAATTTGCAGAGAAACATTACATTAAAGTGTTTCAGATATTTTAATAAGCTAGGACTGCACTTTCTCAATATACTGTATTTAAATTCTACATTCTTGAAAGACAAGAATATTGTAGAGCAAAATTCTTTATTTTTATGAGAATGTTGTTAACTATGGTGTTTTTTGCCAAGGTCTGCTGCTGCTAAGTCGCTTCAGTTGTGTCTGATTCTGTGCAACCCCACAGACAGCAGCCCACCAGGCTCCCCCGTCCCTGGGTGTCAGGAAGCACTTAACTGGAGGCTTCCTGTGTGCTGTTTTGGATCTGTCAGGAATTCTCTGTTCCTTATTAATTCCTGAATATTCAGGAATTAAGAGGAGAGGCAAGCCTCTCCCAGGGGCTGAGGAATCCAGGCATTTCCTTCATTAGTGTTTCTATATGGTGATAAGTACCCTCTTCCTTCTTGTGAACCATACGGTAAAAGTGATTGTTTACAAATCTCTCTCTTTAATATGGATTGCCTATGTTTTGTAAGTCTGGAATTTTATCCTTTATCTTTGCTGAGAATAACTACTTCGTAAGATGGTATATATGCCCACACCATGTTGATTAAAACACCTTTGCTCCATCAGAGCTCTGATCCCCATGTCTTTCTTTCTTTCTCTCTCTTTCTCTCTCTCCCCCTCTCTTTTTCAGGCTGATCCCCTGGAGCGCAGAGGCCCTCTAAGTTCACTTGCCTGCCCAGGCTTCTAAGACCCTCTCAAGAAGGCGCTCTGTGTCTTCTCCCCATCAAGAGGGCACCTGAGGCCTCCGTGAACAGAGCAAGTCCCATGTCAGGGGCTTTACTGGCTTTCTGTGTAAACCAAGGAATATCAGCCTCTTTCTCTCCTTTACTTTCTTATAGTCAACTCCAGACCACCAAGTTCTGGTCCATTAAAGGACCTCAACACCTGGGATTCTCCAGGCAAGAACACTGGAGGGGGTTGCCATTTCCTTCTCCAATGCATGAAAATGAAAAGTGAAAGTGAAGTCACTCAGTCGTGTCTGACTCTTAGTGACCCCATGGACTGCAGCCCACCAGCTACTCTGTCCATGGGATTTTCCAGGCAAGAGTGCTAAAAAATCTTGTTTAAACCTTATTCTTGTTTTGTCCCTTGATTTGCTTATATATATCTGAATAAATATGTTTCATATCCCTTAGTCATATATATGGAAACTAAATTTCTCTAGCTGAGGATAAAACAGTGTTCTGTTATTTAAAATATTTTATTTCTTAAAATTAAATCAAATAATATATATTTATATAATTTAATCTCTCATGTAAGTATATTTTGCTCAGTCATGTCCAACTCTTTGCAACCCCATGAACTGTAGCCCACCAGGCTCCTCTGTTCATGGGGTTCTCCAGGTAAGAATACTGGAGTAGATTGCCATGCTCTTCTGCAGATATCTTACCCAATATAAATATGGACATACTGATATACAATCACTTCTGTTCGATTTTGAGAATAGCATAGAAAATTAATAATACCAATAACTATCAATTGCTGAGGCACTGTGAGGAGCGTTTTTTCATACATAAATTCTATAAAGATATTTAGAATTCAAAAAACCTGTGAAAGACTCCATTTTGATCCCCACTTTACGTATGAGGGAATTGAAGCATAGAAAATGTAAGCCATATGCCTAATGTCAAAGATTTAAGTAAAGGAACTGAGATTTGAATCTTAGGATCTTGGCTCCAGATGCCATGTTATTAACTACTACATTAATTTATATTACAGATCACCCAATACCCCAAATAGCATATTTTAAGCTTGTTACAAAAAATGAATTCTTCAACTGTCATCAAAAGTCTTATTTTTATTTATGCTTTTATGATTAGTTGCATTAGTGAAATATCTTTCCCAATGCACAGATTATTGGGGAAAAAATAAAACAGAAGGCAACTTATATGCCTCATGTTCCCAGCAGTTTTGCTTCAGACAATACACATGGAGATGAATATAAGTTATTTAATTTTGTAGCATAAGAAACAAAATTTGAAAGTAACAACAGTAACAAAAGTAATTTGAAAATGTATTTTTCCATTGTCTAGCAAAATGGAGTTTTGAATTTAATTTCCTAAACATCAGGGTTCAAACTGTAGTTCTTTCAGCTACTAACTGAATAATACTGCTAGACAAGTGAAGTTAACTTTCTAGGCTTCTATTTCATCTTCACAATAAGGGTAATGATACTTCCCTTATAGAAATGATTGGTAATTGAATAAAATTAGGAATTTGAGATACCTAGATAGAGACTGACTCATGTGCTATGCTAAGTCACTTCAGTCGTTTCCGACTCTGTGCGACCCCACAGATAGCAGCCTACCAGGCTCCCCCGTCCCTGGGATTCTCCAGGCAAGAACACTGGAGTGGGCTGCCATTTCCTTCTCCAATGCATGAAAGTGAAAAGTGAAAATGAAGTCGCTCAGTCGTGTCTGACTCTTAGCGACCCCATGGATTGCAGCCTAACAGGCTCCTCCATCCATGGGATTTTCCAAGCAAGAATACTGGAGTGGGGTGCCATTGCCTTCTCCGTGTGTGCATTCAGTAAATGTCAATGTCATGCTCCATCTGATCTTTAAACAAAAAGCTTTCCTGGGTGGAGGGACAGGAACAAAACTTTTTATTAAAGATCACTAAATTAAGATTTGTATGAAATATTTAACAGAACTACACTGCAATATTGTCATTTGACCCATATTTCCAAAATACAGTGTCAGGCTAAGCAATATGTAAACATGGTACAAACAGAAACTTGAAAAACATTTTTAATTTAATCTCAGTTGCTATTCTTACAATTTTGTCTTTTAAGTCTTAGATTATATATAGAAAACTTTGACAAAAACTAAAATTCTAAGAATATCTGCTATACTTCAATATTCATTAAATATATCTTAAGTGAAGGATGCCTTTTTTTTTTTTTTTTTTAAGAAAACAACTACATACCACAAAGCTAAATGGTTTGGAATTCCTTCCCTCTTAATATAAAAGCAAAATGAACTTCCTGAGTTTTGTTTTAGTTACTGCAGGTTTTCTTCTTTTTTTTTTGAAGATAAACTTTGTGACAGCAGATACCCCATTATATTTTCATGGTCCATATCCATGCACAAGATAGAAAACCATCATTGGTTCTTTTTTTTTTTTTTCCCATCACTGGTTCTTAAGCAAACTGATGACAGAACCAAAAGTTAGGGGAAAAAAATAATTCTTGCTTTTATAAATACCCTATAACCTAAAAATCAGTAAGATCTCTTTAGTATCAAGTTTTAAGATGAATAAAAAAATAATTCAAGTAGATTACTCTTTAAGTGTTCAATAACTTGAAACGCTGCCATCCTATTCTAGACTTTTGGAAATCAATACTAGAAATGAATCAGGCTGAAAGGGATTCGTCTACTAAAGCTTTCTTCTGAATCCAGACAAAATAAGAAGAGTTATGTTATATATCACTGGAAAAGTGTCATGGAACATTGATTTACTATGTTAGTGACAACACTGAAAAAACAAATCAAACTACCCAAGAAATAGCAAAAAATGTACTCTAAAAATGTCCTTTGGATAACATTATTAGCCCTGGGTAAAACCATGAGGCAGAAAAGTATTGAAAGTAAGCATGAACCTCACTCAATTCATTTGACCTCTTAACTTACAAAACTCTAAAATTTTCAGCTTATCTTAATATATCTATTATACATTTGTCACTATGAAATGCAGTTCTACTTATATTTATTAAAAACAAGGTCAAATGAATAAATGACACAAATTTGTAGAAAATGTACTGTTTTGAAACAATGCAGTCTATTTAATTTGAGCACCCAATTCTTGAGCAATGCTATGAGAAGTCAAAGGTGAATTCTTTTTTCCTAAGCAACAGGTATGATATTAAACACACATATTTTCTACTTAATATAGAATAATAATTTTTTATCACACCACAGACTTTTCACTTAAGCCAATTTGGAAGGTATCTCATTATTCATTTTCTCCTTTTGCTTTATATCAAATTTTGATTAATATTTCATTGCAATATCACATTCCTCTCCAAGTAACCACAGAGACTTTAATTTTATCCTATGATGGTGTTATGTCATATAATAGAGGTTCTTTGGTTATCCATAAATTCAAGACACATGTTATAATTAAAATTTAATTGAACAGTGGCCTAAGGTAAGTAAAAGGATTGAGACATATAATTCAAGTAATATGCCTTTTTTTCTCCCTCTCACATATGAGGTAAACTCATGGCATAAATGAAAGTCAAATGAGATTTAATTAAATTGTTTCAGATTAAAAGGATATTTTCTATTGCCATTTAAGAACTGATATGTAAATCTAAAAATTAACATTCACCTAAAATAGTTTTAATAATTAAAAATCAGAAAGTCTACCACTCCTATCCATAGTTATATTTATCATTTCCTCCGTACATGGAATATTTATGACTATGAGTCTTACAAGAAGATGAACAGATGCAAATTCAGATGCAGAATCAGTGGTCACTTTTGAGAGAAGAATCAGAACTCCCTAAGAATTACTGCTTGGATTAGGAACACTTTGTTTCATAGAACATCAATTTCTAAGCTTTTAAAAGAGCACTTTCACAATCCTGAATGAGAAGGCATGACTATTGGCCCCCTTACAGAGACTATGACCATGTGAGCAGGTATGGTGCCCAGTAGAAACTGATTTATCATGCTACTGTCAACAAACTACAGAAAACTTTGGGCCAAACAAATAGGAAGCCATGGTGGAGGGCCATGGTACAAGGTAGCCAAGTAACTGGGGAGCCAAACTTGTGCTGAGCTAATTTAATTTTTTAAAGCTGTAACTCAGTCCATGCCTTAGGGACACAATTTCTGTTTGGCAACATTTTCTGTGAAACTAAAACAGCTGCTCCACCTATCTCATATCAGATATTGTGCTATTTCAAGCAAATGTTTACCAAAAATAACAATTGTCAGGCATGCTTTTCCAGAAAACTTAGATTGAACAAAACAGATCATTGTGCCTCTACAGATTGAGGGTTGATACAAATTATATTTGCTAATAAAATTACTGATATTTCTAGTAATGTGAAGAAATTAAGCCAATTTCTAAAGATGCTAAAAATAATATATAACCATATGTTTCAATAACATCATTTAAAAATTAGTTGTATGCATAAAGGGTAATAGATTAATTAAATACACACCAATCCAATTTGGAACGCTTTTAACCTTTTATAGTATAGAATATTTCTAGAGTACTTAAATTAGTGGTTTATTAATGAAAATTTAACTACCATTATATTTTGCTAGTTTTTCATCCTCCTAATGAAAAGACAGTTTTACCAGAATGCCTGGTTTGATACCTAAAACATTGAGTGTACTTTTCATGCTCCTTTGGGTTTTTCAGCACATTGATTGAAGTCTAAATCAGAAACTGCTAAAGGACTAGCCAGCATACATTTGAAAAGAAATTTTGACCAATTTTGACAATGAAAATACAACTTATTTATCTATTCATCATAGTGCATAGAAGTCAGCAAAATTCAATATGGTAGCTGAAGCAGGACTTGTTTTGCTTTGTTTCCCAATGCTAAATGCCAGCTCCTCTTTTGTAATCTGAGCTTTTAATCTTACAAAGATAGAATGAACATACTAAACAGGATAAGGCATGCATGACTTAGTATTTTTCTATGAATGTCAGTTGGAATCAATATTACTTAAGCACAAAGCATATTCGACAGCACAATCTTAGATGACTCTTATATGCCTCAGGAACAGAAAGGCTACAAGACCTCAGCAGAAGCTGAAGGTCAGGATGTAAAGAAACCTGTATCTAGGTTCAGGAAATGCATAAAAAAAATGCTAGAAGGCAAATTCTCTAGCTTCTGGCTAAATTCGTTGAGATGTCACAGTCCAGATGAATCAGGTTTCAGGAAGTTGGATGAATGTCAAATGGCTTATGCCAAAGAGCAGCTTGTTCTTGGAGCATGCTTAAGGCCATTTTGTTCAGAGATTTCAGAGAGGAAACAACCTGCAATTGTAATTCTGAAAAGCCCACTAAAAATCATTAAAAAAAAAAAAAAGATCTTTCAGACACACTGAATTATACAAAATGACTGACTAGGCCTGAAGCTTCCTGAAAAACTTTTTTGTTGTTAGAAAATTGTTTCAAGAGCAGAATGACTGAGAATAAGTCCATGTAGCATTCTGAGCCAAAGTTAGCAGATGTCTTCTAATCTTAAATGTTACACGAACAACAAGGAAAACAGAGTAAAGCATATGGACTTTACAAAATTCAGAGTTGGGTTTAAATAGAAACATACAGTGGCCAGTTTTAGTTTTGACTATACCTTCCTTCCAAATAATATGACTGACAGTTACATGCTCGGTTGGCCGTAGACATCCAGCCAGTCACGACAGCCCTTCCAGTGCTGCCAAGATGACTTCAATGGTTCCAAGTGGCAATGCCACAGCTATCACTTTAGTACCATGCTTTCAATGCTCATATCACCCCACATTAGCTACACTGATGTTCCATCTGTCAGAGACATATCTGGCACCTGAATAATAAATGATGCTCTATTAGCATGGCTTAACAGAATAACAATTAATAGCCACCATCTGTTTATTAAAAGCAAGGAAATTTGTCTAAACCTTGGCAAAATCTTGCTTTGTAAATATTTTCTACTGGTGAATTGGGTCAAAAATATTATAATAAATCTTATTTAAAATAAATGTTTTTAAAGGAACAAAATACTTTATCAAATATGATGTTGCTTTACAGTATAATATATTCTGTAAAAAAGTATTTAAGTAAAAATTATATTTTGGGAAGAGAATCACAAATGCTTGTTCATGGAAGTAGGAGGGAAGAAAATACTGTAGACACAAAAATAAAGATCACCCATATACAGAAATAATAGTCTTCCCTTGGTTTCTGTAGGAGATTGGTATCCACAGGGGGTCCTAGAACCAAACTCCAAGGATGCTCAAGTTCTTTATAAAAAATGGAGTAGTTCTGTGAGTGTAGAATCTGTGGATTCAGGTGGTTTACTTTGTGCATTAAATATTACATTAAAAGTCACAAGAAATTTGAACTCTTTACAACATAAAATATAATCTTCCAGAGGAAGACAAGTTTAAGAGAACAACAACAAAAAGAAACTTCTGCCCCAAATCCTTTCCCTACTTACAATTACTAACTATATACTCCCTAACATTTTACCTAGTTATTAAAGAAAGAAAATACAGAAGGAAACCAAAATCTGTAAGTGAATAAATGGGGAAATTGGAGGTTGGTGATGTCAGATTTCTATAGACATATAACTTAAAGAACTTAAAAATGTCCCCATTGCTTTTTTTAATCTAAGACACAGAAAGCAAATACGCTGAATTAGAAATGTTCTTAAAAAGTATCTACGTATTTATTTTCAAATTAGGATGACAAATATATAATTCCATTTTTATTCCAAAGAGAATAACTTCTTCAATGATACATGCATGGGATTCTCTAGGCAAGAACACTGGAACAGATAGACTGTCATACCCTACTCCAGGGGATCTTCCAAACCCAGGGATAAAACCCTTGTCTCTTATGTCTTCTGCATTGGCAAGTGGATTCTATATCACTAGCACCATTTGTGACATCTTCAATGATATATAGATAGTAAATAACTGACTTTTCACTTGAAATTTATAATTCACACTTTTTAGACTATATTAATTTATGTTGTTATTCTTGATAGCATTATTAAAATTATCAGAGAAACTGAACACTAAATGTAAAATCAGTCTTCCTAGATTAGTAATATTTGATTACTACATGAAGGCACTTATAGATTTCTCATGGAGCAAGTTAGTTTTATATTTATTCTTACTGATTTAAAATTTCACAGATATGGTGCACCAAGATATTAATTCAGCTAAACATTTGTTAAGCATTTACTAAGTACAAGGAATTAGTCTAATTTCATATTAATTATTTATTTTAACTCTAACTACAAACAAAGCTAGTGCAGGTGATGGAATTCCAGTTGAACTATTTCAAATCCTGAAAGATGATGCTGTGAAAGTGCTGCACTCAATACGCCCACAAATTTGGAAAACTCAGCAGTGGCCACAGGACTGGAAAAGGTCAGTTTTCATTCCAATCCCAAAGAAAGGCAATGCCAAAGAATGCTCAAACTATCGCACAATTGCACTCATCTCACATGCTAGTAAAGTAATGCTCAAAATTCTCCAAGCCAGGCTTCAGTAATACATGAATCGTGAACTTCCAGATGTTCAAGTTGGTTTTCAAAAAGGCAGAGGAACCAGAGATCAAATTGCCAACATCCACTGGATCATTGAAAAAGCAAGAGAGTTCCAGAAAAACATCTATTTCTGCTTTATTGATGATGCCAAAGTCCAACTCTTTGCAATCACATGGACTACAGCACTCCAGGCCTCCCTGTCCTTCACTATCTCCTGAACTTGCCCAAGTTCATATTCATTGCATTAGTGATGCCATCCAGCCATCTCATCTCATGATGCCCTCTTCTCCTCCTGCCTTCAATCTTTCCCAGCATCAGGGACTTTTCCAATGAGTCGTCTGTTTGCATCAGATGACCAAAATACTGGAATTTCAGCTTCAGCATCAGTCCTTCCAATGAATATTCAGGGTTGATATCCCTTAAGATTGGTCTGATCGCCTTGCTGCAAAAGGGACTCTCAGGAGTGTTCTCCAGCACCACAGTTTAAAAGCATCAATTCTTTGGCATTCTGCCCTCTTCATGGCACAGTTCTCACAACCATATGTGACAACTGGAAAAACCATAGCCTTGACTATTCAGACCTTTGTCAACAGAGTAATGTCTCTACTTTTCAATACACTGTCCAGGTTTGTCACTGCGTTAGGTCTGATCTGATATATCACACATACCGTGGGATTATTTCTATTCAGCTGATAATGCACATATGGTTCCTACTTCCTGTCATTCACAGGGCACCAAGATGTGGATACACTAAAACTGAATCTAATTTTATACCAATAATTTTAACTCATGTCATTCAGTAGGGAGCTTAATTTTAAGTAGGATTTCTAGGTATTTTTGAAACAATAACCCTTTTTTTTAAACTGTTTTTCAGCATTATAAAAATTATATTGAACTTTAAACTTAAATGTTTTAATTTATTAATATAACACGTTAAAACATATCTTTGAGAGTTGGCTTTTCATAACTTAAAAACAATTTACAATTTCAATTTTAACAAATAATGTATTATCTACTGTACAGAACCATTTGTTCTCTATAAGCAACTTTCTTTATATTCTGCCATATCATTGGAAAAAAAAAAAACCTGGTAAATAGTGTGAAATCAATAATAAAATCTAGTATCATAACCACAGGGCCCTCTCTCCAGGTTTAAAACAATCCATTCATCAGTCCCACAGGTATAATTAATCAACCAGTAACTATAATGTTATACATAAATGAAATATCATCTATCCCCTAGAATGAAATATTATGAAACTTTTCCTGAATCACACAAATATATAAATGAAATAAAATCTTGACATTATGAATTTAAATTTGCTGTTTGCCTTCTACACGTCATTATTTTCCTTCCAAGTGCTACCACATCATCTATTATATTAGCTGTTCTAAAATTTTTTCAGCAGTAAACATTTAATAAATCTGGAACTTTCGGAATCCATCTTTCCCCCTTTAGTATTCCATGTATCATGTGTTGTGTCCAGGCAATTTCCTTCAACTTAAACATACTAATTTTTTTTTTCATTTTTACTTGTCTATCTTGTATATAACATAATTATAGCAGATAATAATTAAATAGTAGTGACTAACCATCTCCCATGGACAGAGGAGCCTGACATGCTTATGTTCATGACGTCACAAGGTTAGATACGACTTAGCAACTAAACAACAACATTTTATTTGGATTACAGAGTAAGGTGAGCTATAAACATCTTGATCCAGTCTTTAACCAAATATACAAGCATAACTGCATTGAATCATCTTTCCCTTTCTCATGGAAATCACAGAAATTCAAAACAAATAGGGGAAAAGTCCCAAAGTTACATGTCCAGTATAAAAATCTGACAGATATAGTCTAGTTTCATAGTTTTGGCAGTATTTGTAAAAGCAAATTGGGCAGAATAGATTTTTGAATTGAAATTAGATAGAAGTTCTTGAAAAAGTAAGGAAAAAAGTTCACCAGTATCAAGAGAGATCAGCCACTAAAGTTCCCAGAAAACAACAACCAAACCATTAAAGGAGCAGAGTCTGTCATGAAATGCAAAACTATGGTGTAATTGCAATGTGGGCTTCTTAGAACAAGAATTGAGAAAGTTTATTGACTGAATACTTCTGGATTTATTTTGGATGAGAAAAGCAGAACAGCCAGGGCCACACAAAGAAATCCATAGACAAACCATGTGTGCAGGAAGGAGTCCTTCTGTAAGAGTACAGGAACAGAATATCTTAGATTCAATTGTGTTTCTTTCCTCCAAAGAATCGTACAAACGGTTGACCAAGGAATTTAATTCCCTTCAAGACAATGAACATAAAAGAGAACTGGTCAAGAAATAAATATTTAATATGTTTAAGTCTTTCATAATTTAAGTTTTGTGGATTTTTATCTTTTAAAAAATCTGGAGGAAAATAAACAGTATGCCTATTATCACCACTCTTACTCAATATAGTACTAGAAGTTTTAGATAGAAAAATTAGGCAAGACAAAGAAATAAAAAAGCATCCAATTGGAAAGGAAGAAGTTAATTTAAGTATGTGCAGATGATATGATTTGTATATAGAAAAATCCCCCAAATCAAAAAAAAATTATTGGAATTCATTAATGAATTCAGTAAAGTTGTAAGATACAAAATCAACACACAGAAAACAATTGCATTTCTACAACCTCATAATGAAATACCTGAACAAGAAATAAAGAAAACTATCCTACTCACAATAGCATAAAAAACATTAAAATATCAAGGAAAAAATTTAACCAAAGCAGTGAAATATCTATAAAGTGAAAACTTTATACAGAGAAATATGATGGTGAAAACTCCAAGACTTTGATCAAAGAAATTGAAGATACAAATGGAACTACATCTAGTACACATGAATTGGAAGAAATAATATTGTTAAAATGTTCATAATACCCAAAGTCATCTATAGAATCAATGCATTCCTATTTAGATTTAATGTGTTCCCTATCAAAATTTCAATGGCATTCTTCACAGAAAGAGAAAAAATAGTTCTGAATTCATGTGGAATCTTAAAGACACTAAATATCCAAAATATTTGAAAAATAATAAAGCTAGAGGTACTATACATTCTGATTTCAAACTATATCACAAAGTTATAGGAACTAAAACACTATAGTACTGGCATGAAGACAGACACAGAGATCAATAAAACAGAATAGATAGCCCAGAAATAAACCCATGCATGTACATGCAGTCAACTAAAATGGACAAGGCAGCCAAGAATACCCACTGGAGAATAATCTTTCCAATAAATGTGCTGGGAAAACTGAATAAATACATGCAGAAAAAAATTGGTCCCCCATCTTATATCATTAACAAAATTTACCTCAAAATGTACGAAAAACTTAAGACCTGATACCGTTAAACTCTTAGAAGAAAACATGTGAAAGATCCTCAATATTGGCCTTGGCAATGAATTTTTTGAGTGCTATACCTAAAGCACAAAGACTAAAAGTACAAATATACAAATAGGACTATACCAAACTCAAAAAGTTTGAACAAAGCTAACAACAAAATATAAAGACTACAAACAGAATGGAAGACAATATTTGCAAACCACAATAAGTGTTTAATATCCAAAATATATAAAGAACACATACAAGTCAATAACATAAAAAACAATTTCAAAATTGGCACAGAAACTAAACGGACATTTTCCCAAAAATATATATATATGACCAACAGGTACACAAAATACTGTTGAACACCATTAATCATTAAGGAAATACAAATTAAAGGCACAGTGAGATACTACCTCAAACCTGTTAGAATGGTTATCATTAAGAAGATAAATGAAAACAAGTGATAGAAAGGATGTGGAAAAAAAGAAACCCTTGTACACTCTTGAAGGTAATATAAGTTGATTCAGCCATTACAGAAACAATATGGGGATTCTTCAAAGAGTTGAAAATTGATCTATCATATGATCCAGCAATTTCACTTCTGGGAATATATCAAAGGAAATGAAAACAGTATATCAAAGAGATATATGCACTCCCGTGTTGACTGCATTATTATTCACATTAGCCAAGACATAGAAGCAACCTAAGTTACTGTTAACAGATGAAAAAAGTAACATACATATATAATGGAATACTATTTAGTCACAAGAAAGAAAGACACCCTGCCATTTGCACCAACATATATGGACCTTGGGGACATTACACTTAGTGAAATAAGTCAGACAGAGAAAAAGGAATACTGTATGATATCATTTATATGTGGAATATAAAAATTACAAAGTCATAAAATCACAGTACAATGAATGTTACCAGAGGATACAGGGTGAGGGGATACAAAAGATAGCATTTAAGGGTACACAAATGCAAAAAGTAATACATCAGCTCTAGAGATATAATGTACAGTTTAGTGATTATAGACAACATTATTATAAACCTGCTAGGAGATTAGATCTTAATGATAATGATCATTAGAAACAAATAATTATGTGATATCACAGAGTGTTAATAAGTTCTATAATACAATCTTATTGCAACATATGAAATATCAAAATATGTTGTTCTATATTAAAAGAAACACAATAGGATTATAAAAGAGATTTTTCTTAGCCCCTTTGAGACATAATTAACATATCATATGATTGACCTGTTTTAATTATAAAGTACAATGGCTCTTTCTAGATTCACAATGTTTTATAGTTATCATCATAATCAATTTTTTTTTAAATATTTGATTACCTCCAAATAAAACTCTGCACCCGTTAGTAGTCACTCCCACTTTTTCTACTCTGGTAGTTTTCCCAGTCGTTTCCCTAATCTTACTTCTGCCTCTAGACTTGCTTATTCTTGACATTTTTCACACATGGAATCATAAAATATGTGGTCTTTTACAATTGACTTCATTACCTTAAAAATTTTCAAGAATTATCTATGTAGGTAGCATGATCACTGATTCACATTTTTAAAATGCTGAGTAATATTCCTTTATATAAAATATATATTTTTGTCCATTCATCATTTGGTGTATATTCAGGTTCTTTCCATTTGGGGACAAATACAAAATTTTAATTTGCCTTTCCTTATACTTAACTGAAAAAATTAATAATACATATTATAAAAAAAAGCTAAAAGTATTAATTCCAATTTAATTGAATTGTCTTCTTAAAACAGTGAATGATCATCTTTTAAAGTGCCGATAAAGTAGTCACAATAACTGACCATAACCTAATCTCACCATATTCAGTAATTTTATAAACACAGATTAAGTACAGACATTAATATATGCTTCCATTGCAGTAAAGTCTGAATTAAAAAAAAATACTTTAACTTTTGCTAATTAAAAAGTATCAAAATTCCTGTATCAAAGATAATAGATATTGATGTTAAAATTAAAAACACAAACATTAAGTACCCAAAACTATGTGATAAGATAAAGTACTTCTCAGAGGTAAACAGAAAAAAGTGATAGAATTAATACTTAGATTTATAAAAAAATGAATGACAATAATTAAATACCTCACCAAAAGTTCAGAAAAAGGACATAAAAAAAATAGGAAGGTCAAACACATAATAAGGTTAAAATTAAAAATTACATAGCAAATACTTGAAATCTAAACAAAGAAATAAAAGAGAAAAAAATTCCAAACATTTTGGCTTTTAAAAAATCATTGAAAATTATAAACTGTTTCAAGAAAAATTTTATGCAAAAATGCCAATAAACACTGATAAGCTTAAAACTGTCACAGAAACAGAGAGGTACCAGTATTATTTAAATTTTGTAATACTCTGAAAAATATTTGAAAACCAAAAAATTAAATTATTTTCTAGGAAAATAGTTTTAAGCATATTATAAAAAATAAAAGCAGACTAAAAAAGATGACTTTCTATAGGTGGAATACACAATTTTTCAACTAATAAATATATGAATAAATTTTAAAAAATATTAAGTTCAATTAAGAGTAGATTTACATGGTTTTGCAGATGAATACTGCCAAATGTTAAAAGATAAATCTATCTTTGTTAAAGCTATCTATGTTAAAAGAAAAAGAATGTTCTGTCTCAACTACAAATTGGCACTTGCCATTTACCTCTACAAGGGTTAAGTTATGTGCTGCTGTAGTTGCTGACTTTCAAACCTGCTGAAAAGGAGTTCAAGGTGAAGAGCAGAAATGAGGCTCTCTGTACTGGAGGAAAAACTGACAGAATAGGTCTCCAGATATGCAAATACTTTCAGGAGCTTATTTCATGAGCCCAATTCTTGTATCTCCTCATATGCAGACAAGCACTAAAATCCTTCATGGTTGACAACTGTTCCTTGTGACTTGCCAAAGCTTCACAGGACTAACGGTAACCTTCTAGAAAAATATGTGCTTGATTGCATGTTCTCTCCACCAAAATCTCATATATACTGTCCTTCCCCACTACCTCTTTGGAGCAGTTTCTCAGAACTATCTGAGGTGCTGTCTTCTGGGTTGCAGTCTTCAAGTTGCCCCAAATAAAACTCAAATTGCAACTCTCATTTTGTGATTTTTGGTTTTTGATTTTGTTTTAAGTTGATGGTTCTTAATAAACATTAGGCTGCCTCCACCCCTTTCCATCAACCCCAATCCTGATTCTAATCCCAAGCCTATTTCTTGTGTGTGTGTGCACACACGCACACACACACACACACACACACACAAAAAACAAATTCACTCATGAGTATGTTCAGAAAAAAACTTAAGTAAAACATCAGTATGTAGGAAAGAATAAGCTACATTCAGTTCAGTTGCTCAGTCGTGTCCGACTCTTTGCGACCCCATGGACTGCAGCATGCCAGGCCTCCCTGTCCATCACCACTCCCGGAGTTTACTCAGACTCATGTCCATTGAGTCGGTGATGCCATCCAACTATCTCATCCTCTGTTGCCCCTTTTCCCACCTTCAATCTTTCCCAGCATCAGAATTTTTTCCAATGAGTCAGTTCTTTGCATCAGGTGGTCAAAGTATTGGAAGCTACATTGCAGTTTTTTAAAACTCACCATTTGATAATACTGCTTTTATAATGGAGAGACCAGAGAAGCCCAAGACTACAGAAAGGAGTTAATAGTTTTGAAATAAATTTCTAGGCTCAAGATAAGCTGCTGCTATCCAGAGTGACAAGTCAGCAAGCCAAAACTTACAATCAACACTTGTGTCCTTGTTAACACTCTGCTCAACCAGAAAGGCAATACATACAGCCAAATGATCCCCAAAATGCCAAGCCAACCCTGGACCCTACATTTCTTTCCTCTTCCCCAAACAAGGTTGACTATGTGACCCCAGCCCTTCAGATATATTTTTCTCTTTCTTGTTACTTATCCTGTAAAATCTTCCTACTTTTTCCTCCATTTTGCCATTATCCAGAAGGAGACAGTCCCTTTCATGAGGAGTTGAAGTTTGTTTGTATCACCTAAATTGTCTTATTTTTCAACAAGTCTCATGAACATTCATTTTTCAGTGATGATACTCACTTACTGAATATTCCTACTGCAAACACTGATTTTTAGGATTTAAAATGAGCTCCAAGCTGGAATTAATGCTAGAAATTGTTTGGGGTTTTATGTGTGTGGCATCGTTGCATTCTGAAAAGTAAACTGGTGTTTGCTATCTACAGGCAGTAAGTGATAAGTTGACCCCAAAATGTTAAAAATATTGTACAAAATCATGTAGAATCTTGGAATTATAGACTCACCATTTGGAAGTAATCTCTCGGAACAGCAAGATCTAAGCATTTCAGTGCATCTGCAGCAATTGCTCCAGTGTCTGAGATTCGAGCTTTTATAATGGGATCTTTCACAGCTGTTTTCAAACTTGAGTGTGTATCAAAACGACCTGGGTGGCTTGTTAAAACATATTGTAAAGCTCCACCACCAGGGTTTATGCTTCCTAGATTTGAAAGAGGTCGGAGAATTTACATTTCTAATGTGTTTCCAGGTGATGATAATGATATTGCTCCAGGGCCGCACTTCAAGAGGTAAACAATTGCAGTTTTTGACACAGCCAGAAGTCTTCTTCAAGCATATGCAGGTCCTATTACTTCTCTCTCTCTTTTTATCCATTGCATTTTCTATATGTATTATTCCTTTATAGAAAAAGAATGCTTGTCCATCACTACAACAAATGTGTTGTGTTAGAAAATTATTACATTGAAATATAGAGTAGGAGCATGTTTCTAAAATAAACTATCTTTATGTAAAAAGAAAAAATAAATAAATCCTCCAAATTCAATAGTTTAACACAACAAAAGATTATTTTCACCTACTCTGCATGACCATCAAGGAGCAGTCTTTTTGTTTGTTTTTTCTTCAGCTATAACACAAGCTGCTTGTGTGCTCAGTCATGTTTTACTCTTTGACCCCATGGATTGTAGCCTGTGAGGCTCCTCTGCCCATGAAACTTTCCAGGCAAGAAAACTGGAGTGGGTTGCCATTCCTTCTCCAAGGGATCTTCCTGACCCAAGGATTGAACCCATGTCTCGTGCTTTGCAGGCAGTTTCTTTACCTGCTGAGCCATCAAGGAAGCCCCCATGACACACACTATAGAAGAAACTGTCATTGACTATATCGTTAGTCACTGAGAGAAGGAATGAGATAAAAAAATGCACAGTGGCTCTTATGTTTCTATCTAGAAATGGCATATTTCACCCCCACTCATTTTATTTTCTAGGGAAAGACATTTGACCACAGTTAAAGTGTTGAACATCATTTATGCCTCATCTCAAAACAGCTCAGCCCTCCATTTGGCTTTGACTTTTGCTGTATTGAAATAAGTGTATTCTTACAGCTTTATAGTACCATGGCTTAGTGGCATGTTGTATATTTTTCTTTCCATGTAGTTTTCTTTCCCAGCCATTGAAGTGAATTTGGAGGAGGGCTCATGAAGTCATCCAGGAAAATGCAAAAACCCATGCCTGAAAAAGGGTAATATCCCCTGGATCAATCCTTGGATCAATCTTTGACCAATAGGGGATTAAAATAATCCTCTTCTTTCCAGGCAGTCAATACCATGTTTGAATCTGCATGATTTCTCAAGAGTCTTTGCCAAGATTGACTTCAAATTTCCATTGAAATAATAGCTCAATAATTCATCATGGATTGACTTCTCCACCTTTTTGTTTGCTTCTTTTATTCTTCCCAGTTTCCTCTTTCCTATTCTCTGAAATTACTTCCCCAAGTACATATCTGCATATAAACTCATCACTCAAGCTCTGTTAAGATAACTAAGTTCAAAAGTGTTAGGAAAGTACATTTGTACAATATGCCAGAAGAAAGCAAGCCATAAATATTTGTTGAACACCATTGATAACTATAGTTAGTAAATTATTGATATGGACACATTAAAAGTAAGAAATATTTTGACACAGAGAGATTTGTGCAAGGAATGAAAATTTAGGTAAACATTTAGAAAACTATTGATATAAATTATGTGCTTAATGAATATGTTACCTGAACACATTATTTGAAAATATCAAAAGATAAAATATACCCGGCAATATACATAGATGTTGAAAAAGTATTTGCAAAGCAATTGTAAAATCATTAATCAGAATTATTATGATTGGATAAAAATATTCTTTATATGATAATTTACATACATACTAAGTCACTTCATTGTGTCTGAGTCTTTTCAACCCTGTAGACTATAGACCACCAGGCTCCTCTGTCCATGGAATTCTCTAGGCAAAAATCTTGCAGTGGGTTGCCATGTCCTTCTCCAGGGGATCTTCCCCACCTAAGGATCAAACCTGCATCTTTTATGTCTCCAGCATTGGCAGGCTGATACTACAGCTCTACCTCAATTATAAAATGGATTATCATACTTAATGGGAAAATATACTGGAATTTTCACTAAAGCTAAAAACAAAACAAATGCATTCGCCAATGCAGAAAGAGAAGGAAGGATGCAATAATTATAAAAAATGAAGGAAGGAGATAAAAACAATATTTGCATAAATAATACACCAGAATACCTGAAAGGAAAAAGCAAAGAACTATTAAAAACAACTAGGAAACTATAACAAGTCAATTGCATACATGACAACTATATTCATGCATATGAAGAACAACATGTAGGAAATAGCACAAGCATAAACAAAATATAATATTTTATGAAAAATTTAAAGAAAAACACTAGACATGTATTATAATAAACCAAAAATAACTTAAAATACTACTATAGACACAAAAGAAGAGTTGGCACAATGAATATACATAACATATTCTTTCTAGACAAAAACAAAAAGAGTTAACCTGGAATTATCCCTCATACCATATGCCAAAAGATTGGACTATTTCTTTGAAAACATGGACAAAAGAAGGCCTTTCTAAATCTAATTCCAAATACATAACTAAATATAATACAATAAAAGATTGACAAAATTAATTTTTAAATTAAAATTTTCCTTTATTAACACAGACAATGAACATGCACATCATAAGCATAATCACAACACAAAAGGCAAATCAGGAAAAAAATTGCATCTCATACCTTAGATAAAAGATCTGTATTTTTTAATATGTGAAGAAACCTAGAAACTAAAACCCCACAAAAAAATTGGAAAGGACATAAACAGTGATGAAATTTCTTTTAAAGATAATTTACATATATGAAAAGATGCTTAACCTCCCTCATAAAAAATACTGTTTTCTTCTATCTGGTTGGTATATCTGAGTATCTTTTACTTTTACACTTGGAAGTCTTTGGGGAAGGAGCTACTCATACTTTGCTGATGGGAGTATAAACTAGTACAAACCCTATGAAAAGCATTGTATTAATAGCAATAGTCACATGATTTTTGATCCAACAATTCTGAATGATCATCCAAATGATGTATTTGCAGATGTATATAGAGATATGTGTGGTCCCGCTATTTCATGGCAAATAGAGGTGGGAAACAATGGAAACGGTGACAGACTTTATTTTCTTGGACTCCAAAATCACTGCAGATAGTGACTGCAGCCATGAAATTAAAAGATGCTTGCTGCTTGCAAGAAAAGCTATGACAAACCTAGACAGTGTATTAAAAAAGCAGAGATATTATTTTGCCTACAAACGTCTGAATAATCAACACTATGGTTTTTTTCCAGTAGTCCTATAAAGAAGGGAGAGCTGGATAATAAAAAAAGCTGAGCGCCAAATAATTGATGACTTTGAAATACAGTTTTAAGAAGACCCTTGAGAGTTCCTTGGACAGGCAAGGAGATCAAACCAGTCAATCCTAAAGGAAATAAACCCTGAATATTCATTGGAAGGACTGATGCTGAAGCTGAAGCTCAAGTGCTTTGGCCACCTGATGTGAACCTTTCATTGGAAAAGACCCTGGTGCTGGGAAACATTGAAGGCAGGAGGATAAGGGGATGACAGAGGATGAAACGGTTGGATGGCATCACCAATTCAACGGACATGAGTTTGAGCAAACTGTGGGAGATGGTGAAGGACAGGGAAGCCTGGAGTGCTTCAGTCCATGAGGTTGCGGAGTCAGACACGATTGAGCTACTACTGAACAACAACAGACAGACAAGTTTTCAGTATGTCATTGCATCATTTATTTTAAATCAAATGATTGGAGACAGTCTAAATATTACTTAAGATTTGAATGATAACATACTGGGTTGGCCAAAAGATTCATTCAGGTTTTTCCGTAACATTGTATGGAAAAACCCTAACAAACATTATGCTCAACCCAATATCTAAACACAAATATTATACAACTCTAAGAAAGTTCTTTACAATGTTACAGAGTGTTCTTTAAAATGTATCTTTATAATTAAAAAGTATAAAGTAGAACAGTGTGCATAGGAATTAGGATTTTTTTTTAAGGTAGGAAATCAGAAATTCGTGAATTTGTATTTGTTTAAATATGCATAAAAAGCTCTGGAATGATACACCAGAAAATGCGAGTGATTCCCTTGTGTGGAAGAATGTCAAGAACAATCAGAATCTGGGAAAATATTTTTTATTATAGCTTTTTATGTTTTTAAAATTCTGAGCCTTAACAAAACATTGTGCTGTGTGTGTGTGCTCAGTTGTATCCGACTCTTTGTGATCCCATGGACTATAGCCTGCAAGGCTCCTCTGTTCATGGGATTTTCCAGGCAAGAGTACTGAAGTGCTTTGCCATTTCCTCCTTCAGGGGATCTTCAGACCCAAGGATAAAATCAGCATCTCCTACATCTGCATTTCCAGGTTGATTATTTACACCTAGTCATGTGAAAAACTAAGTTATCCCCATGGTTCAAACTGTAGTAACCTTGCCAGTATTATCTTCCTGCTTCTGTTCCTTTTCTCCAGGAAAGACATGATCATTTTTCATTTCCCAAGGCAGCCCTGAAACAAATACAGGTAAAAATAGTGCTTACCTAAAGCTTTAATGTGGAGAAGGCCATGGCAACCCACTCCAGTACTCTTGCCTGGAGAATCCCAGGGACAGGGGAGCCTAGTGGGCTGCCGTCTATGGGGTCGCACAGAGTCGGACACGACTGAAGCGACTTAGCAGCAGCAGCAGCAAAGCTTTAATGTGGGAGGGTAAAAAGAGGATGGGGTACCAATTTGGTACTGAAGAGGAGGTAGTTGTGTTTAATAAAAGGGGAAAAAAAGGGATTTTAGAATAAAAAAATTAAAAACCATTATTAACCTGTTGAAATTAGAATATTAAAATTTAGCTATTTTATTTAACATTTTTTACTCCCTGTGTCTTTCTTCTGTTGCAAGATAGACTCTTTGCCCAATATATCTTTAAGCTTTCTTCCCTTTTGAGTTTCAAGGACCTGAACAATATTTTCTATACCTATAGGAAGTCCAATAATCTTTGAAGGTTCTAATAATATTATACCCACCATTTTATGATTTTATGCAAAGTAGCCCAACTCCTTTTTATCTCAAACTTTTTGTTGCAGACAATGCCTTTCCTTTAATAACCAAAGGGTGATGAACGTATTGTATCAAACAAAGAGTCATGTACCTTTAGTTTCCACTATTAGAGATACAAAGTACTGGTAACGCTTTGAAATAAACGTTTTTCTTTCATTCTTCCAACACACTGTTTGAGTCCCAGGGATTTATTTGGATGACTCACTGGTTTGTATTTTAATAATTACTTTTCTTCTCTTAAAGGAAGCATCTCTCTTATTTTCAAAAGCAATGATCTTCAGACATCTTCTATAAATATTAATATATTGTAATGGACTTATAGTATATCCACCATGTAGTCCAGCTCCCCCACACACACCCACACACTTACTATTTGTATGAACTTGGAAAAGTTATTTAAACTTCAAGTTTTTCATTTTCTACACCACAAAATGTAAAAAACATTTCAAGGGCTGATATGAGGATTAAATTCTTCCTATGGGCTCTGGTGCCCTTTACCTAGATGAGTTTATGTTTGACACTCTTTTAAACTTACTTGATCATTCAACTACGCTTTTAATTCTGATCATTTTCAGACACCCCATGAGAGGCACCATCCTACAGTCACCCTTCTTATTTTGTTCATGCTTTAACACTGCAATTTTGGCCAATTTTTCTCTTCCTACAGTCTCCATCTTGGATGCTTAACCTTGATGTAAAGCATACAGTGGTTTTAATATTAAACTGTCCCGTTTTAGAAGAGAAGGCAAAGAGGAGGAATAATTTACAGGATTTGACACACTTGTTTTCATTGTTACTCCATGTGCAATATTTTTGTAATTTTCTTTGACTCATTTAAAATAATTTGCTTAATTGGCAATATGTGAAAATGTTCTATATACTTTTCTGTTTTTAATTTTCAATTTAATCCCATTGTTGTCAGAGGCTATTTTCTGCATTATTGCAATACTTTGAAATCTACCAGGACCTTCTTATGCCCCATGGACTTACTTGGAATGTCCCATATGCCTCTGCAAAATAAAGTGTGTACTATATGTGATGAGTGTAATGCAGTGTGAATGCCATTATGTTCATTCTGTTTATAGAGCTTTACAATATAGAGCCCAAGAGGCTCCCCCGTCCCTGGGATTCTCCAGGCAAGAACACTGGAGTGTGTTGCCATTTCCTTCTTCAATGCATGAAAGTGAAAAGTGAAAGTGAAATAGCTCAGTGGTGTCTGGCTCTTAGCAGCCCCATGGACTACAGCCCACCAGGCTCTCTGTCCATGGTATTTTCCAGGCAAGAGTACTGGAGTGGGGTGCCATCTTAAAAGATGATGCTGCAAAAGTTCTGCATTCAATATGCCAAAATATTTGGAAAACTCAAGTGACCACAGGACTGGAAAAGGTCAGTTTTCATTTCAATCCTAAAGAAGGGCAATGCATAAGACACATTGTGTGTAGGCAATGCCTACACACAAAATTACACTCATGTAACATGTTGGTAAAGTAATGCTCAAAATTCTCCAAGATAGGCTTCAATAGTATGTGAACTGAGAACTTCCAGATATTCAAGCTGGTTTTAGAAAAGGCAGAGGAACCAGAGATCAAATTGCCAACATTTGTTGGATCATAGAAAAAGTAAGGAAATTCCAGAAAAACATCTACTTCTACTTTGTTGACTATGCTAAAGCCTTTGACTGTGTGGGTCACAACAAACTTTGGAAAATTAAGAGATGGGAATACCCCGACCACCTTATCAGTCTCTTGTGAAACCTGTATCCAGGTCAAGAAGCAACAGTTAGAATCGAACATGTAACAGACAGGTTCCAAATTGGGAAAGGAGCAGGTCAAGGCTGTAGATTGTCACCCAGTTTATTTAACTTATCTGCAGGTAAACCATGAGCAAAGTGGTGCTGGATGAATCACAAACTGAAAGCAAGATTGCTGGGAGAAATATCAATGATCTCAGACATTAAGATGACACCACCCTAATGAGAGAAAGTGAAGAGGAACTAAAGAGTTTCTTGATGAAGGTGAAAAAGGAGAGTGAAAAGCTGGCTAAAAACTCAACATTCAAAATAACTAAGTTCATGGCATTTGGTCCCACTCAGTTCAGTTCAGTCACTCAGTCGTGTCAGACTCTTTGCGACCCCATGGACTGAAGCACACCAGGCCTCCCTGTCTATCACCAACTCCTGTGTTCACTCAAACTCACGTCCATTGAGTCGGTGATGCCATCCAGCCATCTCATGCTCTGTCGTCCCCTTCTCCACATGCCCCCAATCCCTCCCAGCATCAGAGTCTTTTCCAATGAGTCAACTCTTCCCATGAGGTGGCCAAAGTACTGGAGTTTCAGCTTTAGCATCATTCCTTCCAAAGAACACCTAGGACTGATCTCCTTTAGAATGGACTGGATGGATCTCCTTGCAGTCCAAGGGACTCTCAAGAGTCTTCTCCAACACCACAGTTCAAAAGCATCAATTCTTCAGCGCTCAGCTTTCTTCAGGGTCCAACTCTCACATCCATACATGACCACTGGAAAAACCATAGCCTTGACTAGACGGACCTTTGTTGACAAAGTAATGTCTCTGCTTTTGAATGTGCTCTCCAGGTTGGTCATAACTTTCCTTCCAAGGAATAAGCATCTTTTAATTTCATGGCTGCAGTCACCATCTGCAGTGATTTTGGAGCCTCAAAAAAATAAAGTCTGACACTGTTTCCACTGTTTCCCCATCTATTTCCCATGAAGTGATGGAACCAGATGCCATGATCTTAGTTTTCTGAATATTGAGCTTTAAGCCAACAATTTCACTCTCCTCTCACTTTCATCAAGAGGCTTTTTAGTTCCTCTTCACTTTCTGCCATAAGGGTGGTGTCATCTGCATCTCTGAGGTTATTGATATTTCTCCTGGCAATCTTGAGTCCAGCTTGTGCTTCTTCCAGCCCAGCGTTTCTCATGATGTACTTTGCATATAAGTTAAATAAGTAGGGTGACAATATACAGCCTTAGTCTCATTACTTCATGTCAAATAGATGAGGAAACAATGGAAACTGTGACAGACTATTTTCTTAGGCTCCAAAATCACTCCAGTTGGTGACTGGAGCCATGAAATTTAAAAATGCTTGCTTCTTGGAAGTAAAGCAGTGACAAACCTAGACAGTGTATTAAAAAGCAGAGACATTACTTTTCTATCAAGGGTCTGTCAAGTAAATGCTATGGTTTTTCCAGCAGTCATGTATGGATATGAGAGCTGGACAATAAGGCTGAGCACTGAAGAACTGATGCCTTCGAACTGTGGTGCTGGAGAAGACTCTTGAGAGTCCCTTGGACTGCAAGGAGATCCAACCAGTCTATCCTAAAGAAAAACAGTCCTGAATATTCACTGGAAGGACTAATGCTGAAGCTGAAACTCCAATACTTTGGCCACCTGAAGTGAAGAACTGACTTATTTGAAAAGACCCTGATGAAAAAGAAGGGGATGTCGGAGTATGAGATGGTTGGATGGTATCACTGACTCAATGGACATGAGCTGAGTAAACTCCAGGAGTTGGTGATGGACAGGGAGGCCTGGTGTGCTGCAGTTCATGGGGTCACAAAGAGTTGGACACAACCGAGTGACTGAATTGAATTGACTGAATTGATTAATGCACATGTACATATGATATACATTTCTGTTTAACAACATAGTTTACGTTTTTAGTGCTGTGTTTCCTTGCTGTATACGTTTATATTGACTACTGTTTTTTCTCTTGATTATGCATTACATTTTCCTGTTGTTTTCATATCTAAAATTGTCCTTGTATGTTGGCATTGTGCACATTACATTGTTGAAAGTCTGGATTTCCTTTTATTCCTTCAAAGATTTTGAATCACTGACTTTATGGACATGAGTTTGAGTAAGCTCCAGGAGGTGGTGATGGACAGGGAAACCTGTCATGTTGCAGTCCATGGGGTCACAAAGAGTCAGACACAACTGAGCAACTGAATTGAACTGAACTGAACCAAGACACCCAGTAATTTTCCTGCTGGATTCACTTTGTCCTATAAAGGCTCATGTTTCATTCTACAAGGCTGATTTTAGAGTACTACCTTAATGGTGTGACCTTTCTGAGATCTTAACTGATTGGGGAATGAGTGAGACTGTTCTCTAACTGGTGTAAGTATGTCTCTAATCACTGTGAGTGCTCCAGAATTCCCACACACCTCACAAGCTCTTTTTCAGTGGCTCTTTTCTAAAAAGCTGGTTTTTATTCTCTGCCAGGTTTCATGGAGTCTCACCATGAGCACGTGCAGCTCAGTAATCTGTCAGAGAGTCAAGAGACCCTCTTTGAACTTCTAGACCTCTTTCTTTCCATAGTTCCCTTCTCTGTGCTGAAAATTATAGATACATTAGCAATCTAGAATGTAGCTCTTTATCATTTTGTTCTGTTTTTAACTGACTTCTCAGTAGTACAGTTTGAAAAATGACCATGGAAAAACAGAGTAATTATGAAACTGATCTCATATGTTTTCCTTATTTGAATGGTAGTGTCTTTACATTTGTTGTCTAATACATGAAAAACTGTATTTAATGTAGCCTATCAAGTTTTACAATTATTTGTGGTATAAGAATAAGGGTAATAGTACTCTGTCTGTGCTGGAACAACATAACATCTATTAAATTACAGTTTCAAATTTCACTTCAGTCTTCTTCTCTTCTCTCATTATATTATCTCTAATATTAACCCTTCCCTCTATATTATCACTCATTCATCAAATCACAAGTATAAATATTATCTCTTCCCTTGATCTGATTAAAATCTCTAAAATCAAAATATCTCACGATCCGAAGTACCAACAAACTTTTAAATATTGTTGATTCTTTCTTTGCTATGTATTTCATACTTAAAAGTATAGTTGCTGTTGTTCAGTCACTATGTCATGTCCAACTCTCTGCAACCCCATGAACTGCAGCACACCAGGCCTCCCTGTCCTTCACTGTCTCCCAGCTTGCTCAAACTCATGTGCATTGAGTTGATGATAGCATCCGACCATCTCATGATCTGTCACCCCCTTCTCTTCCTGCCCTCAATCATTCCCAGCATTAGAGTCTTTTCCAATGAGTTGGTTTTTCACATCAGGTGGCCAAAGTATTGGAGTTTCAGCATCAGTCCTTCCAATGAATATTCAGGGTTGATTTCCTTTAGGATTGACTAGTTTGACCTCTTTACTGTACAAGAGATTCTCAAGAGTTTTCTATAGCACCACAGTTCAGAAGCATCAATTTTTTGGCTCTCAGACTTCTTTATGGTCCAACTCTCACATCTGTGCATAACTATTGGAAAAACCATAGCTTTGACTAGATGGATCTTTGTTGGCAAAGTAATGTCTTTGCTTTTTAGCATGCTGTCTAGATTTGTCACAGCTTTCCTTCCAAGGAGCAAGAGTCTTTTAATTTCATGGCTTATAGTCACCGTTTGCAGTGATTTTGGAGTCCAAGAAAATAAAACTTGTCACTTGTTTCCACTTTTCCCCATCTATTATCCATGATTGATGGGACTGAATGCCATGATCTTAGCTTTTTGAGTGTTGAGTTTTAAGACAGCTTTTCACTCTGCTCTTTCACCTTTATCAAGAGGTTCTTTAGTTCCTCTTCACTTTCTGCCATAAGGGTGGTGTCATCTGTACATTTGAGGTTGTTGATATTTCTCCCAGCAATCTTGATTCCAGCTTGTGACCCATCTAGCCCAGCATTTTGCATGATGTATTCTGCATATGAGTGAATATAAAGGTGACAATATACAGCTCTGTCATACTCCTTTCCCAATTTGGAACCAGTCTGTTGTTCCATGTCCAGTTCTAACTGTTGCTTCTTGACCTGCCTACAGGTTTCTCAGGAGACAAGTAAGGTGGTCTGGTATGCCCAACTCTTGAAGAATTCTCTACAGTTTATTGTGATCCACACACTCAAAGACCTTAGAGAAGTCAATGTAGCAAAGTAGATGTTTTTTTCTGGAATTCCATTGCTTTTTCTAAGATCCAACAGATATTGGAAATTTGATCTCTGGTTCCCTGGACCACCAGAGAAGTGCAAAATTATAGTAGGACAATCTAACTATACATGACAAGCACACTGGCATTAATTAAGTGGGTAGGTTAAATTTCCTCTGTTACAAGTTGGTTTATGTAATAAAATGTCTGAAATCACCCATAATTAAAAAATGGAGTGAAACACTGAAGGAACTTATAGTCAGTGCTCTTATTTTCTCCTTGACTTTTCTCCCGTCTGAATATCTACTTTATTTTTCTTACTACAAATGAACTTTCTTTGCTTCACTATTCAGGTGAAATAAAATTGCTATCCAGAGCACCAAACTTTACATAGCAACTATTTAAAAGGCAGGATTAGAAAGAGATTGGTTTGTCCGAAAATTAAATTTGTAAACATGGTACCGTTAAATTAAATTAGATGATACTATCTCCACAAAGGTCTATTAAAAGACTAATATTGCTTACATTGGCTAACAAACGTCATCTCTGGTAGCACATGAATAGTTGTATTTCATGGGATGTTGTATCATAGTAAGCCAACAACCAATAGCTGGTGACAATATTTAACCTCTAAATACTCAGACTATTCACACACTTTTTTCTTCAAATACACATAGAAGTTCTATTAGACCAATTATTTTATATGAAAGACACCCTCATGATAATACTTACTGCAATCTGTCTTGTATTACAATTTCTGTAATTGTGACGGAAAGAATAGAGCTGAAATCAAATACATATTCAAATAGAGGCTCTATCATTAATTACCTTTGTGACTTTAGCAAAGGTACTTAGTATTTATGAAGTTTATGTTTCCGTTATGTATGGGTAACTTAATGCCTATTTCATAGGCTTGTTACAAGAATACATCGTGCAAGGAGTACTCAGTACAACACCTAGTGCATAGTATGGTTCAATAAATCTTAGCACTGCTATGCTTACCTTTCTCAGTAGGATTTAAACCTTTAGAAATAGGGAGCAAGTCTACAATGTTTCAAATAGTCATTGCTCAATAAACAATTGCATATTTATGTATTTAAATTAATTATTTGCAAATCAAATATTCTGGTCAAAAAGTCAGTGATGTCCTAACAACCAAAGTTATTTTTCAGACCCTACCAGTCTGATAGTTCTTCAGCATAATACTGTTAAAAAAAAAATCACTGATTTTTTAAAAATTGTTTTTTTTCTTGTTCTCTGTATTTCCATTTCTCCCTTGAATTTTATGACTTCTTTTCTTCTGCTTCCATTGCTTCTATTCTTGTTTCCATACCTTTAAAACTCAGGTTATGGTTCACAGTTCTCATTTCTCTCAGTCATCTTACTTAACCATATCATAAAAACCCCAGGTTTATGTATTAACTCTATGCAGATTAATTTCAGATCTTCAGCTTTGGCTTCTTTTATAAGCTCCAGGCTTTCAGATTCTATTACCTACCAGAAATTGCTTTCCAAATACTTTGCTAGTTCCACAAACTCAAAATTGCAAGACAATTTCAGTCATCTCTAACATTTGTCTCAAGCCTTATTCCCTTCAAGTCTCAGGTTTCTATAAATATCACCATCATTCTCTCAACCACATAGGATTGAATTCTGGCAATGTTATAATTTTGGGGAATACAACTGAACATGTGTAGAAGAAAATAATGTAAATGAAATCTAGAGTAGAAGGTAAGATATATCAGAATGAAAACAGATACACAAAACAATTTCACTATTTGAAAAAAATATTTAATAATGTATTAATTGAACACATGTTTACTAAGAAACAACTAAATATTAATCATTGAAGAGGTCAGATACTGTCCTTGCTTCATGAAACTTGAACATAGTGGATAGGGAGACAAGGAAACAGGAAGTAACAAAGCATATTGTTAAGTGCTAAGAGAACATACTAGAAACATGCAGGATGAACACCTAACTCATTTTTGGAGACTTGAACAAGGCTTTCCAGAAAAAGCTTAGGTATGCATAAAAATGTGAGTGAGGTAAAGCATGAAAAAGTGCTCCTGGCAGAAACAACAAACTGGCTGACAAAAATGTAGCAAACTGAATATCAGGGAAAAAATTCATTAAGAAGGGTTTACAATTTACAAAGCAAGATGAGATATGCCTAGAGAGCTCATTAGAACCAGGCCAAAAGAAAACTTCAGTTCAGTTCAATTCAGTAGCTCAGTCATGTCCGAGTCTTTGTGATCCCATGGACTGCAACACAGTGGGCCTCCTGTCCTTCACCAATTCCTGGAGTTCACTCAAACTCCATTGAGTCGGTGATGCCATCCAACCATCTGATCATGTTAATGAGTGTGGATATGTGTGTGAAAGTTGCTCAGTCACATCCGACTCTTTGCGACGACATAGGTCCTCTGTCCATGGAATTCTCCAGGCAAGAAAACTGGAAATGGGTAGCCATTCCATTCTCCAGGGAATCCTCCCAACCCAGGAATCAAACCACATTTTTCTGCATTGTAGGTGGATTCTTTACCATCTGATCTACCAGGCAAGTGTGGGATTGATTCTAAGTCCAAGATTCTGAGTGTGGACTTGATTCTAAATGTGATGGAGACTCAGTGAAATGTTTTGATCAAAGGAGTGATCATAATCCAACTTAAGATATAGAAAGTTCACTCTACATGTATGTGACTGAAGGAATAAGACAAAGTTAGGTTTTATAAGAGTATAAGTTAACAAACTGTTATAATAATTTGAATAATAATGGATGTGGTCTTTATTTAAGTAATAACAGTTGACGGAGTGGGCTTCCCTGGTGACTCAGATAGTAAAGAATCTGCCTGCAATGCAGGAGACCTAGGTTTGATCCCTGGTTTAGAAAGACCCCCTGAAGAAGGAAATGGCAACCCACTCCATTATTCTTGCCTGGAAATTCCGTGGACAGAGGAATCTGCTGGGTTACAGTCCATGGGGTCAATAAGAGTCAAATATGACAGAGTGACTAAATACGAGTGAATGGGGTAATGGATAGACAAATTTGGAACAATGAGGAAATCTTTTTGAAAGGATATTGTGACTGGATAGCTCTTGGGGAAACTTGATATTATGTATTAAACACAGCTAGACCAGTATATGTATAGATCATAATTCCATGTATAAATATTAGGATAACTTAATGATAAAAAGATAGAACATGAAGTGCTTGAGATAACATAAAGCTAGAGAAGAGAGATGAGGAGTGATCCTTAAGGAATGACAATATGGAGGGGAGTATGGAGAGGCAAAAAGGATTGCTCAATGAGAAAGTCTCTGAGGTAAGAGTTATTGAAAATCAGATAGTGTGGCAATATGAACACCTTTAAAAGAATATTTCAAGAAAGAAGTAATTAATGACAAAGTCAAAACTGCAAAATGAACAACTGTAAAGAAATTAAAATTGCCTTATGGATTTTACACAGAGGGTAGAAGACACAAATTATTTTCAGGAGATAGTCAATAAACAGTGGCCTTCAAAGTAAATGGAAGTCAAAGTGAGAAGAGTCATTTTTTTATTATTAGTATATAATATTATACTTTGATGGTAAAAAAAAAGAAGAGCAGCTGGAAAGAGATCTTTATTTGTGGATTTTATTGTTTCATTGTTTTAAGCCTAGAGACACTTGATCATAATTAAATTCTTATGATAATAAATTATGAAGAAGAGATTCACTAACCAGGGGAGATTAAAAAGTGGATGGAAGGTGCCATGAGAAAAATGGAGAGGATAAGCTCTGATTGGTAAGTGGGAAAATTAGCTTTCGAAGTTCAATATCTTATCTAATCAAACAATAAAAATGAGGAAAAGTTAAATGCATATAGTAAAAATTATTGTATGGTAGCAAAAAATGGAAAGATTTCAAATATAAGAAATAGAATAAATTTAAGTGTAGCATTTAAAAACATAAGCTTTGTACACAGATCGCTTGAATTCTAATCTCATCATTGCCACTTACTCTCTGTGATATTAACAAGTCCTTGAATTAGTATATGCTTCAGTTTCCACATAAGGAAAATGCTGATGAACATAGGCCCCTGTCTCATAGGGTTGCTATGAGGATAAATGAGACTGCTTTTAGTGAATTGCTTAGGATTTTCCTAGTGCAAAGTAGCAACGTATTATTACTGTTATTGATTCATAAATGTAAGTAGAAAGTTTGTAGGTAATTGTAGAAAGATTTTATATGAAAGAAAAATCTTATTGAATCTATTTAGTGTGAAACAAATAATTTACCCAGGAAACACAGCAAAAGCTAGGGAGTTCATGTTCCCAGTTGAGACTGAATACGATAAATATGTATTCACTGTTTGGGTTAATCAACCGATTTGGGTGAGTTTTAACTAAATGAATAATACTTTGATCAAGCTGATTGATTGAAAATGCAAAGACTGTTTCACTCTGAAAATTATCTGAGTATATGGCATAAGTATATACTATTTTAAAAAAAAAGAGCATTTTTACAGAAGGTACATCTCCAAAATATATGAATAAGAGAGAAAGTAGACCTTGATACAGATATTGAAAAACTTTGTACATATTTATATTTCTGGGTAAGTGACAATTTTTCTTGACACTCTACATCCATGCACAAAGATTTACCAAAGATGATAATATCTTCTATCAAGCATTCTGATAATTAATTCCAAAATTCTATCAAAATGTCTACTTTACTACCTGAAGAACAAGAAAAAATGCTCAAAAACACTAATTATTAGAGAAATGTAAATCAAGACTACAATGAGGTATCACTTCACGGTGGTCAGAATGCCATCATCAAAAATCTACAAACAATAAAGTCTGGAAAGCGTGTAGAGAAACAGGAACCCTCTTACACTCTGTGGGAATTTAGATTGGTACAGTCACTATGGAGAACAGTATGGAGGTTCCTTAAAAAACTAAACACATAGCTACCATATGCTTCAGTAGTCCTACTCCTGGGCTTATATCCAGAGAAAACCATAATTTGAAAAGATACTTGCATCGCAGTGCTCACTGCAAAGCTATTTATAGTAGCCAGGACACAGAAGCAACCTAAAAGTCTATCAATAGAGGAATGTATAAAGAAAACGTGGCACTCAGCCATTGAAATGAATGATATAATGCCATATAGTAACATTGTTGGACCTAGAGATTGCTGTATTGAGTGAAGTAAGTCAGACAGAGAAAGACAAATATTGTATGACATCGCTTATATATGGAACTTAAAAAAGGATATAAATGAAATTATCTACAAAAAAGAAGTAGAGTTGCAAATATAGAAAACTAATTTATGGTTGGGGGCATTAGAGGTAGGGGTAAATTGGAAGATTGGGATTGATATATACACAGCAATATGTATAAAATATACAATATAGAAAATTAATATTAATATAAAATTAATATGAAATATATAAATATATATATATAGATAACTAATGAGGACCTAATGTATAGCACAGGGAATTCTACTCAATACTCTGTAATAACCATATGGGAAAAAAATTTTTTAAAAGAGTGTCTGTGTGTATATATATATATATATATGATTCACTTTGCTGTACACATGAAATTAACACAACATTGTAAATTGACTATATTCCAATTTTTTTTAAATTGAATGAAGAATCTGTACTTATTCAGATAACAGGTATATCCTGATTTGTGTCATCTATTAAATATTTAGTTATTTATAAGTTACTAGACATGATATTTTAAGTTCTTAAGTCTTTGAAAGTTAGTCACAGTCATGTCCAACTCTTTGTGATTCCATGTACTGCAGCCTGTCCCGCTCCTCTGTCCATTGAATTATCCAGACAAGAGTACTGGAGGGGGTTGCCATTTCCTTCTCCAAGGGAGCTTCCTGACCTGGGTATCGAACCTGGGTCTCCTGCACTGCAGGCAGATTCTTTACTAATTGAGTCACTAGGGAAGCCCCATAATTTTTTAGGTTCCATCTATATTTTGGAGACAAATCACCTATGTTTCTAGATGTGATCATGAGAGTCCAAGAACACACCGAATACACAGAATATTTGCTTTTCATCATATCTCTACTCCCTGGTGGCTCAGGTGGTAAAGAATCTGCTGTGATGCAGGAGACATGGGTTTGATCCCTGGGTTGGGAAGATCCCCTAAAGAAGTGAATCGCACCCCACTCCAGAATTCTTACCTAGAGAATTCCATGGACAAAGGAGCCTGGCAGGCTACAGTCCATGGCGTTGCAAAGAATCAGACACAACTGAGTGACGAACACACACACACATATCTCTACAGCCTGGTGGTAAAGAATCTGCCAGCAATGCAAGTGATCCAGGTTCAATCTCTGAGTTGGGAAGATTCCCTGGAGCAGGAAATGGCAATCCACTCCAGTATTCTTGCCTGAGAAATCCCATGGATAGAGGAACCTGGTTGGCTACAGTTCAAGGGGCTGTGAAAGAGGCAGACACCACTTAGCAACTAAATCACACAACCACAGCCATTATTAGATGCATTAAGTTTATACATGAGCCAATTATTATTTCACTCTATAGAAAGCTAATTATTAAAATGTTGTATGCTTATTTTCAATAATTAGTGATTGTTTCAAAAAATCTGAAAGAATATAGTTGGGTATAAAATGGAGGTGACCATCTAACATTTAGTAAAAGGAGTCTGCATAATTTTGTAAAAGCGCTTTTGTACTATGCAACTTTCTACCATACAATTATTTGATGAAAAGAAGGTGACATTTTAAGATCCTTTTGACAATTCTATGCACATTATATCAAAGGTCTGTGAGGAAGATCAAAGGTGATCTTCAATGTAGGAAACTATTATGTCATGCTAGAAAACTTGTTTGTACTTGTCCTGAAAGGCCAATATTGGCTTAGACTACTGTTTCATGCTCAGCAATTTTGAAGAAAAGAATATTAAATTTGTCCTACTCAAGAAATTGGTCTTTAGCCAAAAGCCACGGCTAAATTCAAAATAAGGAAAACATATTATTTGCAAGACATGTTTGTGTTATATTTCAAGGCAGACATTATTACATTACAACATATTAATTGATTAGGTACAGTGAGAGAATGGTGCTTTACACAGAGAGAAAGAAAAAAAGAGAGAGAGAAAGGCTTCTTTAGCATAATATTATGTCAACTACTGCCTTGAATATCTCTCAAATTATTCTTGGACATTGTTTATACACAGTGATCATCCATACCAAGATAAAATAATTATGCTGAAATTATTTTGTAAATGGTAAAGAAAACCACAACTAATGCAAAATAATGTGGTATTACAGAAAGCTATTTCTCTACCATCTTATTTAAAACATTTTTTGGAAGCATGTTACAATCCATGAAAATAACTCATAATGAGGTTTCTGAGGAAGCACATGCTTATTAAAACCACTAATCCAGTTTTTCCCCAAGCCTTGGAGCATTCTTTATATTTGCCTAGATATTATATTTAAATGCAAGACTATAGTTTTCTAATTTAATTACTTTGAAATACAATTTAGAAACATCAAAAGTCCAGTGTAAACAAGAAAAATGTATTTGTACTTCTAAATTTTTGGTTTTGTATTTGAATTAAAGTCAGTAATGTAATTCACTAAATTATATTTACATGTTTCAAGCTCTTGTAAAATTATCTTGTTTGTTTTTATTATCGACAATGTTATAAAAAGAATTTAAAGTGAGATGCAATTTTGTTAACCTGAACATAACGGAAGGATGACCACAGAGATGAGGATGCTTTCAAGTTAATATCTTTGAAAATAAATGATATTTTTAGCACAATAAAGCCTTCAGGAAAGTTTTAATAAAATTTGCTTTGTAACAATAATTTTGAAATTAAGTTAGAAATTCTGACAAATGTGTACCTACAAAGATTTATGTTGTCCATCCACCTCTAAGCAGGTATAGTATAAAGTGGTTACAAATTCTAAACATTTAAAAAGCATGACTGGGAACACATGTATACCTGTGGCGGATTCATTTCGATATTTGGCAAAACTAATACAATATTGTAAAGTTTAAAAATAAAATAAAATTTTTAAAAAAATGCCAGCAAAAAAATAAAATAAAAAAAAAGCATGACTTTAAATTCTGTGCAAATCATAAGTACAATAATGTATATGAATAAAAACAACAGTGTTATTGGTTATTTCAGTGATCACTGAACATACTGTATTCAGTCCTTCAAAAAGATTTCTGAACTCTACATTTGCAGAAGATAATGAAGGATTGATATTTGAAGTCTTATTAGCTGAAACCATGAATCTAGATATAATATTTTATCTTTTAGATATGAACTAAGTTAAGGATAAAATATAGGATGTAGCTGAGAAAATACTGATTTATTAAATACACTGCTTAGCCAGGTTGCAAGAAATCTAGAAAAAATGAGAAATATAAATTGATCACATTAAAAATAACCAATTACTTATTTTTATTCAACTTCTTTATTTGCTATTTTTGAAAACTCTGATATAAGATTTTTTTATTGCCATACTTACATTACTAGCACTAAAAATAATTTCCTCTTAAGTGGGCAAAGATGCAAGGAGAAATTTTAAAATTGATTTAGCTTTGGAAGATTTAATGAGTTCCCTTAGAGTAATCTTGATTCTAGTTGTTGCATGCAATTGAAAAAGTATGCTGCATTTGTTGTTGAAAAATAAAAGCAATATTTCTGGGTGAGGCCAAGCTTAATTTAGCATGTATTCAAGCGTCTCTTTTAGGCTCACTTGCTGCCTAAAATGCTTTACTTTGACGATTTAAATTTTGTAATTAAAAAAATGGCAAAAATGAAATCATTGTTTTTGTTTTTATTTTGTATTGCCTGACTTTAGTGATGAAAGGTCAAGACCACCAGAATATGTTTGGTACTACTTTGTTATATGTGTATACATATCTACAATTAAACACTGTTTTTTGTTATGTATCACAGACCATTTCATCAAACAGTGTGCCCATTATTCTTAATATTTTGTACTTATGGCTTTTACAACATAAACTAACACATTAGGATGGAATTTATACACAAAACATTTTAAGATGTTGGTCACTAGATTATGAACTCAAGGAAAGAGAATACAATAAAAAGAGCAAGTGAAATTTAATTCACTGAACCTTTGAGAGCAAATCAAAGGTTCAATGCAAAGTCAAGTAGAATGCAAAGTCAGGCGGGCTTTAGGAAACATCACTATGAACAAAGCTAGTGGAGGTGATGGAATTCCAGTTGAGCTATTTCAAATCCTAAAAGATGATGCTGTGAAAGTGCTGCACTCAATATGCCAACAAATTTGGAAAACTCAACAGAGGCCACAGGACTGAAAAAGGTCAGTTTTCATTCCAATCCCAAAGAAAGGCAATGCCAAAGAATGTTTAAACTACCGTGCAATTGCACTCATCTCACACACTAGCAAAGTAATGCTCAAAATTCTCCAAGACAGGTTTCAACAATATGTGAACCGTGAACTTCCAGATGTTCAAGCTGGTTTTAGAAAAGGCAGAGGAACCAGAGATCAAATGGCCAACATCTGTTGGGTCATCAAAAAAGCAAGAGAGTTCCAGAAAAAAATTTACTTCTGCATTATTGACTAGACCAATGTCTTTGACTGTTTGGATCACAACAAACTGGAAAATTCATCAAGAGATGGGAATACTAGACCACCTTACCTGCCTCCTGAGAAATCTGTATACGGGTTAAGAAGCAACAGTTAGAACCAGACATGGAACGATGGACTGGTTCCAAATTGGGTAAAAAGTACTTCAAAGCTGTATATTGTCACACTGCTTATTTAACTTAAATGCAGAGTAAATAATACAAATTGCGAGTCTGGATGAAGCATAAGCTGGAATCAAGATTGCCAGCAGAAATATCTATAACCTCAGGTATGCAGATGACACCACCCCTATGGCAGAAAGTGAAAGAAGAACTAAAGAGCCTCTTGATGAAAGTGAAAGAGGAGAGGGAAAAAGTTGGCTTAAAACTCAACATTCAAAAAACTAAGATCATGGCATCTGGTCCCATCACTTCAGGGCAAATAGACGGGGAAACAACGGAGACAGTGAGAGACTTTATTTTTTTAGGCTCCAAAATCACTGCAGCTGGTGACTGCAGTCATAAAATTAAAAGATGCTTGCTCCTTGGAAGAAAAGCTATGACCAACCTAGATAGCATATTAAAAAGCAGAGACATTACTTTGCTGACAAGGGTCCATCTAGTCAAAGCTATGGTTTTTCCAGTAGTCATGTATGAATGTGAGAGTTGGACCATAAAGAAGGTTGCGTTTGTTTGTGTGTGTTAGTCTCTCAGTAGTGTTGGACTCTTTTGACCCCGACTTATGGGGCCCACGAGGCTCTTCTGTCCATTGAATTCTGCAGGCAAGAATACTGGAGTGGGATGCCATTTCCTTCTCCAGGAAAGAAGGCTCACTGTGGAAGAATTGATAATTTTGAACCATGGTGCTGGAGAATATTGTTAAGAGTCCCTTGGACATTCTGACTGGTCAGAATGGCTGCGATCCAAAAGTCTACAAGCAATAAATGCTGGAGAGGGTGTGGAGAAAAGGGAACCCTCTTACACTGTTGGTAGGGAATGCAAACTAGTACAGCCACTATGGAGAACAGTGTGGAGATTCCTTAAAAAACTGGAAATAGAACTGCCTTATGATCCAGCAATCCCACTGCTGGGCATACACACTGAGGAAACCAGAATGGAAAGAGACACGTGTACCCCAATGTTCATCACAGCACTGTTTATAATAGCCAGGACATGGAAGCAACCTAGATGTCCATCAGCAGATGAATGGATAAGAAAGCAGTGGTACATATATACAATGGAGTATTACTCAGCCATTAAAAAGAATACATTTGAATCAGTTCTAATGAGGTGGATGAAACTGGAGCCTGTTATACAGAGTGAAGTAAGCCAGAAAGAAAAACACCCATACAGTATACTAATGCATATATATGGAATTTAGAAAGATGGTAACAATAACCCTGTGTACGAGACAGCAAAAGAGACACTGATGTATAGATCAGTCTTATGGGCTCTGTGGGAGAGGGAGAGGGTGGGGAGATTTGGGAGAATGGCAGTGAAACATGTATAATAACATGTATGAAATGAGTCTCCAGTCCAAGTTTGATGCACGATACTGGATGCTTGGGGCTGGTGCACTGGGACAACCCAGAGGGAGGGTATGGGGAGGGAGGAGGGAGGAGGGTTCAGGATGGGGAACATAGGTATACCTGTGGTGGATTCATTTCCATATTTGGCAAAACTAATACAATATTGTAAAGTTTAAAAATAAAATACAATTAAAAAAAAAAAAAAGACTCCCTTGGACAGCAAGGAGATCAAACCAGTCTTCTTAAAGAATATTAACCCTGAATATTCACTGGAAGGACTGATATTGAAGCTGAAACTCCGATACTTTGGCCACCTGATGCAAAGAGCTGACTCATTGGAAAAGACCCTGATGTGGGGAAAGGTTGAAGGTAGGAGAAGGGGACTACAGAGGATGAGATGGTTGGATGGCATCACAGACTCGATGGACATGAGTTTGAGCAAGCTCCAGGAGTTGGTGGTGGACAGGGAAGCCTGGAATGTTGTAGTCCATGGTGTCACAAAGAGTCAGACATGACTGAGCAACTGAACTGAATTGATATCAAATCAATACATTAAAGATAAAATGTATCAAATAACTGAGTTTTACTGCAAAGGACACAACAGTTTTCTACCACAGGTACTAGGCTATTTTTAATATAGGTTAGTAAGTAAGTCTCATATATGTGCTCCAAATTGTACATAGTCACAAAGTTTTCCTTTGGCATTTATCCAAATAATTTCTCCTAGGTCACGATAAGTAAATGAAGACTCAAGTTTGATTCCTTTTGTGGTTAGAATGAATATCCCTTCTTAGGTATATACACATACACAGCCATGCTGCTATTATTTTAACAATTATATATGCCAAGAATAAGTAAAAATGACAATGAACACCTATACTTTGCTGAAAAAGATGATTCAAGACAGTTGCTTTCCTTTTGAAGCTAATTAAACAAAAATGTACCTTAATCCTCTAGCTTTATTGTCTAAGGTTGTATTCTTCATGCCTGTGATCTATGCAACATTCAAAAGCCAACACTTCTATCTATGTGCTCAGTCACAAACAGACTCTCTTCTAGAGACTATTCCTGAAATCATATCAGGATTTGATTTACTTCCATTAATACATCATCAGCTGTTTTTTCCAGTGAATTCTTTCCAATGACATTCAAACATTCTCCCATCTTTGGTAAAGCAGAACTTTGCTACTCAAACCCACTGTTTATATTGCTCTGTCCACTTCCTCACCTCCCATTTTTGTTTTCTATGTATGTAAATATAAAGTACAAAAAATAATGCAATGGGGCATGCTTTCTCCATATTTCACATAATGTAAATATTTTACATGTGCTTTATACTTTTTACCTAAAGTAACAAACTACAAATTAAAGTTGGTATCTCAAACTGCTTTTCTGTTTTCCTTTCACAACCCCACTTATCACCCACTTCTCCAACACCAGCTACCATTATGAATTAGTCATGAATTAGTCATGAAACAGGGCATAGTCTTAAATTTTTCATACACACATGCACACACCCATATATCTATTTAAGAATACATGAACACATATGTGTGCATGCATGCATGAATATTTATGTACCCACACAGATATAACACATTCATAGATTTGAAATGTCAGTACAGAAGAGTTTTTAAAACTTCCTGAAGATCAGAGAACTAATAGCTGCTGGTCTCAAGATCTATATATGGACAGTCTCACTCTGGAGATCATATTCCTAGTCAGTACTTGACATTCTGCTAATAGTTGACACTATTCTTATGCAACTCTCTAATAGGAACTGGTGTACATGTATTATACACCAAGAATTTTTGGAAACATGCCAGTTATCTTTACTAAGAAATTGCATCAATGAATATGGCACGACCAATTACATACAGATTTCTATTTTCTTATCACATTGCATATTAAATTCATATGCACTACTTTTCACTGTTCCCTTATTTTTTCTAATTTCTAGAAATCATTTATCATCTTTTCAGTTCAGTTCAGCTGCTCAGTCGTGTCTGACTCTTTGTGACCCCATGGACTACAGCATGCTAGGCTTCCCTGTCCATCAGCAACTCCCACAGCTTGCTCAAACTCATGTCCATTCAATAGGTAATGCCATCCAACCATCTCATCCTCTTTCATCCCCTTCTCCACCTGCCTTCAATCTTTCCCCAGCATCAGGGTCTTTTCCAATGAGTCAGTTCTTCCCATCAGGTGGCCAAAGAACTGGAGTTTCAGGTTCAGCATCAGTCCTCCCACTGAATATTGAGGACTGATTTCCTTTAGGATAGACAGGTTGGATTTCCTTGCAGTCCAAGGGACTCACAAGAGTCTTCTCCAACACCACAGTTCAAAAGCATCAATTCTTCAGCGCTCAGCTTTCTTTATAGTCTAACTCTCACAACCATACCTGACTACTGAAAAAAACATACCTTTGACTAGATGGACCTTTGTTGGCAAAGTAATGTCTCTGCTTTTTAATATGCTGTCTAGGATGGTCATAGCTTTGCTTCCAAGGGGCAAGCATCTTTTAATTTCATGGCTGCAGTCACCATCTGAAGTGATTTTGGAGCCCCCAAAATAAAGTCAGTCACTATTTCCATTGTTCCCCCATCTATTTGCCATGAAATGATGGGACCGGATGCCATGATCTTAGTTTTCTAAATGCTGAGTTTTAAGCCAACTTTTTCACTCTCCTCTTTCACTTTCATCAAGAGGCTCTTTAGTTGTTTTTTGATTTCTGCCATAAGGGTGGTCTCATATCATATTTTATTAGCTTTTTATAGGAAAGTGCTGGTGCTTTTATTTTTTTAATATAATTTTAGTTTTGACTTTGCAGGTAGCACAGTGGTAAAGAATCTGCCTGAAAATGCAGGAGACACAGCATACGCGGGTTTGATCCCTAGGTTGGGAAGATCCACTGGAGAAGGAAATGACAACTCAGTCCTGTATTCTAGCCTGGAAAATCCCACGGACAGAGGAGCCTGGCGGGCTACCATCCATGTGGTTGTAAAAGTATTGGACACAACTTAGCAATTAAACAATAATAACAAGGAGTGAGTCTGAATTATAAAAGGGTATTACAGTGGCTTTTACATGAAGATAACAGTATCAAGAAGTAATATTAGTCAAGAACATTTATGTTGTGCTGTGATACCAAACTTCAAATATCACTGATTTAAAACAGTAAATATTTATGCTAAGCCCCAATACAGTTTCAGAAAATTCACAATGCATTTGAAACAACATTGTCACTAGTGAGTCAAACTGTTTCTATAACTGAATATTAGGACTGGAACAAGCAACTTCTTTTATTTGCATGATCAAGGAAGAAAACACTGGATTTTCATACGAGCAATTACATGTTTCAGATTAAAAAAGAAATGTCATGTTGCTCAACCTAAATTCAAGGAGGTCAGGGAAACATCATCCAGCATGTGTTGAGAAAAACAAACAGTAGGATGAGACTAAGCACCTCAATAGTTATTAGCTATGGCCATTGTCTTTTGGAATATATATTTTAACCTTAATAGATGCCACCTAATTTGTCCTTAAAAATGTTAACAGTTTAGATTTCTACCAGAGGTATATAAGTTGCTAATGATTCCCAGTCTCATCAACCCACTTAACATTTAAGCTTTTTCCAAGTCAAAAATATGCATATATCTGCAATGAATCCTTGTTCCCTATCTCTAAATTGCCTATTCATATTTTTTTAAATTTTGCAGTTGAATTTTTTAAATTTAATTTTTATTTTATATTGGAGTATAATTGATTTGCAATGTTATTTTAGTTTCAGGTGTACAGCAAAGTGGTTCAGTTATGGTGGTTTAGTCCCTAAGCCATGTCTGACTCTAGCAATCCCATGGACTGTAGCCCGCCAAGGCTCCTCAGTCCATAGAATTTTCCAGGCAAGAATACTGAAGTGGGTTGCCATTTCCCTTTCCAGGGGATCTTCCTGACCCAGGGACTGAACCCAGGTCTCTTGCCTTGCAGGCAGTCTCCTGCACTGCAGGCGGATTCTTTACTGACTGAGCTACCAGTACAGCAAAGTGGTTCAGTTATACATGTACATATATCCATTCTTTTTCAGATTCTTTTCCAATGTAGGTTATTACAGAATACTGAGTAGAATTACCTGTGCTATACAGAAGGTTCTTGCTGATTACATATATGTCAGTTCAGTCACTCAGTCATGTCCGACTCTTTGCGACCCCATGAATCGCAGCACGCCAGGCCTCCCTGTCCATCACCAACTCCCAGAGTTCAATCAGACTCACGTCCATCGAGTCAGTGATGCCATCCAGCCATCTCATCCGCTGTCGTCCCCTTCTCCTCCTGCCCCCAATCCCCCCCAGCATCAGAGTCTTTTCCAATGAGTCAACTCTTTGCATGAGGTGGCCAAAGTACTGGAGTTTCAGCTGTAGCATCATTCCTTCCAAAGAAATCCCAGGACTGATCTCCTTTAGAATGGACTGGTTGGATCTCCTTGCACTCCAAGGGACTCTCAAGAGTCTTCTCCAACACCACAGTTCAAAAGCATCAATTATTCGGCACTCAGCCTTCTTCACAGTCCAACTCTCACATCCATACATGACCACTGGAAAAACCATAGCCTTGACTAGACGGACCTTTGTTGGCAAAGTCATGTCTCTGCTTTTGAATATGCTATCTAGGTTGGTCGTAACTTTCCTTCCAAGGAGTAAGCGTCTTTTAATTTCATGGCTGCAGTCACCATCTGCAGTGATTTTGGAGCCCAGAAAAATAAAATCTGACACTGTTTCCACTGTTTCCCCATCTAGTTCCCATGAAGTGGTGGGACCAGATGCCATGATCTTCGTTTTCTGAATGTTGAGCTTTAAGCCAACTTTTTCACTCTCCACTTTCACTTTCATCAAGAGGCTTTTAGTAGTGGCTATATTGTTAATCTCCAACTCCTAATCTGTCCCTCCTCCCTACCTTTCCCCTTCTAGTTGTTCTTTTTTTCAAATGTTCTTACCTATATGGAGAATATCCTACACATTCTGACTACTAATGCTGCTTAATTATATATACAGTAAATAGTTTTTATCAGTTGGTGTCTTGTCTTAATTTTGTTTAAAATCTCATTCTTTGTATATACATGTTTAATATTAGGTATCTATATTTATTAAAACGTTCCATTTTAAAAATGCAAACAGTGCCTATTATTGATGTGCCCTGGGCAGTGTAATCCCACCAATCCCACCAGGCTTTTCTCAGTCTTGTCTTAAGCAGAATCTTAATCAACAATGCCTATCCTTTTGGTCGATAGAAATTTGATAATACTTTTGAACCTATCTTTTATGTTTGTAGGGAAAAATAGCCCAAGGAAATAAAAAGATTGATAAATGTGTGCTTCTGGCTTGATAGTTGTAGAAATCAAAGGCTGAAACAATTTTATAACCCATACCTCCTCTCACACAATCTTCCAAAATGAAGATCTGAGAAGAAAGAATTTTAGGGGAAAAAAAAGAGAAAATGAAGTGGATAGAGAAATCACTCAGAAAAACTGAGATTCCCCTAAAATACTGCTGAATTTCAATGATAATTTATGTTTGAAACTTATGAAACTAGAAGATATTTTGGAAATGTATTCTCATCCTGAGAAATTCCTTTAGGGGAATTCAAAGCTATATTGTTCTCTGTGAACTTAGTGATCAACACCAATACAGTATATAAACTCACATATATGGAATTTAGAAAGATGGTAATGATGACCCTATATGTGAGACAGCAAAATAGATACAGATGTAAAGAATAGCCAGTTGGACACTGTGGGAGAAGGTGAGGGTGGGATGATTTGAGAGAACAGCATTGAAACATGTATATTATCATGTGTGAAACAGATCGCCAGTCCAAGTTTGATGCATGAGGCAGGGTGCTCAGAGCTGGTGCACTGGGATGAGGGATGGGATGGGGAGGCAGGTGGGAGGGAGGATCAGGATGGGGAAAACATGTACACCCATGGTTGAATCATATGAATGTATAGCAAAAACCACCACAATATTGTAAAGTAATTAGCCTCCAATTAAAATAAAAAATAAATATTTTCAAAATGGAGTTGTCAAAAAACATAAATGTATATATCTTTAGAAGAACATTGAAAGCAAAGAATAAAATGTTTGAATCCTATTGTATGTCAAATTGAAATTTAGCATTCTTTGATATACTTTCCTAAAAAATACTACATTTTATCTTATAATAAAAATGATCATGGTATGGGTATACATACACCCATACACGTCACTTATGTCTTATTTCACTTCAAAACCCCTATTAAATTCACATGATATGACTCTGAATCAATTAAATATTATCTGCAGTTTCAATTATTGCAGTGTTTATTTCAAAGAATGTACTACCAATGTGTGCATGTGTGCTCAGTCGTGTCTGACTCTTTGAGACACCATGGACTATAGCCTGCCAGGCTCCTCTGTTGATGGTATTCTCCAGGCAGGAATACTGGAGTGGGTTACCATTGCCTTCTCCAGGGATCTTCCTGACACAAGGATTGAACACCCATCTCCTGCATTGGCAGGAGGATTCTTTACAGTTGAGCCACCTGGGAATCCCTGCCAATAGGAAGTTTCTATGAATTCTAGAGTTTTACCACTGTTATCCTTTATAAAACCTTTTTATCCTTAGTATGCTGGATTAAGTGGTATCTGACAACATGAATTTGGTGCACTTTCTGCTAATTTTCAAAATGAAAAAGAATTCTTTTTTAATCCATAAAATAGAAACTTTAATTGCACTGTAAAAGCTAGAATTTATCACCACATTTAATTGAGTCACTTGATAATTATTATCTATGATTCATTATTTTTATTTTTGAAGCAATTTCAGACAAGATGTCAAAGATATGTATCAAAGTACTATATAATTGAAGTCTCTATTGTTTCCACTAAAAGTAACACTTTAGTTTCAGTGCTTAATACATGTTTAAGCTTCAGTGGAGTCTCATAAACTATGCATAAATACAGAATAAAGGAAAATGGAACTTTTAGAAGGTCCATCAGTTTACGTCTTATTCTTTCCAACTTCTTTTTGTCTTTCCACCATCGTCTTGTTCACTCATTTGATTTAATTTATTTAAGTCTACAGCAGTAAAAAATACACAGACTCTTAGAAAAATAATAAAAATAAAATGTTAGTCTGGGAATTAATTTACACCCAAATTAATGAATTGAAATCTCTAAAAATATCTAACAGCAATAACAGTTCATATGGTTGCAACAGTTAAACTTTATTATCAAAGTAGTCTATGGGACTAGTCTTTGAATAAGCCTATTTGTATGTTCTATGTTTATCTAAAGCATAAAAGAGTAAATGTAATCTTTATCAATACCACTTGGTTTCAGATAAATAAATAAATGTCCTATTTTTTTCATCAAAGATAACTAGACATCCAAGTGTAGTTCTCCTTTTAACAGGAAACCATTCCTTTTCTCTCTCTCTGCTTTCTTGCTTTTTGTAAATATGGTAAGTTAATGACTATCCCACATAAGAATGATTTTCATTTAAATTCCTTTAAAAAACTGTGTAAAATACACTTAATCCCAAACAATAAACAAGAACATGATTAATTGCTTGCAATATGCTTGGTTTTAATGGGTGGAAATAAAGATGATGTAGCAGCTTAATGTCTTCAAAACAATTCAACATTCAACTGGTATAAAAGGTCACTATTTACTGGATACTAAACCAGTCATTTTGAAAGAATTTGCAAGATCTCGTGCGGAAATGACACAATGGTCTTTCTTTCTAGTCAAGTTGATAGTATTTTTTCTTATTTTTAGTGTAATTAGAGAACAATTTTCACAAAATACTAAAAAACCAAAATGCATAAAGGTGAGTCAAAAGTAATGCAAAGATGTGATTGACAAGAAATTCCATTAGGCAATCTTTGTTGTTCTGAGGGGTACTGACCATAAAATAAAGAACAAACTTTACTTTTCTCTTATTCATCTGAAGGCAGATTTTCTCTTTGTCTTAGTCTAAAAGTGAATCCCTGTCAAGTTGCAACCTGACCTTTTCCAGATGACATCGTGTACATTTTAAACTTTTATGTTTGCATATGGACACCTCCCCAATTTCTCATGAAATCACAACAGCCAGTTCTCAGATTTAGAGAAGACTGTAAATGGAGTAGAAAGCAATGCTATTCGTTGGCAACTTCGGAAGTAATGACTAGCACAGCTTTCAAACAGGATCTGCATTTCCTCTTAGGCAGCAACAGCATTATTGTTCATACACTGCCAGTTTTGTTTTTATGTTTGTTTGCTTCTCCTAACCACTGTATGGTAAAATGGTGCCCTATGTTTTCTAATCTGTCACTAGAAATATGCTTGCAGCATATAAGCCAAATATTGTCACATCATATAAACTAAAGAGAAGATTTGGGGAAAACAAATACAGAATACTCTCTGAAATGAATCTGTCTCAGAGAATAAGGGAGATAAAAACAAAAATAAACTAATAGGACCTAATTAAACTTAAGAGTTTAATTAAGAAAAGCATAAAGAAAATAAAAGGGAAAGGAAACCATAAACAAAATAAAAAGACAACCCATACATTGGGAGAAAATATTTGCAAACTGTGATACATTTTAAGAATTCTGAATCATTCTTTGAAAGTAGTTACTGATTAATATAGCAAAATTCAGGCTTAAACTAAAGAAAACTGGGAAAAACACTAGACCAGCCAGTTATAATTTAAATCAAACCCTGGATTTAATTTGCATAGATTTCAAGGGGCTAGACTTAGATAACAGTGTGACTGAAGAATTATGGACAGAGGTCCATAATTTTTACAGGAGGTGGCAAACAAAACCATCCCAAAGAAAAAGAAAAGCAAGAAGGCAAAGTAGTTATCTGAGGAGGCTTTATGAACAGTGGAAGAATAAAGCAAAGTGAAAAGCAAGGGAACGAGGGAAAGGTATATCCAATTAAATGTAGAGTTTCAAAGAACAGGTAGAAGAGAAAAGAAGTCCTTCTTTAATGAACAGTGCTTAATAATAGAAGAAAACAACAAATGGGAAAAGACTAGAGATCTTTTTGGAAAACTTGGAAACATCAAAGGAGCTTTCCCTAAGATGGGAACAATAAAGGATAAAGATGGTAGAGACCTAGTAGATGCTGAAGAGATCAAGAAGAGATGGAAAGAATACATGGAAGAACTGTATTAAAAATATCTTAATGAACCAAATTACTATGATGGTATGCTTAGTTACCCAGAGCCAGGCATTCTGGAGTGTGAAGTCAAGTGGCCTTAAGAAGCACTGTTGTTCATTAAGCTAGTGGAGGTGATGAAATTCCAGCAGAACTATTCAAAGCCCTAAAGGAGGATGCCATCAAGGTTTTGCATTTATTATGTCAGCAAATCTGGAAGATCCAGCAGTGGCCATAGGACTGGAAAAGGTCAATCCTCATCCCAATTCCCAAGAAGTGTAGCATCAAAGAATGTACTAACCATCGGGCAATTGCACTAATCTTCCATGCTAGTAAGATCAGATGAGATCAGTCGCTCAGTCGTGTCCGACTCTTTGCGACCCCATGAATCGCAGCACGCCAGGCCTCCCTGTCCATCACCAACTCCCAGAGTTCACTCAGACTTGCGTCCATTGAGTCAGTGATGCCATCCAGCCATCTCATCCTCTGTCGTCCCCTTCTCCTCTTGCCCTCAATCCCTCCCAGCATCAGAGTCTTTTCCAATGAGTCAACACTTCGCATCAGGTGGCCAAAGTACTGGAGTTTCAGCTTTAGCATCATTCCTTCCAAAGAAATCCCAGGGCTGATCTCCTTCAGAATAGACTGGTTGGATCTCCTTGCAGTCCAAGGGATTCTCAAGAGTCTTCTCCAACACCACAGTTCAAAAGCATCAATTCTTCGGCGCTCAGCCTTCTTCACAGTCCAACTCTCACATCCATACATGACCACAGGAAAAACCATAGCCTTGACTAGACGAACCTTTGTTGGCAAAGTAATGTCTCTGCTTTTAAATATGCTATCTAGGCTGGTCATGACTTTCCTTCCAAGGAGTAAGTGTCTTTTAATTTCATGGCTGCAGTCACCATCTGCAAGGTCATGTGTAAAATCTTGAATGCTAAGCTTCAGCATTATGTGCACCAAGAACTTCCAGATGTCCAAGCTGGGAACTAGAGATCAAATTGCCAACATTCGCTGGATTATAGAAAAACCAAGGGAATTTCAGAAAAAAACTCTATTTCTGTTTCATCAACTACGCTAAAGCCTTTGATTGTGTAGATCATGACAAACTGTGGAAAGCTTTTAGACAGATGGGAATACCAGACCATCTTACCTGTTTCCTGAGAAACCTGTATGCGGGTCAAGAAGCAACAGTTAGAACCCAGTATGGAACAACTGACTGGTTAAAGATCAGTAAAGGAGTATGACAGGGCTGCCTGCTGTCACCCAGTTTGTTTAAACTATATGTTGAACACATCATGAGAAATTCCAGGGTGGATGAGTTGCAAGCCCGCATCTGGATAGGTGGGAGAAACATCAACAACCTCAGATAGATGGATGATACCACTCTAATGGCAGAAAGTGAAGAGGAACTAAAGAGCCTCTTGATGAGGGTGAAGGAGAAGAGTGAAAGAGCTGGCTTAAGATTAAATATTAAAAAAAAAAGAACACACAAAGATCATGGCATCTGGCCCCATTACTACATGGCAAATAGAAGGGGAAGAGGGGAAAGTAGTGACAGATTTCTTCTTCTTGGGCTCCAAAATCACTGTGGATGGTGACTGCAGCCATAAAATCAGAAGATGATTTCTTCTTGGCAGGAAAGCAATGACAAACCTAGACAGTGTGTTGAAAAGCAGAGACATCACTCTGTTGAAAAAGGTCCATACAGTCAAGGCTATGGTCTTCTCAGTGGTCACATATGGTTGGACTGTAAAGAAGGCATAATGCCAAAGAATCGATGCCTTCAAACAGTGTTGCTGGAGAAGCCTCCTGAAAGTCCCTTGGATGGCAAGGAAATCAAACCAGTCAATCTTAAGGGAAATCAACCCTGAATAGTCACTGGAAGGACTGATGCTAAAGCTGAAGCTCCAGTATTTTGGTCATCTGATACAAACAGACAACTCTTTGGAAAAGTCCATGATGCTGGGATCAAGGGTAGAAGGAGAAGAGGGTGTCAGAGTATGAGACGGTTTGATGGCATCCCTGATGCAATGAACATAAGCTCTGGCAAATTCCAGGAGATGGTGAGACACAGGGAGGCCTGGCGTGCTACAGTCAGTCCACAGGGTCACAAAGAGTTGGATGTGACTGGGTGACTGAACAACAAGAAGTTGATTAATATAAAAGTTCTAATAATGCAATTTAGTAATAGTCACTTATAAACTCAACATGATATTTAGGTGAAATATGATCATGCATTTGGAAATAAACATACTACCAAATATGAAATTTATTCCTGAAGCTTTTTATAATTTTCATATATTGCAATTAGAAACCTAGAACTTCCATCTTAAGGAACACCAAAGGAAAGCATTAATAATTATCCTCAATATGACTGGCATTTATCTGAATCAAAAATCCCTAACATGTCCACTTACAATGCCTATGTTTTATCAAGAATATAATTAAGGACTAAGTTATTCAAATAGAAAGATACAACATAAAATATTTTTGATTTTACAATACAACAAATGCTTAGGTTTACTTTTCTCCTCAATTATAATAAATAATTTTCACACTAGACATTTTCAAAACATCTTATTAAACTCAAATTTCATTTACCACTATAAATTATTTGAAAATCATTATATTATGGTATTTATTATTATTGAAGGTTTTATCTTAAGAATTTTTGTTTAAAAAAGCTTTTCTTTTTAAATGATGTGTATCTCTAAGGTTCAAAAGTCCAGTGTATCATAAAGCCACCTGATTTCAACTGAGACTGAATGGTCCATAAGCCTCAGAGTCAGCTCAAACCAGGCTCAAATATAATCATATTGGGTAACTGTATTGGATGAATGAATCAAGTAAAGTTCAGAGGGTTACTTTGATTAAAATGAATCATCTCCCACAAAGGATACTGATTTTCCCAATGGTTGCTGATATATCTTATGAGAAAAATTAAATTTTACTATCTGTATCTGCTACATTTTTCCTTAGACAATAAGACACCCTTGTTATAAAAATAAATTTTAAAATTTTCATTACTGTTGGTACAAATGTGATAATTTTATTATGGCATATCTTACTTTGAATCATACATATATATATATATATTATATATATGTTTTATATCTTCATAAATAGGGGCTTCCCTGGTGGCTCAGATGGTAAAGAATCTGCTCGAAATGCAGGAGGCCTAAGTTCAATCCTTCGGTAGGGAAGATGCCCTGGAGAATACATATGTGTTTCTCTTTTCTACTATTCTGTGAACCCCTTGAAAATAGATCTGCTCTTACACCTGAAGTGTAACACCTGAAAGAAATTTAAAAATCTAGAGAATTTAAGCTTAATTTATGATGTTGAACAGATAAACATAACAAGGAATATACTGGAAAATAAGTGAATATTCACAGCGTTTTGAAGTCTATGCACAGATAAAATTTCTTAGAAAGTATACATATAAATAGCTGGGACTGGGTTTAACTCTGAAACATATGGGGAAACAGCAGTCACATATGTCCAAATAGTTCATTCTATCAAGTTATTTAATTTAATTAAAATGTAGAATTATGGGCTATATGACAAATTTGACCACCACCTTCCAACAGAACTTTGCTGAAAACAGCAGACTAATATAAAAATGTGGAAGAGACAAGCATCCTGGACAAAAATTAGGGAAAGACTTCCACCACTACAGAGATATTTTGAGTCCTGTTGCTAGGTATAATGTAGAAGGTCCACAGCAATTGTCCCTCCAAAGAAAGTAACCTAGTGCTACAGTGACATGAGTAGCAGAAGAAAGGACTGAGCTCTAAAATCAAGGGTGAATGTACAACTGAATATTTCCTCGGTGGCGCGTTCATGAGCCCACCCATAGGATTCAGAAGCACCAGTGGGGACTAGCATAACCACAACAGAACAGAAATCTGCAGGACTTGTGCTATTAGGAGTGGGCTCAGTCATGCAACAATGAATGGTAGCTATGGGAGGGAGAAATGGCACAGATCTGAGGAGTACTGAAGTAAGGGCCAAACATAATATTAGATATAGAAATGTGGCTGTCAGTATGTTGATTTCATGAAATCTGAAGAAACTCCATATAAAACTGGATTTGTCTATGACTATTTTTCTCCAAATCCCTTAGGTAAAAGATCACTAAACCATTAATATAAACTCTCAGCAACCAGTCATCCAACTTATGGTCCAGAGAAAGGATTTAAATACTATATTGAAAGACAGGAAATATATACAAATAGGATTTTTGAGCAAATGTCATGAATGAATAAACCAATATCATTCAAAGATTAGTAAAGAAATAGAAACAAAAAATTGAGAGACAGTATAGGTTCTTGTTTCATAACATTTGATTTTGAATTATAGATCTGTGCTCAGTTCTAGCACAATCACATTATTGGCATGTGACCATAGTCCAAATATTCAGTTTCTTAATCTCTGCAATTAAAATAATAGAACATATTATGCTATTGTTGTAATAACTGATTTAATAATATCATGAAACATAAGACATAAAAAATTGCAATTTACATTAAGTTATGAATGAAGCTTCCTTAAGCCACAACAATCTAAGTTTACAGAAAGTTTTATGCTCAAGTATAATATTAAATTTCTATTCAGAATTTATAGAAAAGGAATATCAAAAATTTATTCAATTGTTGAAGGCCACTTTAGACATTTTTTGTACCAATAAATTTCAAGAAAATGTGTATTGTTTAATAGAGTTTAAAAGATGAGATGCTGGGACAAAATACTTAGGAGACATAAGCAATAATTTTCAGTAAAATGCAAAATAAAAAAACCTTAAAAACAAACATTTTAAAGCTACCAATTTAAACTTTTAAATGGGCAAAGATCTTCAAAAACGAGTATATCTTGGAGTAATATCAAGAAGAAAATAGAACAGGCTGCAACAATTTTACATTCCTCCACAGAAACAATGAAAAACTAGCATAAACTGTTGGAACCAACTTCATCAGAACTTTGGAAAACAACTAAAGGTTTAATATCAAAGGTTACAGGGAGAAAGGCAGTATAAGCACCATAAAAAAGCTTTGTGGCATATTTAAATGCCCTCTCCTCATTCACTTCTTTAGCTGGTTGGAAGTCTTAGAGTTGGTACCCCATGTTTCCAAAATGGGAACATGATTCCTACTTCTGGAGATAGCAAAGTAAATCTTAATCCCATATTCCTATGTATGTCTAGCCTAACCTACCTAGGATTTGCTTGAAGGGCTGATTCAAGATGAGCATTTATGTTTTATTTAATGCAGAACTCACTCAACCCAGAGAAGCAGTGATCATTACTCAAACACAATGTAAGGCAGGTAGATGGTCAACCTGAAGAAACCTGGAGTAAAAGATCACATTACAAACATATTAGACATACACTAGCTACCCTAAGATTTTGAAGGAACAACCAGAGAGAGCTTATTTGGGACATTCAAAAGAACCCATGTTGATGGAAGAATATAGAAATCCACATACATTCTCAGAGAAAGACACATGTACAGAAAAGTCCTGAGAAGACCCTAAGTTTTCACCTCAGGCTGGTCCCTAGGCTGGGAGTAAGCCTGGCTAAGTTTTAAAGGAAATCTCCAGTACAGACACAATCTGTAAAACTGAGATGTTTATTTGTTTGTTTAGCTCCTGGTGTTTAAGGAAATCTCTGTCAAAATAGTAACTGAACACAATCTAAGGAATAAACACTTCAGTGACCATGTGCAATAAGAAACACAACCTCTGATAAAAACAGTTTGGAAAAGTCACTAAGAAATAGGCCACTAAGGGTTAGAGTGACCCATTAGTGTGTGTTAGTCACGCAGTCATGTCCAAATCTTTGAGACCCCATGGACTGTAGCCCACCGGGCTCCTCTATCCATGGGATTCTGCAGGCAAGAATACTGGAGTGGGTTGCCATTGCCTTCTGCAGAGGAACTTCCCAACTCAGGGACCTAAATTAAATGACGCTTCCTCCTTGGAAGAAAAGCTATGACAAACCTAGACAGCATACTACAAAGTAAAGACATCACTTTGCCAACAAAGGTCTATACAGTCATGCTATGGTTTTTCCAGTAGTCATGTATGAATGTGAGAGCTGAACCATAAAGAAGACTGACTGCAGAGGAATCGATGATCTTGAACTGTAGTGCTGGAGAAGACTCTTCAGAGTCACTTAGACAGCAAGGAGAACAAAATAGTCAATCCTAAAGGAAGTCAACCCTGAATATTCATTGGAGGGTCTGATGTTGAAGCTGAAGCTACAATACTTTGGCCACCTGATTCAAAGAGTTGATTCATTGGAAAAGACCCTGATGCTTGGAAAGACTGAGGACAGGAGGCGAGAAGGGTGACAGAGGTTGGATGGTATCACTGACTCAATGGACATGAGTTTGAGCAAACTACAGGAGATAGTGTAAGGATAAGGAAGCCTGGCGTGCCAGTCCATGGGTTCACAAAGAGTCAGACATGACTTAGTGACTGAACAACAACAAGGGCTATAACAATCAAATTTTAAAAAATAGCAAGCCCCAGAAGGGGAAAATCTGATATGTAGGGCTACCCATTATTATAATCAATGACCAAGTTTCAACAAAATATCACACAGTATATTAAGAAACTAAAAAATATGGCCAATTCACAGGAAAAAACTGACAGAAATTATTGTAAGGAAGGTCAGAAAATACACTTATTAAAAAAAGACTTTAGATCAACTGTCTTAAATTTGCTCAAAGCATTAACACAAATCATGGGTAAAGATGTAAAGGAAACAAGGAGTACAATGCATAAACAATAGAAAATGCAAAAAAAAAAGAAATTATAAATATTAATACATTATAAAAAGGAAACAATTAGAAATTCTGAAGCTATAAAGTTTAATAACTGATATTTATAATTTACTACAGGGACTCAACATCAGACTTGATCAAAAATAAGACAGAATCATAAAAGTTGAAAATAGAACATGACATTTTCTGAAAAGAAAAAAAATGGAATAACTGTGAACTTAGCCTAGGGGCATATAAGACACCATCAAGCTGACCAACTTATGGATCATGGGAGTCCCAGAAATAGAAGAAAGAAAAAAGGTCAGAAAGAGTATTTGAAGAAATAAAGTCATGCAACTTTTCAAATTTGCTGAAAATTATGAATCTATACTCCAAGGAGTTCAATAAACTGAAAGTAGGATAAGCAAAGTGACCCACACTGAAACACATTATAATCAAACCATTGAAAGAAATAATCAAAGAGAGAATCTTAAAAGCAACAACACAAAAATGTCTCATTATATACAAGAGATCCTCAATAACGTTAACACTCAATTTCTTATCAGAAACCATAGACAATAGAATGCACTGGGATGACATGTTTAAAGTGCTGAAGGAATAAACTAATGCCAACTAAGAACTCCATATCTGGCAAATCTGTTGTTCACAAATGAAGACACTATTAAGACATTCCCATATTTAAAAGGAAGAAAAAAGCTGAAGAAGCCTGTTTCTATCTGAGCCATCAGAGAATCCCATTACCACTACCCATGCCCTAAAAGAAGTAAAGATTTCTTGCAAATGTTACTTTGTGGGCAAATATAAAATCTTGTAATAATTTTGGGGAGGGGGATTGTAACTCTACCTTTTATCTCCTACATGATATAAAAGACAAATGGTTAAACATTTTCATAAATCTCTTGTGTGAAACAATGTAAAATGTAATTCATGGTAACAATAACACAAGTAGGGAGAAAATCAGTTTAAGAACAGAGTATTCATATTCTACTCAGAGTAAATGGATATCAAAATACACTAGATTGTTATTAATTTAGGGTGTTAAATGTAATCTCCACAGTAACCTAAATAAAATATTGAAAAAACTGTTCACATAAAGGTGGTGTATTCTGGGGTAGTTAAAATACTGCGTATGGTACCATAATAATGGATAAATGTCATTATACATTTGCTCAAACCCACCGAATGTACAATGCCAAGAGTAAACAGTAACGTAATCTATGGATTTCAGATGATTGTGATGTATTAATGGAAGTTTATCAATTCTAACAAGTTTATGTTCTGGTGAATGACATTGATAAAGAGGGAGGCTGTGCATGTATGGCAGCAGGAAAGTATGGGAAATCTCTGTATCTTCCCCTTAATTTTGTTGTCAATTTAAAACTCTAAAAACATAAAATCTTAATAAAAACAGGAGTTTGTGCACGTGGAGTTGAAAAAAATCTGGATCTAGGTAAAGAAAAAACTTTATATATGTGTGTGTGTATATATACAAAAGAAAACAAAAAGAGAATCAAAAAAGTTAATTTCCTCAAAAAAATTAAAGAATAAATACAAAAGAAGGTAGTAAAGAAAGAAATTAGTGACAAAAGAGACATTATAAATATGTACACAAACAAAAATTTTTCATTTGCTATTACTTTTAATATGTGGATTAAAATCTCCAATTGTTCACTGCTGTTAAGTTGCTAAGTGTTGACTGACTTCTCTTGTGACTCCATGGACTGTAGCCTACCAGACTCCTCTGTCCATGGGATTTCCCAGGTAAAAATACTAGAGTGCATAGTCATTTCCCCCTCCAGGGGATCTTCCTGACACAAGGAATGAATTCACATCTCTGGCTTAGCAAGTGGATTTTTTTTACCACTGAACCACAATGGAAGCCCAAGTATCCAATACTTAGAGATAACTGAAAACAAAACCATAACATACCAAAACTTATGGATTGGCATGTGGAATCAGTGCTCAGAGAAATAGTCATAGTGGGAAAAAAACCTATATTAAAGAAAGCAGAAAGATCTCAAATCAATAACCTAACTTTAAAATTTGAATAAATAGAAAAAAAAATAGCAATGTTAATCCAAAACTAACAGAAGGAAGGAATTAATAGAGATATTAGCAGAAGTAAATGAAATAAAGATTAGAGAAACAGTGGAGAGTGCTAATAAAATCAAATTTTGGTTTTTGGGAAAGATTTTAAAAATTAATATCATCTTTAGCTATATGTGACAGTTGGAACATAAAGAAAGCTAAGCGCCGAAGAATTGATGCTTTGTTGGAGAAGACTTGAGAGTCTCTTGGACTGCAAGGAGATCAAACCAGTCAATCCTAGAAGAAATCAGTCCTGAATAGTCATTGAAAGGACAGTACTTTGGCCACCTGATACAAAGAACTGATTCACTGGAAAAGACTCTTATGTTGAGAAAGATTAAAGACAAGGGGAGAGGGCGACAACAGAAGATGGGATGATTGGATGGGATCAGAGATTCGATGGACATGAATTTGAGCAGGCTCCAGGAGTTGGTAATGGACAGGGAAGCCTGGCATGTTGCAGTCCATGGGGTTGCAAAGAGTCAGACAGGACTGAGTGACTGAACAGAACAGCTTTATTGACAAAGAAAAATAAATATTGATAAAATTTGAAAATGGGGAAATTACTACTGACCTTACAGAAGTAAAAAGGTTTATAATATTAATAGAACACAATGAACAATCGTGCATCAACAAATTAGATAATTCATAAGCAATATACAAATCCCTTGAAATAGACAAGTTACCTAAACAACTCTAGAAGAAATTTCTAAACGGAATTATAACAAATAAAGAGACTGAATTAGTAAACAAAAACTTCCAATAAAGAAAATTCCCAATATTATCATCTCAGGTGAATTCTTTCAAACATTAAAGACTAATTAATTCCAATATCTCTCAAATACTTCCAAAAAATGTGAAACACATTCTATGAGCAAAGACAACACAAGAAAAATTGCAGACTAATATCTCTAATGAATATGGACACAAAATTATCAACAAAATTCAGAAAACCAAGTCTGGCACTATATTAGAAGTATTTTACACCATTATGAAGTGAAATTTATTACATGAATAATAGTTCAACATAAGGAAATCAATTAATAGAATATAACAACAACAACAACAACAACAAAAAACCCTATATCATCTCAGTTGATACATAGAAGCCATTTGACAAGAATCTACTTTCAGAATAAAAATGCTCAGAAGACCAGGAATGGAAGGAATCTTCTTCAACATAATAACAGGTATTAAAAAAACCACATCATATTTAAGGATGAGATTTTCTGAATTGCTACTGGAGTTACTTTCTAAAAGGAAAGATCATAATTGTAGTAGATGCTATGACTTCCATTAAAAAAGTACCATAATCTGTGTGGCTTATACAATAGCAATCTATAGTCTGACAGTTCTGGAGACTATCCATGCCACATGAAGGTACTGGCAAGTTTGGCTCTTTTCAAGGGCAGTGAGATGATGTAAATGATGGCAATAATGATCTTTGTGGAAATTATTGACAGTTCTTATAATGTGCCTGAATTCTAGTGTCATATGTGTTTAATATTATTTAATCATGATAAAATTTCTACAAGATGGAAATCCAGTTTTTGGAGAAATTAAATATAGGCCCCAAATCATGAAGGCTTTCCAGAATTTAATTCCACAATATATGGTAGAGGGCCTTGTATCAGCTTTCTACAATAATACTTCATCTTCTAAACTGGTCTTAGTGTTGTCAACAGAGCCATGAAGACTAAAATGTGGGCAAGGAAGTTCGCTTGAATTTTTAGTTTTGTCTTAGATCCTAAAAGTTTCAGTGTTATGATTTTCAGTTAACTCAGAAATGTAACACAGCAGGCAAGCTATTGAATTTTGCATAAACTAAAGCATATTTTTGCTCTCCTAAGCCATACCTATGTATATAGTTAAGTTTTTCAGGTAATTACTTCCAGGTGCTTGCCTATAGGAATTCATTGCAATGCAATGAAATCAGAGTAATAAACTCATCAGCAAAAATTAACCCATAGGCATGTTACAGAGACACGTATACTTAAAAGGCATCAGTATTATAATTTGTGGATTCTAGATGTTTATGTTCATGATGAAGACAATCTCCTCCTAAGTAATTAGGAAGATCTACATACAACTAGGTATGCTTGGCGTTATCTTAAGCTCATTAGAATATTACACACACTTAATTTTTAAATGGGTCATTTAGATTTTTGCAATTAACCATAGAGAAATCTTTACAACTTGATTGTCCCATTGTTATAGTTAAGTAAAGCACAATGCGGCTTTCTTTTTATTATCTTTTCCCATCAATTATAGTTCTATTAACTGTTGGGGAACTTTGAATATCAAAATTATATCAAAATTATCAGTGAAGGAAACCAAAATACTTTCTACAAACCTTCTACTGTAGCATCTTTTATTTCATAAAGAAATTTTGTCTTAGGTGACAGCTGACCTCAAATCATGTATATGAAAGATAAAGGTTCCATCCATTTCAAATAATTAGCTGTGGTTCTGTGGCACTCAGTATTGTTGCATTTGAAAATGTTGAAAGAAAATCAAGACTCCTGGTAAGACTGTACTAAATATAAATAAATAATAAAATTGAAATGATTCCCGCTATCATAACGATTGACTTTCCCAACATGCAGACTGTGAAACTGGAATACTAATATCAGAATAATATCTTAGAATTAAATTTTATGTGCATATATAAAAATATGTTATCAAAAAGAAAATTCTGAGGATTCAAAGAGACAACAAAAACTTTATGCTACCATTTATGTTAAAGTAAATGATTTCCATTTTCATAAATTCTTAAGTAAATAGTTATGTATGTATTTTTGCCTGATTTTGGGTCTTGGTTGTGGTATGTGGGAGCTTTCATTGTGGCACAGAGGCTTTCTAGTTGAGACCTTAGAGCTTAGTTGCCCCATGGAATGTGGGATCTTAGTTCCTTGACCAGGGATTGAACCCACATCCACTGCACTGAAAGGAGATTCTTAACCACTGGACTAAAAGGGAAGTCCCAAATGGAAATTCTTGAAATAAAATATATGAAAAAAACTTGCATAGACTTAAGAACAGCATTGTGATGTCTAAAGATAGCAATTGAATTTAACAATATTTCAATAGATGCTTTTGAACTGTGGTGTTGGAGAAGACTCTTGAGAGTCCAGTGGACTGCAAGGAGATCCAACCAGTCCATTCTAAAGAAGATCAGGCCTGGGTGTTCTTTGAAAGAAATGATGCTATAGCTGAAACTCCAGTACTTTGGCCACCTCATGCGAAGAGTTGATTCATTGAAAAAGACTCTGATGCTTGGAGGGATTGGGGGCAGAAGGAGAAGGGGATGACAGAGGATGAGATGGCTGCATGGCATCACCAGTTTGATGGACGTGAGTTTGAGTTAACTCTGGGAGTTGGTGATGGACAAGGAGGCCCGGCATGCTGCGACTCATGGGGTTGCAAAGAGTCGGACACGACTGAGCGACTGAACTGAACTGAATCTGAGAAATAGAGAAAATTAAAAATATAAACATGAATCACAAAAGTGTTATATATTATGAAAAAGTGTAACAAACATTATTAGAGTTTCAGAAGAAAAAAGAAAAAGTTTAAGGAAGATTATTTATTAAATACTGAAAAATTAACAAATTTGATATAAGAAATAAATTTGTATATTTAGATGTTCAATAAATACTAAGAAAGATAAACATTTTAAAAACTGTGCAAATTCAAATTTTAACAGTTAAGCTCTTAAAAGTCAAACGAAAAGCATGAGTTGTAAAAGCAACAACAAAAAATGTCACTTCGCTATTTTAGGTACATATTTCCTATTGCACATTGATTTAACAAAGTTGAAGTACCAACATTACCTAATTTTAAGGCTTATTATAAAACCAAAGTAATCAAAATACTGTGGTACCACTGTCAAGTTAGATAAATAGTCCAATTGAATAGAACAGAGGGTCAGGTAATAGAAAAACATATAATGGAAACTGATTTTAAACAAGGTGCAAAGCCAATAAAGTGGAGACTGGATAATTTTTTTAAAAAATGGTTTGGGACAATTGGATAACCATATTCAAAATTAAAGAAGCCTAGATCCACATGCTTTTATCACATATAGATATTACTTCTAAATTTTATCATATATCTAAATGAAAACCTTAAAACTATAAAATTTCTAAAGCAAAACAGAGAAAAACATTTGTGATTTTGGCTAGGCTCAGCTTTCTCAGATATGACACCAAAACATGAATTTACCAAATTAATAAAAGGCACTTCATAAAGATGTAAATAAAATCTCTACTCTTTTAAAGTCTAAGACAATGAAAAGCAAGCTACAGGCTTCCAGTTCTGAATGGTGGAGTAGAAGGATGTATACTCATCTCCTCCTGCAACAGTACCAGAATTGCAACTTACTACTGAACAGCTATCAACAGGAGGATACCGGAACCCATCAAAAAGACACTCCACATCCAAAGACAGAGAAGAATATGCACTAAGATGGTAGGTGGGGTGCAATCACGATAAAGTCAAATCCTATACCTGCCATAGGGGTGACCCACAAACTGAAGAACAATAACACCAAAGAAGATCTCCCACTGTTGTGAAAGTTCTGAGCCCCATGTTAGGCTTCTCAGCATGGGAATCCGACAAAAGGATTGGGAATCCCCAAGGAATCTGACCTTGAAGGCCAGTGGGATTTGATTATAGGACTTCCACAGGACTGCTGCTGCTGCTGCTGCTAAGTCACTTCAGTCGTGTCCGACTCTGTGCGACCTCATAGATGGCAGCCTACCAGGCTCCCCCGTCCCTGGGCTAGGAGGGCACAAATAAAATCTTGTGCTCACCAATACCCAGAGGAAAGGAGCAGTGACCCCACAGGAGACTGAACCAAAACTATCTGCTGGGGAGGCGTGGATCAACAGGAGCTTGCCAAAGGGACAGGGACACTGGCAGCAGCAGTCCTGGAAGGTCCTCCTGGGCATAAGCCCTCTTAGATATCATCATTAACCCTACCATAGAGCCCACAGACCTCAGGGTTGGGTCACCTCAGGTCATACAACTAACAGAGAGGGAGCACAACCCAACCCATCAGCAGAAAATTGGATTAAAGTTTTACTAAGCAAGCCCCTGCACACCAGAGCAAGACCTAGTTTTTTCCCACCCAGTCTTTCCCATCAATAATTTTGCAGAAGCCTCTTAGCCTCATCCACCAGAGTACAGACAGAGGAAACAAGAAGAACTGCAATCCCACAGCAGCTAGAACAAAAACCACATTATAGAAAGTTAATTAGGATGAAAAATCATAAAGTTATGTCCCAGACAAAGAGACAATATAAAACCCCAGAAAAACAACTAAATGAAGTGGAGAGGGGGAATCTTTCAGAAAAAGAATTCAGCAAAATGATAGTGACGACAATCCAGGATCTCAAAAGCAGAATGGAGAAGATGCAAGAAATGTTTACAAAGACCTAGAAGAACTAAAGAACAAGAAAACAGAGATGGACAATACCCTACAAGGAATCAATAGCAGAATAACTGAGGCAGAAGAATGGAAAAGTGACCTGGAGGATAGAATGGTGGAAATCACTGCCACAGAACAGAAAATAGAAATAAGAATGAAAAAAAAAAAATGAAGACAATCTAAGAGATTTATGGGACAACATTAAATGTACCAACAGTCACATTATAGGAGTCCCAGAAGGAGAAGAGAGAAACGACCTGAGAAATATGTGAAGAGATAAAAGCTGAAAACTCCCCTAACATGGAAAAGGAAATAGTCGACCAAGTCCAGGAAGCACAGAGAGTTGCAGGAAGGATAAACTCAAGGAGGAACACCACAAGACACATAGTAATCAAAATGACAAAAAAATAAACGCAAAGATAAAATATTAAAAGCAATAAGGGAAAAATGGCATACAATGGAACTTCCAGAAGGTTACCAGATGATTTCTCAATAGAAACTCTACAAGCCAGAGGGAATGGCAAAATATATTTAAAGTGATGAAAAGGAATAACCTACAACCAAGAACATTCTACCCAGAAAGACTCTTATTCAGATTTGATAGAGAAATCAAAAGCTTTCCAGACAAGCATAAGTTAAGAGAATTCAGCACCACCAAACTAGCTTTATGACAAATGTTAAAGGAACTTTACTAGGCAGGAAACACAAGGGAAGGAAAAGGCCTACAGAAAATAAACCCAAAGTAATTAAGAAAATGGTAATACGATCATGGGTATGCTAAGTCACTTCTTATTTAAATTGTATGCAGAGTGCATCATGAGAAACACTGGGCTGGATGAAGCACAAGCTGGAATCAAGATTGCTGGGAGAAATATCAATAATCTCAGATATGCAGATGACACCACCCTTATGGCAGAAAGTGAAGAACTAAAGAGCCTCTTGATGAAAGTGAAAGAGGAGAGTGAAAAACTTGGCTTAAAGCTCAACTTTCAGAAAACTAAAATTATGGCATCTGGTTCCATCACTTCATGGCAAATAGATGGGGAAACAGTGGCTGACTTTATTTGGGGGAGTTCCAAAATCACTGCAGATGGTGTCTGCAGCCATGAATTAAAAGATGCTTACTCCTTGGAAGGAAAGTTATAACCAACCTAGACAGCATATTAAAAAGCATAGATATTACTTTGCCAACAAAGGTCTGGCTAGTCAAAGCTATAGTTTTTCCAGCAGTCATGTATGGACGTGAGAGTTGGACTATAAAGAAAGCTGAGTGCCAAAGTGAAAGTGAAAGTTGCCCAGTCGTGTCCGACTCTTGCAAGCCCTTGGACTGTATAGTCCGTGGAACTCTCCAGGCCAGAATACTGGAGTGGGTAACCTTTCCCTTCTCCAGGGGATCTTCCCAACCCAGGGATCAAACCCAGGTCTCCCACATTGCAGGTGGATTCTTTACCAGCTGAGCCACCAAGAGTGCCAAAGAATTGATCCTTTTGAACTGTGTTGTTGGAGAAGGCTCTTGAGGGTCCCTTGGACTACAAGGAGATCCAACCAGTCCATCCTAAAGGAGATCAGTCCTGAATATTCTTTGGAAGGACTGATGTTGAGGCTGAAACTCCAAAACTTTGGCCACCTGATGCGAAGAGCTGACTCATTTGAAAAGATCCTGATGCTGGGACAGGGTGAAGGCAGGAGAAGAAGGGGACAACAGAGGATGCGATGGTTGGATGGCATCACCTACTCAATGAACATGAGTTTGAGTAAACTCTGGGAGTTGGTGATGAACAGGGAGGCCTGTCGTGCTGCAGTCCATGGGGTTGCAAAGAGTCAGACACAACTGAGTGACTGAACTGAACTGAACTTAGTCACTTTAGTAGTGTCCAACTATTTGGATCCTATGGACTGTAGCCCACCAGACTCCTCTGTCCAGGGGATTCTCTAGGCAAGAATACTGGCATAGTTTGCCATGTCCTTCACCAGGGGATTTTCCTGACCCTAAGGATCAAACCTGTGTCTCCTGCATTGCAAGCAGATTCTTTACTGTCTGAGCCACCAGAGAAGCTCCCAGTAGAATCATACATACTGGTAATTACCTTGAATGTAAATAGATTTAAACACACCAACCAAAAGACACAGAGTGGCAGGGCAGATGAAAACGTGCATGTATACATTTCCACTTACCACATAATTCTGCTTGACCCCCTAGATTGTGTGTAATTATTTTATACAGTTAGGTTAATCAAGTTCCCATTATGGCTTGCAATTGAAATTATCTTTTATTTTTTGTCTGGCTATTGATTTTGAAAACTGGTAAACATCTTTTACTGCTATGATTATGTAGCTATTACTCAATACCACTGTATCATGATTAGTCAGCAGAAAAATAATAGAATCCTATATTACTAAAACTACCATTTAATAGAAAAACCTGTAATCACTTGGTACACTCCAGATGCATATCAGAATTATTTTGGAATTTTTTTAAAAATACAAATGCTCAGGTATTGCTTTTTTCCTCCAAAGCTCCAGATGTGTTTCTAATGAACAGCCATGTTTAAAAACAACTGGACTATATGATGATCTTTTGCTTTTATCTAATTTGGTTCGCTTTTTATATTTCATATTTAGTGCTCTCATTTCATTTAGTTTCTGTTTTCCAATTTCTCTATGTCTTCTTTCTTTGATGTTCTTTCTCAAGCATAGTAGAAAAAATTTTTATACATATATATAAATAGGATGCATAATATATGTATTTTAAAGAATTTATCCATTTTTGCTTAACTAAAAAATTTATGACATTTTGATTCTACTTGTTTGACTCAGTATGCATAGAATGCTAGCTTTCTAATTTACGAAAATAGATATGCAACAAGCTACAAAGGTTTACTGTATAGCACAGGGAACTATAATCTATATCTTGTAATAACCTATAGTAGAAAATAACCTCAAAAATAATATATGTGTACATGTATAACTGAATCACCTTGCTTGTACCTGAAACACTATGTCAACTATACTACAATAAAATAAATATATTAAGTAAAAAAGAAAACTAAGCTACAAGCTAGAAGGATATGGTTGCAAATTATATATCTGATAAGGAACACAGACTTAAAATACATAAACACCTAATACTGTTCAGTAAAAAGAAGTAAATGACATGATTAAAAAACTGAACAAAACATTTGAATAGATACCCTACTATAGAAGATTTATGAATGTGAATATTCACAAGAAAATATGCTCTATGTTGTCAGTAACTAAAAAAATGGACATTAATGCACTTTAAAGACACAATGAGATGCCACTTTTTACCTATTAGAATATATAAACCTAAAACAAACAAACAAACAAAAAGCACTGATAGTAGTATTGGCAAGGATTTGGAAGAACTGTAGTTCCCATACAGTGCCAGTAAGAAGGTAACACATGTATAAAATACATGTATGTATGATACATATATAGATTCAGTAATCAATAATTTATTTACACACACATACTGGTATTACACAACAATAGGAAAAATGTATTACAGAATATGTATTAACCTGTATAAATTGTAATAATAAAATTCTGAAGAACAATGCAAATCATTTTTCTAATGTTTAACAGTTATCAAAAAAATAAGGATAATAATGTAAGGAATTACATGGCCATGAGAGTGAGTTTCTAGATTGGATTATTAAGCAAACACTACACACAATAGTTGACCCAGCATAAATTTGAGTTATGTTTAGGAAAGCATAAAGTGTCATTCATAGCAGCAGGATCTGAGAAACTTTAATTACCCACTTACAACTTCTAATGTCCCCAAACACATAAGATGCCCTTTATTGCTCAAGATGCTATTGTGCATGTTGATGACAAGAGGTGACACATAAATCAAGAACACCTACTGGTTGCCTCTGCTAAACTTGCCAGTCACTACCACCTGGGGGGATATGTACTGTTTTCTCATTCTTTAATGAACCTGAAGTCCACAATCATACAATGAATAATCCCAATGACAACATCTTGAGGTGCTTCAGTACTCATTAATTAATGCACAGAAATCGCAGCTTACCTCTCCAAATATGTACAGACCTTTAGATGATTCCATTAGAAACCTGACTAAAGGTTAACATCCTTCAAATATCCATGAAGCAGGAAGAAAAGAATCACATCAGAGATGTTAACTATTTTAGCAAACAAACAAAAAAAGCAACCAAAAAAAAAAAAAAAAAACATACTTTAGAATCATAGAAACAGAATGCATCTAATACCAGGCTTGTGAGGAAGGTAAATTGGAGGGGAGCATAGAAATTAAGTGCTGAAGGATTGTAGCAGTGTTCCAGTTCTTCTTATGTAGGTGGTAGGTTCATGAGTGTAAGTTATAGTGTAAAAATAAATACAAAACTGATGAATGAAAACAAAATCAATGTATAAAATATAAAAATAAAGGGTGCTGCTGCTGCTGCTAAGTCACTTCAGTCGTGTCCAACTTTGTGTGACCCCATAGACGGCAGCCCACCAGGCTGCCCCATCCCTGGGATTCTCCAGGCAAGAACACTGGAGTGGGTTGCCATTTCCTTCTCCAGTGCATGAAAATGAAGTCGCTCTGTTGTGTCCGACTCTTCGTGACCCCATGGACTGCAGCCTACCAGGCTCCTCCATCCATGGGATTTTCTAGGCAAGAGTACTGTAGTGGGTTGCCATTGCCTTCTCTGAAAAAAAAGGGTAGTCAGACATAAATTAATACTTAAGTTAAAAGGAAATTTTTGTGCTTGAAATTTTTAATAAATGAGAGTACTTTATTGACATTTTTTAAAAAGTATGAGTGAGTGAGTGAAAGTCGCTCAGTCCTGTCTGACTCTTTGCGACCCCACGAACTATAACAGTCCATGGAATTCTCCAGGCCAAAAAACTGGAATGGGTAGCCTTTCCCTTCTCCAGGGGATCTTCCCAACCCGGGGATTGAACCCAGGTCTCCTGCATTGTGGCCGGATTCTTTACCAGATGAACCAACAGGGAAGCCCAAGAATACTATAGTGGGTAGCCAATCCCTTCTACAGCAGATCTTCCTGACCCAGGAGTCAAACCAGGGTCTCCTGCATTGCAGGTAAATTCTTTACCAACTGAGCTATTCTGCTAAATACTGCTTTTCAGAGAAAGAGAAAAAGAGAGAGAACATTTTATTATGGTGGCAACATTGTAGCTACTTGAATGTTTTGTTTTCCTTATTATTTTCTCACTAATTACCCAATTATATAGAATTCTTAAGACTTGAGAAGTCTAATTAGAGCATACGTAAGTGATTTTAATTCTTCTTTAGTCTAACTTTTAAATAATTTATTATTATAAGCTATTAATAGTATTTAGTGAGTGATTTCTTTATGCAAGGCACCATTCTTTGTTGGGTTATGCTATTTTATCTTCATAATATATGAATTGGAAATTTAAATATTCATTTTATAAACAAAGAAATTAAGGTTAAATTGGAGAAGGAAATGGCAACCCACGCCAGCGTTCTTGCCTGGAGAATCCCAGGGGCAGGAGAGCCTGGTGGGCTGACGTCTATGGGGTCACACAGAGCCGGACACGACTGAAGTGACTTAGCAGCAGCAGCAGGTAACATAAGAAATCAATTTATTAATAAAGCTTGATGTTATCAGGAATTTATCCCATTCAGTTTGATAGCAAAATTCTTATTATCATGGCTCTGACAGAACCTACCTCAGCTCTTGATTCTGGTCAACCATCAACATCTTTCCTTCGTGGTGGGGGAGAACTAAATAAGAAATTTATCTATGATCTCTGATTCTGTTCATGACTGAATCTAGATATATAGCTTCTATACATATTACTATTGAAAAGGGAACTCAAACTTTTTCACCTAAGTGGGACTCAGAAGCCCTAGCTCATGAAGGCAGTTCTGGCCATGTGGGCCTTTCACATCTCATATTTAGGTGCCGTGTATACCAGGACCCAATAGTATGCTAGCCACTAATTTTAGAAAGATGTATATTTTTCTGTTATACACAGCAGGGCTTTCCACCAACCCTCTAGAGGTCTACCTTCTGGTTCTTCTACTGGGCCTGATAAAAACTCTGCAAAGCATGTCTTACCATTGTAGATATCTAGTGATATGTGGTCTGCTGGGTTACATGGCTCCATTGGCAGGCTCAATCCTTTACCTGATGCAGTTTTTCCCTATTTTTGATCCCATTCAAATCTGATAAACTTTTATACCATTCAGTAAATAGTTAAAATATTACTGTTATGAATCAGTCAACTTAATACTTATTAAGTGGAGCACAGTGTTTCGGATGGTGAATTATGTTTCAAAAACGGACCACAAGAGGAACTGAAATTAAAAAAAAAAAAATTATTACTCATAGGTCTGGTAAATTTCTTGGCGGACAATGGTCATTCTGGCATTTGTCAGGTTTTTAACTAATCTATGCCATTCACTAATCTATGCCATTCTTGTTTGTATATGGCATTTTTTATGATGCATTATCTTGGCTGAGGATGGGGGTGAAGAAAGCATTCAAAGTCCTCTATTTGGCCTTCTCTGTATATTGTTTTCTTATGCAACAGGATGAGGAAGAAACATGGGTGTCTTGCCAACTACTAAGAATATCCATTCTAAGTGTGTGTTCTGGGAAAGGGAAGTGATCACTAGGTAATCTGGTTTTACAAACAGAATCTTGACTAGAACTCTATGTGATTCCAGAGCAGCCAATGTGACACTTTAAGTCCCTGAGTCTTGATGTCAGTTTTAACTATGTATCAAATTATCCTAAATATTTATGTATTATCTCTTTCCCAATGTATGGCTATTGGAATAAATGCCTGTAGTGGTCCTTTGAGGAAACACATAAATCTGCTGTGGTGTTATAAATTCTTTCTTCATAGAGATGAACATACCTTTCTAAGAATACCAAGTCTGAAAATTTTCTCAGGCCCTAAAACTAGGCCAAGGATTGTGAACTACTAAACTGGGGACATTGCCCACAGCCTTCTGATACTCTATCCTTGATAAGTTAAATAAATAAAGCAAAGTATTTGTTGATTCTTCTTCAATATTGTTGCCAAAAATCATGGGATGTTAATTATTGACAAAGTTCTCATGATTAGGGCTCCTTGGCTGATATTCTGACCTTGCTGCTGCTGCTGCTAAGTCACTTCAGTCGTGTCCGACTCTGTGTGACCCCGTAGACGTCAGCCCACCAGGCTCCATCGTCCCTGGGATTCTCCAGGCAAGAACACTGAAGTGTGGTGCCATTGCCTTCTCTGACCTTGCAATTCAGTATAATACTTGTACCTGCTTTGATTCTAATGGTTAAGTGTTCCTGCTTGATCTCTATTATATTGGGATCTTATTATCTCCATGCAGTAATGGAAGTCCTGTTCTATAATAGAATCTATTCTATTACATTGGAAAATGGTTCTTCAGGTCCTCTCACAGTATATAATCAGATAGTAGGTATTGTGGGTTGAATTATGCCTCCTAGAATGCATATGTTGAATTCTTTACCCTGTGTACCTCAAATGTGACATTATTTAAAATGTGTCATTGCACATACAATTAGTTACATTAAAATGAAGTCATACTGGAGAAGGTGGCCCTCTAATCCAACATAGCTGGTATCCTTATAAAAAAGAGAAAGTTGGAGACAGACATGCAAGCAACAGGAATTACATATGAAGAAGGCACAAATTGGAGTTGTGGATGTACAAACAAAGGAATGCCAAAGGAAGTTAGGTGAACAACATTGAACTTTTTTTTTTTTTTCCCTCATGGACTTCAGAAGAAATCAATTCTAAATTTCAGTGTTCCAGTCCTCCCTAGTCAGTGTAGCACATTGGCTGAGGTTGAGAATTCAACTTTATCTGGAGCTTTTCTTCAAAAATATTAAATCTCAATCCTGATCATCAGCATGAACAGCCTTCCTTCTGCATTAAATGCTTGATACTTTACATGCTACCAAGGAAATCCTCTGGTTTTCATATTTTACTCAAAATAGGTGTATATCGCCCTCAGCCTTATATTTTCCTTTGCCAATGATTTAGTAACTTTCAGCAGTAGTCATCCAATTTCACAGTCATCATTATTATTTCTTCCTATGAACCTCTCACATACCTGAGATAGTGTACATTCCACAGCATTCCCTTTTGTCAGTACCCTGTTGTAGGTCCCTCCAAGTTAAAGCATAGCAATTTCATCACGATAGCCATAGTTTGCTATAGGCTATCAGGATCCTACCTTCCATTAGTGGTGAGGACCTACTCCACTGTCAAGCAGGAAATATATGATAATGTTCCTGTTCTCATTTTTTGAATCTGCATCACAGGGCTACCTTTTGTTCCAGCTGTCTTAGTTTTGTTTCCTGGGAAGCACACTCTGAAATCTAGATTTGTATGCAGGAAAGTTATTAGAAAGTGCTTTGGGGAAAAGATCTATAAGGAGGTCAGAATAGTAGGATTTGGCTGACAGAAAAGTTGAACTGGCATAAAGTAAATTGTTAACTTTGGCAAGGCAACTCCCTTTGACAGTGGCTGACTCTAGGAAGGCTGAGTTGTGAGCAGCCAACACTCCAAGAAGCTACAGAACAAGTGCCTTAATTTGATTTGAGTACATAGCACTACATTCACTTAAAATGTTTGTGTCTGCTCTAGAGTTTATTGCAAATGGATTTTACATGGGTTTTTGCTTCGTTAAGCCAATTGTGTCTACACCCTCCATCATAAGCACTACACTTTCTGAAAGAGTCTTTTGTAGATGTCATCCAGAGATGTCTTTAAAATCACCTAGTTAACCATTTTCAAATCCCACACATCTCTATGCATGCAACCAATTCTGATGTGGAGAGCTTCCCCACAAGACTCAGACTAATTGAGAAACACTGTCCTAAACGATCGACTGATTTCTACAAATACAGATACAAAAAATCGTAACTATTACTTTTAAAATACACATTTTTCTAACATAAATGTTAGCTTAGATTGATGATATACAGCTTTCCTGTTAAATACTAAACAGGAATGACTTCAGTTTCATAAATTTCCCCCAATCCCTCTTTTAGAATTGTCAATGATTAAACTGTGGCTGTTAGGATGGTATAATGTTGCAGGATACAGCCAAAGCATCCTGGCCATTGATTCATTACTCTTCTACTTCATAAACCTCCCTGGAAGCAAAAAAGATACATATCTTCAATAAAGCCAATGGAGGAAATGAAATGTCTCTCTTTTATCTTTGGGTTTTATGAAATACCTAATACACTAAAAAGCAAGAAAAATTATCTAATGTTCAGCTCTTTTGGTCAGGTTTTCACTGGCTTACAGTGAATATTATGTATGTATATATTTCACTGTACTTTATTCACTGTACTTCAATATTACATTCTGCTGCTGCTACTGCTAAGTCGCTTCAGTCGTGTCCGACTCTGTGCGACCCCATAGACAGCCTCCTACCAGGCTCCTTTGTCTCTGGGATTCTCCAGGCAAGAACACTGGAGTGGGTTGCCATTTCCTTCTCCAACGCATGAAAGTGAAAAGTGAAAGCGAAGTCGCTCAGTCGTGTCCAACTCTTAGCGACCCCATGGACTGCAGCCTACCAAGCTCCTTCATCCATGGGATTTTCCAGGCAAGAGTACTGGAGTGGGGTGCCATTCTAATTTAACATAATTTCTTTGTGAATTATCAAGAAAAAATCTTAAAACAAAGCAATGGTACTGGCTAGCCACTCCTAAAGCACAGGCCTCAAGGATATTATTATCAAGTCTTATTGATGTCTAAAAATTATATTCAAGAAAGAACATTTACAATTCTAGAATCTTAAAATATAAGTATAGAATTTTCTAAAGTATATAAGGATATTATATTCTAAAATGTATTAAAATGTACAAAAATATTAAAATTTATATATAGAATATATCATATGATCATCAGGTCAGTTGCTCAGTTGTGTTGGACTCTTTGCGACCCCATGGACTCCAGCACACCAGGCCTCCCCATCCATGACCAACTCCCAGAGCCTACTCAAACTCATGTCTACCGCATTGGTGATGCCACACAATCATCTCATCCTCTGCCATTCCCTTTTCCTCCCACCTTCATTCTTTCCCAGCATCAGGGTATTTTCCAATGAGTCAGTTCTTTGCATCAGGTGGCCAAACTATTGGAGTTTCAGCTTCAGCATCAGTCCTTCCAAAGAATACTCAGGACTGATTTCCTTTAGGATTTCCTTTAGGACTGGTTGGATCTCCTTGCAGTCCAAGAGACTCTCAAGAGTCTTTTCCAACACCATAGTTCAAAAGCATCATTTGTTCGGTGCTCAGCTTTCTTTATAGTCCAACTCTCACATCCATACATGACTACTCGAAAAACCATAGCTTTGATTAGGCAACCTTTGTTGGTAAAGTAATGTCTCTGCTTTTTAATATGCTGTCTAGGTTGGTCATAGGTTTTCACCCAAGGAGCAAGCGTCTTTTATGTATTTATTTATTTTTTCTGTGTTGTATATCCTTGCTTTCTTTTTTTTTATTTTATATATTTTTTTAACTTTACAATATTGTATTGGTTTTGCCATACATCAACATGCATCCGCCACGGGTGTACTTTCATGAGCACAGATAGGTGTTTTCAGTATAAGTAAATGGAAAATAAACGCCATGAGACAGAATACCTGTTTCTTATCTAATTTATTTTGAATTAATTTGTATGTATAAATTAATAATTAAACTAATGCTTTAACTTGGTTTCTACAAAATATCTCACTGGTATATGATTAATATCATATTGAATTTGTAAATCTGTTTTGAGCTCACTGACATTTTAAAATTCTAATTCAAATAATTTATATCTTCTTTAATAGAAAAAATAAGTTATTCTATTTTTCAGCATACAGAATTTACGTATATTTGTCAGCTTTATACCTAGCTTTTAAATGACCTTGTGAGCTTAATAAATACCTTTCAATTTTAAATCCCAATTATTCATTATTAGTATTGAGAAATAAAATCGCCTTTTATATATTGACATGTCTTTGACATTGTTAAGTTCACTTTTTTTTTTTAAGTGTATATTTGTTAGAAATTTTACATGGACATGTTTCTTCTGTTACAGTTTCTTTTGTGTGTATTTAAATTCTCTACATCCTTTTTTATTTTAACATTGTTATATTCATGAAGACATAAAAGCTATCAATTAGTAGGACTGACAGTGGACATCATGACTCTAATTGTAGGAGCAAATAATTAGTCTTTCATCATACATATATAATGTTATCTGTAGTAATTGTTTGTCTGTATGTACATCCCTCATTTTATTAAAGTGTCATCTAATTCTGAACTTGTGGAGCCTTTTTAACTATGACTGATGAATTCTGAATTTTGCAAGTATTTTTTATGCAACTGTTGGTTCTTTATATATATGTGCCAAATTGTTTTCTTTTCATATTCATTCAATTGAAAATAATTTTACATTTCATTTGTAGATTTGTATTTGATCTATAAGTTAATAAAAGTAAAATTAATTTCCAAATATTTATGATTATCAAAGTTATTTTTAGTATTGTTTTCTACCTTAATTCCATGTAGACACAGAAAATTCTTTGTATAATTGAAAATCTTAAATTTGTTGAGATGTGTTTATCATGCAGAGTATGATCTACCTGGATGAATTATGTACAATTAAAGAGAATGAGAGAATGGCATTGAAATATGTATAATATCATATATGAAACGAGTTGCCAGTCCAGGTTCGATGCACGATACTGGATGCTTGGGGCTGGTGCACTGGGACGACCAAGAGGGATGGTATGGGCAGGGAGGAGGGAGGAGGGTTCAGGATGGGGAACACATGTATACATGTGGCAGATTCATTTTGATATATGGCAAAACAAATACAATATTGTAAAGTTAAATAAAATTAAATTTTTAAAAATCTTATAAAAAAAAAGAGAATGTACATTCTCCTGTTGTTGATAGATTTTTCTATAAATGTAAATTAGGTCTACTGATGAGCTTGTCTAAGGCATGTTTCTCAAGAGGCAGGTCAGGTGGTCTGGTATTCCCATCTCTTTCAGAATTTTCCACAGTTTATTGTGATCCACACAGTCAAAGGCTTTGGCATAGTCAATAAAGCAGAAATAGATGTTTTTCTGGAACTCTCTTGCTTTTTCGATGATCCAGCAGATGTTGGCAATTTGATCCTCTGGATCCTCTGCCTTTTCTAAAACCAGCTACAACACCTGGAAGTTTACAGTTCACGTATTGCTGAAGCCTGGCTTGGAAAATTTTGAGCATTATTTTACTAGCATGTGAGATCAGTGCAATTGTGCAGTAGTTTGAGCATTCTTTGGCATTGCCTTTCTTTGGGATTGGAATGAAAACTGACCTTTTCTAGTCCTGTGGTCACTGCTGAGTTTTCCAAATGTGCTGGCATATTGAGTGCAGCACTTTCACAGCATCATCTTTCAGGATTTAAAATAGCTCAACTGGAATTCCATCACCTCCACTAGCTTTGTTCATAGTGCTGCTTTCTAAGGCCCACTATATGCAGGTCAGGAAGCAACAGTTAGAACTGGATATGGAACAACAGACAGGTTCCAAATAGGAAAAGGAGTACGTCAAGGCTGTATATTGTTACCCAGCTTATTTAACTTATATGCAGAGTACATCATGAGAAACGTTGGACTAGAAGAAGCAAAAGCTGGAATCAAGATTGCCGGGAGAAATATCAATAACCCCAGTTATGCAGATGATACCACCCTTATGGCAGAAAGTGAAGAGGAACTAAAAAGCCTCTTGATGAAAGTGAAAGAGGACAGTGAAAAAGTTGGCTTAAAACTCAACATTCAGAAAACAAAGATCATGGCATCTGGTCCCATCACTTCATGGGAAATAGATGGGGAAACAGTGGTAACAGTGTCAGACTTTATTTTGGGGGGCTCCAAAATCACTGCAGATGGTGATTGCAGCCATGAAATTAAGACACTTACTCTTGGAAGAAAAGTTATGACCAACCTAGATAGCATATTCAAAAGCAGAAACATTACTTTGCCAACAAAGGTATATCTAGTCAAGGCTATGGTTTTTCCTGTGGTCATACATGGGTGTGAAAGCTGGACTGTGAAGAAAGCTGAGTGCTGAAGAATTGATGATTTTGAACTGTGGTGTTGGAGAAGACTCTTGAGAGTCCCTTGGACTGCAAGGAAATCCAACCAGTCCATTCTAAAGGAGATCAACCCTGGGATTTCTTTGGAAGGAATGATGCTAAAGCTGAAACTCCAGTACTTTGCCCACCTCATTTGAAGAGTTGACTCATTGGAAGAGACTTTGATGCTGGGAGGGATTGGGGGCAGGAGCAGAAAGGGACGACAGAGGATGAGATGGCTGGATGGCATCACGGACTCGATGGACGTGCATTTGAGTGAACTCCGGGAGTTGGTGATGGATGGGGAGGCCTGGTGTGCTGCGATTCATGGGGTCACTAAGAGTCAGACATGACTGAGTGACTGAACTGAACTGAACTGAAGGCATGTTTTACTTTTGTTCCTATGTTGTTAGTTTCTTTTTTAGCACTTCTATTTGAGTCTTATAGTTTCTATTTGTTGGTTTAAATTCATCAACTGTTAATGCATGTTGTCTACCTTTTCCACTAGAGCATTTAATATGGTAATCACAATCATGTAAAATTTATTTATGGTAATGTCAACATTGGAGTGGAGAAGGCAATGGCAACCCACTCCAGTATTCTTGCCTGGAAAATCCCATGGGTGGAGGAGCCTGGTAGGCTGCAGTCCATGAGGTCGGGAAGAGCCCGACATGACTGAGCAACTTCGCTTTCACTTTTCACTTTCATGCATTGGAGAAAGAAATGGCAACCCACTCCAGTTGGGATGGCAACCCACTCCAGATTGGGGAGCCTGGTGGGCTGCCATCTATGAGGTCGCACAGAGTCGGACAGGACTGAAGTGACTTAGCAGTAGCAGCAGCAGCAACACTGGAGACATCTATGAGCCTGAATCAGGATCTGAGTTTGTTTATTGCTTTGACTCTTACTAATAGGTTGTTGTGCTCATGCCACTGCTGCTGCTGCTAAGTCACTTCAGTCGTGTCCAACTCTGCGGGACCCCATAGATGGCAGCCCACTAGGCTCCTCTGTCCCTGGGATTCTCCAGGCAAGAATACTGGAGTGGGTTGCCATTTCCTTCTCCAACGCATGAAAGTGAAAAGTGAAAGTGAAGTCGCTCAGTCGTGTCTGACTCTTAACGACCCCATGGACTGCAGCCTACCAGGCTCCTCTGTCCCTGGGATTTTCTAGACAAGAGTACTGGAGTGGGGTGCCATTGCCTTCTCCTGCTCATGCCACAGAGGCTGTCAATTTCCACACTCTTGTTTTTCCCCAGGGTTGTAACAGTGTTGATGTTACTTGCCACTTTCCACACCAAAGATGAGGGTTGGAGGTAATTCTTTAAATACTAGATTCAAACTTATGCTGGGTCTCAGAAGAGGTCTGTTCTCAGTGGTCCTGTCTTTTTCTACTGCAGGTCATGTATGGATGCGAGAGTTGGACTGTGAATAAAGCTGAGCACCGAAGAATTGATGCTTTTGAACTGTGGTGTTGGAGAAGACTCTTGAGAGTCCCTTGGACTGCAAGAAGATCCAACCAGTCCATTCTGAAGGAGATGAGCCCTGGGATTTCTTTGGAAGGAATGATGCTAAAGCTGAAACTCCAGTACTTGGCCACCTCATGTGAAGAGTTGACTCATTGGAAAAGACTCTAATGCTGGGAGGGATTGGGGGCAGGAGGAAAAGGGGACGACAGAGGATGAGATGGCTGGATGGCATCACCAACTCGACTGACGAGTGTTTGAGTGAAATCCGGGAGATGGTGAGGAACAGGGAAGCCTGGAGTGCTGTGATTCATGGCGTCACAAAGAGTCGGACACCAACGAGAGACTGAAGTGAACTGAACTGAACATCTAGTTAGCATCTTTGATAGTTACTATAAGAGAAAGTAGTCCCTGCTCCTCTTGCAGTGGTAAAAGACTTTGAATGCTATTAACATAGGATCTCTGGTCCAATATTCTTTCCTATCTCACTTCTATGAGTAGAGGTGTTTTCCAGGAAACTTCTTCAGGTCTTAATCCTGGCTGTGGCAGTGAGAGCATGCCTATGGCTTCCCCAGTCGCATAAACCTTTTGGTTTATAATGGATAAGGCTTTGTGTGGGGCTCTGTGTATTTACTGTAGCAAAAGTTGATTCCCTCCTTTAGGATGACACTACCTTGTGAACCCTCCCCAGTCCACACCCTGTTCTCCAGTCCTTCTGGGAGCATCGCATGGAAGTTTACAGAAAAGACAGATGACTGTATCTCTGATTCCAAGTGCTTCTATACATTTATTCTAACCTACACTTGACATATAGCAATTTACAAAAACTTTATTTGGATTATTTTGACCCATTTTATGGCAACCAGCACCTCTCCCTCCTATGTTTTACTACAGGTGAATAATTGCTTGCATCCTGCCTCTTACAGAAAGTGTGAAAGTGTTAGTCACTCAGTCATGTCTGACTTTGTGACATCATGGACTGTAGCCTGCCAGGCTCCTCTATCCAGGAAACTCTCCATGCAAGAATGCTGGGTGACCCCATGAACTGTGGCCCCCCCACCCCAGGCTCCTCTGTCCATGAAATTCTCCAGTGAAGAATATTGGAGTGGGTAGCTATTTCCTTCTCTAGGGGATCTTCCTGACCCAGAGATCAAACCCAGATCTCCTACATTGCAGGCTGATTCTTTACCATTGAGCCACCAGGGAAGCCCCGTCTCTTATAGAAGAACCTGTCATTTCTTAGATTTCACTCTACTTTATTTCCCTGCATTCTGATGGGTTCAAGAAAAATTATGATTTGCTTTATCCATAGTTTTCTTTTATTATGGTGGGAGCATCACCCTTTCAAGTTTTATAAACCCTAAACAGAAGTGGAATAAGCTCTCATTGATGGTAAGGTTTCTCTTTGTCTTTTAGCTTCAACATTACTGTGATATGCCTATGATAGATTTTCTTTGTATTCTGCTTAGACATAGTTGACATTCCCGTATTTGTGGTTTTATACGTTTCATCATTTTTGAAAATTCGCAGTTATTATCTTTCAATTATATTTCTGTACATTCTTATATTTTGTTTTCTGTATGTGAATTAAATATATGTGAGACCATGACTGGCATGTACTTTCCATACTTCTATTTGTACCTTTTCATTTTTCTTTTTGCCTTTATTTGAATGAGAGCTTCCCTGGTGGCTTAGACGGTAAAGCATCTGCCTACAATGTGGGAGACCTGGGTTCAATCCCTGGTTCGGGAAGATCTCCTGGAGAAGGAAATGGCAACCCACTCCAGTATTCTTGCCTTGAAAATCCCATGGATAGAGGAACCTGGTAGGCTACAGTCCATGGGGTCGCAAAGAGTCAGACACGACTGAGTGACTTCACTTTCTATTTGAACATAATATATTCACTTGCTTTCCATTTTGCTTTGTCTAATATGCTATTAATACTACCTGAATGCTATTTTCAGCTTTTTTTAAATCAATGCTAGGCTATCCTTGTGACAATTTTCATCTCTTCCTCTTTTAATTTTCTCAAAATATTCATCATAATTATATTTTGTCAGTATCTGTTAACTCTATATTTTGAATCACTTACATGTGGATTTTTTTTTTTTTGGTTGTCTAACATATGGTTCTGTTATTCTTGAATGCTTTAAAGTATTAAATAACTGTGAAACTGGTAACTTGCATTAATTTTCAGCATATGAAAATGGCTTTTAGTTCTTCCCAGTAAATATGGAGCATATTTCTCTAACATTGAAATTGGAATATATCATGTTATTAATTTGACTGATAAACATTAGTAAATATTTAGGTTTAAAGTACAAGTTTAAGGTTGTTTTTGCATGCGATATACTGTCTTTTGCTTCTTTCATTAATATGAATGCACCTGAAAAGGGCCACAGGCCACAAAAGAATGTGGATCAGAAATGAATCTAACATTGAACATGGATCAAGCCCAGCTGAACCAAGTCTACAAAAGACAAAAGTACAGACATTGGAACATATGAATATAAGAATAAGTGGCTATTTCAAGCAATAAATGTTGGTGTGCTTTATTACAATCTTGTGGTAGCAATAGCTGACTTTTGCAGCAAACATATGTAAGGAAAAAAAAATAGTAACTGTGAATTGTTATCTTTCCCTATAGAGTATTTATGTTTCTTTGATAGAGAATGGGTATATTACCTCAATCCAGTCTGATTTGTTTGTATTTTAAAGTAGAATTCTTCACAATTTTACCTGAAAGGTACAGACTTTTCTTAAGGCTCATTATTCCTAGCTAACTGTTCTCTTATTGATAAGAAAAAAAAAACAAAACCAAAACAGAAAACCTCTCTTGCAATCTCTCTCTCTTTCTCTCTCTCTTCTTAATTTATAACTGCTTCTTTATTCTGGATTCCTTCCAAAGCTACCCTTCACACCTAGCACACACACACAAATAGACACAGCCTTAGAGGTGACAAGTGCCCCAGAAAAACTGTGTTCTGAGTGATGGATCTGTTGGCCTGCAACTCTCTTTCCTCTAGAATATTGGTCTTCCAATCCCTGGCTATCTTGATAGTTCTAAATATCAATTTCTGTCTCCCCAGGCCATTGTAACTGCCCTAAATTTTAGGTTGTTGTTTTCTTATTTAGATAGTGTGATCTATATCAATAATCAGCAAACTTAGAAAAATACCAGCAGAAAAATGTAAGGCTCATTTTATTTAATCTTCCTTATATTTTGGTCTCTTAATTTCTCTCTGATTTGGTTGCCTTCAAATACTTCAAGGAGGCTTTTTTTTTTTGCTGTTGTTGCAAATAATAATGATAATAACAATGATACTAAATCTAGATCTTTAGCTGCTCTGAGTAGAAATATTAATTTGATAGATGCTGAAGCTGAAACTCCATTACTTTGGCCACCTGATGTGAAGAATTGACACATTTGAAAAGACCCTGTTGCTGGGAAAGATTGAAGGTGAAAGGAGAAGGGGAAGATGGAGGATGAGATAGTTAGATGGCATCACTAACTCAATGGACATGAGTCTCAGTAAACTCCAGGAGTTGGTGATGGACAGGGAGGCCTGTTGCTGCAGTCCATGAGATCGCAAAGAGTTGGACACGACTGAGCGACTGAACTGACTGATTATATCTGAAAACACTTATTTTTTTAATGTAATCTTTACTTCCTTCCTTGTGGCTAATGGGCTTTTGTCACTTTTTCTAGATGTACTGTCTTCTCATTACGGTGCATCAAACTGAGAATTTACTATTTTTTATTTATCTTGCTTGGAAATCAGCATGTGCTTATTACTAAAGAACACAAGTCTTTCTTCAGTTCTGGAAACTTAGTAATTATCATTTCCAGTATTTCTTATCTGCCATGTTATATATTTTATTCCATTAAGACTACATTTGAAACAATTACATAGATTATCTCTTATTAATCTGTCACTAAAGTTTATCTATCTTTCCTTAATTTCTTTTATGATTCATAATGTTTATATAAACCACTGTTGCCAATATTGGGGGTAAGAATCCTTAAGGTATTTTTATGCTTCTTTCTGGATAAGTTAGCTAGAGTGATATAGTGATTAATATATTAAAGTAGGTATTGTATCTATATGTATGTGAATATGAATTATAATATTTAGCAAAACAGTAAGATAATTTTAACCAAAGAATTCAGCTGATAGGAGTGCTTTCCATGTTTGGATACCACAAAAAATGACAAAAGGCGGTATCCACATAAAGACAACAGAAAAGTTTGGCAAGGAATACAAAACCACAGATGGTTGTAGGTGGCAGTCTCTTAGCAGCAGAAACAGATTTTCCTGAGAAAACATTTCATCAAAACTTTGCTTTGAACCAGTCTGTTCTGCCATATTGAGGACAATATTCAGTGGAAAAAAAAAAAATCTTTGCTAATATACAGCCAACAGAAGTTGGAATCTGTTTATGTGGTGGTTATACTCAAAAGAGGAAAAGAAGATAAATGTGCATTCCTCATCTTATTTCTATTACATAGTCCTGAATATGGCCAGATTCAAGCAAAAACAGTACACTAGGTACAGTAATTTCAGAGACCACGGCTTCTCTGTCCATGTCCTATCATCCCTTCAGTTGTTTATTCTAAGCCTCCAGAAGTTTCTTCAAACCTCTATGAAGGATCTATAGCTTTCAAAGAAGATTATATTGACAAGATTTCATGTTTACTTTCTTCATAAGGCTGTGACATTTAAAATAAGATAAATACTTATACTAATGGACTGAATCTCACTGATTCACCTTGGAAAATCAGAAATAATCCAAAGGAAGTTGTTCTGTCTCTTAGAAATACTATATTGTTGACATTTTTTATTAGAACAATGCTTCTTTTAACTGTAGATATAGTTATAACTTATCCTTTACCCATTATAGAAAATTGTGCATAACATTATCTAGAGTTGGCAAATAAGAGTGTAGTGTCTGGTAAGTGTGGACTTGATCAGAGAAAATTCCTACCAATTTCAGCCTTACCTGTCTTAGGAGTACATCATTTTTTGTTTAATTGAAGTAAAAAACCCAGTGTATTGTAGGAGTTACAATTACAGGCCCTTTCCCAGGTGAATTCTCGAAATCTCAACTTAGTTGTAAAATAAACGTTATTTTTTCATCTCATGAAGTCTTTTATAAGCAAAAATTTGAAAATGTATATAAAACACAACACTAGACTAAGTACTCAGAGAAATAGTAACTATTATAGCTAATATTTTTAATTATAAGCTAATGTTCTTAAAGTAATAAATAAAAATATTTTCAAATTATTACATACACCACTCACCAGCCAGGTGGCCACAGCTCAGGCACCATGGAGACTCAGCCCTGCCCATTAGCAGGCCAACCCTAGCTCTGCAACTCCTTGGGCCCCCCAGTTAGCCTCACCAGGATCTGACCCTACCTACCAGTAGGCAGACATCAGCTTTGGGACACCCTGGACTCATAGCCAGCCAGGACAGGAACTGACCCCATCTGCCAGTGGACTGTTATGAGCTCTAGAACTCCTAGGACCCTACAGTCAGAGCACCTGTGCCCTGACAGCTCCCATTAGCAGGACAACACCAGTTACGAGACATCTTGGACCCCTCTGCCAGCTACCCTGGGATCCAGTCCCACTCAGCATCGGTTTGGAAATGCCCCAAACACTACAGCCAGCCATGTCAGGAATGAGCCTCACTAATGGCAGGTCAAAATTAGATCCAAGACACCTGATCCCACAATCACCCATCTCAGAACCTGACTCCATCCACTACTGAGCTAGCATTAGCCCCAGGAACCCCTGGGAATCCTTAGCCATTCACTTCATTACTCAGCCCCACCCACCAGTGACCAGCAGCCTCTGCACAAAGCTGGGTTTGACAGCAAACCTGAATGGGGTATAGTCACATCTATCAGGCCACCCCCCTCTACAGAAGCATCTGTCCAGCCTACACATAGGGAATTCCTAGAGCATATAGCTCTGGTGACCAGAGGGGAGTAAACTGCTCAAAAGCCTTGAACATCTCCTACAAAAGGCCATTTCTCCAAGCATGGGAAATATAAGCAACCTACCAAATATGTAGAAATAAAAAAAGCAAATTAGGCAAAGTGAGGCAACAAAGAAATATGTTTCAAATGAAGAAATAAGATAAAACCGTAGAAGAACTAAGTGAAGTGGACATAAGCAATCTATCTGAGAAAGAGTTCAAGGAAATGATCCTAAAGATGCTCAAAAAACTTTGGAGATAACTAGGTGAAAAGAGTGAGAACTTAAAAGTTTCTGATAAAGAATTAAAAAAAAATAAAGATGAATCAAACAGAGATGAAGAATACAATACCTGAAATGTTTAAAACATCCTAGAGGGAATCCACAGTAGACTAGCTGATACACAGGATCAGATGAGCGATCTGAAAAACAGAGTAGTGGAAATCACGGAAACTGAGGACAGGTCGAGAGACCTTTAGGACAACATCAAGTGTTTGTATTTTATTTGTATTTTAGGGTTCCAGAAAGAGAAGAGACAGAAAGGGCCAAATAACATATTTAAAGACATAATAGCTGAAAATTTCCCTAATGTGGGAAAGGAAAAAGACACATAGGTCCACGAGACACAGAGTGCCCTAAACAGGATCAACTCAAAGAGATGCATACCAAGATATATTGCAATTAAACGGCAAAAATTAGAGACTATTAAAAGCAACACATTATGTACAAGAGAATTCCCATAAAGCTATCAGCTTACTTTCCAGCAAAAACTCTGCAGGCTGTAAAGGAGCAGCATAATATATCTAAAGTGATGAAATGTAAACACCTACAAACAAGAATACTCTACCCAGCAAGACTCCTGTTCAAATTTGATGCAGAGATCAAAAGCTTCATAGAGAAGCAAAAACTAAAAGATTTCAGCACCACTAAAATAGCTTTACTAGAAGTGTTAAAGGAACTTCTCTAAGCATAAAAGAAAAGGCCACAACTAGGAAATAAAAGTTATAAAAGGTAAAAGTTCATCAATAAGGCAAACATATAGTAAAGGCAGGAATTATCCATGTACAAAATTAGTAAGAAGGTTAAAAGACAAAAGCATGTTACAGGCACAAAAAGAGACACATATATCAATGGAACATAATAGAAAGTCCAGAAATGAATCCACACTTACACGGCTATTAATTTATGACAAAGGTGGCCAAAATACACACTGGGGAAAAGAGAGCCCCCCAAAACAGCCAGTTTATGGTGGCAGGAAAACTGGAGCGCTACATGCAAAAGAATCAAACTGGACTACCCTTTAACATCATGCACAAAAACAAATTCAAAACAGATTAAAAACTTAAAAGTAAAATTCAGAAACTATAAGTCTTCTAGAAGAAAACACAGAAAGTAAGCTCTTTGACATCTGTTTTAGTAATATATCTTTTGGCTATTCCTTCTCTGGCAAGGGAAACAATAGCAAAAATAAACAAGTGGGACTATATCAAACTAAGATGCTTTTACACAGCAAAGGAAATTATCTATAAAACAAAACAAGTCACCTACTGACTGGAAGAAGATATTTGCAAAGGATTTTCTGATAGTGGGTTGGTATTAAAATACACAAAAAACTCATACAACTCAGCACCAAAAAAAAAGTCAGGATTTTAAAAAACGGACAGAGAATCTGAATAGACATCTTTCCAAAGATATTCAGATTACCATAGGCACATAAAAAGATGCTCAGCATTACCAATCATCAGGGAAATGCAAATCAAAGCCACGATGAGCTATCACCTCACACCTGTCACAATGGCTATTCTCAAAAAGAGAAGTAACAAGTGTGAGAGAGCATATAGATAAAAGGGAACACTTATACACAGTCGGTAGGAATGTAAATTGGTGCAGCCATTAAGGAAAGCAGTATGAAAATTCCTCAAAAAAATTAAACATTGAACTATCATATGATCCAGCAATTTCACTCCTGGGCATGGATCCAAAGAAAACGAAAACACTAACTAGAAAAGATATATGCACCCATATGTTCTTTGTAGCATCATTCAGTTCAGTTCAGTTCAGTCGCTCACTCATATCCGACTCTTTGTGACCCCATGGACTGCTGCATGCCAGAGTTCCCTGGCCATCACCAACTCCCAGACTTTACTCAAACTCATGTCCCTTAAGTTGGTGATGCCACCCAACCATCTCATCCTCTGTCGTCCCCTTCCCCTCCCACCTTCAATCTTTCCCAGCATCAGGGATTTTTCCAATGAGTCAATTCTTCACATCAGGTGGCCAAAGTACTGGAGTTTCAGCTTCAGAATCAGTCCTTCCAATGAACACCCAGGACTGATCTCCTTTAGGATGGACTGGCTGTATCTCCTTGTGGTCCAAGGGACTCTCTAGAGTCTTCTCCAACACCACAGTTCAAAAGCATCATTTCTTCAGTGCTCAGCTTTCTTTATAGTCCAACTCACACCCATATATGACTACTGGAAAAAACATAGCTTTGACTAGACAGACCTATGTTGGCAAAGTAATGTCTCTGCTTTTTAATATGCTGTCTAGGTTGGCCATAACTTTCCTTCCAAGGAGTAAGCGTCTTTTAATTTCATGGCTGCAATCACCATCTGCAGTGATTTGGGAAAGCCCCCAAAATAAAGTCTGTCACTGTTTCCACTGTTTACCCATCTATTTGCCATGAAGTGATGGGACCAGAAGCTATGATCTTAGTTGTCTGACTTGAGTTTTAAGCCAACTTCTTCACTTTCCTCTTTCACTTTCATCAAGAGACTCTTTAGTTCTCCTTTGCTTTCTGCCATAAGGGTGGTGTTATCTGCATATCTTTGGTTACTGACATTTCTCCCAGCAATCTTGATTTCCAGCTTTTTCTTCATCCAGCCCAGCATTTCTCATGATGTACTCTGCATATAAGTTAAATAAGCAGGGTGACAATATACAGCCTGACGTACTCCTTTTCTGATTTGGACCTGGTCTTTTATTCCATGCCCAGATCGAACTGTTACTTCCTGACCTGCATACGGTTTTCTCAAGAGGCAGGTCAGGTAGTCTGGTATTTCCATTTCTTGAAGAATTTTCCACAGTTTGTTGTGATCCACACAGTCAAAGGTTTTGGAATAGTCAATAAAACAGAAGTAGATGTTTTTCTGGAACTCTCTTGCTTTTTCGATGATCCAACAGATGTTGGCGATTTAATCTCTGCTTCCTTTGCTTTTTCTAAAACCAGCTTGACCATCTGGAAGTTCATGCTTCACGTACTGTTGAAGCCTGCCTTGGAGGATTTTGAGCACTACTTTACTAGTGTGTGAGATGAGTGCAATTGTGTGGTAGTTAGCATTCTTTGACACTGCCTTTCTTTGGGATTGGAATGAAAACTGACCTTTTCCAGTCCTGTGGCCACTGCTGAGTTTTCCAAATTTGCTGGCATATTGAGTGCAGCACTTTCACAGCATCATCTTTTAGGATTTGAAATAGTTCAACTGGAATTCCATCACCTCAGAGATAGGGATGGGAGAGGGGACTTGGATAAAGGCAATCAAAAGGTACAAACTTCCAGCTGTGAGATAAACAAGAACTAGGGGGCTTCCCTGGTGGCTTAGTGGTAGAGAATCTGCCTGCCAATGCAGGAGACACAAGTCTGATCCCTAGTCTGGGAAGATCCCACATGCCATGGAGAAACTAAGCCCGTGTGCTACAACTACTGAGCTTGTGCTCTAGAGCCGAGGAGTCCCAACTACCAAACCTGTGTGCCGTAATTACTGAAGCCCACACACCCTAGAGCCTGTGCTCCACAACAAGAGAGGCCAGTGCCATGAGAAGCCCACACACAGCAACTAGAGAGTAGCCTCCATTCTTCTCTGCAACTAGAGAAGAGCCTGCACAGCAATGGAGACCTGGCACAGCCAAAAAGAAATAAAAAATAAATAAAAGAGAACTAGGCTTGTAGTATACATCATGAAAAATACTGCTGTATGCTATATATGAAAGTAAGGAGAGTAAATCCTAAGTATTCTCACCACATTTTTTTTTTCTTTTTATTTAATTTTGTACCTATATGAGATGTTGGATGTTCACTAACTTACTGTGATAATCACTTCCTGATATATGTGAGTAAAATCATCATACTGTATACCCTAAACTTATATAGTACTATATGACAATAATATCTTCAAAAAATTGGAAGAATAAAAATAGCAACTGAAGCAATATAACTATATTTCCTGATCACACTGGTTATGTCAATAGTGTCATATGATAAAAAATAAATTCAGGGCAATGAACCCTGGGCACAAAGAAAAAGTAGGAAGACATGAATAAAAGCAATAAAAGTCAAAGTGATCAGAAAATAAAAAAATAAAAATTATTATATGCAGCATGATAGTACCTCTAGCATCAAATTGTCAATCATGAATGATTGTTAAGAATTACTGATATGAACAACTCCTTTTTACTGTTTAAGATATATGCAAAATAGATGTTTCTTACTTATTAAATTTTATAAGTACAACATTTATAATATTGTGTATTTATCTTGGAATATGCCATAGATAAACTCTTTAGTATTCTTCTTTACAATCTTAAGCAGAAGCATACACCCTAAATTAGTCAACTATAACTAACAAGCTATTAAGCTGCATCCACATTTACCAAATTGTTTATATATATTTGATAAAATATAGGTGCAATTTAGAATTAAAAACTGATATAGTCACAGACTTTAGGAGGAATGGAAAACATTTGTTTTATACTTAAGACTATAACAGCTTTAAAATGTCATCCTCAATAACAACCAAATTTAACAACAAACACACAAAACAAAAGATTTAGATAAAGTTATTGATAACTAACAGAAATGAGTTTTAGAAAAATGTCAGCAGAACCAATTCTGTGGTTTAAAAGTAGAGGAGAGGACTTCCCCTGGGGGAAAATGTTTCCAGAAATTGGAAAGAGTACTTTCCCTATAGACGGAGCTGCCAAAGGTAGGGCAAAGGCTGAACTAGCCAAGAGAAGGCAGTTCACTAAATGAAAGCCTGAGATAGAACCTTTGGGAAGTTTTTATTAGTTCCAGTGTTACAAGGCAGAGTTGGGAGAAAGCGTTGGGGGAAAAAAAAAACTACTACTATCTTTCTTTAACAATCTTTCTTTAAGTGTCAATGCACTAAAGAAAGGAAAAATAATTTTAAACAAATTTTCACTTCAAAGAATTAAATAGATATCATTTTAAAAATGCAGAGATGATAATTTGGCTCAAAGTTTTAAGGGAACACTAAACTTATATTTTCTTTTCCAAATATTCACAATAAACAATGATTTATTTCCACTCAGCACAGAATATCCCAAGAAAATTTGTCTTTTAGGAAAAATTATTGCTTGCTTATATTTCATTTAAACATTTTTCCTACTAAAACATTTGAGGTGCTTCAGCTACTTCAGTATACTATCAATGATAAGTTCCTATAACATTTTTTTTTTTTTTGGTCTTTTTGTTGATATTCTTACAGGCTAAATGTAAATACATTTTCTAGTTGACCACTATAATGAGGAACCAAAAGATTAAAAAAGTAAACTAATTGTCTGAACTAAATGTTCTGTAAAGAGAATAAGATACATAGGAAAACACATATCAAACATATTTTTTTCTAATAACAATAGGTATGAGAAACAGAAGTGGGGTCATTTAGAGAACATGTAAATTTACTGGTGAAGAAATTTAATGGTGAAGAAGTATGTATATTATCTCTGGCTTTTAATAGAGCCTCTGTGGAACTGTGGTTGAAATTTAAATGTAGGAGTTTGGCTGTAGAAAGCAATAATCCATTTACTCATGGGAGATTTCTGAAAATCATATTTGCTCCTTACTTTATCAATTCTGATAAGCATACTGGCACATTATTTATTGACAAGATAAAGATAAATTTTCCTTCACCAATTATACCCAAGATATCTAGGAAATTACCAGCACTTTTTTTGTTGAGATAATGATCACTAAAATTGTATAACTGCTATGTAAAAAATCAGGAAAGGGGTAAAAGGAAGGAAGGAAGGGAGGGAGACAGGCAAATCTGAAGAACAAAAGAAACCTAAGTCTTATTAGCCTAATTAAAAAAAATTAAAAGAGAATGCAAAGATGTCACAACCAAATTACTGATTTCATTAAAAGGTCTTCTAAACAATGGGAATAAAAAGTTAATTACTTTATATTAGATAGCACATAAAGTTCAGGACTTGTTCTTTCCATCAAGCATAGCCTTGTCTAATCATTAATGGCAAAATGTAAGTAATAAAAGAGAAATAAGCCAAGTGACAGCTTTCCTTATGTTCACTCAGCAAATACATGCTTAGCCATTTAAACCATCTGGTACACAAGTGTTAGAGCAGCAAATGACTGGTGGAAAAATCAGCGGTGGGATACCAGTGGGGAGAGTCCACTAAAAAAGAGAAAGGTTTTGAATTGTGACAAGAGATATAAACAAAGGACCTGAGTGGTCATTCTCCATGAAGTACAGATAGCTAAGAGAGAAACTGTAGTCAATGGGAAATTAGAGTTGATAATCTAGGTTGGAAGCCCCACTGCTCTATCCTTCAGTCTGCTGTACTTTAAGAAGTAAACAAACACTGTAAAAATAACACTTGGATGAAAACCAAGCTGTCTTCCAACACACAAATCAATATTGTTTGAAAAGGAGGAATTTTTGCTGAGAGCTGTGTCTCACGCATGCTGCTGATGCATGTGTGACTGGTTTGTTCATTTTAACACTTCAGTTGGTGTTAATTATGGCAGGTATTAATAAAGGTAGAATTCATGATCTTGATTTATTCTGCCAAAATTCTCTCTGGGGATTTAAAAATACTTTTCAAAAAAGGGGTTGTAGCTATCCTTACTAGTAGATAACATGATACAGAATAATTGGAGGAAAGGTGGTCAACCAAATGTAGAAATTAAAAATATCAGAGAACGATAATAAGTTCTATAACTTAAAAACATAATTTCCACAATACAGTGACTTAGTGTAATTACTGGAGAGTCTTCTTGCAGTGATGGTGCTACATTGCAGTGCAAAAATGGCTCTTCAGAAACAAAGCAAAAGTGAAAGTGTAAGTCTCGCAATCCTGTCTGACTCTGCGATCCCACGGACTATGGCCAACCAACCTCCTCTGTCCATGGAATTCTCCAGGCAAGAATTCTGGAATGGGTTACCATTTCCTTCTCCATGGGATCTTCCCATCCCAGGGATAAAACCTGGGTTTCCTCTGCATTGGAGGCAGACTATTTACCATCTGAGCCACCAGGGAAGTCCTCAGAAATTTAAAGTGACATATTAAATCTAAATTACATTATGAGGTTTGTATGGTTAGTTTTTCAAAATCTGATATTATTATGTGTTCAGCTGTTATCTCCCACTAAGCTCTAAGGTGAAATTTCTATTATAGTTAAGCAAATTTTGTTCATTTATTTTTCATTGCTCACATGTAGAAGCTAACTCTACTCTGTACAATGTCTTTTTCTGTGTCTAGCCTTATTCAGCATTTCTTCAACTCTGACCTCCTCAAGAACGTTTTCCACATGATGGTTCCAATGAAGATGCTCTATTAAATTACTATCTGGAATGTGGACTGCAACTTACTGTTCAGTTTAGTTGCTCAGTCATGTCCGACTCTTTGTGACCCCAAGGACTGCTGCATGCCAGGCTTCCCTGTCCATCATCACCTCCTGGAGTTTACTCAAACTCATGTCCGTTGAATCTGTGATGCCATCCAACCAGCTCATCCTCTGTCGTCCCCTTATCCTCACCCTTCAATCTTTCCCAGCATCAGGGTCTTTTCAAATGAGTCAGTTCCTAGCATCAGGTGGCCAAAGTATTGGAGTTTAAACTTCAACATCAGTCCTTCCAATGAACACTCAGGACCGATTTCCTTTAGGATGAACTGGTTGGATCTCCTTGCAGTCCAAGGGGCTCTCAAGAGTCTTCTCTAACACCACAGTTCAAAATCATCAATTCCTCAGTGCTCGGCTTTCTTTATAGTCCAAATCTCACATCCATACATGACTACGGAAAAACCATAGCTTTGACTAGGTGGATCTTTGTCAGCAAAGTAATGTCTCTGCTTTTTAATATGCTGTCTAGGTTGGTCATAACTTTCCTTCCAAGGAGCAAGCGTCTTTTAATTTCATGGCTGCAGTCACCATCTGCAGTGATCTCGGAGCCCCAAAAAATAATGTCTCTCACTGTTTCCACTGTTTCCCCATCTATTTGTCATGAAGTGATGGGACCAGATGTCACAATATTAGTTTTCTGAATGTTGAGTTTTTTGGTTTTTTTTAAGGTTTTTTTTTTTTTTTTAAACTTTACAATATTGTATTAGTTTTGCCAAACATCGAAATGAATCCACCACAGGTATACCCGTGCTCCCCATCCTGAACCCTCCTCCCTCCTCCCTCCCCATTCCCTCCCTGTGGGTCGTCCCAGTGCACCAGCCCCAAGCATCCAGTATCGTGCATTGAACCCGGACTGGCGACTCATTTCATACATGATATTATACATGTTTCAATGCCATTCTCCCAAATCTCCCCAGCCTCTCCCTCTCCCACAGAGTCCATAAGACTGATCTATACATCAGTGTCTCTTTTGCTGTCTTGTACACAGGGTTATTGTTACCATCTTTCTAAATTCCATATATATGCATTAGTATACTGTATTGGTGTTTTTCTTTCTGGCTTACTTCACTCTGTATAATAGGTTCCAGTTTCATCCACCTCATTAGAACTGATTCAAATGTATTCTTTTTAATGCCTGAGTAATACTCCATTGTGTATATGTACCACAGCTTTCTTGTCCATTCATCTGCTGTTGGGCATTTAGGTTGCTTCCATGTCCTGGCTATTATAAATAGTGCTGCGATGAACATTGGGGTACACGTGTCTCTTTCCCTTCTGGTTTCCTCAGTGTGTATGCCCAGCAGTGGGATTGCTGGATCATAAGGCAGTTCTATTTCCAGTTTTTTAAGGAATCTCCACACTGTTCTCCATAGTGGCTGTACTAGTTTGCATTCCCACCAACAGTGTAAGAGGGTTCCCTTTTCTCCACACCCTCTCCAGCATTTATTGCTTGTAGACTTTTGGATTGCAGCCATTCTGACTGGCGTGAAATGGTACCCCATTGTGGTTTTGATTTGCATTTCTCTGATAATGAGTGATGTTGAGCATCTTTTCATGTGTTTGTTAGCCATCTGTATGTCTTCTTTGGAGAAATGTCTACTTAGTTCTTTGGCCCATTTTTTGATTGGGTCATTTAAAAGGAATCCAAATTGGAAAAGAAGAAGTAAAACTCTCACTATTTGCAGATGACATGATCCTCTACATAGAAAACCCTAAAGACCCCACCAGAAAATTACTAGAACTAATCAATGATTATAGTAAAGTTGCAGGATATAAAATCAACACACAGAAATCCCTTGCATTCCTATACACTAATAATGAGAAAACAGAAAGAGAAATTAAGGAAACAATTCCATTCACCATTGCAACGGAAAGAATAAAATACTTAGGAATATATCTACCTAAAGAAACTAAAGACCTATATATAGAAAACTATAAAACACTGGTGAAAGAAATCAAAGAGGATACTAATAGATGGCGAAATATACCATGTTCATGGATTGGAAGAATCAATATAGTGAAAATGAGTATACTACCCAAAGCAATTTATAGATTCAATGCAATCCCTATCAAGCTACCAACGGTATTCTTCACAGAGCTAGAACAAATAATTTCGCAATTTGTATGGAAATACAAAAAACCTCGAATAGCCAAAGCGATCTTGAGAAAGAAGAATGGAACTGGAGGAATCAACCTACCTGACTTCAGGCTCTATTATAAAGCCACAGTTATCAAGACAGTATGGTACTGGCACAAAGACAGAAATATTGATCAATGGAACAAAATAGAAAGCCCAGAGGTAAATCCACGCACATATGGACACCTTATCTTTGACAAAGGAGGCAAGAATATACAATGGATTAAAGACAATCTCTTTAACAAGTGGTGCTGGGAAAACTGGTCAACCACTTGTAAAAGAATGAAACTAGAACACTTTATAACACCATACACAAAAATAAACTCAAAATGGATTAGGGATCTCAATGTAAGACCAGAAACTATAAAACTCCTAGAGGAGAACATAGGCAAAACACTCTCCAACATACATCACAGCAGGATCCTCTATGACCCACCTCCCAGAATACTGGAAATAAAAGCAAAAATAAACAAATGGGACCTAATTAAACTTAAAAGCTTCTGTGCAATAAAGGAAACTATTAACAAGGTGAAAAGGCAGCCTTCAGAATGGGAGAAAATAATAGCAAATGAAGCAACTGACAAACAACTAATCTCAAAAATATACAAGCAACTCCTACAGCTCAACTCCAGAAAAATGAATGTTGAGTTTTAAACCAACCTTTTCACTCTCTTCTTTCACTTTCATTAAGAGGCTCTTCAGTTCTTCTTTGCTTTCTGCCGTAACTGTGGTGTCATCTGCATATCTGAGGTTATTGATATTTCTCCCAGCAATCTTGATTCCAGCATGTTCTTCATCCAGCCCAGTATTTCTCATGATGTACTCTGCATATAAGTTAAATAAGCAGGGTGACAATATACAGCCTTGATGCATTCCTTTCTCAATTTGGAACCAGTCTGTTGTTCCATGTCCAGTTCTCAAGTTAAGGTTTTTCACCAATTCAGTGGGATGGCAACTGAAAATGAAATTTTAGATGAGTTAAAGAATTCTGTAAAGTTACATTTCTACCAAACTCAAGCATAAATTATGATTAATACTTTCTAGAGAAGGATGTTGTATCTTGATTAGATTTTAGCTTATGAAGCTGAAGGAAGAATTTCATGGGACTCACATTTATAATTTTGTGCTTGAAAATATTTGTGTTTAAACAGTGAAGGAAAAATTTGTCTCTAAGGCAGGAACACTAAATATGCGATTCAGAGCTTTGGACAGAAGATTTATGTCCTTTTTTTTTTCTTTCTTTCTTTCTTTTCTTTTTTTTTTTTTTTGACTCTGTGGTTTTCAGAATCTTACTTCTCCAACCAGATCAAACCCACACTGCCTGCAGTGGAAGCATGAAATCTTAACCACTGGATCACCAGGGAAGTCCCCAATATAATGAACTTTGCCTTTTAAAAACTTTTTTGGCCATGCCACAGAGCATGTAGGATCTTAGTTCCTTGAAAAGCAATGGAACCCACACCCCTGCATTGGAAGCGTGGAGATTAAATCACTGGACCACCAGGTGGGCAGTTCCTAGATTTACTTCTTTAACCTTCTGGCAACAGGAGTACAATGTATAGCTAAATCTACAGATTTAGTTACAAATACTACCCAACTCTCTCCCTCTTATGCCCCAGTTGTGGTGCTACCATTCTAAGCCATTTTTGATCAACATTTCACTAGACTGTTAGGGAATATTACACCAGAAATTATTATCAGATTTTATCATAGATCTTAAAGAATTATGATATTCATTTTCATAGCTTTAATTTTAGCTTAATATTTTATTAGGAATATTTGTATATGAACTTCACATTATCAGTCATTGGGAATCTATGGCCATTCATACATCAAATGACACAAATAGCAAAGATTAGTAGAAATAGGTGAAAGAATAGAAGAAAATGGAAATTCACAATGTTACCTAGACATCTGTAATATGTTGTACCTTTTATTTATTTTTTCCAGATATTTTTATTGGAAAATAATTGCTTTACAATGTTGTGTTATACACACAATGGACATGAGTTTGAGCAATCTCTGGATGTTGGTGATGGATAGGGAAGCCTGGCATGCAACAGTCCATGGGGTCACAAAGAGTCGGACCCAACTGAGTGACTGAACTGAACTGAATATATATTTTTTGGTGTCATATTGGGCCAATATTTGGTGGTACTATTTACTTATAGAAACAGTTTTAATATACAGTCAAACACTTGGCTTTTTACAAATGAGAAAATACTGTAATATAGTCTAGTTAGTTAGTGACAGACACAGGCCAGAATTAATATTTTTGTTGTTTCCATATTCATCTTCTTCATTATGTCACCCAGTAAGATAATGATTGTAGTCTTATGCCACTAATGCTTTTGCTATGGGGCTGGCTAGCACTGAAAATACAGGATAGATACTGATTAAAACATAAGAAAGGTATTTATAAAGTAAACTAAGAAACAAATTGAGCCTTTATTTACTTTGAACTTTTTTTATCACCTGAAATATAGAGAAAAAAGCATTTTTTGAAAGTGTATGATTGAGAGATTTATAACATGTAAGACCTTACTGGTCAAAGGGAAAGAACTGTTTAGCACAATGAAAAGTACGTTTCAAAAAGTGTATACATATCTTTATTTTGCTCATAAATATTTATTGAAAAGCCAGAATATTGATGTTAATATGGTAAACTTAATTTCCTTATTATATGCATTCAGTATTCTTTTACTTCAAATAAATAATCAAATTGGCCTCAAAGTAGGTTACCAAAAGCATATGAGCAATAGTGTACATTTTTGATTCTCCATAGTTTCCTACTCAGATCAGAATTACCAGTTGATTTTAAAAACCTCAAGTGAGAATTTATTATAAGATCCTTTTATTGCGCCTGAACAGTGTGAATAGGCAGACTGGATGGATATTTTCTTTGGACCTACTGTTCTCCATATGCTTTTCTGCTAGGATCAAATTCCCACTGTGAGGATTATCATCTGTTGCCAGGATATCATGAATGAGTAGCTGATTCTAATCAACCCCAAATACCTCATATTTATAACCAGTTCTGCATCAGTAAAACTGACCAGAAGAAACTATTTCACCATAAAGTAGTATTCAGAAAGTAAAATGTATACAAATCATTTTATGAATTCATATTCAAAGCAGTTCATAGAATTGCTTCAAATTTACATTCCCATAATGTTCACCTAAACTGTAACTATTTAATGCTATTAGAATCACTTATTCTCATATTCCATTCAGTATTACATTTCTAAATCTAAATTGTCAGTTGTACAGATTATTAAAGAAACGGTAAAGCTTAATTTTGTACATTTGCCACAATTCATTATTTTATTAATGACTAAGTTTGCCTCTTAAAAATCTGGTGGGCTAAATGATTTTCTAGGTCAGTGGAAGTACCTTAAACAAAATCTACTGGAAAAAAAAAAATAGAATCAAATCATGTCTTTAGCATAAATGCACAAATCGGAAAGGTCAGAGAGGAGAGCTAAGCCTGGAGAGCACTAAAGGAAATAAACTGAGCTGGGTAGGCACTGGAGCAGAACAATATGATGCTGAGACAAGAGTGAGCAAAACTCAGTGAGGTTAGAAGCCCAGCTAAGCTAACAGAGAATAGTGCTGTGCTTGAAAAAGAGAATAGGAACTCTAGGGAAAGCTTAGAGGTTGTTAATAAAATTCATTATGAGTTCCTCTACCTATAAATGGACTGTAGCTATTTCAAGCCCATCTGTAAACTGTCTGGACATACAGAGAGTCATTGCTGGAATATAATGGTGATGGGTTAATTAGGGGGAAAATCAGTAGGCTACTTTAACAGACCATTATTCTCTCATTTAATCTGTTTGTTTTTCAAAAATAAAATATGTAGAACTTCACTTCCACCTATAACAGATTTAGTGCTATTTGATCTGTTCTACCACTGTGAACAATATTTAAAATAGAATATATGAGGCAGTTCATTTCAGGCACCAGATAACAGGAAGTTCAAGTTTATAATTCATGATTAAAAGGGGAAATTATGAGGTGAACAACATGATCAGCCTTAATACTGAGCTAGAGTCCAAAATGTCATGGTGGTTCCCTGAGAAAAATGATCAGATCAGCTGAAGCATTTGGAATCTCCAGAATAAGTCCTTCAAGAGAAAGTAGCTATACAACTGCAGGGCTTCAGAAGTCATTGTGTAAGTTTCCTCCATGACTCCTTAGATGACAACTGTGATGTATATGCAGATCAAAAACTCAAGCCTTATCAGAGGGTGCATCCATTTATCAAACCTACTGCAGGCTTGAGAAACAAGCATATCATATTGGGAGATTCTAAATTTTTAATTCATCCAAAATAGAACAATGTGTTCATCATAAAGGGCATCTGGCTGAAACACCAGGATTACATGTAAGGATCACAATCACCACATATGAGAAGAATTGATCTTCTAAAACTGCTCTAACAAACCCAAAAAACAAGGCTTTATAAGATTTTCACAGACACAGACACTAGAGTTTAAGTCATGCCAAGATAGAAGGGCTTTGGAAAAACCTTGGAGTTGTTTACACATCTACCCCAAAACATCTTAAATTTAAGTATACACAAAATTAAGATGATTAGTCGGTAATTCAACTGTCTGCTAGAACTAAAATCAACACTTGTCACAGAAAGATAGCAAAACCCCGAGTCTCTAATATAGCTAATCTGTAATATAAAGCATACAATAAAAATTACTAGATATGCAAATAAATCTTAAAAATGTAATCCAAAATCAAAAGTTCAAGCAGTCAATTTTCTTAAATTGAAGTACAGTTGATTTACAATATTGTGTTAGTTTCAGGTATACAGCCTAATATTTATACTGAACAAAACTCATGAAGAAGCGTACCAAAAAAACCCAAGCAGTCAACAAAAAGGTTTTGAGATGACACAAATATTGAACATAGTAGACAATGATTTAAAACCAGCTGCTTATAGAGGCTTCCCTGGTGGTCCAGTGGTTAAGAATCCACATTGCAGTACAAGGGACATAGGTTCAATCCCGGGTCTGGGAAGATTCCACATACCACTAAGCAAAGAAGTCCGTGCACCACAACTTCTGAGCCCACGTGATGAAACAACTGTGCACCTAGAGCCTGTGCTCCCTTGAGAAGCCACCACAATAAATCCACACACCACAAGGAAGAATAACCCCTGCTCTCCATAATGAGAGAAAGACCCTGTGCAGCAACGAAGACTCACAACAGTCAATAAACAAATAAGTAAACCTTATAATAAGAGCCATGACCCATTTAAAAAGTTAAAAATAAAAGAAGCTGTTTATAACTTTAAAAGTTCACAAACTTGAAAAATAGTATTTTAATGCATGGATAGGTAAACTCAGCAAAGGAGCAGATACTATAAATAAGGAGCCAAATGGAAATTCTATACTTGAAGGATAAGTAATGTAAATGAACAATTCACTGGATCAATATTGACAAAATATACTTAGAAAACTTGATAAATTAACAACAGAAAAGCTCAAATCTGAGGAACAGAGAAAAAAAAATGAAAATTAGACACTCAAGGAAACTGATATAATGCCATATGTCAAGCATCTGTAACTGCAATTTTAGTAAAATAAGAGTAAAATAGAAAAAAAAAATTGAAGATAAAAATAGATAAATTTTTCTAAAATTAGAGAGAACAATCACTAATACACAGATTCAAAAAGTTTATTTGTCCCATAGTAGGATTAAAAAAAAAAAAAACTTGTCAAATCATAATCGAATTCATAAAAACCAAAGATAAAGAGAAAATATTAAAAGATGTCACAGTGACAAGATACATACATAGAGAGGAAACCAAATACGCAGACTGGCTGATTACTCTTCAAAGATAATGGATAATAGAACAGTTCTACAGTTTTAAAAATGCTAAAGAGGGAAAACTAAATAAAACACTTTCTTCCATCAACTCAAATTCCTTACTAATCCTCTCATGTACTTAATTGATTAATCCAATATATTTTCTATACTACACCAAAGATGCTTTAAAAAAATAAATAAAACCACAATACTATTTCATATAAGAAAGAATAAATGTTTACTTTCGTAAAAAAAGTCAGACATGTCTGAGCAACTAAATAGCAGCAATGGGAACACAAGTCCAAGTCCTACTCACCTTCAGTGCCAGGTGATCTAGAGGTGTCCCCTGTGTGGTGGCAGTGGCAAAAATCCGGACTCAGATTGGAGTATAAGCTTCTGTCTGGGAGATACAGTAAGCTGTAGTGAGGCAAAGAGAGAGCTTGAAGATGGCACCCACCAGGAAAGAAAAAAGGGAAAAAAAGATGGCGCCCACCAGTCTCCATCACGGAACAATTTAGCGTTCTCCCAAATGCTTGTCAAATCAGAAACTTGCTTCTCAGGCTCATATTTCAAGACAAGCGGATATGCCTCTTCCAGATATGCACAAAGTCCAGGTGCTCTCAACTGGCTGCTTCCTCCCTGGGCCCTGGAGCACGTAAGTCCGCGTGCGTGCATGCGTTTGTGTGTGTCTGCGTGTATGCCTGCCTTGAGCACATGATTCTGTGCTCAATCTGTTTGATTCTGCAATCCCAGGGACTGTAGCCCGCCAGGTTCCTTGTCCATGGGAATATCCAGGCAAGAATACTGGAGTGAGTTGTCATTTCCTCCTCAAGAGAATCGTCTCTACAAAGGGATCAAACCTGCATCTTCTGCATCTCTTGCATTGGCAGGCGGATTCTTTGCCACTGAGCACCCAGCTGATTAAGAGCTGTTTCTTGGATCTATAACCCTGTGGGCCTATGGACACAAAACTTGTTGATTTTCAAACCTAGATGCTTTGGAGACTATCTCAGGTTTAAGTCTCAAAATCTCAGGTTGCCTGATGTGTTCAAACCCTTTATTCCTGGAAAAAAACCTCCGAGTTTATTTCCCACTGTGAGGGTGGGGTTTCTGATGAAACTGTGGCCCAGCCTCTTATAGCCACTTCACTATTGGCCTTGTCTCATTTGTCAGATGGATAGGAGTGGCTCAGTTTTTAGGGCTTTTTCCAGAGGAAGTTGTTCCCTATGTAAAGTTGTGAACTTGGTGTGCCTATGGGAGGTGTTTCTAACATGTAAATAACATATTAATTATTCTAATTATTCACTAGCTGCCCTTGCTCCTGATGATAAAATCTAAACATCATTTTCATAGCAATTTATAACTTTAAGTTTATAGCCTAATGATTTTACTTACATAAATGATGAAATGATTACCACAATAAGTTTAGTGAACATCCATTTAGGTACAAAGTAAAAGAAAAAGGGAGAAAAAAACCGTCCTTCTGTTGAGAACTCCTAGAATTTTCTCTCTTAACAACTTTCATTTCTTACCATACTATATAAGATCCTTAAGCTTAATTTTTCAACTCCAACTTCACATTTTCTATAAAATCAAGCTATATTGAATTTCTCTTTTTTCCCTCAAAATACCATGTTTTCTCTCTCATCCCTGACATTAAAACATAAAATTTCTCTTATCCCTGTCTCCTTTTTGTACAATACCTTGTGCGATGTTGCTGCTGCTACTGCTGTTAAGTTGCTTCAGTAGTGTCCGACTCTGCGTGACCCCATACTCTGGGATTCTCCAGGCAAGAACACTGGAGTGGGTTGCCATTTCCTTCTCCAATGCATGAAAGTGAAATTGAAAGTGAAGTCGCTCAGTCGCGTCCAACTCCTAGCGACCCCATGGACTGACTGCAGCCTACCAGGCCCCTCCGTCCATGGGATTTTCCAGGCAAGAGTACTGGAGTGGGGTGCCATCGCCTTCTCCGTGTGTGATGTTAGTATGGTAAATTATTTAAGAAACTCTGGGTTATATTGTAGGAACAGACAACCTTCCAATCAGAGCATCATAAAACACCAGAGGTTTAAAATTTTCCCATGCAAGTTATGTTGCTGGTTGAGGAAACTTCCCAGGGAGGCCAACCTGCATGTGAGGAAAGTCTTCATGTCAGCATGTGCTGTCATGATTGCTGGGGCAGGGGAAGAAAGGCATAGAGAGTTAAGTCCTAGCAATCATATACCTATACTGGGAAAAAACACAGTAACTCTTCTCAACATTCATTGGCCAATAGGCAGAACAGAAACTTTCCTGTCTATGCTAGAAGGGGATGTTAAATTACCAAACTGTATGGCACCCCACTCCAGTACTCTTGCCTGGAAAATCCCATGGACAGAGGAGCCTGGTAGGCTGCAGTCCATGGGGTTGCTAAGAGTCAGACACGACTGAGCGACTTCACTTCCACTTTTCCTTTTCATGCATTGGAGAAGGAAATGGCAACCCACTCCGGTGTTCTTGCCTGGAGAATCCCAGGGACAGGGGAGCCTCGTGGGCTGCCGTCTCTGGGGTCGCACAGAGTTGGACACGACTGAAGCGACTTAGCAGCAGCAGAAATGCTAATACTGGTGATCTGATTTGGATGCTTAGTGTTTTTATATCTATTATTCTTAAATATCTTGCAAGTACCCAACTTTTTTTACTTGATAATTGGGGTTTTTGGGATCTGTATCAAACCAACTGTAATCTAAAATTACAGAATGACCTCTTTAAAAGGCATTCTAAAAAGGCATATAGCTCTGAAAGCTGTTAAGTATAACTTTAGTGTACAATTCAAGTACCTCAGTCCTGCCAAATTAAGTTTGATATGCATATTTCAGATTTGCCCTACTTTTATTTTAGAGAGATTACAAAGGGAGAAGTGAAATTGAAAACACCTATTGCTTGGAAATTTCTTTGCTATATTCACACTCTTATTATATTCATCATAAAGTGTTTTATAGGTTTAAACATGAAAAAGTTATTTATTCTCATAGTTGAAGGGAATAATGTAATGCTAATGCTTACATAATTGAAGAATAGAGAATTCAATTGGTTCTTCCAAAGCAAGCATGGGAATTTATATGGACCAAGGGAGAACTATCTCAATGCTTGGGAGTAAATGATAGTTTGAAGAAATATTTATGAAACAAATAAGAGGGAATTCCAAACATAATTCTGCCAAGCTATCTTTTACATGTATTTTTGTAGGTATGTATATTTCTTTCTGTCACATGAAATAAAAAGCATTTCCTCAATTTTAATATATTTTTAAATGTGTACATAGAGTGTATAATACAGTGTATGTCAATACAGTAGAATGTCCTGTATCCAAATGATATAATTGAAAAAGAATAATAAAAAATGTTTAAAATATAATGTTAAGTAGAGTATTAATATAAATATATATTTGAAATGTGCTTACAATATTATGAGTAATACTTAATTATGGTTAATAATTATAATAATGTTTAAATAATAGCTGATATACATTAACAGAATATGTCAAACATTTGACTAAATATTTAGCTAGTGAATTTTAAAAGAATTAATATTAAATAAAATTAAACAGTTGGGGAAAAGGACATTCAACATTTAGTGTTTTACAAAGGAACCAAAATTTATTTTAATCTTATTTCTGAATGAGTTATAGCATTTTACTTTAAAAAAATTCTTAGCGGTGTTTTTTTTTTTTTTTTTTCAAATTTAGCACCAAGAACTATTAATTCTACATATTAAAAATTGTACTATACAACTAATAGATGCCAAAAATATGTAGTTCTTCCAACGAAATTTTTTTAATTATCAAAATGTTAGTATCAAAGACCATGTATCAAATGAGAAGTGAAATTAACAAAGACTATAAAGAGTAAAATAGAACTAAAGTAGTAATCATATTAACACAAAAAATAATTATAAATATATTCATAAGGTAAATGCTTGCTCCTTAGTAACAATATATTTCTTATTTCAGAAAAACTAAGTTAATTTACAAAATGATAAAGCATATGTTTTTTTTCTCTGTGCTGTCTTTCTTGTGTTTAATTGTGATGCCAACTGGCATATGTATGTCTAATGTAAGTTACACTTTATCAGGCAATAGAGAGTTATGTTCTGTAATACCACAGGCACATAAGACTTTGAAGTCATTTTATCCTCTTCAATAGATATTGTACAAAGGGAAAATCATAGTAAATACTTCCTTGGAAGAGATTATAAGTGTCAATACTTTTATTCTGGGTGTTCTTAGGAGAGGGTCAGGCCAGAACATGCTAATATACAGCATATATAATTTTTCTCACCTTCATGAATGTATTCTTTTTATATTTGTTTATCTTTAAGAGAAGAAATTAGTGTTATGTGGAGGACACCAAGAGAAAGAAGATAACTGATGTCAAGGCTGATGGTCCACAATTAACTTTCACACTCAGATAGCCATCGATTTACAATTACCTAGATTCTTTCTCTTCAGAGGGCAGTGTAGAGGCCAAATAAACATACCCAAATCCAAACCTTGATGGTGGTTAGGTATTGTTCTCACAATCTATTCCCAAGCATTTCCAATACCACTCTTCACTTTCCTGAATAGTTTTAAGTAAATATCAGTTACCCTACTTTGTAATATTTCATATGATTTTGACCTGGGGCCATTATAGATAAATACTGGATACCTGAGAGTAGCCATGAGCTACATGACAGCCAATAGCAGACATAGGAAAGCAACCAATGCCAATACAAGTACACTGGAGATGCATCTTGGTGGACAATGAGGTCTGCTTCAAGAAGAATAAAGCTCTAGTTTCTCAGAAGAGCCCTGGGCAGAGACAGCATGAGAAAGTTAACAAATAATGTGCATGAAGAATATAATAATTCAGGATTTTTCATTTCTGTCTATATTAATTTTTTAATGAAGTACACTCATAAGCTACATTAACTGAATGCTTTGCTATTAATTTTAAGTATACATACATTTTCTGAATTTTGGATATTCCAAACTGTTTAGGAAACAATAAAGCTAACTGGAAATATTTTATAAAAATAATTACCTGTAAAATTGTATTTTAAAATGATATTAGTGCTTTGCTTAGTCATACAAGTATTTGTTTTCCTTAAATTGAATTATAAAATCAATTCCCTGACTTGGAAAACTCTTTATATCTGTAATTGTAAACTCTTTATATCTATAAATAAAGGAGATTAAATAAATGTTTTAGCTCTTTCAATAGTCTTTTTAGAAATCCTACCAAAAGCATACAATTAATTGTTGAAAATAGTAACATCTCCTTCAAAAACAAAAGTCGCATCAGACTCTTTGTGATCCCATGGACTATACAGTCCATGGAATTCTCTGGGCCAGAATACTGGAGAGGGTAGCCCTTCCTTTCTCCAGGGAATCATCCCAACCCAGGGATCAAACCCAGGTCTCTCGCATTGCAGGCAGATTCTTTACCAGCTGAGCGACAAGGGAAGGCCAAGAATACTGGAGTGGGTAGCCTATCCCTTCTCCAGTTGCAAGTGGATTCTTCACTGATTGAGCTATCAGGAAAGCCATCAAAAATAAAGATTATTCTAATTAGATAATAAAAAAGTATCTTCAATTCCAGAGTTGCTTAGGAGGTTCATAAGGCATTGCAAAAAAATTTGAATTACTACAAGAGTTAATGAAGTGAAGTGAAAGTGTAGCATCATTGCCTGGAGCATTATTTCATGGACAGAGGAGCCTGGAAGACTATAGTCCATGAGATTACAAAGAGTTGGACACAACTGAGCAACTAATACTTGCACTTTCACAAGAGTTAATAGTGGCAACTCAAGTCACTCTTTCCAGTATGATTTTGTATGTATCCATATATGTAAGTATATAAGTTGAATATAAATTCTTGATTGCATATGCATTTGTATTTGTATATGCTATGCTTTGTTGCTCATTCATGTCTGACTCTTTGCGACCCCATGCACTATAGCCCACCAGGCTCCCCTGGCCATGGAATTCTCCAGGCAAGAATATTGGAGTGGGTTGCCATGCCCTCCTCCAGGGGATCTTCCTAACCCAGGGATCGAATCCAGGTCTCCGGCATTGCAGGCTGATTCTCTACTGCCCGAGCCACCAGAGAAGCCTATGTTTGCAAAAATATGTACACATGTGTGTATATAAAAATGAGATGGGACCTTTGTCTTTAAAAATCTATTTTTAAGTAATGTTCTAAGAATTCCATTTGCCTCCACTGTCATAGCTCATAAAAATTATAAAATGAAAAAAAATTTTTAAAAATAAAAATATGTACACATGAACAGACACATTATGTGAGAAATAATCACTATTTTCAAATTTAAAAGCAAGCTGATATAGAGGGTTTAAAATTATGAAATGGAAAAGTGATGTTCCAGAATAGGAAACACTTTCATGTCTGTGGTTGTATGCTGCTAAGTCGCTGTAGTAGTGTCTGACCTCTGTGCGACCCCATAGACAGCAGCCCGCCAGGTTCTGCCATTCCTGGGATTCTCCAAGCAAGAATACTGGAGTGGGTTTCCATTTCCTTCTCCAGTGCATGAAAGTGAAAAGTGAAAGTGAAGTCGCTCAGTCGTGTCCGACTCTTAGAGACCCCATGAACTGCAGCCTACCGGGCTCCTCCGTCCATGGAATTTTCCAGGCACGAGTACTGGAATGGGGTGCCACTGCCTTCTAACTGAGGCAAAACCAGCAAGTACAGCCAATCCAGTGAACACGAAAGATAATAATGTAGCTAAGTACCTATATCTACTAGTGTTAATTTACAAAGAATGGTGATCTGGGTAGAAGTTTGGCCACTAAATGAGATGGCATAAAAGGAGGAGAAAAAGAAATCTTTACCTACTAAAATGAAAATAAAAATGTCTCATATGTTTGGAATCAATATAAACCTTAATTTCTCATATCAGCACATCTAAGTGCTATAGTTCATTAAAGCTTCTTGGGCATCTGTAAAAATGAAGAAAAACAAATTACAGATTTTCTAATGAAATAAGTTGCCAGACAGTCATTACTCTCAATAGTGCTTACCAAGAAAGAGATTATCTTTGCTCTTTAAGCATGAAAAAAAAAAAGAGACATGTTTAATGGTTCCATAGGGATGATAGTTTGTTTTCAAATCTGCTTCACAAAATGTTGGCTTTGAAGATTTTTTTTGATTTTATGTTCTTAGATTGGAATTTTAGAGTTTTTGTTTTTAGCACTGTTTTCTTATAATCAAAAGATAAGCATAATCAAGTGTATAAAGGAATAAAGAATAATTTTCTTTGAAACCAAGGGAATGTCCTAACAAAATACACACACAAAAAATTATGTTTTTGTTTAAAACATTATCTGGTATTAATAGGAACAAGAATAAATTAAGTCAAGTGTTCCAAAACCTTATCTTGATCTTTTAGTGGTTTTTATTTTGAAACAGACATTGACAGTGTGTTTGCATTATAAACAATACGGAGAGAAAGATGTTGATGAATGTTAGAACCTACTTGATAGTTAGTGGTTCCCAGTTTAATAAATGGACACACAAACACAGATACACATAGGCTAGAATTACATAATATATTGATTCAAATGCTTTACTACTTAAAGATTAATCAAGCTAATAATGGTAACTTTTATTTACTTTACAAACCACAAACTTAAAAAAAATAATAAGCAATAAATTAAAAATTACTAGGATACAAAAGGTAACAGGGATTTTGGAATTATCACATTTTAATGCAAATCATGTCAATAATTTTACTACTTCTTCATCATAGTATCTAAACTCTATTCACAAATAGATCTCCAGGATGAGGATCTAAAAACCATGATATAGTTCTACAGTCCCTCATTATTTATATTTCTCAAGCTGTTAGGAAAGTGAAGAACTTTATAGTGGCAAAATTTTCAAAAGAAATAAGAAATAATGTTGATGTTATAGTTCTTGCCTTGCACCACCCTGCATAATACATACCTACCTTAAAAATAAATATTTAGTAATTGAATTTTATTAGCAATTATAAAAAGTAACAATAAGAAATAATATCTCTTAAAATAAATAGGCTTTTTACCATCTGAGCCATCAGGGAAGCCCTAAAATAAATAATAATTGCTAATAAAATTCAATTACTAAAAAAAATCAGATTGATTATATTCTTTGCAGCCAAAGATGGAGAAGCTCTATACAGTCAGCAAAAACAAGACCAGGAGCTGACTGTGGCTCAGATCATTAACTCCTTATTGCCAAATTCAGACTTAAATTGAAGAAAGTAGGGAAAACCACTAGACCATTCAGGTTTGACCTCAATCAAATCCCTTATGATTATACAGTGGAAGTGAGAAATAGATTGATGAACTATGGAATGAGGTTCGTGACATTGTACAGGAGACAACGATCAAGACCATCCCATGGAAAAGAAATGCAGAAAAGCAAAATGGCTGTCTGGGGAGGCCTTACAAATAGCTGTGAAAAGAAGAGAAGTGAAAAGCAAAGGAGAAAAGGAAAGATATAAGCATCTGAATGCAGAGTTCCAAAGAATAGCAAGAAGAGATAAGAAAGCCTTCCTCAGCAATCAATTCAAAGAAATAGAGGAAAACAACAGAATGGGAAAGACTAGAGATCTCTTCAAGAAAATTAGAGATACTAAGGGAACATTTCATGCAAAGATGGGTTCCATAAAGGACAGAAATTGTATGGACCTAACAGAAGCAGAAGATACTAAGAAGAGGTGGCAGGAATACACAGAAGAACTATACAAAAAAGATCTTCATGACCCAGATAATCACAGTGGTGTGATCACTCAGCTAGAGCCAGACATCCTGTAATGTGAAGTCAAGTGGGCCTTAGAAAGCATCACTACGAACAAAGCTAGTGGAGGTGATAGAATTCCAGTTGAGCTATTTCAAATTCTGAAAGATGATGCTGTGAAAGTGCTGCACTCAATATGCCAGCAAATTTGAAAACTCAGCACTGGCCACAGGACTGGAAAAGGTCAGTTTTCATTCCAATCTCAAAGAAAGTCAATACCAAAGAATGCTCAAACTACCGTACAATTGCACTCATCTCACATGCTAGTAAAGTAATGCTTAAAATTCTCCAAGCCAGGCTTCAGCAATACGTGAACCATGAACTTCCAGATGTTCAAGCTGGTTTTAGAAAAGGCAGAGGAACCAGAGATCAAATTGCCAACATCTGCCGGATCATTGAAAAAGCAAGACAGTTCCAGAAAAAAACGTCTATTTCTGCTTTATTGACTATGCCAAAGCCTTTGACTGTGTGGATCACAATAAACTGTGGAAAATTCTGAAAGAGATGGGAATATCAGACCACCTGATCTGCCTCTTGAGAAATCTGTATGCAGGTCAGGAAGCAACAGTTAGAACTGGACATGGAACAACAGACTGGTTCCAAATAGGAAAAGGAGTACATCAAGGCAATATATTGTCATCCTGCTTATTTAACTTCTATGCAGATTACATCATGAGAAAGGCTGGACTGGAAGAAACAGAAGCTGGAATCAAGATTGCCAGGAGAAATATCAATAACCTCAGATATGCAGATGACACCACCCTTATGGCAGAAAGTGAAGAGGAACTAAAAAGCCTCTTGATGAAGGTGAAAGAGGAGAGTGAAAAAGTTGGCTTAAAGCTCTACATTCAGAAAATGAAGATCATGGCATCCAGTCCCATCACTTCATGGGAAATAGATGGGGAAACAGTGGAAACAGTGTCAGGCTTTATTCTGGGGGGCTCCAAAATCACTGTAGATGGTGACTGCAGCCATGAAATTAAAAGACACTTACTCCTTGGAAGGAAAGTTATGACCAATCTAGATAGCATATTCAAAAGCAGAAACATTAGTTTGCCAACAAAGGTCTGTCTAGTCAAGGCTATGGTTTTTCCAGTGGTCATGTATGGATGTGAGAGTTGGACTGTGAAGAAGGCTGAGCACCAAAGAATTGATGCTTTTGAACTGTGGTGTTGGAGAAGACTCTTGCTAGTCTCTTGGACTGCAAGGAGATCCAACCAGTCCATTCTGAAGGAGATCAGCCCTGGAATTTCTTTGGAAGGAATGATGCTAAAGCTGAAACTCCAGTACTTTGGCCACGTCATGCGAAGAGTTGATTCATTGGAAAAGAGTCTGATGCTGGGAGGGATTGGGGGTAGGAGGTAAAGGGGATGACAGAGGATGAGATGGCTGGATGGCATCACCGACTCGATGGACGTGAGTCTGAGTGAACTCGGGGAGTTGGTGATGGACAGGGAGGCCTGGCGTGCTGCGATTCATGGGGTCGCAAAGAGTCGGACACGACTGAGCGACTGAACTGAACTGAACTAATCTTATACAAACAGTAATCTGCTCAGGTATCTTTATACATATCAAGACACACATTTTATAAATTCATCAAATTTGGACATTATTTTAGTCTACATGTCCAAATATATAATATACATCACCAGTTCTAATGCACATCCAATTTTGTGAACCTTTTTTACTAGGTTCCAGGAATGTGTAAATATACAAAATATTGACTCTGCATTAAAAAAAAAAAAAAAAACTCAACAAAACCAACAAACAAAAATTGACTTCTAATTTTAGGTCACAGATCAAAGATTTAGAAAGGAGTATATTCCATCCCTACAGGGGGAATAGAAAAAGTATGAAAGAGAAAATTAATTGCTCTTTATGAACTGTTCAGAAAACTCAGAGCTCACAACAGAGTCATACTAAAATCTAGAGACATAGAACCTGAACATTTACTTAAATGAGGTAAATGTCACCGGACATAATATAGTCTGAGCACTAATGTTGACAAATTGTTGGACTAGCGTGAAACTGTGGAACTCCTGGTAATAAAGTCACTTAGGAATAAAGCTTATCATTTCTCTTAATGTTAACATACAGACTTGATATATGACCAATAAATAGCATTTTTAGGTGTTTACCAAGTGAATACAAAATGTATGTTCACAGTAAAACAAACAGCTGAATGACTATGAAAGCTTTATTTATAACTACTAATAACTGCAGTTCAACAAGAGAATAGATAATAAACTGTTGTATATTTAGATGAATAATATTTGCAAATGCAATAATAATCTTATATTTCACTATCATTGCATTTTTGCCCTGTGATGACAACATTTAGCTGATTGATTTTGCTAACAGATTGCAGACACAAATTTTTGATGACCCAAGTCAGATGATACTTTTCCTTTAAAAACCTCTATAGAATTTAATTCAGAATTAATCACATTCACTTTCATGATTAAAAACCAAAAATTTACCCCTCCTCCAAAAGAAAAAAATCTTTTGAGTACCCTTAAATGTATTGTGTAACTGAAAAAAAAGAATGGAGTCTACCTTTCCAACTTTGCATTCAGTATCTTTCATTTCAGATATCGTCAATAACCATTTGGTTAATGGATTAATAGATACCTTAAAACTCTTAATTATAATCAAATAATAAGAAAAATAACTTACATGGAATTAGAAAATAAAATTTTGGAATAATATGTTACTGGAATGCTACTATAATATCTAAATTAACATTTATAAAAATTACTTAATTTTATTATAATTGAAAACAATGGATAAAATATTATTAAATAAGATTTTTAGTTGCAATCATTATATCTTAACTCCTTGACTCTTCACAGCTTTACTTTAAATAGTTATAGTGACACAAAATATTATAAATGGAATAAATTTTTTTCCACAAATATTGCATTTTGTCTTAAGTCCTGTTCCAGGTATACTGACTTTCAGAGTTTATTCTTTTTTCTTTCCTTATGTAGTTCCTCAGCTTTATATATTTCAGAATGTCAGTAGATGTAAAATCATGACAAATACTTTCAATCTAAATATTTATATTTCATAAATATTTTGTAATTGCCTCCCATTATTTACTAAAAAATTCTAGCTAAATAAGGCTTTGGATATTCCTTTAGGCTATATGTTTTCAAATACTGGAGGTAAGAGGCAGTTAGAACAGCAAAACTAATTTATTCATTTAGTTTATTTAAAATGTACATATTGCCCAAAGCCAGTAGCACAATGTACAGAACATAAATTACAACACTTAAACTGAATGTAGCACCCGAATAGAAGAATCACATGCAGGAATGGTGTATGTGGAAAGAGTAGGCAAAAAAAAGAATAACAGTAAAAGACTATTCTGATATAATGCTCACTTTATCAAGACATTGGTTAAATTCTAGTGATAGTTTATCTGCTGAAGTTCAGCACTGGACAGTAGATATGAATTTTTAGCAAAAAGAAGTGCAGTTGATCTTACTGTGTAAGGTGCTTAAAAAATATGGCGAAATAGGAAATACTCATCTATCAAATTATATATATATGAATTAAAAGAAGTAATTTTCATAAATAGATTTCTAATTATAAAGAATAATGTTAAATATAATTTATTAAATTATTTAAATAAAAGATTCAATAAAAATTGGCTGTTTTTAGAAAGAGAATTCCATGGAGATTTTGCTAGCTAATTTTTCCCATGAAATCTGCAGTATTTCTCAGAGTATTTACTTTCTATTCTTTTATATTATATGTGTAATTCCTACTGAAACATCACTTTCAACTTTCTAATATGAAGACGACATCACAGACATCCTTAACAAAACAAACTAGCAATTTTTTAAGGGTTTTTGACATAAACTTTGTCAAAAGTTGAATGGTGTACCCCAAACAATATGTCAAACCTTCATATTTGTGACCTATGAAAGTTATGTGAACAAAAAGTGTTTATCTCTGTAATTAGTTAAAAATTTTGAGACAATGAGATAATCTTAAATTATGTGAATGAACTCTTAAATCCAACGACATGTGTTTTCATAAAAGAGAAGCAGACTGAGATTATAGGAGAGGACATATTGACTCAGGAGAACATGATATGAAGCAAGAGGTAGAGACCAGCATCATGCAACTACCAGCTAAGAACTCCAAGGATTTCCTGCTGCTATCAGAAGCAGTGAGAAAAAAAAAAACAAGAAACAAACTCTCCTCCAAAGCCTCTGGTGGGGTTATGGCCAATGGACACATTCTGTTTAGACTTCTCAGCTCTAGAATGTGAAGGAAGACATCTGCTGTATTAAACCATCAGATTTGTGGTAATTTCATTACAGTAGCCATTTACTCTTTTTTATTTGTTATTTAAGTTGCTCATGTGGATGAAAAATTGGAAAGACTTCCAATTTATCCTTAACTGCATTTCCAAATCAGTGGAATACTAAAACATTTTAATACATTTAATTCATTGCTTATGTACTCCTCTCATCTATTCCCATTCCCTGTGCTTATTAGAACAGTCTAATGAAATTAAATAGCACTTATGATTATTTAAGAACATCTTTTCATAGTAAAATATAAAGAGACAGATTGAATGTAAAGTGATGGAAATAAATTCCAGGCAGTCAAAAATTAAGATAAAATTTTATAGCTATGTTAACCTCAAAAAAAGTAAATTGTAAGGTCTGAAGACATTAGAATAAAGATAACATTGTAATAACAAGAAGAAGGAAACTGAACTTGAATGCACCTAGCAAAATAGTCTAAATATACATGGAATAATAGTTGAAAGATTATAAGAAAACATGACAATCATCCTTACAAATTTTAGAACACTGCACTAAAAAGTTAATGTTTAGTAAGGTCTGTACCATGGCTTCCCTGGTGGCTCAGTTAGTAATGAATCCGCCAGCAATGAAGGAGACCACCTGCAATGCAGTAGACTTGGTTTCGATCCCTGGATTGGGAATATCCCCTGGAGAAGGAAATGGAAACCCACTCCAATATTCTTGCCTGGGAAATCCCATCAACGGAGGAGTCTGAAGGGCTACAGTCCATGGGATCAAAAGAGTCAGAGATGACTTTAGAGACTAAACTACCACAACAAAGTCTGTATCAAGCAGAGAGATTAATACAGATGGGAAAGCTTCAAATAAAATGATTAAAAAGCTGTATCTGAAAGAGTATATAGGTTCTTTGTAGAGCTCTCATACTGAAATAAAGGGAAAAAGTAAAAAATATTTATTTTAATTTTAAAATACTCAAATATTTAAAAAAAGAAATCATGATATACATGAGCAAGTACTTAGAACGGATTTGCAATAACGAATCAATCATACTGTATGGCAAATGTTAATACTGTATCACTCCAAAAATTTCATTCCTAGCAATGTATCTGAGATACTTTCTTGCATATGACCACTGGGAAACATATAAAAGATTGTTCATTTTAACAACTGTTTATATTTCAAAAAAAAAAAAGATGTGAAAACTGTATTGTTCCTTCATAGGAAAAATAATAAACTGTGTATTAAAATTAAAAGTAATAAGATAATTTTACATAACTCATCATGGATAAAACTCAAAAAGTGAAAAAAATTGCAAAGAGATACATAAACTGGTAATAGTTAAATACAATTTAAAAACATGAAAACATACTATGTTGTATTTATTACAAATAGATTCATGGGACTAATAGAAAACAAAATAGGATGACTTTCATTTCTGAGTAGTAAAGTTATCTGGAAAAGTTTGAATTTGATTTTACAGCTTTTGCTTAGATATATGACAAATGTGTAACATTTAACTAAACAGTGATTATGTGGAGATCTACATTTTTTATGAAAAACTTTGTATGTTACAATCTTTGACCATCTTATGGACTGTGGCCCACCAGGCTACTCTGGGATTTTCCAGGCAAGAACACTGGAGTATGTTGCCATTTCCCGAGGGGAACTTCCCAACGTAGAGATCAAACCCATGTCTCCTTCTTAGCAGGTAGATTATTCTTTTTTAATTTTTTAAAATATATTTATTTTAGTTTGGAGGCTAATTACTTTACAGTATTGTGGTGGTTTTTGCCATACATTGACATGAATCACCCATGGGTGTACATGTGTTCCCCATCCTGAACCCCCGTCCCACTTCCCTCCCCATCCCATCCCTCAGGGTCATCCCAGTGCACCAGCCCTGAGCACCCTGTCTCGTGCATCAAACTTGGACTGGCGATCTGTTTCTATATGTGACAATATACATATTTCAGTGCTATTCTCTCAGATCATCCCACCCTCGCCTTCTCCCACAGAGTCCAAAATACTGTTCTACACATCTGTGTCTCTTTTGCTATCTCGCATACAGGGTTATCGTTACCATCTGTCTTAATTCCATATATATGTGTTAGTATTCTGTATTGGTGTTTTTCTGTCTGGTTTACTTCACTCTGTATAATCGGCTCCAGTTTCATCCACCTCATTAGAACTGATTCAAATGTATTATTTTTAATGACTGAGTAATATTCAATTGTGTATATGTACCACAGCTTTCATATCCATTCGTCTGCTGATGGACATTTTGGTTGCATCCATGTCCTGGCTATTGTAAACAGTGCTGTGATGAACATTGGAGGACACGTGTCTCCTTCAATTCTGGTTTCCTCGGTGTATATGCCCAGCAGTGAGATTGCTGAGTCATATGGAAGTTCTAATTTCAGTTTTTTAAGGAATCTCCACACTGTTCTCCATAGTGGCTGTACTAGTTTGCATTCCCACCAACAGTGTAAGAGGGTTCCCTTTTCTCCACACCCTCTCCAGCATTTATTGCTTGTAGATTTTTGGATAGCAGCCATTCTATCCGGCGTTAAATGGTACCTCATTGTATTTTGATTTGCATTTCTCTGATAATGAGGGATAGTGAGCATGTTTCCATGTGTTTTTTAGCCATCTGTCTGTCTCCTTTGGAGAAATGTCTGTTTAGTTCTTTGGCCCATTTTTGATTGGGTCATTTATTTTTCTGGAATTGAGCTGCAGGAGTTGCTTGTATATTTTTGAGATTAATTCTTTGTTCGTTGCTTCGTTTGCTGGTCAGGAAGCAACAGTTAGAACTGGACATGGAAAAACAGACTGGTTCCAAATAGGAAAAGGAGTATGTCAAGGCTGTATATTGTCACCCAGTTTATTTAACTTATATGCAGAGTACATCATGAGAAACGCTGGACTGGAAGAAACACAAGCTGGAATCAAGATTTCCAGGAGAAATATCGATAACCTCAGATATGCAGCTGACACCACCCTTATGGCAGAAAGTGAAGAGGAACTAAAAAGCCTCTTGATGAAAGTGAAAGTGGAGAGTGGAAAAGTTGGCTTAAAGTTCAACATTCAGAAGACGAAGATCATGGCATCCGATCCCATCACTTCATGGGAAATAGATGGGGAAACAGTGGAAACAGTGTCAGACTTTATTTTTCTGGGATCCAAAATAACTGCAGATGGTGACTGCAGCCATAAAATTAAAAGACGCTTACTCCTTGGAAGGAAAGTTATGACCAACCTAGATAGCATATTCAAAAGCAGAGGCATTACTTTGCCAACGAAATTTCTTCTAGTCAAGGCTATGGTTTTTCCTGTGGTCATGTATGGATGTGAGAGTTGGACTGTGAAGAAGGCTGAGCACCGAAGAATTGATGCTTTTGAACTGTGGTGTTGGAGAAGACTCTTGAGAGTCCCTTGGACTGCAAGGAGATCCAAGCATTCCATTCTGAAGGAGATCAGCCCTGGGATTTCTTTGGAGGGAATGATGCTAAAGCTGAAACTCCAGTACTTTGGCCACCTGATGCGATGTGTTGACTCATTGGAAAAGACTCTGATGCTGGGAGGGATTGGGGGCAGGAGGAGAAGGAGACGACAGAGGATGAGATGGCTGGATGGCATCACCAACTCGATGGACGTGAGTCTGAGTGAACTCCGGGAGTTGGTGATGGACAGGGAGGCCTGGCGTGCTTCGATTCATGGGGTCACAAAGAGTCGGACATGACTGAGCGACTGATCTGATCTGATCTGATCTGATCTGATTATTTTTTCCCATTGTGAAGGCTGTCAAGTTTAATTAGGTCTTATTTGCTTATTTTTGCTTTTATTTCCATTACTATGGGAGGTGGGTCATAGAGGATCCTGCTGTGATTTATGTTGGAGAGTGTTTTGATTATATTTTCCTCTAGGAATTTTATAGTTTCTGGTCTTCCATTTAGATCTGTAATCCATTTTGAGTTTATTTTTGTGATTGGTGTTACAAAGTGTTCTAGTTTCATTCTTTTACAAGTGGTTGACCAGATTTCCCAGCACCACTTGTTAAAGAGATTGTCTTTTCTCCATTGTATATTCTTGCCTCCTTTGTCAAGATAAGGTGTCCATAGGTGTATGGATTTATCTCTGGGCTTTCTATTTTGTTCCATTGATCTATATTTTTGTCTTTGTGCCAGTACCATATTGTCTTGATGACTGTAGCTTTGTAGTAGAGCCTGAAGTCAGGCAGGTTGATTCCTCCTGTTCCACTCTTCTTTATCAAGATTGCTTTGGCTATTCAAAGTTTTTTGTATTTCCATACAAATTGTGAAATTATTTGTTCTAGTTCTGTGGAAAATACCTTTGGTAGCTTGATAGGGATTGCATTGAATCTATAGATTGCTTTGGGTAGTATACTCATTTTCACCATATTGATTCTTCCAATCCATGAACATGGTATATTTCTTCATCTATTTGTGTCCTCTTTGATTTCTTTCACCAGTGTTTATAGTTTTCTATATATATATATATGTCTTTTGTTTCTTTATGTAGATATATTCCTAAGTATTTTATTCTTTTCATTGCAATGGTGAATGGACTTGTTTCCTTAATTTCTCTTTCTGTTTTCTCACTGTTAGTGTATAGGAATGCAAAGGAGTTCTGTGTGTTAATTTTATATCCTTCAACCCTATTGTATTCATTGATTAGCTCTAGTAATTTTCTGGTAGAGTCTTTAGGGTTTTCTATGTAGAGGATCATGTCATCTGCAAACAGTGAGAGTTTTACTTCTTCTTTTTCAATCTGGATTCATTTTATTTCTTTTTCTGCTCTGATTGTTGTGGCCAAAACTTCCTAAACTATGTTGAATAGTAGTGGTGAGAGTGGGCATCCTTGCCTTGTTTCTGACTTTAGGGGAAATGCTTTCAATTTTTCACTGTTGAGGATAATGTTTGCTGTGGGTGGGTCATATATAGCTTTTATTATGTTGAGGTATGGTCCTTCTATTCCTGCTTTCTGGAGAGTTTTTATCATAAATGGATGTTGAATTTTGTCAAAGGCTTTCTCTGCATCTATTTAGATATCATATGGTTTTTATCTTTCAATTTGTTAATGTGGTGTATTACATTGATTGATTTGTGGATATAAAGAATCCTTGTGTCCCTGGGATAAAACCCACTTGGTTATGATGTATGATCTTTTTAATATGTTGTTGGTTTCTGTTTGCTAGAATTTTGTTAAGGATTTTTGCATCTATGTTCATCAGTGATATTGGCCTGTAGTTTTCTTTTCATGTGGCATCTTTGTCTGGTTTTGGTATTAGGGTAATGGTGGCCTAATAGAATGAGTTTGGAAGTTTACCTTCTGCAATTTTCTGGAAGAGTTTGAGTAAGATAGGTGTTAGCTCTTGTCTAAATTTTTGGTAGAATTCAGATGTGAAGCCGTCTGGTCCTGGGCTTTTGTTTGTTGGAAGATTTCTGATTACAGTTTTGATTTCTGTGCTTGTGATGTGTCTATTAAGATTTTCTATTTCTTCCTGGTTCAGTTTTGGAAAGTTATACTTTTCTAAGAATTTGTCCATTTCTTCCAAGTTGTCCATTTTATTGGCATATAGTTGCTGATAGTAGTCTCTTATGACCCTTTGCATTTCTATGTTGTCTGTTGTGATTTCTCCACTTTCCTTTATAATTTTGTTGATTTGTTTCTTCTCCCTTTGTTTCTTGATGTGTCTGGCTAATGGTTTGTTAATTTTATTTATCTTCTCAAAAAAAAAAAAAAAACAGCTTTTAGCTTTGTTGATTTTTGCTATGGTCTTTTTTGTTTCTTTTGCATTTATTTCTTCCCTAATTTTTAAGATTTCTTTCCTTCTGCTAACCCTGTGGTTCTTCATTTCTTCCTTTTCTAGTTGCTTTAGATATAGAGTTAGGTTATTTATTTGTCTTTTTTCTTGTTTCTTGAGGTAAGCCTCTATTGCTATGGACCTTCCCCTTAACACTGCTTTTACAGTGTCCCATAGGTTTGGGGTTGTTGTGTTTTCATATTCATTCATTGCTATGCATATGTTGATTTCTTTTTTGATTTTTTCAATGATTTTTTAGTTATTCAGAAGCGTGTTATTTAGCCTCCATATGTTAGAATTTTTAATAGTTTCTTTCCTGTAATTGAGATCTAATCTTACTGCATTGTGGTCAGAAAAGATGATTGGAATGATTTCTTTTTTTTTTTTTTTTTTTTAAATTTACCAAGGCTAGATTTATGGCCCCAGATGTGATTATCCTGGAGAAGTTTCCATGTGCACTTGAAATAAAAGGTGAAATTCATTGTTTTGGGGTGAAATGTCCTATGGATATCAATTAGGTCTAGCTGGTCCATTGTGTCATTTAAAGTTTGTGTTTCCTTGTTAATTTTCTGTTTAGTTGATCTATCCATAGGTGTGAGTGTGGTAGTAAAGTCTCCAACTAGTATTGTGTTATTGTTAATTTCCTCTTTCATACTTGTTAGCATTTGCCTTACATATCACGGTGCTCCTATGTTGGGTGCATATATATTTATAATTGTTATATCTTCTTCTTTGATTGATCCTTTGATCATTATGTAGTGTCCTTCTTTGTCTCTTTTCACAGCCTTTATTTTAAAGTCTACTTTATCTGATATGAGTATTGCTACTCCTGCTTTCTGTTGGTATACTTTTGCATGAAATATCTTTTTCCAGCCCTTCACTTTCAGTCTGTATGTGTCCCTTGTTTCGAGGTGGGTCTCTTGTAGACAGCATATATAGGGGTCTTATTTTTGTATCCATTCAGCCAGTCTTTGTCTTTTGGTCAGGGCATTTAACCCATTTACATTTAAGGTAATTATTGATAAGTATAGTCCCATTGCCATTTACTTTGTTGTTTTGGGTTTGAGTTTATACACCCTTTCTGTGTTTCCTGTCTAGAGAAGATCCTTTAGCATTTGTTGGAGAGCTGGTTTGCTAGTGCTGAATTCTCTCAGCTTTTGCTTGTCTGTAAAGCTTTTGAATTCTCCTTCACATCTAAGTGAGATTCTTGCTGGGTACAGTAATCTGGGTGGTAGGTTTTCTCTTTCATCACCTTAAGTATGTCCTAGCAGGCAGATTCTTTATCACTGAGCCACATGGGAAGTCCCTTTGTATGTTAAATATGTTTATTAATTTTAAATAAAAAGAACAAAAGAAGGAATTTTTGTGAAGTATAAGTCCTGGGTCTTTGAATTTTTGAAAATGGCTGTATTTCCTTCACAAATAAAAACCAACAGATGGGCTTGATATAGAATAATTGTCAAAATTTTTTTTCTCCAAAATTCTTGATATGGTGCTTAATTATATTAGTAGCTATATTTCTGCTTTATTGATTATGCCAAAGAGTTTGACTGTGTAGATCACAACAAACTGGAAAATTCTTAAGAGATGGGAATACAAAACCACCTGACCTGCCTCCTGAGAAATCTGTATGCATGTCAAGAAGCAGCAGCTAGAACTGGACATGGAACAACAGCCTGGTTCCAAGTTGGGAAAGGAGTACATCTAGGCTGTATATTGTCACTTCATTTATATAACTTACATAACTTACACCTGAGTACTCATTGGAAGGACTGATGCTGAAACTGAAACTCCAATACTTTGGCCACCTGATGCAAAGAACTGACTCATTGGAAAAGACCCTGATGCTGGGAAAGATTGAAGGCAAGAGGAGAAGGGGACGACAGAGGATGAGATGGTTGGATGGCATCACCGCCTCAATGGACATAAGTTTGAGCAAGCTCCAGGAGTTGGTGATGGACAGGGAAGCCTGGCATCTTGCAGTCCATGGGGTGGCAAATAGTCAGATACGACTGAGTGACTGAAATGAACTGAACTGAATACTAGGCTTCCCTGGTGGCTCAGACTGCTTGTAGTGTGGAAGACCTGGTTTGATCCCTGTGTGGGGAAGATTCCCTGGAGAAAGGAATAGGCTACCCACTGGAGAAGCATGGGGCTTATTCTATTTAGTGCATAAAGTGTTACAGTTTATGAGTATTGTCCCAAGGGGTACAAGATTCATTTTCTAAAAATTAAAATTAAAAACTTTCATCTTGATGTGCATGGAGGTAAATCTTTACATAAGTTTTACCTGGTATTATATGGGCATTTTTATAAGTCAATTTAAATTTTTTGTTTTTTCATCCAGGAAATTTGTTGTCTCCATTAACTCTTTTTCTCTTGCTATTTCTTTAAGTTTCACCCTATGTCTCTCTAAGAAGTGAATGTTTTGCTAATCATATTATTGATCAAAAAGTAGTACTTTCTAAAATTAACTTCTATGTATTCTTATTTTCTTCATCTAAAATATATTTTTCCTTTTCATTCTTAGTATTATGCTTTTTGTTTCTTGTGTTGTGGAGTATCTAAGTAGCTGCTTTATGACAATATTTCCCTGGGTTTTCATATTTAAATGAGAAGGTAACTAAATAATCCATACTTTTGTAAGTGGGAAGCACATGCAATTTAAATTGCTCTTGTTTTCATTTTCTGGGCTCCTGATAGCTGCTAGAGATTTCATTGCTTTTAAGTCAGAAGCCTCATTGGTATATATAGTTTCTATCCTTCTACTTGATATTTTGTAGCCCTAAATTTTAAACATTCTATTGACTTAAGAGGGGAATATCTTTGTCTCTCATAAGAAACAGATTGTTAACAGATTATGTTAATTATGGTCAATATAATCTGTTAATATATTTATGAGGATATTCACAGAACATGCAAAACAATGTTTTGTAAAGAACTTTAAATATTTTTTTTAGCCAGTAATTCCTATCCATGACTGTAATAAACTCAACGTTTTCTTCTTCACACTATTTCTTCATAAATAACACATTGCCTTAAGTCAGTTTAGCCATAATATTCACTGAAATAGACAGAAACATAGCTTAAAATTTTGGTTTAAGCAAAAAGATATTAATGTACCAAATTTGAGAGTGAACTAGTCCTGACTGATTTGGAAAGAAAATAGAAGCGTATTTTCTTTCTCAGTTTTATCCTTTCTATGAGGTGGTCCTCACAAGAACTGCATTAGTTAACAGAAATTGCATACTTATTTTTTTCCCTGGTGAGCTGACATAGATTCCTGTTATTACTTCTGAAAATTCCTCAGGTTGACAAGCAGATACTTAAAGTTTCTTTCTTTTAGGACTAATCTCTAATATTGTTTTCATACATTTTCAGAAGAATTTTGTGAACTCAACTTCATTAACTTTTACTTAAGACGAGCTAAAACTTACGATTATGTTGAAATTTACTGATAGCTCAGTTGGTAAAGAATCTGCTTGCAATGCAGGAAACCCTGGTTTGATTCCTGGGTCATAAAGATCCACTCGAGAAGGAATAGGCTACTCACTCCAGTATTCTTGGACTTCCCTTGAGGCTCAGTTGGTAAAGAATCTGCCTGCAAAGCAGGAGACCTGGGTTCAATCCCTGGAAAGGGAAGATTCCTTTGAGAAGGGAAAGGGTGCCCACTCCAGTATTCTGGTCTGGAGAATTCCACGAACTGTATAGTCCATAGGTAGCAAAGAGTCAGACACGACTGAGGACCCTCAATTTCACTTACTTTCATATATCAACTCTCTTACATTTTAAACTGGCTAAATGCAGTTTATCTCTCTAATTTGTTGGCTCTAACCTTAAGTGTCTAGTGTGGTACTTGCACATAGTGAACTCTCAATCATGTTTGTTCATCAAAATAAATGCTTATTGCATTTATCATAGAATTGAAGTTGTGGGTAATTCAAATATGAAAATCCAATGACATTAAATTTTCCTCTTTGGAGAGTTCTCAGACTCTCAGACAATGTAATTTAACTCGGTATGATTAATAATTAGTATGTAAAACAATAGTAATAAAATCCAAAGAAGTATATTGGTTGTCTTTAAAATATGAAAAATTTTAAAATAGGATATGAAATGAATTACACTATTTTTAAAGGCAAAAATATTGTTCACTTTGATCACTGCAATTTGAAAGCATATACAGTCACAATGACAGGCTATTTCTTTTGGACACCAATTTATTAACTTCATTTCTGCAAAATTACAACCCACTCCATAAATCTGCAAAGGAAAATTTAGTGAAATAACTGATTTCCCCTTCATGGTAAGAATACACTATTGTGGTATTATAGAAAAATTTAACAATAAATGGCTAAAATTATTAGTTCACTATAATAAGATCAAGACAATAAATATAAACTAGTAATGCATATTTTCAAAAATTCACGGAAAGTAACTGAGATGAACTTACTTGAAGACAGAAGTGAGGCAGAATTATACATCAAACAATTTTACTGTTAAATGATTAAAGTATGAGAATGATAAATTACTAAGAGAAAACGTGGAGAAGCAGGAAGATAGTTCCATAGAGAAAGATTTTAATACATTCCAAAGCTCTCTGTAAATTGGGGATGATTATATGAAGATATCATAATTGTTTACCACTAGACACTAACATCATCCAACTGATTTCCATTCAATATTTATCTACAATCCTCCTAAATATAAATTTCCACTGCTTTCAATTATTTTATAAGGATAAAGATATAGAAGAGGGAAACTGTGCTCTTTGTTTTAAAGATTTCTCTTTCACTGACATTTAGTATAAATACAAATTCATGAAGAATGAGTAAGGGCATAACAGATTGATTGTGTTTAATTTTACTCAAAATGTTGAACTATTTTGCATGTGAAAAGCTAAACACTGGAAACTAGATAGGGGGTCACACAAAAATAACACCACAAGATGAGATCCTGCCTCCATGTTTAAATTGTACCTTTAGGTATTATGGATAATTCATATTATCCCTTAGTGTAACAAAGGAAGACTTTACATTTTATTAATGCCTTGAGGATAACTTTAATTGCTATGTGCATATTTCAGAAAACATTAGATTTTAGGTCTAGAAATTTAAAATGAGTTTTTCTTTGTTAGATACTATTTAGTAATCTTAAACATATCTTCTTAGTTTTTTTAATCTCTACACCAATAATATCATCTGTTTTTAGCTATGTCAAGATAGTCCAGAATTTCCAATTAAGAAAATAAATGTGAAAAATTTTGGAAAGTGCTATGTAACATTTAAAAAACTAATATTGAGATACTCATTAATAATTTCATCAGTCTGGATAAAATTTTATTTTCCTATTTTTTAAAATGAGCTTCAGTGATCTCCTGTTCAACTGCTTTATTAATGATTCTTTAAACTAATAGAGCATACAAATTTTTTCAGGTCATTTAATTTTTCTCTTTTCTTTTTCAGAAGAGCATGAAAAACAGTTGCCAGATTACTACTAAGGACTGAATGGCTTTCACTGATTATAAAATCAAAATAAAGAGTTGATATTTGGCTATCCATTAATATTATCCCAATAAATAAGAAAAGCCTGTAAGACATGGATCAATTATTACTGGTGATCACAAGGTAACTGTGGTAGACATAGGAAAATATATCCAGACTTGCATTTATAATCCGATTTGAACAGTCATCAAAATGTAAAAGTGGTAAATAATTGAGCTTAGTAAGACCTATAGTAGTTCTACAAATAGGTATGAAAGTGAAAGTGAAATTGAAGTTGCTCAGTCATGTTGGACTCTTTGCGACCTCATGGACTGTAGCCTACCAGGCTCCTCTATCCATGGAATTTTCTAGGCAAGACATGCTGCTGCTGCTAAGTCGCTTCAGTAGTGTCCGACTCTGTGCGACCCCATAGATGGCAGCCCACCAGGCTCCCCCGTCCCTGGGATTCTCCAGGCAAGAACACTGGAGTGGGTTGCCATTTCCTTCTCCAGTGCATGAAAGTGAAAAGTGAAAGTGAAGTCGCTCAGTCATGTCTGACTCTTAGTGACCCCATGGACTGCAGCCTACCAGGCTCCTCCGTCCACAGGATTTTCCAGGCAAGAGTACTGGAGTGGGGTTCCATTGCCTTCTCCAAGGCAAGATATAGTGCATTGATATTTCTCCCTCTGATCTAATTACTATTATGAAGAGGAACTGGAAACATAATGGAACAAAAGAATTTTTAAAATTTTCAGGGAGTCTTTGAGTGTACTTGGTCATTTACAGACAAATTTGTATTAAATTATTTTAATCTAAGAGAGAAACAAACAAACAAAAAATAGAAGTAGCTAAACTGGAGAAGAAGGAATAAAATAGGAGCTTGGGATTAACCTACAGACACTACTATATATAAAACAGATAACCAACAAGGACCTAGTATATAGTACAGGGAACTCTACTAAATATTCTTTAATAACCTATATGGAAAAATAATCTGAAAAAGAATGAATATATGTATATGTATTACTGAATCACTTCTATTGACCTGAAATTTACACAATACTGTGAATCAACAATATTCCAATAATTTTTTTTAAAGAACTAAGTTGATATGTTTCTAATTAAAGATCAGTAAAAAAAAAATTAAGTAATGTTTACTTTTATGGAGAACAATTTCCCCTAGGCTATTTACTGAAGTGAAGGAAGAAATCTAACATTTTTTTCTCTTTTATTTCACTGTGGTAATTGGAACCAAAAATTTAAAGTTGTTGTAGGTTGCTATTAAAATTTGAAATAATTCACATGTATTGCTTTGCTTATTAAGAATGTTAAGAGGCAAATGCTTTTGTATTATGTAATAGTTTTATATTACTGGAACTATAATAATTACCTCTCTCTCTTTATATATATTCTTTAGAGAACACTTTCTCAGAGACATTCATATTTGCACAAACTACTATAGTAACACTGAAATTAAGAATACAAGCAACAGAGATATTTTCCTGACATTTTCCTCCTCCATATATATTCATTTAATTCAGTTAAGATTTGTCAAATGCAAAAGTCCTAACTTAATCAAATTTGATTTTATTATTGAAACCAAATTTTAATCAATGATGCTTTATTAAGACTGAAACTTACACATTTTGATCAAGAAGAGTAGAATGTATTTGAGAACATTTTTACTGGGGATCTGTGAAAGTAATGTATCTCAAGGAGAAAACCTAAGAAAATATTCTAACTTTGTTTAACACACAGACATACACACATACTCCTACCCCAAAAGTGAGATTTCCCCTTTTAGTTAAGATTCATAAGGATGTTATCTTTAAGGATATTTTAAAATAAATAGAAATTGAATATGGAGCTCAACACTTTTAAGTCTGTCATCAGATTCAGTAATCAGCCCACTCATTTTTTAATTAGCTGAGGTTACAGAGTTTCATTTATTATTTGAATTATTAAGTTTAATTAAAGTAAGAAATTCAGACTTAAATGTGCTCAAAGGGGTTGAAAAATTAATTGCAATTTAGAAGGTAGCATTAAACAATATGTCTTCTAACAGCCTGAAACTTAAAAATATTTGGACTAAAATTTGAAAAGTTATCAATATGAAGCTCAAGAAGTATTTCAACTTTACAAATATTAAGTAAACAGTATTTTGTTTATGCAAAGTTAATATATTATTTAATAATTGTATAATTTATTTTATTTTCTTTCTAAATGAATGGCATGGTAATAATAACTAAAAAAAGCAATTAAGTATTATAACACTGTAAAACACTTTTCAAAAAGAAATAATAATTATTTGCTTTTATCTAGAAGTGCACTTACAGATCAAAGAGCCCAATATAGGAATTTGTTCTACATTTAAATTCACAACAAAATCACAAACATATGTGCTTAGGATGCTTATAGAATACTTATTATATGAGTCATTATGCTAGAAATTTGACAAGTACTGCCTCCTTTTTATGTTTCAATAACTTTGTGGACTGCAAGGAGATCCAACCTGTCCATCCTAAAGGAGGTCAGTCCTGGATGTTCATTGGAAGGACTGATGCTGAAGCTGAAACTCCAATACTTTGGCCACCTGATGCAAAGATCTGACTCAATAACTGATGCTGGAGGGATTGGAGGCAGTAGGACAAGGGGACGACAGAGGATGAGATGGCTGGATGGCATCACCGACTCGATGGACATGAGTTGATGGACAGGAAGGCCTGGCGTGCTGCGATTCATGGGGTTGCAAAGAGTTGGACATGACTGAGTGACTGAACTGAACTAAACTGAAGCTGATAAAGTATATATTATTGTTTCTTTTTTTAATGGTATAATTATATGATAAAACATTATTTGGATAATATTTTTACATTGTAAAGCATTTTACCTTTCTTATTTAACATTAGCAACAGCCTTAGAGAGGTCACACAGTACGTTAGGCCACATTGCACTAGTTTTGGAGATCTGCAGTCTAGTTTATTGAGAAAATGGAAGTGACTTCCTTGTGTATCAAATTGTCTAGAGTTCAAAGTCTAGGTTTATAATTCTCATTGTCTTGTTTTTATTAACAGCTAACCTCAGATATGCAGATGATACCACCCTTATGGCAGAAAGTGAGGAGGAGCTAAAAAGCCTCTTGATGAAAGTCAAAGTGGAGAGTGAAAAAGTTGGCTTAAAGCTCAACATTCAGAAAACAAAGATCATGACATCCGGTCTCATCACTTCATGGGAACTAGATGGGGAAACAGTGGAAACAGTGTCAGACTTTATTTTTGGGGGCTCCAAAATCACTATAGATGGTGACTGCAGCCATGAAATTAAAAGACGCTTACTCCTTGAAAGGAAAGTTATGACCAACCTAGATAGCATATTGAAAAGCAGAGACATTACGTTGCCAACAAAGGTCCGTCTAGTCAAGGCTATGGTTTTTCCAGTGGTCATGTATGGATGTGAGAGTTGGACTGTGAAGAAGGCTGAGCACCGAAGAATTGATACTTTTGAACTGTGGTGTTCAAGAAGACTCTTGAGAGTCCCTTGGACTGCAAGGAGATCCAACCAGTCCAATCTGAAGGAGATCAGCCCTGGGATTTCTTTGGAGGGAATGATGCTGAAGCTGAAACTCCAGTACTTTGGCCACCTCATGCGAAGAGTTGACTCATTGGAAAAGACTCTGATGCTGGGAGGGATTGGGGGCAGGAGGAGAAGGGGACAACAGAGGATGAGATGGCTGGATGGCATCATTGACTCTATGGATGTGGGTCTGGGTGAACTCCAGGAGTTGGTGATGGACAGGGAGGCCTGGCGTGCTGCGATTCATGGGGTCACAAAGAGTCGGACACGACTGAGCAACTGAACTGAACTGAACTGAGGCCACATTTAGAGTAGTATTTACTAGTTATTGTTAGTAATGATTATAGTAAAAAAAAGTGTCTGCTAAAGGGAAATAAGTTTATTACTTCTTACCATTTATTTATTATTAACATACTTCATTGTGTTCTCACATTCAAACTAATATCTACTTCAGTCTTTCTTTGAGTGACAGATGGATTTTTTTTTTTACAAATATTTTGCTAAGCCCTTATATTTATTTTGGGGTAACAGATTGCCTCTTATATACATATTTTTCACTTACTAATTTCTCAAGAATTGGAAGGTATTGTACAATCAACATATTTATTTATAATTGGTTTACTGTCTTAACATTATCTTCTTCACACTTCATGTTAATAGAGCTAGTAAAAACTATTAGCAAGTCAATGATATTTCTTATAAACTGTAACTTCTTAAAATATGAAATAATTCTTATGAATAGTGTTTTGCCTTTTGTTTGTTATTTTTCTATTGGCTGGATTCATGCCTATACAAATTATTCAGCAATCTGTCAGTTTATGGCTATCTGCTTCTTGTCTTCTGTAATAAAAGTATTACATTAATCACATAGTATAAGCTGAGGCAAATGTGGCAACTTTTCCCCAATGACCATGAAAACAAAATACATATTTTACATATATAGAGAGAGATTAAAACTCTCCTTTATAATGCACCCATGTGATTATACTCAGAATACCCTTTGCATTGGTAAATGTCTCTAGAATTTGCCTTGACTCTCAAGCATAACTCTGAGAAAAAATTATTTTGGGTTGTTGGCATATTGTCATTTTAGTGGAATTTAGAGGAAGCAATTAGGTTGCAATATAACAGGAGGGTGTAAACCTGAGTTTGCTAAGCGTTTTATGAACCATTGAAAGTTATTGTCAATGTTTCTCATCAAGAATCTATGTTATCATTTATAGGTGAACTCTAGAAAGTAAAACAAATGTCCTGTATATAACAAAACAGACGCAGACTCACAGATACAGAGAATAAGCTGGTGGTTACTAGTGGGAAGAAAGGAGGGGAGAAAGGTGAAACGAGGATGTGGAATTAAGAAACACAAACTACTGGGAGTTAAGACTCCCTGTTTCTGGTGCAGGGGGGACAGAGTCCTTCACTAGTCAGGGAAGTTCCACATGCTGCATGGTGGGGCCCAAAAATAGAGAGAGAGAGCTACAAACTGATAAGTATGAAATAAATAAGCACAAGGAAATATTGCACAGCACAGGGAAATATGGGCTTTCCTTGTGGCTCAGCTGGTAAAGAATCTGCCTGCAATGCAGGAGACCTGGGTTCGATTCCTGGGTTCAGAAGATCCCTTGGAGAAAGGAAAAGCTACCCACTCCAGTATTCTTGCCAGGAGAATTCCATGGACTGTATAGTCCATGGGGTTGCAAAGAATTGGACACAACTGAGCGACTTTCACTTCACTTTGTGATAACTTTAAATGGAGTATAATCTATAAAAATAGTCACTATGCTGTACTCCTGAAGCTACTAAAATATTGTAAATCAACTTGTTGTGCTCAGTTGCTCAGTCATGTCTGACTCTTGACTCTGCAACCCCATGGACTGTAGCCTGCCTGGCTTCTCTGTCCATGGAATTTTCCAGGCAAGAATACTGGAATGGGTTGCCATTTCCTGCTCCAGAGGATCTTCTGGACCCAGGAATTGAACTTGATCTCTTACGCCTATTGCATTGGCAGGTGATTTCTTTAAATTAAAAAAAAAAAAAATAGAATGAAAGCAGAGCTGCTAAAATTGGGAATAAGTTGACAAGACTCCTTTGCATCTCAAATGCACTGTTGGGATCGTACTGTCACAGATTATGGTATATGTGGGTTCAGTTCAGTTCAGTCACTCAGTCGTGTCCGACTGTTTGCAACCCTATGGACTGCTGCACGCCAGGCCTCCCTGTCCATCACCAACTTCCAGATTTATTCAAACCCATGTCCATTGAGTCAGTGATGCCATGCAACCATCTCTGATGTCCCCTTCTCCTCCCACCTTCAATCTTTCCCAGCACCAGGGCATTTTCCAACAAATCAGTTCTTCACATCAGGTGGCCAAAGTATTGGAGTTTCAGCTTCAGCATCAGTCCTTCCAAAGAATATTCAGGGCTGATTTCCTTTACAATGGATTGGTTGGATCTCCTTGCAGTCCAAGGGACTCTCAAGAGTCTTTTCCAACACCACAGTTCAAAAGCATCAATTCTTCAGTGCTCAGCTTTCTTTAGAGTCCAACTCTCACATCTATACATGACCACTGAAAAAACCATAGCCTTGACTAGACAGACCTTTGTTGGCAAGCTAATGTCTCTGCTTTGTAATACGCTGTCTAGGTTGGTCATAACTTTTCTTCCAAGGAGCAAGCAATTTTTTAATTTCATGGCTGCAGTCACCATCAGCAGTGATTTTGGAGCCCCCGAAAATAAATCTGTCACTGTTTCCACTCTTTCCCTATCTATTTGCCATGAAGTGATGGGACCAGATGTCATGATCTTAGTTTTCTGAATGTTGAGCTTCATGTGGGTACTTGTATTCAAATGATGCTATTACCATATAAGCAGAAATGTTAATCTATTTCTTTCAAATCTAAAATTTAACAAAAATGTTAATCTAGTGAAAGGAAAGCCATAACAGTGTAAGATAAAGTTGCCTACAGAACTATTACTACACCAACAATTATTTACAAGTTGTTGGTAAAATAAAGAAATAATTCATTCTTTTGAAAATTATCTTTGTTTCCCTTATGAAAATGGACAGAAATTAACTGAAAAATTTATCCTTTTTCTTTTGCCCATAGGTGAGTTTTCAATACTTATAAGAATTAAGTGAAAGCATAAGTAGATGTAATTACTTTATAATCCTATTCGTCTAATGTTTAAAGGAAATATGAAATATATGAAATATTAAAAAATACATAAAAGCAAATGTGAAAAATGACATGAGTAGAGCCATTCAGAATAGAGCTATAGCAGCCACTTCAGAGGAACTGCACCTCTGAACTGGACCAAATGAACTTTTACCTAGTGACCACCTCACCTGACCAGTCAATGAAGTATAAATCTAGCTTTATCTCATCTTTTAGCAATGAACACTTCACTAGATGGATCACCTTATCTTGCACCAATTTATTTTTCTTAGAAAACAACTTATTGATACTTCATCTTCCTCTGTTTTTCCCACCCTCAGCCCCTCTATTATAATGGAGAGGCTTGAGTTTGGGTTTCCAATTGAATCTGTGTATCCTGAAATGCAATTATTTGATCCTAAGTAAAGGCGTGTCTTTTGAACTGCACTCTTGTTTTTTGACAAAAAATCATATGCCAATTAAACAGAATAATGTGAAATATATAACTTTCCTATTGTGAAAATTGTGTTCGACTGCCGAAATTACTGTATCTGATGAAACACTGTTCATGAGTTAAACATAAAGGGTGATATTTAATATTAGCAGGCATTTTGCTATTGCATATTTGGAGTTATAATAAAGACTCAAGTCCCTAGATTTGTTGTTAGTAAATTTAAAAAGCTTGATCTTCTAATTTATGCTAATAATTTGAAATGAGATGTGGGAATTGAAATAAATGGGGATTTTGGAGCTAATATGTGCCCCTATACTAAACTGAATCCCTCTACTGTATGCAACATCATGATCCTTGCAGCAAGAAAGAACAGATGAGAGTCCTTATTTTTCCTCCAAACAATAATATTTCAATGTCTCTTCTACTAATAAGAACATAAAGCATAATTAAACATGTTTGGATAGTTGTTTTCATTCATTTAAACTAAACATGTTTCCTTACAAATGTCACTTCCTCCAGGTAAATTTCTAAAATCCCTAAATTACAGATCATGAAAGATTAAGGGACTCTCACATAACATCAATTTTCACCATAAATGCAATTTTTACTTTTGCATTAATATGTAAAGGAAAAGAAATATAGAGACAATGTTTTTAAATGAAAACATTCAAGAAGATATTACACACTAATTCACAATATTGGTGAAATATACCCCCATCCACAATTTATAGAAGACACGGCAGAGCAAGCATTTCAATGTGAAATTACAAAAATTAGTTTTTCAGGACAAAAGTATGTTAATCCCCAACTTAGAAATGACTTCTTTTGTGGCTCAGCTGGTAAAGAATCTGCTTGCAAAGCGGGAGACCTGGGTTTGATCCCTCGGTGGGGAAGACTCCTTGGAGAAGGGAAAGGCTGCCCACTCCAGTATTCTGGCCTGGAGAATTCCATGGACTGTATAGTCCATGGGGTTACAAAGAGTTGGACATGATTGAGCAACTATCACTTTAGAAATGAAAATTACAACTTTAAGTTTTTTTTTCCCATTAAAAATATATTATAACTTAAAAAAAATTAAGACCAATAGTGAGCAACTATAGTGTCTTTCACAGCTGTGCAATCAAATAGTGATTAATGATAAAATGCTACAACTCTTGTACACACCAGTTAGGGAGATGTTTAGAAACAGTATTTGAGTTGAGCAAGTGATATAATGTGGTGTAAGGAGAAAGAGATTTAAAGTCTCAACTGCATTTATCAGAGATTCCAGCAAACAATTCTGTTTTTATATACTCTACCTGAGTTTCATGCCCATCCTAAACTTACAGTTTTAGAAGCACTTTAGGACCTTCTGTTACTTAGGGTCTCTCTTTCCTCACTAGTTATTTCCAGTATTTACATAATTTTGTGGATTTTGACTTTATAAGAAGAGTGTTTACTATGTATAGAACAGTCTTTTGGACTCTGTGGGAGAGGGAGAGGGTGGGATGACTTTGGGAGGATGGCATTGAAACATGTATAATATCATATATGAAATGAGTCACCAGTCCAGCTTCGATGCAGGATACTGGATACTTGGGGTTGGTACACTGGGACGACCCAAAGGGATGGTACAGGGAGGGAGGAGGGAGAAGGGTTCAGGATGGGGAACACATGTATACCTGTGGCGGATGCATGTTGATATATGGCAAAACCAATACAATATTGTAAAGTTAAAAAAATAAAATTAAATTAAATTTAAAAAAAAGAAAATTAACTTAGTAGATCCCATTAATTTTACAGAAGGAGATACTAAATTCTCAAGAATGTAGGGAAAAAGTGGTTTTGATAAAAATAAACCTGGCCTGTGCATTCAGAAAGAAACATTAATGCTATTTTCAGTAGGGATAGATAAATAATATTTGTATTTCAGAGTAAATAAGACTGTATTTTCTTTCAGTATTTTGGGAGGAAACAAATGGGAAACTGCAAAACTAAACAAGAGATGAAGAAATCCGAAGAGATAAGTTGAAGAGATTTGTGAACAAGTGTTCTAGAATTGTTTGGCAGAATATCCCAGGTCCAGATATATCTGAGTTATCTTATAAAAATAGCTGCTGTTTAATTTTTTTTTTCTCTAAGCCAATGGAGGAAGGAATATCTTACCAAAATCTGTAATTTTCTTCTCCATTTCAATGTCCCACTGTTTAAATACATGGAATTGAAGTTCTTGTGCTTTGGTTTTTTCATTTGCACAGTAAAAATGCATGAATTAATATTTATAAATTATTTGAACTATCAAATAACCATTTGATTGTTTTGAAATCAAGAGAATGAATTATATTATTTGATTCAAATAATGAGTTGATTGACTCATTGAATTTCAAAATCAGTCAGTTGTATTATATGTTTTGCCATGTCCACTTATGACATTTGTCCAGTTTTAGTTTATTCAAGGCAATCAGATTACACTTATTTCTATAGGTCGATATATCTCAATTTATGACTTAAATTTTATTGCCTTTATTGACAACAGAATTTATTACTTTCATTATAGTAAAAGAGCAATATTTCCTTTAAAGTATTTTACCTGTGTTATTTTTCTCAGAAAAATTTCACCCATTCTAAATTATGCATGCCGCTGCTGCTGCTATGCTAACTTGTGTCAGACTCTTTACGACCCCCTGGACTGTAGCCAAGCAGGCTCCTCTGTCCATGGCATTTTCCAGGAAATACTAGAACTAGAGTGGGTTGATATTTCCTACTCCAGGGGATCTTCCCAGCCCAGAGATCAAACCTACATCTCTTGTGTCTTCTGCATTGGCAGGAGGATTCTTTACCACTGCACCACCTGGGAAACCAAAATTATGCCTATTCTCATTTAATTTGATATTTTAAGGATACTTTGATAATTATATATTCAATCCATTTGGAATATATTTTGACATTACGTTAAGGAAATTAATCAAGTCCATTTTACATTTTCAAAAGTCATTTTTCTTAAATAATTTATTAATCCATCCTTTTGTTTATTGATTTGAGGCACCACTTCCTTATAATTTCCACTAGTAATAATATTATATGCCATATTAATTTTCTTTATTAATTAGAAAAGAATCTTTGTGCCATTAGATTTTCCCTTACTGGACATGTAAGGTTATTCTTTCAATATGCTTTTGAATTTAAATAATAAAAACATTACTGATAGAATATTCATAAAATAAAGTATTACTTGGACTTCTCTATTAAAGCTCAACATTCAGAAAACTAAGATCATGGCATCTGGTCCCATCACTTCATGGCAAATAGATGGGGAGACAGTGGAAACAGTGTCAGACTTTATTTTGGGGGGCTCCAAAATCACTGCAGATGGTGACTGCAGCCATGAAATTAAAAGATGCTTACTCCTTGGAAGGAAAGTTATGACCAACCTAGATAGCATATTCAAAAGCAGAGACATTACTTTGCCAACAAAGGTCCGTCTAGTCAAGGCTATGGTTTTTCCAGTGGTCATGTATGGATGTGAGAGTTGGACTGTGAAGAAAGCTGAGTGCCGAAGAATTGATACTTTTGAACTGTGGTGTTGGAGAAGACTCTTGAGAGTCCCTTGGACTGCAAGGAGATCCAACCAGTCCATTCTAAAGGAGATCAGCCCTGGGTGTTCTTTAGAAGGAATGATGCTAAAGCTGAAACTCCAATACTTTGGCCACCTCATGTGAAGAGTTGACTCATTGGAAAAGACCCTGATGCTGGGAGGGGTTGGGGGCAGGAGGAGAAGGGGATGACAGAGGATGAGATGACTTGATGGCATCACCGACTCAATGGACATGAGTTTGGGTAAACTCCAGGAGTTGGTGATGGACAGGGAGGCCTGGCATGCTGCGATTCATGGGGTCACAAAGAGTTGGACACAACCGAGCAACTGAACTGAACTGATATATATTTAATTGAATGTTTTCTTCTTTTAAAATGGTCAAGACTTCATGTAAAATTAGAATATACTCTTTGAGTGAAATGTTAAAAGAAAATCTCCACACCAACAAATTGAGTGCCTATGTATGTTATTTTTTCACCAGTTTTTCCATAGGTTTAATTCTATTTTGCAGGATGTTTCATAACATATCTTTATATACACTACGCATTTCACCCACCTTGCAAATGCATGTAAAATCTGAAATAATTAAGTCAGAGAAACTTTGTTACCCAGACTTTGCTTTTGGTGTGTCTCCATTGGCTGTCCAGGTGCTTTTTCTGCACCGATAATAAGGGTGATCACTGAGACAAAATGACTGCTCTTCACTGAGCTCCTTTCTTTTATGTGAGTCAACTTTATTTTCCAAATTGTATCCCTCCAAATTAAGGGTTTTGTAACAATTTTGCCAGGATATAGTCTCCCTGCCTTCTCTGGATGGCATTTCTGTCTGAGATGCTTTTTTTCAACCACATTTCATCTGCATTTTTTTTCCCCCCTTGAGAAAAATTTTCAAAACTGATATCATGACTTTGGCTTCCTCCCATCATTTCAGTGCATGTGATGTTGTCCCCTAATATATGTTTATCTTTATCCATTTGGCCAAATATTTGAGGGAGATGCTGGAATTTTAAATTTATGATGCAATATATTTGGAAGATGTTTTAGTCATGTATAAAAATGATGTTGAATGCACATGTTATTCATGCATAGAGTAAGTTATAAATGGTCATTAATGAATAAAATTAAAGTTCAAGAGGCTGTCTTCTTTTTCATATCTTATATATTTAATACATTTTTCCTTATTTAAATATAGGTGTTCACTTGATACATGTTTTTATTTTAGTTGTAGGTGTCACAAGGGTAAAGAATCTGCCTGCCAATGCAGGAGACACAAGAGATACGGGGTTTGATCCCTGGGTTGGGAAGATCCTCTGGAATAGGAAATGGCAACCTACTTCAGTATTCTGGCTGGAATATTCCATAGACAGAGAGAGGAACCTGGCAGGTCCATGGGGTCACAGAGTCAGACACGACTGAGCACTGAGACATTGAGATATGCAGTTTGAGCAAGCTCCAGGAGTTGGTGATGGATAGAGAACCTGGCATGCTGCAGCCTGTGAGGTCACAAAGAGTCACACACAATTGAGCAACTGAACTGAAAACATTACAAGTTAAAAGGATTTGGAATATAAATTGGGATTGAATAATCATTTTATTTACAAATCACTTTTTACTGAAATATAAAAGAATACATACTGATTGGATTTCATGGATCAAAATTATTTTCTGAATATGCTGTCTATGAATTTTTAATTATGAAATACTAGAAATTTATTTTATAGAAGTTATTTATATTATTCTAGTGTGTATATCCAGTTTTGTTCATGATTTAAAATGTTATTTCCATTCAATGGTGTTTACAGAAAACAACTATCAAGTGCACTTACTCTAGTAATTAAATAATTACTGTTTAACACTGACCTGTCTTCTTTTCATTAAACACCTACTCATTTTCTTAGTGTAAATAGCATCATGGAAATTAAAAATGCAAGCTTCCTAAAGCTGGAGGGATAAATTAAGACTAAATAAGACAGCATCACTAATATGTCTTGCTAAATTCTCAGCGAATGATTTTTTTCCTAAGTCATAAAATTTAGAATAAGACATGTTTTCAAATTCCACCCTTCTTTTAATTAATATATTATTTTTTCCTTACATGTTAGTGAAGAAGTGACTAAATAATAAGTCAAATTTCATTTGAGGAGTAAATGAAATCTATACTGAGTAAATAGAAATATATATGAGTCCTTTATTTTCTACAATTGAACACATCCCATGGGCTAAAAAAGAGTTTAACTACCAATTCCTCATTTTTAATTTGATGAGTCTTTGGCCTGGCGTGCTGCAATTCATGGGGTTGCAAAGAGTCATGCACGACTGAGCGACTGAACTGAACTGAACTAACACATCTTTAACACATTTGTTTGTCTAATACTAGTACTCTTCTAGGGGGCACCAAAATAATTTGTACCAGAGAGTTTCTCCTGTTCTTTTTTAACTGATATATGCTTTGAGCATACTTTGATTAAAAGGAATGGTTTATATAATGGCAATGCAAGCTTTTGTAATACCTAAGAGCCTATTATAACCAAACTATTTCTGCATGTTACATAGCCATCTAATTCACAATTTTTGTGTTATGCATAATGAAAGCTAATGCATAGAGGCTTAGAGCTCATGCTTAGTTCTGAATATGACATTACAATATTCTATTAACAGTTTACTTTTTATTTTACGTATAAATGTATGTATGTACAGACACACAAAACATACATATTAATATATGCTTACAGTCATTCCAGAGACAGTATTTCATCTCTGAATTTTTTTTTTTCTTTAAATCTGTATTCTAGTTGCTGTTAGTGACCTTGCAAGATCTATACTTTACAAAGCCTCTGACCTTTTAGTCCAATCACACTGGGCAGGCTTCCACATTCATTAGGACAGCAAGAAGATGGATTTGATCATGCTTCTAAAGTGACCATTATATTTATCAGCCAATTTCCATCTTTCCCAGCATTTCCAGCTTGCTTAGGAGTATTATTAGAATGAATAATGCAGGAAATCTTTTGTACTCAAACACTAGCAATGTTAAACAGTTGCAATATCCCCTTCAATATAAAAAGAACTGTGATCAAACATAAATTGTAAATAAGTATTTACACTACAAATAACTACACTATGAGCAATCCATATTTAATATGTGCATGCACACTAGAAAAACATTTGTGGTTTTATATAAACAAAAAGGATTTGTCTAAGGTAAAAAACATGTGAATGGACTAACATGGAATAGAATATAGACAACAACAACAATAAAAAATCGAGGTTAATATATTTGTTTCTGAATACATGTTAATTGGCATACACAGAGACTATATTTTTTATTGAAATATATATTCCCATATATAGATTATAAAGCACTTCATAATGTTTCTGAAGTATAGTATATTTTCCAAAATATTGTCTTACTACTTATTATTACTGAGTGAAAATTCTGTGGGCCTATCCGGGTGATACTGGGGAAAGAACATATATTTGTGAGTATTGTAAGAATATTTTGTGGATCACATGGACCAATGTGCCTGTCACATTTTAAATAATAAGCAACACATTTAAAAATTACAGCTGATAATTATTTTTATTTCAAAAACATGTATAATTCATTAGAATAAATGTAACAATGATTTGACCAGAGAAAATGTTTCTGCACTCTGTAAATAAAACTATTCAAAGTTAATGTTTATATGCATATATGTGACTTTTCTATGTAAGAGAATATAGTCAAAAGGAGAATAAGAACAATTTTTTCTCTTTTAAATCTATAATAGTGGAAACAATATTTCCTTTTAAATTAATAAAGCTCGACTGCCTCAAAGTCTGTGTCCTGACTTCATAAATATTTTTACTAACATTTCTCTTTTTTAACTCATCAATTGAGAACTATCTATAAAATGTTGTATCAGAAAGCTCACTTTCCCCCAATTTTTCAACAAATGGCAATAATTGCAATATGAACTTTTTTATTGTTTTGAATTTTAAAATATTATTGGAGTATACAGTTGATTTATAATGTGTTAGTTTCAAGTGTACAGCAAAATGAATCAATTATACATAAATGCACTCTTTTTCTTATATATTTTTCCCATATAGGTCATTACAGAGTATGAGTAGAGTTCCCTGTGCTATATAGTAGGTCCTTCAGTTCAGTTCAGTTCAGTTCAGTTGCTCAGTCGTGTCCGACTCTTTGCAACCCCATGAATCACAGCACGCCAGGCCTCCCTGTCCATCACCATCTTCTGGAGTTCACTCAAACTCATGTCCATCGAGTCGGTGATGCCATCCAGCCATCTCATCCTCTATCATCCCCTTTTCCTCCTGCCCACAATCCCTCCCAGCATCAGAGTCTTTTCCAATGAGTCAACTCTTCGCACGAGGTGGCCAAAGTACTGGAATTTCAGCTTTAGCATCATTCCTTCCAAAGAACACCCAGGGCTGATTTCCTTCATGATGGACTGGTTGGATCTCCTTGCAGTCCAAGGGAAGCTCAACACCACAGTTCAAAAGCATCAATTATTTGGCACTCAGCTTTCTTTATAGTCCAGCTCTCACATCCATACATGACCACTGGACATTACCAACATGCAATCTTCTGACAAGTAAATTCTTCTTTATCAGTTTTACATATTTTGATTATCAATATATATAACTCAAATATTTTTTGCTTTTAAACATCTTAAATTTATTTTTAATTTATTATTGATTTCATCATTTGATGATGATCTTACAAAAATCTTCTATAACATATTTTAAAAACAATTTACCCACACTAAATTGCAAGGGGTAATGTTGGAGTTGAATAAATTCACAATAAAAGAAACAAAACATGAGAGAAATATAGTTCTTTTCTTTGTCCAGCTGTTATCTGAACCCATAAACTCTTTGACCTTAAACTTTATATCTTTGAACCAAAAGCTAGACAGTATATGAATGCTAGGGCAAACCAAGACTGTTAAGTTTAATTAATCATTTTATTTGCATGTGAGCTTAAAGTCAATACTGAGAGAGATTCGTTAAGTCACACTTAATTGAAGAAATGACTAGGAGCAAAAATTTGACATCAGTATTCTTTACAATATTGACTAACTACATAATCACATTTTCAATGCAAAAGTCCCTAGAGACTCTTGCTCAGTATAGATAACTTGATTACAGAAAGACAAAGTGATTCAACATCAAACAGAAATAAATCTTGGTTGGAAAAAATAATAATTCAGACCATAATTAAAGAAAAAAGTTTGACTCTATCATCAGGAGACTGTATCTTAGGTACAAATGATGTCAGACAATGTCTGCAAGAGCTGAGGTTCAGTAAAAGAAACAGAAATAAGTCTTAGTGTTTTAGGCAGAAAATTGCTTACTACAGATCACAAGCTTCTTCTATCATTAACAGACTGTAAGGAATTAGTCTGTGGACTAATGTGTGACTATTAATTTCAAGATAAATCTAATGTAGCTGAATTCCAAAGGTCAAAAAGCATCTGTCATTATTTTTACAACCACTTATCTCACCCTCAGCTGCCTAATAGCTAGGAAGCAGATCCACGAATACGGAGACTGGCAGCCACAACTTGACCTAAAATCTTTCATTCCAGCTTTTACAGCCATGGGAAGATGGCCTCTACATCGCTTGCACTTTTCATAGTTCATATGCATGCTTCTCATTTTCAAAACATAATTTTTACTCATAGCTACATAGGGGTATAACAAATGTGTGTATGTGTGTTTTTTAAATATGCTTTTCCTGTTATAAGAGAAGGAATATAAAAGGTAGTGTGAAGAGATTGTAAATATCCATAAATCATATTCATCTCTGTCTCAACATGGAGCATAAATACTGAAACTATAAAATATAGGGAATGATTAAAACTTTAAAAAGACTAGATAAATAGGATTAACATTTTATTCTTACTGTGTTTTTTACTTATCTAATTTAACAAACTCTAGACAAAAATGTCTTTCTCATTCACATAAATGGGAAATTGTGAAAATACATAGAAAAAATTTACAATAACATATCTACTAAACTTCATTATTATACTTTATATTAGTAGAATGTTAATTTATCTCAAGCATTTACATGAGGCATAATTAAGAATGACTACAGGGGAGGAGGAGCCAAGATGGTGGAGGAGTAGGACGGGGAGAACACTTTCTCCCCCACAAATTCATCAAAAGAGCATTTAAACGTCGAGTAAATTCCACAAAACAACTTCTGAATGCCGGCAGAGGACATCAGGCACCCAGAAAAGCAACCCAACTCTTCGAAAGGAGGTAGGAAAAAATATTAAAAACAAAAAAAAGAGACAAAAGAGGGAGGGACGGAGTTCCGTCCCGGGAAGGGAATCTTAAAAAGAGAGAAGTTTCCAAACATCAGGAAACCTTCTCACTGCCGAATCTGTGCCGAGCTTTGGAAGCACAGAGGGCAACATAACAGGGAGAAAAAATAAATAAACAATTTAAAACTCGCAGATTGCGAGCCCTACGGTAACTCCCCCAGCAGAGAAGCAGCGCAGACGCCTGCATCCGCCATTAGCAAACCGGGGCTGGGCAGGGAGGCGCAGCATGGGCTGCATCGCTGAGAGTAAGAATCTGGCCTGAATACCCTGAGCGCTATCTGAGCGAAATAATTTGGGCTAGCAAACCAGACTGTGGGATACCTACCACGCAAAAAGCCAGCCCTAACCTAAGACCGCCAGGCCCGCGCACGGAACAAAGGACTGAACAGAGATAGCCAGCTGCAGACCTTCCCCCTCCGGTGACAGGCAGCCAGAGCCGGAAGGGGGCAATCGCAGCCCCAGAGAGACATTATCTATAAAATTGTAAGCAGGCTTCTTTGCTAACTAAAACTTCTTGGGGGTCTGGACGGTCAACATCTGCCTGAGAAAGTGCGCGGGTTTTACATCCAGATAACCGAGTGGCGGGGAGGCGATAAGTCGCAGCATTGGCGCTCGCCTGGGAAGAGCAAATTGGCGCTCGGACCAGGGAAGAGCACAAAACGCAGGCCCAACTGAGTCTGCGCCTCTGAGGACTACCCGAGTGCCTGAACCTGAGCGGCTTGGACCTGGGAGGTGCATGCAGCCCAGGGCCAGCCTCGGATTGTTCCCGGCGGAACAACCTAGAGTCCGAACAGTGTGGACAGGGAGGCTACACGCGCCGTGAGCGGGGGCAGACCCAGGGTGGCTGAGGCACTGCGAGCCCACGCCAGTGTTATTTGTTTGCAGCATCCCTCCCTCCCTCCCCACAGCGCGACTGAACAAGTAAGCCTTAAAAAAAAAAAAAAAAAAAAAGTGTCCTCCACCGTGCCCTTTGAGTCAGGGCGGAAACCAGATACTGAAGAGACTAGCAAACAGAAGAAGATATAACAGAGGGAAACGCCTTGGAAGCTACAGGCAATAGATCAAAACCCTGTGGTTACTACGGACTACATAGGAAGGGGCCTATAGATCTTGAGAAATATAAATCTGACCAAGGAACTAGCCAAAAATGAACTGAACCCACAACACCCACAAAAAAAAAAAAAAGTCCTAGATATATTTTTATTATTTTTATGATCATTCTTTCTTTTTTTTTTTTAATTAAAAAAAAAAAATTTAAGTCCTCTATTGTTCCTTTAATTTTCACCTTTATATCCTATTACTTTGCAAAAAAAAAAAAAAGACCCTATTTTTTTCTTCTTCAGCAAACTTCATATATATATATTTTATAATTTTTTGACCTTGGTTTTTTTTGTTTGTTTTTGTTTTTTCTTCTTTTCTTTAACATTATATTTTTGAAATTCTAAACTTTCTCTAGATTTTTAATTTTCGCTTTTTGGTATATGTTATCAATTTTGTACCTATAGTTTTTTTTTATATAATTTCTGTGACTTTTTTTTTTTTCTTTCTTCTTCTCTGTTTCTTTCTCTTCTTCTTTTATATAACATTGTATATCTGAAATTCCAAACTTTACTCTAGATTTTTAATTTATGCTTTTTGGTATTTGATATCAATTTTGTACCTGTATTTTCTTTATAATTTTTGTGACATTGTTCGTATTTGTTTGTTTGTTTTCTCTCTTTATTTTTCTTCTTCTTCTTCTTTTTTTTTTTTTTAACATTGTATTTTTGAAATTCCAAACTCTACTCTAGATTTTTAATTTTTGCTTTCTGGTATTAGTTATCAATTTTGTACTTGTACTTTCTTTATAATTTTCGTGACCTTGTTTGTTTTTGTTTGTTCGTTTTTTCTCTCTTTCTTTTCCTTCTTCTTTTCTTTAACATCGTATTTTTGAAATTCCAAACTCTACTCTAGATTTTTAATTTTCGCTTTCTGGTATTAGTTATCAATTTTGTACCTGTACTTTCTCTATAATTTTCACGACCTTGTTTGTTTTTGTTTGTTCGTTCTTTTTCTCTTTCTTTTCCTTCTTCTTTTCTTTAACATCGTATTTTTGAAATTCCAAACTCTACTCTAAATTTTTAATTTTTGCTTTTATGTATTTGTTACCAATTTTGTACCTATAAGGACCCAATCTTCAGGACCCATTTTTCACTAGGGAGTGAGATTACTGGCTTGACTGCTCTCTCTCCCTTTGGACCCTCCTTTTTCTCCACCAGGTCGCCTGTGTCTCCTCCCTAACCCCTCTCTACTCTACCCAACTCTGTGAATTTCTGTGTGTTCCAGACGGTGGAGAACACTTAGGGAACTGATTACTGGCTGGATCTGTCTCCCTCCTTTTCATTCCGCCCTTTTATCCTTCTGGCCACCTCTGTTACCTTCCTCCTTCTTCTCTTCTCTGTATAACCCCGTGAACATCTCTGAGTGGTCCAGTTGTGGAGTGCACATAAGGAAGTGACTACTGGCTAGCCCACTCTCTCCACTATTGATTCACCTCATCTCATTTGGGTCACCTCTAACTCCCTCCTCCCTCTTCTCTTCTCCATATAACCCTGTGAACCTCTCTGAGTGACCCTCACTGTAGAGAAACTTATCATCTTTAATGTAGATGTTTTATCAATGGTGCTGTATAGAAGGAGAAGTTTTGAAACTACTGTAAAAATAAGACCGATAATCGGAAGCAGGAGACTTAAGTCCAAACCCTGACTCCAGGGAACTCCTGACTCCAAGGAACATTCATTGACAGGAGCTCATCAAATGCCTCCATACCGACACTGAAACCAAGCACCACACAAGGGCCAATAAGTTCCAGGGCAAGACATACCAAGCAAATTCTCCAGCAACAAAGGAACACAGCCCTGAGCTTCAAGATACAGGCTGCCCAAAGTCACCCCAAAACTATAGACATCTCATAACTCATTACTGGACATTTCATTGCACTCCAGAGAGAAGAAATACAGCTCCACCCACCAGAACACCGACACAAGCTTCCCTAACCAGGAAACCTTGACAAGCCACCTGTACAAACCCACACACAGGGAGGAAAAGCCACAATAAAGAGAACTCCACAAACTGCCAGAATACAGAAAGGACACCCCAAACTCAGCAATTTAAACAAGATGAAGAGACAGAGGAATACTCAGCAGATAAAGGAACAGGATAAATGCCCACCAAACCAAACAAAAGAGGAAGAGATAGGGAATCTACCTGATAAAGAATTCCGAATAATGATAGTGAAATTGATCCAAAATCTTGAAACTAAAATGGAATCACAGATAAATAGCCTGGAGACAAGGATTGAGAAGATGCAAGAAAGGTTTAACAAGGACCTAGAAGAAATAAAAAAGAGTCAATATATAATGAATAATGCAATAAGTGAAATTAAAAACACTCTGGAGGCAACAAATAGTAGAATAACAGAGGCAGAAGACAGGATTAGTGAATTAGAAGATAGAATGGTAGAAATAAATGAATCAGAGAGGATAAAAGAAAAACGAATTAAAAGAAATGAGGACAATCTCAGAGACCTCCAGGACAATATTAAACGCTACAACATTCGAATCATAGGGGTTCCAGAAGAAGAAGACAAAAAGAAAGACCATGAGAAAATACTTGAGGAGATAATAGTGGAAAACTTCCCTAAAATGGGGAAGGAAATAATCACCCAAGTCCAAGAAACCCAGAGAGTACCAAACAGGATAAACCCAAGGAGAAACACCCCAAGACACATATTAATCAAATTAACAAAGATCAAACACAAAGAACAAATATTAAAAGCAGCAAGGGAAAAAAAACAAATAACACACAAGGGAATTCCCATAAGGATAACAGCTGATCTTTCAATAGAAACTTTTCAAGCCAGGAGGGAATGGCAAGACATACTTAAAATGATGAAAGAAAATAACCTACAGCCCAGATTATTGTACCCAGCAAGGATCTCATTCAAGTATGAAGGAGAAATCAAAAGCTTTTCAGACAAGCAAAAGCTGAGAGAATTCTGCACCACCAAACCAGCTCTCCAACAAATACTAAAGGATATTCTCTAGACAGGAAACACAAAAACAGTGTATAAACTCGAACCCAAAACAATAAAGTAAATGGCAACGGGATCATACTTATCAGTAATTACCTTAAATGTAAATGGGTTGAATGCCCCAACCAAAAGACAAAGACTGGCAAAATGGATACAAAAACAAGACCCCTACATATGTTGTCTACAAGAGACCCACCTCAAAACAAGGGACACATACAGACTGAAAGTGAAGGGCTGGAAAAAGATTTTTCATGCAAATAGGGACCAAAAGAAAGCAGGAATAGCAATAGTCATATCAGATAAAATAGACTTTAAAACAAAGGCTGTGAAAAGAGACAAAGAAGGTCACTACATAATGATCAAAGGATCAATCCAAGAAGAAGATATAACAATTATAAATATATATGCACCCAACACGGGAGCACCACAGTACGTAAGACAAATGCTAACAAGTATGAAAGGAGAAATTAACAATAACACAATAATAGTGGGAGACTTTAATACCCCACTCACACCTATGCATAGATCAACTAAACAGAAAATTAACAAGGAAACACAAACTTTAAACGATACAATAGACCAGTTAGACCTAATTGATATCTATAGGTCATTTCATCCCAAAACAATGAATTTCACCTTTTTCTCAAGCGCACATGGAACCTTCTCCAGGATAGATCACATCCTGGGCCATAAAGCTAGCCTTGGTAAATTCAAAAAAATAGAAATCATTCCAAGCATTTTTTCTGACCACAATGCAGTAAGATTAGATCTCAATTACAGGAGAAAAACTATTAAAAATTCCAACATATGGAGGCTGAACAACACGCTGCTGAATAACCAACAAATCACAGAAGAAATCAAAAAAGAAATCAAAATTTGCATAGAAACGAATGAAAATGAAAACACAACAACCCAAAACCTGTGGGACACGGTAAAAGCAGTCCTAAGGGGAAAGTTCATAGCAATACAGGCACACCTCAAGAAACAAGAAAAAAGTCAAATAAATAACCTAACTCTACACCTAAAGCAACTAGAAAAGGAAGAAATGAAGAACCCCAGGGTTAGTAGAAGGAAAGAAATCTTAAAAATTAGAGCAGAAATAAATGCAAAAGAAACAAAAGAGACCATAGCAAAAATCAACAAAACCAAAAGCTGGTTCTTTGAAAGGATAAATAAAATTGACAAACCGTTAGCCAGACTCATCAAGAAACAAAGGGAGAAAAATCAAATCAACAAAATTAGAAACGAAAATGGAGAGATCACAACAGACAACACAGAAATACAAAGGGTCATAAGAGACTACTATCAACAATTATATGCCAATAAAATGGACAACGTGGAAGAAATGGACAAATTCTTAGAAAAGTACAACTTTCCAAAACTGGACCAGGAAGAAATAGAAAACCTTAACAGACCCATCACAAGCACGGAAATTGAAACTGTAATCAAAAATCTTCCAGCAAACAAAAGCCCCGGTCCAGACGGCTTCACAGCTGAATTCTACCAAAAATTTAGAGAAGAGCTAACACCTATCCTGCTCAAACTCTTCCAGAAAATTGCAGAGGAAGGTAAACTTCCAAACTCATTCTATGAGGCCACCATCACCCTAATACCAAAACCTGACAAAGATCCCACAAAAAAAGAAAACTACAGGCCAATATCACTGATGAACATAGATGCAAAAATCCTTAACAAAATTCTAGCAATCAGAATCCAACAACACATTAAAAAGATCATACACCATGACCAAGTGGGCTTTATCCCAGGGATGCAAGGATTCTTCAATATCCGCAAATCAATCAATGTAATACACCACATTAACAAATTGAAAAATAAATGCCATATGATTATCTCAATAGATGCAGAGAAAGCCTTTGACAAAATTCAACATTCATTTATGATAAAAACTCTCCAGAAAGCAGGAATAGAAGGAACATACCTCAACATAATAAAAGCTATATATGACAAACCCACAGCAAACATTATCCTCAATGGTGAAAAATTGAAAGCATTTCCTCTAAAGTCAGGAACAAGACAAGGGTGCCCACTTTCACCATTACTATTCAACATAGTTTTGGAAGTTTTGGCCACAGCAATCAGAGCAGAAAAAGAAATAAAAGGAATCCAAATTGGAAAAGAAGAAGTAAAACTCTCACTATTTGCAGATGACATGATCCTCTACATAGAAAACCCTAAAGAGTCCACCAGAAAATTACTAGAAATAATCAATGACTACAGTAAAGTTGCAGGATATAAAATCAACACACAGAAATCCCTTGCATTCCTATACACTAATAATGAGAAAACAGAAAGAGAAATTAAGGAAACAATTCCATTCACCATTGCAACGGAAAGAATAAAATACTTAGGAATATATCTACCTAAAGAAACTAAAGACCTATATATAGAAAACTATAAAACACTGGTGAAAGAAATCAAAGAGGACACTAATAGATGGAGAAATATACCATGTTCATGGATTGGAAGAATCAATATAGTGAAAATGAGTATACTACCCAAAGCAATTTATAGATTCAACGCAATCCCTATCAAGCTACCAACAGTATTCTTCACAGAGCTAGAACAAATAATTTCACAATTTGTATGGAAATACAAAAAACCTCGAATAGCCAAAGCGATCTTGAGAAAGAAGAATGGAACTGGAGGAATCAACCTACCTGACTTCAGGCTCTACTACAAAGCCACAGTTATCAAGACAGTATGGTACTGGCACAAAGACAGAAATATTGGTCAATGGAATAAAATAGAAAGCCCAGAGATAAATCCACGCACATATGGACACCTTATCTTCGACAAAGGAGGCAAGAATATACAATGGATTAAAGACAATCTCTTTAACAAGTGGTGCTGGGAAATCTGGTCAACCACTTGTAAAAGAATGAAACTGGACCACTTTCTAACACCATACACAAAAATAAACTCAAAATGGATTAAAGATCTCAACGTAAGACCAGAAACTATAAAACTCCTAGAGGAGAACATAGGCAAAACACTCTCCGACATACATCACAGCAGGATCCTCTATGACCCACCTCCCAGAATATTGGAAATAAAAGCAAAAATAAACAAATGGGACCTAATTAACCTTAAAAGCTTCTGCACATCAAAGGAAACTATTAGCAAGGTGAAAAGACAGCCTTCAGAATGGGAGAAAATAATAGCAAATGAAGCAACCGACAAACAACTAATCTCAAAAATATACAAGCAACTCCTACAGCTCAACTCCAGAAAAATAAACGACCCAATCAAAAAATGGGCCAAAGAACTAAATAGACATTTCTCCAAAGAAGACCTACAGATGGCTAACAAACACATGAAAAGATGCTCAACATCACTCATTATCAGAGAAATGCAAATCAAAACCACTATGAGGTACCATTTCACACCAGTCAGAATGGCTGCAATCCAAAAGTCTACAAATAATAAATGCTGGAGAGGGTGTGGAGAAAAGGGAACCCTCTTACACTGTTGGTGGGAATGCAAACTAGTACAGCCACTATGGAGAACAGTGTGGAGATTCCTTAAAAAACTGGAAATAGAACTGCCTTATGATCCAGCAACCCCACTGCTGGGCATACACACTGAGAAAACCAGAAGGGAAAGAGACACGTGTACCCCAATGTTCATCACAGCACTGTTTATAATAGCCAAGACATGGAAGCAACCTAGATGTCCATCAGCAGATGAATGGATAAGAAAGCTGTGGTACATATACACAATGGAGTATTACTCAGCCATTAAAAAGAATACATTTGAATCAGTTCTAATGAGGTGGATGAAACTGGAGCCTATTATACAGAGTGAAGTAAGCCAGAAGGAAAAACATAAATACAGTATACTAACGCATATATATGGAATTTAGAAATATGGTAACAATAACCCGGTGTACGAGACAGCAAAAGAGACACTGATGTATAGAACAGTCTTATGGACTCTGTGGGAGAGGGAGAGGGTGGGAAGATTTGGGAGAATGGCAATGAAACATGTAAAATATCATGTAGGAAACGAGTTGCCAGTCCAGGTTCGATGCATGATGCTGGGTGCTTGGGGCTGGTGCACTGGGACGGCCCAGAGGGATGGTATGGGGAGGGAGGAGGGAGGAGGGTTCGGGATGGGGAACACATGTATACCTGTGGCGGATTCATTTTGATATTTGGCAAAACTAATACAATTATGTAAAGTTTAAAAATAAAATTAAAAAAAAAAAAAAAAAGAATGACTACAGACAAGGTTATATACATGATTTAAAATAAAAAATGAATATATAAGTGTTTTCAATTCTATGATGACATGTAAGTAAAAAGATAATACAAATGTATTAGCAAAGTTAAAAAATAAGAATAAAAATGGGGGACAAAAGAGTAAATCAAATCTAATGTAGGCATTCTAATGACTGAGGAAGACAATTATTAGGCAGAGATACAGTCTCACATATTTTTAATATTTATTTTTATTTATTTATTTGGTTGTGCCAAGAGTTAGTTGTGGTATGCCAGATTTTTGATTTTCACTGTGGCATGCAGGATCTTTTAAAAAAATTTTTAGTTGTGCCATGCAGGATCTTTAGTTGGAGCATATGAACTCTTAGTTGCAGCGTGTGGCATCTAGTTACCTGACCAGGGATTGAACCAAGGACCCCTGCATTGGGAGTGTAGTGTCTTGGCCACTGGACCACCAGGGAAATCCCAATCTTACATTCTGAGTGATTCCTCCCCCCATATTCTCTTGGATAAATGTTACTTCATCAGTGAAATACTACTTTTTGGCTCAAAAAAAAAAAGAAATGCCTGGCTTATTTTTGTTCTATTGTTGCATCTTATTTTGTTATTGTTGAGTCACTAAGCCATATTTGACTCTTTGCAACTCTAGAGACTGTAGTCCACCAAGCTCCTCTGTCCACAGGGTTCTCCCAGCGAATACTGGAGTGGGTTGCCATTTCCTTCTTCACTATATCTTATACTATATGACTAAACATGTTTCCATGTTTGTCACAGCAATGCATTGCCTAAATTTACCTATATCAGTTTCAGTTTAGAAATATATTTTTGCAATACTTTAAAAAATATTTAATAGGTACGTAATGAAAAGTTTTTCTTACATACGTGTTGAAATAATTTCTAGTCCCAGGATGGAGTCTCTGCTGGCTATGGGACATGTCAGCAAATGTAGATAATGTTCCTGTCCCTACAAATGCTCTGCACTTTGACTTTCTTCACTTAAATGCTCTACTTGACCAGAAATGCAGTATATCCATTCAGCTAATCCCCAAGCCACAAGCCATCTCTGAACTCTGTATTTATTTCCTTCTCCTTTTTCACTGCCAATAAGATTGACAATGTGGCCCCAACCAATCAAATATTCCATATTTTTCTCTTCCCTGGTATTTATTTTTTATCCTAATAACTCCTTCCTGCTTTCTGCCCCATTTTGCAGTTCTCCTAAAGGACACTGTCACCTTTGTAAAGTATTAGTTTGCTTGTATAACCTAAATTGTTTTCTTTAATAATTATTTTAGCAACAATAATTTCAAAAAATAAAGTAACCTTATAATTTAAATAACTTCTGTGAAGTTGTTGTTTAACTTACCTCTCATTTTCAATAAAAAATCTGTGTCTAAAGTTATTCTGATGTTAATCATATGACATCAGCAGTAATATAATTATTAGTCCTATATAAAATATATTTTGTCCAATAGATTTTTTGACAAAAATATTTTAGTTAAGTATTTTAGTATTTAATATTCTTAAATGAACCCCAAACTTGAAAGTTTATTATAGTTATAGTATATATTATTGACAGAGAAGGCAATGGCAACCCACTCCAGTACTCTTGCCTGGAAAATCCCATGAACAGAGGAGCCTAGTAGGCTTCAGTCTATGGGGTCGGGAAGAGTCGGACAGGACTGAGCAACTTCACTTTCACTTTTCACTTTCATGCATTGGAGAAGGAAATGGCAACCCACTCTAGTGTTCTTGCCCGGAGAATCCCAGGGAAGGCAGAGACTGGTGGGCTGCTGTCTATGGGGTCGCACAGAATTGGACACGACTGAAGAAAGCTGAGCGCCTAAGAATTGACGCTTTTGAACTGTGGTGTTGGAGAATACTCTTGAGAGTCCCTTGGACTGCAAGGAGATCCAACCAGTCCATTCTAAAGGAGATCAGCCCTGGGTGTTCTCTGGCAGGAATGATGCTAAAGTTGAAACTCCAGTACTTTGGCTGCCTCATGGGAAGAGTTGACTCATTGGAAAAGACCCTAATGCTGGGAGGGATTGGGGGCAAGAGAAGAAGGGGATTACAGAAGATGAGATAGCTGGATGGCATCACCTACTCGATGGACGTGAGTCTGAGTGATGTCCGGGAGTTGGTGATGGATAGGGAGGCCTGGCGTGCTGTGATTCATGGGGTCGCAAAGAGTCGGACATGACTGAGCGACTGAATGAAATGAACTGAACTGACCTGAAGCACCTTAGCAGCAGCAGCAACATTGGAGACATCTATGAGCCTGGGTCAGGATCTGAGTTTGTTTATTGCTTTGACTCTTGCTAATAGGTTGTTGTGCTCATGCCACAGATGCTGTCAATTCCACACTCTTGTTTTTCCCCAGAATTGTAACAATTTTGCTGTTACCTGGCACTTAGAGGTGATTCTTTAAATACTAGATTCAAACTTATGCTCGGGTCTCAGGAGAGGTCTATTCTCAGTGGTCCTGTCTCTTTTCTACTGCGGCTAACATCTAATTAGCATCTTTGATAGTTACTGTAAGAGAAAGTAGTCCCCTGCTTTTCTTGCAGTGGTAAAAAGACTTTGAATGCTATTAACATAGGATCTCTGATCCAGTATTCTTTCCTATCTCACTTCTATGAGTAGAAGTTTGTTTTCCAGGAAACTTCTCCAGGTCTTCATCCTGGCTCTGGCAGTGAGAGCATGTCTATCGCTTCTCCAGTGGCATAACCTTTTGGTTCATAATGGTTAAGGCTTTCTGTGGGGCTCTGTGTATTTACTGTAACAAAAGTTGATTCCCTCCTTTAGGATGACACTACCTTGTGAACCCTCCTCAGTCCACACCCTGTTCTCCAGTCCTTCTGTGAGCATCGCTGTCATCTATGGGGTCGCACAGAGTCGGACATGACTGAAGCAACTTTGCAGCAGCAGCAGCATATGTCATTGAAATACTAGTTAACTATATGCATTTTTTAGGAAAAAATATTTTTAAACTTATAATAGTAAATTCTAGACTTATACAACCTTAGATCAGATCAGTTGCTCAGTTGTGTCTGACTCTTTGCGACCCCATGAATCGCAGCACGCCAGGCCTCCCTGTCCATCACCAACTCCCGGACACCACTCAGACTCACGTCCATCGAGTCAGTGATGCCATCCAGCCATCTCATCCTCTGTCGTCCCCTTCTCCTCCTGCTCCCAACCCCTCCCAGCATCAGAGTCTTTTCCAATGAGTCAACTCTTTGCATGAGGTGGCCAAAGTTCTGGAGTTTCAGCTTTAACATCATTCCTTCCAAAGAAATCCCAGGGCTGATCTCCTTCAGAATGGACTGGTTGGATCTCCTTGCAGTCCAAGGGACTCTCAAGAGTCTTCTCCAACACCACAATTCAAAAGCATCAATTCTTCAGCACTCAGCCTTCTTCACAGTCCAACTCTCACATCCATACATGACCATAGGAAAAACCATAGCCTTGACTAGATGAACCTTTGTTGGCAAAGTAATGTCTCTGCTTTTGAATATGCTATCTAGGTTGGTCATAACTTTCCTTCCAAGGAGTAAGCTTAGTAGTTATTCATTTTAGATAAGTATACAGTATGCAGGATAAAACCCAAATAAATGTTCCAACAGATATTTACTAATGATCTATTATATACCAAATAATGTTATGTCAGTTCCTAACAAATAGAAACTGTAAATTTTCTCATAAGTATCCTAAAATCTAACTATGAAAATAAAATCTAAATAAATAAAAAGTTATATAAAGTGTGAACAAATTTAACTTTCATAGAAATATTACAAACAGACACTTTAAAAAAAGATTTTACCTGATAGTAGTTATTGGGCTTTAATGAAGTAGCAATACACTGAGACATCAAAAATTGGGCATTTGTGTTTAACAAAAAATACAAACAAATGAAGCCAACTGACATCATTTCTTGGGATCAAATGTTCGTTATTATACATCATTCTGATTTTGATTTATGAAATGACACAAAGAAATTCTGTTTAATATTTTGTACTATTATTGCTGGATTTTTTTTTTTTTCTGATTCATTCCTATTGTGCAGTGTACAAATGTTCAAGGTTCCCAGAGATTCAACGTAGTATGGGAAACATGTACTTAAGAGTTTTACCTGACACTTAACTAGAGGAAGTCTGTTGTGGGATTTTCCATCTCCACTCTAACCCAAGCCTAAAACTTCTTTCCACGGACAAGGGAGCACAAAACATCAAGTGGGTAGAACCTAACCCCATTTGAATGTAATTCCTGAATCGTGCTCCTCCTGTTTGCCTATCCAAGCAAGATTTCCTCAGTTTTTTCAATAAAATGGAAACAATGAGAACCCAAATTTAAACTAAATCAATACTTTCTTCTACACTTATGGTGACATCTCCTCAGTACATCATTTGCAATTTTCCAGGGGACAAAACAGTGCTTTCTTTTAAGTAAATCAAATACAACTTCTACTCTAGAGGTTGAGTGTAGCAATATGAAGAATTTCATCTGAAAATTACTTAATGAATAAAGCCCCTCCTACACTTGAAGATAATTTAACATATATTTAATCAATAACATGCTCCTCAACATCAAGTAGTAAATTTGTCATATATTTGATTAAACTGAATTTGAAATGTTCAGGATTCTGTTAGGTCTAATTTTAGAAAGGTGTTTTTAATCTGTAAACTTTTTCCTCAATAAATCAGCAGAAGATTTTATGCAATTTATATTTTACATGTTGGAGGATTGCATCCTCTTTTGCTATTATTATTTTAAATCATTTTTTAAAGTGACTATTACCATGGAGACAGTGATTTTTGGCAATATCAGCCAAAACATTTTTAAAGTTAGAAATGTGTTCTATACTATCTGTAAAGCCATTAAATATTAACAGTTTTACTAATAACTTCCTACTCCTTGGATTTTCCTTTGACAATGAAATACGGGGTGTGATTTCATTGAAATACGGTAGTTCCAATATTCTCTTACCTGATAAACATGACATGCTATAAATTTCTGTAGAGTTGGAAAATTTCTGCACTTTATCTCATTATTTTTTTTTTTTCTTGTAGCTACTCTACTGAGATAAAACCTTCACTTTTCATAAGCACATCATATATTTTCTATCAGTCAAAATCAATTTAGAACTGTAAATCTTTTGTTTAATTTTTTGTGTTTAATGAAAATTCAGAAACAGCTTACAGTTAGACAGGCTTGAGTAAAATACTTTTAAGCATTTAATTATTAAATGTAGTGCTTAAAAATGTTTAACTCAAGCTTATCTAATACATTTCACACACATATAAGAACTTAAAGTTATTTTAGACTAACATCTTATAAAATGAATTATGCTGAGTATACAGGTAAATTAAACAAAAGTTAATCATCTATGTCTTAGAGTAATCACACAATTACACTGGGTGTGATTTTCCTATAAAATGCTTTGGATTTTAAAATTACAAATATTATTGAAAATAAATGTTTTTAAAATTCTTCCTCATAGTAATGTCAGGTGAGTGTATGTTTCTCGGTTCTTGTCTCATCACAACAATGATTTGGGGCGATGGACATTAAAGCCCTCAGTGTGTCACAGCTCTTGGGTCTTGAACAAATCGTGTCATAGCTCTTAGACAAATCAGTGTTACAGCTCTATTTTATTTAGAAGATAGCAGAAGAATCCATCCTCGAAGAAGAGAAGACAGTGGAGGAGCGCACCAGTGCACTTGCGGGTGGTGGTGGTGGTGGGGGCGGGTAGGGGCAGAGAGTGTACAAACACGGGGGAGAGAGAGAGAGAGAGAGACAGCCCTTTGGCTTCTCTTTTTATATGTTTTTTTCTTCCCACTGGGCATGCCCTATGCAAATTGGGCTTAGTCAGGAGTGCTGTTCTACCTGAAGTCCTCACTCCGGTCCTTGGACCTTCCTTTGACCTTCCTCTGTTCCGTTTTTGTGGGCTTTTCCCTTCCTTGTCTTTTAGCCACCACCATTTTGGACTCCTTTTCCCTATTCTAACTACCTAACAGTAATATAACATTCATGCTCTCTATGTAAGAATTAAAATGCATTTATTTTCCAGAATTCATGATTCATATTTTTAAGAATATCTTCTTCTTTAAAATGTTTGTTTGTTTGATTTCTTTTCTTTTCAAGAATATATTCTTAACTAGGGCAAGGGAGGAAAAGTGGTGGTGATGTGCTAGCCCCAATGTTTCCTCCATTTTATTACAGCCTTCAAAGGAGATTTTTAAAAAGCTTTTTTTCAATTTCTGAGCTTGAGTATATAGTATAGAAACCTCAAACACTGGAGTAAAAGAACAATAAAGACTACAACATATACATACACAAAAAGATAGTCAAATGAGACCTAGAAGGACACATCAAATGGTAAACTGCTAGTGATTATGAAATACTATTTGTTTGTTTGTTGTGTTTTTTGGTTTCTTATTCAGTTCAGTCACTCAGTCATGTCTGACTCTTTGTGACCTCATGAGTAGCAACACAGCAGGCCTCCCTGTCCATCACCAACTCCTGGAGTTCACTCAAACTCACGTCCGTCGAGTCGGTGACGCCGTCCAGCCATCTCATCTTCTGTCATCCCCTTCTCCTCTTGCCCCTAATCCCTCCCAGCATCAGGGTCTTTTCCAATGAGCGAACTCTTTGCATGAGGTGACCAAAATATTGGAGTTTCAGCCTCAGTATCAGTCCTTCCAATGAACACCCAGGACTGGTCTCCTTTAGGATGGCTGGTTGGATCTCCTTGCAGTCCAAGGGACTTGCAAGAGTCTTCTCCAACACCACAGTTCAAAAGCATCCATTCTTCGGCCCTCAGCTTTCTTCACAGTCCAACTCTCACATCCACACATGACCACAGGAAAACCATAGCCTTGACTAGATGGACCTTTGTTGGCAAAGTAATGTCTCTGCTTTTTAATATACTATCTAGGTTGGTCATAACTTTCCTTCCAAGGAGTAAGCATCTTTTAATTTCATGTCTGCAATCATCATCTGCAGTGATTTTGGGGCCCCAAAAAATAAAGTCTGATGCTGTTTCCACTGTTTCTCGATCTATTTCCCATGAAGTGATGGGACCCGATGCCATCATCTTAGTTTTCTGAATGTTGAACTTTAAGCCAACTTTTCACTCTCCTCTTTCACTTTCAGCAAGAGGCTTTTTAGTTCCTCTTCACTTTCTGCCATAAGGGTGGTGTCATCTGCATATCTGAGGTTATTGATATTTCTTCCAGAAATCTTGATTCCAGCTTGTGCTTCTTCCAGGCATGGGGTAGCTCATCTCAGCCACCGCCCCTGAACTCGGATGTGAGTTCAGGTGCTGCCCCTGACCTCTGGCACTACATGAGCAGTGGCTGCATGGGCATAGGAGGGCTGAGAGGAGCTACTCCACATTCAAGGTCAGGAGGGGTGACCTTGTTCAAGGTAAGGAGCAGTGGCTGCGCTTTGCTGGGGCAGCCATGAAGAGATATCCCACGTTCAAGGTAAGAGAAACCCAAGTGAGATCGTGGATGTTGTGAGAGGGCATCAGAGGGCAGACACACTGAAACCATAATCACAGAAAACTAGCCAGTCTGACCACATGGACCACAGCCTTATCTAACTCAATGAAACTAAGCCATGCCGAGTGGGGCCACCCAAGACAGATGGGTCATGATGGAGAGGTCTGACAGAATGTGGTCCACTGGAGAAGGGAATGGCAAACCACTTCAGTATTCTTGCCTTGAGAACCCCATGAACAGTATGAAAAGGCTTCTTATTATGCACATGTTAACTTTTAAGAAATAAATGCTATTTTAAAATCCTTAAATAAAAGGATATTCAAGAACTATACTACAACTATGAAACATATAATGCAAATTATAATACATCCAGACAATGGAATATTATTCAGCACTAAAAAAGAAATGAGCTTAAGTTATGAAAAGCCACTCAAATACATATTACTAAGTAAAAGAAGCCAATCTAAAAAGACTACATACTGTGTGACTTCAACTATACCTCATTTGGTAAAAAGCAAAATTATGGACACACTAAACTTATGGTTGCCAGAGATGGGAAAGGAAAGGATGAATTAATGGAGAACAAGGAATTTTAAGGCAATGAAAATATTCTGTATGATACAATAATAAGGGATATATACCATAAGAAATTTGTCTAAACCCACTGAATGTACAACACTAAGACCAGAACCTAATTTAATCTATGATCTTTGGATGATAATGGTGTATCAGTATAGGTTCATTGATTGTAACAAATATCACTCTGGTGGGGAACATTAACAATTAAGGATGATTATGCATATTTGGGAACAAGGTAGGTATATGGGATATTTCTGTAACTACCAAACAAAAAGTTACTCTTAAAACAAAATAAAAATATTTTCTGAACTAATTCAGGTTCAGACATCACTTCTGGGGAAGTTGAAGGCTCATCACTCTTCCAGCTATGATTCTGAGAGTCATGCTTCTGCATGAGTACAATAGGGAGTAGTTCATTGGCTGCAAAGTGAGAAAGTGTCTTAGGTAGGAAATATCTTAAAATGAAGATTTGTATGCAGGAAGTTACTCGGGGGAGTGCTCTCTGTTATGGAGTGGGGCGGGGGTGGGGGGAGTGTAGGGGATTGATGGAATAGGAATTAGGCAGAGATAATGATTAACTTGCTATAGTAGAAACTGAGGGTTCATAAAACTCTCTTGAGGTTTTACACCAATTGGAGCAAGAGAGTCAGAATGTGTCTCTGAATTCCGATATCACCACACTTTGAATACTGGCTGCCTGAGGTGAGAAGTATAAGGGTGGGTGAGGCAGCTGTTTTCCTCCATGTGCAATGTCACATTCTTTTGGTCTCTGATGTTTCTGTATAGTTGATGAGGCTTCACATGTGGCTCAGTGGTAAAGAACCCACCTGCCAATGTAGGAAACACAGGATTCATGGGTTTGATCCCTGGGTAGGGAAGATCCCCTGGAGGAGGAAATAGCAATCTACTCCAGTATTCTTGCTGTGAAATCTCACAGACAGAGGAGCCTGGTGGGCTACATACAGTCCATGGAGTAGCAAAGAGTCGGGCCTGACTGAGTGACTGAATGTGACTGATACATTGGAGAGTGACACACTAATTCTTCTTTGTTCCTGACTATCTTTGTAGGTGTTTCTGCAAGCGAACCCTTGGAAGATTGAAATAGTATGTTCCTCTGAAGTAAAAGAATGCTTACTGTCCAGTAGAAGAAAGATAATGCCTCTATCTAGAACCAAGGCCAGGCATGTTACAGCGTATCAGAAAAGATAAACTTCACTTTGTTAAGGACCCTTCTTATATTATGCTGCTCACCACATACACATATCATCATTCTCTCTTTATGCTATGTTTTGGGAAATGGTGCTGATGTGCTGATTACTACAATTACACTGAGTAATGAAGTATCCTCTGTATCTGAATCAAGAGTCTTATGTCTTCTACTAGTATGCATGATACTTTGATAGGCTAACTTAGTAGCTTGCAAGTAGAGTAAAATCTCAGATCCATCATAGTTCTTGATCGTCATTAGCAACAAGCACACTTTCACTAGCTGGAAGGAGTACCTTGATCCTGAAAGGAGGGCCTAGGGAGTGCATCTTAACACCCATCCAAGAAGCATATGGGAATCTGCAAAGAAATGTTTAGGGAAGAATAAATATTTGGGATTCAGTCTGATGTTACAAAAAAAGCACAAATAGAGAGAGAGAATGTAAGAGAGAGAGAGAGAGAGAGCACAATAATGTACAAAAACATTGGTACAGGGGAGGCAGTCCTAAGATGGTGGAGGAATAGGATGGGGAGACCACTTTCTCCCCCCCAAATTCATCAAAGGATCTTTTGAACGCTGAGCAAACTCCACAAAACAACTTCTGAATGCTCTCAGAAGACACCAGGCACACAGAAAGGCAGCCCATTCTCTTCGAAAGGAGGTAGGATAAAATATAAAAGACAAAAAGAGAGACAAAAAAGTTAGGGACAGAGACCCATCCTGGGGAGGGAGTCAATAAGAAGTTTCCAAACAGCAGGAAACCCTCTCACTGGAGGGTCTGTGGGGAGTCTTGGAGTCTCAGAAGACAACATAACCAGGAGGAAAACAAACAAACAAAAAACCCCGCAGAATATGCACCTAACTGCAACTCTCAGCGAAGTAGCCCACACACTCGCATCTGCCACTTGCGAGCAGGGACTGGACAGGGAGGTGCGGGTTGCATGCTTATGGTAAGGAATGGGCCTAAATGCCCTGAAGACAATCTGAGGGAGCTAACGTGAGAGAGCAACCCAAACTGTGGGATAGCCAGAGAGAGGAAAAAGAGAGAGAGAGAGAGAACTTTCCCACGAAATCCTCTAACCTAAGGCACAGTCTGGCCTGCTCACAGAACAAAGGATTGAGCAATTACCAAAGGAGAGCTAGATGGCTGTGGACAGGCCCCTCCCCCTGCTGGAGGCTGAGAGGCAGGCAGGGGACAGCCAGAACCGGAAGCAAGGGGCAATTTCGGCCCCAGAGATGGGATCCTCCACCAAACTGTGAGCAGGCACCGAGTTGCTAACCAACTCTTCCTGGGATCCTGGACAATTAACATCTGCCAGGAGGGTCGCAGCCTGAGATCAGCTCCCCAGAGGAGACACACAGCACACCTGAGATGGTGCTCTCATGGCGCACCCAGAAAACCGAACAACTGAGACCAGGGAGGAGATTAAGAAACACAGTCTACCTGGGACAGTGCCCTTGCCAAGCACCTGGTCACCTGAGGTTCTCAGACCTGGGAAAGGCACAAAATGCATGCCCAACCAAGTCTGTACCTTTGAGGAGTACCTGAAAAACTGAAGCTGAGCAGCTTAGACCTGGGAAGTACATGAAACACAGAGCCCACTTTGGACAGTACCCCTACAGAGCAAATTGGAACCTGATCAGTATAGACCAGGAAAGCACACTCCACTGTGAGCTGGGGCAACCCAGTGTGGTCCATACACTGTGAGTACTCCCCACACATGCCAGTGATATTTCTTTGAAGTGTTCCTCCTTCCCCACAACACAAGTGAACCTAAATAAGTGAACACCTTCACCCTCTTGTGTCAGGGTGGAAATTAGACACTGAAGAGACTTGTAACAGAGGAAACCAAAATAAACCAAAAAGAGGGAACTTCTCTGAAAGTGACAGGGCAACAGACTAAAACCCTGAAGTTAACACTGACTAAGCATTGGAAGGGGCCTATAGACCTTGAGAAGAAGTATAAGCAGGAACAAGGAACTATCTGGAACTGAACTGACCCTACACTGCCCTCAACAGCTCCAGAGAAATCCTTAGACATATTTTTGCTATTATCATTTTTTAATTTTTTTAATGTTTAAGTTCTTTATTACTCCTTTAATTTTCATTTTTGCAAAAGTTGGAACTCAGAAACACCTGGAATAACAGGCAAATTTGACCTTGGAATACAGAATGAAGTAAGGCAAAGGCTAATACAGTTTTGCCAAGACAATGCACTGGTCATAGCAAATACCCTCTTCCAACAACACAAGACAAGACTCCACACATGGATATCACCAGATGGTCAACACTGTAATCAGACTGATTATATTCTTTGCAGCCAAAGATGAAGAAGCTCTATGCAGTCAGCAAAAACAAGACTGGGAGCTGACTGTGGCTCTGATCATGAACTCCTTATTGCCAAATTAGGACTTAAATTGAAGGAAGTAGGGAAAACCACTAGACCATTCAGGTATGACCTAAATCAAATCCCTTATGATTATACAGTGGAAGTGAGAAATAGATTTAAGGGACTAGATCTGATAGACAGAGTGCCTGATGAACTATGAATGTAGGTTCATGATATTGTACAGGAGACAGGGATCAAGACCATCCCCATGGAAAAGAAATACAAAAAAGCAAAATGGCTATCTGAGGAGGCCTTACAAATAGCTGTGAATGAAGAGAGGCAAAAGGCAAAGTAGAAAAGGAAAGATATAAGCATCTGAGTGCAGAGTTCCAAAGAAAAGCAAGGAGAGATAAGAAAGCCTTCCTCAGTGATCAATGCAAAGAAACAGAGGAAAACAACAGAATGGGAAAGACTAGAAATCTCTTCAAGAAAATTAGAGATACCAAGGGAACATTTCATGCAAAGATGGGCTCAATAAAGGACAGAAATGGTATGGACCTAACAGAAGCCAAAGATATTAAGAAGAGGTGACAAGAATACACAAAAGAGCTGTACAAAAAATATCTTCATGACCAAGATAATCACAATGGTGTGATCACTCACCTAGAGCCAGACATCCTGGAATGTGAAGTCAAGAGGGCCTTAGAAAGCATCACTACGAACAAAGCTAGTGGAGGTGATGGAATTCCAGTTGAGCTATTTCAAATAATGAAAGATGATGCTGTGAAACTGGGACACTCAATATGCCAGCAAATTGGATAACTTAGCAGTGGCCACAGGACTGGAAAAGGTCAGTTTTCATTCCAATCCCAAAGAAGGCAATGCCAAGGAATGCTCAAACTACCTCACAATTGCCCTCATCTCACAGGCTAGTAAAGTAATGCTCAAAATTCTCCAAGCCAGGCTTCAGCAATACATGAACTGTGAACTTCCAGATGTTCAAGCTTGTTTTAGACAAGGCAGACGAACCAGAGATCAAATTGCCAACATCTGCTGGATCATCAAAAAGCAAGAGAGTTCCAGAAAAGCATCTATTTCTGCTTTATTGACTATGCCAAAGCCTTTGATTGTGTGGATCACAATAAACTGTGGAAAATTCTGAAAGAGATGGGAATACCAGACCACCTGACCTACCTCTTGAGAAACCTATTTGTAGGTCAGGAAGCAAAAGTTAGCACTGGACATGGAACAGACTGTTTCCAAATAGGAAAAGCAGTACATCGAGGCTCTATATTGTCATGCTGCTTATTTAACTTATATGCAGAGTACATCATGAGAAACGCTGGGCTGGAAGAAACACAAGCTGGAATCAAGATTGCTGGGAGAAATATCAATAACTTCAGATATGCAGATGACACCACCCTTATGGCAGAAAGTGAAAGAGGAACTAAAAGGCCTCTTGATGAAAGTGAAAGAGGAGAGTGAAAAAGTTGGCTTAAAGCTCAACATTCATAAAACTAAGATCATGGCATCTGGTTCCATCACTTCATGGCAGATAAATGGGGAAACAGTGGAAAGGGTGTCAGACTTATTTTTTGGGGGGGTGGGGGGAGGGAGTGGGGTCTCCAAAATCACTGCAGATGGTGACTGCAGCCATGAAATTAAAAGACGCTTACTCCTTGGAAGGAAAGTTATGACCAACCTAGATAACATATTGAAAAGCAGAGACATTACTTTGCCAACAAAGGTCCGTCTAGTCAAGGCTATTGTTTTTCCAGTTGTTGTGTGTGAATGTGAGAGTTGGACTGTGAAGAAAGCTGAGTGCTGAAGAATTAATGCTTTTGAACTGTGGTGTTGGAGAAGACTCTTGCAAGTCCCTTGGACTGCAAGGAGATCCAACCAGACCATTCTAAAGGAGATCAGTTTTGGGTGTTCATTGGAAGGACTGATGCTGGAGCTGAAATTCCAATACTTTGGCCACCTCATGTGAAGAGTTGAGTCTTTGGAAAAGACCCTGATGCTGGGAGGGATTGGGGGCAGGAGGAGAAGGGGACGACAGAGGATGACATGGCTGGATGGCATCACCAACTCGATGGACATAAGTTTGGTTGAACTCTGGGAGTTGGTGATGGACAGGGAGGCCTGGCGTGCTGTGATTCATGGGGTCACAAAGAATCAGACACGACTGAGCGACTGAACTGAACTGAACTGATTACCTTGCAAAAAAAACCCAAAAAACCTATTTTTAAAGCAAATTTATATACATATATATGTATTGTAACTTTTGTGACTGATTTTGTGTGTGTGTGTGTTTAACATTGTAGTTTTGAGAGTTTAACCTCTGCTCTAGATTTTTTATCTTTGGTTTTTGGGATTTATTGTACATTTTTTACCTTTAAGAATCTAATTTTCAGTACCCATTTTTGCTTAGGGGTGTGACTGCTGGCTTGACTCACCTTTTGATTCTCCCTTTCTCCCCCAGGTCACTTCTATCTGCTACCTCCCCTTCCTCTTCTCTAGTTAATTCTGTGAATCTCTCTGGGTGTTCTGGGCTCTGGAGAACCCTTATGGAATGATTACTCACTAGATTGGTCTCTTCCCTTTTGACTCCCCCTTTTGACTTCTCTTCCTGGTCACCTCTATCTCCTTCCTCCCTCTTCCCTTCTCTGTGTAACTTCGTGAACCTCTCTCAGTGTTCTGGACAGTGTAAAGTACACAGGGAATGATTACTGGCTAGACTGCACTCCTCCCTTTTGACTTCCCCTCTTCTCCTTGTGGTCACCCCTATCTCCCTCCTTCCTCTTCTCATCTCCATGTAACTGTCAACCTCTCTGGATGTCCCTCACTGTGGAGAATCTTTTCACCATTAATCTGGATGTTTTATCATTGGTACTGAATGAATGGAGAACTCTTGAGGGTACTGTAAGAATCAGACTGAAAGCCAGAGGCAGGAGGCTTAAACCCAAAACTTGAGAACACCAAAAAACTCCTTACTCCAGGGAACATTAATCAACAAGAGCTCATCCAAAAGCCTCCTTACCTACACTGAAACCAAGCTCCACCCAAGAGCCAACAAGTTCCAAAGCAAGACATACCATTCTAATTCTCAAGAAATGCAGGAACACAGCCCTGAGCATTAAAAGACAGGCTTCCCAAAGTCACACCAAACACATAGACACCCCAAAACTCACTACTGGACACTTCATTGCACTCCAGAAAGAAGTCCAGCTCCACCCACTAGAACACAGATACAAGCTTCCCCAACCAGGAAACCTTGACAAGCCACTAGTCCAACTCCACCCACAGGGAGCAACCTCCACAATAAGAGGAACCACAAACTGACAGAATACAGAAAGGCCACCCCAAACACAGCAATATAAAGAAAATGAAATGACAGAGAAATATTCAGAAGGTAAAGGTACATGATAAATGCCCAGCAAATCAAACAAAAGAGGAGATAGGGAATCTACCTGAAAAAGAATTCAGAATAATAATAATAAAGATGATCCAAAATATTGAAAACAAAATGGAGTTACAGATAAATAGACTAGAAACAAGGATTGAGAAGATGCATGAAATGTTTAACAAGGACCTAGAATAAATAAGAAAGAGTCAATCAATAATGAATTATGCAATAACTGAGATCGAAAGCACCCTGAAGGGAACCAACAATAGAATAAATGAGGCAGAAGATAGGATAAGTGCAGTGGAAGATAGAATGGTGGAAATAAATGAAGCAGAGAGTAAAAAAAAAAAAAGAAAGAAAGAAAGAAAAGAATTTAAAAAAATGAGGACAACCTCAGAGACCTGTGGGACAATGTTAAACACCCCAACATATGAATCATAGGAGTCCCAGAGGAAGACGAAAAGAAAGACCATGAGAAAATACTTGAGGAGATACTAGTTGAAAACTTCCCTAAAATGGGGAAGGAAATAGCCACCATAGTCCAAGAAACCCAGAGAGTCCCAAACAGGATAAGCCCAAGGCAAAACACCCCAAGACACATATTAATCAAATTAATGAAGATCAAACATAAAGAGCAAATATTAAAAGCAGCAAGGGAAAAAAACAAAAAATAACACACAAGGGGAGTCCCATAAGGATAACAGCTGATCTTTCAATAGAAACTCTTCAGGCCAGAAGGGAATGGCAGGACATAAAGTGATGAAAGAGAAAAACCTGCAACCCAGATTACTATACCCAGCAAGGATCTCATTCAAATATGAAGGAGAAATCAAAAGCTTTAGAGACAAGCAAAAGCTGGGAGAATTCAGCACCAAGAAACCAGTTCTTCAACAAATGCTAAATGATCTTCTCTAAACAGGAAACACAGAAAAGGTGTATAAACTCAAACCCAAAACAACAAAGTAAATGGCAATGGGATCACACTTATCAATAATTACCTTAAATGTAGATGGGTTGAATGCCCCCACCAAAAGACAGAGACTGGCTGAAGGGATACAAAAACAAGACCCCTATATATGCTGTCTACAAGAGACCCACCTCAAAACAAAGGACATGTATGGACTGAAAGTGAAGGGCTGGAAAAAGATATTTCATGCAAATGGAGACCAAAAGAAAGCAGGAGTAGCAATACTCTTATCAGATAAAATAGACTTTGAAATAAAGGCCGTGAAAAGAGACAAAGAAGGACACTACATAATCATCAAAGGATCAATCCAAGAAGAAGATATAACAATTATAAATATATATGAAACCAACATAGGAGCACCACAGTATGTAAGACAAATGCTAACAAGTATGAAAGGGTAAATTAACAGTAACACAATAATAGTAGGAGACTTTAATACCTCACTCACATCTATGGTTAGATCAAACAAAAAAATAGCAAGGAAACACAAACTTTAAATGACACAATGGACCAGTTAGACCTATTTGATAAGCTATAGAACATTTCACCACAAGACAATGAATTTCACCTTGGTCTTAAGTGCACAGGAAACATTTTCTGGGATAGATCACATCTTATGCCATAAATCTAGCCTTGGTAAATTCAAAAAAACCTGAAATCATTCCAAGCATCTTTTCTGATCACAATGTGGTAAGGTTAGATGCCAACTACAAGAAAAAAACTATTAAAAATACAAATATATGGAGGCTAAAGAGCACACTTCTGAATAACCAACAAATCACAGAAGAAATCAAAAAAAGAAATTAAAATATGCATAGAAACAAATGAAATTGAATATGCAACAACCCCAAACCTATGGGATTCAGTAAAAGTAGTGCTAAGGGCAAGGTTTATATCAATACAAGCTTACCTCAAGAAACAAGAGAAAAATCAAATAAATAACCTAACTTTATACCTAAAGCAACTAGAAAAAGAAGAAATAGAGAACCCCAGGGTTAGTGGAAGGAAATAAATCATAAAAATTAGGGCAGGAAATAAATGAAAGATAAACAAAGGAGACAGTAGCAAAAATCAGCAAAGCTAAAAGCTGGTTCTTTGAGAAGATTAATAAAGCCAGACTCACTAGCCAGACTCATCAAGAAAAAAATGGAGAAGAATCAAGTCAACAAAATTAGAAATAAAAATGGAGAAATCACAACAGACAATACAGAAATATAAAGGATCATAAGAGACTACTATCAGCAACTATATGACAGTAAAATGGACAACTTGGAAGAACTGGACGAATTCTTGGAAAAATATAACCTTCCAAAACTGAAACAGGAATAAATAAAAAATCTTAACAGACCCATCACAAGCATGGAAATCGAACTGTAATAAAAAAATCTTCCAGCAAACAAAAGCACAGGAACAGATGGCTTCACAGGTGAATTCTACCAAAAATTTAGAGAAGAGCTAACACCTATCCTACTCAAACTCTTCCAGAAAATTGCAAAGGAATGTAAACTGCCATACTCATTCTATGAGGCCACCGTCACCCTAATACCAAAACCAAAGGTGCCACAAAAAAAGAAATCATCAGGCCAATATCACTGATGAATATATGCAAAAATCCTCAACAATATTCTAGCAAAGAATCCAACAACATATTAAAAAGATCATCCATCACGACCAAGTGGGCTTTATCCCAGGGATGCAAAGATTCTTCTATATTTGCAAATCAATCAATTTGATACATCATATTAACAAATTAAAAGATAAAAACCATATGATTATCACAATCGATGCAGAGAAGGCCTTTCACAAAATTCAACATCCATTTATGATAAAAATCCTCCAGAAGGCAGGCATAGCATGAACATACCTCAAAAATAAAAACCATATATGTTAAACCCACAGCAAACATTATCCTCAATGGTGAAAAATTGAAAGCATTTCCCCTAAAGTCAGAAACAAGACAAGGGTGCCCACTCTCACCACTACTACTCAACATAGTTCTGAAAGTTTTAGCCATAGAAGAGAAGAAAAGGACATAAAAGGAATCCCAATTGGAAAAGAAGAAGTAAAACCCTCACTGCTTGCAGATAACATGAGTCTCTACATAGAAAACCCTAAAGACACCACCAGAAAATTACTAGAGCAGGATATAAAATTAACACACAGAAATCCCTTGTATTCCTATACACTAACAATGAGAAAACAGAAAGAGAAATTAAGGAAACAATTCCATTCACCATTGCAACGAAATGAATAAAAAACTTAGGAATAAATCTACCTAAATAAACAAAAGATCTATATGTAGAAAACTATGAAACACTGGTGAAAGATATCAAAGATAACACAAAAGATGAATAAATATAACATGTTCATGGATCGGAAGAATCAATATAGTGAAAATGAGTATACTACCCAAAGCAATCTATAGGTTCAATGCAATCCCTACCAAGCTACCAATGGTATTTTTCACAGAACTAGAACAAATAATTTCACAATTTGTATGGAAATACAAAAAAAAAAAACCTCAAATAGCCAAAGCAATCCTGAGAAAGAAGAGTGGAACTTGAGGAATCAACCTGACTGACTTCAGGCTCTACTAAAAAGCTACAGTCATCAAGACAGTATGGTACTGGCAGAAAGACAGAAATATAGATCAATGGAACAAAATAAAAAACAGAGATAAATCCACACACCTATGGACATCTTATCTTTGACAAAGGAGGCAAGAATATACAATGGAGAAAAGACAATCTGTTTAATAAGTGGTGCTGGGAAAACTGGTCAACCACTTGTAAAAGAATGAAACTGTAACACTTTCTAACACCATACACAAAATAAACTCATAATGGATTAAAGATCTAAATGTAAGACCAGAAACTATAAAACTCCTAGAGGAAAACATAGGCAAAACACTCTCTGACATAAATCACAGCAGGATCCACTATGACCCACCTCGCAGAGTAATGGAAATAAAATAAAAGATTAAAAAAAAAAAAAAAAAGGACCTAATTAAACTTAAAAGTTTTGCACAACAAAGCTAGGTGAAAAGATAGCCTTCAAAATGTAGAAAATAATAGCAAACGAAGCAACTGACAAAGAATTAATCTCCAAAATATACAAGCAGCTCATGCAACTCAATACCGGAAAAATAAATGACCTAATCAAAAAATGGGCCAAAGACCTAAACAGACATTTCTCCAAAGAAGACATACAGATGGCTAACAAACACATGAAACGATGCTCAACATCACTCATTATCAGAGAAATGCAAATCAAAACCACAATGAGGTGCCATCTCACTCTGGTCAGAATGGCTGCTATCAAAAAGTCTACAAACAATAAATGCTGGAGAAGGTGCAGAGAAAAGGGAACCCTCTTACATTGTTGGTGGGAATGCAAACTATTACAGCCACTATGGAGAATAGTGTGGAGATTGCATAAAAAACTGGAAATAGAACTGCCATACGAACCAGCAATCTCACTGCTGGGCATACACACCGAGGAAACCAGAACTGAAAGAGACACGTGTACGCCAATGTTCATTGCAGCATTGTTTACAATAGCCAGGACATGGAAGCAACCTAGATGTCCATCAGCAGATAAATGGATAAGAAAGCTGTGGTACATATATAGAATGGAATATTACTCAGCTGTTAAAAAGAATGCATTTGAATCAGTTCTAATGAGGTGGATGTAACGGCAGCCTATTATACAGAGTGAAGTAAGTCAGAAAGTAAAACACCAATACTGTATATTAACACATATATGGCATTTAAAAAGATGATAATGATGACCCTATATGCTGCTGCTAAGTTACTTCAGTAGTGTCCAACTCCATGTGACCCCATAGACAGCAGCCCACCAGCCTCTGCCGTCCCTGAGATTTTCCAGGCAAGAGTACTGGAGTGGGTTGCCATTGCCTTCTCCAATGACCCTATATGCTAGACAGAAAAAGAGACACAGATATAAAGAACAGACTTTTGGACTCTGTTGGAGAAGGTGAGAGTTTGATGATTTGAGAGACTAGCATTGAAACATGTATATTACCATACGTGAAATAAATCACCAATCCAGGTTTGATGCATGAGACAGAGAGTTCAAGGCCAGTGCACTGGGATTACCCTCTGGGATGGGATGGGGAGGGAGGTGGGATGGAGGTTCAGGACAGTGAATACATGTACACCCATGGCTGATTCATGTCAATGTATGGCAAAAATGACTACAATATTGTAAAGTAATTATCTTCCAATTAAAATAATAATAATAATAATATAATAAAAAACTTTGGTACATAGCATTGAAAGCCAAATGTTATGTTCCAATTGGAAGGTACACAGCATTGGGCCTAGTTGATTCCAACCCCTTTTTTTCATATCCTGTTTCTCTCAAAGCCTGTGTCATTTTTTAAATTTGTGCCCTGACCCCTTCCTTCCTATCTCAGAAATATGCTACTTATTAATTGATAAAAGACAGTGTTATTTTGAAAAGAATATGAAAACTACTGAATTAACAATTTTTTTTTCAGATTTAAAAACTCATTCCTTTTGCTTTTTTATTCAAATGTCAATTAAGAGCTTTCTAGTTCTCAGTATTCTTCTTGATATAAGACATAGATAGGAAAATATGGCATGAAGTACACTTGGAAACAATGGCTTTAAATGAAAAAGCAATCAATTATTTTTTAATGTGAAAATTGTACTAAGAAGACCTATAAGAACATAGTAGAAGCCGAGATTAGTTGTGCTTATGCAGCTTGATATCCAGACAGATACAATGACTAGTATATAATGAAAGTTTTCAAAATTATAACATTTTAAATCATTTTAAAAGTCATGTAAATATAAATTTATTTATTTTAGTTGGAGGTTAATTACTCTACAATATTGTATTTGCTTTGCCATACATCAACATGAATCTGCCACAGGTATTCACGTGTTCCCCATCCTGAACCCCCCTCCCTCCCTGTAGGAATGAGAAAAAAATAAATAAATAAACTTTAAAACAAAACAAAACACAGTCATGTAAATAAAAAAAGGATATCAGAAAAGAGGTTAGCTATACAATCATATGTTACCAATTTTATGAAACTATTTTTAATCCCTGTTCTTCTATTTGCAATCAATTATTTGGGTTTGTTGGTTTTTTTTCCATTGAAAAACCTTTAAAGAGGTTGAGATATTAAAGTTTATTCTTTTAAGGAGAAAGACCATGTGCATTAATATATACCAATAAATAAAAATACATAGTATTTTAATTGACTTTGGGTTTAAGCTAAATCATGGGGAAAGAACATATAGATCTCTGAGAAAAAGGAATGTGACCCAATGGAAAACCATTCATTACTTCATAGTGAAAATCAGTTTATAATTACTAAATCAGATTTGTGAGGGAAGCATTTTTATAAATCCTCTTAATACTTAGTTTGTTGTGTCAACTTGACTGAGCTATTGGATGCTCAGATACTGTGTTAAACATTATTCTGGGTGTGTCTATGAGGTTGTTTCTAGATGAGATTCACATCTGAACAGGCAGACTGAGTAAATCAGATTGAGCTCCTTAGCATGGATGAGTCTCATTCAACCAACTGAGGGCCTGAATAGAACAAATGGATGGGTAAGAGGGGACTCTTCCTGCCTCAGTGCTTGAGCTAAGGTACTGACCTCCTACCGTCAGCCTAGAACTTATATCATCACCTCTACTCGTGCTCTAGCCTTTGGATTGGATGGGAGCTGAAAGCTGAAGTTGAAGTGTCCGTCATTCAGTCGTGTCCGACTCTTTGAGACCCCATGGACTGTAGTCCAGCAGCTCCTCTGTCCAGGGAATTCTCCAGGCAAGAAGACTGGAGTGAGTGGGTAACCATTCCCTTCCCCAGGAGATCTTCCTAACTCATGGATGAAATCCGGGTCTCCTCAATAGCATGCAGATGCTTTACCATCTGAGCCACCAAGGAAGCCCAGACTCAGATGGGTGCTACACCACAACTAGAGAGTCCACACATCGCAGTGAAATATCCTGCATGCAACAAATAAGACCCAATACGACCAAATAAATAAATACTAAAATAAGTAAATAAATAAGAAAGTAGAGGAGTTGAATTAAAGCTTAGTTTTTTTTTTTTTGACAATTTCCATGTTGTTAAATCTTCCACCAAGGTTGTTTCATGTAGCAATTCAACATCATAGAATGTAAATTTTTTAGCAAGTGTAAACCAGGTCCTTCTAGTACACTATGAGTGAAATACACATGAAAAAATTTCGTACACAGCTGCAAAAAGAGTGAACGGTTCAAAGGATGATAGTTGCTGCTTTTAATAGACAGATGTAGAATTGATTATGAGATTTCTAATTTGGGATGATTTTCTTCAAATAACCTTCAGCTTACCTGAGTGACTTCTTCAATGAATTTCATTTTTCAACTTGAAATACACTTTTCAATATTATTAACTTATTAACCTATGAAAACAGTTTCTTACAGCACTGCCTATTAAAAACATTTTCTACTTTTGTTATTTCCCTCTTAACCAAGTCCTTGGGTTTCAGCTAAATATTTTATGGATAAGTACAACATTTCTTCCTCAAAAAGAAAGATACGTAAAATGTATAGTTCTACCTCCATGCCTATGTCTTCCTCTTTTATGAAAAGGAGGCTTTAAGTGAGAAAGTAAAAGACAGAAATATTTTGCTTAATCTCATGAAGTTGATTCCAGGCTCTGAAAACTTTATTTTAAAAAATTATTTGCACACATATGTCATAAAATTTTATACCAATTATTCAATAGTTGAATGTATTTAATTTGTAGCCAACATACAACATTACTGTGATAGCATTAATATAGTCATAAGAAAAAAGTATGATTAATACTTGTGTTTAAATACAGCACATGACATCACCATTTTAACTTAGCTTTCAACATCACTCCAGGTTTCTTTGTTATCATTCTCATGTAAAGAGAGGACTGACCTATTTTCAAGGCTCCACTACAGATTGCATATGCAAATGTCATCTTTGCTGTATTATGTTCAGGATCTGCAAATGCTAATACATAGATTCTCTCACACAGAGCTGAAGAGGTTGCACTATGCATTGAACTCTAATATAATTATTTTTCATCTCTATCAGGGCACGTGCAAAGCCTAGATGAAATTGAGAAAACCCAGACACCACCAAAGAAATCAATTATAGACAACGCTTCTCTCACAGGAAAACTTTTACATATTTGTTGGCAGATGTCCAGTTCCTATGAGAAATACATCTCTTCACCTTGGATAAAGGATAGCACTCTAAAACTGGTACACTTGAAAAATACTGGTCTTTGATATGATGGTTTCCTTTTTAAAATACATAGAGAACTTGGTTTTAATTACAATTCTCATATTTTCTAGTGAGACTAAAGAAATTAGTAAGCGATCAGAGATGAAGACTCTGAAAAGCAGAGTCAATAATAAATAATGCAGGATTACAAAGCAACCGTAATTTTAAATTTCAAAGCTATGTGCCTCAGAGATGAGTGATGTTTCAAGTCAATTTAGTCTTGAGATTTTTTGTTATAGTTGTTTTGTGTCTTACTCTAGAACATTCTGCACAGGCAATATCAGTAACTCCACAAATCTCTTTTCACTTACATTGAAAGTCTGAATTTAAGCCATGTTCTCTGAGGTAAAGGGTCAGGGGTTTTATCCACTAAGCCACCAAACCCCTCATTTCAAGTACTTTTGAGTCCTGGTATTTTTTTGTGACAGAAGACACTCATGAGGAATTATGCGCTGTGCCTGCGGGTGAAAGAAGCAAAAGAAAGCCTTATTAAGAGTACACGTGCTGCAGCCTGACAGATTTTGACCTTCACAATGGCACAAAGGCAAAGATGAATGCAAAAAAGCTCCACTGCTGTTAAACATTATAACAATACAATCTGTAGGACCTCAAAAAAGAAACAAAGAAAGAAAAACAGAAAAGAGGGAAACTGTTTATCAGCTCAGGGAGGATCAAAGCAAATATAGTTTTGGTCTGAAAGAAAGAAAAACCGAAAGACTAAAAGAAAAAAAAAAAAAAGAAATGCTTTTAAATTGAAGGTCAAGGAAGATACTAAGAATATGGATATAAAGTGATTGGTAATCCTGCATGATGTTGTCTGATACTGTCTCCCATATATAGTTATACTGTTATTTAAAATGCTTTCTTTATTTTGAAAGCCAGAATAATTATCATTCCCTAAATAAAAACCCATGGACAGGATATTTTTCAGTTTAGTTTTAAAAAGTATATTCTGATGGGAAATAGAACAAGATTTAGCCAATAAAAAGAAATAGCAAGTACAAGAATATTATTAATTTAATTATATTTTGAGCCTAAATTAAGTATTTGTGTGTGGGGGGTGGGGGGATATTATTTTTAAAAAGCTAGAAAAAACCCACCTGGTTCCTTAAGCTCCATATTGAGCAAACAACATTTGTGTAGTAAGATTACAACCAGAAAAACTCTTTAGTTTAGTTTTAAGTAAAAGATATTGTCACCTCTCTTTTAACTTTTATTAAGGAATTGCACTAGAACTAGATCTTCATTAGCACCTCACTGCTTTGCCCTAAGCATCTGCGTCTCCTATATAGTCTAATCTAAAGTGGCTTAATTCTCTTTTCAAATGTCAGGGATGAAACAGCCCCTGGAAGCCCACTGCAACCACTGCTGCTTAAGCTGTCCGAGGTCTCATCAGTTCAGTTAAGTTCAGTCGCTCAGTCGTGTCTTACTCTTTGCGACTCCATGAATCGCAGCATACCGGGCCTCCCTCTCAATTACCAACTCCCAGAGTTCACTCAAACTCATGTCCATCGAGTTGGAGATGCCATCCAGCCATCTCATTTTCTGTCGTCCCCTTCTCCTCCTGCCCCCAATCCCTCCCAGCATCAGGGTCTTATCCAAAGAGTCAACTCTTCACATGAGGTGGCCAATGTATTGGAATTTCAGCTTTAGCATCAGTCCTTCCAATGAAAATCCAGGACTGATTTCCTTTAGGATGGACTGGTTGGATCTCTAGTCCAAGGGACTCTCAAGAGTCTTCTCCAACACCACAGTTCAAAAGCATCAATTCTTCAGTGCACAGCTTTCTTCACAGTCCAACTCTCACATACATACATGACCACTGGAAAAACCATAGCCTTGACTAGATGGACCTTTGTTGGCAAAGTAATGTCTCTGCCTTTGAATATGTTATCTAGGTTGGTCATAACTTTCCTTCCAAGGAGTAAGCGTCTTTTAATTTCATGGCTGCAATCACCATCTGCAGTGATTTTGGAGCCTCAAAAAATAGTCTGACACGGTTTCCACTGTTTCCCCATCTATTTCCCATGAAGTGATGGGACCAGATGCCATGATCTTCATTTTCTGAATGTTGAGCTTTAAGCCAACTTTTTCACTCTGCACTTTCACTTTCATAAAGAGGCTTTTTAGTTCCTCTTCACTTTCTGCCATAAGGGTGGTGTCATCTGCATATCTGAAGTTATTGATATTTCTCCAAGCAATCTTGATTCCAGCTTGTTCTTCTTCCAGCCCAGCGTTTCTCATGATTTACTGTCCATATCAGTTAAATAAGCAGGGTGACATTATACAGCCTTGAGGTACTCCTTTTCCTATTTGGAACCAGTCTGTTGTTCCATGTCCAGTTCTAACTTTTGCTTCCTGACCTGCATACAGATTTCTCAAGAGGCAGGTCAGGTGGTCTGGTATTCCCATCTCTTTCAGAATTTTCCACAGTTTATTGTGATCCACACAGTCAAAGGCTTTGGCATAGTCAATAAAGCAGAAACAGATGCTTTTCTGGAACTCTCTTGCTTTTTCTATGACCCAGAGGATGTTGGCAATTTGATCTCTGGTTCCTCTGCCTTTTCTAAAACCAGCTTGAACATCTGGAAGTTCACGGTTCACGTATTGCTGAAGCCTGGCTTGGGAAATTTTGAGTATTACTTTACTAGCATGTGAGATGAGTGCAATTGTGCAGTAGTTTGAGCATTCCTTGGCATTGCCTTTCTTTGGGATTGGAATGAAAACTGATCTTTTCCAGTCCTGTGGCCACCACTGACTTTGCCAACTTTGCTGGCGTATTGAGTGCAGCACTTTCACAGTATCATCCTTCAGGACTTGAAATAGCTCAACTGGAATTCCATCACCTCCACTAGATTGTTCATAGTGATGCTTTCTAAGGCCCATTTGACTTCACATTCCAGGATGTCTGGTTCTAGGTGAGTGATCACATCATCGTGATTATCTTGATCATGAAGATCTTTTTTGTACAGTTCTTCTGTGTATTCTTGCCACTTATTCTTAATATCTTCTGCTTCTGTTAGGTCCATAACATTTCTGTCCTTTATCGAGCCCATCTTTGCATGAAATATTTGCTTGGTATCTCTAATTTTCTTCAAGCGATCTCTAGTCTTCCCCATTCTGTTGTTTTCCTCTATTTCTTTTAATTGATTGCTGAGGAATGCTTTCTTATCTCTCCTTGCTATTCTTTGGAACTCTGCATTCAGATGTTTATATCTTTCCTCTTCTCCTTTGCTTTTCGCTTCTCTTCTTTTCACAGCTATTTGTAAGGCCTCCCCAGACAGCCATTTTGCTTTTTTGCTTTTCTTTTCCATGGGGATGGTCTTGATCCCTGTCTCCTGTACAATGTCATGAACCTCCGTCCATAGTTTATCATGCATTCTATCAGACCTAGTCCCTTAAATCTATTTCTCACTTCCACTGTATAATAATAAGGGATTTGATTTAGGTCACACCTGAATGGTCTAGTGGTTTTCCCTACTTTCTTCAATTTAAGTCTGAATTTGGCAATAAGGAGTTCATGATCTTAGCCACAGTCAGGTCCCAGTCTTATTTTTGCTGACTGTATAGAACTTCTCCCTCTTTCTCTGCAAAGAACGTAATCTCTGGTGTTGTCCATGTGTAGATACTTCTCTTATGTTGTTGGAAGAGGGTTTTTGTTATGACCAGTGTGCTCTCTTGGCAAAACTCTATTAGTCTTTGCCCTGCTTCATTCCATATTCCAAGGCCAAATTTGCCTGTTACTCCAGGTGTTTCTTGACTTCCTACTTTTGCATTCCATTCCCCTATAATGAAAAGGACATCTTTTTTGGGTGTTAGTTCTAAAAGGTCTTGTAGGTCTTCATAGAACCATTCAACTTCAGCTTCTTCAGCATTACTGGTTGGGGCATAGACTTGGATTACTGTGATATTGAATGGTTTGCCTTGGAAATGAACAGAGATCATTCTGTCATTTTTGAGATTGCATCCAAGTACTGCATTTCGGACTCTTTTGTTGACCATGATGGCTACTCCATTTCTTATAAGGGATTCCTGCCCACTGTAGTAAATATAATGATCATCTGAGTTAAATTCACCCATTCCACTCCATTTTAGTTTGCTGATTCCTTAAATGTTGGTGTTGACTCTTGACATCTCCTGTTTGACCACTTCCAATTTGACTTGATTCATGGACCTAACATTCCAGGTTCCTATGTAATATTGCTCTTTACAGCATTGGACCTTGCTTCTATCACCAGTCACATCCACACCTGGGTATTGTTTTTGCTTTGGCTCCATCTGTTCATTCTTTCTGGAGTTTTTTCTCCACTGATCTCCAGTAGCATATTGGTCACCTACCCACCTGGGGAGTTCATCTTTCAGAATCCTATCATTTTGCCTTTTCAATACTGTTCATGGGGTTCTCAAGGCAAGAATACTGAAGTGGTTTGCCATTCCCTTCTCCAGTGGACCACATTCTGTCAGACCCCTCCTCCATGACCCACCCATCTTGGGTGGCCCCACACGGCATGGCTTAGTTTCATTAAGTTAGAAAAGGCTGTGGTCCATGTGATCAGATTGGCTAGTTTTCTGTGATTATGGCTTCAGTGTGTCTACCCTCTGATGCTCTCTTGTGGTACCTACCACCTTACTTGGGTTTCTCTTACCTTGGATGTGGGGTATCTCTTCACTGCTCCAGCAAAGCTCAGCTGCTGTTCCTTATTGAATGAGGGGTATCTTCTCGCGGCTGCCCCTCCTGACCTTGAACATGGAGTAGCTCCTCTTGGCCCTCCTGTGCCCGCACAGCTGCCACTCCTTGAACGTGGGGTAGCTCCTCTCAGCCATGCTTCTCAGCATCCAAATACAACTGCTCATTGTAACATCGCAAAGATCTATTTTCATCTCTAAATAGAGAAAAATGAATAAATCAACCCACCAATGTAAGTGCAATTATTCCAGAAAATTCCATCATTTAATAAGATTGACTTAATTCAGATTAATATTTTAAAAATATCCATGTGTTTTTATTTCAAAATTTCGAAAGAAAATAATGCTTCTTAATTTTTATTTTTTAAATTACAACTACAATAATACTTCAATTTAGAAGAAACTTAACCAGTACTCTATTGTAATTTGTTAATGACATTTCTTAATTATTGAAATAATACTCATTATAAGAAAGAATTAACTTTGTATAAAGCTTCTAGGTCAGAATTCACAGTTACAGTTCTTGCTTTAATACATACCAATTATCCTGTCATAAATACAACAGCTGTATATCTGTAGATTTAAAAGGTGCATATTAATGCCAATAGAGACTTCCCAAAACTTTTGCATAAATTTTCCCAAAGATTTTTTTTCTATTCACAGACATAAGATGACATAAGAAATGGACAGATACTTCTTCACACTTACTGCATAACGGCTCACAGTGAACGTGAAAGTTGCTCCGTCACGTCTGACTCTTTGTGACCCCCTGGACTATACAGTCCATGGAATTCTCCAGGCCAGAATACTGGAGTGGGTAGCCTTTTCTTTCCCCAGGCAATCTTCCCAACCCAGGGTTCGAACCAGGTCTCCTGCATTGCAGGCAGATTCTTTACCAGCAGAACCACAAAGGAAGCCCAAGAATACTGGAGTGGGTAGCCTATCCCTTCTCCAGCAGATCTTCCTGACCCAGCAATCGAACCACGGTCTCCTGCACTGCAGGAGGCTTCTTTACCAACTGAGCTATCAGGGAAGCCTAATGGTTCATAGGTAGTTTATAAAACAAGATATAGAAGTCGTTGCTGACTAGAGCAATCTATATCAAGTATCAACTGATAGGCACTATATGTAGATGTAGTCTCTTGTTCTTTGATTATTACTCTTTCACATTTCTTCACCAAAGTAAATGTATTATGTTCTAGGAGCTAACCAATAGGATGATGGATCCACATATCTCTTCACACCATTTGCATCTTTCAGTTCAGTTCAGTCACTCAGTCGTGTCCAACTTTTTGAGACCCCATGAATTGCAGCATGCCAGGCCTCCCTATCCATCACCAACTCCCAGAGTTCACTCAGACTCACGTCCATTGAATCAGTGATGCCATCCAGCCATCTCATCTTCTGGCGTCCCCTTCTCCTCTTGCCCCCAATTCCTCCCAGCATCAGGGTCTTTTCCAATGAGTCAACTCTTCGCATGAGGTGGCCAAAGTACTGGAGTTTCAGCTTTAGCATCATTCCTTCCAAAGAACACCCAGGACTGATCTCCTTTAGAGTGGACTGATTGGATCTCCTTTGCAGTCCAAGGGACTCTCAAGAGTCTTCTCCAGCACCACAGTTCAAAAGCATCAATTCTTCAGCGCTCAGCTTTCTTCACAGTCCAACTCTCACATCCATACATGACCACTGGAAGAACCATAGCCTTGACTAGATGGACCTTTGTATCTTTAGATGCACAATATTTGCCACACACTTTATCATATTTGTCCTAAATAAATACTAGATAAAATAAAGCTCTGCCTCAAATAACTAAGACAAATCTTTTGGGAAATTGTTCTCAAAGTTTAGCCTGAAATCAAAACTACCAGAGAAGGCTTCTGGGACTGACTTCTGAGTTCCTTCTCCAGAGTTTGTTACCTGGGATAGGGCTCAAGAATTTGAATTTCTCAAAAATTCCCAGTGATGCTCTACTATTAACTGGACCTTACTTTGAGAGACACTGTCCTAGGAAATCTATTTATAACAAATTCTCAGGTGATTTGCCGATTAACTAAGATTAGGAAGCATTACTCTATGACTGAGCTCTAGCTAACCTTTTGATATCCAGCTTTTAAAAATCTGCTATCATCTCAGCCTATCCTGCCCTAGTCACACATTACTTCCTGACACATTCTCATTTGTATCTAAGGATGATATTTCAGTGAAGCATATTTCAGCACAATCAAGAAATTGGAATTTGAAGGAGTTAATTGCTTCTTTCTTCACAAAACATAAAACACTTTTACAGTTTTTATGAGACTATATTCCATCTTTGGTTTAACATACTATTTCTCTACCTTGAATATAGTTACAAATGTAAATGACTGAAGAATAGAAAGACAAACTAAATGAGATGGATGGGTTGAATGGAAACTTTGGTGAACCGCCTGGTCCATGTCATGTTTACTGGAAAAACACAGTCCTCTCTAATTAACTATGACTATAAAAAAATATGGGCCCAATACTTGCAAGTGATGAGTTTTATTTTATTTGTTTGTTTAAGAATCAAATCTAAATGTGTGTGCTTGTATAAATGAAAACATTTAATGTTTTTTCAGTGAATAAAAATAAAATAACTACACATCTTATCTAATAATCTCTGTTTTTCAAAAACTTTAGCTTTAAATTGCAAACAATACAGAGTTCTCGTATTCACTTCATCACATTTATGTTTAACATCTTATATTTTTATGATATACTTGATACAACCCTGGAGCCAAAGTTGGCATATTACTATTAACTAAATTCCACACTTAATTCAGACTTCACAAGTTTGCCCCAAATGTTCTTATTCTGTTCCAGGATCCCATCCAGGACAGATTATATTTAATTATTATGTCTCCTTAGGCTTTTTTGGCTGTGACATTTCTCAGAATTTTCTTTTTCTTTTTTTTTTTTTTAATAACTTAACATATTTAAGAAGTACTGGTAAGGTATTCAGTACAATGTAATTTAATTGGAGTTTATATGATGTTTCCCATTGGCATTTAAACTAGGGTTATATGACTGGGAGGAAGACCACAGAGGTAAAGTACCATGTTCCACATATCCTGGAAGTACAAGCCACCAACAGGGCTCATTGTTGATAATGTTAAAAGTTACTCACTGGAAGCAATGTTTCCCATTTTCCGCACTGGAAAGTGACTCCTGCCCCCCTTTTTAATATTCTGCAGTTTCAAAGCAAGTCACAAAATAGAACCAACACTCAAGAGAGGGAAGACTAGCTCCACCTTCTTGAGGATGGCATGTCTTCATGAATCTGGGATTCATTTGTAAGGGATTTGTGTATTCTCCCTCATAACAATAAATTTTTAATTAAAATAATTTTAATAGAAAATAATGAGAAAGTATTTTAAACATAATATGATACTTTAAAAGAAAGTATATTATTTTCTGTTTTATTCTAATGGGAGCAAAATATTATCTTCTAAATTCTATTACCCTGTAACACCTTTTATAAATGCAGGTTTTAAAACTGGGTGTGTATTAATGAATATCACAGTCAGGAATGGTCTAGATTTTGCAGAGGAATAAGTACAAGCATGAATGAGTTAGTAAAGCAAATCTTCTCTGGGATAAAGAAGGATAATGTAAGGACTTTGAAGAGCATGTAATATATAAGCACCAAAGATAAACAATGTACTTTGCATTGATTATCTCAGGCCTCTAATACATTGAAGACTCCAACACTTAACCATGTTTTTAGACTTCCTTTGCTATTGTCAACAAAGAGACAAAGAACAATAACAAAGAGAAAAATACAATTTTAGGCCAGGAAAGAACCTCAGTCATCATTAATTTAATAACCTCATTTCATATAAGAAAATGTTTAATCTGAAAATGTTGAAAGACTTGCATTGTATACAGCTATTCAAGGAATAAAGAACATTATCCTCCATTTTTTCTGACTCCCAAGTCAGTGCTTTATTATTACACTCTATTTTACTGTGAAAAATCACAGAAGAAAATTAACCTGTACCTGTAAGAATGCCAAATTCCAGTTTCTTTGTTTGTTCCTGCACTGTTTTGTGTTTTGTCCATGTAGCAAAGGTTGTGTGTTGTTTCCATGAATCCCTTCTCCAGGGTTTTGGATTATAGATGATCAAGAGTAAAACTCACGTGAGATTTAGAAGGTTAAAAATAAATAAATAAATAAAAGCTTCCCAAGAGCTGGCAGTTTCCATTGGTTTTACTTAGACATTTTTACTTCTCCTACCCCAGTTTTTCTTCAGTAGCCAGATATGCCTAAATTCTTGCATTTTCCTGTAGCTCTCTCTGAGTTGTTCACCAGTATAGACTTTTGTTTTGAGTCACCAACTTCCCCATTCCAGACTTTTTTTTTCCCCCCTCATACTATCTCCCAACTCCTGTTCATTTATGAGATCTAATTCATTAAAAAAATAAAATATCTGATTCTCCTACTGCTTAATAAATTTCTTTTATTTTCCAATTTTATTGAGATATAAGTGCCATACAGGGATTGACATACAGGGATCCCAACCCAGGGAATGGACCTGAGTTTCCTGGACTGCAAGTGGATTCTTTACCATCTGAGCCACCAGAGTTTCCCAGATAGCTCAGTTGGTAAAGAATCTTACTGCAATGCAGGAGACCCCTGGGTTGGAAAATCTGCTGTAAAAGGATAGGCTACCCACAGCAGTATTCTTGGGCTTCCCTTGTGGTTCAGCTGTTAAAGAATTTGCCTGCAATGTGGGAGACTTGGTTCAATCCCTGGGTTGGGAAGATCCCCTGGAGAAGAGATAGGCTACCCACTCCAGTAATCTGGCCTGGAGAATTCCATGGACTCTATAGTCCATAGGGTGGCAAAGAGTCAGACGTGACTGAGCAACTTTCTCTTTCACTTTTGACATACAACCCTGAATAAGTTAAAGGTATATGGCTTAATGACTTGCCATTATATTGCAAAATGAGTACCAGAGTAGGTTTAGCAAACATCTATCACCTGATGCTGGGAGGGATTGGGGGCAGGAAGAGATGGGGACAATAGAGGATGAGATGGCTGGATGTCATCACCAACTCGATGGACATGAGTTTGGGTAAACTCCAGGAGTTGGTGATGGACAGGGAGGACTGGCGTGCTGCGATTTCTGGGGTCACAAAGAGTCGGACATGACTGAGCGACTGAACTGAACTGAACTAATCATCTATATATCATCTACATAACTATACTTTTTTCCTTGTGACAAAAAGTTATTAAAATCCACCCTTATCACCTTTAAATATACCATAGCACTGTTAATTATAGCCATCATGCCATACATTACATTACATTGCTATTGTTCATTTGCTGAGTCATGTCTAATTCTTTGCAATCCCATGGACTGCAGCATGCCAGGCTTCCCTGTCCTTCACCGTCTTCCAGAGTTTGCTCAAACTCTTGTCCACTGAATTGGTGATGCCATCCAACCATCTCATCCCCTGTCACCCTCTTCTCCTCCTCTCCTCAACCTTTCCCAGCATCAAGATCTTTTCCAATGAGTCAGCTCTTTGCATCAGGTGGCCAAAGTATTGGAGCTTCAGCTTCAGCATCAGTCCTTCCAATGAATATTCAGGACTGATTTCCTTTAGGATGAACTTGTTAGATCTCCTTGCTGTCCAAGGGACTCTCAAAAGTCTTCTCCAACACCACAGTTCAAAAACATCAATTCTTTGGCGCTCAGCCTTGTTTATGGTCCAACTCTCGTACACATATATGACTACTGAAAAAATCATGCCTTTGACTATACAGACCTTTGTTTGCAAAGTGAGATTGCTGTCTAGGTTTACCATTGCTTTTCTTCCAAAGAGCAAGTGTCATTTAATTGCATGGATGAAGTCACCATCCACCGCGATTTTGGAGCCCAAAAATATAAAATCTGTCACTGTTCCCACTTTTCCCCCATCTGTTTGCTGTGAAATGATGGGACTGGATGCCATGATCTTAGTTTTTGGATGTTGAGTTTTAAGCCAGGTTTTTCACTCTGCTCCTTCACCCACATCAAGAGTGTCTTTAGTTCCTCTTCACTTCTGCCATTACAGTGTTATCATCTGTATGTCTGAGGTTGTTATTTCTCCCAGAAATCTTGATTCCAGCTTGTGATTCACCCAGTCTAGCATTTTGCATGATGTACTCTGCATATAAGTTAAATAAGCAGGGTGACAATATATAATCTTAATGTACTTCTTTCCCAATTTTGAACCAGTCATCTATTCCATGTCAGGTTCTGTTTGAAATTTGTACCTTTGACTACTTTTGTTCAATAACTATTTGTTTGGCTAACATCTGACAGATATAGTTGTCTTGTTTTTCATTTGTTTGTTATGCTTCACCCCTTTGGATTTTTAAATGAAGGTCAAGGGCAACCCTTCCTGAAAATGAGAAAAAGCTTTACTACAAATATGATGATTAAAAAGCAAAGATTAATAGAAATCACTGTCATTTATTCCATGTATTAATTAGCCTTCCACAATAAAATACTATATACCATGTGGCTTAAACACCAGATATTTGTTTCCTCACAGTCCTCGAGACTGGAAGTCTGAGATCAAGGTGCCCACATAATTTGTTTCTGGTGAGGCCCTCTTCCTGGTTGCAGATGACTGTCTTATTGTCATGTCCTCATGTGCTCTGCTCTAGGTGCAGACACCCTGAGAAAAACAGCGAACATTCAGGTACTCTTCCTATAAGAATATTACTCTTATCATATCAGTTCAGTTCAGTTCAGTCACTCAGTCGTGTCCGACTCTTTGCGACCCCATGAATTGCAGCACGCCAGGCCTCCTTGTCCATCACCAACTTCCGGAGTTCACTCAGACTCACTTCCATCAAGTCAGTGATGCCATCCAGCCATCTCATCCTCTGTCGGCCCCTTCTCCTCCTGCCCCCAATCCCTCCCAGCATCAGAGTCTTTTCCAATGAGTCAACTCTTCGCATGAGGTGGCCAAAGTACTGGAGTTTCAGCTTCACTATCATTCCCTCCAAAGAAATCCCAGGGCTGATCTCCTTCAGAATGGACTGGTTGGATCTCCTTGCAGTCCAAGGGACTCTCAAGAGTCTTCTCCAACACCACAGTTCAAAAGCATCAGTTCTTCAGTGCTCAGCCTTCTTCACAGTCCAACTCTCACATCCATACATGACCACAGGAAAAACCATAGCCTTGACTAGATGAACCTTTGTTGGCAAAGTAATGCCTCTGCTTTTGAACACGCTATCTAGGTTGGTCATAACTTTCCTTCCAAGGAGTAAGCGTCTTTTAATTTCATGGCTGCAGTCACCATCTGCAGTGATTTTGGAGCCTCAAAAAATAGTCTGACACGGTTTCCACTGTTTCCCCATCTATTTCCCATGAAGTGATGGGACCAGATGCCACGATCTTCGTTTTCTGAATGTTGAGCTTTAAAGCCAACTTATTCACTCTCCTCTTTCACTTTCATCAAGAGGCTTTTGAGTTCCTCTTCACTTTCTGCCATAAGGGTGGTGTCAGCTGCATATCTGAGGTTATTGAGATTTCTCCCGGCAATCTTGATTCCAGCTTGTTCTTCTTCCAGTCCAGCATTTCTCATGATGTACTCTGCATAGAAGTTAAATAAGCAGGGTGACAATATACAGCCTTGACATACTCCTTTTCCTATTTGGAACCAGTCTGTTGTTCCATGTTCAGTTCTAACTGTTGCTTCTTGACTTGCATACAAATTTCTCAAGAGGCAGGTCAGGTGGTCTGGTATTCCCATCTCTTTCAGAATTTTCCACAGTTTATTGTGATCCACACAGTCAAAGGCTTTGGCATAGTCAATAAAGCAGAAATAGATGTTTTTCTGGAACTCTCTTGCTTTTTCCATGATCCAGTGGATGTCATATCAAGTCCCAATTTTAATTATTTCCTTAGACTCCCCATCTCCAGATAAATTACACTGGAGATTAGGGCTTCAACATGTAGATTCTGTGGATAGACATTCAGTCCATGGTGTTACTCAAGTAAATAAGCACAAATAATAAATCAATGTATGAATATGTAAGTAAAAAGTAAAAACACAAAGAGAAGATCATTAAATTGAGTGTCTCAAGCCATATATTCCTAAATGTCAACCTTAAATGTATGTCATCCTGACACTTTAAGGATTAATTGGGCATTTTAATCAAAATGCAGATCTCAGGTCCACTGAATCAAAATCTCCAGGGAGCAGACATAGAAGTGTGTATTATGACAAACTCCCTGAATGATTAAGAAAACCAATTTACAATCAATAAACAACCGGTTTTAAAACACAAAAATCCAATTCATCGGTAGCCATTTTAGTCATATTATAGGAAAGATTTTAAGACCAAACTTGACTCTAATTTGAAAGTACTGTATACTATCAGAAGGCCCTAGTATGGACATAGAAACTTACAGTGATGGCAGATGTGTCATTTGTGTCTTCCCTGTTAAAAGTTAAAATGTATAATATTAGACATTTAAGATGTAGAATATTCATATCTGTAATATGCTCCTATAACTTAATGATTGTCCTTTAAGTTTTTTAAAGTTTACTTCAAAGTAAATTTTACAGTTTGAAATCTATTGTGAACATTTATAGCAAAAGCTAAACCAAATATTCTATAAATGTCAAATGTATCTAAAGTTTTATTATACATAAGCAGAAAAAGATCAAGAATATAATAAAGGTTAAATAATGGGAGACATCTTTTGAATAATACAAGAAACCATGAAAATTAAATTCCTTCCATATTTAGGGATTCTTTTTGGGAGAAGGCAATGGGCACCCCACTCCAGTACTATTGCCCAGAAAATCCCATGGATGGAGGAGCCTGGTAGGCTGCAGTCCATGGGGTTGCTAAGAGTCAGACACGACTGAGTGACTTCACTTTCACTTTCCACTTTCATGCATTGGAGAAGGAAATGGCAACCCACTCCAGTGTTCTTGCCTGGAGAATCCCATGGACGGAGAAGCCTGGTAGGCTGCAGCCCATGGGGCCTCACAGAGTCGGACACAACTGAAGCGACTTAGCAGCAGCATCAGCAGGGATTCTTTTTAATGGAAAAAAAGAAATGTAACTTTAGGGAAGGAATTAACTTGCAGAATTAATAAATTTTGGCAAAATGCAGCTACACCTATCTTTAAATGAGTTTAAAAGCATAAATAATTGGGGCAATATTATTAGTCTTATTAAAAAAAAAGATTCTACAGAGTCAATTAAATTCTTAAAAGTGCATAAAAAGTTATTACAAAAGGAAAATTGAACTATTGTTTCTGTCTTAAGTTATTATGTAACTAGGTGATCAGTTAAAGGAGAGATCTGAATACTCATTGTGAGCATACATTTAAGCTAGCTGTTTTTAGGGATCATACAAAGGAAAAGACAACATGGCTCCTAACTTAAAAATGGAGGAGTGAAAGTATGGATAAACCAGTGGAAATAAACTAGATACAGACAGCATGAGTGAGGGCTGAGATAAAGTGACTTAAAGAAATAGGTTAAAGTGAACAATATTAGAAGCAATTTAAAAAAGGCAGAACTTTATTAAAGCAAACAACTCTTCAGCCAAAGTAATCATTTTATTTTTTCCAGAAGATTATAATCCTCCTTTATACTACTCATGTTAATATTTGAGAGCAGACAATGCAAATAAATGTGATGAAGATACTTCAGTATTATCAGAATGGGGACCAGGTGTGGAAGTTAATATTCTGTCGTTAAGACAGCAGCCAGGTCCAATGGTTTAGAATTTTTAAATTCATCATTTTGTTCATTATTTACACATGTCCATTGGCAGCTTGCCAATCATAATGTATGCACAAAGACAAAAGCCATATAATTAGCTGTGGATGACCTGTTTTGGCTGGTAACCTTCCTTCAATACATCAGAAATGTTATTTTGAGGCAAATATTTTGATAAGTTTTTTGTTAGGATAGCTATAACTATCACTAATAAACTTATGTCCATATGAAAATATGTTCTTGTATTCTTTCCAAAATTATTTGTTTGTTGTTATATGACATTGGCTGACTTGGAGGATGTAAATTACTCTCTCTGTAATGTTTGCTAATATAGTACTACAGGAAAAGATATTTGCTATCTGCCTCAAGATGGAGAATAATGGTGCTGACTTTTCAGTAACTTAACAGTTGACTATATTTTCCCATTTTATTTTATGTGTGGTTTGAATTGCATATGCACTATATTTCACAGTTGATTTTAGCACAGGATCCAGATGTTCCTGACACATCTGTTTTCGTATCTTTATATAAATGAACTTCAAAATGGTGCTAGCAACTCTGGGGACTGCATTAGCCACAATAAAAAGTACATATTTTTGTCTTGTCTGCATGGGAACCATCTATGTATAAAGTAGATGTGGAGTAGCTAGGCATTTTTTGTGTGTCCTTACAATGCAGTTATTTACATACTACTGATTTGCTATGCCTGGCCATCTGGTTACGGATGAAATGCTGCAGTTACTTTTTTTTGCCTTTGTTTAAAAGGACTTTCTAAATGTTATCAATACCAAATGTTCTATGTCATTTATGCTAATAATCTACAAAAACATTATATATTTTTCCAGATTGTTGCATGTTACCTTTCTAAATTTACATATCCTTTTCTTTTTAGCTGACTTTGTAAAATGGTGGAATTAAAAATGTTTTGAGCGTTTTCATAGATGTTATATGATGCACATTATTTCTTAATAACTATATGACAAAGTAGATCTACACCACCTGTTCTTTCACCAGTAAAGATGCAGCCTGGTAGTTAAAAGCTCAGGCAGAGCAGTCAGTTTTTATGGCAAGAATGGCTGTGGAATTTGTGACTGTGTGAACTGGGAAAGATACACACATCTCTAAATCTTAATTTCTTTATCTGTAAAGTGAGAGTAGTTGCAGTATTAATTTAGACGGTTGTTGGGTGAATTGAAATAGGTAACCTATTTTAAGAACTTAGCACTGCACTGAGCATATAACATTTTTTTTAAAAGGATAGTCATTTGGTTTAACATGGCTATAATGATCTATAGTGGTAACTGATAAGTGTTAGTTGCTCAGTGGTGTCTGACTCTTTGCAACTCCATGAACTGTAGCCTACCAGGTTCCTCTGTCCATGAAATTTTCAACGCAAGAATACTGGGTTGGGTTGCCATTCCCTTCTCTAGGGATATTCCTGACCCAGGGATTGAACCAGGGTCTTCTGCATTGCAGGCAAAGTCTTTACCATCTGAGCTACAGGGAAGCCCCTGTTAATATGATTAAAGATAGTGATTAAAATATTTAATATAAATTTAAAGAAATTGACTTTAACACTGCTTACTGTAACTATTTTTCTATTTTAGTAATGAAGATAAACTCTTAAATAATATATATTCTTATTTTAATGCACTTACACAATATTACAGGAAGTTGGTGCATGTTCCAAGTTTTTTTAAGGTTTTTAAAAAATCCGAGGAAAAGTCTAAATTACTCATATTCATACACAGTTTTTTTCTAAGTAAAAAAGAAAAACAGCTTTACTGAGGTATAAGTTTTAGACAAAAACTGTTTATTTAATGTATCCACGTTGATAAAACCATTACTTCAAAGTAGGAGACACACGCATCATCTCCAAAAGTTTCCTTGTGTCTTTGTGAGCCTTTGTGTGTATGCATGTGTGTGTGTACAAGAGATAGAGAGCACAAGACTTAACATGAGATCTGCCCTTTTTAATAAATTGTCAAATGCACAATACAGTATTGTTGACTAGAGTTACTATGTTGTACAGCAGAGTTCTAGAACTAATTCATCTTGTAGAAGTACTGAATAATATATTCAATAACATTTTTATTTCTAAAGCAAAATCCCAGTGTATAGCCAGTATCATTGAAAAGAAATCTGAAAATAGCAGATCATCACCAATACAATGTGTTTCCCTGTTGTTTACATAGAAAAAAAAATTGTATACCATATTTACATTCACAAAAATATAGTAAAACTTTTTTAACAAAATAACATGTGAGAAAATTTTCAAATTTTATTTCATACATAGTTAGTAGTAATCAGATATTTTGAAAAGTTTGCCAACTATTAACAAAAGGATATATGTCGCTAGGCTAAGAGTCAATATGTGTATGTTACTAAGCAGAGTAATTTTAAAATTATAAAAATGAGATTTTCACAATCTTAAAACGATTCTTTATTACTAACATATAGATATTTTAATAGCTTTTGATCATGTTTTAGAAAATGTTTAATATTTGATGTTAATACATGGCACTATATTATACTTTTTCCATTTGCGGAACATTTGATTTTCAAGAAAAAATACTGAATTTAAGTGGAAGAACAATTTTTAAAATTACTAAACTGATAAATGGCACCCCACTCCAGTACTTTTGCCTGGAAAATCCCATGGATGGAGGAGCCTGGTAGGCTGCAGTCCATGGGGTCGCTAAGAGTCGGACACGACTGAGCGACTTCACTTTCACTTTTCACTTTCATGAGCTGGAGAAGGAAATGGCAACCCACTCCAGTGTTCTTGCCTGGAGAACCCCAGGGACGGGGGAGCCTGGTGGCTGCCGTCTATAGGGTCACACAGAGTCGGACACGACTGAAGTGACTTAGCATAGCATAGCATAGCAAACTGATAAAATGTTACATGTTAAAATGAAATTCTAAAACATGCTTTCTACAACTATCATAGCAAAATACTTGATAGATAAAGCCTCTGGGATAAAGAGGAAATTCAACCTATTCCTACATTTAATAAAAGACAGGAAAGAGTTCTGGACTAGATATAATTGATTTTAGAAACAAAATATCTCATTCAAAGTTTATGAACGTTTAAGAACTGTATTCTATATTCCCAAATCATTGATACTGAAAAGATGGCAGCTTAATACAAATGAAAAAATAGTTGATTTTTTTGACTTGTATATATTTGCCACATTTTTCTGTATTTTAAAAGAAGTGAATGATTTAAAATACAATAGAAAGCTTGCATTTAGCTTAATATCATTTTATGCCTATTGTTAACATCAACCTCATCATGATAAGGAAGCCCACATTTCCAGATATTATCATAATCAAGAATAAGATTGAAGGACATTTGATATATATGTTCGCCTATGGAAAATAATGTTGCTAAAACTCCAAATTTATTTTTTAACCACAGTATACTTAATGCTCTGATACAAATTTCCATGGGCATGTGTGCTTAGCATAAAACATTAAGTAATGCTGCCAAGTTGCTTATCAGGGTGCTTTCATTCAGTCACTAAGTTGAGTCTGACTCTGTGTTTACACCAACGATGAAGAGTTTGGATTTTTCCACATCCTTCCCAATATTAACATTTTAATGCTTGGCTAATCTGCTGTATATAAAATGTCATTTTCTTGATTCAACCTGAATTTTTTTGAAAATTGATAAGGTTGAGCAGCTTTCCACTCTATGCATATATTGTATTCTCAGAATTTCATTTCTGTTGTTTGAGTAGTAGTTGCATGCTAGCATTGTCTACTTCAATACACAACTTAAATTCTCTGTTGCTGAATTTCCTTCTATATTTAGAACAGAATCTGACACTCGCACTTAAAATTTTATTCATGATTATGTTCCTGCTCATTTTGAGGAGTTTTTTCTTATCAGAGAATGACATAAAAATTTATATATAAATCAATAAAGCACTTTTAGTTATAGAAACTGAAACTGTTTCTGTCATTTTTGTGAGTTTTATATAATATCAGTGTATATATAAACATATACTATCAGTTTATATCTTGATATAAGTTAAAGTTTCATTTCACAGGCTCCCTTACATATTTGAAATTAAAAAAAAAACTTTGAAATTAAAATGAAAGACAGGATAATACATCTCCATCTTTTCTTTGGCTCTGTAATTCAGTATTTCCTTTATTAAACAAGAATAAATTCCTGTTTCACAAAAGCTTTCCTGGTTTTTAGCCACTTAGTCATGTCTGACTCTTTTGCAACGCCATGGACTGTAGCCCACCAGCCTTCTCTGTCCAAGGGATTTCCTAGGCAAGAATACTGGAGAGGGTTGCCATTTCCTTCTCCAGGGCATCTTCTCCACCCAGGAATTGAACTCATGTCTCCTGAGTTTTGGCAAGCAAATTCTTTACCACTGATCTACTAGGTAAGCCCTCTACAAAGCTTGGTGAATACTATTTTTAATCTATTACAAAATCTGGCTAGTATAGGGACAAAAGTTATGATTATATAAGTGTGTATAATACTACGTAAGTAGAGTTTAATATGCTAATTTACCATCAGAAATTCTCCTTTTCATTTCACTTGTATAACTGTGTGACAAATTTCAAAGTGTGCTAGATTAAAGGGAAAAATATTTACATCCTTGTTTTTACCCTTCACTAACAAAGAGGGTTAATCAATGTTACTCTCCATTTTCTCATCTGCAAAATGAACTACCACATCATATATGATTTGTCTCTTTTTGTTCTATATGCTCTATTTATCCCTAAAACAAACTAGAGATTCTGGGGGAAAACAGAAAAGAAAAGAAAAAAAAAAAAAATCAGTAGAAGGACATGGTGAAACCAAAGTTTTTTTTTAAGGAAGTTCAATATAGAGAAGTATGAAATGATGAGATAAAGAAGAGTTTGAGATTTGGAAACAGTTCTTTTAATTAGCAATAAGACTCCAAGTGAAACAGTGGTTTTAGAAACGAGAATAAAATATTGCAGAATGAAGTTCTGACTAAAGTCACACTGCAGTAGTAGTTGTGGATAAAATTCCTATATAACCTCCTGCATTTCAGAAGGATAATGCAAATTATCGCTAGTTACCAAGATTGGTCTGTTTCAGTGAGAATCACAACCTAATTTAAATAAGTCCAATGAACCCTCCAACAGAAGAAAGAAATCCTATTTCATCAAAGTGGATTCAGCCTGTGGCATGCTGTGTTTGGTTGTGGCCCAAGTCACAGCCCGCTGGGAGTGGCAGCCCCCTGCCATCAGTGTCTGTCAGACAGCAGACATTTCTCTCTTTGTATTATCAATGAGCTCCAGGCTCTGGTGCCGGTCAGACAGCAGTGAAATGCTGACAGTGAGCTGCTGCACAGAGAGACCAGTGAGAGGCTCTCGCTCTGTATTTAAAGGGCCCAAGAACTGCAGGAAGACAGTGTTCCTGACTCTTCTAAGTGGCATGTATGAAAAGATATCTGATTTAGCAGCTCTGACAGCCCATAGGAAACTTGATCCAGACAGAAACAGAATGTGAAATAAGAGGCGCTCTCATCCTTGAGTTTAAGAAAGAGGAGAAGAGACTAACATTTTTGAGTGTCTCTGAAAACCTAGAGTTAAACACATACCTTTATTTAATTTCCAAAAACATCATGCCTACTTATGGAGTTTAAATAATGTACCTTCAGTTATCTAGCAAATAAGTAGTTGTGGAGGAAAAAATCTGATAAGCTGAAGTGAAGCAACCATTAAAACACAGTGATGAGGCGATATATGTATACAGATAGCTGATTCACTTCATTGTATTGCAGAAACTAACACAACATTGGAAAGCAATTATACTCCAAAAAAAGAAAAAAAAAATTCCACCTATAAAAACAAACAAAAAGCCCCACAATGAAGAAAAATGTGTCCCTTTGGATCCTGTGACTTGGTTCCAAAATTTGTTCCAACCACTTCCCAGCCATGAGAACTCAGACAAGTTTTATAGATATTTTTGTGCTTTTGTTTCTTCATCTGCAAAACATAGCTGGTGTTCACATGACAGAGCTTTAATACTTAAATAAACTATCTCTATTAATTGCTAAGGAAAATATTTAATGTTTCTTAATTCCCCAGTAAATGTTTAAAATTATTTTCCACTGGTCATCAAAATCTATGCTCATTCTAAAATGACATTCAACTTTCTGTATTTGAGTGTAATAGTCTATTGAAATATGCTTTTCAGTGTTTCTATACTCTGTCTATAATATAAGCACATCACTCATTCATATAATTTATCTAGATTCATGGTGGTTATCTTACATTATTTGTATATTTGTTTAAGTCAACTTATTGTTTGAAAGATACTATTTGATTCGTTATAAGTAATACCTTATTGGAAGCAAAAAGTTTAATCTGTATCTCAGGAATTGTGATTAAAAAGCAATGAAAATATGAAAAACTTTTAAAAGAAATTTTAAAAAGATGAGTACATTAAGAGAAACAGATAAAACATCTTGTATGTGCCCAGTCATGTCCAACTCTTTGTGACCCCTGCCCTTCAGGCCCCTCTGTCCATGAGATTGTCCAGGTAAGAATACTGGAGTGGGTTTCTATTTCCTCCTCCATGGTATCTCCTGACCAAGGAATCAAATCTACATCTTCTGACTCTCCTGAATTGATTGACAGGCAGATTCTTTACCTCTGTCTCACCATCAACTGAATGACTAACAGTATATTGAAATTACCACAATGAAAACTACTTATTTCCTCATCCCTATTGCAAACTGATTCTGAGGTCTGTTTTGTATGTCCTGTAAAATGAGGTGGATTAAAAATCTATTAATTTATTTGCTCTTTTTGAATCAAATCTTTGTGAATTACATAGTATTAGACAAATATATCCTAAAATGTATTTATGCATACATAGAAGCATTTATTCAACAAATATTTAATATCTACCATAGAATTTTACTTTTTTCTTTAACTTTATAAACAATGAGCAAAAAATAGGAGTTATTCTTCCCATAAGGAGTTTATAGTCTTCACAGAAAAAGATGAATCCATGCAGAATACACTTAAAAATTTTGAGGGTACTGATGGGAGGAATTTTCACATGTTGAGGTATGGACTTATACATAGTTTGAACCTTATGGTAAATAGAATAGCCGGTCTTATGGCCAATATATATGCATTGTATACTGTTGTAACCATTAAAGAAACAAATGCATTTAATAATCAAACTGGAGTAACCGTGGTTCAAGCATTAAAAATGGAACCAAGTGGTCATTGTGTATATGGTTTCAGACCATAATTGCATCACTGTATACTTGAATTTTCTGAATAGTATGAGACTCAAGGACAGTATCAGCCATTCTCAATATGGGCTAGCAGCTGAGAGCTGCAATTTTATAGTCTTAAAGTCTTATAATTATGCAACCATTTTGGATCCTTGTCATTTTTTTTTTTCCTAATCAATTCTTGCTTATCAAGCACCTTATTCTTGCCAGCTCCAATCCTAATTCTTGACAAACAATCTATGTAACTTTGTGGGTTTTATCTACATAAACCTCCTCCATTTTGTAGTTTGGAAGAATACCATTCAGGTGCTTCTTGAAACTGTGTCTCTCGGGCTACAGTCTTCAGTTAACTCAAATAAAACTTATTTTTATTCCTAATAGATTATTTATTATATGTGTTGACAATACTTACTATAAATGATCACAATAAGAAAATAAAGCAGAACAAGAGCAGTTGCCATCGTCTTGATTTTGAACTTCCACGTGTCCAGAATTTTGAATAATGAGAGAATAAATTTTTATTGTTTTAAGCTACTCATTTTGCTGTTATTTCTTCCAGAAGCTCTAGGAAATTAATATCAATTTATTTTAGGTTTGTCATCCTTCTACTTCTTGTGTGTAAAAGTTTTCTTCCCTTTTCCCTTGATTAAATGTGTACTTTGGGGCTTCCCTGATGACTCAGTGGTGAAGAATCTGCCTGCCAATGCAGAGGATACAGGTTTGATCCCTGGCCTGGAAAGATCCCACGTGCCGTAGGGCAGCTAAGCCTCTGTACCACAACTATTGAATCTGTGCTTTAGAGCCGGGGAGCCTTAACTCCTGAGCCCACGCACTGCAACTACTGAAGCCTGCATGCCCTACAGCCCAAGCTCTGAAACAAGAGAAGCCATAGCAATGAGAAGCCTGCACACAACTACAGAGTAGCCTCCGTGCTCCACAACTAGAGAAAAGCCCACACAACAGCAAAGACCCAGCTGCTGCTGCTGCTGCTAAGTCGCTTCAGTCGTGTCTGACTCTGTGCGACCCCACAGACAGCAGCCCACCAGGCTCCCCTGTCCCTGGGATTCTCCAAGTAAGAACACTGGAGTGGGTTGCCATTTCCTTCTCCAATGCATGAAAGTGAAAAGTGAAAGTGAAGTCGCTCAGTCGTATCCGACTCTAGCGACCCCATGGAATGCAGCCTACTAGGCTCCTCTATCCATGGGATTTTCCAGGCAAGAGTACTGGAGTGGATTGCCATTGCCTTCTCCAAAAAACCCAGCACAGCCAAATAAATAAACAAATAATAATTTTTTAAAAATTAAAAAAAGTGTATACTTTTTAGTATTTCATTTTGTATCTTAGATTGGCTTACTAGATGTATATGTCTATATTTTACAAAATGCACAGTTTGTTTCATGTTATATTACTCAGCTTTGGTTTATTAGGATCTGCTTTCATTTCAAATTAACTTCCATTTCTTCCTTCCAGTTCTTTGCATTTTTAATATATTCTAATTCTATATATTTCATAAACCTCATTGTACATTGTTATTATTACTTGTGCTTTTTAATTCTAGGTATTTCATTTGGTTCTTTTCTACAGTTTCTATTTTTGTCTTAATATACCCTATTTGAGGTATTATACTCTTAATTTTCATTGTTTACTTAAACACAGTTTAATTTCTTGAATTTATTTGCAATATCTGAGTCAGAGGTTTCCTTTAATAAATGTAACATATGGATCCACTCAGAGTTCTTACTCAATACATTTCTCCTGAGTACATGCCATACTTTTTATTTGTTTGCCTATCTTATGTTGACAATTGGATACTTCATATCTTATTTTGTTACAACTCCAAATTTTGCTACCCCTCCCCCTTGAGGGTAGTTGTTGCTGCTTTTTAAATTTTTGTTTTATTAATTTATATATGTATTTTAAAAATTCTATTTCAATAACTTGCTTGGACTAAACCTATGAAATTTTTTTCCCTGAAATGTATGGCTGGTGATATCACTTCTGTTTTTTTTGTCATCCTGACTTTCTTGGTGCGTCTGCTTTTTCTACACAGTTCAATGGTTAATGTAGAATTGGAAAGAATGTACTTAAACAACTTGAATTTCTCTTCAATTTCTGACAATAAATTTGTGTGTGAGTTAGAAAACACTGAGGCCATCTTCAACACTTGCTAAGCATTTTCTTTTCCTAGAACCATCCCTGATCTCCCTTGCACATGTACATAGCTTCCCACTTAGATGGTAACATCTGAAAGGGTATATAACCTTTTATGTTTCTCTAATTTCAAAGATTGCCCACTAATTTTCTGGCTAGCTTTTTCACTGTCCCAACAGAGATGCTAATCCCAGAGTAACAGTCATAAGATTTCCCCAATGTTGCCTACAAAGTTTGCTACATTTACAGATGACACAGTCAGTCCTGAGTATGCACCTTTTGCCTCAAATCAAGTCTACCTTTAAGCAGTGAAACTTTTATTTTTCCCTTTCCCAGCCCAAATATAGTAATATTACAAAATCAAGCTTGACAGGGCAGAGGTTGGGTAAGGCTACAGACTCCCACTGTTCTTCAGTTCAGTTCAGTCGCTCAGTCGTGTCAGACTTTAGAACTCATGGACTACAGCATGCCAGGCTTCCCTGTCCATCACCAACTCACGGAGCTTATTCAAATGCATCAGTGATGCGTTTGTCAGTGATGCCATCCAACGATCCCATCCTCTGTTGTCCCCTTATCCTCCCACGTTCAATCCTTCCCAGCATCAGGGTCTTTTCCACGGAGCCAGTTCTTTGCATCAGGTGGCCATTAAGTATTGGAGTTTCAACTTCAACATCAGTCCTTCCAATGAACACTCTGGACTGATCTCCTTTAGGGTAGACTGGTTTGATCTCCTTGCAGTCCAAGGGACTCTCAAGACTCTTCTGCAACACCACAGTTCAAAAGCATCTATTCTTTAGTGCTCACCTTTCTTTATAGTCCAACTCTCAAATCCACACATGACTACTGGAAAAACCATAGCTTTGAGCCCACTGTTCTTACCCATCATTTAATAGTTTTTCTTGAATGAACACTTATTACAGTTTTACCTTATTTGATTTCCAGAGATGAGAAGTTATGGAATTTGAAGGGGTATATTTTCCAGTTTTTACATTTATTCTTGTGTTTAGAAGAGATAATTTGACATAGTCCACTCCACTATAGTTGGAAGTCAAAAGTCTATTTGAGGATTCCCTGGTGGCTCAGTGGTAAAGAATCTGCCTGCCAATGCAGGCAGGATCAGGAGACGCAGGTTCAATCCCTGATCTGGAAAGATCTCACATGCCATGAAATTACTAAACCCATGTGCCTCAACTACTGAGCCTATGCCCTAGAGCCTGGGAGCCACAGTTACTGAAGCCTACATGCCTAGGGCCTATACTCTGTGACAAGAGAAGCCACCACAATGAGAAGCTCATGTACCACAACTAAAGAGTAGACCTAGCTCTCTCCCCAACTAGAAAAAAGCCCTTGTAGCAACTAAGACCAAGCACAGCCAAAAATAAACAAGTATTTAAAAAAAAGTCTATTTGATGTGTGTGATGTTACTTTATATAATTTAAAAATTTAAAAAAATTGCTTAATGTGGGTGCTATTTAGGAATTTATTAATTTTAAATTATATTATATCAGAGAAGTTGTTGAATTTATTTTTTAATTATATTTATTCCAGGTTTTTCTGGATTGTGTAAATTAAAAATCATTTGATCATAATAATGACAAATTTATACATTTGTTCCAGTCTTATGGGTTTTTTAATTTTATTTTTCCCTTGCCTTTTGTATCCTTCAAGATCTCATGTAAATTCTGTATTGAAATAATGATAACAAGTATATTTATCTCATTCCTATTCTTAGGAGGAAAGAATTGAATAGATATTATTAGATTTAAAATGTATGTCAGTTTGCATATACATCATCTTGGTCTTTAGATTTTATGTTACAAATTTTATAACACATTATATTATATATAACATATATTACATATGCATATATTGTATAATATATAACATACATAGTGTTATATTATGAACTTTATAAAACACTTTTGAAGCATCTATTAAGAGTTTTTCATTTATTCTATTGATGTACAAATTCACTTGATTGATTTTACTGAAAACAATATTGCATTTCTCAGGTAAGCCCAACTTGGTTATGAAGTATTGAACATCTTATAATGTTCTGGATTTGAATCTTTATTACTATTTTTAAGTTTTCATATGTTATGTTTACAAGTGAAATGGTCCAGCAATTATCCTTCATTGCTGTGCTCTTATTAGGGTTTGCTGTCAAGGTTATATTGGTCTCAAAAAATAGCTAATAAATGTTAATATATGGAAGAATTATTACAAATTAAGTATACTCTTTTTCTTAAGTGAAGGGATAAATTCAACCAACAGAACCAGTTGCTTTGGCAATTGCTTTGTGGGAAACTTTTCAACTCAAGTTTGCTTTTATCGTATTGGGTATAGGATTATATGTGTGCAGGCAGGCTAAGTCACTTCAGTCATGTCTGACTCTGTGACCCACAAGGCTCCTCTGTCCTTGGGATTCTCTAGGAAAGAATATTGGAATGGGTTGCCATGGCTTCCTCCAGGGGATCTTCCTGATCCATTAATCGAACCCATGTCTCAGTCTCCTGCATTGACAGGCATGTTCTTTACCACTAGTACCTCTTGGGAAGCCCATAGGATTATACTGGATTTCAATTTATTATTGTGTCACTTTTGGTAAATTGTGTTTTTACATGATTTTTTTTTTTTTAATTTAAGATTACTTGGTAAACTTGTTCACACCATCTCCATTATCTGTTTAGAATTTAACACACAGTATATACTTCAAAAATGTTGATTTTACTCAAAAAGGTATAGATACATATTAATATGAAGTTTTCTTTAAAAAAAAAAGCACAAAAACTTGATTTGTTACAGATATAACCGTTTTCAAAAAAACCTGTTTATCTAAAAAAAAAAGAAAAGGATAAAAGCCAAAAATATATGTTAAAAGGTGGTTGCTACTCTGAGATTGACTCATATTTGTAGCTACTACTTTAAAATTTCATTCTATAAAATTATAAATGTGTTATTTTTTAAGATAACTGAGGCATTATTGTTACTGGCATATTAAATCAGGCTTATATGGGAAATCTTTCTGAAGCATATACTATACTATTACTTATATTTATAATAGAGTCTAGCTTTAATAAAATAGCATTTTATTATACAGTTTTATCTAGTTTCAACTTCCCATCTTGGTACTGTATTGGTACTCTGTAAAGACATTTTAATTAATTGAAAATATTTTTTTCTATTATTTGGAATCAACATTTATTTATAAATAGTTCAAAAAAGAATTTAAAATGTAATGTGCAATTACATCACTGTGTGGTTATTACAATGTTTCTAAATCATAGTATGGTTATAGGGATTTGTAAAGCAATTAGAGATTATTGGTTGGTTTTTCATATGTATTATCTTTTTTCTCACCTGACATGAATTTTCTGAAATTAGGTCTAACTAATATTCAAATTGTCTCATAGCAGGAAACTGAGTCTCAGATTCTTACAGAACAAGATATGTTCTTAAAACCTTTGAGATTCTCCAAACTCATTACTGAAAGTAATGTATACTTCATAATTAATAGAGGCCAAAAGAGTGGATGGAGATGGTGATATACCCTGTAGAATATGTTCTCTCACTTCCTATGTGGTTTCCTTCTGTACATCAGCTTTGAAACACAAGCAATTAAAAATTTTGCCTCACCTTAGCAAAATCACAAACCACTATGAAAAGTCAGAAACTTTCTAGGTTACCCACTGATAACTGAAACTATAATTGAGCAAACTTGGAATGACAATCTTACATTCCAAATTCTATCTTCTTCTCAGTGTAATAAGCAAAGAAAAATCCAGTTTTATTAGTCAATTATTTGGCATCTCAAAATATTAATGCTTAAGCAGACTATCCAATATAAAAATTGATATTAAGAACTTAATATTTCATATAAAAATTACAAGCATGTCAATATATTCACTGTTTTCTTCTATTATAATTTACACTAAGATTTAGTTTTATCAGGGTATTCAAATGAATTCACCCCTTCCATCTTTTTGTTCTATCATTTGGACCCTTGACAGATTGGACGGTGCTGCCTGCATTAGGAAGGACCATCTGCTTCACTCAGTTCACCAATCTGAATGTTAATCTCTTCTGGAAATGCTCTCACAGACACACACAGAAATATTGTTTTACCAACTATTTGGGTATTCCTTAGCCCAGTCAATCAACACATGAAACTAAACATCACATACTGCAAAAGTCAGTTGTACAGAGTATAGTCATCCTAGGGTATGACTGGGGAGAAATGATCCATTCTAGGATGGCTCACACACATGCCTGGCAAGCTGGGCTGGTTACTGGTAGGAAGCCTCCGTTCCTTACTGTGTGGATGTCTCCAGAGGCCTTTTAACGTGGTGGCCAGCTTCCTCCAGAGCAAGTGAAAGCCAGAATGTACTTTATGACCATTGGAGGTCGCACACACTCTTTCCTATTAAATTCTTTTCGACATTATTCCGGATGAGCCTCTTTCAGGGTGGGAGGAAGTTTATACAAGGATGTAATGGAAACAAAAAGGGGTAAGAACTTTAATGGGCCATCTCAGGGGCTGACCAGCACAGACTCCAAACTTTTTTCATTGTTCTGGGTGGATATTAGATCTAAACAAGAATTATCTGTGTGCTATGAAATTCCAGCCAATAGACATCACTTAAGCAGAAATGATTCTAAGCCACTAACCCTGAGGTATTCAAGCACATGCAAAAAAATAAATACATAAATAAAGCAAAAGTAATCCAGTAAAATCAATGAGTACAACTTAATTTTATTTCCCATTAACCCTTCAAAATCTATCCTTTAGAGGGTTGAACTCATCTTCCTGTGGTTTAAAACCTGGCCAGTCCCCATGACTTTTCAAATAGTGTCTAGATGATAGATGGTTTTATATTATCCTTAAATGGCAAACATGATCTTTTTCTCTTCCTCAGTGGCCAGTTCAGTTTTGCTTGCTGTGGCATCTGAGGTAGGGATAGGCATATGTGGTACAAAAAAAACCTTTCTTTCTGTTTTATCCTCTTCTCTGATTATTAGCTGTGGTTACCCATACATCTGCAGTTGGAGCCCAGTCACATTGAATGGTATGGAGGAAGAGACGTTCTTTCCTGAATGAGAGCCCTGTTGCAAGATGGGTATGTGTGTATGTGTGATGGGCGGGGGCGGGGGGGGGTGGTTCTGGCTCTGTGTCTTATTAAAGCTGGTATGATCTGTTCAATGGAGTCCCATCAACCCTCTCATGGAAGCCTCTCGGCTTCCCTGGTGGTTCAGGTGGTAAAGAATCTGCTTGCAATGCAGGAGACCAGGGTTCAATCCCTGGGTCAGGAAGATCCCCTGGAGAACAGAATGGCAACCCACTTAGTATTCTTGCTTGGAGAATTCCATGGAAAGAGGAACCTGGTGGGCTACAGTTCATGGGGCTGCAGAGTCAGACGTGACTGAGGGACTAAAACTTTCACTACTACACCACTATAGAACTTAAAATATCTCAGACCAGCTCCCTCTCTTTTGTGGTCCAAATCTATCCCACACAAAAAGCTCACACGTTATTTTGCCTATTAACCTAACCTAACCTAACCCTGGAGAAGGCAATGGCAATCCACTCCAGTACTCTTGCCTGGAAAATCCCAAGGACGGAGGAGCCTGGTGGGCTGCAGTCCATGGGGTCACTAAGAGTCAGACCCGACTGAGCGACTTCACTCTCACTTTTCACTTTCATGCGTTGGAGAAGGCAATGGCAACCCACTCCAGTGTTCTTGCCAGGAGAATCCCAGGGATGGCAGAGCCTGTTGGGCTGCCGTCTATGGGGTCGCCCAGAGTCGGACACGACTGAAGCAACTTAGCAGCAGCAGCAACCTAACCCAAACCCTAATTTTCTTTAATATGAATATGATATGAATGTAGTTATGAATACGAATGTAGTTATTTCTTTAATGGGAAAGCAGTTCATCTTTCTGATGCTGCCCTTCAAATATCCTGAATGGAACTCAGACTTCAGAAGCGTCTGAAGTCTGACTAGGTCTCTTGAAGCACTCCTTGCTGGACTTGAGGGAAAGAGTAGAAAACCATTCCTACCCTTTGGGACATCAATCTTGCTTGGATTGACAGCACACTAAAGACACCCTCCAAAGTGTCCACAAAAATCTCCTCTCCCTTTTCCTAATCTGGACTCTTTTACAGACTTGATCCTTCATAGTGTGCATGGACCAAAGACTATGAAAATGTGCATGGGTGACTGAAGAGCAACAGCAAAAATAAACATTGAGTATCCATCCACTAGAACAACTCAGCATCAGGAGTTCAATATGGTTATTGTCCTTAAGAACTTTGCTAGGCTAATTCCACTATCTTCAAGTTTTTTGCTTAGATTTCACCTTCTAAATGAATATTGCTCCTCATGGTCAATTTAATAAAGCAAACTATCTCACGTTTTCCCCATTTTGCATTTCAAACCTCCATACGTGGTTCTAGATTTTCTTTGTGATATTTTTACCTTCTCATATACTATGCAGTTTGCTTACTTGCTATATTGTTTATGATCTGTATTGAGAGACTAAAAATACAAACAGGTGGTGACAAGACCATATATAAAAACAACTCTGACTTACAGCCTTCAGCAAACTGTCCAGGAAACCAGCCCCCATATTTACAGTAAACAGCCCAGGAAGTCAGCCTGCTGTAAGTCAGCCTGGTAGGAAATCAAACAGCTATCTCTAGTAATTGCTCTCTCCAGAAAACCAAACAATATCTATTACAAATGGCTTCAAATGGTCAAGACTTGATTAGTAACTGACAGCTTTCTTAATTTTTGTCCATATTCCAACTTAGGACCAACTAAAGAAAGCCAAATATGCAGCCCTAACCTACATAGGATGCTCCACTGCTACAGCTTCCCCATTTCAACAGCTTCAGATCAGGGTATATGTGAAGTTTCCTTTTTCCCACTATAATGCATCCCTATTCTTTTGCCTGCCATTGAACTTCTGTTAAAACACAAGGGAGGGGGACTTCTCTGGTGGTACAGTGGATAAGAATCTGCCTGTCAATGCAGGGGATACAGGCTTGACCTCTGATCTGATATGATTCAACTAAGCCCATGTGCCACAACTACTGAAGACTGTGTACCCTAGAGCCCACATGCTGTGACTACTAAGCCCGTGTGCTGCAGCTATTGAAGCCCATGTGCTGAGATCCTGTACCCCAACTTGTGGCAACTAGAGAAAAGCCCACAGAGCAACACAGACCCAGTGCAACTAAAGATAAATAAACAAATAATAAAAATACACAAGGGAAGGGATTTCTCTGGTGGCCCAGTTATTGATAACTGCCTTCCAATGTATCCCTGGTGGGGGAAACTAAGATCCCATATGCAGCGGAGCAACTAAGCTCATGTATCACAACTATTGGCCTATATGCCACAACTAGAGAGCCCATGTGCCACAACAAAGATTCCATGTGCCACAACTGAGACCTGAGGAGGCTAATAATAATAATAATGTGTGTGTACTTAGTCACTCAGTCATGTCTGACTCTGTGCATCCCCATGGACTGTAGCCCACCAGGCCTCCTCTGTCCATGGGGATTCTCCAGGCATGCATACCAGAATGGGTTAGCCATGCCCTCCTCCAAGAGATCTTCCCAACCTAGGGACTTAATCCAGGCCTCCCACATTGCAGGTAGATTCTTTACTATTTGAGCCACCAAGGAAGCCCAATAATAATAATAATAAATTAAAACTGAACAAGGTACAATGACTACTTTCTTACCATGAGCAAGCTCTAAAGAGTCTTTTATTGTCCTCATTTAATTCTTCCTTTATTACCACGGTATTCTCACCCTCAATCCCCCTGCTTTCTGAATATGATGGCTAATTTTATGTGTCAACATGGCTGGTCCACAGTGCCTGGATATTTGGTCAAATTTTTATTTTGCATATTTCTGTGAGGGTGTTTTTTGGATGAGGTTAAAATGTAAATTGGTAGACATCCAGTAAAGCAGATTACCCTCCATAATGTGGGTAGGTGAGTGAGTGACTGAGTGACGTCGCTCAGTCGTGTCCAACTCTTTGCGACCCCATGGACTGTAGCCTACCACGCTCCTCTGTCCATGGGATTTTCCAGGCAAGGGTACTTGAGTGGGTTGTCATTTCCTTCTCCAGAGGATCTTCCAAACCCAGGGATTGAACCCGGGTCTTCCGCATTATAAGCGGACGCTTTACCGTCTGAGCTACCAGGGAAGTCCCTTGGCCTCATCTAATTTGCTGAAGGCTTTAAAAGAACAAAAACCAACCTACCTAAGCAAGAAGAAATTCTGCCTGGAGACAACCTTCAGACTTGAACTTCCATGCTGACTCATCCCAGGTCTTTGGAGTCAACCTACTCTGATGATTCTGGATCTGTCAGCCTCCATAAGCACATGAGTCAATTCCATAAAACAAATCTCTGTATATGTACATGTGTTATTGATTCTGTTTCCCTGCAGAACCTTGATTAACACACTGAACCAACCACTCTGCAACTTCCCATTTTGGATTGTTAACTCCATGAAGGAAAGCTTCAGGTCAGTTACTGACATATCTCAAGTGCCAAAAATATGCCTGGTACATAGTAGTTAGATAATGTATTGATATAATCATTGAATAATAAAAATCTCTAAAATGTATACTTTGGTGCCTGAGGTTTGCATCTCTCAGGAATGTGGAATGATGAGAGAGACAGGCAAACAGAGATTAAAAAAAAAGAGAGAGGGAGACAAAAATGCACATAGAAAATGAGAGGCAATACCAGATAAGCCAAGATCTTATGAGTCTAAGAAACAATCAAGTAGAAGCTGTTGAATTTTGCCTAGGGTTACCGCTGCTCTCTGTTAAACTGAAACAAAATAGAAAGGAAACCAACATCATACCTCTTATTAATGGACTTTCATGAACACATTTCATCTCAATTTATATTTCATGGCATCCAGGTGCTAAGTGCAGTTTCAAACCTACTCTACCCTCCCATAAATTATACAGTAAATCATCACTTGGTAATGGGCACTTTATTTTTCATGCTGATTTCCTTAAGTGTTCTGCTCTGAGGTCTCTCAGTCATGGCCATATGCTTTTCTTTTCTTTCACATATTTGAATATAGAGCCATACTGATAGTTCCAAGCTCTTTTTTTTTTCCTACCTTTTCTTATGAACCCTGGGTTATTCAAAATTGTTCTTTCAGATCAAGAACACAGTGAAAATCTTTCACAGAAAACCAACATGTAGAAAACTCTTTTTTTTTTTCCTTTTATCACTCCTGCTAAGATTCATTTGAAAAAGATTTTTCTGAAAAGATAAAAGAAAGTATGACAACTCTTGAATCAAAAATGCCTTGAAAAGTAGAAACATAGCTCAAGAAAATGTGTTTTAGTGTTTAAGAATTTTGACACATTAAAATATGTGTTATTTTATTTGTTTGCTTTGCTTAGCTGTTTTTGCTCTTTTATTAGGATGTAGTATACTGGGTGTCTGATACTGGATGGGAGATAAATCATGTTTCACAAATAGGTATCATTTAAAGTTGTACTGTTATAGACTGATAAACTGTTTTTTTTTTTTTCCTTCATCTTTCTCAGAAATATTCTTCACAATAGTTCATTAGCATTGTGACAACCAGACCTTCAGGCAACCTCAGGCTGCTGTCTGGGCAAACGTTTCTCCATGCTGCTAATTCCATGTACTACTCTCTGGCCGGTTCCCAGCTGTCCAATTTCTCTTGCATCAAACAGATTCCATTTTTCAAAGTTTCCTAACATTCTTCTGAACAGGTTTTTAAGAGTAAATGTTTTCCACCTTAAATTTTGGTGCCTAATTCTCAAACATCTGGCTCTAATTGCCAGTTATTATAGGTTATTATGACTTGAATTGTGGAAGACAGAAGAATTATTATACCTTATTCAGTACAGATTTCTATAAGATGTGTTTTCTTTATATATTTTCCTTTTTAATTATTTATAACATTAAGTGCAAAATTAAAATCATTTTCATGAGTTATTTATACAAATGTAAAAAGAAATGTTCTCTTCAAAGAAGATGTATGGATGGCCAAGAGGAACATAAAAAGATGCTCAACATCACTAATTATTAGAGAAATACAGATCAAAGCTATATAATGAGGTATTACCCACACTGGTCAGAATGGCCATCATCAGAAGACCTACAAATAATAAATCCTGGAGAGCATGTAGAGAAAAGGGAACCCCCTTTCATTGTTGGTGGGAATGAAATTGGTGGAGCCAATATGGAGAACAGGTTAGAGATTGCTTAAAAAACTAAAAATGGAACTACCCTATAACACAACAATCACACTTCTGGGCATATATCCTGAGAAAACCATAATTCAAAAAGGTATACGCACCACAATATTCATTGCAGCTCTATTTATGATAACCAGGACATGGAAGCAACCTAAAAGTCTATTGAAAGATGGGTAGATAAATAAGATGTGGTACGTATATACAATGGAATATTGGTGGTGGTTGGTGGTTTAATCACTAAGTCGTGGCTGACTCTTGTGACCCCATGGACTGAAGCCCACTAGGCTCCTCTGTCCATGGAATTCCCAGGCAAGAATGCTGGAGTGGGTTACCATTTCCTTTTCCAGAGGGAGCTTCCCAACTTAGGATCGAACCCACCTTTCCTGCATTACTGGTAGCATTGTAGGCAGATTCTTTACCACTGAGCCAAAAGGGATTCCCACAATGGAATACTGCTCAGTCACAAAAAGGAATGGAACTGGGTTATTTGTAGAGATGTGAGTGGACCCATAGTCTGTCATACAGAGTGAAGTAAGTCAGAAAGAAAAAAAAAAAACAAATGTAATATATTAATTGAACTGTGGTGTTGGAGAAGACTATCAAGAGTCCCTTGGACTGCAAGGAGATCCAACCAGTCCATTCTAAAGGAGATCAGTCCTGGGTGTTCATTGGAAGGACTGATGCTAAAGCTGAAACTCCAATACTTTGGCCACCTCATGTGAAGAGTTGACTCATTGGAAAAGACTCTGATGCTGGGAGGGATTGGGGGCAGGAGGAGAAGGGGATGACAGAGGAAGAGATGGCTGGATGGCATCACCGACTCACTGGACATGAGTTTGAGTGAACTCCGGGAGTTGGTGATGGGCAGGGAGGCCTGGTGTCCTGTGATTCATGGGGTCGCAAAGAGTCAGACACAACTGAGCGACTGAACTGAACTGAACTGAATATATTAGTGCATATATGTGGAAACTAGAAAAATGGTGCAGCTTTGCACAGTGGCAGTATCATAGCCAATAAGGTTTATCTGGGGCACAATTATTGCTAATAGAAAAATGGTACAAATGAACCTATTTGCAGGGCAGGAATAGAAACACAGACATAGAGAATGGACATGCGGGCATGGGAGGAGGAAGGGCAGATGAACTGGGAGATTGGACTGATCTATATGAACTACTGTGTGTAAACCAGATAGTGGGAACTTACTGTAAAGTCCATGGGGCTCAGCTCGGTGCTCTGTGATGACCTAGATGGGTGGGATGAGTAGTGGATGTGAGGGAAATACAAAAGGAGGATATATATTTATGGCAATAGGCAATTCAAAATTGGGAAAGGAGTAAGCCAAGGCTGTATATTGTCACCCTGATTATTTAACTTATATGCAGAGTACATGATGCAAAATGCAGTGTTAGATGAAGCACAAGCTGGAATCAAGACTGCTGGGAGAAACATCAGTAACCTCAGATATGCAGATGACACAACCCTTATGGCAGAAAGTGAAGAGGAACTAAAGAGCCTCTTGATGAAGGTGAAAGTGAAGAGTGAAAAGCTGGCTTCAAACTCAACACTCAAAAAACTAAGATCATGGCATCTGATCCCATGACTTCGTGGCAAATAGATAGGGAGACAGTGGAAACAGTGACAAACTTTACTTTATTGGGCTCCAAAATCACTGCAGGTGATGACTGCAGCCATGAATTAAAAGATGCTTGCTCCTTGGAATAAAAGCTATAACCAACCTAGAGTACATATTAAAAAGCAGAGACATTACTTTGCTGACAAAGGTCCGTCTAGTCAAAGCTATGGTTTTTCTAGTAGTCATGTATGGATGTGGCAGTTGGACTAAAAAGAAGGCTGAGTGCCTGAAGAATTGATGCTTTTGAAATGTGGTGTTGGATAAGACTCTTGAGAGTCCCTTGAACTGCAAGGAGATCAAACCAGCCAATTCTAAAGGAAATCAATCCTGAATATTCATTAGAAGGACTGATGCTGAAGCCCCAATACTTTGTCCACTTGATGCAAAGAGCCGACTCATTAGAAAAGACCCTGATGCTGGGAAAGATTGAAGGTAGGAGGAGAACAGGATGATAGAGGAGGAGATGGTTGGATGACATCACCAACTCAATGGACATGAGTTTGAGCAAGCTCCATGAGATGGTGAAGGACAGGGAAGCCTGGCATGCCGTAGTCCATGGGGTCATAAAGATTCAGACACAACTGAGTAACTGAACAACAATAGCCAATTCACTTTGCTATCAGTTCAATTGCTATCAGTCACTCAGTTGTGTCTGACTCTTTGTGACCCCATGAACTGCAGCACGCCAGACCTCCCTGTCCATCACCAACTCCCAGAGTTCACTCAAACTCATGTCCATCAAGTCGGTGATGCCATCCAGCCATTTCATCCTCTGTCGTCCCCTTCTCATCCCACCCCCAATCCCTCCCAGCATCAGAGTCTTTTCCAACGAGTCAACTCTTCGCATGAGGTGGCCAAAGTACTGGAGTTTCAGGTTTAGCATCAGTCCTTCCAATGAACACCCAGGACTGATTTCCTTTAGAATGGACTTTGCTACCCAACATTGTAAAGCAACTATATTCTAATTTAAAAATTAATGGAATAAATAAAATATTAATAAAATCCATACTGTAGGGGGAAAATATTCTGTGGTCTTAGAAATCAAATTATAAGAATGATTCTTAAGCAACCAGGCTACAGTAGAAAAAATGAAGGTTTCTTAAAAGAGTTCACACTTCCACAAGGGATTTAATTTCATTTGCCCAAATGGTAGAGGCTTGAAGAAATATCTATAGTTGCTAATCAACATGCTTTAGCTTTATGGCAAAATGTTTTAAAATGAAATGTAAATGTGTTTTCAATAACTTTTAATGAGTATTATTGGCAAAAAAATGAAGTCATCATTTTTAAGCACATGGATTTTGTTTTACAGATAAAAAATTAATTATTGGACAAGATATTTAAAGAGTAGAATAATTTATTTGGAGTTTTCAGGAAAAAGAGGCTTCTTACTGAAGCACATTTGTAATTAGACCTTTACCTTTGAAATAATTATTCCCTTAATTTTATGGAAACATTTCTAAAATATAATGTTTGTAAGATGCAGTGTTTTACTTTCTTAATTAAAATATGTGTATATTCATATCTCTTTCTTAGATGAATTCTTGTATCATTTTGAGCCTTCTTTTGACAAAACATGGAGAACTGATGCCATCAAAAACATGAATATATCTTAAACTGCTGGGCTATAGTTTTAATTCAGCATTTTTTTCTTATTATTCAGTGTTGGATTACTATTTACTATCATCCTCTGTAACATCTTCTGCTCTCAATAACACCTTTGACATTTCAGATTTTTTTGATCCATCAAATCACCATGAATGTTTTTAAAATCACATATTTATATATATTTGATTATGATTGACATAATCAAATTATGTCATTGGTAAAAATGGTATGAGTTAGGTAACCTTTAATTCTCTTTCTAAAGCCATGAAGAGGATTATTTCTTTTAGCCAGCTTCGAGAACGATTATTCAAATTACTACCTTCTTGTTGCATGTGGGGTGGGAATTATTAACAGGATGATTTCATATCACTTATATTTTTCACCACCAGCCTGAAATGAGACTGTCAGTAGGATTTCAAAACAAATGTTTTCCTTCTGAAACATATACTGGAATTTTATCCCCCTCTCCTTACTTATTCTGCTTTCCAGAAGTGTTAGTGTGAGTTGTATGGAGAAGATAGAGAAAGAAGAAAAACATTTCTTTTTTTTTTTTTTAGCTCTCTAATTGAGCTAGGCAATAGCTCACACTCTTAAAACCGTGAGATGTTGTGTTACCTGCCATATAGATCTTGTGATAATCATCTGTATTGTTGTCCAACTATTTCTGTTGGCAGTATCACTTTGGGTTCTCTTCACAGAGAAACTGAGTGGGGCCCTGTGGGGCTCTGAGTCACCAAGGTCTTTCTGGCCCCATTCCTTATAGGCAAGACTCCAGCCATTATGACTCTCCATGAGTTCCAAAGGGTGGATTTCTTGACTGTTCCTCCCTTCCTTGAGGAACAGTTAAGAAACCAACTGAATGAGGAATAGTTAAGAAAACAACTGAAGCAAGATTAAAAGGACCAGAGAAGCTCATCAAGATTAGCAGACCTTCACCTGGGATGAGATCAAGGAGGTGAAAACCCTGCTTACAACCTGTTCTTGTCAGAGACCCCATTTTTGAACCCCCATCATAAAAACCCTCATCAAGTATTCTGGGTTTGACACACATAATTTTTTGAGGCAGAAGCATGGTGGGTCTCTCTTTGCCTGGCAAAACAAGAAAGACACGCTTTACTGTTGTTCAGTTGCTAAGTTGTGTTGAACTCTTTACAACCCCATGGACTTTAGGCCACCAGGCTCCTCTGTCCTCTACTATCTCCCAGAGTTTGTGCAAATTCATGTCCATTGAGTCACTGATACTATCTAACCATCTGACTCTTTCTTCCAATGTGCTGTGCTCAACTGTGTCCAACTGTTTGCAATTCCATGGACCCACCATGGTTCTCTTCCATGGGATTTCCCAGGTATGGATACTGGAGTGGGTTTCCATTCCCTTCTCCAAGGGATCCTTCAGATGCAGGAATCAAACCTGGGTCTCTTGCATTGCAGGCAGATTTTCTACCATCTGAGCCACCAGGGAAGTCCATGTGCCACTACTCCTTTGCTAAATTTTATCAGTCCTCATGGTCATTCTCATTATGACCTCCACCAGGGAGGCTACAGACATGAAGTCAGGACATATAGTGTCAGCTTCCAGCATTTAGTATGGCACCAGATGGTTACATGTTCTTTTCAAGAATTGCTAGCACTGTAGTCTGATTCTCCCCTTTAGCTCTGTGTGTTTCTATTTGAAGGATGTGCCTTCATGTTGTAATGCATATTACTGTTGGTAGTAAATTTTTTTCTCTTGAGGAACTTGCAATCAATACAGGGAAAGAAAAGTAATACATAATAAAACAAATAATACATAATTTCAGAGCAAGATTAATTTTAAAAGTAAAGGGATTAAGAATCCCCTGGGGGCAGGGAGTGCTGAGGTCTTCCTTCAACCTTGAGAAAAGAAGAAACTAAGTAATATGTAAATATGTGGGGAAAGAGCATTCCAGTAAAGAAAAAAGAAAGGCAAACTATTAAAGAAAAGGAAACAAATAAATAACAACAAACAAAAGCCAATATGACAGGAGCAGAAATGAGTACTAGGCAAAAGGGGAGGGTGGGGTTAGAGAGAGAATCATGAAAAGTGATCATCTATACAACTTTGCAGGTCATGCAATAGTTTTGTTTTTTATTCTAGGTAAAAAGGTAAGTGTGGTTAGAGTGGGAAATGTAGATAAATGAAGTTTTCTTTTGAATTTTTTTCATATACAACACCTACTAAATACATTCAAAAAAGAGCTGATACAAAAGGAGAACTTAAAGAAACTTGAAAGTTCAAAGTTGACAAAAAGGAAAGTAGCTTAGGAGAGGGAATCTATATAATGGTAAGAAGGAAAGAGAGACGTGCATGTAAGTATTGTGATGTGTTAATATGACCATTAAAACACAGGCCTGTCTTCAAGGAAGCATTGATTGACACAGCTATCTGCTTCCCCATCTGTCCCAGGTCCAGAGACCCACCTCCTCTTGCTTAAGGAAGTGGCCTTCCCAGGATAGCCCACATCAATGTCTAACTGAGGCCAATACAGGACAACTTTGGTGGGGCATACATATTCCAGTTTTCCACAGGACTGTCTAAGATCACACTTCTAATTCTCTCTCTGTTCGGTCTTGCTTTCAACCTCCTCCTTCAACAGATGGTGATCTCTAATAAATACCCAGCAAGACAAACTGACACAAGAAACCTAACAGGTGACAGAAAACTGAAACAATTTCTCTAAAAACAAAACAAAACAAAGTTTCCTGTGAGTTAGGAGACAAAGTCTTCTTGAGAATGAGATATGAGATGCATATAAGTATATACATAGGAAGTTCAAAGTGGTTATAAATGTTTGAATTAGGTGTTAGGGGAAAAAATGGGCTAAGAATAGTTTAAGGAAACAGAATAATTGCTGGACTGTCTTGGCAACCAAATTAGGGTCATTGATCAAGACAACTGTGGACATTTCCTTCTTTAAAAATATCTTCCCTCAGATATTTTGAAAATACACATATATAGCTTTCTTTCCATCTGTCTTATACTCCTTCTCACTCTTTTCTAAGGATCTTTTTTCTTATCCTTATCCTGTTATATTTAATGTTTATCAGAATCTATCTTGATGTACTTCACACATTTTCCTGAATAGGCTCATTCAGTCCTATACATCACTACCCTCCATCTACTGATGAATTCCCAAAATTTTTGCACCCCATATCTCTATCTTAAGCATATGGCCATATAACTGGTAGTCTATTGGTTATTTAAATCTATAGGTGCTCTAAACCCAGCATACACAAAACTTACTCTTTGTTTTTATCTTGTTTTGAAAAATGTGTTCTCATCTTTAATATTGCATTCCATATATTAGGTTTTTTAAATTTTGAAATGAAGCTAATTATCTGTAATTTCCTCTCTTCTTAATCATTAAATGTTGTCAACTCTGTAGCCTGAATAATAATTGAATCATCTAATATACTCTGCTTTACATCCTCCGATGTGTCTGACATGTATTACTTCAATACCCTGAAAATTGGGCTCCCTAGCTTGAGTCTTTTTCCTCCTGTTTTTTAAGTTAAAATCTATCATTTTATTAGATCTTCATTAAATTTTTGGAATTGAGAGCCAAACATAAGTTTAAAGAAAAAAGAAACACCTCAAAAATAGATCCTGAAAGGCATCTTCTTCTGGCAAGCAGTCAGGGAATAAGCATGTAAATAAATTGACTTGTCTGTTCCATATCAGCCATGGCCAGCCACACAATCTCTGCCTTGCTTTTAATTAACATCACACAGACCCTCTATATATTTAACTCAAAGTTTATTGGCTTCCCTGGTGGCTCAGATGGTAAAGAATCTGCCTGTAATGTCAGAGACTCAGGTTCAGTTCCATTATTCTTGCCTGGAGAATTCCACGGACACAGGAGCCTTGTGGGTTTTTATTATAAACCTTGATCTCTGCATACCAATCAAATCCCTGGAGAGAGAGCTTTGGGTGAAGCAGAAAAAGATAGCTTTACTGCTTTGCCAGACAAAGACTGCCTTGAAAACCTATGTGTTTCCACCCCAGAGACACTGATGAAGGTTTTCATAACACTGAGTCAAAGGTGGGGTCTCTGACAAGATTAGGATGTAAGCAGGTTGTTAAAATTGCTCAGTCATGCCCTTGCAATCCCATGGATAGTCCATGAAATTCTCCAGGCCAGAATACTGGAGTGGGTGGCCTTTCCCTCCTCCAGGAGATTGCCCCAACCCAGGGATTGAACCCAGGTCTCCTGCATTGCAGGCAGATTCTTTACCACTGAGTGAGTGACAAGGGAAGCCCAAGAATACTGCAGTGGGTAAGCAGGGTTTGCACTCCCTTAATCTCATCTCAGGGGGTCAGTTAGCTAATTTTAATGGGCTTCTCTGGTCCTTTTAATCTTGCTTCAAGTGGTTTCTTGGCTGTTTCTCCCTTGATAAGCAACTGTTCAATGGTGGCTTAGTCACTTAGTTGTGTCAGACTATTATGACCCCATGGACTGTAGCATGCCAGGCTCCTCTGTACATGGGATTTTCCAGGCAGGGATTCTGGTGTTGGTTTCCATCTCCTTCTCAAGGGGATCTTCCTGACCCAAGAATCAAGCTTGGGTATCCTGCACTGAATGAGCCACCAGGGAAGCCCTTATAACTCAGGGAAATTTAGAATGGCTAGAATCAGGCCTACAAGAAATGGGGGAGAGGAGGCCTCTGTGCCTGGGAGTCCCACAGGGCTCCACTTGGTTTTAGGATGCCTTGGCCTTCTCATGAATTCCGGAAACATATTTTTACTCATAATGCTGAGGGGTAAAAAAAAAAAAAAACTTTTTAAAGCTTTCATTTGAGAGGCTGGCTTCCTAAAGCCATACATCAGTATACAATAAATAAGTAATTAAAAAATGTTGAAGTATGAAAAGATTTCTTCTTCCCACCAAAAGCACTGTTTTCTGAAAGAAATTGGTTTCTCAGTTCACCCACATTACAGCATTTAAAATTTATAATTATTACCATGACAATGGAAAAGCATTGAGGCATTTGAAGCAGAAGAAAACAGTCAGTTCAGTTCAGTCACTCAGTTGTGTCTGACTCTTTGCGACCCTATGAATTGTAGCACACCAGGCCTCCCTGTCCATCACCAACTCATGGAGTTCACTTAAACTCAGGTCCATCGAGTCAGTGATGCCATCTAGCCATCTCATCCTCTATTGTCCCCTTCTCCTCCTGCCCCCAATTCCTCCCAGCATCAGGGTCTTTTCCAATGAGTCAACTCTTCGCATAAGCTGGCCAAAGTACTAGAGTTTCAGCTTTAGCATCATTCCTTCCAAAGAACACCCAGGACTGATCTCCTTTAGAGTGGACTGGTTGGATCTCCTTGCAGTCCAAAGGACTCTCAAGAGTCTTCTCCAACACCACAGTTCAAAAGCATCAATTCTTCAGCACTCAGCTTTCTTCACAGTCCAACTCTCACATCCACACATGACTACTGGAAAAATCATAGCTTTGACTAGATGGACCTTTGTTGGCAAAGTAATTCCCCTGCTTTTTAATACACTGTCTAGGTTGGTCATAGCTTGTCTTCCAAGGAGCAAGCGTCTTTTAATTCATGGCTGCAGTCACCATCTGCAGTGATTTTGGAGCCCAAGAAAATAAAGTCTGTCACTGTTTCCATTGTTTCCCTATTTGCCATGAAGTGATGGGATCAGATGCCGTGATCTTAGTTTTATGAATGTTGAATTTTCAGCCAGCTTTTCACTCTCCTCTTTCACCTTCATCAAGAGGTGTTTTAGTGCCTCTTCAATTTCTGCCATTAAAGTGATATCATCTGCATATCTGAGGTTATTGATAGTTCTCCCTGCAACCTTGATTCCAGCTTGTGATTCATCCAGCCTGGCATTTCCCATGATGTACTCTGCATGTAAGTTAAATAATCAGGGTGACAATATACAGCCTTGACATACTTCTTTCCTAATTTGGAACCAGTCCATTGTTCTATGTCCAGTTCTAATTATCACTTCTTGACCTTCATACAGGTTTCTCAGGAGGCAGGTAAGGTGATCTGGTATTCCCAATTTTCAACAGTTTGCTGTGATCACAGTCAAAGGTTTTAGCATAGTCAATGAAGCAGAAGTAGATATCTTTTGGAATTCTCTTGGTTTTTCTATGATCCAACTGATGTTGCCAATTTGATCTCACATCTCCTTATAAGAGAGAAGGCAGAGTCATAGGCCTGGAGGGCAGAGCCTTGAGCCCAGAGGCTGCAACATCGAGCCTCACAAATTAATTCTGAGGCCTTGAAATCTAGTAGAATTTGCCCTGCTAGCAAATTTAAGTTGCTTTGGAATAGTGATCTCCTTCTTCCTTCCTTCTTCTCCCTTTTGGAATAGAATGTCTAGAACTATTTTCCTATTCCTGCTCCTCTTACTTTGTATTTCAGAACATCTAATTTGCTTTCTAGTTTCATGTGTCCAAAGATAGGGATTTTTTTCTCCTTGATGAATCATACATAGTCTCACACATACCTGATTTAAATGATATAAATTGTGAGATTTGAGACTTTTTAATCTAATGGTATGCTGGTAGATCTTGAAATTGACCTATACTTTAATCAATTATGAGATTTGGGAGTGCTGGGAAGTGATAAATATATTTTCCGTGTGTCATGGATATAAATCCTTTAGACCAGAGGAAAGACTGTGGTAGAATTTTTAAAAAAAGTGCTAAAGTATATCTGATATTAATTCCTAGGAGCTGTAAATATTTGGGAAGGATCTTTGCAGATATGATTAATTTAAGGATTTTGAGATGGATTGTGTAATCCTGGGATAATCAAATTATCAAATCCAAATAATCCTTGGATTATATGGCAAGGCCCTAAATGAAACCACAGGTGTCCTTATAAGAGAGAGGTAGGGTAAGGTTATCAAAGAATACAGAGAAGAAAATGTGACCATGGTGGTAGAGATCAGAGTGATGTGACCACAAACCAAGGAATGCTGGAAGCCACCAGAAGCTGGAAGAAGCTGGAATAAATTCTCTTTTACAGCACTTGGAGGATCTGTAAATCTGCCAACACCTTGATTTTGGCCTAGTGACAGTGATTTCAGAATAATAGCATTTTGAGGAATAAATCTCTGCTGCCCTAAGCCAACCAGGAAACTGATACACTGGAATGAAGAATCTCTTCTACATGTTTCTCCCATCCTCTTTCATTCTGATAGTGTGCTCTTTGTGTGTGTGTGTAAATTTCAGAAAGCAAGAGCAAAATGGGAAAAGGCTAGGGCCTCTTTAAGTCTCTGCTTACAACTAGCTTGCTGTTAGCCCACCGGTAAAAGTAAGTCACATGACTGGTAACTGAGTGGCTCAGAGTCAAAGTGAGAGGGTTCTGCAACTTTACATAGCAAAGGAAGTGAATATGGGGTAAAAGGAAGGGTAAGAGTAATTTTTTGTAGTTAGCCATCCATATGTTTATTTTCTCTGAAGTTGATTTTTATCTTTGAGTCTGTCTCTGGCTAAATCCCCCTTATTTTCAGATTTTGATCTTTCTTAATGCTTACACTGCTGTGGTATAATTTTATTTTCACTATCATAGCATTTTCCCTTAAGGTTAATTTCACTGGTTCTCACTAGAATGTAATCTCAGTGGGGCAAGTACACAGTCCTTGTCATCTTTATATATCCAGTGACTAATGTAGACCCTTTGATATAGGGTCTCAAGTACCATACAAATTATATTCTGTTACATTTGACATTTTTCTAATGCACTAAAAAACCAGTATTAATATTTTCATGTCAAAGAATTTTAAATAAATATATTACAGTTTCTTTTTCTTTGAGCAGATAAGTTTATATACTTTTAATTCTCATTTAATATATCATGAATTGTTATAAAAATCAAAGTTGAAAATCTTTCAGTTCAGTTGAGTTCAGTCGCTCAGTCATGTCTGACTCTTTGCGACCCCATGAATCACAGCACGCCAGGCCTCCCTGTCCATCACCAACTCCCGGAGTTCACTCAGACTCACGTCCATCGAGTCAGTGATGCCATCCAGCAATCTCATCCTCTGTCGTCCCCTTCTCCTCCTGCCCCCAATCCCTCCCAGCAAAGGAGTCTTTTCCAATGAGTCAATTCTTTGCATGAGGTGGCCAAAGTACTGGAGTTTCAGCTTTAGCATCATTCCTTCCAAAGAACACCCAGGGCTCATCTCCTTCAGAATGGACTGGTTGGATCTCCTTGCACTCCAAGGGACTCTCAAGAGTCTTCTCCAACACCACAGTTCAAAAACATCAATTCTTCGGCACTCAGCTTTCTTCACAGTCCACCTCTCACATCCATATGTGACCACTGGAAAAACCATAGCCTTGACTAGGTGGACCTTTGTTGCCAAAGTAATGTCTCTGCTTTTCAATATGCTATCTAGGTTGGTCATAACTTTTCTTCCAAGGAGTAAGCGTCTTTTAATTTCATGGCTGCAATCACCATCTGCAGTGATTTTGGAGCCCCAAAAAATAAAGTCTGACATGCAATAGAGGAAAACAACAGAATGGGAAAGCCTAGAGATCTGTTCAAGAAAATTAGAGATACCAAGGGAACATTTCATGAAAAGATGGGCTTGATAAAGGACAGAAATGGTATGGACCTAACAGAAGCAGAAGATATTAAGAAGAGATGGCAAGAATACACAGAAGAACTCTACAAAAAAGATCTTCACGATCCAGATAATCATGATGGTGTGATCACTGACCTAGGGCCAGACATCCTCGAATGTGAAGTCAAGTGGGCCTTAGAAAGCATCACTACGAACAAAGCTAGTGGAGATGATGGAATTCCAGTTGAGCTATTTCAAATCCTGACAGATGATGCTGTGAAAGTGCTGCACTCAATATGCCAGCTTTGGAAAATTCAGCAGTGGCCACAGGACTGAAAAATGTCAGTTTTCATTCCAATCCCAAAGAAAGGCAATGCCAAAGAATGCTCAAACTACCGCCACAATTGCACTCATCTCACATGTTAGTAAAGTAATGCTCAAAATTCTCCATACCAGGCTTCAGCAATACATGAACCGTGAACTTCCAGATGTTCAAGCTGGTTTTAGAAAAGGCAGAGGATCCAGAGATCAAATTGCCAACATCCTCTGGATCATCGAAAAAGCAAGAGAGTTCCAGAAAAACATCTATTTCTGCTTTATTGACTATGCCAAAGTCTTTGACTGTGTGGATCACAATAAACTGTGGAAAATTCTGAAAGAGATGGGAATACCAGACCACCTCACCTGCCTCTTGAGAAATCCGTATGCAGGTCAGGAAGCAACAGTGATAATCTTTAACTGCCATTTAAAAAGTAAGGCAACCTTAATTGTCATTGATTATATTCAAACAACCTGGACAAAATTATTAATATTGAAATTTTCTTTTCAGTTTATATTTTCTATCATTCTCCAATTTATTTTCCCAAGAAACTTTAGGAAATAGATTGAAAATACCATAAAGTAATTTTTGCTCACACACTTCCATTTGTTGTTGCTCAATCATCCTGTAATGTCTGACTTTTGCAACCCCATGGATTGGGATTTTCCAAGCAAGAATACTGGATTGGGTTGCCATTTATTCTTCCAGAAGATCTTCCTAACCCAGTGATTGAACCTGTGTGTCATGTCTACATCTCTTGCATTGCAGGCAGATTCTTTACATCTGAGCTGCCAGGGAAGCCACGCATCCATTTAAAATTTACCTATTGTTGAACAAATATGTTCAAGTGTCTGATATTCCTTTTAAAAATTATTAATAAGTTGTAACTGGTTGGATTTTTTCAACTCTTTTTTCAACTCTGAAATTTTAAGTATAAAATGAACATTACTCTGCTGTTTTACTTTTGTTTTGTACAAAGTGAGTAAATGTGACCTTAACTTTAGCCACTAGGCACTTCCCTGGTGGCTCAGAAGTTAAAGCATCTGCCTGGAATGCGGGAGACCCGGGTTTGATCCCTGGGTTGGGAAGATCCCCGGAGAAGGAAATGGCAAATGGCAATCCACTCCAGTACTCTTGCCTGGAGAATCCCATGGAGGGAGGAGCCTGGTAGGCTACAGTCCATGGGGTCGCAAAGAGTCGGACATGACTGACAGACTTCACTCACTCTAACTTTAGCTAAAAATGCTGGTGAAAAAACTAAATGCTGAAAAATGTATTTAATGCTTCAAACACACACACCTTCCTCTTTACATGATTTCTTATTGATATTACTTTTTATCCTGTTTATCCTTTTTCTGACATTGATATTACTATTTTTAATTATAATGATAATAAATGTAATTAATTCCAGCAGTATCACTTTATTGTTTTATATTTGTTCCTACTTACTTTGATAAATATTTATGAAAAAGAAAAAGAGAAGTGGTAGCTAATATTGTCTAGAAAAATATTTTAGACACAGTCCCCATAAGGTCCCCTCAAACAGCTGTGCCACTGTACCTCCATCCAAAAGCACTTGTCAAGCTCTGGGCCTTAGCAGCACACAGGGTGCCAACTCTGCTGGCCTGTGCCAAACTGTGGGGAGTGCCTGATGCTGACTCAGATCCAGTTGGAATTGCTTTTAAAAACTCTAAAATCAGGACATTTTTGTTTAGGAAGAAAATCATACATTCCTTTCTTCTTTTTCTTTATAATATCACTTTTGAAAAAATATGAACTGCTGAGAATAAGAATCACAGTATGAGTGTACTTTCTGAAATCATATTTGCCATTTTGCAGCTTCCAGATCACAAGAATTTCATATTATCTGAAAAACTGGATCTCTTCCATTCAAATATAATTATTTATCAAACTTTTTTTGGCAAAAGACTGCAGTGCATAGTAGCTTAATTTGCACACATGCAAGCAATACAAATATTCTGATTTATTGAACAACTATTAGCTGAATAGCAGTCACTAAATTCAGTCATCCTAGTCAAGCTAGTGGTCTATATAAATGCAGTTTCAATGAGAATAGTAGCAAATGTCAAAATAAATAGCAAATGTAATAAAGCTCATGGCATATTAGATATTTTTAGTTCTTAAATAAATTTAAGGAGACCACAGTGAAATCAACAGATCAACAATGACAAAGATATCCCATGGAAGCCTTATAAAATGTGTCTTGTCTTGAAATATTTATAAGAAAATTTTACTTGCAACCATTGCTAGCCAAGTCATAATAGTTTTCTTAGGAAAATGAGTAAACTATAAAAATAGAACAGGCTTTCATCACCAAAAGTGTATTGTCTGTAGCCTGATATTATTACCACCCAAAACCACCAACAAAACGTTGAAAACATTAATTGAAATAATACTTCAAAAGTTTATTTTTATTTTTTAAATTTAAATTTATTTATTTTAATCGGAGGCTAATTACTTTACAATATTGTATTGGTTTTGCTATACTTCAACATGAATCCACCATGGGTGTACACATGTTTCCCCATCCTGAACCCCCTTCCCAACTCCCTCCCTCCCTCTGGGTCATCCCAGTGCACCAGCCCCAAGACCATGAAGAAAACGGAAAATCAAAATACAAATTTGATTCTCTGGTAAGTATGAAAAATTTCAGAATTGAAAAATGCAAAGTATTATACTACTTACATTGTGCCATGTTAGCTACAAGTGTGCTGTGATGATAAAAGAAAGAAATTACTACACAAGATAATGCATCCTCTCCTCTGCTCTCTGTGGAGGCTTAATTATTGAATTTTCACTATACTGAAGTATTTATTCATAGCCCCTCTCAGGCAGACAATGTGAAATTATTTTAAATATTTCTGTATATAAAGATTATGTACAGCAGTAATTATCACATAAAGTAAATGTAAATAAAGTGTCAGGGCAAATGTTGAATAAATGGTAATTATTGCTTATTACTTCTAAAATTATCATTGAACTTCATTAAAATGAATGTTTTCTTTCACTAGATAAATTTGTTGCAGTGGGATATTAACTTTTGATAGTGAACACAGATCATTGGTGTAAAATCTAATCCAGGTCACCTTAACCACTCACAATCCATTGGTAAAGTGGGAACTTGGAAGATCTCTGTACACTAAATGAAAATATAAAAACTTATTTATACATATGTAAGCACATTTTCTTTTGTGCATGTGTTAAGTCACTTCAGTCCTGTTCAACTCTTTGTGTACCTATGGAATGTAGTCTGCCAGGCTCCCCATCCATGGGATCCTCTAGAAAAGAATACAGCCGTGGGTGGCCATGCCCTCCTCCAAGGGATCATCCCAACCTAGGAATTGAACCCGAGTCTCTTACATCTCTTGCATTGGCAGGCTGGTCCTTTACAACCAGTGCAACCTGGGAAGCCCCTTGGTTTCCTTTCAGTCAGTTCAGTTCAGTTCAGTTGCTCAGTCGTGTCCAACTCTGCGATCCCATGAATTGCAGCACCGCAGGCCTCCCTGTCTATCACCAACTCCCAGAGTTCACTCAGACTCACGTCCATCAAGTCAGTGATACCATCCAGCCATCTTATCCTCTATTGTCCCCTTCTCCTCCTGCCCCTAATCCCTCCCAGCAAGGGACTCTCAAGAGTCTTCTCCAACACCACCGTTCAAAAGCATCAATTGTTCAGCACTCAGCTTTCTTCATAGTCCAACCCTCGCATCCATACATGACCACTGGAAAAACCATAGCCTTGACTAGACGGACCTTTGTTGCCAAAGTAATGTCTCTGCTTTTCAATATGCTATCTAGGTTGGTCATAACTTTCCTTCCAAGGAGTAAGCATCTTTTAATTTCATGGCTGCAGTCACCATCTAGCATCTTAAAATAATCATTGACATGATGCCTTGCAATAAGTAAAATCACCTCATTTGTTGGACATTATGGATGGCAATTTTTCTGTTGATATGTTTTTCCAGCATCCCTTAAGAAATTCTGTTGAGAGAATTTAATATTAGTTTGGAGAATAGTTATAGAAGCCATCAGTTGAACATTTTTCTTAGTAAATATTAACAAAGAAAAGAGAAAAAAAATCACATGTCTTCAATAAAGATAATCAATTTTGAATACAAAAGCACACACAATGTACTCATGCCCATATTAATTTTTTCAATAAAACCTATTTCTACTCTGTATTATCTAATGTGTAAAAGCGTTTAATCAACAAATGAGCATATAGAAATATTACAGCATCTCCTTTTGAAGTATCAGAGTAAATTTAAGAATAAGCAACTTATATCTGATGCATGCTTGCTGCTGCTAAGTCACTTCAGTCATATCCAACTCTGTGCGACCCCATAGATGGCAGCCCATGAGGCTCCCCCATCCCAGAGGATTCTCCAGGCAAGAACACTGGAGTGGGCTGCCATTTCCTTCTCCAATGCAGATGCATGCTTAGGCAATACATTAAGGATTTTACTACATTTAGGCTGGCTAGGGACCTGTAATGGAGAAGGCAATGGCAACCCACTCCAGTGTTCTTGCCTGGCAAATCCCATGGACCGAGGAGCCTGGAAGGCTGCAGTCCATGGGGTCGGGAAGGGTCAGACACGACTGAGCGACTTCACTTTCACTTTTCACTTTCATGCATTGGAGAAGGAAATGGCAACCCACTCCAATGTTCTTGCCTGGAGAATCCCAGGGACAGGGGAGCCTGATGGGCTGCCATCTATGGGATCGCACGGAGTCAGACACGACTGAAGCGACTTAGCGGCAGCAGCAGGGATCTGAAAGGGGCTTCCCTGGTGGCTTAGATGGTAAAGAATCTGCCTGCAATGCAGGTGACCCAGGTTTGATCTCTGGGTTAGGAAGATCCCCTGGAGAAGGGAATGACTACCACTCCGCTATTCTTGCCTGGGAAATCCTATGGACAGAGGAGCATCTCAGGCTACAATCTATGTGGTTGCAAAGAGTAGGACATGACCGAGCAACTAACATCTTCAATGGCCTGTAGAGTTATCATTTTGCAGCCTAATAGCATGCTGAAAATGAAATTCTAACCAAGGAGAAAATTGAAAAATATTAATAGACAGAATAAGAGAACTTACAGAGAATCCCTCTAAAAGAATTTTACAATTTTGTTTCTCTAGAGACTCTTTAAATTCTCAGTATTCCTAAAAAAGAGATCTTATAACTTTACTATAGATCTCTCTCAGCTTGAAATGCAGAGTTGAATTATGTATGATGGCCCTTACCAATGAATATCCTGAATTGGAAGATATAGAGCAGAGTAAGAGAAAATTGTTAATCCTCTATCTTTGGGGGTGGGGGGTGCAAATAAAGAACTGTCTAGAAGCAGCTGGGAAGAGAAAATTCAAGTCACCTTCTGAGAAAGCTAGTTAACTGTTGTATTTGATGTGTGACTGATAAAGGGAGGAGAGGCAGAAACAAAACTGCAGGGATTTTCTCAACAGAACATCTGCTGTCATTCTAACAAATCAAAGTATTTGAGGATATGGGATGGTTTAGTAGTTATTCAAATAAATTAATATCAAATAGAAAATCAACAAAAGATTGACTGCTGGACAACCTAGAGTACTACTGACAAAAAAAAATTTGTATTGTTTTTAGTGATACAAAGGGGCAACTTCATTATACTCACAAAGAGAGCTGAAACAGTTCTTAAGGCATAGTTACTAAGAACATACAGCAAAATATAGAAAGAACTCCATCAATGAGAAATTATATACTATTTGCATATTAATTCATGTAGTAATAATAACTGCTTTGAAATTCAATATCTTAGGTGTAGAAACATGAATGTAAGATTTATGGTATAAAATGATGCTTGCAAGGATTAATATTTTATAATGATTAAACTCTCCCATATCTAAATACCAGGGCTTCCCAGGTGTTGCTAGTAATAAGGAACCCACCTACAAATGCAGGAGACATAAGAGACACAGATTTAATCCCTGGGTGGCAAGATCACCTGGAGGAGGGCACTCCAGTATTCTTGTCTGGAGAAACCCATGGACAGAGGAGCCTGGCAGATTACTGTCTATAGGATCACAAAGAGCCAGACATGACTGAAGTGACTGAGCAAGGACACACATCTAAATAACAATTATATGATCCAACCATACAAGTACATTTTCAAACTCAGTTTTATAAATTGAAAAAAAATAATGTATGCCTAATGATTATATAAACTGATACAAATATTTAATACATACATTTACAATATAGTTATAAATATAGTTTTCATAATGCTCAGATGTTTTAGCCACAATTTGCCACAGTCTTTAAAAAGAAAGCTCTCCTGTCATGTTAAATTACAATATTTCTTTTTTAATCTTACCTAGCCTTAATAAACATGATCTAATTAGAAACATGGAAGAGTCAACCATATTTTTTTTTACTATATCATTTTGATATATGGTCAATTATTAAATGGTTTCACTGTAATACATTAAGATGGCATGCAAATATTTAATATTAAATGATTTTTTAAAAATAATGGTTGTTGATTACTTAGCGCCTATATCATTATAGTAGAAAGCAATATTTCTTGCTTTCCTTCCTCCTAGACATATGAGATGATTACATTTCTCTGTCCCCTTAAAGTTTAGGGTAGCTATAAGACTCACTTTTGCAAATGAAAAATAAGCCAGTGAAATACAGAAGAATTAATGGACAATTCTCCATGCTCTTTTCTTTTTCATACTGATTGTGGAAAGAGAGAATCTGTACAGTGGAGACTCCATCAATATGGATTGCTGAGAAGTCTCACAGAGGAGAGTTGCCATAGAAGGACACTCATATTAAGAGCTAAGTTGATGAGTGAAAGGTAAATTTAATTATTAAACTACAGAAATGTGGAAGTGGGAGCAGAGTTGTCAGCCTGGTGTAAACTAGCTCATCCTGATTCATAGAATTTTCTTTTCCCAATTCCTGATTTGGGAATGTGATGTGACTACTCCATTCCACTGACTATCTTCACAAGTTTAAAATTATTATGTTTCTATAGAGAAGAGAGATAAAGGTCACTAATTTAAAATCTATCAGACACATTTAGCTACATTTAATGTTTTGGTAAACACCATGTAAGTAACAGGCTTCCTGCCAAGTTATTCACAATAATGGTAAGATTGGTCCTTGCTCTACAGGAACATATGGTTTAGAGGGCAGATAAAAATACAAATGATTTGGTTTAATACAGTGTGACTGGACTTCCCTGATGGCCCCGTAGTTAGCAATGAACCTTGCAATATAAGGAACATCAGTTCGTTCCCTGGTCTGGTAACTAAGATCCCACGTGCCTTGGGGCAACTAAGCCCAAGCACTGGAACTACTGAGCCTGGGTACAGCAACTACTGGGCCTGCACATTGCAACTAGAGAGAAACCTATGCACCACAACTAGAGAAACCCACACGCCACAACTAAGATGATGCAGCCAAATAAATATTTAAAAAAGAAATCAATGTGATTATTAATTTAATTCTCTGTGAGACAGAGGATGAGATGGTTGGATAGCATCATCCATCCAATGTACATGAGTTTGAGCAAACTCTGGGAGATACTGAAGGACAGGGAAGTCTTGTGTCAGCAATCCATGGGGTCTCAAAGAATCTGACACAACTTAGCATCTGAACAACAACATTGATAAAATTTAAATACATACAAAAAGAGTGAACACAGAAATCACATCCCTGCTTGAAAGAGTTAAAGGAAAACTTCACAGAGAAGAGTAAATTATCTGACTGAACACCAAGTCTGAGCATATTCTAGCAAATGTGCAAAGGTCTGACATATGAATGAGCTCATAACAAGTTTGTAGTTACATATTGCCAAATAAATGTAATAGAGGTATTGGAAGAGATCAGATTGGACAGCTGGTCCAAGACATATCACAATGATTCGTATGTGAAGGGATTTATACATTTACAAATGAGAAATTCTGGGAAAAATATTTCATTTTAGAAAAAAAGGAAACATAACAGAAACTTTGGTTGTTTCGTATTGATTGGAAAAAGTGAAATAAGAGGAGGAAAACATTATGAAGCCAACTGAAAACAACAGTTTTACAAAAAGAGAGCAATGGAGATTCAGGAAAAAAAGAATGAACAAGAATGAACAGAACAGTATTTTAATTGGAAAAAATCTGGGTAGCAATGTTTGGAAAATGAGGGACCTGAATGGATCTAAGATGTCTCAAAGATTTCAAGTGGATAAACATGGGAACACTGACTGAGGTGTGGTAATGCAAGGAAAAAAAGAAAAGAAAAATACTGGTTTGAGGACTCGAAAGAAGGTGTAGTGATTAATTCAGTTTGCAACACACTGAAGTTGGGCTTCCCTGGTGGATCAGATGGTAAAGTCGCCACATGCAAGGTAGGAGACTTGGATTCAGTCCCTGGGTTGGGAAGATCCTTTGGAGAAGGGAGTGGCTACCCACTCCAGTAGTCTTGTCTGGAGAATTCCATGGACAGAGGAGCTTGGTGGGCTACAGTTCATGGGGTCGCACAGAGTCAGAAACAACTGAGCAACTAACACTTTCACTTTCATTTGAGTAAAGATATCTAGCAAGAGCTCAAAATAAACTTTTTGATCTCTGATTTATCCCACTTTCCTAAAACTGTGTAACATAAACTGGTCAAAGAAAATATATATGTAGATTGAATTGGGAAAAATGAAGATTAAGTCACAGGGGATAAAGGAGACAGCCAGGAATAATTCTTTCTGAAATCTCATGTCTATTTTTCTCTGTGCTTGAATCCCTGGCTTGTTTCCTTAGTTTCTCTGTCAAGAATGCCTATCTTATTATTCACTAGAGCCTAAACTTTGTGAAATCAAGGGCTTCGGTTTATTTATATTTTATAGTCTACAGAAGTTATGGTAATGTTTATAGTTAGGAATCTCAATAAATTATAGATCAGAATTTAGTTCTTAGTGGAGTTATCTACATGTGTAGGCAATGGGAAAATTAAGTATGGTATCAGGATGCACTAGCATATGAACTTAACATAGAGAACAAGTGAATACACTTAATTTCCCAGTTATGGGATCTACAACAAAGAGACTTAGTATTGAAATATGTAGGAAGTAGGCATGTCTGGGGGCTTCCCTGATAGCTCAGATGGTAAAGAATCCACCTGCAATGCAGGAAGCCTGGATTCAATCTCTGGGTTGGGAGGATCACCTGGAGGAGATCATGGCAACCCACTCCAGTATTCTTGCCTGGAGAATCCCCACGGACAGAGCAGTCTGGCAGACTACCATCCACGGTGTCACAGAGAGTTGGACATGACTGAGTGACACAACACAGAAATATCTGGTGGGCTTCCCAGGTGGCACTAGTGGTAAAGAACCCACCTGCCAATGTAGGAGATGTAAGAGATGCAGGTTTGATCCCTGGGTCAGGACGATCTCCTAGAGGAGGGCAGGGCAACCCACTCCATCATTTTTGCCTGGAGAATCCTACGGATAGAGGAGCCTAAAGGGCCACAGTCCATAGGGATGCAAAGAGTCAGACACGAGTGAAGTAACTTAGCACACAGGCAGACACATTTGGATGTTAACTGGATGTGGCTGTTCATTGTACTGCATTGTTCTGATTTTTTTTTTTTTAATCTTTGAGAAGTTAAGAAAAATCTGAAAGAAGGTATACCTTCTAAGGAAAGAAATGTCTGACCCTGTAACAGCTTGGTTTAATATCACTTTTGGCCTCACAAACAGGAGAGATAATTTGTTTGGTTCCCTCCATGATGATAAGGTCAAAAGAAAATTAAAAGAATCAATGTCCCTGGTCAAATTTCTGAACCTTTACAGAATCTATGACATCTCAGTCGCAGAGTGCCAAAGAAGGTCTGTGTGCAATAAAATCATATTCATTCAATGAGACACAGTCTATTCACATTGTCAAATAACAAATGAAAATATTATAGTTCTGACTGTAACTGAGCTCTGTTTTTATACTCAAATCCTGATAAAACTTTTATCTACCCTTAAGTTTTACTGCTTAGTTTTCTCCATCAAAATTCCATTCTCACTGTAAGCATACCATAATACAAATTATCTGACTTCTGTGATGCTAATTGCCATTCTGGAACAATTACTCAATCTTTTAGACTTTTCCTGCTTGCATTCCATGACCCTGTTCATTAAGACATATGGGTATTTGATTTTGATCTGGAACTTTCAATTATGGTAATAATGCCAGTTCTGTTTTTATATCTGTAAATCATTTTTAGTTCTCAACTCTATTTGGAAGCATGCTCCTCTACCTGCCTGTAAACACTTGACCCTATTCCCAAATCAGACCCCTGGTTATATACTCACTCCTGTTTTAGTCCATCGCCAACTGTCATAAAACCCTGAGCTTTATATTCAAGCAGATCTGGCATAGGGTTTCCTAATGTTTACTAATTCAAGAGGCTTTTTCCAAGTGAAGAGACAACGATTTTGTGAAAGATAAAGGATGGGTAGAAAACTAGGCAAGTAATTGGCTTATATATCTTTGTTTCAGTATGTGCTTACTGAAAGGACTGCTTACCCATTTACAGAATAATAGGCCATAGATTTAGTAACAATAAATTGGCAAGAGGTTGGTTTATAAATCAGGAAGTCTGTATTGCAGACATTACCAGGATATTAATATGACATTTGTGATCAAAAGAAAGGACAACTAGAAACATGACCAGCATCATTTACTATGATGCAGGGTGGCATTATTTATAGCTATTCTGAATCACAGCATACTACCATTTCCAACTTAAGATCTAAAAATACATAGTTTGGATTCAGTGGCTTTCCAGGTGGTACTAGTGGTAAAGAACCTGCTTGACAATGCCAATGCAGGAGATGTAAGAGACACAGGTTTGATCCCTGGGTTGGGAAGATCCCCTGGAGGAGGAAGTGGCAACACACTTCTGTATTCTTGCCTGGAGAATTCCATGGACAAAGGAGCCTGGAGGGCTGCACACCATGTGGTCACGAAGAGCTGGACACAGCTGAAGAGACTTAGTACCCATACACCCTTCAATCTGGCTTTAAGCACTTCTAATTTATTCTTGATTTTATGTATATTTAAGTAGTTTGTCATTTGCATGATTTACTAGGAATTTATGTTCCATGAGAAAATAGTATGGTTTGGACTCTGTATCATATAACCACCAAAGAAACACTGGGCCAACAGAAAGATAACTATAGGAAGCATCTACCGTTCTAGTGCCGAGGAAACCCTATGGAATTATCAGAAACTAAAAGACAATTATTTCTTGGTATTCCTTATAGGTAGAATATTTTTCTTAAATGCCAAACTCATAGAAACAGAATAGAGAAGTGGTTTCCAGGGGTGTTGGGAAAATAGGGAGAAGTTGGTGAAAAGTGAACAAACTTTCAGCAATAAGATTAAAAACATCTGAGGATATAATACAAATATACATATGTGGTTACATATATAATATATATATATAATTACAAAAAAGCCTAATTACCAAAGCAATTAATTTATTAATTTTTTTCTATAAGACCTTAACTAGTTATAAGTTTTAGATCATAACCTCCTAAAACACTATCAATTTGTGTAATACTCTTGACTTAGCTAATATTGTTAAAGTGGAAACTCAATTTGATTTTAATGATCTTTTTCCATGAAAAGAATAAATTTATGCTCATTATTTAGGAGTCAGTAGACTAAATCCATAGCTTCTAAAAAATAACTTTGATACCACATGAAAATATAATAAAGTTATTTGAAAAATTAAGCTAGCAAACAATACATTTTTAAAAAATGAGTCAGTAAGGACCAGGGGAAACTGATTTTACCACATTTAAAATTAGGAAAGGAGGGTTATATTTTTCTAAATTAAGATCATAGGGACATTGATATATAATTATAATTTCAAGCTAGTCTCTTTTCTGAAAACAAAACAAAACAAAACACAAAGCTTACTATAGTCTTTCAAAATAAACAATATGTATAATTCAGTCTTTAAAAAGGTATTAATAAAAAAATTAAGATTTCTCAAATAAAGCATATGACATATTTTTGGCAACCCTCTAAAAGAGATTGCATTTATTTTCTAATTTTTATGAAGATCTATCTATTGATACATTCAATTTAATTTGCCATTATGAATATTTTGTTCCAATGTCCTGACAAGACATTTCTGAAAATAGCTATGGGAGGCATTTGATTTTACATTTTTATTTAGCAAAAATGTTGTTTCCTATGTATTTAAAAGCCAATGCCTTTGCATAATGAATTTTTTTTGAGTGTGTACTGTATCTTCTCTTTTACTCTCAAGATTTTCTTTTTTAATGAGTGCAAAGACCTCCATTAAAACCAACAAATAATGATAACAAAAAGTAAAAATCTATTCTCAAGCAGGTATAATGTCTCAACACATTTGCTTAATCATTTCTTTCACTGAAAAACACCCTTTGCAGCGTAACTAGAATAAGATATAGGTTTGTATAAGACTTCTCCAGAGTACATTATATTAATCTCAGCATTATAGAAAAATAGCACAATCTTATTAAAGATGCACTTTTCAGCAGAGATAATAAGAAAATACTATTAGAAAGTGTATCACCCTATTAACTGATGAACTGAAATAAAAGACATACATCAGTTCAGTTCAATTCAGTTCAGTCGGTCAGTCATGTCCAACTCTTTGAGACCCCATGAATCGCAGCACGCCAGGCCTCCCTGTCCATCACCAACTCCAGGAGTTCACTCAGACTCACGTCCATCAAGTCAGTGATGCCATCCAGCCATCTCATCCTCTGTCGGCCCCTTCTTCTCCTGCCCACAATCGCTCCCACCATCAGAGTCTTTTCCAATGAGTCAACTCTTCCCATGAGGTGGCCAAAGTACTGGAGTTTCAGCTGTAGCATCATTCCCTCCAAAGAAATCCCAGGGCTAATCTCCTTCAGAATGGACTGCTTGGATCTCCTTGCAGTCCAAGGGACTCTCAAGAGTCTTCTCCAACACCACAGTTCAAAAGCATCAATTCTTCGGAGCTCAGCCTTGAGGTCTATTTGTATCTATTTTATTGTTACTTATAATCCCAGTTTGATCATATGTAAATTAAACTTGATTTACCAATTTCAAATAATTTATTTTTTTTAATTTTATTTTTAAATTTTATTTTATTTTTTTTAATTCAATTTTAATTAAAAAAAAATTATACATGTGTTCCCCATCCTGAACCCTCCCCCCTCCTCCCTCCCCATACCATCCCTCTGGGTCATCCCAGTGCACCAGCCCCAAGCATCCAGCATCGTGCATTGAACCTGGACTGGCATCTCGTTTCATACATGACATTTCACATGTTTCAAATAATTTAAAAATAAAAATACATCCTGGTCACAAAATCTAAAAGGTCAACAACGTTATCTTTTGTAGTTTTAGGGGGAGGCACCTAAAAATGCTGTGCCTTCAAGTGTCCGTTCTCTGACTAGCATGATTAAAAAAAAAAAAATAGAATACAGGTCCTTTACACCTCATGACCATAACATTTATTTATTTATTTTTATCTGTTTGCAATATAAGAACATATAGGTGGAAAAGGAAGGGGAAAAAAATCCAAATGAAAAGACTGTATCTGTGTTTTAATTTAAATTTCCATTTTCTTTCTCTTCTCATATGATCTAATATTTAGTAGAGATGTAATTTATAATCAGGTTTCTGACCAACCAATGCAAAACAGCAAGAGAAATTGACCAATTAGAGACCAAAGATAAATGTAAGAGGAAAAAGAAACACAAAAGAGAAAATGAAAGAAGAAAAATTAGAATAAAAATGGAAGGAAAAGAGAAAGGAAAGAAGGAAGGAGAACAGAAAAAAGAGAAAAGTGGATAAATATATTCTTTCTTCCTCTCTTTTCTTTATGGCTTTGCAAGTTAATTTGTGACAATTGATGTCTACATAATTGACTGATAACTCAGAGGTAGAACAGATCGGCAGAAGTGACTGTAAACCCCAGAGACTGTGCTCCTCTGGGTGGACTTTGTCTCATAGCTAGCTATTCCTTTAGAGAGAGGATCCAAAGAGAGTTGCTTGAGGATATTCTTACAATAGAAACTAATCCCTTTCTCTACAACTGATCTAGGAGCTAGTAAGGTAAATTTTTCTTTACATATTATTGTAGAAGAAAGTGAAATGGAGGCTAGGGATATGTGTAATCTGTAATTAACTAATGTTAAAATAATTTAATCTTGTGCCAGTGGCTAGTATTCTTATTTTGGAAGCATTTGAATTTAAATATGAAAACCATTATTCAATATTTCTACTGGTTGGGAACACACCAGTAAAGTTGCTGTTATCAAAAAATAATGCAAGTATTAATAAAAACATCATATATGCCTATCAGTAAGTATGAAGTTTGATTGAAAAGGAAATCTTTGTTTAAGCATTTTATTGTGAACTTCTCCAGTAATCCTTTATTTTTATTTAATTTGTTTTTTGTTTTTTTTTTTTTTAAATTTGAGTTTCTTCAAGAAAATAAGACACCCACAAAGGACTTTCCCTTTACCCTGTTGTCACAGTTGGGTGTGGAGCATTGTCATAACCTGATGTATTGATCTATTTTTAAAAATATTTCCAAAGTAGGTATCACATTTTAAACAATTACTGAAAATTAAGATCCTAGATATTTAATATTGCTGTGATTCTATGTCTCAACATTGTTTATCTTGAGATAAATCATTTCAATATTATCTGATAGGCCTTATATTTTGCTTTGCAGTTAATATTTTATATTGGAAAAATATAGAGTAAGTCAAATTACTGAAATTAATTGGTGAGAAAAAAATGTGGTTGTAAGCAAAATGGGAACCCTTGTAAGAAAATGTGCTAAAGGAAAATATTTATGCACCCATTTTGCAAGTTAGTTTTGGAAAACTCCAAACACCTTATAATTTAATGGCTAAGAGGACAAACATAATTGGGTTTAAATTTTGACTATACTATTTTTTTTTTAATTTTTCACATAATCACCCTAAGCCTCAGAATAGTCATAATTTTTTAAAAGATAACACTAATAAGGATAAAATAAGTAGATAGCATCTATTATCTATTTCCAAACCTGGCCAGAGAATGACTTAAACAATGAGGATTATGTTCCTTTTAGAGTGAGATTAATATATACTTTTATATAATATAAAAACCATTATGAATGTTGATATTAATGCATTACACATAGTGTTATTATGTGCAATTAATGAGATAATTTTATTATTGTATAATGTCTTTCAAACTATATAACAAATATTTTCCAAGCTATATAAAATTAGGAAGTTTGTTGCTGTTGTTTAGTAGCTGAGCCATGTATGACTCTTGTGACTCCATGGACTGTAGCTTGCCAGGTTCCTCTGTCCATAGGATTTCCCAGGTAAGAATACTGGAGAGGGTTGCCATTTCCTTCTCCAGGGGATCTTCCCAGTCCAGGAATTGAACTAATGTCTCCTGCATTGCCAGGTGAATTCTTTAATATTGAACCACCAGGAAAGCCTTAGGATTATAGGATTATATTTTATTATATTCTTCAAACATACATTATTCACTATCAATTTGTCATTCTTATAGTATAACTTAGTCTTGTCCAAAATTAAAAGCTTTCATTTTTTATTCCTACCCACTCTCATTCTCTGAATGTTCACTTTTTGAATAAAATTAAAACTAGATTAAAAGCACAGATATCACAAGAGGCCAACTATTGAACTATTCCCTGCTGTTTCTATAGCACACTTTTCTAATTCTTCCTAGATTTAGAATAATATGTCTCTTACTTCCATTCCTCAGTGCCACTTTTTGAGTTGCCTTAATTGTAGGCCAAACACACTGGCAGTTTTAGATTGGGGAAGGAGTAGTGAGAGAGAATAACTAAACTAGGAATCTTTAGAACATCTTAATCAGATGTCGTCTTCTGACATCTCCTCTTTCTATAGCTAAATGAAAGTAGCACCTATCACCCCTGTTTATGTTAGCAGGACCATTATGAACCACACTATTAATCATTTTCATGGTGATATTTTCACTTAAATTATATTGTATTTTATTTTAACCTCAGATTTTACTTGAACATCTTTTTTCCATTGATTATTCTTATACTATATTGTTGTGTATACATAACTTAAATACTGAGATCATTTATATATATATGCCTGTATGACATATAAAAGAATTAGAATAAGCCATGTATTCTAATACATCTGTTGACCATTAGTTAATATACTACCAGGAGTTATTTCAGTGGTAAACATGGCATGGCTATTCCCAGTGAAGCATAGCATACACAAAAGAGAGTAAAATAAGTTAGTAGGCGATTACTCTTAAGCACCTGGGAAGTAGCAATCATATAGAAGAGTCATGTTCTGTGGAACTGCTGACTTACTTAGCAACTTGGAGTCACCTAAAGGATCCACAAAATAAACTGCACATACACCAAAGTCTTAAGATTAAAAAGGACTTAGCCAGGCAAAGAACGTGGAGAAGAGTTCTACAGGAATAGAGAACAGTAGGTTCAAGCTATCAGAGGCTAGAGATAGAACATTGCCATCAAGGAACACAGAGAAGTCATTGTAAGAAAAGAGGGTGAATGCATAAGCAGGAACAGGACAAAAGGTGAAAATCATGTAAATAGCTTACATTTTAGTCTAGTTTACTGATTTATAGCTAGACTTTTCCTTACTTTCAAAAAAACTGTGAATGATGCTAGATGGCAAGGTCAGTCAGGTCTAGGATATTCTAAAGCAGCCAAGGAAGAGATGAAACACCTACCAGATGAGCTGTTTACAGAGAAACATAGAACATTGGTATTTATTAATGTCATCATATTATATGTTTCTCTTATACAGCTAAGGAATTTTAAAAATAATTCATAAATTTTAAAAAGAGAATTAAATAAACAACTTTTGCCAACTGAAGAGATAAATCTTACAGAAGTCACTTGACATCTGAGTAAATCTCTGAAATTATGAGCAAGAAAGTGAAAAGCTTGGAGAGGCCCTTGGTCATTGGAAAGCATTTATCCTGACATGTTTGACCACCGCTTTTAGGTGGAGAACATTAATTGGTACAGAATAAATAGTGTAGTGAAGGAGAATACTCACTGTCTACATGGACTCAGGTGTTAACTGCCCAGGAGCAGATGCTGGCTTTGCAAATGACTACCAGTGAGACCCAAGTTATTTAAACTCTCAGTGTTCTTCTCTGTAAACTGGAGATAAAAATAGCACATATTACATTTTAGGATTACTGTGATAATGAAATCAGTTGCCATTTCCATAAACAGTATGTGGAGTAAGGAGAGCAGAAGACTTCCACATTGGAATACAGGAGTGGATCTGAGGATGAATGGAGCAGATGAGGTGGACTTGCTTTAAAACTGTTACTCATATGTCATCCCTAGCTAATGTTTTGTGACTTAAATACATGTATATTAAATCCTTGTGGAAAGAGCAATTGAGTATTTAAATTAGGTTACCATATGCTTTATAGCCCAAATTGGAACACTTTTTACAGTGAAAGTGTATGCTAGTAATAATTAGGACTAAACAACGGTGACACTAGGATCATCATAAATAAACAGAGGAATTGTGTCTTCACAAGGTCTGTTGAAAGAGATCAGCCCTGGAATTTCTTTGGAAGGAATGATGCTAAAGCTGAAACTCCAGTACTTTGGCCACCTCATGGGAAGAGTTGACTCATTGGAAAAGACTCTGATGCTGGGAGGGATTGGAGGCAGGAGGAGAAGGGGACGACAGAGGATGAGATGGCTGCATGGCATCACTGACTCGATGCATGTGAGTCTGAGTGAACTCCAGGAGTTGGTGATGGACAGGGAGGCCTGGTGTGCTGCGATTCATGGGGTCGCAAAGAGTCAGACATGACTGAGCGACTGAACTGAACTGAATTGAACTGAAGAGCCAAAAATTTCTTGATTACACTCTTTTTTTAAGGCAACTTTTACATGAAAATTTTTAAGACAAATTTTTCAGTAATGGTGAAAATGATTGATGGCATTTTTGTAATTCATTCATGTCTTTATACATATTGTATGTCTTATTCCCAATAATAAACCCATCAAGAAGGTGATACTTTCAATTACTACTGCTTTACAGGTGAGGAAATTAATATATGATAAATAAAAATAAACTTCTATGAAGTCAGATTCACTCAGCTAATCAGCATTAAAGCCAAGATTCCAATGCTGGCAGTTCAGTATCATAGGCTACATTTGTAAAGGGTATGCTATAGGCTCTTGAAGGATTTTACCAGGAGGGTGACATAATCATATTTATGCTTTGGAAAACAAACCTAGTTGTAGTACAGAGAAAAACTTGAGGGATAAAAAACTGATTAAAGAGAAGAATTACAAGATTGTTGAAGTAACAATGACAGATCTAGAATGGTTATGTGGAGAATTAGGGAAGAAGCAGAATATCAATTTAGATTTTGATTAGGCATTGCTTTCGAACTGGGTGCTGTAGAAGACTCTTGAGAGTCCCTTGGACAGCAAGGAGATCAAACCAGTCAGTCCCAAAGGATATTGACCCTGAATAGTCATTGGAAGCACTGATGCTGAAGCTGAAGCTCCAATACTTCAGCCACCTGATGCGAAGAGCCAGTTCACTGGAAAAGACCCTGATGCTGGAAAAGATTGAGGGCAAGAGGAGAAGGGGGTGACAGAGGATAAGAAAGTTGGATGGCATCATTGATTCAATGGACTTGAGTTTATGAACAGGGAGATAGTGAAGGACAGGGAAGCCTGGCGTGCTGCAGTTCATGGGGTTGCAGAGGTTGGACACGACTTGGCAACTGAATAAAAACATTAAGATGTTGGTGGAGAGGAAGAGGAGAGAGTAGATTTGGCCTCTGAAAAATCCTTTTGGAAAATGTGTACATAGTAATACCATCTATTCATTGATTAGCAGGTGTTTTCTCTGTTCCTCTCCAAGTATATGAACTTTGACTTAGGAAGGTATTAGCCAGATAAATGAATGTCCTTATAATCATAATTATTGTAGAAAGAAGACATTTTAGAATAATCAATTTTGAGGCTTCAGATTAAAAATATGCTAAAATTATTATAAAAACTTGAATTTCAAATAATTATATGACAATTGCTTTTCAGTTGCTTGATTATATATTGTTCTTTTACATACATAAATAAAGATATTTTAAGAAAAAATTGAGACATATTTTCAAAAGTTTCTTTAATAATCATATTTATATTCTGAATGGTTCTTTCCACATAAGAAAGAAAGTTCTTCATTTAAAAAAAACTTTCACAATTCCAGTTCAATTTAGCAGCCTCTGATAAAGTATTTCAAATTTTAAATTCAATTATGGCCCTCTCCTCTTCTTAAGGAGATTTAAAACCTGTTGTTTTGGGTCGAGTCAGCTTAAAATTCATACGTTGAACTTCTTACCCTGAGTACCACAGAAGGTAACCTTATTTGGAAATAACATTGTTGCAGATGCAATTAATTAAGATGAAGTCATGGTGGGGAGTGTCATCATCCTATGTGACTGCTGTCTTTGTCAAAAAAGGGGAAATTTAGAGTCAGAGACATACATACACAAGGAGAACCATGTGAAGATGAAGTCAGAGATGGAGCTGATACTTCCGTTAATCAAGGAGCACAGAAAGCTGCCAGCAAAAAACCAGAAGCTAGTAGCAAGGCATTCAAGACATTCTTCTCCAGAATCTCAGAAAAACCAACCCTGATGACACTTTGATCTCAGACTTCTAGCCTCCAGAGCTGTGAAACAATACATTTCTTTTGTTTATTCTGCCCCATTTGTTATGGCAGACCTAGCAAACTAATTCATGCAGATATATGTAATATATTTGTATATTAGTTTAAAAATATCGGTCAATATTTCTTCTGGGTTCCTCTAATTTATAAATTGTGACAAGAATTCTCTTTTCTATTTATATGTAAGTCAGATGACATATAATTAACATAAGACTAAGATTCAAGCTGAATAGTACAATGCCTTCCAAACATTAAAGCTAAAAATCCGAAAATACCTTGGGAAAACCCATTATTATTAAAGCAGTTACAACTAAATAGTCATGTGGCTTTGCAGTAATCACCTAATACTTCTGGGTTTCAATTTTCTCATAAAGTATTTCATAGTTTTTGAATTAAAGATCTCTATTGATTTTTAATTATAAATTCTATGCTTTGTAATTACGGAACTTGACATGTTACAAATTTAAATATAATGAATAACATTTCAGTACTTCTCAATCTAATGTGTACAAGAATTGCTTGGAATTACTGTCATGATATACGTTCTAAGTCACTAAATCTAGTTGGATCCTGAGATTCTGCATTTCTAGCAAGACCATAAGTGATGACCATGCTGCTCGTTCTGGACTATATCTGTGCAGCAAAGGGTTTTAGCTTTGCCATGGTTACTCAGATGAATTTTGATCTCCACTCTCACCTAGGCAGTCATCATTAATGATATTAGCACCAATGTTCTTATTAAAAAAAAAAAGTCTTAGAATAAAAATTTCTTGATCTAATTATTTATGAGGAAAGTTATGACCAACCTGGATAGCATATTGAAAAGCAGAGACATTACTTTGCCAACAAAGGTCCGTCTAGTCAAGGCTATGGTTCTTCCAGTGGTCATGTATGGATGTGAGAGTTGGACTGTGAAGAAAGCTGAGCACCGAAGAATTGATGCTTTTGGACTGTGGTATTGGAGAAGACTCTTGAGAGTCCCTTGGACTGCAAGGAGATCCAACCAGTCCATTCTGAAGGAGATCAGCCCTGGGATTTCTTTGGAAGGAATGATGCTACAGCTGAAACTCCAGTACTTTGGCCACCTCATGCAAAGAATTGACTCATTGGAAAAGACTCTGATGCTGGGAGGGATTGAGGGCAGGAGGAGAAGGGGACAACAGAGGATGAGATGGCTGGATGGCATCACGTGCTGCGATTCATGGGGTCATAAAGAGTTGGACATGACTGAGCGACTGAACTGAACTGATGCTAATTATGAAATAATAAATGATAAAAGAAAAAACTTTATTGGAGGATAATTGCTTTACAGTGCTGTGGTGGTCTCTGCTGTACATCAATCACTCCACCCATCTAGGTCATCACAGAGCACCAAGCTGGGCTCCCTGTGTTCTACAGTAGCTTCCCAGTAGTTATCTATTTTATACATGATAGTATGTATATATCAATGTTACTTTCTCAATTTGTCCTCCCCTGTCCCTCCCAAGCTGTCTCCACAAGTCCAGTCTCTACTACTATACACAATGGAGTATTAGCCATAAAAAGGAATGAATGAGTCAGTTGTAGTGAGATGTGTGAACCTAGAACCTGTTATACAGGATGAAGTAAGTCAGAAAGAGAAAAATAAATACCATATATTAATGCATACATATAGAATCCAAAAAACTGTTAGCCATTTATTGCCTGTTTATTATGTTCTTATCAGATCAAGCTGGATGAGATTAGAAGTGTTGTTGCTAGAGCGGTTGTGCTGGGGTCCAACCCCATTCTACTTCCAGATCTCACTTCCTGAATCACTGCATTGAATATCACCTGTATGCATATGAGTGTATATGTGAACATATTCATGTGTGCTCATATGCATATATGTATATATGTGAATATGTATTAATCCTCTGAGACCTTTTAAGTTACCATGGATAATTTCAATATTTAAGAATTATTTTGTCTTAGTTACCCATCTCTAACTTGAGTGAGTTTACAGTGTGCTGCTGCTACTGCTTCTAAGTCACTTTAGTCGTGTCTGACTCTGTGTGTATCCCTGCTTAATTTCTTCTTGTCTGTTATGACTTCAGCCTCTGATTGCTCATGCTTCCTAGTTTTTTTGTAATTCCAGTTTTATCAACCAGATATCTCTGTCAATTAAATTCTACCCTTTGTAACAACCGTAAATTGTTATATCACTTGGCTTCTCCATGCTCATCAGGCCAATCTAAATTTTGCAGTCCATTCCCCATAATCCCACATCTACTATTGTCATTCTTTTACAGTAATCATTCCAAAGCCATGTTATAGAATACAGGCTCATTGGATCTATTTCACATCCAAGAATCTAACTCATAAAAAACTATATTAATTTCAAAAAAGTGAAAAATTTGACAATTTACAAAATTTTAGAAGTTGGTAACTTTGAGCATCAGCATATTATTTTCTGAAATTTTAAAATACTTCATATTGCAATGGTCTCATTTTGTCTTGTGCCAAATTTGTCAATATATTGAAGTGAAAGCAAAAGCTGCTGAGTCGTGTCCGACTCTTTGCAACTCCATGGACTATTCAGTCCATGGAATTCTCCACACCAGAATACTGGAGTGGGTAGCCTTTCCCTTCTCCAGGACATCTTCCCAACCCAGGGACAGAATCCAGGTGTCCCACTTTGCAAGTGGATTCTTTACTAGCTGAGCCACAAGCAGAATATTGAGCTTGATGGAGATAATATGTAATTTAGAACTGAATGGGCTTCCCTGGTAGCTCAGATGGTAAATAATCTGCCTGCAATGCAGGAGACCTGGGGTCTATCCCTTCCCCTGGAAAAGGGAATGGCAAGCCACTCCAGTATTACTGCCTGGAGAATTCAATGAATACAGGAGCCTGGCAGGCTAAAATCCATGGGATCACAAAGAGTCAGACAGGACTGAGAGATTTTCACTTTCAATAATCAGCTGGCCCTTGAAGTAATCTGCAGAGGAAATGACTCCTAATCTCTTGATTGGGCATCATTAAATAAGATTGACCTAGTAAGAACAGCTCACACTCTTTACTGAGTGATAAGGCTCAAGTAACTGCTGGTCCCTCCCTCATCCTTCTCCTCTGACAAGATGGGGTCTGGATGCACTTGAGAATACAGATTTGTGTCATCCTCAGGCTGAGAAACTGTTTGAATACTGTCTCATCATTCTGAACTATTTTCTACTCTGTCATTGTGTTTGTTGCTTCTCACTCTATTGTCACTAATAATCTTGGCTGCTGCCAACACCACAGTGACCTTTTATTCTTTTTTCCAATCCTGTTTATTATCTGCTGCTTTTCACTTGCTTCATACAAAAATGTAGTCATCCTCCTCCTCTTCCTTCTCTCTCTCCCTTTCACTTTCTCTCTCTCTCATATTTTGTTTGTCTGCATTGGTGTGATGCTAGTCATGCAAAGACTTTTCTGGGTGAACTGTATAATAAAGTATATGTTTTACCACATCTAACTTCTTTTTTTTTTTTCCTCCTACAGTTGACATTAATATCAAATTCTGGGCTTCCCTAGTGCATGTATGCTTAGTCACTCAGTAGTGTCTGACTCTTTGCGACCCCATGGGTTGTAGTCTGCCAGACTCCTCTGTCCATGAGATTCTCTAGGCAAGAGTATTGGAGTGGGTTGCCATTCCCTTCTCCAGGGGCTCTTCCCAACCCAGGGATTGAACCAGGTCTTCTGCATTACAGCTGGATACTTAACCATTTGAGCTTGGGCTCAGTGGTAAAGAATCCGCCTGCCAGTGCAGGAGACCTGGGTGAATCCCAGATCCAGGAAAATCCCACATGCTGGGGAGCAACTACTGAGCCTGTGCTCTAAGCCAGGACACGGCAACTACTGAGCCCATGTGCTGCAACCACGGAAGCTGCGCATCCTAGAGCCCCTGCACCGCAACAAAAAGAAGCGCTCGTTCTCCTGCATCTAGAGAAAGTCTGTGAGATAAGGAAGACCAGTAACAGCCAAAATAAATACATAAATAACAACTATATTTAAAAACAAAAATCAAATTCAGCCCTTCCCTGCTGTCTTTGTTTCTGAATCTAGTAGTTTTTCCTTCTTCTCAATATGAAGGAAGAGTAAAATTTGGAACCCTGGGTATAGAGATGTGTTAGTGTTGTATGTGGGTGTGTATGTGTGTGGCGGGGTGACTAAAGTTGCCCACAGTAGCTCATATTTTGAAAAGTTTGAATGGTATTTAGGTAAAATTAATAATTTATTTAAGGAAGTAATGATAACTTGTGGTACTGGGAGACTTGCAAAGGGAAAAGTAAAGTTTTAGAAGCTGGGTGTGAGTCTTTTATTTTTCAAATATTAATTGTTAGTTAATTTCAGGCTTTAAATGAATCAGCTTCTCAAATCCTATACAAACACAATCAGTGTACAGAATTTTAAATTTAAGAAAAATTGTTTTTTAATGTAATTACTAAATTTAGTCTTCCTAAACACTTTAGGAATTTCTGAAACACTGTTCAATAAATATTGTGATGTTTCTTCCTTAATTAACTGAGTAACTTTTTTCAGGCAGTTGTTGAGTCCCTTTTAAAACTACCTAATTGGATGTTTCGAGATCTAAATGTGAATGTACCTGGGAATTCCCTGGAGGTTCATTGTAGAGCTCTGCACATTCACTACCATGGCCCAAGGTTCAATCTCTGGTCAGGGAACTAAGATCCTGAAAGCCAAATGGCACAGCCAAAAAAATAAATAAATAAAATTTTAAAAATCTGAATGTATTTTAAAAGCATTTAGAGTGTGCCTAAAGCACAAAAGGAGATCTAAAAAGGATTTTTATATTTTTCTTGCCTATTACTATAATCATTATTATACAAGTTGGCAAGCATATTTTTGTTCTTATTATGAGCTAATAACATAACCTTAAAAAGAATCAGTCAATGTCAATTTGTAAACAACTAATATTAATCTTTGGAGAGCATTTCTATGACTTGAGGCAGAAAAGACACTAGCTATATCTGGGACATCTTGTTGTTGCCAGAAAGCAAGTATCCTGTAAGAGCATCAAGACGGAGTTCTAAATGACTGAAGAATCTGCTTAAATATGTCTATGCATTTTAGTCTTTGAAAGTAGGAAAGAGGAGCAGTGTTAAATATTAGTAAACCTAAATATCTTAAACAAAAAAAGTAATGTGCCAAGAGGGGCACTTTCCTTTGGCTTTGGTTACTACCTCTCATATGTAGACCACTCGTCCATGTAGAAAGAAGTAGAAAGAGTACAAGTCTTCAAAAATGATAAAATAACCAAATGCCTAGAAGAAAGATCACTCCACAGAAAATCTTCAATTCCCTAGGAGAGCCTAGATGATACTTCTAATTATAATAAAGCATTTAAAAAACAGATCAGATGATTATATCATGAACATAGCACAATGGGTCAGGTAATACTGTGAAGGCAAATATAAAAACCTCAGTTCAGGGAAAGAACTGTATTTCAGAAATTAAAATCCATAATTAAGTCTTATATATCATAAACCTGTCATATAAAATGAAACTGTATTTAAAAAATTATCTCATGACTGGTTACTTGGTATGGAATTAATTCATAAGATTAATGTATTCACCAAGAAAATAATTATAAGGATACCTTCCTGTGCACAAAAGCCACTTGACTATGAAACAATCTATTAAAAATGTGTTGTGGTTTGTCAGAAAAGGCTTCTTTGAAAAAGGGACATTATTATTTTTCAGTTGTTTTCTTCCCATTCACAATTTTTTTTTTCCTCTGCTCCACTCTCAAACAAAAATTCAGTGTGGTGTTGGATAGTGAAAAAAATAGTCAAGACCCAATATTATTCATCATCATTAAACATTTATCAAGTACACTGTCAATTGGCCAAGCTGGTGAAATGTTTAACTGTTATGTTATAAATTTCAACCACTTGCCTCCATTTGCAAGCCCCCTTTATGAGCAACATCACACTTGCAAATCCTGCTGTGTTGGATGGTTTAGGCAAAGATACTTTCTATCAGATGAATTCGCACACCTTTGGTCATAGCTTTTTGTTCAAAAGTGAATTACAATGATTTCAAGTAAAGCTTTAGATTTGTAGAAATCATTTCAGTATGGGATTGAAACAAATGAATAGAAAAATCAGAGAGTGACCACCTTAAATTGTGATACAAATTAGGATAATCAAAAAGTTTAAATCAAATAATTTTGATCTCAGTGAATAAAGTCTTTTTATACGCACATGCCCCTTCATGGATCACTGCATTGTTGCGGTGAAGTGGCTTGCATAACTCAATGAAGAAATGAGCCATGCCCTGCAGGCCACTCAAGACAGAGGGTCATAATGGAGAGTTCTGACAAAACTCTGATATGCAGAGCACATCATGAGACATGACAGGCTGGATGAGTTACAAGTTGGAATCAAGATTGCCGGAAGAAATATCAACAACCTCAGATATGCGGATGTTACCACTCTAATGGCAGAAAACGAAGAGGAACTAAAGAACCTCTTGATGAGGGTGAAGGAAGAGAGTGAAAAGATCAGTTTAAAACTCAATACTAAAAAAACCAAGATCATGGCATCCAGTCCCATCATTTCATGGCAAATAGAAGGGGAAAAGGGGAAAGCAGTGACAGATTTCCTCTTCTTGGGCTCTAAATTCACTTCAAATGGAGACTGCAGCCATTAAATTAGAAGACAACTGCTTCTTGGCAGGAAAGCTATGACAAACATAGACAGTGTGTTAAAAAATGAAGACATTGCTTTGCTAACAAAGGTCCATATAGTCAAGGATATGGTCTTTCCAGTAGTCACATATGGTTGTGAGGGCTGGACCATGAAGAAGGCAGAGCACCAAAGAACTGATACTTTTGAACTGTGATGCTGGAAGATTGTTGAGAATCCCTTGGACAGAAAGGAGATCCAACCAGGCAATCCTAAAGGAAATCAACCCAGAATACTCATGGGAAGGACTGATGCTAAAGCTGAAGCTCCAGTACATTGGCTACCTGATGCAAAGAGCTGAATCACTGGAAAAGACTCTGATGCTGGGAAAGATTTTGAAGACAGAAGAAGAGGGCAGCAGAGGATGAGATTGAGATAGTTGGATGGCATCACCAATGCAATGGACATGAGTTTGAGAAAACTCTGGGGTATGGTGAGGGACAGGGAAGCCTGGCATGCTACAGTCCATGAGGTTGAGAAGAATCCGAGACAGTGTGGCAACTGAACAACAACAACAGGCACATGATGATGATGATGGTACAAGCAGATACTGGACTCCCAAATGTTTGAAAATCAAAGGAAAAACAGTATCTTGCAGAGAGCAGTCAATGACCAGATACAAAGGAAGGCAAGTTGTAAAGAGCAAGGTCTTGAATGCTGTAGTAAGGGTAGAAGAAAGAACACAGAGATAGGTTTCTGAGGCAGAGGAGATACTTCCACTTGGTGAAGTGAAGTGAAAGTCACTCAGTCGTGTCCGACTCTTTGGGACCCTATAGACTATACAGTCCATGGAATTCTCTAAGCCAGAATACTGGAGTGCGTAGCCTTTCCCTTCTCCAATTGGTAGGTAGACTTTATAAAGAGGAGTGACAGTAAGCACAGAGAATGCTTACATACTCTGATCTGAGGTTAAAGTTTCAGTTGCCAAATATCACTTGAATCTACTTTCTAATCGTTGGCAAATTTAAACATTACACTCTGGCAGCTCCACATTTTAGATTCCATTCAAAGAATGCCCATTCATATCATTTGTGTATTTTCCCTTGTATCCATTATTGAAGGCCTATATCAAATAACATTATATTCATGAATGTCTCTGAAAATTCTCAGCCATTAACTTTTGTTAGTATTTTAATTTACAGTTTTTGATAATTCTAAAATGTAATCTCACTGAGAGAATTTTTTATTGTGTTGTCTCCAATACTTAGGATCGCAAATGTATATTTTACATGCATTTTGTTCACATTCAATGATTACATACATTTTGAATATTAAATGTTTATTAAAATTAAATTAATCATAACATTACATTGTATATCAGTCTAGTAATCTAGAGTAATATTTTCAATAAATTCATAGTGAAAGTATTTTAAAATGAGTAAATTAATTATTAGAGAGCAGGTATAAAGTTTTCTGGGAGAAAGTCATATTGCTGATAGCAGTAGTCTAAGATTCTTAGGACAATAAGTAAGATTCTGCATGGCTGCAAAGAAAAGCACTCAACTCAGATTTACAATCAGGAGTAAATTGCAATTAATAATAGCCAAGTACTTTTTTTAAATGCAACTATTTTCACTTTAAAATATTTTCATTAAAAGCAGTGACATCTGCTTATGGTTTAAAAACAATGCCTAATAATGCTGTTTGCCTGATGTTTAGAATATTTTATCTACATATCTAGATACTATACACATAGATGATATTCATGACGGTATATATGTGTGTAGGCCAAATAATGCCCCACCTTGAAGACGTCTACACCTTAATCCCTAGAACAAAGTAGTTACATAACAAAAGGGATTTTGCATTTAGAAAAAAATTTGCGAATCAGCTGAACTTTAAACAGGTTGTCTTGGATTTTCCATGCCCTCTAAGTAGCCACAAAGGTCCTTAAAAGATGAATGCTAGAGGCAGAAGGGTCAGTCTGAGAGATGGTACAGGAGAGGAGGCAGAGGCCAGATGAAGCTGAAAGAGAGATCAGTGAGATATGAAGTATTCAAGGACCTGACATACCTTTGAAGTTCTGAGATGAAGACAGCTGTCACACAGGGAATGAAGGCAGCCCCCCAAAACTCAGGGCACCCTGCCAATGACCAGTAAGGTAATTTCAGGACCTCAGTCCCACAACAGCACTTAACTGAAATCTGATAATAATCTGCAGTAATCGGGAAGCATTTTCTTCCCCAGACCCTGCAGAAAGGAACACAGTCCTGTGGATCTCTTGATTTCAGTCTTGGGAGACTAAGCTGAGTTCCAGCATGAGTTCACTGGACTTCTGAAAACTGTTGAGAGTACTGTTTAAGTCACCAAAGTGAAAGTGAAGTCACTCAGTCCTGTCTGACTTTTGCAACTGCATGGACTGTAGCCTACCAAGCTTCTCGGTCCATGGGATTTTCCAGGCAAGAGTACCAGAATGGATTGTCATTTCCTTCTCCAGGGTATCTTCCTGACCCAGGGATCGAACCCAGGTCTCCCGTATTACAGGCAGACGCTTTACACTCTGAGCCTCAAGGAAAGATTAAGTCATCAAACCTGTGGTAATTTGTTATGGCAGAAATAAGAAAACATCTTCTAGATTTAGATCCAAATATTTCTATAGTGTTTATAAATACAGTTGTAACATTTTTAATCTGTTTTCTTATCAGGAATTTAAAACTTCAGAGATCATAGGATTCTAGGACTGCCAGGGCAGCATGTCTGATTACGAACTTTGGAAACAGTACACATATCTTTCAAATGTGGACAATAGAGACATAAAAATAATGAATATTACAAAGTCTTGAAAGGGATGTTGTACATTATATAAAAATGCTGATTATTTTGGAATTTATTGTATATATTATCTGAAAATAGCCATGTACTTGCTCTGCAAAAATGCCAAAAGGTAGGCTATGTTAACAAGTATTTTTGAACAAAATCTAAACATTCACTCATTTATTTCAAGACTACATTTTTCTCCTTTTAATCTTATTTCTTATCTATTTTTTCCCTCAGTACATATCTTTTTCCTTATTCATCATCCCATCTTGATTTTTATTTGCTGTTTTTGTATTTTACCTGTTTAAAATTTCAGGTACACATGATTGGAGATTTTTTTTTTTTCTGGAAGGTAGTATAAAATATAAAAATAAATAATACATATAGCAGTCTGCTTAAAAAGAATTCTTTTATTGCATGGTGAGATCAGAAAATGTTCAATAAATGCTGATTTCTGCTGTTTCAGCATATTTCGAGATCAAGTCAGGAAGAACCATACACTTCAGCCTAAACTGAATATAAAAGGAAAGAAAATTATTTAAGGCATAGCTGTTGGAATAGCTACTCTTTCCAGCTTAAAAAGGTAGCAAATAGTAGCTAGTCAATAGGCTTTATAAAATGAATACACTGTCAAGAGAAATATGACTTCTCAGTGGTGATATTCTTAGGTCACAGTTCTCAGTGAGTTTTCTTAACACTTGACATTCACCACAGTGGGTATACTATTATTGTGAAATTATTACCTCTAATTAAATTAAAAATATAATTCTTAGAATATAGTACATATTGAAAAGTATTTGTGAGATGAAGGAGAGAGCATTTTTATTAAATGCACTTAAGAAAAACAAAAGAAAAACACAAGTCTCAGGGGGAAAAATACTTCCCTGAATCATTCAAATCTGTAGCTATCAAAAAATGCTGTATTTTAAGCATGTAATAGTTCAGCATGCTATAAGAAAACCAGACTATTGTAATATGTGTTTTATATTTCCTTGAATATGATGTCCTTGACACATGTTAAAGCAACCTGAAACATTTTGAATGACTGATTTAAGATATTTTTCTACTGAAAAGCCTATATTGATTGCCACATTAAATGAATTGTGAAACATCAATATATTTGAGTTGCTACCAAAAGTCTTTGGAAGTTTACCACTTCCAACTCTCCCAATGACTTCAGATTTGTTTGTCATTCTGAAAAGTGGTCTCCTTATCATTATTTAGTACTTGAGAATGAATATTTAGCCAGTATAAGCAATCATACTTGTATATTTAAATTCTTGGAGCAGATAGTCTTCAAGACTTTGCTTCTTTTATGTTTTAAACTTCTACACTCACATCCTCACCCTCTGGGATGTGTAAGGAAATAATAGATTTTTATAGAGTGAGATAACATGTAGAGATATCATAGAGACAAATAAGTTAAAATAAAGTATGTGACCTAGTCTCTAAAGTAAAAAAAAAGTATCTGTCAGAAAGTCATGGTTGCTTAAAAGGTATAAAAAGTCAGTAAAAATTTTATTAGGCAAAGTGAAGAGAACCTAGCTCAAGACATTAGAAGTGTGAGATCTTGTGGGGAGACAAGTATGAATGTTTTTCTCAGAAACGTGGCTGAAGTACAAAGGTTGCTTGATAAGGTAGGAAGAGAGCTCCATACAGGTTTTTGTGAAACTTTCTGATGATTTTGTTGTAAAAAGAAACAGAAAACCATCTAAGCATTTGAAGGAATATGAATGGTGTACTTAGGTTTATTGCACTCATTTCACATGCTAGCAAAGTAAAGCTCAAAATTCTCCAAGCCAGGCTTCAACAGTTCGTGAACCAAGAACCTCCAGATGTTCAAGCTGGATTTAGAAAGGGCAGAAGAACCAGAGATCAAATTGCCAACATCTGCTGGATCACAGAAAAAGCAAGAGATTTCCAAAAAATATCTACTTCTGCTTCATTGACTACACTAAAGCCTTTGACTGTGTGGATCACAACAAATTGTGGGAAATTCTTAAAGAGATGGGAATATCAGACAACCTTAGCTGCCTCCTAAGAAACCTGTATGCAGGTCAGGAAGCAGCAGTTAGAACTGGACATGGACACAATGGACTATCTCCAAATTTGGAAAGGAGTACATTAAGGCTGTATAATGTCACCCTGCTTATTTAACTCATATGCAAAGTATATCATGTGAACTGCCAGGCTAGATGAAGCACTAGCTGGAATCAGGACTGCTGGGAGAAATGTCAATAATCTCAGATATGCAGATGGTACCACCCTTATGACAGAAAGCGAAGAAAAACTGAAGAGCCTCTTGATGAAGGTGAAAGAGGAGAGTGGAAAAAACTGGCTTAAAGCTCAACATTCAAAAAATGAGGATCATGGCATCTGGTTAAATCACTTCATGGTAAATAGATGGAGAAACAATGGAAATAGTGACAGACTTTATTTTATTGGGCTCCAAAATCACTGCAGATGATGACTTCAGCCTTGAAATTAAAAGACATTTGCTCCTTGGAAAAAAATGCTATGACAAACCTAGACAGAGTATTAAAAAGCAAAGATATCACTTTTCCAATAAAGGTCCATCTAGTGAAAGCTGTGATTTTTCTGGTAGTCACATATGGATGTTGAGAGTTGGACCATAAAGAAGACTGAGTGCCAAAGAATTAATGCTTTTGAGCTGTGGTGTTGGAGAAGACTCTTGAGAGTTCCTTGGACTGCAAGGAGATCAAACCAGTCAATCTTAAAGGAAATCAATCCTGAATATTCATTAGAAGGACTGATGCTGTGGCTAAAGCTACAATGCTTTGGCTACCTAGTGTGAAGAACCAACTCACTGGAAAAGACCCTGATGCTGGGAAAGATTGAAGGCAGGAGGAGAAGGGGACATCAGAGAATGAGATAGTTGGATGACATCATCGACTCAATGAACATGAGTTTGAGCAAGCTCCGGGAGATGGTGAAGGACAGGGAAGCCTGGCGTGCTGCAGTCTATGGGGTGGCAAAGAGTTGGGCATGACTGAACAACTGAACAACAACTTAGGTTTATAATGGTGAGATACTGCTTCTGTGGGCAAACTTCTGCCCTGGAGAGAAGGCATTTCTTTTTTCTTATTACTAATCATTACTTAGATTCAGATTTCAATGCACAGAATAGGTCTCATTTACTCTTTTCTTTCTCTCTTCCTTGTGGCTAGTCTGGTGAGAGCCCAGAAATTGTCATATATAACAAACTACCCCCAAATCAGTGTCTTAAAATAACACATATGTGTTTTGCATTTGGGCTTCCCAGATAGTGCTAGTGGTAAAGAATTCACCTGCCAATGAAGGAGATGTAAGAGACGTGGGTTCCATCCCTGGGTTGGGAAGATCCAGGGGACCAGCAACCCATTCCAGTATTCTTGCCTGTATAATCCCCATGTACAGAGGAGCCTGGCAGGCTACAGTCTATAGGGTCACAAAGAGCTGGACATGACTAAAGCAACTTAGCACACATGACAAACATTTTTAATTTAGCTTTTTATTGTTTGGCTGAGCTGGGTCCTCATTCCAGCATGTGGGCTTTTCTCTAGTTGCTGAGCATGGGCTTAGTTGTTCCAAGGTATATGGGATCATAGTTCCCCAACCATGGATTGAACCCACATCCCTTGCATTGGAATGCAGGTGAAGTGCCATGAAAGCCCCCAAATATGTATTATTACAGTTTCCAGATGTTCAAGCTGGTTTTAGAAAAGGCAGAGGAACCAGAGATCAAATTGCCAACATCTGCTGGATCATGGAAAAAGCAAGAGAGTTCCAGAAAAACATCTATTTCTGCTTTATTGACTATGCCAAAGCCTTTGACTGTGTGGATCATAATAAACTGTGGAAAATTCTGAAAGAGATGGCAATACCAGACCTCCTGACCTGCCTCTTGAGAAATTTGTATGCAGGTCAGGAAGCAACAGTTAGAACTGAACATGGAACAACAGACTGGTTCCAAATAGGAAAAGGAGTATGTCAAGGCTGTATATTGTCACCCTGCTTATTTAACTTCTATGCTGAGTACATCATGAGAAACGCTTGGCTGGAAGAAGCACAAGCTGGAATCAAGATTGCTGGGAGAAATATCAATAACCTCAGATATGCAGATGATACCACCCTTATGGCAGAAAGTGAAGAGGAACTAAAAAGCCTCTTGATGAAGGTGAAAGAGGAGAGTGAAAAAGTTGGCTTAAAGCTCAACATTCAGAAAACGAAGGTCATGGCATCTGGTCCCATCATTTCATGGGAAACAGATGGGGAAACAGTGGAAACAGTGTCAGACTTTATTTTTTTGGCCTCCAAAATCACCGCAGATGGTGGCTGCAGCCATGAAATTAAAAGATGCTTACTCCTTGGAAGAAAAGTTATGACCAACATAGATAGCATATTAAAAAGCAGAGACATTACTTTGCCAAAAAGGTCTGTCTAGTCAAGGCTATGGTTTTTCCTGTGATCATGTATATATGTGAGAGTTGGACTGTGAAGAAAGCTGAGCACCAAAGAATTGATGCTTTTGAACTGTGGTGTTGGAGAAGACTCTTGAGAGTCCCTTGGACTGCAGGGAGATCCAACCAGTCCATTCTGAAGGAGATCAGCCCTGGGATTTCTTTGGAAGGAATGATACTACAGCTGAAACTCCAGAACTTTGGCCACCTCATGAGAAGAGATGTCTCATTGGAAAAGACTCTGATGCTGGGAGGGACTGGGGGCAGGAGGAGAAGGGGACAACAGAGGATGAGATGGCTGGATGGCATCACTGACTCAATGGACATGAGTCTGAGTGAACTCTGGGAGTTGGTGATGGACAGGGAGGCCTGGTGTGTTGCAATTCATGGGGTTGCAAAGATTCGGACATGACTGAGAGACTGAACTGAACTGAACAGTTTCTTTGGGTCAGCGTTCGGGCATGGCATAGCTGTATTCTCTGCAGAGGTTTTCACATAATTGCAAAGCAGGTGACATCAGGTTTGGCATCTCATCTGTAGGGTTGACAAGGAAAACTTTTTTTTGCCACACCTATGACTGTTGTGTCTGTATCTTAGTTGCCCAGTCATGTCTGACTCTTTCCAACTTCATGGACCATAGTCTACCAGGGTCTGTCCATGAACTTCTCTAGGCAAGAATACCGGAGTGCGTTGCCATTCCCTTCTCCAGGGGATCTTCCCGATCCATGGATGGAACCCTCATCTGCTACAATGGAAGGCAGATTCTTTACTGTTTGAGTCACCAGGGAAGCCTGCCTTCAGTTCTTTGTGACTTTAAGATTAATGACAGCTTTCTTGTTTCCAACAAAGAAGAGAGAGGGAAACTAGAAAGAACCTTCTAGCAAGACAGAATCGTACTTAAGGTAGCCCTTTGCCATAGTGTTGGTTAATCATGGTCCTGCGTAAGCTTGAAGTTAGGTCAGGTAGCAAAGGGAGGTGATAATTTTATGAATTCATTAACAGTAAGAGGTAGAGATCACGGGGCCACTTTAAAGTCTGTCTGCCACACTCCTATTTCTGTTTTGTTTGTTTAATAGTTTTGTTTATTTAATTGCTGTGCTGGCTCTTAGTTGTCGTGTGGGCTTTTCTCTAGTTGCAGTGCATGGGTTTTTCACTGTGACGGCTTCTAGTTGTGGAGCACAGGCTCTGGAGCCCCATGGGCTCAAAAGTTGGGGTGCTCAGGTTTAGCTGTTCTGCGGCATGTGGAATCTTCCCAGACCAGGGATCAAACCTGTGTCTCCTGTGTTGGTAGGTGGATCCTTTACCACTGGGCCATCAGGGAAGCCCTGTCTTTGTCTTTGGATGCTCTTTCCTCCCACCAGGAAACATTTGTATCTGGATTTACTGCCCTGGCTGTGTACTAGATGTACAAATGCATTTCACTCTCACCGGTTGTTTTCTGTTTTCATCCTCCTGATGTTTATAGTATGAAATAATTTCATGATTCACAGTGATAAGACCAGAGACTTAAGAGTTTAATATTTGAATAAGCAGAGGTTGAAACTGAAACAAACTCATGTACAGAATAACTGCATGAAGATGTTGGATCAACTTCTTTTTTATAAATCATATATTTATTCATTTTGTTGATAAAATAACAAAACAAAACCAAGAATGACTTTACTTAAAGCAGAAACAAAGTGATTGCATTCTGTTTTGTTTTGTTCATGAAAATATTCATACTGACAGTACTGTCTGGGTCATAGTCAATGGGAAGGAAACAACTGACAAAAGTTTGAACACACACATGCATAAATAATAATGAAATGAATGGATGAATCATTCTGGTTAATGTGCCTTCAAGTAGGAGAACATGATATCAGTGCCCATGATGTTCAAAAGAGTGATCATTTCAGGTTCACAGGCTAAAGGTCATGCCATTTGAAGTACAACACACTTGAAAGATAATCAGTGTGTTCTCTGGACATGTGTTACACTAGGAAATTACTGAATGTATTTTTTTTTTTTCAGAAACAAAGGCATGTTATGTATCTTTTGTTCTTTCTCAACAACACTTTAAATAAATAGAAATTATTTATTAGTATAAACTTGGAAATACCTTACTAAATTGAAAATAGTCCACAAGAATACTCCTATCAAGACTCTCATTAATTTGCCAAACCTTTCTCATACTTCTACTTTTCTCTAGTGTTATAAATTACTTTGGGCACCATTTGAGAAAATAGTTCCTAGAGCCACTCAAATTGTATTAATTTGTAGACAAGGTAATACTGAATTAATAAATGTACTACAAAGTGAAACTAAATATTTATAAACTAGAAAAATGTCACAGTTAAGTACAGTGATTAAGCCATTGATTTTTTCCCCTCATAATCTGAAACCCTTACAAATACCTTTCAAGTTGACCCAATGTTTTTTCTTTCTTGGAACGTGTTTCTCATCAATGATCACATGAGGGAATATGTATAAAAGGAATTTTACTGTCACCTTTTTTTTACAATAGTAGAAAACAAACATTGTAAGAGGATTGTTAGTAGGTACTTTTTATGCTGCAGTTGTTCCCAGGGCCATGATTGGCAGTCATCATTGCCTTCCTAAACCAGAGATTCTAGACCCCCAGTTAGTAATTTCCTTGGTCTAAGTAGCTTTCCTGTTGGATACTATGAGGGGCTGGAATGACTCAGACTCTCTTCAACTAAGGATCAGTGTCTACTGTGTTTCAGATTGAGTTCTTCAGAAAAGACGTTAGAGTTTGGGGTCTGGGATTTATATTAAGGATCAATACTTGTGAAAGAAAGAAGAAGAAGGATTAGGCAGATGGAGAACACTATAAAAGCCTGATAAAGTCTTGGCCAATCTGGCAATGCATTCTGAGGTAACAGTTGCCTGTTGAAGTTATCATTTGTGAGGAAAAATTGGCCCAGTATCTGTACCTGTCTTCATTCAGCCATCAGACCATCAGAAGAAGGCTTCTTCTGTAATAGTGGAACTCAGGGAAAAGTGACTACACATTTGAGTAGCACTGAAGGAACTGACAGCTAAAAGCTGTCTGCGGACTACATTTTCTAAAACTAGGCAGAACATCCTTGCTTAAAGAAATAAGTAGGTGAAAGAGCAACATACCTACCATAGACTAATTCCCATATTTTTAGCAGGCCATGTAAGAGCGTTTACAATTAGAGTTGGCTAAGAGAAACCCCAGTGGATCACCTATATTTAAAACATATTCTTGGAAACTCTCTGGAGGTCTCGTGGTTAGGGCTCCACTGAGCTTCCACTGTCAAGGGCACAGGACTGACCCCTAGTCAGCGAACTAAGATACCACAAGCTGCACGGTACAGCCTAAATAAATAAATATGGAAAACATATTCTCTTCTGCCTCCATTGTGCAGTGTTAGCTCTATATCTTCATGATGCTCAGGATTAATAACTTATATCAGTATAGTAATTCACTGACAGCTTCCTGAATGTGGAGTCCAAGATGAGAAGGCAATAAAAGAAGAGTATTACTGAGAAATATGTGAAAAGTAGAATTGGAATGGTGATATAAGGAAAATGCAAATAAATCCAGTATCCCAAACTCCCAAAAGTTCCTCAAGCTGGGTGAAGCACCACTTTCTATATAGTGAAGTTTTTCTTGTCTTTTTGGGAAACACATTGTAATGATGTCACTAAAATGTCTACATTTAGAACTAGAACCAGATCTTATCATTTCTTGACTGTTGGTCAGTCACTCAGTTGTATCCGACTCCTTCCGACCCTATGGACTGCAGCATGCTAGGCTTCCTGTCCTTCACCATCTCCCGAAGTTTGCCCAAACTCATTTCCTTGAGTCGGTGATGCCATCCAACCATCTCATCCTCTGTCATCCCCTTCTACTCCTGCCTTCAATCTTTCCTAGCATCAGGGTCTTTACTAATGAGTCAGTTCTTTGCATCAGGTGACCAAAGTATTGGAGCTTCAGCCTCAGCATGAGTCTCTCCAATGAGTATCTAGGACTGATTTCCTTTAGGATTGACTGGTTTGATCTCCTTGCAGTCCAAGGGACTCTCAAAAGTCTTCTCCAACACCACAGTTCAAAAGCATCAATGCCTTGACCTTCAACCTTCTTTAAGGTCCAACACTCACATCTATGCATGACTACTGGAAAAACCTTAGCTTTGACTAGATGGACCTTTGTCAGCAAAGTAATGTCTCTGCTCTTTAACATTCTCTCTAGGTTTGTCAACTATTTTTTGACTAGTTGATCACAAAGTCAAATTCAGAAAAATTATACCAACAACTTGACTGATAGATAGACAGACTGATAGATATGATATACAGATGTCTATAATAGATATCAATATCTATATCTACAATCAATAAAATTATAGGAAAGATATGTGGAAATGAATACTAACTCTATTATATTAATACCAAGAAAAGAAAACATAACTATTTTGAACTTAACATTGAGATATATTTAACTGTTGCTTTTACCTCTGTAGTGGAGGGAATACTTTTTCCCTCTGCTCTCAGAGGTTCTCCAGATAGGACCCTGCATATTAGATTGACAAAACACAAATCAACAAAATAAAAAGAAGCAGTTTATTAATTCATGCAGTGATCATCAGTGGAGAAACCTCAATGATGAGTAACTAAATTGGATGGTTTAAAATGGGCATGTGCTTATGTGCATGCTGCATTGTCTCATGGGTAGGAGAACATTAAGCCAATTGTGGGGTCCTCTGGGCTCATTCAGGACAATTTTTTCTAAAGCTTATCCTGTCTTGGTATGATGTAACAGAAAAGGTTCAAAGACTTAGGACAATATAAACACTGTCACATTTTTAACCTATAAAATATATAGCATCATACATGTATTCAAAGGAGAGGGAAATGGCAGACCACCACAGTATTCTTGCCTGGATAATTCCATGGGGGAGGAGCCTGGGGGGGCTACAGTCCATGAGGTTGCAAAGAGTTGGACATAACTGAGCAACTAATACACAAACATGTATTAAAAAAAAAAAAGGCTAGAGAAAAAAACTTCACAAGGAGAAATACACTGGAGAATCATATAGTTGAGGATTGTACCAGCATTTCTAGAAAATCACTGTAATAGATCTTATGCACATGGTATTAATAAAAGGAGAGATGCTGTCATTGGATTAGGCTCTTATGGAGGGAGAAGATAATTTAATGAGAAGAACAAGAAGGGAAAGTTAATGTAATAGGTATCAGGTCAGAATGATATTTAAAAAGCTCTGATCTAGTAGCTTATTGATCATCTATTCTCTAGGAATGAATCAGATGTGTAATTTTACCTGTACAACCAAAATAAATTGTGATATGAATAGGAAACTTAGAGTAAATGTTCCTGAGGACTCCGGAGCAATATTCTTCCTTTTATGTCAAATAAATCTTGACTTGAACCTGTGCCTTGTTAGAAGAAACCAAAGCACAATAATTGTTTACAGAATCAGGGGTTCTGATACAATGATAGATCTTTGAAAACAAGCCCAGAGTATGAGAATGTGCGGGCATATAAGAGAAGGCTCCCTAGGAGATGACTTTTAAAGTCAAATGGACAATGACAACCTGGGGATATAGGTCACCTCTTCCTCCCCCAGTATAACAGTCATCTAAGGCTGCCATAACAAAGCACCAAAGACTTGGAGAGTTAAACAACTGAAATTCATTTTCTCTCATTTCTGGAGGCTGGAAGTCCAAGATCAAGATGTCATCTGGGATCATTTCTTCTTCAGCTGTTCCTTGGCTTGGAAATATCTATTTTCTTTGTATTCTTGTGGTTTACTTTCTGTGTTTATCTATATTCAAATCTTGTTTTCTAAAAAACAAGCAAACAAAAAAACACTGATCGTATTAGATTATGGCCTACCTATATGAGTCTGAGTGAACTCTGGGAGTTGGTGATGGATAGGGAGGCCTGGCGTGCTGCAATTCATGGGGTCGCAAAGAGTTTGACATGACTGAGTGACTGAACTGAACTGACTGATATGACCTTCTTTACCTTAATTATTTCTTTGTAGGTAAAGTTGTCTGGTACTCCCATCTCTTTAAGCATTTTCCAGTTTTTTGTGATCCACACAGTTAAAGATTTTAGTGTATTCAATGAAGCAGAGGTAGATGTTTTTCTGGAACTTCCTTGCTTTTTCTATGATCCAATGAATGTTGGCAATTTGACCTATGGTTCCTCTGACTCTTTGAAACCCAGTTTGTATATCTGGAAGTTCTCAGTTCATGTACTGCTGAAGACTAGGCCTACTATAGTCTATGGGGTTACAAAGAGTTGGACATGACTTAGAGACTGAACAACAGCCTCCTTGTAGGTCCTATCTCCAAATAAAGTCACATTCTGAGGCTACTGTAGGGTAGGCCTTCAACATATAAGTTTTTGGGAGTCACTAATTATCTCATAACATGCAGCCATGAATTTTTAGACAAAGTAGACATGGTGACAAGAGTATAGGCTAGGCAAGATTTCAAGACCATAGTCTCCTTTAACCAAATCTTTGTCATGGCTGCCACCACTAATAGGTGCCTTTCTTCATAACAACTCTTTCCATAGCAACTGTGTTAAGAGTTATTCAACAGCCTACTCAGTACTTAGCTTCTCTTACTGTGAGCATAAACCTAGGAGCTGGGTTTTAAGTCCTATATCCTACCAGTGGAGGATACGCTGTTTCCCCTAGAGCCAGAATGAATGAGTCCAGGAACTAAAGAGAACTGGAGGTGGTATATATCACTATTCCAACCCAAAACTACTAGTAAAATGTTTATTTTATTCTCTGACCTCAAAGACTGGACTCAGTTGGTTTAAGAGACTCTCTGGGTTTAAGAAGTCTGACCTCGAATACGAGATTTCCTAATTTAAGAAGTTTTACTGGTAACCAAGGGAGTAATCACTCCACCAGGGAGTATAAGAAATATTTCTATTGAATTAGAAGTTAAGGTTCTCATGTGTCATTTTAGTTCCTAATGATACAAGAGTTAATAACAAATAAAATAATAATTATTCTGTATAGTATAAAAGAAGGAATCTAAAGACCAAGCTATCTAGAAATGCAGTTTCAATTTTAAATAATGTGTGATCAGATCATCTTCCCTAACTAGACCCAGACAGACATGTTTCAAAGGGAGAAATATTAATAGTAAAAATAAGTCTGGTTTATTTAATTATTAATGCAAATTACATTATATGACAAACACTTTCCATAATTCTAAAGAGCTAAATCTGCACTTTTGAAGTTAGTCAAAAATATACAAAAAAGAACTTTTTTCTTGAAATTTTCAGAAACATTTTTGAGTATGACTTCTTTAAAAATGTGCCAATAAAATGAAATAGTAACAAAATGAAATTAATAGTCACTTGATAAGTCTAAGAAAAGTCTTTTTCGGTATACTTCCCAGAAACTGTGAATGTGAGTGTGAGTGACTTAAATGACTGGATTTTCAAATATTTTGTGATTTATTTGGTTTTCAAACTTAAATTCAAAACAGTTAAAGCAATGCTTAAATGTATTTTGTTGTTGTTGTTTAGTCGCTAAGGTATGTACAAATCTTTGTGACCCCATGGACTGCAGTATGACATGCTTCCCTGTCCTTCAGTATATCCCTGGAGTTTGCTCAAACTCATATTCACTGCATCCGTGATACCATCCAACCATCTCATCCTCTGTCACCTCATTCTCCTTCAATGCTCAATCTTTCCCAGGATCAGGGTCTTTTCCAATGAGTTGGCTCTTCGCATTAGGTGCCCAAAGTATTAGAGCTTTGGCAGCTTCAGCATCAGTCCTTCCAATGAATATCCAGGGTTGATTTCCTTTAGGGTTGACTGGTTTGAGCTCTCGCTAAAGACCTCTCAAGAGTCTTCTCCAACATCACATAGAAAGCATTGCTTCTGTGTTGCTCAGCCTGCTTTATGATTCAACTCTCATATCTGTATGTGACTATTGGAAAAACAATAGCATTGACTATATGGAACTTTGTTGGCAAAGTGATGCCTCTGCTTTTTAATATGCTGTCTAGGTTTGTCATAGCTTTCCTCCCAAGGAGCAAGAGTCTTTTAAATTTGTGGCTGCAGTCACCATCCACAGTGATTTTGGAGCCCAAGAATATAACATCTGCTGCTGTTTCTACTTTTTCCCCATCTGTCTGCCATAAAGTCACGAGACTGGTTGTCATGATCTTAGTTTTTGAATGTTGAGTTTTAAGCCAGCTTTTCCCTCCCCTCCTTCACTCTCATTAAGGGGCTCTTTAGTTCCTCTTCACTTTTTTACCAGATGAGTGCTATCATCTGCATAACTGAGGTTACTGTTATAAGTGATAAGTGAAGCTGCTCAGTTGTGTCCGACTCTTTGTAATCCCATGGACTGTAGCCCACCAGGCTCCTCTGTCCATGGGATTTTCCAGGCAAGAGTACTGGAGTGGGTTGCCATTTCCTTCTCCAGGGGATCTTTCCAACCCAGGGATCAAACCCTGATCTCCTGCATTGCAGGCAGATGCCTTATTCTCCTCATACATCTCCCAGTAACCTTAAAGCTCAACATTCAGAAAACTAAGATCATGGCACCCAGTCCCATCACTTCATGGCAAATAGATGGGGAAACAGTGGAAACAGTGGCTGACTTTATTTTTTTTGGTTCCAAAATCACTGCAGATGGTGGTTGCAGCCATGAAATTTAAAGAAGCTTACTCCTTGGAAGGAAAGTTATGACCAACCTAGACAGCATATTAAAAAGCAGAGACATTACTTTGCCAACAAAGGTCCATCTAGTCAAGGCTGTGGTTTTTCCAGTGGTCATGGATGTGAGAGTAGGACTATAAAGAAACCTGAGTGCCGAAGAATAGATTCTTTTGAACTGTGGTGTTGGAGAAGACTCTTGAGAGTCCCTTGGACTGCAAGGAGCTCAAACTAGTTCATCCTAAAGGAGATCAGTCCTGGGTGTTCATTGGAAGGAATGATGTTAAAGCTGAAACTCCAATACTTTGGCCACCTGATGCGAAGAGGTGACTCATTTGAAAAGACTCTGATGCTGGGAAAGATTGAGGGCAAGAGGAGAAGGGGATGACAGAGAATGAGATGGTTGGATGGCATCACCGGTTCAATGGACATGGGTTTGGGTGGACTCCAGGAGTTTATGATGGACAGGGAGGCCTGGTGTGCTATGGTTCATTGGATCACAAAGAGCTGGACACGTCTCAGTGACTAAACTGAACTGAACCTTGATTCCAGTTTGTGGTTCATCTAGTCTGGCATTTAGCATGATGTACTCTGCAGAAAGGGGCTTCTTTGGTAACTCAGACCCTGAAGACTCCGCCCACAGTGCAGAAGACCAGGGTTTGTTCCCTCCGTTGGGAAGATCCCTGGAGAAGGGAATTGCTACCCACTCCAGTATTCTTGCCTTGGGAGTCCCTTGGGAAGAGGAGCCTGGCGGGCTACAGTGCATGGGTTCTCAAAGTGTCCTGAGCAACTAAGCTACATGACTGAGCAACAACGCACTCTGAATATAAGTTAAATAAGCAGTTAAATACAGCCTTGACATACTCCTTAACTAGTTTTGAATGAGTTCGTTGTTCTATGTCTGCTTATAATTATTGCTTTGTGACCTTCATACAGGCTTTTCAGCAGGAAGATAAAGTGGTCTGGTATTCCCATGTCTTTAAGAATTTTCCAGTTTTTTCGTGATCCACACAGTCAAAGGCTTTTGTGTAGTCAACAAAGCAGAAGTAGATGTTTTTCTGGACCCTTGCTTTTTCTATGATCCAATGGATGCTGGCAATTTGATCTCTGGTCCCTCTGACTTTCCTAAACTCAGCTTGTCCATCTGGAAGTTCTCGGCTCATGCACTGTTGAAGCCTAGCTTGAAGGATTTTGAGCATTACTTTGGTAGCATGGGAAATGACTGAAAGTTATTTTTAGTATCAGCCACAATGTGGCTTTTGTCATATAATTCTTAGAGAATTCAAAGTATTGTGTCCTCCAAAAATTCCTCAGAATGCAATATGCTTTTTAATAAAATAAAATTTTCCCAGTGCTTAAATCTATAAGATAAAACATAGAAAGATAATATTATCTTATCATATCACTGTCATGTTGCTAAGTCACTTCAGTCGTGTCCGACTCTGTGTGACCCCATAGACAGCAACCCACCAGGCTCCCCCATCCCTGGGATTCTCCAGGCAAGAACACTTGAGTAGGCTGCCATTTCCTTCTACAATGCATGAAAGTGAAAAGTGAAAGGGAAGTTGCTCAGTCGTGTTCGACTCTTTGCTACCCCATGGACTGCAGCCTACCAGGCTCCTCTGTCCGTGGGATTTTCCAGGCAAGAGTACTGGAGTGGGGTGCCATAACCTTCTCTGAATCCATGGATAGATCATCCAATATATTAAAGAGATTCATTCATCTCATTAAGAAATTATTTTTTGAATAGATTATTATTCTTTATGCTTCAAATGGCATATCAAAGTGTTCAATATATTTATATTGTTTTGAGTAAAATCTAATAATTTCCCAGAAAAATATTTTAACATGTAGGAACTTATTTATAATCTAAACTTTCAAAAACGATTTTTATTTTATTCACACATCCATGGCTGAGAATTATAATGGAATAATCAATAGAGGACTTTCCAGAGTAAGTAATATTTAGGATAAAATTAGAATAAAATTTTGTTGAGCAACTGCAATAAAAAGAAAGAGGAAAGGAAATGAGAAGACAAACATCTAAATACTTTCTACTTGTAAAAAAAAAAAAAGCCTAGTGATGTGTTTTCTCAAGAGATGATGATAAATATTGAATGCCTATGGAATTTAGACTCCAAAAGATGTATTTTTAAAGTACTAGCTTTCATTTGTACAGGTCAATATTTATAATAAAATAGTACTTATTATACAATGGAATGGAATAATGTCATTGCAGCAACATGGATGAACTTAGAGATTATCAAAGTATATGTGGAATCTAAAAATATCATACAAATGAATTTATTTACAAAACAGAAGTAGACTCATGGACATAGTGGGGAGGGATAAATTAGGGGTTTGGGATTGAAATATACACTGTTATATTTAAAATAGATAACCAACAAGGACCTATTAATAGCACAGGTAAGTACACTCAGTATCTTATCTATAATGGAAGAGAATATAAAAATGCAGACAATTAACCACCAGTAGTACATCCTCACCACAATCATTGTGAAAACAAAAACACAATTTTTGAGGAAGGGACAAGTACATTTTTAGTGCTAATAATTCAAGGCAGTAGTATGGGAATTAGCACTCATAAATAAGAGATTATTTTGACACTTTTATGTTATTTAAAAAAGAGAACAAAATTTTACTTCTAACTACATATTCCATTTTCTCCGATAGGGGTTAACTAAAAAGAAGTTACTCTGTCTCATTTAAATATCTGCGATGCTATAATGCCCCTTTAAGATTGGTGCAAATGTCTCCAGCATAGCTGGTTAATTACATTGTCTATATTTTAGAATTTTTTTAAAAAATCTAGATTATCTAATGGGAAAGGCAAGGTCCAATCAAGCTATCTAAATTGTCATACATTGATATTTTAACAGAACCATGACAAAAAATGGACTTTCTTGTTTCTACTTATTTTTTCTTCTGTAAAGAAAAACTATAAAGGAATGGAAAAACTAAACATGAAACTCTGTCATTTGCATCCATGTTTTTCTCGAGTTGAAAGCATTAAGAGTAATATTTAAATTATTAAGGTGAAGATAACATTGTTCATGATCTTCCAGCTCATATATATTTTTAATATTTAATTTTAATTATCTATTTTAAAGCATTTACAGGAAGCTAGAAAATTTTCATAGTTCCTAGATAACATTCAATATAGGTTTCAGAAGCATAGATGTTCAAATATATCAGTATTTATTGAGGGGATAGTGATCATTTTATTCTCATTATAATCTAGAATGTCTAAAAATACTATACAGTTTCTGATTAACTTAAAAGTATTGACAGGCTTCCAGGTTTAAAATCGACTGTCATCTGTGATTACTTTTGTACTCAGCATAAAATGAACGACCAGGTAAACTAGGATTTTCAGTCCTTCGTATATAGACAAATATTCCACTCCTAGAGAATTTTTAGTTAACATATTGTAGGTTTAGTATGTATTAAGTAAAAGAGGCAGAACATGTTTTCTTAATTGACTTTCCCCAAAGTTTATTTCAATCACAATGTTTAAATTTCAATTACATTGTTTTATTTCCATATATGATGTTCAATCTATGTAGATGAGTATGAATGTGTAACATTATTATAAATAGCTTGAAAAAATATACTTCAAAACATCTGATGTGCAACCAATTTGAATAATGTATGACTTCTGAATGATATTTCCCAGAAGAACTTTGAGTGAATGCTGTTATAATAAATATGCTAAAATTATTTTAAATAATTAACAAACAGAAACATTTTAATTGTTGCTTTACTTATTTATAAAAATTAAGTATCTTAAACAATGAAATCAGCCATCTCATCTAACTATAATCATATATCCTACCATGTTTTTCTCAGAAATATACTAGGACTCAAACTAAAAGCAAATCACATTATGCATATTTTAAAACCTACACAATATATGAATTATTTTACATCAAAGGTAAGTACTAGGAAATTATTTGGAATGTGGTTTTGAGGCTTTTATTAGATGAAAATTATTTCCTTTCCTTCAATGTATCTTGTAAAGTACACAGCTATATATTTGCTTCTTTAATTTTTAATACAAGTCTGAATTCTACCACGATAGACTGATAAAGAAACTGTGGAAATGACTCACTACTTGTTCAGCAACTCTTCATTTTTCCACAAATCAATTTTCCTTTCCCTGGAGGAACACACCTTTATATTTTCTAAACATTTAACATGCAATAATCTTCCATTTTTAACCTGTTGCCAATTTCAGTCCCATAAAACCTATCTGAACACGTGGTTAGTGCACAGATTAATACCATTGCTCAACTGTTTTCCATTTTAAACAGTGTTCAATCTCGAGTCCAAAAACAGAAAGTCTTTCCTTGAATTACTCATAAATTGCCTATTAAGGTGCTAACATTACACTCTTACTGCTTCCTGATATTCCAGGGTCCTTAGGAGCTATCAACTGTGGTATTTATTACCATAGTTGCTCTCCATTTTAGAACTCCTGTGGTAGAGCTTTCGGTGCATATTTAATCAGCTCCTTAAATATGATTGGCTTTATGTCCTCCCCATCTGCTGCTCTTTTTTTCATCCCTTAGTGTTTACTTCTTGACCATTTAGTATTCAGAAGATAAAAGTTTTCTATTTTAAAATTGCCAAAATATTGCTTGCAACCACCTACAAATCTTGTCATTAAAATATAAAAAACTCTTCATCCTGCAGACATTACTTCATTGTGCACTGGTGTTCAAATAATTTTTTTAATAACAAGGGTATTTCACAGTTATAATTCAAGTATTAAATAAGGTATTTAGTGGTAACATTTTCTAAAAGCCATGCTTCTTTAGTATATTGCCTACATGTATAATAAAATGAAATTTTAAGCTTAAGAATTACTGGCTTGAACTGACGATCTTGTTTTTTTCATGTAACAACTTCTTTAATTTTCATATATTTTCTCAATCAATAGAATGTAGTTTCATATTCAAAATAATTCCTTAATGATAAAAAAGATATGAAATATTACTGTCATATCAGCATATTAATTAACCTAAAAGCAAGTTTAGAATAGACGTTTTTATTGTTCCAAATGTTAAAAAAATAACTCACGCTTTCCTGTTAACACTTCTCAGAGTCCTGAAATCCTTAGTATTTTTAAGTTCAGACTGGATGACGTTAACAGAAAAGTCATATAACATCAAAACCATTTTCCAATAGGAGATAGAATGGCTTCCTCTTTGTTAACTTTTACTGAAAATCTCTACTGAAATGCATGTAGTCATGTTACCTAGCAGATTGGACTAAACGAGTGATTATATATCTTAACTTCATTTGTTTATGTTAAAATTTTGCATTCACAACTGAAGGACTATGCATATTTTACCTGGAAAACATCTGTAAATCTTAGCATATTGTCTTATATTTTAATATATTACTCCTATTTAGGTATAATCTTTGTCTCAGTGTGTTAACACTTCATGCATCTCTTGGAAGTACCTCTAAATGTTTCATGTATTTTTCTCACTTTAATAAATTGCAATAAAATTATTTTGCTCTAATTAAGAAGTTGCTTTATTCAAGTATTCCTGCAATGCATTTGGGGAGATATGAAGATGAATCAGACCCCACGTCCAAGGAGCCATGGCTGCGTGGTTGCAGGAGGGCCTAGAGGAGCTATCCCACATTGAAGGTCAGAAAGGGTGGCGGTGAGGAGATACCCCTTGTCCAAGGTAAGGAGCAATGGCTACGCTTTGCTGGAGCAGCCATGAAGAGATACCCCACGCCCAAGGTACGAGAAACCCAAGTAAGACGGTAAGTGTTGCAAGAGGGAATCAGAGGGCAAACACACTGAAATCATACTCACAGAAAATTAGTCAATCTAATCACACTAGGACCACAGCCTTGTCTAACTCAATGAAACTAAGCCATGCCCATGGGGCCACCCAAGACGGGCAGGTCATGGTGGAGAGGTCTGAGAGAATGTGGTCCACTGGAGAAGGGAATGGCAAACCACTTCAGTATTCTTGCCTTGAGAACCCCATGAACAGTATGAAAAGGCAAAATGAGAGGATACTGAAAGAGGAACTCCCCAGGTCAGTAGGTACCCAATATGCTACTGGAGATCAGTGGAGAAATAACTCCAGAAAGAATGAAGGGATGGAGCCAAAGCAAAAAGAATACCCAGCTGTGGATATGACTGGTGATAGAAGCAAGGTCCGATGCTGTAAAGAGCAATATTGCATAGGAACCTGGAATGGCAGGTCCATGACTCAAGGCAAATTGGAAGTGATCAAACGAGATAGCAAGAGTGAATGTCAACATTCTAGGAATCAGCGAACTGAAATGGACTGGAATGGGTGAATTTAACTCAGATAACCATTATATCTGCTACTGTGGGCAGGAATCCTTCAGAAGAAATGGAGTAGCCATCATGGTCAACAAAAGAGTCTGAAATGCAGTACTTGGATGCAATCTCAAAAAAGACAGAATGATCTCTGTTCATTTCCAAGGCAAACCATTCAATATCACAGTAATCCAAGTCTAGGCCCCAACCAGTAATGCTGAAGAAGCTGAAGTTGAATGGTTCTATGAAGACCTACTAGACCTTTTAGAACCAACACCCAAAAAAAGATGTCCTTTTCATTATAGGGGACTGGAATGCAAAAGGAGGAAGTCAAGAAACACCTGGAGTAACAGGCAAATTTGGCCTTGGAATACGCAATGAAGCAGGGCAAAGACTAATAGAGTTTTGACAAGAAAATGCACTGGTCATAAAGAATACCCTTTTCCAACAACACAAGAGAAGACTCTACACATGGACATCACCAGATGGTCAACACCAAAATCAGACTGATTATATTCTTTGCAGCCAAAGATGGAGAAGCTCTATACAGTGAGCAAAAACAAGACCAGGAGCTGACTGTGGCTCAGACCATGAACTCCTTATTGCCAAATTCAGACTGAAATTGGAGAAAGGAGGGAAAACCACTAGGCCATTCAGGTATGACCTAACTCAAATCCCTTATGATTATACAGCGGAAGTGAGAAATAGATTTAAGGGCCTAGATCTGATAGATAGAGTGCCTGATGAACTAAGGAATGAGGTTCATGACATTGTACAGGAGACAGGGATCAAGACCATCCCCATGGAAAAGAAATGCAGAAAAGCACAATGGCTGCCTGGGGAGGCCTTACAAATAGCTGTGAAAAGAAGAGAAGCAAAAAGCAAAGCAGAAAAGGAAAGATATAAACATCTGAAAGCAGAGTTCCAAAGAATAGCAAGAAGAGATAAGAAAGCCTTCCTCAGTGATCAATACAAAGAAACAGAGGAAAACAACAGAATGGGAAAGACTATAGATCTCTTCAAGAAAATCAGAGATACCAGAGGAACATTTCATGCAAAGATGGGCTCGATAAAGGACAGAAATGGTATGGACCTAACAGAAGCAGAAGATATTAAGAAGAGATGGCAAGAATACACAGAAGAACTGTACAAAAAAGATCTTCACAACCCAGATAATCACAATGGTGTGATCACTGACCTAGAGCCAGACATCCTCAAATGTGAAGTCAAGTGGGCCTTAGAAAGCATCACTGTGAACAAAGCTAGTGGAGGTGATAGAATTCCAGTTGAGCTATTGCAAATCCTGAAAGATGATGCTGTGAAAGTGCTGCACTCAATATGCCAGCAAATTTGGAAAACTCAGCAGTGGTCACAGGACTGGAAAAGGTCAGTTTTCATTCCAATCTCAATCAAAGGCAATGCCAAAGAAGGCTCAAACTACCACACAATTGCACTCATCTCACACGCTAGTAAAGTAATGCTCAAAATTCTCCAAGCCGGGCTTCAGCAATATGTGAACCATGAACTTCCTGATGTTCAAGTTGGTTTTAGAAAAGGCAGGGGAAGCAGGGATCAAATTGCCAACATCCTCTGGATCATTGAAAAAGCAATAGAGTTCCAGAAAAGCATCTATTTCTGCTTTATTGACTATGCCAAAGCCTTTGACTGTGTGGATCACAATAAACTGTGGAAAATTCTGAAAGAGATGGGAATACCAGACCACCTGATCTGCTTATTGAGAAATCTGTATGCAGGTCAGGAAGCAACAGTTAGAACTGGACATGGAACAACAGACTGGTTCCAAATAGGAAAAGGAGTATGTCAAGGCTGTATATTGTCACCCTGCTTATTTAACGTATATGCAGAGTACATCATGAGAAACGCTGGACTGGAAGAAACACAAGCTGGCATCAAGATTGCTGGGAGAAATATCAATAACCTCACATATGCAGCTGACACCACCCTTATGGCAGAAAGTGAAGAGCAACTAAAAAACCTCTTGATGAAAGTGAAAGTGGAGAGTGAAAAAGTTGACTTAAAGCTCAACATTCAGAAAACAAAGATCATGGCATTTGGTCCCATCACTTCATGGGAAATAGATGGGGAAAAAGTGGAAACAGTGTCAGACTTTATTTTTCTGGGCTCCAAAATCACTGCAGATGGTAACTACAGCCATGAAATTAAAAGACAGTTACTCCTTGGAAGGAAAGTTATGACCAACCTAGATAGCATATTCAAAAGCAGAGACATTACTTGGCCAACAAAGGTCTGTCTAGTCAAGGCTATGGTTTTTCCTGTGGTCATGTATGGATGTGAGAGTTGGACTGTGAAGAAGGCTGAGTGCCGAAGAACTGATGCTTTTGAACTGTGGTGTTGGAGAAGACTCTTTAGGGTCCCTTGGACTGCAAAGAGATCCAACCAGTCCATTCTGAAGATCAGCCCTGTGATTTCTTTGGAAGGACTGATGCTAAATCTGAAACTCCAGTACTTTGGCCACTTCATGTGAAGAGATGACTCATTGGAAAAGACTCTGATGCTGGGAGAGATTGGGGGCAAGAGGAGAAGTGGATGACAGAGGATGAGATGGCTGGATGGCATCACTGACTCAATGGATGTGAGTCTCAGGGAACTCCTGGAGTTGGTGATGGACAGGGAGGCCTGGCGTGCTGTGATTCATGGGGTCGCAAAGAGTCGGACATGATTGAGCGACTGGTCTGATCTGATCTGATCTCTGAAGATTAATCATGCAAAGCACTTTTCCTAAGTTAGCATAAAATCAACTTGATAGAGTATTCCATTATATTCCTCAATATGCCTTCTTCATCTTTTATATTCCAGTGCTCCTTCTTTTGTGTCATGGAATTATTTTTTGAGGTCAAGTTACTTCACATTAAGAAGTGTTTTCTATAATGTTTTGGATGTTTTCTACAGGATTGGATGCCAATGCCACTATCTTTTCTGTATTAGTAACATCTCTGGGTCTCCTATGTTATTTATAACCATGGTCTTTCTCATCTTAACTATTTTCTCTTTAACCATTAACTTGAAAAACATCAAAAGGCTTGCAGTATAATGAACATTACACTCTTTTTCTTTTTTTCTGTGGTTGGGGGTGGTGGGGTGGGTGGCTTAGTTAATACATAGTATCCTCCTGTGTTTTCTAAGAGTCATTCATTTTTTTCTACCCATTACTAGTTTTATTGATTCATTTCTTCATTCATTTACAAATCCAAAATGATTTAATTATAGCAACATAAATTTAAAATAATAAAAGTAGTGTGCATCACACATTTTCTCTGGAATTTTCACTCTCATATAATGTCTCTATTACTCTAAATAAGTCTTGGATCTCTAAGAACCGTACTAAAATTATGTATATTCATATATTTTCTTGAGAAGGAAATAGCAACCCACTCCAGTGTTCTGGCCTGGAGAATCCCAGGGACAGAGGAACCTGATGGGCTGCCATTGATGGCAGTCGCATAGAGTCGGACATGACTGAAGCGACTTAGCAGCAGCAGCAGCAACAGCATATATTTTATAAATTCTTTTGTCAATAAATCTTTGCAATCATGTCTTTTACAAATCTTGATTCCCACCAACTCATATTTGACTTTAGCTATCTTGTTTCTCTTATTTCCATCATTCAGTTTTTCAAGTCACACAAACCCTAACATAGCTGGCTAGGATATCCTCTGTAGAGCTAGTTGATTTCCCCTCTGCAAATTCTACTTTCTCTTGGACTAAGATAACTGTTAGCCTTCTTCTATACACTCCTCCTTAATTTATACTACATGCCACCATATTAGATAAATCAAATTATCTATGCAAAATCAATGCATATTTAATGTCAGTTGTGTTCTTTTCTTGCTTCCAAACTTACATGTAATGAAATCCTAAAGATATAGTTTGTATAAATCAGTTATTCTCTGACATATAAAGTTATGGCAGGTTGTAATATTGATGATCTATTTCCTTTATTTTTGTCTATTTTTTCTTCATTCTTCCTTTTCCAGTGAGTTAGCAGCACCCATCATTCATGTAGAAACAAATGAATATTTTTTTTGTTTGTTTGTTTGATTTTGCTGTGGTTTAATTTTTAGGTCTTCTTGGGAAAGCCATAAGAAATTGATCATGTGAGTAGATACTGAGAAAACTGCCTTACTTTTTAGTATTCTTAGTTTTCTCAACTGTAAAATGGAATAATAATGATAAGAATGTCTACTCTTAGAGTTATTCTGAGAAATACAGTAACAATATACTTAAAGAGCTAAGGTTGATCCTTGATACATGCATGCATGCTCAGTCGCTTCAGTAGTGTCCATCTCTTTGCAACCCAATGGACTGTAGCCCACTAGGCTCCTCTGTCCATGGCATTCTCCAAGCAAGAATACTGGAGTAAGTTGCCGTTTCCTTCTCCAGGGGATCTTCCCCACTCAGAGATCAAAGCTGCTTCTCCAGCGCCTCCTGCATTGTGGACAGACTTTTGTCACTGAGCCACTAGGGAAGCTCCTTAATCTATATATATATAGTCTTAAATAAATTAAGGCAATCTAAATGTACTTTGATTAATAACAATTTTTAAAGAAATATTTTTGTCAACTATGAGCTATTTCTGTATGATTTCTGGTCCAAATTTTTTATTAATGAACATTAAATTAAAATCTGTGTGTTTTACTGCTTATTTACCACTTTAAACCTCATATGCCCACCTTTGACTTCAGAAACCAGCTACTTCACTTTGGTTGTGATTTGAAAGTGCCTTCATATATGTCCATGCCATATAAAATACTGCTTTCTTCTCCCATTCCACAAAATAAGGAAGGCTGTAGGAATCTGATCAACACTTTCACATGCACAATACCTAAGTTCCAGGATGGTAGGAGAGGGTAGGAAATTATTTTTGTTCACTGGGGAGTGAAAACCAATGCCTTTTTTTTTTTCCACTCTCAGAGAAGCATCTCTGAAATACTTCAAAAGGGTCTTCAGAAATTACTGGGGGATCCACCACTAATCAGGAATTGCCTACCTTATTGTTTGATTTCCCACCTCTTCTATACACACAACTCTTGACTCCTTCCTTCTGCTCCGAGGTTAACCTCCAAATAAAGGCTATACATGCAAGCTGACCTTAGACATAAGAAAATCTGAGCTATGATAAGATGCTAACCCCTTGCCCAGGTAACTTAAATAATTTATTCAGTTCAGTTCAGTTTAGTCGCTCAGTTGTGTCCGACTCTTTGAGACTCCATGAATCGCAGCACACCAGGCCTCCCAGTCCATCACCAACTCCCAGAGTTTACTCAAACTCATGTCCATTGAGTCGGTGATGCCATTCATATGCAGGTCATAATATTAATTTGTACTTTACACTGTTCAAACACCTTTGGAATGATGTGTCTTAACTGTTTCAGATAGTAATGTTTTGTTCTCAGCAAGATATTGAAGTTCTTAAATTTGGGGATTTTATTTTCAATGAGCATCAGTAATATTTCAAAACAGTGTATACACTGATCTGAAAATGACTTTCTACCAGAATACTCTGAGAAACAGGAAACCACTTCAAAATGATTGCAATCTCATAAGGTAGCCAAGGCCAGACCACAGCTGCATGACCTCAACAATATCTCCAGATGCATCTCTGAGGCCTGCCAGTATTCATTTGAGAAAGGAGCCAACAGAGGTGACACCAAGGAGTTAGCCACGGGCCCCAGTGCTTTGAATAGAACGTACAATTCAGACTTTGGCATCTGGTTCCTACTTTGCCAAATGTGCCTTGTTTATATCCACAGCTGTTAAATGTGTTCGTTGAAAGGGAATAGACCAGGGAAAAGGAAGAGATTGATGAGAGATATGCAAGCTTCTGTGGGAGGCAGTGTCAAGCCAATGTACAATTTACTCACAGATAATTATTTGCTTTAGAAATCTGGTGTCATTTATGCGAATAACTGTGGTATGTGGTGAGCCGAAACCTCATTTTATAGCAAAGTTCTTTATATTTCATTGTAAATTAGGAATGTATAGTTGTGCTGAACTAATTATCACCTAAAAAAGCAAATATATCATCATTTACTTCAAATAATATAAACTGACTGCTTAGATTGAATTATTAAAAGCAGGAATATATATAATTCTCTTATTACACTTATAATGTTAGGCTTTTACAAACATATTAGCAAATAAAGTGTCTTTATGCTGACACTCAGCCATTGAAAACAGTTGAATAATATATACAATATTTAAAACTTTCAGAACTGTGCATGTTTATTTCTACTCTATGCTTTATTTGTACAGCAAAAATGCATTTTAAAATATTTTGAAAGTGAAAGGTTAATGCCTTTATGTATTAAAATAATTAGTATGATGCAAATTTACTGAATTTACAGTTCTTTTCTTTCTAAAAGTGAATGTGTTAGTGGCTCAGTCATGTCCAACTCTGCAACACCACAGACTGTAGTCTGCCAGGCTCCTCTGTCCATGGCATTCTCCAGGCAAGAATATTGGAGTGGGTTATCATTCCTTTTTCAGGGGTTTTCCTGACACAGGAATGGAACCTGGGTCTTCCGCATTGCAGGCAGATTTTTTGCTGTCTGAGCCACCAGGGAAGCCCTTTCTATATTTATTCACAGAAATAGCATAATTTGTAATGAAAGGATGGAGTAAGTCATATTACTATTATTATTATTTTAGTTTCAAAAAATTACTGATGTGCCATATTAAGGAGTAGAATAAAATTGATCACAGTTGGATTGTCTGCATAGTTCATGCAGTGTGATAACAGTTATAAAGTATAATTTATCTACTAAGAAGTCAATTCTCACTTGTCATTTCAGACCAATGACTGCTGATTAATTTTCAGAAGCACCTTTTTTTACTCTGATGTCCTATGTTAGTTTACACTGTACATATCACGTTTTAAGGTTTTAGAATATCCTGGCTCTAGTATTCAAGTCCCCTTAGAGTACCCTGCTGAACTCAAAAGAAAACAAGAGTGGGTAAATGAATTTATGAATCACTGTCTTTTTCACTTTTTTAAATGACTTGACCATTGGGGATTAAGATGTTAAGTAGATTTTTATAGTTGAAATAAGCAATCTTAAAGATTCAAACCACTATTCCACCTTAGAAAATAGGCATGGAATTTCTAAACAGTCTCAGAATCACAGTCTTCCTTCCTAAACTTCATGACCTTCTTATTCCAAAACTTGTTTCAAAAGGAGATATGGGAAAAGAAATTCACTTTGCTCGTGATAAAGGAGGAGTCCTGCTGCTCTTGTGATGAAAGAAAAAAAAAAAAACCACTTTTCATAACTTTCCCCTTCCTTTATGATTAAAGTATCTCTTATGATCATAGAAAATTTCTCCTCCTCTTGTGACAAGAAAAAACTAATGACCAGATCTCTGATAATAAAAAGCGAAAGTTTTCTTCACCTATGTCCTACATCAGAAGTAACATATAAGTGAGAAGTCTAAACTGACATTCTGTTCCAGTATATTCTAAAAGAACAGTCAATCCCACAGATAAGTTTATTTGGGATAACTGGGTTGATATTGAACATCCTGTACAATTTAAAAAAAAAAAAAAGGTCAGGATTAGTGCATGATTTGCATGTGTGTGCTTTGCCCATACATTGTTGTTAGGGTAGTATCTAATTATTCCTAATGATTTTATGGTGATCCTTCAAAACATGTCATGAGGTAGAGTGATGGCAATTAATGATATCCAGATGCAAACAGGAAGCACATAAAAAAATATGTAACAACCAGAGGAGCAAAAGTGGCACAGTTTAATTTAAAAATGAAATTTAAATTATCAGCTTGAGTGCTTTCCTTTGCAATTGAAATGCCACTAGATTTTTTTAAAAAAACAATATAAAATCTTACTGGTCATGTAAATGACAAATGGACATTTATACTGGGCTTCAGGGCTCCATTTTCCACTTTGAGAGGGTCTCTGGCTCGCTCATACATGTGTGAGCTGTGCCCTGGGTTCCTTTAGGATTGGCAATATGCTATCACCACTTATAAGCTACATGTTAAACAAACAATTGTTTTCCACAAGTTGGAACAAAATCTGACCTTTGGTCTTATTGGATCAACTGAAACCAATCATTGTAGCCAGTATAATATCAGGAGATGTTTAGTTTAATTAAATGACTTAACCTGGTCATTTCAGATATAAGCATCATTGTACCGGAGGTTTGATGATAATGCTTGACCTAACAAAGGTATCAGTGAAACAGAATGGTTGATTTTCTAAAATGTAGTTAATGTTAAGAGGGAGGTGTATATTGGGTAAGCAATGATCTTCTCTTAATATTTACAAAAACAAAAATGTTGTTAGTTAATGTTTAGAAACACACTAAATGTAAGTTTTCAGAATTTTTTGTTTCTATAAAATAGTTATTACTCTAATTTACACTCAATTTACTTCAAAATATAATGCATTTTACATGCATATTTCTAAAACTGTGAGAATTTTAATTATACAATTTATATTTTGTGAAGATTTAGTCAAAGGCAATAAAATCATTATTTGATCTTGGGTAAGAAAAAAATCCAGAATTAAATATCTGTTTAGATAATAGCACTAAAGTTCTAGTCTCTTTTCTCATTACTAAACTTCTGGGAGAAAATCAGGGGATGTTTTATATATATATATATATATATATATATAGACACAATATATATACACAACTGTGTGTGTCTGTGTGTGTGTGTTTATATATATATATATATATATCATGCACACATATACCCACAAACATATATATACTAGTGTAGATATGCATATCTATGTGTGTATGTATAATACATATTCATATATATAAACAAGTGACAAGGAATATACATCAGTGAATTTAACTTTTTAGACTTTTTGGTATAAGTCCCTATTATGCAGAGAAAAATATATACTTGAGAGGTTATGAATTTTAGAAATATTAAGTGCCCTAACTGGAACCCCTACCACTGTTTGCTATGCAGTGCTGGTTGTTACGACCATAAATCTGGGCATATAATGTTAAGGACAGGGTTGGAGCTGTCTGATTTGAAGCATATAAAGTCTTAACTGCCACAGATAATGTCAACCCAAATTATTATTTCCATTTCAACACAGATTATAGGACAGGAAGTCATAAATGGAAATTAAAAAATAAATTCGGCACATATTTCAGAAAGTACCTTTTCATGTAGAGAATAGTAAATGCTTTAGAAGAGCCTGCAGGCAAAGTTGTTGAGGCAAAAAGCAGGAATGTCATTCAAGAAACAATTAGATGCCATCCTTGGGGAAATGGAGTACTAAAAAGTATATGCCTTGATGGACCAAATGACCTTTATTTGCTCTCCCAAAATCCCTCATGCTCTTATAATTCTAATCGAGAAATATTTCAGCAATTTGGCCTCCAGCAATGTCAGTTCTTACTTGAATTATTCACCTCACCAGTTCACTGCTGAGGAAGAACCTTTCTCTTAGTGCTACAAAGATTGCATATTGACCACATGTAATCTCAAAACTGTTGTCCATAGGCATTTTTTTACAAGGACACCTTAGGTCAGATATTATACAGGGTTTGACTATAGAAGGCTATTTCAAATCCAATTTGATTGCAAACTGACCCAAACTGGAGAAGAAATTCAGTTAACTTCATTAATTATAAGAAAGTATGGAGATTATTAAGTATTATTGAAATGTTTTCTTAGCCAACATTTCAACATATAGTTTGTTCTTGAGGAATGAAGTCTGTATAAATGATTGTTTTCTAATTATTTTGATTAGGTTAATGGTCTATCTCTAACTATAGACTATATTTTAATAGAATATTATGGAAATAAAAATAAGTAAACAGGAATCTTAAGAGAAGTTAATTACAGTTGATCTGAAAACGCATGAATTCAGTAATTGCACACTTCAGAAAGCTAGCAGTTGATACTGAAGAAATGTAATATGCAAAATTTACTTGGTGCATTTGAGTAAAGTTGGAGAAATCAGCTATCTAGTCTTCTGATTTTTGCTAGATTTAGCTGAACACAGAATTCTTAAGAACCCAGGGACATTGTGAAAATGACATTCCCCTTATTATGTTCTTAAAGTGACATTCAGTGAACAAAAAAGAACATGTTTCTCTCTGTCATTTAAATGAACTCCTAGAGTTTTCTCTGTGTATCAAAAATTGGAACTCAGTGGTGAACTGAGTGTCAACAGTGTATTTTCAAAGGCTAATAGAAGGTCACATAAATGGGACAATTCAAGGCAAAAAAAAAAAAAAAAAAAGTAAAGGCTTGAAAAATGCCAGTACATTTAAGTGTTTCTAAAACAAATAAATATTTTAGGAATGGTTGCCAAAGATGAAAATGTTTAAAAACATGTATGTTCATTAGAGTGTGAATTATTTTTATACTGGATGAAATCTGCTAATAATGTATAAGTGATACTTTTATAAAGTACTGTAACAAAGCATCATATTAATAAAGTAAATAATAAAATTTATAAATCAGTCTGTACTAAAGAGAAAATAGGCAAAATTATTGTGCTAAATATATACTCTGTGGTTTATATCTCAGAATCTTTTAAACTATGCAATCATAGCTAAAATAAGAGTCTGAACTGAACTTCCAAATGATGGAAAGATTATTTCTCATTTACAAAATAAAAGTTTCAACCTAGTGTTTAATGTATAGAGAATAATGTTTTAACATAAATTACAAACAGGATAAAAACATTAAATTAAATAATTCTCAGGAATGCATAATCAAATGAGAACTTTTGTAACAAAACTAACAAATGGTTAAATACTACTCTGATGCTCATAGTAATTATGTAAAGTAGGCTAATACTTATTAATTTATGAGATTTTAAAAACTCTCTTTTAAGTATGAAATATGTATTATAATTAATTTCTCCAATACTCTGTAAAATTGCCTATTACTCATTTAATTTAGTTAAAAATGGCATTTGGTTATCCTCTGGTAGTCTTTTTGATATTTGAATATAGCTAGAAGTTACTAGGCTTCCCTGATAGCTCAGCTGGTAAAGAATCCACCTGCAATGCAGGGGACTTAGGTTCAATCCCTGGGTTGGGAAAATCCCCTGGAGAAGGGAAAGGCTACTCACTCCAGTATACTGCCCTGGAGAAATCCATAGCTCATTTGGTAAAGAATCCACATGCAATGTAGGAGACCTTGGTTTGATTCCTGGGTTGGGAAGATACGCTGGAGAAGGGAAAAAGCAACCCACTCTAGTATTCTGGCATGGAAAACTCCATGGACTTGTATAGTTCTTGGGGTTAAAAAGAGTGGGACAGGACTGAGTGTCTTTCACTTTTTTTTTTTTTTGTCTGGGTTTCCCTCATAGCTCAGTTGGTAAAGAATCTGCCTGCAATTCAGGAGACTCAGGTTTGATTTCTGGGTTGGGAAAATCCCCTGGAGAAGGAAATGGCAATCCACTCCAGTATTCTTTCCTGGAGAATCCCATGGACAGAGGAGCCCATGGGGTCGCAATCAGTCAGACACGACTTAGCAACTAAACCACCACCACCACAGCCTCTGGGACTAAGTTTTGAGCTTCCCTTTTGGCTCAGCTGATAAATAATCTGCCTGCAATGAGAGAGACCTGGGTTCAATCCCTGAGTTGGGAAGATCCTCTGGAGAAGGGAAAGGCTACCCACTTCAATATTCTGGCCTGGAGAATTCCATGGACTGTATAGTCCATGAGATCACAGAGTTGGACACGACTGAGGGACTTTCACTTCACTTTCACTTCACAAGGTATTAGTTTGGTGCAAAAGTAATTGCAGTTTCAGACCATTAATTTTAAATCATTATAACTAGGATCAAACACATCTTTATTAATCAAAACAGGAACAGTTACAATCAACACATTTTTGCCAATGAGAATTAAGCTTGTTTATTCTTGTAGCATAAAAATCTGTGCTTGTGGATTCAATGAACTCTTGCAAAGCATTTTCTGTCTCCTGTTGGTTGTGGAAGGATTTTCTCTGCAAAACGTTGTCGAAATGCTTGAAGAAGTGGTAGTCAGTTGCTGAGAGGTCAGATGAATATGGCAATTCAGGTGACTGAGCAACTGGACTAAATGAGTATGGCAGATGAGGCAAAACTTCACAGCACAATTCTCTCAATTTTTGAAGCATTGGTTGTGTGATGTACAGTCAGGTGTTGTCATGGAGAAGAATTGGGCCCATTCTGTTGACCAATACTGGCTGCAGGCATTGTAGTTGTCAGTACATTGCATTGATTTGCTGAGCATACTTCTCAGATGTGATGGTTTTGCCAGGATTCAGAAAGCTGTAGTGGGTCACCCTGACAGCAGACCACCAAACAGTGATCATGACTTTTTTGGGATAAAAGTTTGACTTTGCAGTGTGCTTTGGAGCTTCTTCTTGGTCCAACCACTGAGTTGGTCATCGCCAACTGTTGTATACAATCCACTTTTAGTCGCATGTCACAATCTGATCGAGTAATGGTTAGTTGTTGTACAGAATATGAGAAGATGACACTTCAAAACAATGATTTTTTTTTATTTGTAGTCAGCTCATGAGACATCCACTAACTGAGCCTTTTAACCCCCCCAATTTGCTTCAAATGCCGAACGACCATAGAATGGTTGGCGTTGAGTTCCTCAGCAACTTCTCACGTACTTGTAAGAGGATCAGCTTTGATGACTGCTCTCAGTTGGTCATTGTCACCTTCTGATGGCCGGCCACTGTGCTCCTCATGTTCAAGGTTGCCTCCTTCTCAAAACTTCTTGACCTGTATGTTTGTTTGGGGTCAAAAGCATTGTTGGTGTTGCAAGTTGTCTCTACTGCTTTACGACACATTTTGAACTCAAGAAAATTACTCAAATTTTCTTTTTGTTTAACATCATTTTCATAGTTTAAAATAACAATTAATATAAAATAAACCATGAGTAATATTATTAGCAAAAAAAAAAAAACTAAAAGTGAGATATGTGAATTAAATGATGAATAACACAAGCACATTTATTGAGAATGTATTCCATATCAAACAACAAATTTCAACAATGGATAAACTGTAACTACATTTGCACCAATCTAATATTCAGAGGCCTTTCTTGTAAATAAAGCATATATACATTATGGATAATCACTCCACTCTTTGTTATATAATGTTCCATGACGATAGTGTCAACTTTCAGAAAACTAAGGACAGCTCACATTCAGAAAACTAAGATCATGGCATCCAGTCCCATCACTTCATGGCAAACAGATGGGGAAACAGTGGCTGACCTTATTTTTCTGGGCTCCAAAATCACTGCAGATGGTGACTGCAGCCATGAAATTAAAAGACACTTACTCCTTGGAAGGAAAGTTATGACCAACCTAGATAGCATATTCAAAAGCAGAGACATTACTTTGCCAACAAAGGTTCGTCTAGTCAAGGCTATGGTTTTTCCAGTAGTCATGTATGGATGTGAGAGTTGGACTATAAAGAAAGCTGAACGCTGAAGAATTGATGCTTTTGAACTGTGGTGTTGGAGAAGACTCATGAGAGTCCCTTGGACTGCAAGGAGGTCCATCCTAAAGGATATCAGTCCTGGATGTTCATTGGAAGGACTGACGTTGAAGCTGAAACTGCAGTATTTTGGCCACCTGATGCAGAGAGCTGACTCATTTGAAAGGACCCTGATGCTGGGAAAGATTGAGAGAAGGAGGAGAGGGGAACGACAGAGGATGAGATGTTTGGATGGCATCATCGACACAATGGACATGGGTTTTGGTGGACTCTGGGAGTTTGTGATGGACAGGGAGGCCTCGTATGCTGCGGTTCATGGGGTCACAAGGAGTTGGACACGACTGAGTGACTGAACTGAACTGATGATAGTGTAATGAGACTAATTCTGTCGTACTCTGATGAAAATCTAGTATCAAGTCATACAAGGTGATGAATAAAAATTTTAGGCTAGATAACTGATGGATCATCGAAAAAGCAAGAGAGTTCCAGAAAAACATCTATTTCTGCTTTATTGACTATGCCAAAGCCTTTGACTGTGTGGATCATAATAAACTGTGGAAAATTCTGAAAGAGATGGGAATACCAGACCACCTGACCTACCTCTTGAGAAACCTATATGCAGGTCAGGAAGCAACAGTTAGAACTGGACACGGAACAACAGACTGGTTCCAAATTGGAAAAGGAGTATGTCAAGGCTGTATATTGTTACCCTGCTTATTTAACTTCTATCCAGAGTACATCATGAGAAAGGCTGGGCTGGATGAAGCACAAGCTGTAATCAAGATTGTCAGGAGAAATATCAATAACCTCACATATGCAGATGATACCACCCTTATGGCAGAAAGTGAAGAGGAACTAAAAAGCCTCTTGATGAAAGTGAAAGAGGAGAGTGAAAAAGTTGGCTTAAAGCTCAACATTCAGAAAACAAAGATCATGGCATCTGGTCCCATCACTTCATGGCAAATAGATGGGGAAACAGTGGAAACAGTGGCTGACTTTATTTTTTTGGGCTCCAAAATCATTGCAGCCATGAAATTAAAAGATGCTTACTCCTTGGAAGGAAAGTTATGACCAACCTAGATAGCATATTAAAAAGCAGAAACATTACTTTCCCAATAAAGGTCCATCTAGTCAAGCCTATGGTTTTTCCATTGGTCATGCATGGGTGTGAGAGTTGGACTGTGAAGAAAGCTGAGTGCTGAAGAATTGATGCTTTTGAACTGTGGTGTTGGAGAAGATTCTTGACAGTCCCTTGGACTGAAAGAGTGTTGGAGAAAACTCTTGAGAGTCCCTTGGACTGCAAGGAGATCCAACCAGTCCATTCTAAAGGAGATCAGTCCTGGGTGTTCCCTTGGACAGCAAGATCAAACCAGTCAATCCTAAAGGAACTCAAACCTCAATATTCATTGGAAGGACTGATGCTGAAGCTGAAGTTCCAGTCCTCTGGCCACCTGATGTGAACAGCCAAGTCATTGGAAAAGACCCTGATGCTGGGAAAGATTGCAGGTAGGAAGGGAAGGGATGACAGAGGAGGAGATGGTTAGATAGCATCACTGATTCAATGGACATGAATTTGAGCAAACTGTGGGAGATAGTGAAGGACAGGGAAGCCTGGTGTGCTGCAGTTCATGGGTTCACAGAGTTGGACACGACTTAGTGACTAAGCAACAACAACAACTCCAGGGGATTTCCCTGACCCAGGGATTAAAAACCACAAGGGATAAAACTCTCGTGTCCTGTGTCTCCTGCATTGGCAGGCAGATTCTTTATCAACGAGCCACCTGGGAAGCCCTCCTAGCTCATTAATCCCCACTAAATTACCTCACTCCGTGAACCACTTCCCAAGAGTATTGGTTAAGATAAGTGAGGTTAATTTTGTGTACATATTGAAGTTTGGGGAACTGAAGTCTCCTGTGTGTGCTGTGCTAAGTCACTTCAGTCACTTTTCCTTGATCTTCTCCTCATATTTGGTATTATTGAGAAAGAGCAAACTACAGAGTACATGTTCAGCATCAAGGGAGTTTATGTGTCTCTGTGAATTGACAGTATAATTCCCTAGAATTATTGATACCCTATAATTTAATTATAGGGTTAGCATATTTGAACATATAATTTAAACTATCAAATTGTGTCTAAAAAGAAAAAAAAATCAATAGAACAAAATTGAAAACCTTAAAATAACAACATGGAAAACTAAAACCACTACTACTAAAATTTCCTTGAAATCTTTAAAGAATATTTTATTTTATTACAAATATAGTATTTGTACAGATGACACTGTCTGAAATTTAGATTTTTAAATACCTGTAAAATAAATTTATTCATTCTATTTTATTTTTCTATGATCCTTCAATTTATCTTAGCCATCTGTTCAATAATGAAATGTTCAATTCTGTTCAGTCATTGAGTCGTGTCCAACTCTTTGCAACCCAATGGACTGCAGCATGCCAGGCTTCCCTCTCCATCACCAACTCCTGGAGCTTGCTCAAATTCATGTCCATCAAGTCAGTGATGCCATCCAATCATGTCATCTGCCACGGTCCTCTTCTCCTCCTAATGAAGTGTCTGTCTCTTCCTCTCCTAATGAAGTGTTGTATTTGTCTTAAAAGTTAAATTGTTTTGTTTAGATTAACAATTAATATATTACCACTTTTACTCATTTGCCTTATATGAATAGTAATATACCTAATATTTTATTCTTAGGTTTTTAATAGAAACAACTAGTTTAATGAAATATTTGAGTAATATTATTACTATCTATTAATATTGATGTATTAAATTAATATGATATTGATGTTGTTTAGTCACTAAGTTGTGTCTGACTCATTTGCAGGTGCTTCGTCTGTAGCCTGCCAGCCTCCTCTGTCTATGGGATTTCCCAGGCAAGAATATTGGAGTGGGTTGCTATTTCCTTCTCCAGGAGATCTTCCTGACTCAAGGACTAAACTCATTTCTCCTGCATTGCAGGCGATTCTTCACTGCTAAGCCACCAAGGAAGCCCCATGATATTGATTACTTTAAATTTATAATATTAAAAAAATAAATTAGTGTAATTAAATTATTTTGTGACAAAAAGTTTAGATAAAAGATTAACAATATTATTTTAAGATAATAATCATTAACTGTTAATACATTAATGATAAATTAAAATTTTAGTCAGTAAACTGAGTCTCAGTACAGTGGGGATTTCTTACATCTGTACCTTCCTTATATTTTTTTCATTACTTGATTATGTAGAAAAATGTTTCTGTATTCATCTTTATCATCTTTATAACAGTCTTATAAGATAGGTGTAGTGACAATTATCTCCACTTTATAGGTGATAAACTAGACTCAAAAAATTTTAATAGCTCAATAAATCTCAAATATCTTTTTTATTGTGATGTTAGAATGACTTGCCAGGCTACTATTATTTCCAACAAGCCACATTTTCTTTGACACTGTCACCTCAATGTCAGTTGAGAAATCACTCAGAACCCTCAGTTAATATGAAAGCATTTTATATTTCACCAAAAAATTCCCCTTGTTAGATGTAACTACAAAATGTCAGTAACCAATTTAAAGTAGGTAAATTAATATGTGTGTGTGTGTGTTTTAAACTGAAGAAAAGGAAAATATAAGAACCTAAAAAACAAAAAATGAGTAGACATTTATAGTGACACACACAGATGGGCTTGGACATTGTGTCTTGTCAGGAATCACATTTTACAGTTAAAAAATGAGTAGAGATCTGAAATATTGTTTAAAAAAAAGAGCAAGAGGCTGCAGAAATATTCTTATATATCTATTGTACAGATGTTATTTTTATGCAGTTATTTTTAACTTTAATTGAATTTGAAAAAATGAACTAAGCTCAAACTGATACCCCTTATATGTCATCATTTCAGAGGTTCCTAAAAAAATTTTAAGGTGCAATGTAGATTTAGTGTCCTTTGACTTAATCTTTATATTGTTACAAGATATATAATAAAATAAATGAAAGTGTTAGTTGCTCAGTCATGTCCGACTCTTTGCAACCCCATGGACTGCAGCCCACCATGCTCTTCTGTCTGTGGAATTCTCCCAGCAAGAATACTGGAGCGGGTAGCCATTCCCTTCTCCAAGGAATCTTCCCAATCCAGGGATAACCACTGGTCTCCTGCAATGCAGGAAGATTCTGAGCCACCAGGGAAGCCCTTTTATTACAATAAGATGAATTTTATTTTAAACAGTAGACCAGATGTAGATATAGATTCACAAATGCTATGGCTCACTGGATAAAAGAATTTCTTCAAGAGAACATATAACATTTCAACTGCTTATTAACCTAAAATTGTAAAAAAGACATTTCAAATTATTAATCACAATAAACAACTAAGGCTCATATCAAACCAACAGTTCTATTGAAACAATTAAAAAAGGAAAAATGGAATTATGCCACACAAAATTCTCAAGTAATAGTGATCTCAAATCTTTAAAATAGATATCACTGAAAGATGTATTTCATTTATTGTAATACCTAATGATAACAGAATGACTTTAAAACTTTAAAGATCTAAGCATTTAAAACTTGAGTGGCATGGAGTAATCACTCAGTCAATGCTAATTATTTTATACACTCAACTGTACCATAAATATTTTGCAGCATTATCACTTCAAACACTCTGAGCTACTGAGTTTACTGAAGTTCACAGGCTTTAAATAATTGTCTGATGATCCCAGGACAAAAAAATAACTGTATTTATTAAAAAAGAGACAGCTTCTGTCCTTGAGCACTATGAATTTTCTAGTCTAAAATTCAATAAGTTTTATCTCCTCCTTTGGGAAAATTACTAGTTTTGTTAATAAACATTTGGGGATATTTGTGGGCAAGGAAAAAAAAAAAGACATCTCCAAAGTAATTTGTTTATGTGGCATATAGCCTTCATTTTCTTAGATAATGGATACTTCTCTGTTTTTACTTTTTCATTTTTATTGGCGTATAGTCGATTTACAATTTTGTGTTCCAGGTGTATATCAAAGTGAATCTTTTATACATATAGCCACACTATTTTAGATTCTTTCCCCTTATAAGCCATTACAGAGTATTGACTAGAATTGCCTGTACTGTACAGCAGGCTCTTATTAGTTACCTATATAGTAGTGTGTATGTCAATCCCCATCTCCCAATTTATCCCTCCCCATCATCCCCTGGTAACCATAGCTTGTTTTCTACATCTGTGACACATTCTACTTCTGTTCTACAAATAAGTTAATCTTGAGAGTCCCTTGGACTGCAAGGAGATCAAACCAGTCAATCCTAAAGGAAGTCAGTCCTGAATATTCATTGCAAGAACTGATCCTGAAGCTGAAGCTCCAATACTTTGATCACCTGATGTGAAGAACTGAATCTTTAGAAAAGACTCTGATTCTGGGAACGATTGAATGCAGGAGGGGAAGGGCTTGATAGAGGATGAGATGGTTGATGGCATCACCAACTCGATGGACATGAGTTTGAGCAACCTCCCGGAATTGGTGATGGACAAGGAAGCCAGGGATGCTGTGGTCCATGGAGTCACAAAGAGTCGGACACAACTGAGTGACTGAACAGAAATGAACTGTATTCTGCTTTAAGATTCCACATATAAGCAGTATCAAATGATATTTGTCTTTCTGTGTTTATACTTCACCTAGTATGACAACCTCTAGTTTCATCTATGTTGCTACAAATAGCATTATTTTGTTCTTTTTTGTTTGTTTATTTTTTTAAATGGGCTTCCCAGGTGGCACTAGTGGTAAAGAACCCACTTGCCAATTCAGGAGACATAAAGAGACACTGGTTCAATCCCTGGGTTGGGAAGATCCCTTGGAGAAGAGCATGGCAACCCAACGCCAGTACTGTTGCCTGGAGAATCCCATGGACAGAGGAGTCTGGTGGGTTATGAAAGATTTAAAATTTTAGACAATAATACTATCATAAGGAAGGAATTGACACACTGCTAAATAATATCAGAGAGTGGAGGATAAATTTTCATTTGCAGTGCAAAAAAGAGTATTGAAAGTTGAAAAAGATAGTGATTATCCTATCTCTATATAAATATCTGTTGTACTTGTTGGGTTTGGCTCTTTTTTTTTAAACCTATATTCATACCTTCCTCCCTCCATTTCCACACACACCCACTGTTCAATTCTTAATGGCCTAAACTTTTCCTTCAACATCAATAATCAGAGAGTCCACTGACTTGGGACAGATCTCACAATGGCTATGCTGTTGATAGCTTACAGTGAAAGGTGTTGGATTCGTGATCTCTGAATAAGAAGATTTAGCTTTTGGATCAGGGACCAGGGTTGATCACTCAAGAGTTTTTGTATAGCAGAGTTTTATTAATGTGAAAAAGGGACAGAGAAAGCTTCTGACACAGACATCAGAAGGGGGATGGAGAGTGCCCCCCTTGCTAGTCTTAACAAGGGAGCTATATACTTTTCAATTGGTTGTTAACAATAAACCAAAAGAATGTTTCAAGGCTGTAAAGGTCTTACCAGACCTACTCCCATAATATACATTTTAAGATAATAGAATTAGAACTAATAATTGAAAGATCCTACCAGACACACTCACATAATATACATTTTAAGATGACAGGATTAGTTAGAAGTTTCTCAAGAAGGAGAAACATGTCCTTAAGCAGGATACATTGTTGTTATATAATCTTTGGTACAGAATTTAAGGAAAAACATATCATTGAGCAAGATGAGTTGTTTTGTTGCTGTTATCAGCTCTGGGCTTAAAGAAAACAACTCCAGATTCCTATCTCCACCTCATCAAGTTGGTGATGCCATCCAACTATCTCATCCTCTGTTGTGATAGTTAACATTAAATGCATCCTTCTCCTCACAAACTTCTGGTTTTCTAAAGCACGAGGTTATATTATTTTCTGTTGATTTAATGTTTTCTACATTATTCTTTGAAATGATAGTGGAACAAACACATGTTTGGTAATCATAACTCAAGCTATGGGAATCGGCACTAACACTAATGACCAATGTGACTTAATTTGATTTCTAACAGTAGACAAAGCCTTAACCCAGAGGAATACACACTGAAATGTCAGAATTTGAAGAACCTTGGCAAGCATATGGATGAGAAATTATGGAAACTCAGAATATGTCTAATCAGAAGTCTAGCTTTGGTGACTGTAAATGATTATTCAGGGTGGACCACAGTCTCAACTCATGAAGACACTTTTATTGGAAAACAGAGGTAAAGATGTCCACAGGATTAGTCGGTAATAGAATTGAAAGTATAGATAAAATGGTAAAACTGTTTTTCTTGTTTAGAGCTTTGTGCACTTATTTTCAGAATTGTTTCTCTATGGTATATTTCCAGTTTATAGTGCAATAGTTGAATAAGGGTCATATCTACTAAAGTATGTTTGTTAGTTCAGTTGCTCAGTTCTGTCCCACACTTTGCAACGCCATGAACCACAGCACGCCAGGCCTCCCTACCCATAAAAAATCCCAGAGATTAATAAAACTCATGTCCACTGAGTCTGTTGCCATCTAATCATCTCATCTTTGGTCGTCCCCTTCTCCTCCTGCCTTCAATCTTTCCCAACATCAGGGTCTTTTCAATGAGTAAGCTCTTCCCATCAGATCAGATCAGATCAGTCACTCAGTTGTGTCCGACTCTCTGCGACCCCATGAATCGCAGCATGCCAGGCCTCCCTGTCCATCACCAACTCCCGGAGTTCACTCAGACTCACATCCATCGAGTCGGTGATACCATCCAGCCATCTCATCCTCTGTCATCCCCTTCTCCTCCTGCCCCCAATCCCTCCCAGCATCAGAGTCTTTTCCAATGAGTCAACTCTTCGCATGAGGTGGCCAAAGTATTAGAGTTTCAGCTTTAGCATCATTCTTTCCAAAAAAATCCCAGGGCTGATCTCCTTCAGAATGGACTGACTGGTTGGATCTCCTTGCAGTCCAAGGGACTCTCAAGAGTCTTCTTCAACACCACAGTTCAAAAGCATCAATTCTTTGGCGCTCTGCCTTCTTCACAGTCCAACTCTCACATCCATACATGACCACAGGAAAAACCATAGCCTTGACTAGATGAACCTTTGTTGGCAAAGTAATGTTTCTGCTTTTGAATATGCTATCTAAGTTGGTCATAACTTTCCTTCCAAAGAGTAAGCGTCTTTTAATTTCATGGCTGCAGTCACCATGTGCAGTGATTTTGGAGCCCCAAAAAATAAAGTCTGACACTGTTTCCACTGTTTCCCCATCTATTTCCCATGAAGTGATGGGACCAGATGCCATGAACTTCGTTTTCTGAATGTTGAGTTTTAAGCCAACTTTTTCACTCTGCACGTTCACTTTCATCAAGAGGCTTTTTAGTTCCTCTTTCACTTTCTGCCTAGAGGGTAGTGTCATCTGCATATCTGAGGTTATTGATATTTCTCCCAGCAATCTTGATTCCAGCTTGTGTTTCTTCCAGTCCAGCATTTCTCATGATGTACTCTGCATATAAGTTAAATACACAGGGTGACAATATACAGCCTTGATGTACTTTTCCTATTTGGAACCAGTCTGTTGTTCCATGTCCAGTTCTAACTATTGCTTCCTGACCTGCATACAGATTTCTCAAGAGGCAGATCAGGTGGTCTGGTATTCCCATCTCTTTCAGAATTTTCCACAGTTTGTTGTGATCCACACAGTCAAAGGCTTTGGCATAGTCAATAAAGCAGAAATAGATGTTTTTCTGGAACTCTCTTGCTTTTTCCATGATCTAGTGGATGTTGGCAATTTGATCTCTGGTTCCTCTGCCTTTTCTAAAACCAGCTTGAACATCAGGAAGTTCACGGATCACATATTGCTGAAGCCTGGCTTGGAGAATTTTAAGCATTACTTTACTAGCGTGTGAGATGAGTGCAATTGTGCGTAGGTTTGAGAATTCTTTGGCATTGCCTTTCTTTGGAATTGGAGTGAAAACTGACCTTTTCCAGTCTTGTGGCCACTGCTGAGTTTTCCAAATTTGCTGGCATATTGAGTGCAGCACTTTCATAGCATCATCTGTCAGGATTTGGAATAGCTCAACTGGAATTCTATCACCTCCACTAGCTTTGTTTGTAGTGATGCTTTCTAAGGCCCACTTGACTTCACATTCCAGAATGTCTGGCTCTAGGTCAATGATCACACCATCGTGATTATGTGGGCATCAAGATCTTTTTTGTACAGTTCTTCTGTGTATTCTTGCCATCTCTTTTTAATATCTTCTGCTTCTGTTAGGTCCATACCATTACTGTCCTTTATCGAGCCCATCATTGCATGAAATGTTCCTCTGGTATCTCTGATTTTCTTGAAGAGATCTCTAGTCTTTCCCATTCTGTTGTTTTCCTCTATTTCTTTTCGTTGATCGCTGAAGAAGGCTTTCTTATCTCTTCTTGCTATTCTTTGCATCAGGTGCCAAAATATTGCAGTTTCAGCTTCAATGTCAGTCCTTTCAATGAACATGCAGGACTGATTCCCTTTAGGATGGACTGGTTGGATCTCCTTGCATCCAAGGGACTCTCATGAGTCTTCTCCAACATCACAATTGAAAAGCATAAATTCTTCGGCGCTCAGCTTTCTTCACAGTCCAACTCACATCCATACATGACCACTGGAAAAACCATAGCCTTGACTAGACAGACCTTTGCTGGCAAAGTAATGTCTCTGCTTTTTAATACGCTGTCTAGGTTGGTCATAACTTTCCTTCCAAGGAGTAAGCATCTTTTAATTTCATAGCTGCAATCACCATCTGCAGTGATTTTGTAGCCCCCCCAAAATAAAGTCAGCCACTGTTTCTACTGTTTCCTCATCTATTTGCCTTGAAGTGATGGGACTGGATGCCATGATCTTAGTTTTCTGAATGTTGAACTTTAAGCCAACTTTTTCACTTTCCTCTTTCACTTTCATCAAGAGGCTCTTTAGATCTTCTTCACTTTCTGCCCTAAGGGTGGTATGATCTGCATATCTGAGGTTATTGATATTTCTCCTGGCAATCTTGATTCCAGTTTGTGTTTCTTCCAGCCCAGCGTTTCTCATGATGTACTCTGCATATAAGTTAAATAAGCAGGGTGACAATATACAGCCTTGACGTACTCCTTTTCCTATTTGGAACCAGTCTGCTGTTCCATGTTCAGTTCTAATTGTTGCTTCCTGACCTGCATACAGATTTCTCAAGAGGCAGGTCAGGTGGTCTGGTATACCCATCTCTTTCAGAATTTTCCACAGTTTATTGTGATCCACACAGTCAAAGGCTTTGGCATAGTCAATAAAGCAGAAATGTTTTTCTGGAACTCTCTTGCTTTTTCGATGATCCAGCAGATGTTGACAATTTGATCTCTGGTTCCTCTGCCTTTTCTGAAACCAGCTTGAACATCAGGAATTTAACAGTTCACGTATTGCTGAAGCCTGGCTTGGAGAATTTTGAGCATTACTTTACAAGTACTTGGGATGAGTGTAATTGTGTAGTAGTTTGAGCATTCTTTGGCATTGCCTTTCTTTGAGATTGGAATGAAAACTAAGTTTTCCAGTCCTGTGGCCACTGCTGGGTTTTCCAGATTTGCTGACATATTGAGTGCAGGACTTTCGAAGCATCATCTTATAGGATTTGAAATAGCTCAATTGGAATTATATCACCTCTTCTATGGTTGTTCATAGTGATGCTTCCTAAGGCCCACTTGACTTCACATTCCAGGATGTCTGGATCTAGGTGAGTGATCACACCATCATGATTATCTTGGCATGAAGATCTTTTTTGTACAGTTCTTCTGTGTATTCTTGCCACCTCTTTTTATTATCTTCTGCTTCTGTTAGGTCCATACCATTACTGTCCTTTATCGAGCCCATCTTTGCATGAAATGTTCCTTTGGTATCTCTAATTAACTTGAGATCTCTAGTCTTTTCTATTCTATTGCTTTCCTCTATTTTTTTGCATTGTTCACTGAGGAAGGCTTTCTTATCTCTCCTTGTTATTTTTTGAAACTCTGCATTCAGATAATTATATCTTTCCTTTTCTCCTTTGCTTTTCACTTATTTTCTTTTCACAGCTATTTGTAAAGCCTCCTTAGACAGCCATTTTTCTTTTTTGCATTTCTTTTTCTTGAGGATGGTGTTGATCCCCGTCTCCTGTACAATTTCATGAACCTCCATCCATAGTTCATCAGGCACTCTATGTATCAGATCTAGTCCCTTAAATCTATTTCTCACTTCCACTGTATAATTATAAGGGATTTGATTCAGGTCATATCTGAATGGCCTAGTGGTTTTCCCCACTCTTTCAATTTCAGTCTGAATTTTGCAATAAGGAGTTCATGATCTGAGCCACAGTCAGCTCCCAGTCTTGTTTTTGCTGACTGTATAGAGCTTCTCCATCTTTGGCTGTAATAAATATAATCAATCTGATTTTGGTGTTGACCATCTGGTGATGTCCATGTGTAGAGTCTTCTTTTGTGTTGTTGGAAAAGGGTGTTTGCTATGACCAGTGCGTTCTCTTGGCAGAACTCTATTAGCCTTTGCCCTGTTTCATTAGGTACTCCAAGGCCAAATTTACCTCTTACTCTAGGTATTTCTTGACTTCCTACTTTTGCATTCCAGTCCCCTATAATGAAAAGGACATCTTTTGGGGGTTTTAGTTCTAAAAGGTCTTGTATGTCTTCATAGAATCACTCAACTTCAGCTCTTCAGCATTACTGGTCAGGGCATAGACTTGGATTACCATGATATTGAATGGTTTGCCTTGGAAATGAACAGAGATCATTCTGTTGCTTTGAGATTGCATCCAAATACTGCATTTGGGACTTTTTACTGACTATGATGGCTACTCCATTTCTTCTAAGGGGTTTCTGCCCACAGTAGTAGATATAATGGTCATCTGAGTTAAATTCACTCGTTCCAGTCCATCTTAGCTCACTCATTCCAAGAATGTCGATGTTCAATTTTGCCATCTCCTGTTTGACCAGTTCCAATTTGCCTTGATTCGTGGACCTAACATTCCAGGTTCCTATGCAATATTGCTCTTTACAGCATTGGACCTTGCTTCTATCACCAGTCACATCCACAACTGGGTGGTGTTTTTGCTTTGGCTCATTCTTTCTTTCTGGAGTTATTTCTGCACTGATCTCCAGTAGCATATTGGGCACCTACCGACCTGGGGAGTTTACCTTTCAGTGTCCTATCTAAAGCAAGAATACTGAAGTGCTTTGCCATTCCCTTCTCCAGTGGACCACATTCTGTCAGACCTCTCCACCATGACCCATCAGTGTCTCCTGCATCACTAAAGTAAGAGATTAATACACATCCATATAAAATAGGAAAAATTCTGTTTTCCACATTGATTATAAATTAAAATTTGATACTTTTTAGTGTTAAAGATACACAAAAAGTTGTTACTTTTAACTGAAATTATTTCTAAGGAGTAGTTATTTGTTAAACTGAAATTCACATTAAAAGGTTGAATCATCTAACTCTAAGATGCAGAGCAATATATTGAATTTAGGAATCTTTACTTGTGCTTCTTCCAATGTCTGAAACTATTCTCATTTTAATATTTCTCTCACTTTTTACCTTTTCATAAATCAGTTTTTTTCTTTTCTTATAATAATGTTCTAAATTAAAATCTGAAAACCACAAAATCCAAAACACCATATTATTAAAAATACTTTGATCTTATACAATGCATATATTCTCTGATTGCCAAAGCAGATTTCATGGCTATGTGCTTAGTGCTATGCTAATTTATAAAGCAGACTATTCAAATGTAGAAGTGGGAAAATTATATTCATAACTAATCTTAGGATATCTGTTAGGTAAGCTAACAGCACTTTTTTAATTGGGAAAGTGACAGAATTTTAAACATATTTAAATGATTGCGAAGATTCAGCTTAAAAGATAAGAATATGAAAATATGAGCACTTTTTCAATGAATAATAAATAGATATATGTTTCCAAATAAACAGGATCAACACCAGTGAGTACAAAATGCAGTTTCTTATGCAGAGAGGATTTCCAGGGAGAAACTAAGATAACAATCCAATTAAGCTGTTACTGTATGTAAATGAGAAATTGCAATTTAAGTTAACGTACTAAGAAATCCAAAAGCAAAATAATGTATTTCTTGTTTTATTTCGAGCAAGTTAAATGGTAAGTTGTCAAAGGAGTAGGTAAGCTTCAGGTGATCAGGAGATGAAGGGAATTGGTTTGTAAAATATATTTAATGATGGATGGCTTTTGAGTGTTAGCAGAAAGCCATTTCACCACTTCACAATTAAAAATTCATTAGAACTTGCAAGGTTAGAATAACATTTAGTAAACAGAAGCAGCATGTAGAAATTTGAATGAGTAGAAATGCTTAATAGAATACTCAGTTCTCAAACTAGTATACTTCAAAATAACAATTTATAAATATTCATACTCTAATAGTCTTACCACTAAATAAAAAGTGAAACTGTGAATCTTGCTCCAAATGTTAGCATTAAGTCATCTATTTTAATTATGTGCCATAGTATTTGCTTGCTAAGTCGCTTCAGTCGTGTCCGACTCTGTGCGACCCCATAGATGGCAGCCCACCAGGCTCCCCCATCCCTGGGATTCTCCAGGCAAAAACACTGGAGTGGGTTGCCATTTCCTTAGTATTAGTTACAGCTAAATTGTTTATCTAAAATAAAAAGAATATTCAAACTCAAATGCTATGTTTGTATTAAATATTCAAGTTCAAATAGAAGTTTTGACTCTTTTAGGTAAACTTTTTCAGTGTCCACTAAACATGATGATCTCTCTTCTAAACTCTCAAACCACTTTTCTATAATTTCTCATGTATAGGTAGACAATGTCCCATTCAAAAGCAGGGTAATATTTAAGGGGAAAAAAAAGATTTTTGCAAATCTTAGGAAATGGAATAGTAGTCTTTTGTAACAAGAACTTATGTACAAGTGAGGAAAAGAGAAACAAAAATACTCCTCTCATAGTTGAGCTGTCCATTAGTGATGGATTAAAAAAAAATGCCCAGAACAAATGTGATTAAAAGCATTTTGACAAATGGATTCACTGGTAAATTCTCAAAAAAAAAAAAAATAATAATAATAACCTTATGAAACAAAACTCAAGATTTATAATAATAGCACACAAATGATAATGGTCCACTAACTGGTAATTATCTGAACCCTGCTTGCTTTTTGTGATGAAGTGTTTTGCTGTTGTTAATAAGATCTAAACAGATATGTTAAATATTTGAACAGTTTCTTCCAGACTTCATACAGATTTTGTATTTCATCTGTTAATTCTCTCCTTTTATTTGAAGCATTAGGGGCTTGAGAACCAAAACACCACCTGTGGTTCTATTTTATTCCTAACACATTCCTCACTTGCAATTTTAAATAGTGCATCAAAGGGAAACTCTTAAGGTGAATATCCTCATTGTCATTCCAGAAAACTAATATGGTATTATCTCCTAGACATGTGGCTCCCATCTATAATAATGCTAAACCTAACTTTATTCCTTTATTTTTTTCAAAGTCTTAAGTGCTTAGCAGGGAGATAGGGTAGGAACCTCAAATCTGATTGCACACTTTCTGTTTTGCTCAAGAAATGCAATTTAATTAACCATGGGCATTCTTCATTTATGCTTTACTTTACATCTAGCTCTCTTGCTGGATCTTTCAAGTGTAATCATAATCTCTTAGATAATTATTAATGGGTATTTTCTTCAAAATAAAATAAGTTTAAGTTGAATACTTATAAAATGCCTAGGGATTTAAAAAATGTTCCTTACAACAAAAAAAGAAAATGATTTTTCTATTCAGAAAACATTAAGATTAATAAATTAAATATCTGAATTATCTGTAAATATTGCATCTCAAAACTAATAACAACTGCAAATTTCATGTTACATTTATATTTTCCAGTATATTTTAAACTCTTTAAATTAAATTGTGTGAAAAACTCTTGAAGGAAAACACAAATATGAGCAAATTTTTTGTAACAGGGTATACCAAATATTTTTCACATTAACGTGCATTTAAACAGAGGCCCAGCTAGAGGTTTAAGACAAGTGCATTCATTACTGTTAATCAGTGAACTTTCAGTTTGCCAGTTAAGGGCTGAAATATTACAATTCTCTTAAAAAAGCATTAGTAGAAATTTACTTTTTGAGTTCTCTGGCTTTCAGTTCAATGTGGGATGCAGTGAGCTTTTTTTATTTATTTTTTTTCCTTTTCCAAAAAAATTGTCATAGAAATTTTAATTTACATTTACATGTCCTTGAAGTCATATATTTATTTACTTTTAGTATGAGTAACATAAATCTCAGAAGTTAAAGCTGTGAATAATTCTGTGAGTATAAAAACTTGGTCAAATTTGTGAGTGTTAGAAGCATAACAAGCTTGAAGTTTTTAAAATCAAAGTGAAAACTATTAAAAGACAGTATAGAGCATATTAAAAATCTTTCCAAGTATTACTTTCAGAATTGGCTATAATTCCTATTACAAAGATCTGGTTTCTTAACAGAATCCTAATTTTATGTTTTTTAAAACCAAAAATCTCAAGAGGTTTAATGTTTTTTCTTTAGAAATATAAGAAAAAAGGGAGCTTGTAAAAGAAAATAATTTTTAAAAGTTACTTTTCTTTCAATGGCAAGACTCTCTTAAATCATTTTAGGAGCTCTTAATAATTTCATTAGAATGTTAAACACATATTAAAAAAAGATTTCATTGATTTTAAAGGTAAGGTCAGTACATATTTTTTACTCCATGTGCAAGAAAATATGCCTCATTTTTAAATATAAAATTATTTACAATATTAAGGTCCTGTTGCTTCTCATTAATAATATAAATTATAGTAGAAAAACATATATGCAATTTTTTTAAAATTTTTTATTTCTCATGTGTTCCCCATCCTGAACCCTCCTCCCTCCTCCCTCCCCATACCATCCCTCTGGGTCGTCCCAGTGCACCAGCCGCAAGCATCCAGGATCGTGCATTGAACCTGGACTGGCATCTCGTTTCATACATGACATTGCACATGTTTCAATGCCATTCTCCCAAATCTTCCCACCCTCTCCCTCTCCCACAGAGTCCATAAGCCTGTTCCATACATCAGTGTCTCTTTTGCTGTCTCGTATACAGGGTTATCGTTACCATCTTTCTAAATTCCATATATATGCGTTAGTATACTGTATTGGTGTTTTTCCTTCTGGCTTACTTCACTCTGTATAATAGGCTCCAGTTTCATCCACCTCATTAGAACTGATTCAAATGTATTCTTTTTAATGGCTGAGTAATACTCCATTGTGTATATGTACCACTGCCTTCTTATCCATTCATCTGCTGATGGACATCTAGGTTGCTTCCATGTCCTGGCTATTATAAACAGTGCTGCGATGAACATTGGGGTACACGTGTCTCTTTCCCTTCTGGTTTCCTCAGTGTGTATGCCCAGCAGTGGGATTGCTGGATCATAAGACAGTTCTATTTCCAGTTTTTTAAGGAATCTCCACACTGTTCTCCATAGTGGCTGTACTAGTTTGCATTCCCACCAACAGTGTAAGAGGGTTCCCTTTTCTCCACACCCTCTCCAGCATTTATTATTTGTAGACTTTTGGATCGCAGCCATTCTGACTGGTGTGAAATGGCATCTCATAGTGGTCTTGATTTGCATTTCTCTGATAATGAGTGATGTTGAGCATCTTTTCATGTGTTTGTTAGCCATCTGTATGTCTTCTTTGGAGAAATGTCTATTTAGATCTTTGGCCCATTTTTTGATTGGGTCATTTATTTTTCTGGAGTTGAGCTGTAGGAGTTGCTTGTATATTTTTCAGATTAGTTGTTTGTCGGTTGCTTCATTTGCTATTATTTTCTCCCATTCTGAAGGCTGTCTTTTCTCCTTGCTAATAGTTTCCCTTGATGTGCAGAAGCTTTTAAGTTTAATTAGGTCCCATTTGTTTATTTTTGCTTTTATTTCCAATATTCTGGGAGGTGGGTCATAGAGGATCCTGCTGTGATGTATGTCAGAGAGTGTTTTGCCTATGTTCTCCTCTAGGAGTTTTATAGTTTCTGGTCTTATGTTGAGATCTTTAATCCATTTTGAGTTTATTTTTGTGTATGGTGTTAGAAAGTGGTCCAGTTTCATTCTTTTACAAGTGGTTGACCAGATTTCCCAGCGCCACTTGTTAAAGAGATTGTCTTTAATCCATTGTGTATTCTTGCCTCCTTTGTCAAAGATAAGGTGTCCATATGTACGTGGATTTATCTCTGGGCTTTCTATTTTGTTCCATTAATCTATATTTCTGTCTTTGTGCCAGTACCATACTGTCTTGATAACTGTGGCTTTGTAGTAGAGCCTGAAGTCAGGTACGTTGATTCCTCCAGTTCCATTTTTCTTTCTCAAGATCCCTTTGGCTATTCGAGGTTTTTTGTATTTCCATACAAATTGTGAAATTATTTGTTCTAGCTCTGTGAAGAATACCGTTGGTAGCTTGATAGGGATTGCATTGAATCTATAAATTGCTTTGGGTAGTATACTCATTTTCACTATATTGATTCTTCCAATCCATGAACATGGTATATTTCTCCATCTATTAGTGTCCTCTTTGATTTCTTTCACCAGTGTTTTATAGTTTTCTGTATATAGGTCTTTAGTTTCTTTAGGCAGATATATTCCTAAGTATTTTATTCTTTTCGTTGCAATGGTGAATGGAATTGTTTCCTTAATTTCTCTTTCTGTTTTCTCATTATTAGTGTATAGGAATGCAAGGGATTTCTGTGTGTTGATTTTATATCCTGCAACTTTACTGTAATCATTGATTAGTTCTAGTAATTTTCTGGTGGAGTCTTTAGGGTTTTCTATGTAGAGGATCATGTCATCTGCAAATAGTGAGAGTTTTACTTCTTCTTTTCCAACTTGGATTCCTTTTATTTCCTTTTCTGCTCTGATTGCTGTGGCCAAAACTTCCAAAACTATGTTGAATAGTAATGGTGAAAGTGGGCACCCTTGTCTTGTTCCTGACTTTAGAGGAAATGCTTTCAATTTTTCACCATTGAGGATAATGTTTGCTGTGGGTTTGTCATATATAGCTTTTATTATGTTGAGGTATGTTCCTTCTATTCCTGCTTTCTGGAGAGTTTTTATCATAAATGGGTGTTGAATTTTGTCAAAGGCTTTCTCTGCATCTATTGAGATAATCATATGGTTTTTGTTTTTCAATTTGTTAATGTGGTGTATTACATTGATTGATTTGCGGATATTGAAGAATCCTTGCATCCCTGGGATAAAGCCCACTTGGTCATGGTGTATGATCTTTTTAATGTGTTGTTGGATTCTGATTACTAGAATTTTGTTTAGGATTTTTGCATCTATATTCATCAGTGATATTGGCCTGTAGTTTTCTTTTTTTGTGGGATCTTTGTCAGGTTTTGGTATTAGGGTGATGGTGGCCTCATAGAATGAGTTTGGAAGTTTACCTTCCTCTGCAATTTTCTGGAAGAGTTTGAGCAGGATAGGTGTTAGCTCTTGTCTAAATTTTTGGTAGAATTCAGCTGTGAAGCCGTCTGGACCTGGGCTTTTGTTTGCTGGAAGATTTTTGATTACAGTTTCAATTTCCGTGCTTGTGATGGGTCTGTTAAGGTTTTCTATTTCTTCCTGGTCGAGTTTTGGAAAGTTGTACTTTTCTAAGAATTTGTCCATTTCTTCCTCGTTGTCCATTTTATTGGCATATAATTGTTGATAATAGTCTCTTATGATCCTTTGTATTTCTGTGTTGTCTGTTGTGATCTCTACATTTTTGTTTCTAATTTTATTGATTTGATTTTTCTCCCTTTGTTTCTTGATGAGTCTGGCTAATGGTTTATCAATTTTATTTATCCTTTCAAAGAACCAGCTTTTGGCTTTGTTGATTTTTGCTATGGTCTCTTTTGTTTCTTTTGCATTTATTTCTGCTCTAATTTTTAAGATTTCTTTCCTTCTACTAACCCTGGGGTTCTTCATTTCTTCCTTTTCTAGTTGCTTTAGGTGTAGAGTTAGGTTATTTATTTGACTTTTCTTGTTTCTTGAAGTGTGCCTGTATTGCTATGAACTTTCCCCTTAGGACTGCTTTTACTGTGTCCCCCAGGTTTTGGGTTGTTGTGTTTTCATTTTCATTCGTTTCTATGCAAATTTTGATTTCTTTTTTGATTTCTTCTGTGATTTGTTGGTTATTCAGCAGGGTGTTGTTCATCCTCCATATGTTGGAATTTTTAATAGTTTTTCTCCTGTAATTGAGATCTAATCTTACTGCATTGTGGTCAGAAGAGATGCTTGGAATGATTTCTATTTTTTTGAATTTACCAAGGCTAGCTTTATGGCCCAGGATGTGATCTATCCTGGAGAAGGTTCCATGTGCGCTTGAGAAAAAGGTGAAATTCATTGTTTTGGGATGAAATGTCCTATAGGTATCAATTAGGTCTAACTGGTCTATTGTATTGTTTAAAGTTTGTGTTTTCTTGTTAATTTTCTGTTTAGTTGATCTATCCATAGGTGTGAGTGGGGTATTAAAGTCTCCCACTATTATTGTGTTATTGTTAATTTCTCCTTTCATACTTGTTAGCATTTGTCTTACATACTGCGGTGCTCCCGTGTTGGGTGCATATATATTTATAATTGTTATATCTTCTTCTTGGATTGATCCTTTGATCATTATGTAGTGACCTTCTTTGTCTCTTTTCACAGCCTTTGTTTTAAAGTCTATTTTATCTGATATGAGTATTGCTACTCCTGCTTTCTTTTTGGACCCTATTTGCATGGAAAATCTTTTTCCAGCCCTTCACTTTCAGTCTGTATGTGTCCCCTGTTTTGAGGTGGGTCTTCTGTAGACAACATATGTAGGGGTCTTGTTTTTGTATCCATTCAGCCAGTCTTTGTCTTTTGGTTGGGGCATTCAACCCATTTACGTTTAAGGTAATTACTGATAAGTATGATCCCGTTGCCATTTACTTTATTGTTTGGGGTTCGAATTTATACACCATTTTTGTGTTTCCTGTCTAGAGAATATCCTTTAGTATTTGTTGGAGAGCTGGTTTGGTGGTGCAGAATTCTCTCAGCTTTTGCTTGTCTGAGAAGCTTTTGATTTCTCCTTCATACTTGAATGAAATCCTTGCTGGGTACAATAATCTGGGCTGTAGGTTATTTTCTTTCATCATTTTAAGTATGTCTCGCCATTCCCTCCTGGCTTGAAGAGTTTCTATTGAAAGATCAGCTGTTATCCTTATGGGAATTCCCTTGTGTGTTATTTGTTGTTTTTCCCTTGCTGCTTTTAATATTTGTTCTTTGTGTTTGATCTTTGTTAATCTGATTAATATGTGTCTTGGGGTGTTTCTCCTTGGGTTTATCCTGTTTGGGATTCTCTGGGTTTCTTGGACTTGGGTGATTATTTCCTTCCCCAGTTTAGGGAAGTTTTCAACTATTATCTCCTCAAGTATTTTCTCATGGTCTTTCTTTTTGTCTGCTTCTTCTGGAACCCCTATGATTCGAATGTTGTAGCGTTTAATATTGTCCTGGAGGTCTCTGAGATTGTCCTCATTTCTTTTAATTCGTTTTTCTTTTATCCTCTCTGATTCATTTATTTCTACCATTCTATCTTCTAATTCACTAATCCTATCTTCTGCCTCTATTATTCTACTATTTGTTGCCTCCAGAGTGTTTTTAATTTCATTTATTGCATTATTCATTATATATTGACTCTTTTTTATTTCTTCTAGGTCCTTGTTAAACCTTTCTTGCATCTTCTCAATCCTTGTCTCCAAGCTATTTATCTGTGATTCCATTTTAATTTCAAGATTTGGATCAATTTCACCATCATTATTTGGAATTCTTTATCAGGTAGATTCCCTATCTCTTCCTCTTTTGTTTGGTTTGGTGGGCATTTATCCTGTTCCTTTATCTGCTGGCTATTCCTCTGTCTCTTCATCTTGTTTAAATCGCTGAGTTTGGGGTGTCCTTTCTGTATTCTGGTAGTTTGTGGAGTTCTCTTTATTGTGGCTTTTCCTCGCTGTGTGTGGGTTTGTATAGGTGGCTTGTCAAGGTTTCCTGGTTAGGGAAGCTTGTGTCGGTGTTCTGATGGGTGGAGCTGTATTTCTTCTCTTTGTTCAGTCGCGCTGTGGGGAGGGAGGGAGGGATGCTGCAAACAAATAACACTGGCGTGCGCTCGCAGTGCCTCAGCCACACTGGGTCTACCCCCGCTCACAGCGCATGTAGCCTCCCTGCCCACACTGCTCGGGCTCTAGGTTGTTCCGCCAGGAATAATCTGAGGCTGGCCCTGGGTTTCATGTACCTCCCAGGTCCAAGCAGCTCAGGTTCAGACACTCGGGTAGTCCTCAGAGGCGCAGACTCAGTTGGGCCCGAGTTTTGTGCTCTTCCCAGGTCCGAGCAGCTCAAGTGATGAGGTGTTTGGCCAGCGCCAATGCTGCGACTTATCGCCTCCCCGCCACTCGGTTATCTGGGTGTAAAACCGGCGCACCTTCTCAGGCAGATATTAACCGTCCAGACCCCCAAAAAGTTTTAGTTAGCAAAGAAGCCTGCTTACAGTTTTATAGATAATGTCTCTCTGGGGCTGCGATTGCCCCCTTCCGGCTCTGGCTGCCTGTCACCGGAGGGGGAAGGTCTGCAGCCGGCTATCTCTGTTCAATTCTTTGTTCCCTGCACGGGCCTGGTGGTCTTAGGTTAGGGCTGGCTTTTCGGGTGGTAGATATCCCACAGTCTGGTTTGCTAGCCCAAATTATTTCGCTCAGATAGTGCTCAGGGTATTCAGGCCAGATTCTTACTCCAAGCGATGCAGCCCGCGCTGCGCCTCCCTGCCCAGCCCCTGCTTGCTAATGGCGCGTGCAGGCGTCTGCGCTGCTTCTCCGCTGGGGGAGTTACCGTAGGACTCGCAATCTTCGAGTTTTAATTGTTTATTTATTTTTTCTTCCTGTTATGTTGCCCTCTGTGCTTCCAAAGCTCGGCACAGATTCGGCAGTGAGAAGGTTTCCTGGTGTTTGGAAACTTCTCTCTTTTTAAGACTGCCTTCCCGGGACGGAACTCCGTCCCTCCCTCTTTTGTCTCTTTTTTTGTCTTTTATATTTTTTCCTACCTCCTTTCGAAGAGTTGGATTGCTTTTCTGGGTGCCTGATGTCCTCTGCTGGCATTCAGAAGTTGTTTTGTGGAATTTACTCGACGTTTAAATGCTCTTTTGATGAATTTGTGGGGGAGAAAGTGTTCTCCCCGTCCTACTCCTCCGCCATCTTGGCTCCTCCTCTATATGCAATTTTAAAAAATATTTATTACTAGCACTATAAAGTATGTGTTACTTTTACTGAATAATACTTTAATTTTTTTCAGAAAACCTGAGATTTTAAATTTCTTACTTACACATAAGCATTTTTTGATATAGTAAATGTGATCAGAAATACTGGTTTTTCATATGAAAATGAAGTTTACTTTAGATCACAGCTGAGATGTGAGCCAATCTTATGCAATTGTGGAAAATGTATCAGCATTAAATAAAATTGCTTATGATCCTCAACTTTAATGCAGCTAAAAATCTAAAATATTAAGAAATAATTCATTGAAAATGGAGCATAGAATAACAACTGTTACAGTACTCACACTACAGAAGTGCTTGAATGGTTGGGATCACTCCAATTTTAATAGGCAATTTTGTTATTTTATCATTTAAAATGTGTATGTTGACAGTGGATATGTTTATGTGTATACTTGAATACATAATGTCCAGGAAAATACACAAATATTAAAATTAATAACATTTATACTTACTCTCTAAGATTGTTTCTAAATAGCTTCCAATACACAAAATAATAAAAATTGAACTTTTGCAATTTACAATTTAGATGTTATATCACATTTATCTTAATACATTGAAACTGTAATCGTGAATAATTGAACTTCCAATACACAAGTAAATGAAATTGCTGAACCAAAAGGAAATTAGCATTGACTGCAGTTTGAGTAAACTGAACAGATTTGTACTTCTGATTTACTGAGGTAGAAATTAGTCCTAAACCTATTAACACAAAGATATAATTAAAGTGCTGTGATTTTTAGCAACAAATCCAAGAGAGTGAAGCAACCATAAAAATATCCTTTTCTTTTGGTAATTAAAATCAATATGAAAATTGCAAGTGTAGCACTCTCAAATTAATGCCAAACAACTAAAAGAAAACTAAACATATATTTTGATAGACCCTAATAAATATTAAAGAAACTGCATGTTTGCTATATTGATGCTTGTTTAGCTTTCAAACCTGGAATTAATACTTGGAGCAATAGTGCATAATTTCTTGGAAAAACTTTGTAAAATGGGGATACCATCTGCTTACTTCCTTAAATAATTAACACTGCATTTTTATATAACATTTACCCAGCAAATACAAAGAAAAATTATTTTATATCCATACTTAACTAATGTTTTTAGCAAAGAAAAAAAAAAAGAATATTCAACGGAATGAAAATCATTTACACAAATCTCCACATCACTTTCTGTAAACAGAGCAAAGTTTTGTTGCAACTGTGTTCATAGTCCTCCATTAATAAGTCATTCCACTAAAAAGATTATGAGACAAACAAAAATATCATCTACCTTTATTCTTTAAACCAATTCTATTTTATAACAAGTGTTTAAAAAACAAATCTAGCTCCGATTACTTAGTTTTATAGGTGAGAAATATATTTAGCCTGTTACTGTATTTCTCATGATATAATTTTAATGAATTAATCACTTTTTTAAACTTCACTGCCTCCAATCCAAATAAAGCCACTGAAGCTGTCACTGAGAATAATTCTCACTGAATTTACAAGTGGCCAGTACAAGCCTTCTTAGCAATACGTATTTTGAATTATCCAAATTGACAAAACCAGAATGAAGCCAATAAAAGGAATTAAAGAAATTACCCATGTAGTATCCAAGCTAATTAAGACCAATCAGCTATGACTTTTGGCTCAAATTCCACTTGTGCTCACATTTTGCTTGAATTAAATAATTATTAACAATGTTTCTGTTGCTATTATTCCTATTCATGCCTATCTACCTCTTTCTTTTCTATGTCATCCTCTTCCTTCTCCTGATGGTATTGCTGCTTTTCATATTAATGTTGTCAGTGGAGGTATTGTAATTATTGCTACGGTAGTGTCAGAGCAAACAATTCATGTTTACATCACTCTTTGTGTTGAGTATTAATTGCTAACTGGCTTTGATTATTTTTTTATATTAAACAAGATGATGTTCATTATCTTAATCAGCTCTAATCACTGTATTGGAGACATCTATTTATCTAGAGTCCTACCTCTTCACTTAAATCTAGCTCTCTAGGGTCCTCATATTAGATGTGGATAGTGTTACCATTTTAATTAAAGAAGAATCACATTTATGTATGATAGTTTTTAGGGTCAAATTTATGTGATGAGGGGAGGGGCGACACAGAAGTATCCAAAATCTGATCCCTTTATCTGTTAAGAAACATATTACCCATAAATAAGTCATCGATTTAAGACTGAGGCCAAAGAATAAATTTTATAAAAGGAAAAATATTAAAGAAAAAAAAAAGTAATCTATACTCGGAATATCTATATTGAAAGTAACCACACAACATTCCTAAGATGGGAAACTCTAATTTGGAAATGATGTTTTACATGCTTTTACTATTTGAGGTTAAATAATAGTTTATGAAAAAAGTCAGTTAAAGACAAGTCAAAATATTTGGGTGGCATTATTATCATTCGAATTGGGGAAAAAACAATATTGATTCCATGAAAAATAGTTACAGATTTAAATTTTATCAAATTCAACTACAAGAATGACAATGGCAACATCAGTGCTGCTTTTATGGCACTAAAGTGAGAATACTTGGCTACAATCTAGTTTTCCGTATTAGTTAGGGTGATTTCTAAAACAATAAATTAGGTTGCTTTATCCTCTGTTAAAAAATTACATCACAGTGCAGTGGTACTCTTGCTTCACAAACTGCCCCCTGTATCTATGCAGGGCAAGAGGAGACTGAAGAAAGAGGCAGATCACTCCAGATTTATTAAACAGGGGAACTTATTTATAAGGCTTACCTTGGGTGGCCAAAACGCAAGTAGATCGCTACCCACCTGCCAGAATCTTAAAAGTCTATGTAGAGACCTTAACAGGATTTACTCACATATACCATCCAGATGGTCTCAATAACACATAGCTATCTTAACACTGTGTCTTTAAAAATGTCTCTCACTGATGGACTGGTGGGAAGAGTGTATATTCCAAGGATGGGTGAAAGGGTAAGGTGCCTTAGATTCCCTGGGTCCAGTTTGCGAGTCACCCAGCTGTCACTTCTACTCAATGACCTCCAACATGCTAAGAGAATTCAGATTCTGACAACCTCAAACAAAATGTTACAGTTCTCACAAACTTTCAAACTTTATCTAATCCTACCGCCCCCCACCCCCCACCAGTCTCCCTACACTTTGTCCTAGTTTACTGTTATTTCGTGAACACACATTTTCCTAAGTAAAGAAAATTACATATAGTGTGCCTTCTTTCTGTGAGGCCTCTGCTTTCTCCAGACGGCTTGATCTTTTCATTTCTTTATCACTCTCAATTTATACATCACATCTCTCAGAGATTCTCACTGTTTGAACTACATAAAAAGAGGATATCCCCTCCTGTTTTCTGTTATATTCTACTGTCATTTTCATTTAGAGAACTCACCACAATTAAGGGTGTTTGTTTGCTTTCTTAATTTTTATTATCTATGCTTCTTCCCTACTTTGCTTCATGAGTGCAGTACCACACATTTTATTTGCTATATTATAGATAATAACACAGTATATTCAGTCCCTAGCTACTCAATACAGAGAAGGCAATGGCAACCCACTTCAGTACTCTTGCCTGGAAAATCCCACGGATGGAGGAGCCTGGTGGGCTGCAGTCCATGGGGTTGCTAAGAGTCGGACACGACCGAGTGACTTCACTTTCACCTTTCACTTTCATGCATTGGAGAAGGAAATGTCAACCCACTCCAGTGTTCTTGCCTGGAGAATCTCAGGGATGGGGGAGCCTGGTGTGCTACCATCTACGGGGTCGCAAAGAGTCGAACATGACTGAAGCTACAGTAGCAGCAGCAGCTACTCAATAAACATTTCTAGAGTGAATTAATGTCTTCATTTAGCGATAATCTGCAAAGCACCAACCCTGACGCAATTGGCTAGTGATTAGTCTTGAGATCAGACAATCTAATGGACTGTATGCACATTTTTTTCCGGTTTACATCTATCCCTAAGAATCTTCTTTGCCTTCAGAGATCCTATTTAAATAAATTATCTAGAGTTTCTAGTAATCATGACAGTTTGCAATCAACTGAATGTGGTAGGAGGACACGGGGACAACAGAAGATGAGATGGTTGGATGGCATGACCAACTCAGTGGACATGGGTTTGGGTAGACTCCAGCATTTGGTGATGGACAGGGAGGCCTGGTGTGTTGTGGCTCATGGGGTTGCAAAGAGTCAGACACTACTGAGTGACTGAGCTGAGCTAAAATGAATATGGTATATGAGCTTGCTTCCAGGTGTATTATTGGTAAAGAATCTGCCTGCCAATGAAGGAGATGTAGAAGATGCAGTTTACATCCCTGGGTTCCGAAGGTCCCCTGGAGAAGGAAATGGCAACCCACTCCAGTATTCTTGCTTGGAAATCCCATGGACAGAGGAGAGTGGAGGGCTACAGTCCATGGGGTAGAAAAGAGTTAGATACAACTCAGCAACTAAGCATGCACAAATGTGGTATATCAGATCATATCAGTCACTCAGTCATATCTGACTCTTTGTGATCCCATGAATTGCAGCACGGCAGGCCTCCCTGTCCATCACCAACTCCTGGAGTTCACTCAGACTCATGTCCATAGAGTCAGTGATGCCATCCACCATCTCAACTTCTGTCGTCCCCTTCTCCTCTTGCCCCAAGTCCCTCCCAGCATCAGAGTCTTTTCCAATGAGTCAACTCTTCGCATGAGGTGGCCAAAGTACTGGACTTTCAGCTTTAGCATCATTCCTTCCAAAGAAATCCCAGGGCTGATCTCCTTCAGAATGGACTGGTTGGATCTCCTTGCAGTCTAAGGGACTCTCAAGAGTCTTCTCCAACACCACAGTTCAAAAGCATCAATTCTTCGGCGCTCAGCATTCTTCACAGTCCAACTCTCACATCCATACATGACCACAGGAAAAACCATAGCCTTGATGAGACAAACCTTTGTTGGCAAAGTAATGTCTCTGCTTTTGAATATGCTATCTAGGTTGGTCATAACTTTCCTTCCAAGGAGTAAGCGTCTTTTAATTTCATGGCTGCAGTCACCATCTGCAGTGATTTTGGAGCCCAGAAAAATAAAGTCTGACACTGTTTACACTGTTTCCCCATCTATTTCCCATGAAGTGATGGGACCGGATGCCATGGTCTACGTTTTCTAAATGTTGAGCTTGAAGCGAACTTTTTCACTATCCATTTTCACCTTCATCAAGAGGCTTTTTAGTTCCTCTTCACTTTCTGCATAGAGAGTGGTGTCAGCTGCATATCTGAGGTTATTGATATTTCTCCCAGCAATCTTGATGCCAGCTTGTGTTTCTTCCAGTCCAGCATTTCTCATGATGTACTCTGCATATAAGTTAAATAAGCAGGGTGACAATATACAGCCTTGACGTACTCCTTTTCCTACTTGGAACCAGTCTGTTGTTCCATGTCCAGTTCTAACTGTTGCTTCCTGACCTGCATACAAATTTCTCAAGAGGCAGATCAGATGGAATGGTATTCCATCTCTTTCAGAATTTTCCAAAGTTTGTTGTGATCCACATAGTCAAAGGCTTTGGCATAGTCAATAAAGCAGAAATAGATGTTTTTCTGGAACTCTCTTGCTTTTTCCATATCCAGTGGTTGTTGGCAATTTGATCTCTGGTTCCTCTGCCTTTTCCAAAACCAGCTTGAACATCAGGAAGTCCATGGTTCACTTATTGCTGAAGCCTGGCTTGGAGAATTTTGAGCATTACTTTACTAGCGTGTGAGATGAGTGCAATTGTGCGGTAGTTTGAGCATTCTTTGGCATTGCCTTTCTTTGGGATTGGAATGAAAACTGACGTTTTCAAGTCCTGTGGCCACTGCTGAGTTTCCCAATTTTGTGGGCATATTGAGTGCAGCACTTTCACAGCATCATCTGTCAGGATTTGGAATAGCTCAGCTGGAATTCTATCACCTCCACCAGCTTTGTTCGTAGTGATGCTTTCTAAGGCCCACTTGACTTCACATTCCAGGATGTCTGGCTCTAAGTGAGTGATCACACCATCATGATTATCTGGGTCGTGAAGATCTTTTTTGTACAGTTCTTCTGTGTATTCTTGCCATCTCTTCTTAATATCTTCTGCTTCTGATAGGTCCATACCACTTCTGTCCTTTATCGAGCCCATCTTTGCATGAAATGTTCTTTTGGTATCTCTGATTTTCTTGAAGAGATCTCTAGTCTTTCCCATTCTGTTGTTTTCCTCTATTTCTTTGCATTGATCCCTGAAGAAGGCGTTCTTATTTCTTCTTGCTATTCTTTGGAACTCTGCATTCAGATGTTTATATCTTTCCTTTTCTGCTTTGCTTTTTGCTTCTCTTCTTTTCACAGCTATTTGTAAGGCCTCCCCAGACAGCCAGTTTGTTTTTCTGCATTTCTTTTCCATGGGGATGGTCTTGATCCCTGTCTCCTATACAATGTCACGAACCTCATTCCATAGCTCATCAGGCACTCTATCTATCAGATCTAGGCCCTTAAATCTATTTCTCACTTCCACTGTATAATCATAAGGGATTTGATTTAGGTCATACCTGAATGGCCTAGTGGTTTTCCCTACTTTCTTCAACTTAAGTCTGAATTTGGCAATAAGGAGTTCATGGTCTGAGCCACAGTCAGCTCCTGGTCTTGTTTTTGCTGACTGTACAGAGCTTCTCCATCTTTGGCTGCAAAGAATATAATCAATCTGATTTTGGTGTTGACCATCTGGTGATGTCCATGTGTAGAGTCTTCTCTTGTGTTGTTGGAAGAGGGTGTTCGTTATGACCAGTGCATTTTCTTGTCAAAACTCTATTAGTCTTTGCCCTGCTTCATTCCATATTCCAAGGCCAAATTTGCCTGTTACTCCAGGTGTTTCTTGACTTCCTACTTTTGCATTCCAGTCCCCTATAATAAAAATGACATATTTTTTGGGTGTTAGTTCTAAAAGGTCTTGTAAGGTCTTCACAGAACTGTTCAACTTCAGCTTCTTCAGTATTACTGGTTGGGGCATAGACTTGGATTATCGTGATATTGAATGGTTTGCCTTGGAAATGAACAGAAATCATTCTGTCGTTTTTGAGATTGCATCCAAGTACTGCATTTCAGACTCTTTTGTTGACCATGATAACTACTCCATTTCTTCTGAGGGATTCCTGCCCGCAGTAGTAGATATAATGGGGATCTGAGTTAAATTCACCCATTCCAGTCCATTTCAGTTCGCTGATTCCTAGAATGTCGACATTCACTCTTGCTATCTCTTGTTTGACCACTTCCAATTTGCCTTGATTCATGGACCTTACATTCCAGGTTCCTATGCAAATATTGCTCTTTACAGCATCGGACCTTGCTTCTATCACCAGTCACATCCACAGCTGGGTATTGTTTTTGCCTTGGCTCCATCCCTTCATTCTTTTTGGAGTTATTTCTCCACTGATCTCCAGTAGCATATTGGGTACCTACTGACCTGGGGAGTTCCTCTTTCAGTATCCTCTCATTTTGCCTTTTCATACTGTTCATGGGGTTCTCAAGGCAAGAATACTGAAGTGGTTTGCCATTCCCTTCTCCAGTGGACCACATTCTGTCAGACCTCTCCACCATGACCCGCCCATCTTGGGTTACCCCACAGGCATGGCTTAGTTTCATTGAGTTAGACAAGGCTGTGGTCCTAGTGTGATTAGACTGACTAGTTTTCTGTGAGTATGGTTCAGTGTGTCTGCCCTCTGATTCCCTCTTGCAACACTTACCGTCTTACTCTTCATGGCTCCTCCAGCAAAGCGCAGCCAATGCTCCTTACCTTGGACTAGGGGTATCTCCTCACTGCCGCCCTTCCTGACCTTCAACGTGGGATAGCTCCTCTAGGCCCTCCTGTGCCCAGGCAGCCATGGCATGGGGTTGGTCCTCCCGGCCACCACCCCTGGCCTCAGGCATGGGGTTGCTCCTCCCAGCCGCCGCCCCTGGTGGTATATAGTAAGCTGTAAAACTGAAGACTATTATACATATAACTAATAGCATAATATCCAAGATCAATTATGAAGGTAGGAAAGTATGTACAAGTTCATGAAAGAATTAAAACACTTGAAGTTAAAATAAAGATCCATAAAACAGCTTATGAACATGCTATTAATAAGTTCATATTAATAGCAAGGAGCCTCTGCTGCTAGGAAAACATAGGTAGCATCATGCATAGTAGAAAACAAGCTGGAATTGGTTATCTCACCTGGCAACCTGGGTATTTCAGGTTGAGATTTTTCTGCCCTTTGTCTATTGGTTTTGTTTTGTTTTGACTCAGGAGATCAAGGATGTTTTTTGTACATTAGGGGACAAGAAGACATATCCAATAAGTATTTTATTTGTCAAGAGATTAGAGACATGTCTAATAAAGGCATTCGAGTAGGAAGATATTCAGTTAATATTGCTAGTAGTGAAGCTTAAACAGCTTAGTTAAATAACTGAAGTGCAAAATAACTGTTAGCCTGGCAAGTCACACATCTCTGAACTCTAAAGCATATGTCAGCCCCATGGAGTGAGGAATCAGAGAAATAATAAATGTGGTTAATAGACTGAGGAAACAATGCCCAAGAAAAAGTTCAGTTATCATAGTAGGAAGTCATCTTGGAAAAGACTTTTAAACAATAACTCATAAGTTAGGAATGGAAACATATTCTTTTTACATTGAACATATATTGTCACTCAATATTATTACTACTATTACATTACTATTTCAATAATACTGTACTAGAATGGGCATCCCCCGTGGCTCAGTGATAAAGATTCTGCTTGCCATGCAGGAGATGCAGGCTCAATCCCTGAGTATGGAGATCCCTTGAAGGAGGAAATGGCAACCCACTCTAGTATTCTTGCCAGGATAATTCCATGGACAGAGGAGTCTGGTGGGCCACAGTCCATAAGGCCACAAATAGTCAGACACTATTGAGCGTGCCCACACGCACACATACACACACTGTACCTATAATACTATAAAGATAATACATTTTAAAAGAGTGCATGGTATCTTTGTTTGTGACTAAATGTGGAGCACTTGCTATGTGATAATACAGAATAGTCATATTTTCCATATGTTTACTTGAGTGAAATTTCCCATAGATAAGATGACTATGGAAGGCTTTTGAAGAAGTGATATTTGTATTAGTTTCCTACTGCTGTAAAACATAACCACAAATTCAGTGGCTTAAACACAAATTTATGTTATAGTTCTGGAGATCAGAAGTCTAACAATAGATCTGCAAGGGTGCATTCTTTTTGGAGGATCTATGAATGAATCTGCTTCCTTGCCCTTTTCCAGCTTCTAGACATTGCCTACCTTCCCTGTTTTGTGCTCCTTCTTCCATCTTAAGAACAAGCAGTGTACCATCTTTTCTCCTCTGTGACTTCTGCTTCCATTCTCTCTTATTCTCTCTCTGAATCACAATGATCTTGTGATTACCCTGGACCCACCTGGATATGCTAGCATAATCTTATCTCAAGAACCTGAAGTTAGTTGAGTGTGGAAAGTCCTCTTGCCAGGTAAGGTAACATTCACAGATTCCAAGAATTAGGACATGGACTTTTTTGAGGGATCATTATTTAGTCTAATATTCAAGCTGAATTCTGAAGGAAAATGAGTCAGAGACACAAAAGCTGGAAAAGGCTTTGTCTTAGTTTGGATTCCCTGGAAAGCACAGCCTCAGTCAAATACTCAAGGGCAGGTGGTTTATTTGGGAAGTGATACCAGAAAGTACAAGTGAGAATACAGAATGAAAACAGTGAAGAGAAACAGCCAATAAAGGATGTGCTAGTGAAAAAAATTATCAGCATAAGTTTAATCCTCCTGGGTACTCTTTTAGCAGCACATATCAGACTTGTACCAATGGGATATGGAAAGCCTGGGAGTTGTGCCTGACACTCTGGTCTCTCATCAGTTGATCCCTAGTATCCTGCTGAGAACGAGGGGTAAGCAAGCTCACAAAAATATCAAGAAATCCTTTAGGCAAAAGAGTAGAGAAGCCAGAAGGAGAAAGGCATTAGTGCTTGATGTGGGAGCCAACCAGCTCTTCATGGGTGCACTGGGAACTGAGGAGTTTGACCAGACACTTTTCAAAACAACAATAGTATCTTGTTCAGATAGAAGCAATAACAAGACATTACAGGACACACCCAATACATCAAAAGTCTTGGAATATACTGTACTATATAAAACTATACTGTTGAAACAGAGAACAGAAAAGCATAATAATGCATTGCATAATTTGGAATACATATATTATTGCAAAAAGTATTTTAAAAATGGAATTAGAGGAGAAATGAGTTTAGTCTATAGAGTAAGTTGAGTTGCAAACCTATAGACTGGCAAAAAGAATTTGTATAGATAGAAGAAAGATTTGTGAGGATAGAGAAAACAATGTAAACAAAATGTTTAAAAGTATTATTATCAATACTATGGTGCATTTTGCAATAACTAAGAAGAATATATTGGATGGAAAATAGTGTTTTGGTTTTAAGGTAGAAAGATATGCTAAGTAGCCTGCCAATAATAATTATTTGGTTTTTCTCATTTATTCATTCAAAAATTAATTATTAAATGTCTAATATGTATTAGACGGGCTTCCCTGTGGCTCAGCAGTAAAGAATCCCATGCAACGCAGGAGCTGCAGGAGAAATGTGTTCTACCTTTGGGCCAGGAAGATCCCCTGGAGGAGGGCATAGCAACTTACTCCAGTATTCTTTCCTGGAGAATCCCATGGACAGAGGAGCCTGGTGGGCTATAGTCCAGGAGGTCGCAAAGAGTCGGACATGACTAACCTGACTTAGCATGCATGCACACATGTGTTACATACTACTTCTCACACTGGCATGCTATCATTGAATGGAACAGTGAAACCTTCAAGCTGTTTCCATACTTGACATTTATGTGAAACTTTAAAATTATCAAAAGAAAGTTTATCATTATATATAACATCTATAATAAAAATAATTTATTAAAGCATGACTCATGACATAATCAAAGCACACGTATAATTTTCTATCCTACCATCTTTTTCAAAAAACATTTAGTATGGAGTGTTTTTCCCCTTTAACTAGATAAAAATTTTTCAGGTGCATGACTTATTCTGATAGACTTTTAAATATAAGCATATAAGACTAGATTACAAAGACAGTGTCATTTTTCTATTCAACATTTCCAACATATTTAATTTGTAACATTTCTCCTTACCCACAGAAATGACATTTAAGCTCAGAGTTTTACCAGTCTACCATCTGAAGGCAGGGGTTGGCATCTTGTGTGCTCCATAAATAAAGACTGGCAGATCAAAATCACTGTCATTAGCATTTCTCTCTTTCTCATCTCCTTTCCTCTTCTCCCTTATTAGCTATGGTCTAGGTCCCTCTCGGCATCAACATGGGAGGAGGTGGAGATGCTGGAACTGTCTGACAAGAATCCCTGCCACAAGCACACATACAACAGGACAGCCAACCTCTCCTGAAAAGGAGCCTGGGAGGTGCGTCTCCATGTCTGCCACACTCTACCTATGTCATTGCTCAGCTCTGTTTCTCTAAATATTGTTGCCTCAGGAAATAGCTCCCACAGAATTCTCGTGTCCTCTTTTCCTAAGAGAAAACATAGAAAGGGGAAAATGACAGTCCTGTCTGCTGCAGTTATTGTTAAGGGCCAAGATATATACATATCATCTTCCTAAAATTAAGATGTATTAAATCTGAACAAGAATCATATGTTCTCCATCTAGGAGCAAGACGAATTTGTTAAAATAGTTATCAGGACTTTGTTTTCAGTGATAGGATATGATCAAATATTTTGACGCTGATATTTGTTGATAGATCCAAGTACATATTCACCCTTTCAAACACAGTATATTCAAACTTGAATCTAGTATTGAACTATATATGTAAATACTGTTCAATCTTGCCAGAGTACTTGCATAAAGTAATAAATAAGGGGCATTGGTATAAAAAACAGTCTATGTCATATGTAACAATTGAATATTTCTGATTGTTCATTCTGTCCTAGTATTACATAGTCACAAATTTAAGGTTAAATAAAACAGCTCAACAACTGCTGTGATACTTTAAAACAAATATGTTAGTACTCCCTGTAAAGACAAACACTATTTATTGCAGATGCCAAATCTTTTACTACTTTTCTGGCTAACCGTGGGAGGACTTGAAGAGAACATCTAAATGTGCTTCATACTGCAAACTGAGAATAGAAAGCAAGTGGCAGTCCCTTGTCTAAAGCACCTCAAAGTTACCAAGAGATGCTGGAAGTGATAGGTCACCAGGTTTTACCTAGATATGCGGATAAGGAATGCCCAAAATAGGTCTGGGCTCCCAAATACTTTCACTCAGTCTCAGTATTTGTTTACTGACTAGGGCAAAGAGCAAATATGTTTTCACCATTTTGCCAGAGGAAAGAGACTGGTTTTCCTTAATGAATATCAATTTACTCTCTTCTTACCAGAGAAATCCTGTGCTTCCATCTACCTGTACTTTGACAAGTGGTTCTTAACCCTCATTGCACAATCAACTCTCTTAGAGTCCTAGTAACCTACAGCAGTTCTCAGACCCCATCACTCCTCACAGTATTCCTGGAGGTAGGTTGACAGCAAAGGTAATTTTTTTTTTTTTTTGGTAAGACCAAGAGGTGGTTCTAAGAGGAAGCCAGGATTGACTATATTGAAGCAATCTAGAAAATACACACACACACAAATTTTAACTTCTAATTATAAAGAGTCATCAGTACAGTGTCAAATGTAAACTTTCACTATTTGTATAAGAAAATGTTCAAACTCATAGTCATGATAAGTGGTTAAATAGTGTTTGAGTGTAATTTAAAAGGGGTAGGTTTTATGTGATATGATTGTTGTTGTTGTGTCACTCAGTCTTGTCTGACTCTTTGCAACCCCATGGACTGCAGCATGCCAGGCTTCCTGTCCTTCACTATCTCCCAGTCAGTTCAGTTCAGTTCAGTCGCTCAATAGTCTCTGACTCTTTGCAACACAATTAACTGCAGCACGCCAGGCCTCCCTATCCATCACCAACTCACAGAGCCTACCCAAACTCATGTTCATTGAGTCAGTGATATTATCCAACCATCTCCTCCTCTGTCATCCCCTTCTCCTGCCTTGAATCTTTCTCAGCATCAGGGTCTTTTCAAATGAGTCAGTTCTTCACATCAAGTGGCCAAAGTATTGGAGTTTCAGCTTCAGCATCAGTCCTTCCAATGAATATTCAGGACTGATTTCCTTTAGGATGGACTGGTTTGATCTCCTTGCTGTCCAAGGGACGCTCAGAGTCTTCTCCAACACCACAGTTCAACAGCATCAATTCTTCAGCACTCAGCTTTCTTTAAAGTCCAACTCTCACATCCATACATAACTACTGGAAAAACCATAGCTTTGACTAGATGGATGTTTGTTGCCAAAGTAATGTCTTTGCTTTTTAATATGCTGCCTAGGTGGGTCATAGCTTTTCTTCCAAGGAGCAAGTGTCTTTTACTTTTATGGCTGTAGTCACCATCTGCAGTGATTTTGGAGCCCCCAGAAATAAAATCAGTCACTGTTTCCACTGTTTTCCCATATATTTCCCATGAGGTGATGGGACCGGATGCCATGATCTTAGTTTTCTGAATGTTGAGTTTTAAGCCAACATTTTCACTCTCTTCTTTCACTTTCATCAACAGGCTCTTTAGTTCTTCTTCGCTTTCTGCCATAAGTTTGGTGTCATCCGCATATCTGTTATTGATATTTCTCCCAGCAATCTTGATTCTAGCTTGTGCTTCATCCAGTCCAGCATTTCTCATGATATAATATGCATATACTTTAAATAGCAGGTTGACAATATACAGTGTTGACATACCCCTTTCCTGATTTGGAACCAGTCTGTTGTTCCATGGCCATTTCTAACTATTGCTTCTTGACCTGAAGGTCTAAATTCTGAGAACAGAAAGGACACTCTTTCTCTTAAAAAAAAAAAGAAAATTATATATTCATTCTTCAGATATATTACTAAATAATTCTTCAATTTAAAAATATGAAATCAAAAGAACTATTTGAAAGTACATAAAATGTTTGTTTTAATTATGTTTAAACTGTATACTTTGAGTCATTAATCACCATATTATATTAGACCAAAATAATTATTTCACATGAGTAAAAGTGATTTTATATTACAGATTAATATTACATAAAATATCCAACCTAATGTCTAACATTGATGTATTTAATATATGCAAATGTAAAGATTAGCAATAAGATAGTTTTAAGTGTAATGATATTCTTATAGTAAGTAACCAAAGTCTGTGTTCAAGATAATAAGCCCAATGCAATTTAACATTTATTTTAACTAGGTTTAATGATTGTCCACAAAGTAATTCTCAAATTAGAAAAATTATGCTTAATGTATATCAAGAGGACTATATTCTTATTTACAGCAAGGTTTTAATCATCTTGATTTTTGTAATTACTGTAATAAAATATTCATAAAACCTTCTCATATTTGAATTATAAGTAATTGTTATTGTGGTAAAATAAATTTTGCTTATCAGATTCTCTTCAATTTAATGACATTTCTAAAATTTGAAGGAAAAATTTTTCAATTTATCCTCTATTAGAAGAATATCAGCTGTTTCTAAAATGAGCTGCCAGTTTTACTGTATTTACTATTGCAACAAGCCTAGATACTAAGTGTGTATGACTTATTTTCAGCAGATGTGTAATTATTTCTAAAACAAGCAGATATATACTCTTACAAAATTAACTTTTTAAATTTAAAACTGTAAATCATAGTAGTTCTAAATCATAGAACATAAAAACCCTTAAAACTTCCACTTTTCATTCTTGATTATAAATAAGATTTAGCACGTGCGACGAAAAGAATCTTGTAACAGAATTCACTTACTGCAATAAAGAGGTCCAACAGATAATATGCTTACCTCCTAGTTTTCATTTTTTTTTCTCCTTTACCCTTGGTACAAGAAAGGCTTAGTACATACAATGGCCAGAACACCACTGTCCCATTAATGCCCAAAGCACTCAGTCAGTTCAATTCAGTCGCTCAGTCGTGTCCGACTCTTTGTGACCCCATGAATCAAGCCAGGCCCCCTGTCCATCACCAACTACCGGAGTTCACCCAGACTCACGTCCATCGAGTCAATGATGCCATCCAGCCATCTCATCCTCTGTCGTCCCCTTCTCTTCCTGCCCCCAAACCCTCCCAGCATCAGAGTCTTTTCCAATGAGTCATCTCTTCGCATGAGGTGGCCAAAGTACTGGACTTTCAGCTTTAGCATCATTCCTTCCAAAGAAATCCCAGGGCTGATCTCCTTCAGAATGGACTGGTTGGATCTCCTTGCAGTCCAAGGGACTCTCAAGAGTCTTCTCCAACACCACAGTTCAAAAGCATCAATTCTTCGGTGTTCAGCCTTCTTCACAGTCCAACTCTCACATCCATACATAACCACTGGAAAAACCATGGCCTTGACTAGACGGACCTTTGTTGGCAAAGTAATGTCTCTGCTTTTTAATATGCTATCTAGGTTGGTCATAACTTTCCTTCCAAGGAGTAAGTGTCTTTTAATTTCATGGCTGCAGTCACCATCTGCAGTGATTTTGGAGCCCCCCAAAAATAAAGTCAGCCACTGTTTCCCCATCTATTTCCATGAAGTGGTGGGACCAGATGCCATGATCTTTGTTTTCTGAATGTTGAGCTTTAAGCCAACTTTTTCACTCTCCTCTTTCACTTTCATCAAGAGGCTTTTTGGTTCCTCTTCACTTTCTGCCATAAGGGTGGTGTCATCTGTATATCTTAGGTTATTGATATTTCTCCCAGCAATCTTGATGCCAGCTTGTGTTGCTTCCAGTCCAGCGTTTCTCATGATGTACTCTGTATATAAATTAAATAAGCAAGGTGACAATATACAGCCTTAACATACTCCTTTTCCTATTTGGAACCAGTCTGTTGTTCCATGTCCAGTTCTAACTATTGCTTCCTGACCTGCATACAGATTTCTCAAGAGGCAGATCAGGTGGTCTGGTATTCCCATCTCTTTCAGAATTTTTCACAGTTTATTGTGATCCACATAGTCAAAGGCTTTGGCATAGTCAATAAAGCAGAAATAGATGTTTCTCTGGAACTCTCTTGCTTTTTCCATGATCCAGCAGATGTTGGCAATTTGATCTCTGGTTCCTCTGCCTTTTCCAAAACCAGCTTGAACATCGGGAAGTTCATGGTTCACTTATTGCTGAAGCCTGGCTTGGAGAATTTTGAGCATTACTTTACTAGCGTGTGAGATGAGTGCAATTGTGCAGTAGTTTGAGCATTCTTTAGCATTGCCTTTCTTTGGGATGGGAATGAAAACTGACCTTTTCCAGTCCTGTGGCCAGTGCTGAGTTTTCCAATTTTGTGGGCATATTGAGTGCAGCACTTTCACAGCATCGTCTGTCAGGATTTGGAATAGCTCAACTGGAATTCCATCACCTCCACTAGCTTTGTTCATAGTGATGCTTTCTAAGGGCCCACTTGACTTCACATTCCAGGATGTTTGGCTCTAGGTCACTAAAAGCTTTCAAATTATGTTTTCATCTTGATTTTAATCACCTGACTCCTTGTTAGACCTCCAGAGTTACTCATTTTGCTGTTTTGCAGTATGATCATTGTATAAACACACAATACTTCTTACCAGTCTTGTCAATGGGGTGATATAAATTTACTTCTCTATTTCTGAGCTTCCAACAGGGTGACAGTCCTCAGTTAATGGAACTCTTGAAAATATCAAGGGGAGAACTGAGGCAGTATCACAAACTCATCTCAATGTATGGAGGTAAAGGTATATTCTTAGCTTAGTGATTCTAATTTTCAAAATCAAAATTCAAAGAAATTAAATTTTCTTTCACTAAATGTGACTGCTTTTAATAAAATATTGTTGTTACATGATTATACCAATAAGTTCCTCTTTTTACTCTGCCTTATCATACATACATGCCCTCCACTATTGATATTACTCTAAATCTTCTAGAAATATGGGAAAACAAATAGAATTCTAATTTTAAAACTAGCTAAACTTCAGATATACTTACACTGACCTGAACAAAACTTTCTCTTCTGGCTTTATATTCTTCCCCATGTGGAGTCCACAGACTCTCCTTTTAGGGGATGGTGATGACTTTCCTATTAATCAAGAGATATCAAATCAGTCTCAGAAGCTGTTAGTTATAAGTAGACACAGGTTAAGAGTGCAGTACTGAAGCATATACTTAGTTTTATTATCACTGTGTATCACTGTCTTTTTTGTAACATCTGCTCAGGCAACCATTTTATGAGGTATATATATTCTGGAGAGCTGTTCTTTGTTCTTTTGTGAGACCAGAGGAAGTTAGCTCTTGAACCATGATGCAAAGAGACTTATTATATCTTACTGATCATTCTAAACTCCAGTCAAAGTATAAGAAATATCACTAGATTCACGTGTTCCCTTCTCAAAAGAGAATATACTTATGTACATATAAATGTTTTATATATATATATATATATATATATATGTATCTTCTGTGTTTCTCATATAGTGAAAAATATCATAAAAAAGATTATTGAATTATAATCCTTATATATGGCTCTTCAAGCTCTTCATGTAAGGACTGAGATCTTTTCAACTGACACAATCTACATATGCTTGGCACCTGGGCTAGCAGTAGATGATAAAAGTCTGGAGATAATCCTCTTCCTACAATGCTCAAACATAAGATCTCCAGAGTTTTATATCCTGCTCTGTAGCTGATCTCCTACTAAATGTCACAAAAGCAATCATGCAGCAGAAAAATAGGAAGCCATGGTAAATACATGTTGAAACTCAAATAATTATGATTTATAATGTGATAAACACAACTAAAACAAGAGTAGGGTGGATAGATCATGGAAATAAATAGTTGATTCTGTAGCCCCTGTAGAAAATTATTAAGAAGGAATCTAAGAATTGAGAATAGAGGTCAATAGAATAGCTACTAGACTCATTAACTAGTTTTTCCATATTATGCAGGCCATACAAGTTAATTTTCAATGGGATAGTTTAAAAATAAATACTGTCATACTATTTGTACCTGATTTCTAATGGCTCTATTAATATTGTTTTGCTTATGATTTATAAGCTAAAGTACATGAGATATAACAATGACCCATCTATATTTAAATACATTTTATTGATTAACTTATACTCTTACAAGTTTTACTGAGTAATCTTTTTTTAATATCTATAATACTGACTCTTTTGTGCAATCCCAGTTCTTCATAAAAACTTAAATATCAAAAAAAAAAGTTTTGGTTTCTAGTCTATATTTTTAAATTAAATCCAGCTCTTCTAAATATGACTCCATAAATAGAAAGAAAATAACTTTCTCAGTTTGAAACATGTAATCTAAAGTTCAAAGTCTAAGGCTTTTTTCCTTCTCATCCTTCTGTCTGAGTTGGCATTATAAGATCAGGGAGATGTGTCTGGTCTTTGGAAAGTCAACAACTTTACAAACTTACATCCTGTGACCTAAACACAAGGTTGTATCTAGTTCTTATCTCTCCTCACCTCACCACTCAACCAAGCACTGAAATAATCTTATCCTCATCTTATTATCAAATTTTACCTTCCATTCTGCATCTCTAGGGAGCACAAGCTTGCACCATTAGGATACCTGTCAAATATACCAGCTATATCTCACAGTTACTTGTGGGTGTTCTCCATGGTAGTACATGGAAATATAGTCACTTTCTCCTCCCTAAAACCTCCTTAGGGAAATACCAGAAACTCAGTAGTTCTTCCTCAGAGAGAGGAATTACCACTCATTCACAATGACATGCCACACAGCCATACTTCCTCTATTAATCCCAAACCATAGTGATGTGAGGAAGGCCTGGGAAGTTGCCTTTGTCAGAATTCCAGAAAGGATATAGTATAACAAGTCTCTTCAGTCTCCAATTCCCCAAACTTTCTGGTGAGTTATTTAATACTTCTGAGGTTCTTAATCCCAGGATTGGAGTAGGAATTGTAAACCAACTGCACATTGATCTTCACCAAGATCTTCTACTTTCCTTCTAACTCTTTCTGGGTCTCAAAGCTATAGAGGATCTTTATATAGTTATGTGCTTGTCTTTCTGGATTTTTCTGTTTGTCTGTCTTTTTGGGTGTGTGTTTGAGGGAATAATAGAGAATGAAGAGTAAAACTGTCAGATTCTGCTTCCTCACATATATTTATTTATAAACTACAATATACATGGAATTACAAAAAGATTTATTTATTTATTTACTTTAAAAGCAAAAGTTTTCATTTCCTTCATTTCCCCATGACAGTTAGACCCTGACATATTTCAATGGGTGACTTAAATCTCTTCTGCAAAGCTGGAGAATAATCGTAGCTCGTGTTTTGGAAATAAACTATAATCCCTTTAATACACACCCAGCAATATCTTTATTGTGTTTGCCAAACATAGACAGCAAGGTGAATGAATGTGTTACGGTATCATGCTTTCTGAGATACAAAGCATGACCAGTACTTGTCTTTTCACTTAACTCTGTGTGTCTGTGTTTTCAGTCTCCTAATATAGTAATTAGTCTATATGTTTGTGTACAGAGTTACTTTGCAGTTGCTTTAATAAGCACATTCATATACACACACCATGGACTAGAGAAAGAAAGATTAAAGTGAAGTCGCTCAGTCGTGTCCGACTCTTTGCGACCCCAGGGACGGTAGTCTACCAGGCTCTTTTGTCCATGGGATTTTCCAGGCAATAGTACTGGAGTGGATTGCCATTTCCTTCTCCAGGGGATCTTCCCAACCCAGGGATCGAATCGGGGTCTCCCGCGTTGTAGACAGACGCTTTACCGTCTGAGCCAGCACAGCGGTGGTCGTTTCCCTCGTGGCTCACATGGTAAAACATCCACCCGCAATGCGGGAGACCCGGGTTCGATCCCTGGATTGGGAAGAAATGACACCATGGGAAAAAAATGGACTAGAGAAATAACAGCAAATCTTACGTAAAACTGTTATCCTCTGAGATTTTAAATCATAACAATTAAGTTAAATTTGTAGCAAAATGGATGTTTGGCATTATGCTGAGTGAAATAAATCAGACAGAGAAAGCAAATACTGTTTGATGTCACTTATATGTGAAATCTAAAAAATACAAAAAAACTAGTGTTTATAACAAAAAAGCAGGCTCAGTGGATACAGATTAAAATTAAGAAATTTTAAGTCATAGGAATTTTAAATTATATGAATTAAGTATTTTCAGAAGAATTAATATACAAGAAGGCAAAAATTATTATAATTTAATTGATGACTCATTATAGCAATATACTTCAGGTTTTATACATATTCTACAGTATTGCACTCTTTATTTGATCACTTCAATATCAAGTCACTATCATACCTGAGTGATTTACTGCCCTGATCAAACACTTCCACATGTGTACATGATGCATTGCTCTTGCATGCATACTAAAGAGACCTGATAATTATTTGGAGCCAGCTTTCTGGTGATTATACACCTCTCGATTCATACCTGGAACAATTTTAAAATATCACTACAAATGCGTATTAAAAGCTGTTGGCCACCAGGGAAAGGTTTAGATACATGAATGAACTTTAGCATCAGTTGAAAATATTCACATCACATAAAGAATTCTTGATTTTCTACTTAATTTAGAGCAGTGATTTTTAAAAAAAGTGAAAGTGCTAGTCTCTTATTCATGTCTGACTCTGTGACCCCATGGACTGTAGCCCACCAGACTCTTCTGTCCATGGAATTCTTCAGGCAAGAATATGGAAGTGGGTAGCCAGTTCCTTCTCCAGAAGATCTTTCTGACCCAGGGCTTGAACCTGGGTCTCTTTCATTGCAGGTAGATTCTTTAGAGCAGTGATAACTTAGTACAATTATTTTTTTAAATAAGGAAAGCTACCTGTAATTATTAGGGCTTTTCATTTTCTGTTTGTTTGAGAAGAAACATTACACAAAAAAATTCTAATATCACATGTCACATTTACTACAACAAAAAATATATATATATAATCTAAGAATTAGGACTTATCTGTACACTATATAGCTTTTTAAAATATATACATTTCATTTTTTTATTTTTATAGAATTTTTAAAGATCACACTTCATTTACAGTCATTACAGACAATTGACTATATCCCCTGTGTTATATAATACCACCTTATAGACTATTTTACACCCCGTAGTTTGCACCTCCCACTGCCTCACAACTATATTGCTCCTCTCCCCCCAACAGGCAATCACTCATTTATTCTCTATATCCATTGATCTGTTTCTTTTTTGTTATAGCCACTAGTTTGTTGTATTTTTTAGATTCCACATATAAGTGACATCAAACAGTATTTGCTTTCTCTGTATGACTTATTTCAATCAGCATAATGCCAACCATCCATTTTGCTGCAAATTTAACAAATTGAAGAATAAAAACCATATAATCATCTCAATAGATGCAGAAAAATCTTTTGATAAAATTCACATTCATTTATGATAAAAAAAACAAAACCTCTCCAGCAAGCAACATAAAGGGAACATGCTTGAAAATAATAAAAAGGATATATACAACAAACCCACAGCTAACATCATACTCAATGGTGAATGGTTGAAAGCATTTCCTCTTAGATCAGGAATAAGACAGAGATGTCTACTCTCTCCACTTTTATTCAACATAGTTTTGGAATCAAGGCTCAGCAATCAGAAGAAAAAACACACAGAAGGAATCCAAATTGGAAAGGAATCCAAATCCAAAGAGTCAAACTTTCAATGCTTGCTGATGACAGGATACTACACATAGAAAAGCCTAAAGACACCACAAGAAAACTACCAGGCTCATCAATAAATACAATAAAGTTACAGGATACAAACTTATATATAGAAATCTGTCACATTTCTATACATTAACAATAAACTATCAGAAAGATAAATTAGGGAAACAATCTCATTTACCATTGCATAAAATAAAACAAAATACCTAGGAGTAAATCTACCTAAGGAGGCAAAAGATCTGTACTCCAAAAACTACAAGACACTGAAGAAAAAAATTTATGGTTTAATAATAGCATTATAACAATATACTATTATGTGATTTTTTCTCATTTGGGGGGGACAGCTAGCATAAGCTTATCGAAAAGACATCATTTTGTGTTAAGTCACAAATAGGACACCGAAGTTTTAAACGTTTTACAAGAAAAAGAGGAACAAATACAATTTTAAAAGCCTGTAAGCATGAATAACAAAACAAAAGTCTGTAAGCATGAATAACAAAACAAAACACAACAGTAATTAGACTGATATAATTTTAGTACTTTAAGTCAGCTATGTTAAAAACAAGTTAATTTTAACATTGAATTATATTAAATATGTATGTGTAAGTACATAATAGTATTCTGCTTTCCATCCAAATCAATACTTAATTGTAAAGAAGTGTCTCCTTTTAACTATAAGTGACTCATTAAGATTTAATATATGTATAGTGATCATAAACAAATAATTTGTAAAAAGAATAGATATGAATCTGTATAACCCTCCATGTTAGTAAAATTATGCTCAAAATCCTTCAAGCTAGACTTCAGCAGTGCGTGTACTGAGAACTTACAGATGTATAAGCCGGGTTTAGAAATGGCAGAGGAACCAGAGACCAAATTGCTAACATTCTCTGGATCACAGAGAAGCAAGAAAATTCCAGGAAAACATCTACTTCTGCTTCATTGAATACAAGAAAGCCTTTGACTGTGGACCACAACAAACTGTGAAAATTCTTAAAGAGATGGGAAGAAAAGAACACCTTACCTGTCTCCTGAGAAACCTGTATGCAGCTTAAGAAGCAACAGTTAGAACAGGACATGGAACAACTGACTTCAAAATTGTGAAAAAATTATGACAAGGCTGTCTATTGTCATCCTACTTATTTAACTTATGTGCAGAGTACATCATGTGAGATGCTAGGTTGGATGATGATGAGCTAGAATCAAGATTTCTGGGAAAAATATCAACAAGCTCAGATATGCAGAAAATACCCCTCTAATAGCATAAAGTAAAGAGGAACTAAAGAGTTTCATGATGAGGTTGAAAGATGAGAGTGAAAAAGCTGGCTTAAAACTCAACATTCAAAAAACAAAATCATGGCATCTGGTCCCATCACTTCATGGCAAATAGAAACAGTGAAAACCGTGAGAGACTTTATTTTCTTGGGCTCCAAAATCACTGCAGATGGTGACTGCAACCATGAAATTAGAAGATATCTGGTTCCTGGAAGGAAAGATATGACAATCCTAGACAGCATATCAAAAAGCAAAGACATCACTCTGCTGACAAAGGCCCATCTAGTCAAAGCTATGGTTTTTCCAGTAGTCATGTATGGATGTGAGAGTTGGATCATAAAGAAAGCTGAGTCCAGAAGAATTGATGCTTTTGAATTGTGATGCTAGAGAAGAAGACTCTCTTGGACAACAAGGAGATCAAACCAATCAGCCTAAAGGAAATCAACCATGAACATTCATTGGAAGGACTGATGCTGAAGCTGAAGCTGAAATACTTTGGCCACCTGATGCAAAGAGCTGACACATTAGAAAAGACCCTTATGCTGGGAAAGACTGAAGGCAAAAGGAGAAGAGGGAGGCAAGGATGAAATGGTTAAATAGCATCACCAAATCAAAGGACATGAACTTGAGCAAACTCCTGGAGATAGTGGAGGAGGGGGAAGCCTGGCATGCTGCAGTGCATGGGGTTGCAAAGAGTTGAACACAACTTAGCAACTGAACAACAACAACATAACTGAATCACTCTGCTGAACACATAAAACTAACACAGCATTGTTTATCAATTATACTCCAATATGAAATAAAAATTTTAAATAATGAAAAGAATTGGAACATAAGAAAGACAAGACTATAGAAATACTATAATGCTTAATATAAAGGGAACAACAAAAAATAAATGCACTTTTAAGATTTATAATCCATGTGATACTCATGTATCATCTAGATATGTTCAACAAATCAATCTAGATTCATAGAGAATAATTTTATTTATCAGAAATCTAAAACATTATCTATAGCAATGGATGCTATTACATTTTATCTGTTTTAACTAATGAAGTTAAAGCCTTTATTAGAATGGATCAGTAAGCTTTCATTGTCTGTTAATGTAAGAGATAATTCAGTTTTATATATTAAAAGAGGAAACTATAGTAGGGCATTACTGTTTACATTTATGAGCAAGGATATATTAAATGTTCCATTTAGGCAGCTCTCTAGTCAAGTAGTGCTGACACATTAGAATCTCAACTGGTATTATCCGAACTTTGAGAACTGTTAACAAGTAATACTTAACAGTACATTTCAGCAACATATGGAAGATTTTCAGGTAATTTAAGTTGAAAATTTGAAATAAAAACACTGAAAGAAAACATTAAAATGAAAACAGGAAAAAAATGTTACAAATGAAGTAGTGCAATATAATAGTAAACACTTTTTTTCCTTGATGACTACTTTCAAAAACTTTACCTATAATCCATTTCTTATAGAACATTTTGGCTTATTATCCACATATACAGAGTCATGCTGCTTTGGTTCAGTTCAGTTCAGTCGCTCAGTCATGTCCAACTCTTTGCGAACCCGTGAATCACAGCACGCCAGGCCTCCCTGTCCATCACCAACTCCCGGAGTTCACTCAGACTCACGTCCATCGAGTCAGTGATGCCATCCAGCCATCTCATCCTCTGCCCTCCCCTTCTCCTCCTGCCCCCAAACCCTCCCAGCATCAGAGTCTTTTCCAATGAGTCAACTCTTTGCATGAGGTGGACAAAGCACTGGAGTTTCAGCTTTAGCATCATTCCTTCCAAAGAAATCCCAGGGCTGATCTCCTTCAGAATGGACTGGTTGGATCTCCTTGCAGTCCAAGGGACTCTCAAGAGTCTTCTCCAATACCACAGTTCAAAAGCATCAATTCTTCAGCGCTCTGCCTTCTTCACAGTCCAATTCTCACATCCATACATGACCACAGGAAAAACCATAGCCTTGACTAGATAGACCTTTGTTGGCAAAGTAATGTCTCTGCCTTTCAATATGCTATCTAGGTTGGTTATAACTTTCCTTCCAAGGAGTAAGTGTCTTTTAATTTCATGGCTGCAGTCACCATCTGCAGTGATTTTGGAGCCCAGAAAAATAAAGTCTGACACTGTTTCCCCATCTATTTCCCATGAAGTGATGGGACTGGGTGCCATGATCTTCGTTTTCTGAATGCTGAGCTTTAAGCCAACTTTTTCACTCTCCTCTTTCACTTTCATCAAGAGGCTTTTTAGTTGCTCTTCACTTTCTGCCATAAGGGTGGTGTCATCTGCATGTCTGAGGTTACTGATATTTCTCCTGGCAATTTGATTCCAGCTTGTGTTTCTTCCAGTCCAGCATTTCTCATGATGTACTCTGCATATAAGTTATATAAGCAGGGTGACAATATACAGCCTTGACATACTCCTTTTCCTATTTGGAACCACTGCTGTTCCATGTCCAGTTCTAACTATTGCTTCTTGACCTGCATACAGGTTTCTCAAGAGGCCAGTCAGGTGGTCTGGTATTCCCATCTCTTTCAGAATTTTCCACAGTTTATTGTGATCCACATAGTCAAAGGCTTTGGCATAGTCAATAAAGCAGAAATAGATGTTTTTCTGGAACTCTCTTGCTTTTCCCATATCCAGCAGATGTTGGCAATTTGATCTCTGGTTCCTCTGCCTTTTCTAAAACCAGCCTGAACATCGGGAATTTCACGGTTCACATATTGCTGAAGCCTGGCTTGGAGAATTTTGAGCATTACTTTACTAGTGTGTGAGAGGAGTGCAATTGTGCAGTAGTTTGAGCATTCTTTAGCATTGCCTTTCTTTGGGATTGGAATGAAAACTGAGTGGCTGTACCAGGACTTCAACCTAAGAAGCTTAGTGTTAAAGATTGTGCTTTAAACTATGACATTAAATTGCATCCTTAGATCATGTTTCTAGGATTATATGTGATATATTCATGTAGGTAATCAGTTCAATATATGTTCAATAGAATTAGTGCAAGTTTCTGTTTTTTAAAGTGAAAGTCACTCAGTCATGCCTGACTCTTTGCAACACCATGGACTATACAGTTTACGGAACTCTCCAGGCCAGAATACTAGAGTGGGTGGCTATTCCCTTTTCCAGGGGATCTTCCCAACCCAGGGATCAAACTTGGGTTTCCCATATTGCAGCTGGATTCTTTACCAGCTGAGCTACCAGGGAAACATGGTGGTTTTTTTAAGCTCTGAGGAAAAAAAAAAATTTTGGAGAAAGAAATGGCAACCCATTCCAGTGTTCTTGCCTGGAGAATCCCAGGGACAGGGGAGCCTGGTGGGCTGCCATCTATGGGGTTGCACAGAGTCAGACATGACTGAAGTAACTTAGCAGCAACTGTTAATTATCATGTTGGCAGTTATTATGTAGCATTGGAAACTGAAGCAATGTAAAAATCAGATTGTCTAGGTTATATATTTTACATGTTGAATTGTTTTAACTAAGTATCTTAAAGGATAACCTCAAGGATATTTCATTAGATAAGATTTGGTAATTTATTCCAATCTAAATAAACATAATTTACTGTGTAGGTGTTATCAGTCAATGCTATATTATGAGTGATCTATAATTTTAATGTATTTTATGAGAAATAATCTACTGAGAATATTCTATGTGTATGACTACTAAATTCTGAGCACACTACAATGTGCAAATTGATAAGAGTATTGAAGAATAAGTGTCAGTAGGAATTTTCATAATTTCAAAAATGCCTGATTATATGAGTGTCTGAAAAGCTAGACAGTTGTTTACTTATAAAGTTCAAAGCTATAGAGCCATGAAGCTTAAATGCTCTAATTTACATTATTATAGCATTAATGTATCAAATGGAGTAGGAAATGGCAAGCCACTACAGTATTCTTGCCTGGAAAATCCCATGGACAGAGGAGCCTGGCAGACTGCAGTCCACCGGGGTCAGAAAGAGTAGGATACAACTGAGCAACTGAGCATACATAATGTATCAAAAGGCCAAAGATATAGTCTGATATATCTTTGAAAGTTTATGCATTTCAAGATCACTTAATATGGAAGAATTACACACTGCTAAATTGAAAAACTTTATTCTACAAAAAAGAAAATATAGTTCCAAGTCTCCCTCTCAGTAATCTCCACCCAAAATAATATACTTCCTCTTTAAGGCACCCTTATTATTGATCCTAATTTTATTCATCTTGTTTCACCTAACTCCACTTTCAACAGGAAGATCTCTGACCAGCAATATCACATCTTGTAAGAATTCTAGCCAAAAGAGAAAAGAAGAGGGTGGGGCTAAGAGATCGCTGGATTTTATTTTATTTTTTGCCACACCACATCGGCCAGGAATCAAACCCATGCCCCCTGCAGAGGAAGCACAGAGTCTTAACCACTAGACCATCAGGGAAGTCCTGGATTTTATTTTTAGTCATAAGTAATTTCTTTCTGTCTAGTTCATAGCTTTTCTTCTAAGGAGCAAGTGTCTTTTAATTTCATGGCTGCAGTCACCATCTGCAGTGATTTTGGAGCCCAAGAAAGTAAAGTCCAAATAAAGACCAACCTAGATAGCATATTAAAAAGCAGGGACATTACTTTGCTAACAAATGTTTGTCTAGTCAAAGCTATGGTTTTTTCCCAGTTCTTGTATGGATGTGAGAGTTGGACTCTAAAGAAAGCTGAGTGCGGAAGAATTGATGCTTTTGAACTGTGGTGTTGGAGAAGACTCTTGAAAGTCACTTGGACTGCAAGGAGATCTAACCAGTCCATTCTAAAGGAGATCAGTCCTGAATATTCATTGGAAGGACTGATGCTGAAGCTGAAGCTCTAATACTTTGGCCACCTGATGCAAAGAGCCAACTCATTGGAAAAGACCCTAGTGCTGGGAAATATTGAAGGCAGGAAGAGAAGGGGATGGCAGAGGATGTGATGGTTGGAAGGCAGCACTGACTCAATGGACATGAGTTTGAGGATGTTCCAGCAGTAGGTGATGAACAGGGAAGCCTGGCGTGCTGTAGTCCATGAAGTCGCAAAGAGTTAGACATGACTGAGCAACTGAACTGAACTGATTTTCTTTCTACTCTTTCAAACCAACTTAATATTTCTTTAACAATAACAAGAATAACAGAAACAATATACATAAACACATACAAATATTCATGCCATGGATATATCTTCTGAGAAAATTTTAAATGCAAATTAGAATGTGTTACATACAATCTTTAAACTGTTTTGTTATTAGAGTTAGATTGGGTTGGGAAGATCCCCTGGAGAAGGGAAAGTCTACCCACTCCAGTACTCTTGCCTGGAGAATTCCATGGACAGAGGAACCAGGAGGGCTACAGTTCTTGGGGTCGCACAGAGTCAGACACGACTGAGTGACTAACACTTTCGCTACTTTTTCTTTCATTGATATCTAACCATTGAAAAATTTCTGATTCAGAACATCAACAATTTTTTTTTTACCTCTGCCAAAGTTGGAACTGTAATATCTCTGAGAACTGCTGCTCTGTTGATGTCACCATCTACGTGATTTAATAAGCAGCAAAGGCTAGTTAGCTAATATCAAGAAATGGAAAGCCCCAGAAAAACAGATAGTGAGTCATGGTATCTTTGTTTTAAGAAATAGAATGTGTCAAGAATGGTTTCCTTACTCCATCAGCAAGGTTGCAATGTGTAGATACTGGCATTCATGGTAAAACAATGGGTGGTAATGCTTTGTTAGCAATTATAAAGCACTTCAAACAGGCAAAATGGCAAGCTTCCCTGGTTTCCTGGTGGTCCTGGAGCTCACCTTGAAATGCAGGGGACACCAATTTGATCCCTGTTCCTGGAAGACCCCACATGCCTTGAGGCAACTAAGCCCATGTGCCACAACTACCGAGCCTATATGCAGCAACTACTGAAACCTGCAAACCCGCAGAGCCTGTGCTCCATAACAAGAGAAGCAAATACAGTAAGAAGTGTGTCCTCTTCAACTAGAGAGTAGTCCCCAATCTTTGCAAATAGAGAAAACCCACATGCAGCAATGAAGACCCAGAGCAGGCAAAAATAAATAAATATTTTTTTAAATGAAAAGTGGCAATGCTACTAATTAATTTTAACCTTTATCTGAAATATTTATTTGTGAACAATTAATGAGAAAATTAGAAACACTCTGATAAATTTATCTGCATTCATTGAATTAGAAAATTAGCAAAGCACTAAAAGATAATTCAAGGGAAAACATATAAAATAAATGTGTAAGTAGGCCATTTCTTCCTGCACGCACGTTTTGTACTACATAGAAAATAAAGGATGATATTTTGTTTTTACCTAAAGGCATTTTCATGCAGTGACTTTGAATTAATCATTATTTGTGGTGAAAATATTTTTTCACTATGTACATGAAGTTAATTCTTGGAGAATCCCCTTGGACTTAAATTATTTTAGGCTAACAAAAAAAGATCAAGTTCAGTTACGTGAATTTTTGTAGAGGTTGAAGGTTTTGGGACTGATTTACCCCAAATAACCTCTTTATCATGTGATCATTTGTGAAGTTCTAGTATTTCAAATTTTAAAGAGTTTATAGCTGAATATTCCTTTTAAAATTCTAATGACTTCCTGGGAGATCCCCTCTGGTTTTCTACCAACAGCATAGTCTATTAGAAGATCAACTTATTTATTTCTGGAAAGATGATAAAAGGGGTAATTTTTATCCTTTTTACCATAAGGATAAAACATAAGGATAATTCTGGAATGAAGTCAAGGATAGATGTTAAGGAGAGTAGATCTAAGTTTTAGGAAGGAAAACAATTGTGTCTTACTGAGTAGAAAACTGTAAAAGCAGTAAGGGCATATTTTGCTTAATAAACATTTTTGTCCAAAATTTTCTCTGTTCAAAAAAACAGAAGCAATGAAGTTTGAAATTTCTGTGACAAGGGGCTCTAAAAAATGTGGGAAAATGGAAGCTTATGATTTCAGTCAGAAAGCTTTTAACTCTGGTTTAGTAAAGATAAGGGTGAGAAGACAAATGGTCAAAATGCATAAAATATTTTACACTGTGGGAGAACACTGGCTTCTCTGCTAAATAATAACATAGTGAGATCAAGAGGAGTGATTTGAAGAAAGAATAAAGTAAGTTCAAGACAAAAGAAAATGTTGGTTCATAAAATATGTAGGAATAGCAAATTCATAGCAAATGTGGACAGAGAGGAAATTTCTTCATCCATAAAAGAATTGAAATAAAACTATGACTATTAGAGTAATAATCTTTTAACTGCTATAATATGTAACAAACTTAAAACTCAAGGTTGCTCCCAGGGAGGCTAACTAAGCTCTGTCATCCTGCTGCTTAGGAGAACTCTAAGTAATACTGTTGCCAAAAACCAGTCTTCTGTTCATCAGTGCCAAATAGAAATGCAAAGACGGAGTTCTGGCAGAGCAGAAAAGAGCAGATTTCTAACACAGGCTAATGCCCTCAAGAATGTCCCCATTTTCTGGGAAGTAGGAAGGGATCTTATGGTCTCAGGGTGAAAAATAGGACTGTAAATAAGGATTGGGGTTGATGTTGCCTAGCATTCTTCTTTCCTCTTAGAGACAGTGATCACTAGGGCTGGGGGTAGTTCCAAAAAAGGTTCTGGTGGTCCCCCACATTATCCTTCCATGACCTTATTCCTGGGATGAAGAATATTCACGAAGGAAAGGAGTGGTAGCAAGTGTTGTCTTGGAGAGGTAAACATCAGGTATGCATAGTACAACTTTAACTAGAGGGTAATCATTTTCAGAGTGCAATTAAACGAGAGAAGGTGTAAAAATCATCTACAGGAGACTCGTTGAAAGGGCATAAAGAATAAGGGCTGAGTATGCAGGAGATGCTGGTTTGATCCCTGGGTCAGGAAGATCCCCTGGAGTAGGAACTGGCAACTCACTCCAGTATTCTTGCCTGGATAATTCCATGGACAGAGGAGCCTGGCAGGCTACAGTCATGGGGTCATTGGGAATTGGACACTACTGAGCAGTCACACCACCACCACTAAGGGCTGACATAATGGGGGTGCCTCAACTAGTTTCTGCTATAGCAATACTATTTGCAGCTTCAAGAATTGTATTTGGATTAGACTCAATTGTTATAACCCTGTGATTTAGCCAGGTGAGGAGATGCTAAATTGTATTTATCAGTTTACAAATATAAGGATTAAAAAAGAATGGATTTAAAGTGCAAACATTTGTGAACTCAGCATAGAATGTTAGAAGCAGAGGCAAACAAGGCCTGAAGGAATAATAAACAAAATTAAACCCTGCCTTAAAACAGTGGGTAATAGACTTGTAAACTGACTAGACCCATGTATTACTTCCTTCTTGATACTGTAACAAATTAAATTACTACAAATATAGTGAATCAAAATGTCACAAAGTGTTCTCTTACTGTTTTGAGGAACAAAGTACTAACTTGATTTCATTGGGGTAAAATCCAGGTACCAAAAAGCTGTTTTTTTTTCTGGAAGGTCTAATGAGAGGAGCTATTTCTTTGCTTTTTTTTTTTTTTTAAGCTTCTAGTCACTGTCTGTTTCCTTGGTTGGTAGCCCTGTCTTCCACCTCAAAGTAGATCAATCCAGTCTCTGTTTCTGACAGTGCATTCTTTCGTGTCTGACTCTGGATCCTCTTTCATTGCTTCTAAATGGACCCATGTGATGTCATCATTAATAGACTATCTCCCTGTTTCATTCTATATTAAATAATACTCATAGGTTCAAGAGATTATCATGTGGACATATTTTGTGACCAGTTTTCAGTTGCCTTTACATCCCAATATATAGACCAAGCATGTATGAACTAGTAAAATTTAATAACTTGTAAATTTTTCAGAGTTTAGTGATATTACATACTAGGCCACTGCACTGAGCCTGACTTTTTGAGAAAAAAAAATGTGCACATATTTTCAAGATTTCAAGGTTAGAAAATGGCATTAATCATGAAATTAAGAAAGATAAATATACATTTAGGGAGGAAAATACAGTGACCTAGCATACTTCTAGGGTTAGCAGTACTTTTTTATATTATTCAACCCTGTAAAAGGAGGGGGGCTTTTATTTATGTCTTTTATTTTCTCAGTGAATTTCAAGTTTAACCAGTTAGGAGTTAGCAGGATAAATTCAGGTACCACAAGTGAAAATAAGCAGGTTTTCTCTATTTTTTGCTAATGAATTCCTAAGAACTCTTCAAGAACAAACTAGAGAGAAACCCACAGGGAAAACACTTTAGAGAATTCATCTGGGATATCAACAGAATAGCTGATGAGGTCAAATTCTGGTTCATGAGGAGGACACAGAAAGGATACTACCAAATCTGATAGCTACTGTGTTTTTTTCAGATACTTTAATAGAGGTATTAAAGCTTGAATTCATTATTGCAAAGTTCTTTAGAAAACTACTGTATTCATAATTGAATAGTATAAGATTAGCAAGTTTCCAAAAGAAGGAAGCATGAAAATAAAATAAAATCAACATCAAACTTTTTTAGTGGTGACTATGATATTCAACTCAACATTCAGAAAACTAAGATCGTGGCATCTGGTCCCATCACTTCATGGCAAATAGATGGGGAAATGGTGGAAACAGTGATAGACTTTATTTTGGGGGGCTCCAAAATCCCTGCAAATGGTGACTGCAGCCATGAAATTAAAAGACGCTTGCTCCTTGGAAGACAAGTTATGACCAACTTAGACAGCTTATTAAAAAGCAGAGACATTATTTTGCTGACAAAGGTCCATCTAGTCAAGGCTATGGTTTTTCCAGTTGTCATGTATGGATGTGAGAGTTAGACTCTAAAGAAAGCTGAGCACTGAAGAATTGATGCTTTTGAACGGTGGTGTTGGAGAGGACTCTTGAGAGTCCCTTGGACTGCAAGGAGATCCAACCAGTTCATCCTAAAGGAAATCAGTCCTCAATGTTCATTGAAAGAACTGATGCTGAAGCTGAAACTCCGATACTTTGGCCACTAGATGTGAAGAACTGACTCAGTAGAAAAGACCCTGATGCTGAGAAAGATTGAAGGCGGGAGAAGGGTCGACAGAGGGAGATGGTTGGATGGCATCACTGACTCAATGGACATGAGTTTGAGTAAACTCCAGGAGTTGGTGATGAACAGGGAAGCCTGGCGTGCTGCATTCCATGGGGTCGCAGTCAGACATGACTGAGCGAATGAACTGAACTGAACTGATATTCATTATCATTTGACACTATAGAGTGACATAAATATAATAAGAACAACATAAACAAGCCCTCATAAGACGACAGCACATAATAAATTGTCTAGTTATGTGGGACAGTTATCTAGGGTAGTCTTGGCTGTGATTGCTCACAAGTCTGGCTGTCCGTGGGTCTAAGCTGACACTGACTGGGACAACTGGAGCAAACTGACTGATATTTTCTACCTTACTCTCCAGCAGACAAGCCTGAGTGTGTTCTCAAGGTGATTGCAGAGGCACAAAAGAACAAGCAGGAATATGCGAGTACTCTCCCAAGTCTTTTTTGGCATTGAGTCTGCTATTTTTAAAGCAAGCTTCAAGATTAAACTTGTAGTCAGAGTGACAGAATGCAAAACAAAGTTACAGAACACTAATTCGGTTAACACAGGATATCTCAAATCCAAAAAAATTTGATTAAATAAATTAGAATATTTGCTTTAATCAATTCATACAAGTAGGAATTTTTATAAAACAAACATTCATGGAAATGTTTTTTAAGAACAAGCAAAAGGACAGTCTTTTACTGCTATATAATCTATGTAGAATTCCATATTTATTTTACTATTAATATACTCATGACATATAAGATGGTTAAATTAACTTTTCCTCCATATGACTTTAGCAAAGCATTACCCACATCCTGAATCTAACGACATAGTTGCAAACTTAAAAATGACTTAATAATGTGTGTCAATACTATAACATCATTTGTATATTGAGGACATTAACAATCCTGATAAATAAAAATTTTTTTGATTGCCCGTTCATTTGAAAATAAAATATTCATTATTCATTTCATTAAATATTGGAGTATTGCTGATTATTTTTGTTTTGCAAATGGTTAAAGTTGTTGTGGTTGGTGTATTTAAATAAAACTTTTCCCATGGTTTTCAGAGCTGCTCTTGATGTAAGTTTCAGTTTTTTCTGAGGTATTGCACTTCTATGTGTTTCTTATTTCTTTCTGAAAAACTTTAGTATTCGCTATGATTTCTCAGAATAAGAGTAATATGGATCATGCATAGTACTTATCCCATTTCAGGCAATATATATAGACAGTATCTCATTGCATAGGAATACTTGATAGCTTCTGCTTTCTACCCATATTCTTTCATTCACCAAATATATACTTAATGTGAGCTTGTTCTAGATTTTGGGTATACAGTAAAGAACAGAAAAAAGTCCCTGCTCTTGTGGAGTTAATGTTATGAATTTCTTTCAATCTGTGGCCCTGATTATTCTGTCAGTTTTTATTTTTCTTCTAGTCCCAAAAGATTTTTCTATGTGTGTTTAGACGTGTGTGCCTGTGAAAATGAGTGTGCATGTGTGTGTATGTGTAATGTTTATCTCTCTCTTTTCAAAATCTGGCCTTAATTCAAAATATATGTCTTTGAACTGAGTTTAATTAACTAAAATTACTTGATATGTATCTTAAATTTTAATTATTTTTCAGACACTACATACTGTTATGTTTGGAAAATTGCAGAAAATAGATATTTCAACTTCATGAATATGTGTGTATTTGTATTTTATAAGCCAGAATCAATTTGGTAGGTATGAAAAAGCAAAACAATTTCACTTTTTTTGTGTAAAAAGCCTCATTTTAAAATTAATATATTAAAATATTATGTATTTTCCTCAGGTGAGGTGTCTAGCTTGAGAATTTCTAGTCAGAATGGTCTAGCTTAGTAGCATCACTGCAGTCTAGGCGTACTACCCTCCATTTAAAATTGCTTTATTTCATGAAACTATTTGTAAAATATTAACAGGAATTTGGTAGCAATGGGTGTACTATACTCTTCATCACATTACACAACTTACCATCTTTTTCAAAGAGGTGAATTAAAAATATGTCAACGTTGCAAAAAACCACTTGTATCTGAGAAAAATCTGCACATTTTTTAGTAGAATTGACAGTAGTCACTGCTTCACACATTGATAAATGACATTAAAGTCCTCTCATGGTCCCTTTTACTTCCTGTGACTATGTTTCTAAGATCTATAATTCACTGTTCGGAAGACAACCATTTCTGTCTACGGAATGCTGGGTGACAGATATATTGCTATTGTTCTTTATCAATGAAATAGCTGCCTTTTAGTTTCTTAAAATCAGGCTCTGACATTAGCTTTCAAGGTTGTTGGATTTTTTATTGTTATTTTTCAAACAGGTTAAGGAAGAACTTATTTTTTTTCCCCTAAAAGCTATTCTTAGCATGGTTACTGGTTTCACCAAAGTCCCATATTATGTTGTACTTTATTGAATAAGGTTGAATAATGCATTGCACTCAAGAAGGTTGTATTGTGGTAGAAACATTCTATTTGCAAATGCTTTTGTAATTCCCTTTTTGCAATTTTTCAAAAAGAAATGAGGAATGTATAGTAAGGTCAAGACTCTAGGAAACTAAACTCTAAAGTCTCCATTTATACAGTTATCCCTCAGACATTCCTAAAAGCTCAGAGAACTTTATTTATGAACAGACTACATCCACCTTAGCTATTTGCAGGATAGAATTAATAAGAGAACTCATAGCCATAAAGATGCTGGGAGGCTGAATAAGAGTATTCCCAATAATCTTTGCAAAAACTCCTTGAGTTCTTTGGGAAAAAAAGAGTGCCATTTAAATTTGTGATGTTATTACAAAGGCTTGTGCTTGAGGAGCAGGTAACTGTGTTTAGAAGGTAGTCCTTATGAGTTAGTCCTTGAATTCTTCTTTATCATCACAGTCTAAGTACTGGAACCATTTTTCAAATTTGTTTCTGTTTTGTGCTAGGGAGTTTTCAAAAGCAGCAAATACTAATTATAGGCCTTTGGATATATTTAAAGAAAAGAAGTTTAAATATAGTGACCCAGAGGACAGGTCCCAGTCTACTTTATACACATTAACTGCCACTGTCAAGAAGGGAGATTTTCATACAAATTTAAGGTGAAAGCATGGATGGCCATAAACTATATTTTAACTCAGGTCTTCATATCATCTATTCCATTCCTAGTACAAAAGGATAGTAATAAATCAACTGACTGATGTCTTCAGGCCCAAAGTTTAAGGATATTCTCACATCTCTCTGTAGCTTCTATGATTAGATAGATAGTGATATTTGCAGAGTGAAGTACAAGACTAATGAGAGGGCAAACTTGCTGATACAAATGAGAGTTAATTGTAAGTCTGAAAAACAAGGACTAAGAGCTGCCAAAATGTAAAAATAAAATCTGACAAGTAATAAAATAATGCACATCTCTAAGGTATTCATTGTGAAACGTAGGACTAGTCAATCAATTTTGGCTTCTAAAAATATAAACACTTAAAAATTTCAGTTTAACTGAAGATTTCCTTAAAAAACAACCCTGAAGTTTTTCATATAGTCAGGCATTAAAGGTGTTTTTCTTATTCTATTTTAAATAGGCTACTGTCGACTTTGGAAAAGTTCTTCTATCAAAATCTAATATATTTGGAGTTGCAATAATTATGTTTCTGCCAAAGTGTGCAAAAGACAGTGTTCTGAACAGTGTATTACATCACTTCATAATGAGTAAAAGTCACAGAATGTCCAGCATAGCATCTTCTGGAAATATAGCTTTGTACATAAGATTGATAGCAAAGCAGAAATAAATATATATTCTCTTAGGAAATTAAGGTATCTGCAATACAGTCTGATAGAAAGATAAACAGTTGCAAAACCTGACAAATTTTTTCTGACAAGCATATGATGAAATATAAGAGTTTGTTGAGGTCAAAAAGCCAATACCTCCCTCAACAAAACCAAATAACACAGGAAAATAGATAGACTACCACTAGTCTAAATTTATCTGATTAATTTTCAAATCTTCAAAACCAATTTAACAACTTCATTGTCCTGAAAGTGAATACTCAGGACATTATTATACTCAGGCATACTCAGGATTTTACCTGATAACAGATCTTAAGAACTCTTACAATAATTCCTGGACTTCATCTTAATAATTCGGAATAGCCAACCCTCTCAAGGTCATTCGTGTTCTCTGACTGAATGAGGAGAATGTATGAATCTGGGAAAATATAGGCTGATCTGATCAATGCTTTTCAGTTCTATATTAAGCTGAGCTGCATAATTTCTGTAGAGAGCATCTAGATAATCCTGACTCAGTTTACACATTGAAAATCTCATGATCTCAGGAAACTTGAGGGCTTATATTTTAATTCAATGCCACATTTAGGCAACTAGGTATTACTAATTACAGGTTCTGCCAAGCATCCTACATATTAGTCATTTTATGATGTAATTTAAAAAATGACAAATTGCAGATACAATATATTTAGCAACACCCCTACTTCTATGGATTGTGAAGTTTAAGCCTTTTATACTCTCTTGTGGTTTTTTATAAATTCTTCATCCATATTGAACTATATATCAAATATTAAAGTTCTGAGTGAAATAGAACTTTAGATGTGTTTGTAAGCTGTAAATTGTAATAAATATATCAGTGGTTTGGGCTTTATATCTTCTGATCTTATTTTTTATATTCTGTTTATCTAGTCACAATAGAAATTATTAGGGTGTGGTCTTCTTTCTGTCACCTCTGAGGGGCTTTTAGATAGATTGATATTCTTCACTTTGGCCAAATTCATTTCTTCTGAGATAATTTTTTCTTTGTGACAATAAGCAGACAGCTACTTTTAAGATTTACTTTTATTCAGCTATAATTATTGCTGCTTACCTTCTTCTTCTTCTAGAATAGATATATATGGATTTGAGATTAACAAACTAAAATGAAGTAAACAACATTTTCCAATTAAAATAGTATCATGGCACCCACTGATATGTACAAGTTTTATAATTATGATATCAGGTATATATAGAAAAAGCAGTCTTTCAGTATCATTGGGTACTTGTTTTTACAGCATAGTTTTTGCTATGCATTTTTAAAAAAATATATAGGAATTCTCAGGTTATCAGCCTCACTGTTTCACCAACCTCATTTCTGAAACTGCAATTTTAATGTGCTAGAAACTCATTCTCCTGTACCCACTCCACACATTTTCTCCTAATACTTATTCCTCTACTCCTATCTCAGTATCTCAGTATTTTCTTATATTGACATTTAATTGATTATATTTTAATTGATACTATAGGCTTGATAAACTAATAAATGCTGTTCTCAACATATTATTAAAACTAAAGGCACTGGTTTTGAAGAATATCACCAAGCATGTAAACATGATAATTCAGAGGAGTTTTTAGAAACACCTGTCACTAATTCCAAATTTCCATAATTTCCAGTGTTGTAAATAGCCTCTCAGTGGAAGCTGATATCGTAATGCTACTTCTCAGCAGTAGCTCTAGACTAATGATGTGAGAAAAACATAAGAGTATGCAGAAACTACTTGAATGCATTAAACCACTTTGGGATAAAATAGAAAAAGACCAAATAATAGAACTCTTCTATTACACACTTCAAAATACCTTTCAAAAATATTCTGATATTTTTACTGCTTCTTCACAGATATTTTAAAATCATATATGAATTGTTATTTTTCTCAAAATATATTTCTATCTTCTAAAGCTGCTGGTCTCAATATAAAATTAAAAACAAATTAGAACAAAAATTTTTAAATAGGTTAGTTAGTAGATGTTAACAAGACTTCTTATTAACTATTAGACTACTGATAACTAAACATTTTACAACTGAAACTAATGTAATTTGTCAATTATATCTCAATAAAAAATAAAACAGAGGGATGTAAAAAATAAAAGCACAAATTTAGGAAATTAAAGGTTTACCTCATGAGACACTCTAACGTTGCTGGCAGAAAAACTAGCAACTTTGGTCAGAATTGTAAATTTTGTATTTACTGTTTGACTATTCATTCTAAAATATAAAAGAGTTACCTTCAGTATCACTGTAAGTTCATATAAACTCCATTATCTCTTCTGCCCTTCTCTATCTCCTTATCCTGCTTCATTTACCTTCATATCAACACATATTACATAATGTTTGCTTTATTTTCTGTATTCTTCAACATTCAAGAAAGCAGGAAATTTGTTGATAATTACTGTGTATTATGGTACCCTGGATGCTTTTGAACTGTGGTGTTGGAGAAGACTCTTGAGAGTCCCTTGGACTGCAAGGAGATCCAACCAGTCCATTCTGAAGGAGATCAGCCCTGGGATTTCTTTGGAAGGAATGATGCTGAAGCTGAAAGTCCAGTACTTTGGCCACCTCATGCGAAGAGTTGACTCATTGGAAAAGACTCTGATGCTGGGAGGGATTGGGGTCAGGAGGAGAAGGGGCCGACAGAGGATGAGATGGCTGGATGGCATCACTGACTCGATGGACGTGAGTCTGAGTGCACTCTGGGAGTTGGTGATGGACAGGGAGGTCTGGGGTGCTGCGATTCATGGGGTTGTAAAGAGTCGGACACGACTGAGCGACTGATCTGATCTGATCTGATCTGATGGTACCCTGGAAATAATAATATTTGGGATGAATAAATGGATTCTCAGGTTGAAGCAATTCATTCATATGTCAGTATGACAATTATTTCTTATTTTATTTTGTATAAAAATGGTGTGTTCTTTATTTTAAAAGAGCACTTATTTATGTAAAACTGTTATTTACTACTAACTTTGAATGTCCTTTGCCCTTTCCAAGTCCATCAAAAATGATGCAGAAATAATAGGTAGTGACAGTGACAGTGTTAGTTGCCCAGTCATGTCTGACTCTTGGTGACCCTTGAACTGTAACCTGCCAGACCTCTCTGTCCATGGAATTCTCAAGGCAAGAATACTTGAGAGGGTTGCCATTTCTTTCTCCAGCAGATCTTTCTTCTGGAGAACTCTGGTCTTCCACATTGCAGGCAGAGTCTTTACCGTCTGAGCCACCAGATCCAATTAAAACAGATGGCCAAGTAGCACACATACTTGGCCATATGGAGTAGCATTCACTGGAGAAAATTTATGGACTCAGGATCAGAAACTGTTAATCCACTCTTGACCATTACACCCTGGCAAATCAAAACAGGACTCTGGGAGAGTGATCTCAAACATTGAGATTTATGCTTCTTAAGTGGCATGACTGGGAAGCATTGGCCTTTCTTGCTATTGAGAACATGGGTAAGAATGCAAGAGCAAATGGCCTGATAGAAACTTGGTTTTCCCGCATCCTGTCTACTCAGAATATGGTTGGAAGTAGCACCAGTCCTGTGTTGTAAGCAGGGGTTGGTGCTCTGCAGATATTCTGATAAGGCAGTGGTAGAATCTGCCACATCTCCTTATCTCCTGGCAAAATTAGAGATAAACTGTACTGTGGAGGTATCAACATTCATGTGTGGTTTCCTTGTTGCTTAAATGTCTTGTTCCTTTCCATAGAGTCTAGCCTAAGATTGAATTTTAGACAAATTAATCCTTATCTCTCAGTAAAACATAAAATAGGAAGATATTACTACCCAGAAAACAAGGAATGTAGGTTGTCAAAGGTAGGTGAGATCTGAAACAGAAGGAGTCAGAAAACAGAAAATAGAACTTTTTTTCCAAATATTGCAGTCTATGTATGAAAGAAACTTTATGGAATTTTTCCAAATCTGCATAAGCCTTAACAATTTGCACTAAATTATTAACAATGTATTGGGAGGGTAAAAAATACTTTTCTAAATTACTATTAATGAAAGAATTTTGATATACCATGCTAGAGGAAAATATAAAAGACATGTTTCTTTTCTCTATAGATAATATAATATCTAATAATATTTAGTCAAAACTTAAAAAGTATTTTAGAGATATAGGAAACTATTAAATAATCTCTATATCTTAATTTTATGGGTTTTGTGAGTTTGTGGAATTTGTAAACTTACCATTTGTAATCTACCATATCATTTCATTTTACATATTAATATCTATATATACTTTTATAATTTAATTCTGTCTTTACTTTTCCTAAAGGGAATCTCCTCAAACCTGGTTGGTTTATCCTGTTATTAAAGTGCTTTAAAAATATAAATTTTAGTTCATCTATAACTAAAATTGCTTTCAATTTGCATTTAATAAAACTCTTGGTTAGCACAACTGAAATTTCAATAAACAAGACTACGTGGACACATATTTTATTCAATAATTTCTAATCTCTCTTTTCACCAACAGAATGCAACATCTCTTAATGCATAGTCACCTTGAAATTGAACCTGTAGCTTTCTATTTCATCTAAGATAAGGAATAAGGCTGTCATATATATCACCTTCAACCTGCCTTAGCATAAAGGATAAAGGTTATATCCTCTTGGAAATGAAAATGTCAAATTTCAAAGTTAAGTTTAATTATCTCTGAAAAGAGATTTCCATAAATGGGCAATCTATAGTAGTGAAATTCACATATAGAATTATAAAGAGTTATGCTTTTTAAATCATCACTGAAGTGGCACATAATCTTGTATAAATTTTAGAAGAATAACACAGAAAGACAATACATGAAATTCATGAATATGCGAGCAATTTATTCAGAGAACCATCATTTAAAATACATGAACATGTCTTTCCTTCTTCAATATACACTTTTGGTTGAAAGCATAAGTATAAAAATGACTGACTACAGAACATTTTGTATTTCAGGTTAAATAGCAAACTGTCAGTCATTGTTTACCTAAGAATTCTACAACAAACTATAATAATTTTTCTTTTTTAACATTGAGTTAAGATTTTAGGAAATTAACTGATTTCTAGTTCACTTCATGGGTCTCTTTTGCTTCCTCAAATGGAGTTCTAGAAACTAAAGAGCTAGCCTCTGATGTCTGAGGGTACCCCATGATTTAACTCCTTTGCCTTAGTTGCCTTCCCAAATCATTGCCTATTTAGAGTGTCATCTTTCAATTAAAACCGTTTTTTTGATATCCAGGAACCACTATATATTCAGATTAGCCAAAAAATTATCAAAAAAGGAGGAAACCCTCATAGGGTCCCTTGGAATTTCAGTATTTGATAAAAATAAATGGAATGAATAGGGATATAAGAACTTTTTCAGCTCATGGATGCCACTGGAACAGTGTGCTTTACTTAGAGTACCTAGAGTCTTGAAGATCCGCTTGCCTAAGATTAGTTATAATTATGACCCAACTGGTAAACCTGGTTGTTGTTTTCTTCCTTGATTTAATTGCTTAAGCGACTATGACATTTTTGAATTCCTATGGAGAATGATTAATGAAGAAACCTTGTATTATGTACCATCTCAAACAGTTCAACTCAAAAATACATTATTGCAAATCAAAACCACAATGAGGTACCATTTCACGCCAATCAGAATGGCTACGATCCAAAAGTCTACAAGCAATAAATGCTGGAGAGGGTGTGGAGAAAAGGGAACCCTCTTACACTGTTGGTGGGAATGCAAACTAGTACAGCCACTATGGAGAACAGTGTGGAGATGCCTTAAAACACTGGAAACAGAACTGCCATATGACCCAGCAATCCCACTGCTGGGCATACACACCGAGGAAACCAGAATTGAAAGAGACACGTGTACCCCAATGTTCATCACAGCACTGTTTACAATAGCCAGGACATGGAAGCAATAGACTGTCTGTCCTTCATCAGAGGAATGGATAAGAATGCTGTGGTACATATACACAATGGAGTATTACTCAGCCATTAAAAAGAATACATTTGAATCAGTTCTAATGAGATGGATGAAACTGGAGCCTATTATACAGAGTGAAGTAAGCCAGAAAGAAAAACACCAATACAGTATACTAACGCATATATATCGGAGAAGGCAATGGCACCCCACGCCAGTACTCTTGCCTGGAGAATCCCATGGATGGAGGAGCCTGGTAGGCTGCAGTCCATGGGGTGGCTAGGAGTCGGACACAACTGAACGACTTCACTTTTGCTTTTCACTTTCATGCATTGGAGAAGGAAATGGCAACCCACTCCAGTGTTCTTGCCTGGAGAATCCCAGGGACGGGAGAGCCTGGTGGGCCGCTGTCTATGGGGTCGCACAGAGTCGGACACGACTGAAGCGACTTAGCAGCAGCAGCAGCAATGCATATATATGGAATTTAGAAAGATCTAATGATAACCCTATATACGAGACAGCAAAAGAGACACAGATGTATAGAACAGTCTTTTGGACTCTGTGCGAGAGGGCGAGGGTGGGATGATTTGGGAGAATGGCATTGAAACATGTATATTATCATATGTGAAACAGGATGCTTGGGGCTGGTGCACTGGGATGACCCAGAGGGATGGGATGGGGAGGGTGGTACGAGGGGGGTTCAAGATGGTGAACACATGTACAGCCATGGCAGATTCATGTCAATGTATGGCAAAACCAATACAATATTGTAAAGTAATTAGCCTCCAATTAAAATAAATAAATTTATATATAAAAAAAGAATGATACCTTCATGTCTTTCTTATATTACAATTTAATGAACTATAAGACAATTTACTCTGTTTGCAAGAACATTTATTAATGAATTTCAAGTAGAACAGGAATAAAAAAACTATTTACATTTGTTACTTGTTAACATATTTACCATTTTTTATTTTCTTATGGCGCTTAACAGTCTTACCTCCCCAATTGACACTACATTATGAGATCAGACAGCTTAATATTAAGGTAAATTCCTTCTGGATTCCTCAAGCTAGTAATTGTAACTAATTCTTTACCAAAGATCAGAAGAGTATTAATTATTTGGCACAAATGGTTAGACTAGAGGATTTGGATCTTCAGAGATGTCCTGGAAATTGAACCCAAGAAAGCATTCCAAGAACTTCAGTAAAATGATTCTCTATCAGAAAATAACCTTCGACATTGAGTACATCAATAATTGCTAATACAAAGTATCCAAGAAAAAGTTTTTTTAAATGGGATTACTCAAACTAGTCTACAGAGGAGCAGACTACTTTCACATTCTACAAATTAACTTTCTTATAAACTATTAATCTTAAGTGTTCATTTTATTCAGAAAAGTGACTCCATGGACTGTAGTCCACCCGGCTCCTCTGTCCATGGGATTTTCCAGGAAAGAATACTGGAGTGGGTTGCCATTCCCTTCTCCAGGGCATCTTCCTGACCCAGGGATCGAACCCTGGTCTCCTGTATTGGCAGATTCTTTACCATCTGAGCCACTAGAGGCCATACTTCATCCCAGACACTTTAAATAACTCACCAGGTACCCTAGAAATACGGCTGGACTGATTCCCAGGGCATCTCAATTGATCAAAATCCTGGGGGTTTGTATAGGTTACCATTCTGAACTTTTCAGAAAACATAGTCTTTTCTTCAGTGAATGTTTTCTTTTTCACATTTATTACCGGTGAAAATGTCTATCTCAAAATATATGTCACAAACCTGATTTACTTTAGTTATAGGATACTTTGAGACATAAAACTGCTAAAGTAAATTTTATAGTCTGAAATAATTTTATATTATTTCACCAATATCAGAAAATTTTCAGTCATATAGAAGATAAAGTTATATCTTCAAAACTCTCAATCACTATAGCAATGACAGAGAACTCTAACTTAATTACCACAGATAAATGCTTGTATACTTTTTTAAAGGGTTACAGTATTTTAGTGTATTATTTTACTATTAAGCTCAATATACAATTATGGATATTCTATTTCCTAGAATATGTATATTTGAATAAATGTTTTCTAATATAAATAATATTTGTCATGTGAGTGATTGACAATTCAATTTGTATTTTACACAAAAACTCAATAAGTGAGGGGGATACAGAAAAAACAAAAATACAGTAAACAAATAGAAATTCTGAAACAGCATTTGAGTTATTTCTCAAGCTATTGGTTTAATTTCTCCTTGTAAATTATTTTATAATTTTATTAATTAAATATACTCCCTATAAAATATGCATCTAATAGCATATTTATTTATAAAACCTTAACTTTCCAAATGCAATCTTATATGTTGCAGGAAAATTCACTGGACTGAGATTTAATACTGGTGGATTCTAGTTCAAGTTTTTCAATTGAAAGATTAAACAAAACACAGGATATGCAACTATTTAGAATATTCAATAAAATGTCTCATGCAACCATTTAAATTAGGAATCATCTACACACCAGCAAAAATAGTTTCCTATTTAATATGTATATAAATATATCTATTAGTATTTGAATCCTAAAATATTTTGAATCTATAGGCATAATTCCTAGACTCCAAGTAAACTGTGAGGCCCAGGGGAAGGAATACTCAGCAGATGGCTACATAAACATGCTCAGATAGTTGAGTAGTTCCTTTCCATTGCCATCTGCCATGTAATCCTCTCAGAGATTGAAATTTTTCAACTATAAAATATTTTGCCAAGATCTGAGAATGCCCATCAGCACAAATAACAGGTAAGAAGAATTCTTAAATGGATGAAAAGACTCTAAAATGTTTTTAAATATAAATTTTCTGGAAAAATTAATATATTTTAAATTAATTAAATGTGTCACTATGTCAAGCTTTAGTAGAATAACTACATTTACATTTACATAGCCATCTGCTAGTATTTGCATAGTCATACTTCCTGGGTTGCAAAAACTAACTCCACAATGATCACAGTATTTCTCAGTGCACTTGCACACCTGTCAATCAGTTCTAGTCTCTAAATATTCCAAAAACAAAGGTAGGAGAAATCAACTTATAGTTGTCTCAGTTTATCAGAAATGATCTACATTTCCTCTCAGTGGTAAAACAACATTTTGAATCCCTTATTACACACATTTTAAAAATTAAAGATGTTAAAACTGTTTCTAATATTTGTTTCTACAACTTTTTAAATGAAGGAAAAAGCACAATATTTCTTTTAGTGTGAATTAAATATTAAGAAAAATTCATAATGATTGCTATGGAAAAGTGTTTTTGATATCTATTATATCATCTACTCAATATACATATAATTTATTTCCCTATAATGCAAGTATAAGTGCAAACATATATATATATATATATGTATATATATATTTATATTTACTTTGTGGAACTAATCCAGGATATGATTTTGACTGTTCTACAACCACAAACTCCTAAACATCAGCTTTATATTTAAGTGTGTGTGTGTGTGTGTGTGTGTGAGCAAGTGTAAAAAATGCAAACACTGTCCAGTAATTATTTGGTATTTATTTATTTTTTGTGAAATTGAATGATATATGGATAAAGAAGGATTTGCAATGGAAATGAGAAAATAGTTTGAACTAGTGCAATGTAGCTAAAGGAGAATTTAAAAATACATTTAGAGCTTTGATAATAGTATTAAAAATAATAGGTAGAAAAGCAATGTAAAAAATCAAATTGCATTAAAATCGAAGAAAGTAAGATGAAGCAAAGTAAGCATATAAGAAAAAGTCTCAGAAATCAAAAAGTCTATTCTTAAAAAAAAGTAATAAAATAATAACCTCTCAGAAATTTGCTCAATTAAAAAAAAAGGAAAATATAGACTATAAATATAAGGAATAAAAAAAAGGTCTATTAAAAGAGTCTAATGGTAAAAGATGGTAGGAATATCTGATAAGCAACTCCATCCAATAAATTCCACATTTTACATGAAAAGAACTATTCCTTAAAATTTCAACTTACCAAAGTACAGAAACAGAAAAACTGTTTAGCACATAAACAGAAAAATTAAATTGTTACATACCTTTCAAAAAATTTATCTATATCTAAAACCCTTCTGAAAGGCAATTTTCTAAGCCGAGAAGGGTAAATTTTTCCTAATATTTGAGGACTAAATATTGTCAACTTTGTATAATTTCTTCTAGATAATAAATAAAAAGACAGTATTTTCCATCTCATTTTATGAGGCCAGGCAAAATTCAGGCTTCACAAATCAAATTTGAAAAAGGACATTACAAAAAGTGAAATTATAGGGTAGCATCTCCAATAAACTAGTCATAAACATCCCAAACAAAATAATTAAAAATTAAATTAAATCCAGACATGTAGAATAATAATAAAAATGAATCAAAGCAATTAATCCAATCAATAGATAAATGAAAGAAAATATACATTTCAATAGGCAGAAAAGTAAACACTTGTTTATATAAGAAATTATAAACATGTAAGAATGGAGTGACACATCCTTAATTTAATAAAGAGAATAAGCAGAAGAGCAGTTTATGGCAACATACTTAGTTGTGAAATACTGCACATTATCTCCCTAAGTTCATGAACAAGACAAGAGTTGATTACTATTGCTTCTATTTAAATTATACTGAATGTCTTTAAAGCAAGAAGAAAAACATGCAGAAAAAATGATAAAGAAGAAGGAATATTTAACCTTTCATTACAAATGAAATGATTTTGTAATAAAATAATTCAAAAAATCTACAAACTTTCAAAATTAATGTCACTTTACCAAAGTCACTGAGCAATATACAAAAACATTTGTCTCTGTTTATATTAAGAGCTAACTATTAGAAAGGTATCATTGATTTAAATGAAACAAACAAAAACAAGTGCTAAACTGCTATCTTAAAGCTACAAAGTATTTTAGAAAAATTGAGAAAGGCCAACAGAAATGGAGGTGGACTTCCCAGGTGGCTCATTAGTAAAGAATCTGCCTGCCAATGGAGGAGACACAGGTGATTCGGGTTCCATCCCTGGGTCAGGAAGAGCCCCTGGAGAAGGAAATGGCAACCCACTGTAGCCCTGCGGGACTGTAACCCTTAAGGCTCCTCTGTTCATGGGATTTTCCAGGAGATAATATTTGAGTGGGTTGCCATTTCTTTTTCTAGGGGATCTTCCCAACCCATGGATTGAACCCATGTCTCTTGCATCTCCCGCTTTGGCAGGTAAGCTCTTTACCACCAATGCCACCTGGAAAGTTAAATCCATCAGTTTATCTCAAACTACTTATTTGCCTGTGTGGTTTAATGCGGGTCATGTTTCTTTGGTTGTTGTTGTTGTTGTTGTTTTCTTTTTGCTTTTAACTTGTATGTGTCTAAATAATTCAGTACTCATATATTTTAAGAGCAACAATTCTTCACCGAACTGCAGAGGTATCTGTGCCAAAACAGGATTTCCCTGGTGGCTTAGTAGTAAAGAATCTGCTTACAGTGGAGGAGACCGGGGTTTGAACCATGAGTGGGAAAATCCCCTGGAGGAGGAAATGGCAATCCACTCCAGTATTCTTGCTTGGGAAATCTGATGGACAGAGGAGCCCAGTGGGCCACAATACATGAGGTCGCAAAGAGTCAGACATGACTTAGTGACTAAACCACCACCACTACCTGTGCCACAAACAATATTGCCCACTACTTGGGCAACATTGAGCAGACTTTACTTTTACTTTAGGTTGTGTTGACAGATAAAAGCCTAAATAAGGGACTTTGAACCCTAGGATACCAGCAAACAATAGAAATGTTGACCTTTTTGAGGAATATTGATAAACTAGTTTTAGAAGTGGGAGAAGGCAATGGCACCCCACTCCAGTACTCTTGCCTGGAAAATCCTATGGATGGAGGAGCCTGGTGGGCTGCAGTCCATGGGGTCACTAAGAGTCGGGCACGACTGAGCCACTTCACTTTCACTTTTTACTTTCATGCATTGGAGAAGGAAATGGCAACCCACTCCAGTGTTCTTGCCTGGAGAATCCCATGGACAGAGAAGCCTGGTAGGCTGCAGTCCATGGGGTCGCACAGAGTTGGACACAACTGAAGCGACTTAGCAGCAGCAGCAGTTTTAGAAGTAGTCATTAGATATATGGTGTGGATTTAAGGGTAAAAGACTAGATGAGGATTGAAGGGGCCATTTTATTCAGTTCTTCTTCAGTTACTCACCTTTATATATCTTGGTTTTCATAATTTCTTCCTTAAGACTCTGTACTCCGTATCCATATGACTCTAATTTCCATTGCAAACATTCTAGGGACATATTTGGATTATAACACCTTCCCACTAGGTTGCAGACAAAGACTCTGTTTGTGTGAGTATTGAATTATTGAAAATCATTGTATTGATATAAATCTTTTACTCTGAGCTTTTGAAAACATATTTCCTTTTCACTATTATTGCAGTAAAATTGTTTTAGAGATTCAAGGTTGAAAAAAATATGACATTTAACTGAACCACATTTTTTTTAATAAACACAACACTATTAAATGCAAATAAATAATCATGTGTATATGTCAGTTTTCCTTGATATATTGCATAGTAAAATATATTTGAACTGTTTGAAAGATGAAAACTGGACACTGATAGTATTGATAATATATGATGCTTGTAACATTTCTAACAAAAATGAAAAAGAAAACACTATAAATGTATAGATCTAGAAGGGTAACAATATATATATTTGACCATGACCTTGTAACTACACTGAAATAATATCAAAATTTTTTTGCTTATTTATTTCAACTTGTTGGAATAAGACTATTCATAGTAGAGATTTTCAAAAATAAATTTGACCACATCTAAATTATAAAAAAATGAGTTTTATTAATAAAATTTCAACACAATGTATAAATGTTTATGTATTTATAAACAAATGTTTCCCTCTGATTCATTGTAATTAACAATATTTTATTAAGAGAGAGTGTGGGACATTTCTCCAAAGACAACATACAGATGGCTAACAAACACATGAAAAGATTCTCAATATTGCTCATTATTAGAGAAATGCAAATCAAAACCAAAATGAGATATCACCTCGATCGGTCAGAATGGCTATCATCAAAAAGTCCATAAACAATAAATGCTGGAGAGGGTGTAGGGAAAAGGGAACACTCTTTCACTGTTGGTGGGAATGTAAATTGATACAGCCACTATGGAAGATGGTACGGAGATTCCCTAAAAAACTAGGAATAAAACCACCATCAGTTCAGTTCAGTTCAGTTGCTCAGTCGTGTCCAATTCTTTGCGATCCCATGAACATTAGCATGCCAGGCCTCCCTGTCCATCACCAACTCCCAGAGTTTACTCAAACTCATGTCCATTGAGTCAGTGATGCCATCCAACCATCTCATCCTCTGTTCTCCTCCCGCCCTCAATCTTTCCCAGCATCAGGGTATTTTCAGATGAGTCAGCTCTTCGCATCAGGTGGCCAAAGTATTGGAGTTTCAGCTTCAACATCAGTCCTTCCAAAAACCACCATTCAGTTCAGTTCAGTTCAGCTGCTCAGTCATGTCCGGCTCTGCGACCCCATGAATCGCAGCATGCCAGGCCTCCCTGTCCATCACCAACTCCCGGAGTTCACTCAGACTCCCATCCATCGAGTCAGTGATACCATCCAGCCATCTCATCCTTTGGTGTCCCCTTCTCTTCCTGCCCCCAATCCCTCCCAGCATCAGAGTCTTTTCCAATGAGTCAACTCTTCGCATGAGGTGGCCAAAGTACTGGACTTTCAGCTTCAGCATCATTCCTTCCAAAGAAATCCCAGGGCTGATCTCCCTCAGAATGGACTGGTTGGATCTCCTTGCAGTCCAAGGGACTCTCAAGAGTCTTCTCCAACACCACAGTTCAAAAGCATCAATTCTTCGGCACTCAGCCTTCTCCACAGTCCAACTCTCACATCCATACATGACCACAGGAAAAATCATAGCCTTGACTAGATGAACCTTTGTTGGCAAGGTAATGTCTCTGCTTTTGAATATGCTATCCAGGTTGGTCATAACTTTCCTTCCAAGGAGTAAGCGTCTTTTAATTTCATGGCTGCAGTCACCATCTGCAGTGATTTTGGAGTCCCCAAAAATAAAGTCTGACACTGTTTCCCCATCTATTTCCCATGAAGTGATGGGACCAGATGCCATGATCTTCGTTTTCTGAATGTTGAGCTTTAAGCCAAATTTTTCACTCTCCACTTTCACTTTCATCAAGAGGCTTTTGAGTTCCTCTTCACTTTCTGCCATAAGGGCGGTGTCATCTGCATATCTGAGGTTATTGATATTTCTCCCGGCAATCTTGATTCCAGCTTGAAAAACCACCATATGACCCAGCAATCCCAGTCCTAGGCATAAACTCTGAGGAAACCAAATTGAAAAAGACACATATATACTATTGTTCACCACAGCACTATTTACAATAGTTAGAACCTGGAAGCAACCCAGATGTCCATTGACAGATGAATGGATAACAAAATTGTGGAATAATGGAATATTACTCAGCCATAAAAAGGAATGCCTTTGAGTCAGTTCTAATGAGGTAGATGAACCTAGAGCCTATTATACAGAGTGAAGTAAGTCAGAAAGAGAAAGATAAATATTGCATACTAACACATATGTATGGAATCTAGAAAAATGATACTGAAGAATTTTTTCACAAGGCCGCATGGAGAAACAGACATAGAGAATAGACTCATGGACATGGGGAGGAGAGAGGAAAGGGTGAGATGTATGGAAAGAGTAATGTGGAAACTTACATTACCATATGTAAAATAAATAGCCAAGGGCAATTTACTGTATGTCTCAGGAAACTCAAATAGGGGCTCTGTATCAACCTGGAGGGGTGGGATGGGAAGGGAGATGGGAGGGAAGTTCTAGAGGGAGGAGAAATATGTATACCTATGGCTGATTCATGTTGAGGTTTGACAGAAAACAACAAAATTCTGTAAAGCAATTGTCCTTCAATTTAAAAGGAAAAAAAAGAGAGCGAGAGCTTGGGAGCTATTTAACTTTTGTAACGCTTTATTTCAACACGCTTTTTTTTTTCATTAAATAAAATTTTTAGAGCCATTTTAGCTTTGCAACAAAATTGAGAGGGAGGGACAGAAAGTTCCCATGTACTCCTTGCCTCTGCACATGCATGATCTCCTCAGCAGTCAGCATTACTCACAAAAATTAGTAGAAGTTTTTTTTTTTTTTTTTTTTTCTTTTTTAGCAAGAATGAACTTACTTGGACATGACATAGTCACTCAAAGTCCATAGTTTACCTTAGAGTTCACTCTTGGTGTTGTACACTCTATGGACTTGGACAAATGTATAAAGACATATATCTATCATTATAATGTCATATGGAGTATTTTCACTACCCTAAAAATCCTCTATGCTCTGATGATTTATCTCTCCCCTCAGCTGACATATCTTTAAAAGTCTGTTGTTCTTCTTTACTTACTTTCTTCATTTTCCTTATTGACATAGCTTTGTTAAACAATCAAATATTTTGCTCTTTATACTGACAATCTGCACATAACTTTTATACTATGAGTCCAAATAATCCTCAGATAGGCTATATATTTTATTAAATATTTATTAGAACCTATTAATATTTTAACATATTGTTTACTTTTTATTTGTGCAAACATGTTTGCTGCATTATTATTAGGAATTCATCATTAGAAATACTATTTTATTTATTTGATTTTTTGTTAAAAATTAGAACACTGAGAAGTAAAATGGAATTTTCAAAATTTTGTTTGTTTAGTAAAAATAAGGATTCAAATTAAACTTGAAGAATAATATGATTTTGGAATGCATATACTTTAGATCATTGATACAATGGACATGAATGTGGGCAAACTTTGGGAGATGGTGAGGGCCTGGAAGGCCTGGCGTGATACAGTCCATGGGGTCACAAAGAGTCTGACATGACTGGGTGACTGAACAATAATAACAACAATACATTAGATATTCATCTTTTACTGAACATATTATAATTGAAATTGTAAAGAAGTTTTAGTATAAAAAACTAATGTTTAGCATTATACCTAAATTACTTATAATTGAGAATAAGTGAAAAGAAAATACCAAGTGTCCATACACAAGCTGAAGTAATAGTGCTACAATAAATTTTTTAAAAATATGTGCCATGGAGGAACCTAAAAGAAATTGTTATAGTTGAGTTAGGAAAAATTTTAGGAGATGATATACTGGGATTAAAAAGATAACAAGTATTTGGAAAAGGATTTAATAGAAAAGGAGAATGGAAAAGTATAAAAGTTTTAAAACAATGAGGATCAAAGAGAAAATATCAGTTTGACCTAGGGCACAATGGAAGTTAAAACTGGATCAATAGTATGTAGCCATCTGGTAATGGAGATTGAGGTGTGTATGGTTCAACTTTTAAAGCTTCAAATGAAGCCAGCAAGCAATGCAGTACTGTACATACATTTCTATGATGAAAGCATAGAATCAGAAATCTGGGAATAGGAAAGAAAAGACATCAGGAAAACAGTAAGAAGTTATATTATCCCTCTTCTGGTAAGACATAATAAGGAAATCTAAATCAGAGGTGACAAAGAGGATGGATAGAATTTACTGATCAGTTTGAAAAATATTGCTTATGAAGAACTTAAAATTTTTAAAACCCTATGAAATGTAGATAACGAGCAAAAAGGATGAGTCAAAAGTGTCTTCTACATTTTGAGCTTTTCTGATTAGGATACTGGCCATATAAATTATAGGGAGTCTAATTAGCTTCACAGTTAAAGCAGGCAAAACTGCTATTATCCCACACTGCATAGTTATTTTAATCATTAGTTACAATTTATGAATACTGAAAATGAAAAAGTGCATTAAAATCTGTATCATTTTCCACATATGATTGTAATAAAAAGGATGAAAAGCAAAGGTGATGTGGAAAAATAATTATAAAGGTAACAAAAATAGGTCCTCACCTCATTACAACAATTAAAATAAATTCTATAATTAGACATTTAACTGTAATAGAAAATAAAATTTAAAATCATTATAGAAAACTGTAATAAAAGGAATGACATTTGACATACAATGTGTCAACATTGACAAAAATATTTTTAAAGAAAAAGTAAACAAACCAGGTTCCTTTTTTCATAGGACACATTCAAGGTAAATTGTAAAGTTAAATTTTAGAAAACCTAAATGTTTTTTGAACTGGTATAAGCTTTGGGCATTCAAATACCATGGGATATATAAGAAAGTATAATAAAAGTTATGAATGGATGCTACTGCATATAACAAGCTTCTAAATATTGAAAATATAATTGAAAAACATCCAATAAACTAAAAATTTTTTAAATCAAATTAAAATATAAGGCCTATTTTATGATATTCTTAATATAATAGAAAGATACAAATAAATTAGGAAAAAAAACTTTGGAGAAAAAGACATGAACAGCATATTTGCTAAAAAGTTACAGATGAATAATATTTGAAATATATTCAAAATACTAAAAAAATAGTAATGCAAGTTTGTGCATTAGGAAAGCTTTTGCAGGTGATAGTTAAAACTACATATTGCACAAAACAGGCATTCTTGTGCTTTTCCTGTCAGAATAAAACATTTTGTAAAAATATTTCCTCTTTTATATTCAAGATTAGAAATCTACATTTTCAACAAGATTTTATAGTACATATCTTGAGTATTAAAAAAATATCTTGAGTTTATACTTAAAACTTTAAGTGAAGAATATATTTACTTGCAGAATGCTCTTTACCAAGGGGAAAAAAAAAAGAGAGAGAAAGTAATAGAAATGAAAATACTAAGATGTCATAGGTAAGTACTGGAATTATGGGTATATCACATTGTATCTCACTGTTATTATAATTCTTATCATGCTGCTCATTACCAGATTTACTAAGAATATTATACACATTTGTCAGTTATTTGTGTATATCATTTCATTTGATTTTCATAAATCCAAGCATGATATAAATAATTTTCTGTTTTGCAAATGTGGAACAGAAAGATTGAAAAAAGAGTTTAATCTGACATGTATGTAAGTTCAAAACCAATGACTTTTCTGCTGCTTATCTCTGGTACTTTGCTTTTTCCTTTACCACATATTTCTTACTGGTTCCACTAATGCACATAACTGTCTTTTGAATATCAAATATCTATCAAGTCTCTGAAACAGTCAAAGACTCAGCAGATAGCAGTAACAAAGAAGCACAAATGAACAAATAAAAGAATGAATTAAGAAAGCACTTGGAAAATGGAAATAAATGGGATGAAAAGGAACTCAGGAGGACAAGTGTGTGAAACAATATTGATGAAGATTTATGCTGGATTGTATGGTAGTCCTATTTTTAATATTTTGAGAAACTTGCATACTATTTTTCATAGAAGCTGCATTTCCATAAATTTTACATTAAAATAAAAATAAAAAGTACCAGCAGGGTGGAGAAACATTCCACATGTATTAAATGATTTGGCTCTTTCAAAAATATATATTGTAGCTGAAGCTCTAAGGTAAGTTTGTGATTTTGTTTACCAAGCTACAAAATAAAAAGGAAAATAGTACTCTCAGCACTTAAAAAAAAATAATAATAAGTGTTTGAATTGAGTTTGTAAAGAGAAAGCTGTGGGATACTATTCCTACTTAATACGATCACTGGATAAATTATATTTCTCTGATAGTTAGAAAAGCCAAGAAATATTTACTCTTATTTTTTTCACACTTTCAAATATAACATATAAACTGCTTTTTTTTTTTAATAAGAGGAATATTTCCATTTAAGTAATATTGTTTCCTACTCCATGAATAAAAGATATCTTTCCACTTATTTAGATCTTTACTTTTGTTTAGTAATGTTTTGTATTTTTCAGCATACACGTACATATCTTTTGTTAAATTTATTCATGCTACATTTAATTATTTTGATGTTATTATAGAGTATTTTAGTGTTAATCTTTGTGCTTAGTAGCTCAGTCATGTCCAACCCTTTGCAAATCCATGGACTGTAGCCTGCCAAGCTACACTATAGTTCAAAAGCATCAGTTCTTTGGTGCTTAGCTTTCTTTATATTCCAACTCTAACATCCATACAGACTACTGGAAAAACCATAGCCTTGACTAGATGGACCTTTGTTGGCAAGGTAATGTCTCTGCCTTCAAATATTAATATAGACGACTAACATTTTTGTTCTTTGAACGATTTTTAAGAACTCTAAGGGCAGTGTCCATTTTCTTCACTCCTTATTCTTCTTAAGAGAAAATTTTAGCCCCTTTTGTTTTCACTTATATACAGGGCGTTTTGTCCTCCAGGGTCTCATATCCCTTCTCTGTATTATATCCATTTAAGAGGTCAGGAGACTGGCAAGGAAAACTCAAGGCTTTAGCCGACAGGTTGGGTAGGAGGGGTTAGAAAGACTAAGAGAGGATCCTCCCACATATTCACCTCCCAAGGTGGTAAGTACCCAGTGCTTTCCTGGAGCTGAAGCTCCCCAAGAAGTCAGCTTAGTGTCTTGTCCTTTGGACTCTAGGATAAAAGTTGCTCTATACTAACTTAGAGGACATCTCAGGAATGTAAGTGACCAAAGTACTTTGAAGGCTCTGAGATCAAGCCCTGAGCCTTTGGAGAGGGAACACTGACTCTAAGACCCTAGACTACAAGAGAACTAACCTCAAGGAGTTAGGGTAAGTGAGAACAACACACAAAACAAAAATATAAAACCCAATCATCAGCTGACAGGATTACCACCTGACTCAGCCTTGCCCTTTAGAGGAAAAACAAACAAACAAAAAACTCAGTACAAATCTCACCATATACACAAACCACTGGACCAAACTTAAGAGGGCAGAAACCAAAACGAAGAAAGAATTTAATCTTGAAGACTGGGAAAAGGAGACCTCAAACACAATAAGTTTAAAAAAAAAAAGAAAAGGCAGACAAATACTACACAAATGAAGGAATAAATAAAAAACACACAAGTCTAAATAAAAGAGAGGAAATAGGCAAGCTACCTGAAAAAGAATTCAGAATAATGATAGTAAAGATGATCAAAACCTTGAATAAAATAGAGAAAATTCAAGAATCAATTAACAATGACCTAGAATTAAAGAATAAATATGCAGAAACAAACCACACAGTTACTGAAATTAAAAATATTCTGGTGGTGGTTTAGTCACTGAGTCGTGTCTGACACTTGCAACCCCATGAATTGTAGTCCACCAGGCTCCTCTGCCCATGGGATTTTCCAGACAAGAATACTGGAGTGGATTGCCATTTCCTTCTCCAAGGGATCTTCCTGACCCAGGAATTAAACCCAGGTCTCGTGCATTTCAGGCAGATTCTTTACTGACTGAGCTATCTGGAAGGAATCAATAACAGAATATCTGAAGTAGAACAACGAATCAGTGAGCTGGAAGATACAATGGTGGAAAGAACTTCTAAAGAGCAGAATAAAGTAAAAAGAATGAAAGGAACTGATAATAGTCTCAGAGACCTCTGGGACAATACCAAATGCACCAACTTTGAATTATAGGGGTCCCAGAAGAAGAAGAGGAAAAAGGGTATGAGAAAAATTTTGAAGAGATTATAGTTGAAAATTTTCCCAACATGGAAAAGGAAATAGTCAATCAAGGTCAAGAGGCACTAAGTCCCATATAGGATAAACCCAAGGAGAAACATGCCAGGACACATACTAATCAAACTAACAAAGACTAAACACAAAGAAAGAATGTTAAAAACAGCATGGGAAAGCAACTTTAACATTCAAGGGAAACCCCATATGCTAAACAGCTGATCTTTCAGCAGAAACTCTTCAGGCCAGAAGGGAATGGCAGGATATATTTAAAGTACTGAAAGGGAAGAATCTACAACCAAGATTATTGTACCTGGGAAGGATCTTATTCAAAATTAATGGAGAAATTAAAAGCTTTTCAGACAAGCAAAAGTTAAGAGAATTCAGTACCACCAACCAGCTTTACAAAAACTGTTAAAGGGATGTATATAGATAAGAAATACAAGAGAAGAAAAAAAAAATCTACAAAATCAACACCAAACACTTAAGAAATGGCAATAGGAACATATATATCAATAAATACTTTAAATGTAAATTAAAGGCTCCAACCAAATACACAGACTGACTGAATGGACACAAAAACAAGACCCATACATATGCTGTCTACAAGAAATCCACTTCAGATATAAAGACACATATAGACTAAAAATTAGAGGATGGAACATACATTCCATATAAATGGGAAGCAATAGAAAGCTGGAGTAGCAATCATCATATCAGACAAAATAGACCTTAAATAAAGAAGATTACAAAAGATAAAGAAGGACATTACATAATGATCAAGGGATCAATCCAAGAAAAAGATAAAACAATTATAAATATCTATGCATCCAACATAGAAGCACCTCAGTACATAAGACTAACACTCACAGACATAAAAGGAGAAATTGACAGTAACACAGTAATAGTAGGAGACCCCACTCACACCAATAGACAGATCATCAAAACAGAAAATTAATAAGGAAACACAAGTCTTAAATGATATATTAGATAAGATGGATCTCATTGATATCTTCAAGACATTCCTTCCAAATGCAGAAGAATACACCTTCTTCTCAAGTGCACGTGGAACATTCTCCAGGATAGACCACATCTTGGGTCACAAATCAAACCTCAGTAAATTTAAGAAAATTGAAATCATATCAAGCATCTTCTCCAACCACAACACTATGAGACTAGATATCATATACAAGAAAAAAAACTTTAAGAAACACATACACATGGAGATTAAACAATATGTTTCTAAATAACCAACAGGTTACTGAAGAAATCAAAAGGGAAATAAAAAAATTTCTAGAAAAAATGACAATGAAAACATGACAACTCAAAACCTATGGAATGTAGCAAAAGCAGTTCTAAGAGGGAAGTTTATAGCAATACAATCCTATGTCAGGAAAGAAGAAAAACAACGAATAGACAGCCTAACTTTACACCTGAAACAACTGAAAAGAGAAGAACAAAGAAACCCAAAATTAGTAGAAGGAAAGAAATCATAAAGATCCTAGCAGAAATAAATGCAAAAGCAATGAAACAATAGTAAAGATTAATAAAACTAAAAGCTGGTTCTTTGAGAAGATAAACAGAATTAAGAAACCTTTAGCCAGACTCATCAAGAACAAAAGAGAGAATAATCAAATCAACAAAATTAGAAATGAGAAAGGAGAGGTTAGAATAGACAATGCAGAAATACAAAGGATTATAAGAGACTATTATGAACAACTATATAGAAACAAAATGGATAACCTGGAAGAAATGGACAGATTCTTAGAAAAGTTCAATCTTCCAAGACTGAACACAGAAGAAATAGAAATTATGAACAACCCAATCACAAGCACTGAAATTGAAGTTGTGATCAAAAATCTCCCAAAAAACAAAAGCCCAAGACCAGATGGCTTTACAGGAAAATTCTATCAAACATTTAGAGAAGAGCTAATGCTTACCCTTCTAGAACTCTTTCAAAAATTACAGAGGAAGGAACACTTCCAAACTCATTCTATGAGGCCATCATCACCCCAATAATAAAACCAAAGACAACAACAACAAAAAGAAAACTATAGGCCAATATCACTGATGAACATAGATGCAAAAATCCTCAACAAAATTTTGGCAAACAGAATTCAGCAACACATCAAAAAGCTCATACATCATAATCAAGTTGGGTTTATTCAGGGATGCAAGGATTCTTCAATATATGCAAATGAATCAATGTGATACACCATATTAACAAAGTGAAAGATAAAAGCCATATGATAATCTCAATAGATGCAAAAAAAACCTTTGACAAAATTAAGCACCCATTTATGATTAAAACTCTTCAAAAAAATGGTCATAGAAGGAAACTACCTCAACATAATAAAGGCCATATATGATAAGCCAACAGCAAACATTATCCTCAATGGTGAAAAAATGAAAGCATTGCCCTTAAGATCAGGAATAAGACAAGGGTGTCCACTTTCTCTACTATTGTTCAACATCATTCAGGAAGTCCTAGCTACAGCAATCAGAGAAGAAAAAGAAATAAAAGGAATCCAAATCAGAAAAGAAGAAGTAAAGCTCTTACTGTTTGCAGATGACATGATACTGTACATAGAAAACCCTAAAAATCGTATCAGAAAATTATTAGAGCTAATCAGTGAATTTATCAAAGTTGCAGGATACAAAATCAATACACAGAAATCACTTGCATTTCTATATACTAACAAAGAAAAATCAGAAAGAGAAATTAAGGAATCAATCCCATTCACCATTGCAACAAAAAGAATTAAATAAACTTACCTAAGGAGACAAAAGAACTGTACACAGAAAATTATAAGACACTAATGAAAGAAATCAAAGATGACATAAACATATGGAGAGATATTCCATGTTCCAGGGTAGGAAGAATCAATACTGTGAAAATGACTATACTATCAAATCAATCTACAGATTCAATGCAATCCCTATAAAATTACCAATGGCATTTTTCACAGAATTAGAACAAAAAATTTCACAATTCATATGGAAACACAAAAGACCTCGAACAGCCAAAGCAATCTTGAGAAAAGAAGAATGGAGCTGGAGGAGTCAACCTTCCCAACTTCAGATTATATTACAAAGCTACAGTTATCAAGATAGTATGGTACTGGCACAAAAACAGAAACACAGACCAATGGAACAGATATAAAGCCCAGAAATAAACCTATGCACCTATGGGTACCATATATTTGACAAAGGAGGCAAGAATATACAGCAGGGCAAAGACAGCCTCTTCAATAAATGGTGTTGGGAAAACTGGACAACTACATGTAAAAGAATGAAATTAGAATACTACCTAACACCACACACAAAGATGAACTCAAAATGGATTAAAGACCTAAATGGAAGACCAGAGACTATAAAACTCTTAGAGGAAAATATAGGCAGAATACTCGATGACATAAATCAAAGCAAGAGCCTCTATGACCTACCTCCTATAGTAATGGAAATAAAAACAAAAGTAAACAAGTGGGACCTGATTAAACTTAATACTTTTGGACAGCAAAGGGAATGATAGGCAAGGTGAAAAGAAAACCCTCAGAATGGGAAAAAATAATAGCAAATGAAACAGCTGACAAAGGATTAATTTCCAAAACATACAAGCAGTTCATACAACTCAATGCCAGAAAAACAAACAACCCAATCAAAAAGTGGGGAAAAGACCTAAGCAGACATTTCTCCAAAGAAGATATACAGATGGCTAACTAACATATGAAAAGATGTTCAACACTGCTCATTACTAGAGAAATTCAAATAAAAACTACAATGAGGTATCACCTCACACCAGTCAGAATGGCCATCATCAAAAAGTCTACAAACTATAAATGCTGGAGAGGCTGTGGAGAAAAGGGAATGCTCTTGCACTGTTGGTGGGAATGTAAATCGATACAACCACTATGGAAGACAGTATGGAGATTCCTTAAAAAACTAGGAATAAAATCACCATATGACCCAGCAATACCACTCCCAGGCATATACCCTGAGGAAACCAAAATTGAAAAGGACACGTGTATCCCATTGTTCATTGCAACACCACTTACGCTAGGTAGAACATGGAAGCAACATAGATATCCATCGACAGATGACTGGATAAAGAAATATGGTACATATACACAATGGACTATTACTCAGCCATAAAATGGAATGCCTTTGAGTCAATTCTAATGAGATGGATGAACCTAGAACCTATTTTACAGAATGAAGTATGTCAGAAAGCTAAAGCTAAGTATCATATTCTAATGCATCTATATGGAATCTAGAAAAACGGTACTGAATAATTTAATTACACTGCAGCAATGGAGAACCAGACATAGAAAATAGATTTGTGGATATTGGGAGAGGGGAAGAGTGGGTGAGATGTACGGAAAAAGTAACATGGAAACTTACATCACCATATGTAAAATAGATAGCCAACGAGAATTTGCTGTATGTCTCAGGAAACTCAAATAGGTGCTCTGTATCAACCTAGAGAGGTGGGATGGGGAGGGAGATGGGAGAGAGATTCAAAAGGGAGATTTTATATACATATATAAATGGAGAAGGCAATGGCACCCCACTCCAGTACTCTTGCCTGGAAAATCCCATGGATGGAGGAGCCTGGTGGGCTGTATGCAGCCCATGGGGTCGCTAAGAGTCGGACACGACTGAGCGACTTCACTTTCGCTTTTCACTTTCATGCATTGGAGAAAGAAATGGCAACCCACTCCAGTGTTCTTGCCTGGAGAATCCCAGGGACGGCAGAGCCTGGTGGGCTGCCATCTATGGGGTCGCACAGAGTCGGACATGACTGAAGTGACTTAGCTGCAGCAGCATATACATATACATATACATATACATATATATATATATATATATACCGATGGCTGATTCATGTTGAGGTTTGACAGAAAACAACAAAATTCTGTAAAGCATTTATCCTTCAATAATTTTTTTTAAAGAGAAAAATTTAATTAGAGTTTTCAGTATTATAACCAACAGGAATATACTGCCTCCCTTTGCCAGAAACATCATTTTCTGTGTGATATTAGAAACGAGCTATTTGTCAATTGCTTCATTTGCTATTATTTTCTCTCATTCTGAAGGCTGTCTTTTCACCTTGTTTATAGCTTCTTGTGTTGTGCAGAAGCTTTTAATTTTAATTAGATCCCATTTGTTTATTTTTGCTTTTATTCCCAATATTCTGGGAGGTAGGTCATAGAGGATCCTGCTGTGATTTATGTCGGAGAGTGTTCTGCCTATGTTTTCCTCTAAGAGTTTTATAGTTTTTGTTCTTATGTTTAGACCTTTAATCCATTTTGAGTTTATTTTTGTGTATGGTGTTAGAAAGTGTTATAGTTTCATTCTTTTACAAGTGGTTAACCAGTTTTCCCAGCACCATTTGTTAAAGAGATTGTCTTTTCTCCATTGTATATTCTTGCCTACTTTGTCAAAGATAAGGTTTCCATATGTGCGTGGGTTTATCTCTGGGCTTTCTGTTTTGTTCCATTGATCCATATTTCTGTCTTTGTGCCAGTACCATACTGTCTTGATGACTGTGGCTTTGTAGTAGAGCCTGAAGTTAGGCAGGTTGATTCCTCCAGTTCCATTCTTCTTTCTCAAAATTGCTTTGGCTATTCGAGGTTTTTTGTATTTCCATACAAATTGTGAAATTATTTGTTCTAGCTCTGTGAAAAATACCGTTGGTAGCTTGATAGGGGTTGCGTTGAATCTATAGATTGCTTTGGGTAGTATACTTATTTTCACTATATTGATTCTTCCGATCCATGAACATTGTATATTTCTCCATCTGTTAGTGTCCTCTTTGATTTCTTTCACCAGTTATTTATAGTATTCTATATATAGGTCTTTAGTTTCTTTAGGTAGATATATTCCTAAGTATTTTATTCTTTTTGTTGCAATGGTGAGTGGAATTGTTTCCTTAATTTCACTTTCTATTTTCTCATTATTAGTGTATAGGAATGCAAGGGATTTCTGTGTGTTGATTTTATATCCTGCAGCCTTACTATATTCATTGATTAGTTCTAGTAATTTTCTGGTGGAGTCTTTAGGGTTTTCTATATAGAGGATCATGTCATCTGCAAACAGTGAGAGTTTTACTTCTTCTTTTCCAATTTGGATTCCTTTTATTTCTTTTTCTGCTCTGATTGCTGTGGCCGAAACTTCCAAAATTATGTTGAATAGTAGTGGTGAAAGTGGGCACCCTTGTCTTGTTCCTGACTTTAGGGGAAATGCTTTCACTTTTTCACCATTGAGGATAATGTTTGCTGTGGGTTTTTCATATATAGCTTTTATTATGTTGAGGTATGGTCCTTCTATTCCTGCTTTCTGGAGAGTTTTTATCATACATGGATGTTGACTTTTGTCAAAGGCTTTCTGTGCATCTATTGAGATAATCATATGGCTTTTATTTTTCAATTTGTTAATGTGGTGTATTACATTGATTGATTTGTGGATATTGAAGAATCCTTGCATCCCTGGGATAAAGCCCACTTGTGAAGCAACTGACAAACAGCTAATCTCAAAAATATACAAACAACTCCTGCAGCTCAATTCCAGAAAAATAAACGACCCAATCAAAAAAGGGGGCAAAGAACTAAATAGACATTTCTCCAAAGAAGACATACAGATGGCTAACAAAACATGTAAAGATGCTCAACATCACTCATTACAGAGAAATGCAAATCAAAACCACAATGGGGTACCATTTCACGCCAATCAGAATGGCTACAATCCAAAAGTCTACAAGCAATAAATGCTGGAGAGGGTGTGGAGAAAAGGGAACCCTCTTACACTGTCGGTGGGAATGCAAACTAGTACAGCCACTATGGAGAACAGTGTGGAGATTCCTTAAAAAACTGGAAATAGAACTGCCATACAACCCAACAATCCCACTGCTGGGCATACACACCGAGGAAACCAGAACTGAAATAAACATGTGTACCCCAATGTTCATCGCAGCACTGTTTACAATAGTCAGGACATGGAAACAACCTAGATGTCCATCAGCAGATGAATGAATAAGAAAGCGGTGGTACATATACACAATGGAGTATTACTCAGCCATTAAAAAGAATACATTTGAATCAGTTCTAATGAGGTGGATGAAACTGGGGCCTATTGTACAGAGTGAAGTAAGCCAGAAAGAAAAACACAAATACAGTATACTAATGCATATATATGGAATTTAGAAAAATGGTAATGGTAACCGTGTATGTGAGATAGCAAAGAGACACAGATGTATAGAACAGTCTTTTGGACTCAATGGGAGAGGGAGGCGGGGGCGGGGGGGAATGACTTGGGAGAATGGCATTGAAACATGTATAATATCATATAAGAAATGAATTGCCAGTCCAGGTTTGATGCAGGATACAGGAAGCTTGGGGTTGTTGCACTGGGATGACCCAGAGGGATGGTATGGTGAGGGAGGTGGTAGGGGGGTTCAGGATTGGGAACACATGTACACTCGTGGCAGATTCATATTGATGTATGGCAAAACCAATACAATATTGTAAAGTAATTAGCCTCTAATTAAAATAAGTACATTTAAATTAAAAAAAAAAAAGAAACAAGCTACTGGGAAAATGTACAGTGAAATTCATTCATTACTCACCCATTAAAAAAAAAGAAGGAAATAATGCCATTTGCAACAACATGAATGGACATAAAAATTGTCTCATACTAAGTGAAGTAAGTCAGACAGAGAATGACAAATATCATATGATATCACTTAAATGTGACAGCTATAAAAATTGAACAAATGAATTTCTTTACAAAACAGAAATAGTCACAGATGTAGGGAAAAACAAAAACAAAAACTTATGGTTACCCAGGGGGAAAGGGGAGGTAGTGATAAATTGGGAGATTGGGATTGACATGTAAACATACTATATATAAAACTAATAAAGATAACTAATAAAGACCTACTGTACAGAGTTGGACACGACTGAAGTGACTTAGCAGCCGCAGAAGTACAGCTTAAGGCACTCTACTCAATACTCTGTATGCATATGTTAAAATAATCTGAAAGAGAAGAGATACATGTGTATGTATAACTAATTCACTTTGCTGCATGGCAGGACCTAACACAACATTATAAATCAGCTATACTTCAAAAATACTCCTTCAGATACAGTTAGTATTTAGCACAAGAGTAAAATTACAAGAAATTGATCATGGTACAACTTTTTATTTAAAATATCAAATATTTTCAATAGCAAACAATTAAAAAAATGCTTGTTTTCCTTACTTGCCTATGCAAGGATTAAGCCTTATTTTAAATTTTAATGATATGTGATTTCTTTAACATAGCGTTTTCTGACAATTAATGCAAACAATGTACATAAAAGGCTATTTAGCTCTCATTACTGAGTGACTTCACTTTCACTTTTCACTTTTATGCATTGGAGAAGGAATTGGCAACCCACTCCAGTATTCTTGCCTGGAGAATCCCAGGAACAGAGGAGCCTAGTGGGCTGCTGTCTATGGGGTCGCACAGAGTCAGACATGACTGAAGCAACTTAGCAGCAGCAGCAGCAGCACTATCAATAATAATAATAAAACACAATTTGTCATAGCAATTGGAGAATGATGTGATAGACTAAATTTTATATCAAATTCATAGTTATATCTATTTAAATAATTTAATATCAGATACAGAAAAAGACATTAGAACAGCCATCTATAGTGTATATTTACACTAATTGAAGCTTTCTTTAGAAAATAATATTTTTCATGAATAAATGCATTTCCTGGTGTGCTGCGATTCATGGGGTCGCAAAGAGTCGGACACGACTGAGCGATTGAACTGAGCTGAACTGAACTGAGTTAATATCTAAACGTGTGCTGTGCTTACTCAGTCATGTCCAACTTTCTACAACCCCATGAACTGTAGCCCACCAGGATCCTCTGTCCAAAGAATTTTCCAGGCAAGAATACTGGAGCAGGCTGTCATTTCCTACTCCAGGGCATCTTCCCAACTCAGGGATAGAACCCATTTCTCTTGTGTCTCCTGCATTGGAAGGCAGATTTTTTACCACTGCACCACATTGGAAGCCTATGGATATTAAATTTAAACCTTTTAAAATTCTGCAGTAAATAAACAAATATAAGTTTAACTTAGCATGTCCACAAATAATAAAAAATGAAATAATTTTCTGGAGTGACATTTACTCACTTTTTTCTACAAATACTTTGGAAAATAAAGTCCACTAAAATGTGGACTTAGCAGGAATATTAGATTATCTTTCTAAAACATGGTGGTGTAAAGTGACTTACTTTGCTTTGAATATTTGAAGCGCTGTTAACAGTTTTATGTAAACTTTTATTGAAGTATTAAGTGTAACACACTCAAAGTGTATAGTTAGTAAATATATAACTCTGAATAATCACAAAAGGAATGTGCTATTTAATTCCACTCAATAACCACAAACTGCTCTTGTGATTGACTTTAGTTACTAGCTCCCTACTAGCTCACTACTGTGCTTAACAATAATTTAAACTACTTCTGAGTTTTATATGCTATTTACTGCCTTGTTCCTGACTTTTATCAGTCCCTAATGTTTGTGATATTCTTATATTCTGTTGTGTTGTGTTGTAGTTCATTTATTCTAACTGTAATATGATATTAAATTCCATTGACTATATCACAACGCATTTATGTATTCAAAGTTCATGTAGATTTGATCTACATATCTAGATTTTGGCAAATTATTGGTGTAACAAGCATCCTTTTTCTTGTCCTTTGGTGAATATATTAACAATCTTTTTTAGGAATATAAATTTTAAGTCATAGTCAGTCAGCTTCTTTAGACACAGCCTGATAGTTCTGCAGTGACTGTACTATAGCTTATACTCTCATCATCAATCTCTAGGAATCTCATTTGTTTGGTATTTTAATTACATCTTACTTTAGCTATTTCATTGTGTGTCTAGTATGTTATTATGCTTTTTAAATCAACTTTTTGATTTATATACAATAAAATGTACAATTTTAATTTTAGAGTTGAGTTAGTTCTGAAAAATGCATATATCCATATAATTACACTCTCAAGAAAAGATTCTGTATATTACCTGCAAAAGTTTTCTCATGCCCAATTCCAATCAATTCCTACTCTCAAATCTCAGGGACAGGCTTGTCTGATCTGCTTTGTATTGCTACAGATAATAATTTCATTTCCTAGAGATCAATTTAAATGCAGTCATCTAGTATGGATCCTATTGTATACAGCTTCTGTCATGGGTACTAAGGAGCTGATTTTCATTTATATTGTTGCCTATATCATTTATCTGTTTCTTTTCCTTGCTGAGTACTATTTCAGTATATGGACATTTAAAATAATTGGTTCACCCATTCAATAGGTGATAAGATTGGTTACTTATAGTTTTTAGTTATTACAAATATAAGCAGCATTTACTATCTGGGCAGTAAGTTAGAACTATGATTGTGAAATAAGATTTATATCTTAGATAAAACTTTAAAAGGATATACTCAAATTTTTAAATTGAAACATGGAGATATTTTTGAATTTCTCATTCTTTTTTCAAGTTGATTTTGGCAAACATAAAATGTTTTATTAAACAGGTCTATATTGATTTTGGTGCTTCATAGTCATGAATGAGAAAACTATATATTTTAAAAATTTGTATTCTCTGAAGAAATATATTTTACTTTCAAGTTCAAGCTAGGTGAATACTTTTCTAATTAATGTGTCATTAGAAACATCTCTTTAATCTTTCAATGAAAATGTCTGGGGCTTTAGAAGTGATCTTGTATTTAAGTTATGAGAAATACAAAAATACCTGCCCAGTGAGAAAAATTGTGTGTGCATGTGTGTTTTTTTTAATGGTAGCTCACAAACCTACATAACTTAATTAAATTTGTCTTTAATATTTCTTAACTTTCCAAAAATACATTTTTAAGAAATTCTATCAAGGAGCACATTGGTTCCTTGTATTTTAACCTATGCAGTATCTTCCCAGTAATGATGAGGTAAGTCCCTCCAAAATGTTCTGTGACAATCTTTCTGCATCATCATAATCTTTATGAAGCTAAAATTCATGTAAATATATTACAATGACAGGAAACACCAGTTGTGTGGAACTGTGAAGTAGTATGTTATTCTGTTCCTGATAAGTATTTTCTTATATACAAATATACTCAAATAATTCTGCTTTATTTTTAAAATGTCATTATAATGCAAACCTTTTCAAAAGCAGTTATGTAGATGTAAGACTGCTGCTGCTGCTGCTAAGTCACTTCAGTCGTGTCCGACTCTGTGCGACCCATAGATGGCAGCCCACCAGGATTCCCGTCCCTGGGATTCTCCAGGCAAGAACACTGGAGTGGGTTGCCATTTCCTTCTCCAATGCATGAAAGTAAAAAGCGAAAGTGAAGTCGCTCAGTCGTGTCCAACTCTAGCGACCCCATGGACTGCAGCCTACCAGGCTCCTCTCCATCCATGGGATTTTCTAGGCAAAATTACTGGAATGGGGTGCCATTGCCTTCTCCTAGATGTAAGACTAGGATATACTATATATGCTTGCTAGAACTCAGGGACAGTGTCATGTATAGCATAAACACTCAGAAAATATTAATATAATAATTGTATTTACATAAAAATTATTGAAAATTTGGTTTGGAACTCAGCAAATGCAAGCCAAATTATAATTTTTATACTGATTCCCAATGGATAAAGTTCAGAAAATTTAAGCCAAGTTTTTGAACTCAATATATATAATTGAATAAGAGCATTCTTTCAGATCTTGGGGAGCCTCAGGGATCTAAGGTCTGAGTAGATATAATGAACAATTCATGCAATGTACTTGCTATTATGGAGCTCGTGTGTGTGTGTGTGTGTGTGTGTGTGTGTGTGTGTGTGTGTGCATGCACTTGGAGGGGGGCTTACAGAGATAGTAAAGAAGCAAACCAAAGACAAGGATATTGAATAGTAGCATATGCATGGAAGGTAATTTGAATAAGGAATGGCTGGCTTAAAGAATATTTAAATTCACAGCTTATATTCACATTTGAACTGAGACTTTAATATCTAGATCTAGTAAAATAATATTTTAGGGAGAAAGAATGGTGAGTACAAAGGGTATAAACTGAGAACAAAGCATTGATAATTGCCAAATATAGATTTCTAAATGAGAGTAAGGAAATTACTCCATATGGTATTATAATGGTGGATACATAGTATAAATCTGTCCAAACCTATAGAATGTACAACACAGTTAATGAATACTGATGTAAACTATGAACCTGGAATGATTATGATATGCTGATATAGGTTCATGAATTGTAAGAAATTTACCACTCTGGTGGAGGCTGTTGATCATTCAGGAAGTTACGCATATGTGGAGGCATAGGGCACTTGGAAAAGCCCTGTATCTTCTGCTCAATTTTGCTGTCAATAAAACTTCTGTAAAAAATAAGTCCAAATGGGCACACAATTCCAAAAATAATAAAAAGAAAAAGAATGATGGTTTTGAATTTAATAATTAGAAAGTATAAGAAATTGACCAAATTATAAATTAAAAGGTGCAGGGGTTGTGTGCTTGAGATCAGAAAATATAAAGCCATTCAATCTAATTCATAATAAACATCCTCTGAAAGCATAAAGGACAAAAAATGAACAATGCTTATTCATGTTGGTTGTTAGGGAACATTTTTCTAGCTATTTTCATTCAACCTTCAAGATTCCCCTTGAGGCAGGAAGCAGATGGGTTCCCCTCCAGGGTAAAGCAATTGGAGATTCATTCTCTATTGACCAAAACTCCAAGATAACAATAGCAGGGTAATTAAGGTGAGGAAGATGGACTCTTTTCAGAGCACATATTTCTCATTATAAAGTCAGGAGAACTACCCTACCATACATGTGCAGAAAGGCTCCTTGGTGGCCAAAGGGGAGTTATGTCAAGGAATGGTCTACCCAGAAGCTTTTTTGATTAATCCATCTTGGCTAAGAGATGCGCATGCACACATGGGAGGAATATTTGTTAATGTTCAGTCGCTCAGTCATGTCTAACTCTCCGCAACCCCATGGACTACAGCACACCAGGCTTCCCTGTCCTTCACCATCTCCTGAAGCTTGCTCAAATTCATGTCCACTGAGTCAGTGATGCCATTCAACATCTCGTCTTCCATCATCCCCTTCTTCTCCTGACTTTGATCTTTCCCAGCATCAGGGTCTTTTCCAATGAGCTGGCTCTTTGGATCAGGTGGTCAAAGTCTTGGAACTTCAGCTTCAGCCTCAATCCTTCCAATGTCTATTCAGGGTTGATTTCCTTTAGGAATGACAGGTTTGATCTCCCTGCATTTGAGGGGACTTTCAAAAGTCTTCTACACCACAGCTCAAAAGCATCAATTTTTCCATGCTCAGCCTTCTTTATAGTCCAACTCTCAGATCCATACAGTAGTACTGGAAAAAAACATAGCTTTGACTATCCAGACCTGTGTCAGCAAAGTGATGTCTCTGCTTTTTAACCTGTGCTGTGTTTAGTCATTCAGTCATGGCTGACTCTTTTCAACTCCATGGACTATAGTCTGCCAGGTTCCTCTGTCCATGGGGATTCTCCAGGCAAGAATACTGGAGTGGGTTGTCATGCCCTCCTCCAGGGGATCTTCCCAACCCAGGAATCAAACTCAGCTCTCCCACATTGCAGGCAGATTCTTTACCAACTGAGTTACCAGGGAAGCCCTTTCTAACCTGAAGTGAAGTGAAGTGAAGTGAAGTTGCTCAGTCATGTCCAACTCTTTGCAACCCCGTGGGCTGTAGCCCACAAGCTCCTTGGTCCATAGGATTTTCCAGGCATGAATACTGGAGTGGGTTGCCATTTCCTTCTCCAGGGGATCTTCCTGACCCAGGGATCAAACCGAGGTCTCCTGCATTGTAGGCAGACTCTTTACTGTCTGAGCTACCATATACCAAATATGGACTGTATACCAGGCAATTCAGAATGACTGGCCAGAGGAAATCTATAAGAAAGACTCCATGAAAGTAATTCAAACTGCTACAAGGGTGCGACTCTCTCTCTAAGTCTGCCCGTGTGGTTATCCACAGGTATTGTACTCTTTTTTCCTTTTAATAAGTACTTAATTTGTTTCATTACTTTCCATCTTTACGGAAATTATTTTATGCAAAGCGGAAGGTCCAGGGCCCTTGTCACTGACCACTGGTCTAGTAGCTAGGATCTGGTGCTTTCATCACCTCAACCCAGCCCAATCTCTAGCTGGTATCCCAAGCCCCACTCCACCCCACTGCAGGCTGAGGCCATCTATGATCACCTTCAGACATCCCTCTGTAATGTTTTTTGTTGTTCTTGGTGATGTTTTCTTTTTCTTACCTTTCACTCCTTCCATGCAAACGTGCCTCCTCTTGTGGCATACCACTCTATGAATTACACTGATGATATTGTTGAAAACTTCACAATTGTAGAGATCATATTTTATTGATATTTCCCTTGGTAAGTATCCAGAAAATACCTGTCTGATTTTTAACAATGTATGACTATATATCAGATATTTTAAAATATTCTATTAGTCAAAAGAAGGAGGGAAAGGACAATAAAAGAACAATTGTAAATTAAATCCAATCATCAATAACTACATACTAAATACTCCAATTAAAAAGGAGAGACAGTAATAGTGAATACACAAAACTCAAGCATATGGCATGTAAATAAAAGGATCTAAAAAGTAACATGTAAATATTAATCACAAGAAAGTTGCACTTGTGTGAACCTAAGAGTGATTATCTTATTAAATTTTGTACCTTAGGTGCTACATTGCCTCACTCTTGCCTTAACCTTGTTCTGATATCTCTTTCAAGTAATGAGATAGGAAATTATTCTTAACAGTAGGGAGCCCGTGGTTTTCAGCCCAGTGTAGGCTTTTCTCATGCACAAATGAATTTTTTAAAATGTTTTAGTTTGGAGAAAAATATATAGTCGTACTATGTGTAGAAGAGAGAAAGAAGTTTGGGGTTTGACTGATATTAGGGTAGATTTTAAATTAATTCTACTTTTTCATACCTATTTATCACTCCTTATGTATATTTTAGTTCAACACATCAGTCAAAATAACTTCATGTTTAATAGTATTTTTATCATAATATATACTGAGCTGTAGATTTCTCAATCCTATTTCAACTTTAAAGAATCTGCCTGCAGTGCAGGAGATCTGGGTTCAATCCCTACTCTTTTTGTTCTCTGCTGCTGCTGCTGCTGCTGCTGCTGCTACATCACTTTAGTCGTGTCCAACTCTGTTCGACCCCATAGATGGCAGCACACCAGGCTCCCTGTCCCTGGGATTCTCCAGGCAAGAACACTGGAGTGGGTTGCCATTTCCTTCTCCAATGCATGAAAGTGAAAAGCAAAAGTGAAGTCGCTCAGTCGTGTCCAACTCTAGCGACCCCATGGACTGCAGCCTACCAGGCTCCTCTGTCCATGGGATTTTCTAGGCAAGAGTACTGGAGTGGGGTGCCATTGCCTTCTCCGTTTTGTTTTCTAAGTTACATTAATTTGCTAACATCTGTTTCCAGGTAGGTTGTATCACTTAATCTCATTATTTTAAAATTAAGTGTAAGAGCTTATCTACTTCTTCCACATATTCCCTCTCAATATACCATTCTCATCTTCAGTTTGTTGTTTGTTGTTCAGTAGCTAAGTCAGGTCCAACTCTTTGCAACCCCATGGACTGCAGCATGCCTGGTTTCCCTGTCCTTCACTATCTCCCAGAGTTTGCTCAAACTCAAGTCCATTGAGTCAGTTATGCCATCCAACAATCTCATCTTCTGTTGCCTTCTTCTCCTCTTTCCCTCAGTCTTTCCCAGCATCAGGGTCTTTTCCAATGTGCTGGCTATTCACATCAGGTGGCCAAAGTATTGGAGCTTCAGCTTCAGCATTAGTCCTTCCAATGAACTTTCAGGGTTGACTTTTAGGACTGACTGCTTTGATCTCCTTGCTTTTCAAGGGAATCTCAAGAGTCTTCTCCAACACCACAGTTACAAGGCATCAAATCTTTGGCACCATCTTCAATAAATTTTACTAAAAACCAAGAATGCTTTGATATTCAAACTTAGTGTGGGAAAAAAGGAAGAGAATGAGTCTGGGATAAGTAACATTAGAGAAAATATAAATGATATATATGAATTCAAAACTGAGTAATAGTTAATGCCATCTCTAGTATTTGGATATTGACCCCAGGTGAAAATGAGCATTATGGCATATAACAAGTCTTACTTTTTTGCCCAGTAAACTTTCAGCTCCATAATGAATTGCTATTGTCAAAGTTGGAAATTTGATGTGGTAAGAGACCAGGGTGAGTTCCAGTTTGCCTCCATCAGATCCAATTTGTCCTTATTTAATCTCAATTATGGTCTATCCTTCCTGTATGTGTAATTTTTGAAAATAAACATAATATAGGCTATTTTTGCTTTATTCTTTATTCAGGTGATTTTCTAGCTCTGACTTTATTATCTTAATTTCCTTATTATGTATGAGTTTATGACTATGTTTTTCATATTTAAAAAAATTCTCAAATATTATCTTTTTGAACAGTTTTATTCTCTCATATTTCTTTTAGTTCACAAATTCTCTGAGTCTGTGATTCATATATTTTCCACTAATCATATTCCAATTTATATTTTTCATTTTTTGTGTGTTTCAAGATTTTATTATGATTATTCCATTCTGATTGTTTTCTGGTTCACCAGTATTATCTTCAGTTAGCTTTAACTGGCTATCAAACATGTTCACTGTATTTTTATTTCTTCAGTTCCATAATTTTGATTTACTCTTTCATAAATTTCAGTTCTCTATCAACTTTCTCAGGCTTTTATATCCTTGGACATATTAATAGTACTTCCTAAAGCCTCTGTCTCTGAATCTCTTTTTATCTGTAAAAACTCTCTGCTTTTTATTCATATGATCTTTTGCTTCTTGGGCAGACTTGATTTCTTATCAGACATGATGTTAAATTTATAGATAAAATCTGAGGTTTTATGATATTTTTGTTTTGAGAATTTACATTTTTATATTGAAAGCTCCTTAAGCACTGGTATTCAACATCACCTGAAAACATTTTCAGGATTAAAATTAACTGAAAAGATGTATCAATCTCTCCATAAACTTGTCTACTTTTGCTTTTGCCCCGATATTGTTTCCAACTCTTAAGTTCTCTACAAGACATGGAGACTTTCATAATTTTCCACATTTGCAGTTATTGGGCTCCAATTAATTGTATTCCTCTTATTCCTACAAGACTCAAAAGTTTCAAAGAGCTTCTTAGTCTCTGGTCACCTTATTCTGGAGTTTTAAGACATCTGTACAAGAAATACAGATTCAATGCTACAAATTTACCTTTGTGAGCCTATATATTCTTCCTCAAACCTGTTATCATATTATTTACTGTCTTGTTAACTTTTTGATTCCTTTCTTTAGATATTTTCAAAATCTTTTTCATTTGTTGTCAATGGGAGTTTTTATTCAATTTAACTAATACTATTGCTGATGGCTCAGATGGCAAAGAATCTGCCTGCAATGCAGGAGACCCAGGTTTGATCCCTGGATCAGGATGATCCCCTGGAGTAGAAAATAGAAACTTACAACAGTATTCTTGCCTGGGAAATTCCATGAACAGAGGAGTGTGTGGGCCACAGCCCATGGGGTAGCAAAAGGTCAGTCAAGGTGGGGGGCTAACACTCTGACTTTTTTTCATTATTAGGTAGCAAAATTTCTGAAACACATATTTTAGCTAATTTTCCCAATCTCATTTCAATATATGTGATGTTATATAACTAAAGATATGTATGAAGAAATGGTTTATATGACTTCTAACCTGTTTATTAAGGTATAAATGTTCTCATTGTTTTCCAGTCCCTAACTTGTTCCTGACTCTGTGACCCCATGAACTGCAGCATGCCAAGATTCTTTCCCTTTGCTATCTCCTGTAGTTTGCTCAAACTCATGTAGTCAGTGATGCCATCCAACCACCTCATCCTCTGCCTTCTCCTTCTCCTTTTGCCCTCAATCTTTTCCTGCATCAGAGTCTTTTCCAGCAGATCAGCTCTTTGAATCAGGTGGCCAAAGTAATGGAGCTTCAGCTTCAGCATCAGTCTTTCCAATGTATGTTCAAGGTTGACTGCCTTTAGGATTGATTGGTTTGATCTCCTTGCCACTCAAGGGCTTTCAGGGGTCTTCTGCAGCACCACACTTGAAAGCATCAGTTCTTTGGCACTCAGTTTTCTTTACAGTCCAACTCTCACATCCATACATTACTACTGAAAAAAACATAGCTTTGACTCTACAGACCTTTGTCGGCAGTGATGTCTCTGCTTCTTAATATGCTGTCTAGGTTTGTCATAGTTTTTCTTCCAAGGAGAAAGTGTCTTTTAATTTCATGGCTATAGTCACCATCTGCAGTGATTTTGGAGGGCAAGAAAATATAAAGTCTGTCACTGTTTCCACTTTTACCCCATTTATTTGCCATGAAGTGATGGGACTGCATGGCATGATCTTAGTTTTTTGAATGTTGAGTTTTAAGCCAGCTTTTTCACTCTCCACTTTCACCCTCATTAAGGGGCTCTTTAGATCCTTTTAGCTTTCTGTCATTAGAATCGTATCATCTGCAAATCTGAGGCTGTTGATATTTCTCCTGGCAATCTTGATTCCAGTTTGTGCTTCATACATCCCAGCATTTCACATGATGTATTCTGCATATAAGTTAAATAAGCAGGTTGACAAAATGTAGCCTTAATGTACTCCTTTCCCAGTTCTGAACCAGTCTTTTGTTCCATGGTCCCATTGCTTCTTTCCCTGCGCACATTTTTCTCAGGAGACAGGTAGGTGGTCTGGTATTCTATCTCTTTTAGAATTTTCCAGTTTCTTGGGATCCATACAGTCAAAGCCTTTAGCATAGGCAATGAAGCAAAAGTAGATTTTTTGTTTTGTTTTGTTTTCAAATTCTCTTTGTAATAACCTGTATGCTGAAAGTTATATAGGGCAGAACCACAGGTTTGACCATGCACATGGTGATGACACACCAGATGGTTCTGAAGGAAAAAGGTCCCTGTTTGACCTTTTGGGTCACTGTCTATTGTTTATCTTTACACTGCAATATGGGTAACAATAAACTTTTATATACTTACAGAAGTGCATTTTAAGGTATCCTTATGTAAAAGTTTGGCCTTTATTTTAACTAATACAAACTCTATGTAAAATATTGAGTAGAGGTTTCAATATTGAGCTGGCCAAAAAGTTCATTCTGGTTTCTCCATAACATGAAATTGGGTCATGGAATGTAACAGTTTAGAAAGATTTGACTATGAATAAGGACATATATCTGAGAAAAAGAGACAAGTGAAGTTGAAGGAGATTGAGTAACCATCTCAGCATTTAAAAAAAAAAGACGAGTTTTTTTTTTTTTTTTTTAAAGTTATGTCAATAGTATCAAATGCTGCCAAGAAACTAAGGGTTTATCATAAACTTATCTTCTGAAGGTCATTAGTGACATTGACAAGAGCTGTGTTGATAGCATGGTGGGGTGAAACCCTGATGGGCATACACTGATAAAAAGAATGAGAATAAAGAAAATGGAGAGAACAATCATTAGTAATACTAACCTTTTGAAGAATTTTAATGCTAAGTTGAACAGAGGACAGATGTTGGAGGAGGAAGTGGTTTCAAGAAATATTTTAAATGTGACTGATACTGTGCTGAATAAGCTTATGGGAATAACACAGAAAACAGGGCAACAATGAGGAATAGGTTTTGGTTAAAATAAGGAATATTCATTGTTTAACAGAATGAAAAATACATGGACAGCAGGTACAGGTATGTTGGTAGACATAAAATGATGAGAATATAGGAATAATGGTTATTTCTACTCTTTTATGTTTTATTGTTTTTACTTTTTTAGTGAATCAAGAATAAAGGCAAATACTTGAGAGGAATTAGGGAGGATATATATTGGAGGCTGAAGGAGAATAAGGTGTTGCTCAAGAGTCAGATAAAGGAGTAAAGAATCTAGGAACTAGAAAAATGCCCAAACTTTTAATTTCTTAGTCTACTTAAATCTATATATATAAGCATACATTTCTAGAAGATGTCAATTTTTCTCTAGATCTGGATTAAGAGGAGTAATCTATTTAACTAGCTTAAATTTTTGCCAGTTAAGTAAGATGCTTGGAGTAAGAGGCTGAGAAGCTATTGATTGGGTGATTGTTATGATGAACACAGCAATTTAAACCAGTGGAGGAGAAAGAAAGGATTTGAGGAGCATAAGGAAGAGTATAAATGTTATATACCAAAGGTTGAATAGCCAAGTCAAGTCACAGAACTAAGTAACGTAAACAACAAAAAGAGGATTAGAAAGGATTGACAGCATATGCTAGTGTCAGATACCAAGGGAGATTCAAATTATGAGTTATTTTCATTGTTAAAATTTAATTATCAATATTTCAAATAGATTAATGATATATTTTGGATGCTTTGATGATGTTTTTATCTTCTGTTTCATTCACTAAAGTATTTTAATTGAATTTAAACATGGTAAAACTTGACTTCTAAAGAAGTATTGTTGTTTTTTAGTTCTTAAATTGTGCCTGACTCTTTTGCAACCCCATGGACTGAAGCTCACCAGCCTCCTCTGTCCATGGGATTTTCCAGGCAAGAATGCTGGAGTGGGTTTCCATTTCCATCTCCAGGGGATCTTTCCAATCCAGGGATCGAACCCATGTCATTTATGGCTCCTGCATTGGCAGGCAGACTCTTTACTACTAGCACCACCTGGGGTGACGTCCTCACAAAGTCTTTTTCAATAATTTTTTTAAAATAAAACATCAGTGGTTCAATTTTAGAGCATTGTTCCTATGTTATTAATTCTGTAATTTTCATAATTTTCATTCATATCTTTGCAATTATTTTTTCTCTATAGAAATTTCATTAATTTATTTTTTAAGTTCTTTATCTGCACTCTGGGATATTCCAGGTAAATTAATTTCTGTTATTCCTTTGAGGATAACATTTTGTTTAAGCTTCATTTTTTTGTTACCTGAATTTGTCAGGTTTCTGTTCTTTGAGTTTGTTCTTATGTTAAACTGGATACAAATAATATACATTTTTGTGATATATAAATGAGGGAGTATCATAATCAAGAAGTTCTATAATTTTTAATATTTGTTTTCTGAAGAAATGAATAATGTGGAATTCTTTTCTCACAAAATAACTCAGCCTACCTCTGACATATTCTGATATTTAAGACACTTTGGCTGCATTTTGGCTGCATGAATGCCTATGGTACTGCATTCATATATCATATTACATTTTATATGAAAATTGCAATCACATCATTTGTATCAAATAATTGCTCAAATTAGAAATGCAAAATGTATTTCAGATTATAAAGCTCCCTTTTCTACTGCAAATGATTGGACCAGAGACAAGCTAGTCCCTTCAGTACATTTCTTTATACCTTTCAAACTTTAGATATCTAGCTGTTAATAAAAGTTCTATTTCTTCTCAAAGGAGAATCTTTAGTAATAATACATTAGTGATAAGTTTTAATGCTATTTGCTACTTTGCCTTTAACTTTATTATCTCTCTTTCATTCCATAGCTCTTAGATTTCTTCCTACACCCATCATCATGTCAGTTAACTTTTATATTTCTACACTATCTAGGTGGATTATTGAATTTTTTTATATTTCCTTTTAATCATAGACAGCATAATTAGTACAGATTTCACATTTTACATAATCTCTAAATTGTAGCTATAATTAAAATAAAATCCTCTTTTTAAGGACTCTTCTGGTAATATATTTAAAGGTGCAAGATAACAAAATCTGTGGAAAATATAATAGAACTTTAGAGTTCCAAAGTTTAGGAAATAGAGTAATGCAGCTAATGGTTTTGTCTTTCAGTGTCCTATTACTATATATTAAATGGAAGTTTGTTACAATCTGTGATGTGTGTATGTCCAAGTTTTTACAGAGTTAGAGTCAGCTCTTAAAATTTCTTATAGTTTAAGTCAATATAAAAATCTTCTTAATATTTAATTACTATTTGCACTAAGCAAATTCACTCCCCAATTTTTTAGTTCTTAACATTATATCTTTGTATGTATTAACATTATATTTAAATTTTTTCCTTATTCTATTTTGCAAAATACAATAGATTTCTTACCTGGCCTGCACTTAAATGTTTTGCCCTATTCAGTTCACTTCAGTCACTCAGTCATGTTCTACTCTTTGTGACCCCATGAACTGCAGCATGCCAGGCCTCTCTGTCCATCACCAACTCCTGGAGTTCACTCAAACTCATGTCCATCGAGTTGGTGATGCCATCCAGCCATCTCGTCCTCTGTCATCCCCTTCTCCTCCTGCGCCCAATCCTTCCCAGCATCAGAGTCTTTTCCAATGAGTCAACTCTTTGCATGAGATGGCCAAAGTACTGGAATTTCAGCTTCAGCATCAGTCCTTCCAAAGAACACCCAGGACTGATCTCCTTTAGAATGGACTGGTTGGATCTCCTTGCAGTCCGAGGGACTCTCAAGAGTCTTCTCCAACACCACAGTTCAAAAGCATCAATTCTTTGGCACTCAGCTTTCTTCACAGTCCAACTCTCACATCCATACATGACTACTGGAAAAACCATAGCCTTGAATAGACGGACCTTTGTTGGCAAAGTAATGTCTCTGCTTTTCAATATGCTATCTAGGTTGATCATAACTTTCCTTCCAAGGAGTAAGCGTCTTTTAATTTCATGGCTGCAATCACCATCTGCAGTGGTTTTGGAGCCCCCAAAAAGTAAAGTCTGACACTGTTTCCACTGTTTCCCCATCTATTTCCATGAAGTGATGGGACCGGATGCCATGATCTTCATTTTCTGAATGTTGAGCTTTAAGCCAACTTTTTCACTCTCCACTTTCACTTTCATCAAAAGGCTTTTGAGTTCCTCTTCACTTTCTGCCATAAGGGTGGTGTCATCTGCATATCTGAGGTTATTGATATTTCTCCTGGCAATTTTGATTCCAGCTTGTCCTTCTTCCAGCCCAGCATTTCTCATGATGTACTCTGCATGTAAGTTAAATAAGCAGGGTGACAATATACAGCCTTGGCATATTCCTTTTCCTATTTGGAACCAGTCTGTTTTTCTATGTCCGTTTCTAGTGGTTGCTTCCTGACCTGCATATAAGTTTCTCAAGAGGCAAGTCAGGTGGTCTGGTATTCCCATCTCTTTCAGAATTTTCCTCAGTTTATTGTGATCCTCACAGTCAAAGGCTTTGGCATAGTCAATAAAGTAGAAGTAGAAGTTTTTTTTCTGGAACTCTCTTGCTTTTTCCATGATCCAGCAGATGTTGGCAATTTGATATCTGGTTCCTCTGCCTTTTCGAAAACCAGCTTGAACATCTGGAAGTTCACGGTTCACGTATTGCTGAAGCCCTATTAACTGATTATTAAATTCACTGTTTAAACTACTAGCTGAAAGTGTAAACTAAACACACCGATGGGAATTAGACTACTCTCTATTATAATCCACACTTCTACTCACATTTTGGTCGTTACATACCAATAGTCGTATCTATTCCCAATAAATAATTTTATCAGCATACTGTTACTGTATTGCTTAGTTCAAATAAGAATTCCATAAATGTAAAACCATTAAATATAAGTGTGAAAAGAAAGAGAACATTGATTCTTTGCAAATGTAGTTGACTTTTTAGAAATGATCTATAAAGTTGAGAAGCTGGATAATTTTCTGACATATTCAATGTGGAGGGAAAAGACTAAGAGTTTGGGAAGGTAAATATAATTCAGATTTATTTTCTACTGAATTTGCTTTATAAGTATCAAGAATCATGAAGACTCATGTTCACCTTAAAGAAACTTAAACTGGAAATCAAGAGATAATGCATATTAGGGTGTAGTTTATGCCAGAAAAACAATTCCCTTCAAAGAAACAGTACTAGCGGGAAAAGTCTGACATGAGTAACACACATTTTTGATTACTTCACAGGTTGGCACTCTTCATACTGACCCCTACTCAGATCACTAAGGTGGACTTCCTTCTGATAAGTGAGGTGTGTGAGAGCAGCAAAAAATATTATCTGGTGGCAAAATCTTGGTGTTTTCAATTTCAGCTGATACTAACACTTAGATAAAGTAATCCTTATGATTTGAAGCTATTCTTCCCAATATGATAGAATCACAGATTTGGAAATGATCTTAAAAAGTATTTTAATCCAATCGTATTCTCTATAGAAAGTGAAGTTGCTCAGTCGTGTCTGACTCTTTGCAACCCCATGGACTGTAGACTACCAGGCTCCTCTGTCCATGGGATTTTCCAGGCAAGAGTACTGGAGTGGGTTGCCATTTCCTTCTCCAGAGGATCTTCCTGACCCAGGGATTGAACCCCGGTCTCCTGCATTGTAGGCAGACGCTTTACCATCTGAGCCACCAGGGAAGTCCCAAGTATCTAATTTAAGATAATTTAATTCTCTAAGCAAGTATCTAATTTAAGACTATCTTGAGAATATTACTTGAATTTTAGTGCTTCATTTTGTCTGTAAATATCTCAATTTTTGTACATGAATAACTATTGCTGACATATCAATTACCCCAAAAATGATTCTTAAAAGAAGAATGGTGGAGTATTTCTCAAAAGCTTGTGGGTTGGCTGGCTGCTGGATCTGCTATTGAACATGCTGAGACTTATCCATGTGGCTACAGTCAGCAAGAGGAAGAGCTGGTCGAGGATATCTGAGTTGGCCCCACTCAAGTTGTACAGAGACAGAGACTGCAGTTGTGGCTTCCTTCTTGGTTCCATTCTGAATCACTGATGATTTCTGAATCCACAGTAAATAGGACTAGCTCCTTTACATGTCAGTTTTAGAACAATATCCCATGAAAGTCAGATGTGGAAGCCATAAGGCCTCAGTAGACCTAAGCTCTGGAACTTGCCCAACATAATCTCTACGATATACTCCAGTCAATGCAAATCACAAGGCCAGCATAGTTTCAAAGCAGCATACTTTCAAAGACAGACTCTAACACTTCAGAGGCAGCTGCAAAATACTGTAGGCTTGTTTTTGAATCTATCATATTTTGAAGTGTGTTTTTTTTTTTTTTTTAATTAGAAAGTGATTTTCTTTTAGGTCTATTTTACTTTTGTTACAACCTTTACTCTTGTGCATACCTAATCTAATGTTCAACATGACAGTCCTGTGGGTATACAGACAGAGCTGTGTAGCTACCAACTGTGATTCTTGCTCAGGTCCTTCACTTCTAAAACCAGGGCTATAACTCCCTTCAACATTTTATCCTCTCTCTTCTATATGTATTTATCCATTCTCTCTCCAAGTGTTTATTTTAAGTACTTGGCATCAAACTACTAAGCTACTATCCCAGTTCACTCAAGAATTATTCATCCAATGACATATTTCTGAAATTCTCAACCACTGGAATAGATTGGCTTTTTCTTGCATAAATTCCCTCTTCCTTAAAAAAAAAATCATGTATTCAAACACAGTCATTGATAACAAAGCAAAAATATACTAGAAAAAACTGTAATAGTGTCTTTTTATCACTTTGTACTTTTTTTTTACAAGTCCTTTATAAAGCAATGATTGTTCAATAAGATTACAACTTATGTACCATGTCAATTCTTTTTAGCTATACATGAGAACATACATGTAATACATAGTAAATACTCTGAAAGCCTGAAGAGAAGACAATATTCCATTTTACTAAGATGAATATACACTGAGAGACATCTTTAGCTAATGATTATTTAAATGTTCAGATATAGAATAGTCAAATATATACTTATAATATTTTACCTCTTTAGTAGAACACATATATTAACTAACATATCAAAAACCACGTTCATTCAGATATATTTTACTTTTTCAAATATTTTATTTGTATATTTGAACTACTGTTTTTCATGAAAATGTCTTGTAATTCACTATACAATACCATTATACAAAATATTTTAAAATGAAATAATATGATTGGAATAATAAATCTATATAAAATAATGTCATAGATGATTGCTCAGGTTAAAACCGTAGTCATGGATAATTTCAAGCACCATGACCAAGAGAAAGATTAGAGGATAAAAAAGCAGTGCCAAGATCTTCCACATAGCTGAGGAAAAGAATGGTTGCCTAAAACCATTTGTACCCATCTACCTTCTAAATAAGGAAAAATAAGAAAAAAAAATGAAATCACACAAAAACATTTCCTCATCATAACCTGAACACAGAAAATGCCCACACTTCAAATTACTGTTAAGTAAATAAAATTAAAATACATTAAACTCTATAAAAAAATCAAATATTACTGAGCTCTCTATTATATTTCTATGACAAGCCTTTGCAGTAAGTGTCAAATAAGAATAGTTTTGGGGGAAAATGCACAGAAGAGAGCAGAGGGAAGACAGTAGAAAAAAATGGAAAAATTACTTTAAAGCCACTAGAAAAATTACTTTAAAGCCATTTCCCCAAAGAGAAAGCCTGTAACAAAAAGCATTATGGTAGATATGTTAATCATAGAAAGCATATTAAAGCCAAGCACAATTCAAGGTTGCAACTTCTAAAGCCATTACTTCTGTGTAAGAATAGACTTTAACCAGGAAGGGTGAAACTACCTTTAGAAATTAGGTAGCAAAAATGAAAAAAAAAAAAAAAAGATATTTCCTTTGTAAGAAACAGGAATCAAAAAGTCAGAGGACACAAAACCTTTGCTGCTACAAAAAACAAACAAGACCAAAAACACACATATACACTGAGGCATTGAAGAGGTTATAATTTGTCACTCAAAGAACAAAGTGCCATTCAACTGAGAACATGGTCAACTGCTATAATCACACACACACACACACACACACACAAACACACATAGATAATTTTATACAATGCGATTACGAGAAGACATAAAATTAAAATGAAAACACATGATGATATTTCCCCTTCCAAATGATGAATTAAAAGAAAAATATAATACTATGTTTCAGAATAAAATACACATCCTTATTTGTATTCTTATATAGCACATATATTAAAATTAGAGCTATAAAAAAGATTAGCATGGTCTCTGTATGAGGATAACACACAAATTCATGAAGTGTTCCATATTTTTTTCACATTGTTGTATGGCAGAAACCATCGCAACATTGAAAGCAATCATACTGCAAATATATTTTGTTTAAAGTTTGGCATATGTTCTAAAATTTAAACAAATAGACAAAAATATAAAACTAAAAAAGATTTTATTGAAATAAAATAAATGAGAAATATCACGTTTTCTTAGTAATGAAGACTAACTTACAAATAAGAATATTATTTGTAATAATATTATAATATTACAATAATATTGTAATAAATATTTGTAATAATATTATTTGTAATAATATTGTTTACTAATAAGAATATTATTTAGTAAGGGTCATTAAAGAAAAGGGAAGGCAGAAAAATAATGATGGCAATGAAAATGAGATAACATTGTAAATGTGTCAGAAAATTCCTGAAAGAGAAGATACACAAAAAGGAAATAAATGAATAAATTTGAGCTCTTGAAAAAGATTTTTAAAAGCATGAAACAATTAATTAAAAAAATATATTTTAAGAACTTTCTTTAGAAAACAAACTTATGGTTACCAAAGCAGAAGGTGCAAGAAGGAGCACCTAATAAATTAGGAGTTTGGGATTAGCAGATGATAAACTACAATATTTTAAATATATAATAGGACCTACTGACTAGCACTGGGAAATATATTCAATATCTTGCAATAATCTATAATATAAAAGAATCTGAAAAACAATATATATGTACTACATAATACATACATACACATATCTGAATCACTTTGCTCTATACCTGAAGCTAACACAACATTGTAAATCAACCATATTTCAATCAAAAAAATAAAATTTTTGAAAAAATTGAGACTACACTTTGCAGACATAGTAAACATACAAGTCACTCATTTTAAGAAAAAATTTTCCAATTGGTTGAGAAAAAAACAAAACAAAACACGCAACTGTCTGATGCTTTTGAACTGTGGTGTTGGAGAAGACTCTTGAGAGTCCCTTGGACTGCAAGGAGATCCAACCAGTCCATTCTGACGGAGATCAGCCCTGGGATTTCTTTGGAAGGAATGATGCTAAAGCTGAAACTCCAGTACTTTGGCCACCTCATGCGAAGAGTTAACTCATTGGAAAAGACTCCTTTGCTGGGAGGGATTGGGGACAGGAGGAGAAAGGGATGACAGAGGATGAGATGGCTGGATGGCATCGCTGACTCAGTGGACGTGAGTCTGAGTGAACTCTGGGAGTTGGTGATAAACAGGGAGGCCTGGCGTGCTGCGATTCATGGGGTCGCAAAGAGTCGGACATGACTGAGCGACTGATCTGATCTGATCTGACTGGGGAAGATTGAAGGCAAGAACACAAGGGGACCACAAAAGATGAGATGGTTGGATGACATTACTGAATCAATTGACATGAGTCTGAGCAAGCTCTGGGAGTTGGTGATGGACAGGGAAGCCTGGCATGCTGCAGTCCATGGGGTGGCAAGGAGTCGGACATGACTGAACAACTGAACTGAAATGAACTGTCACCTTATACAAGAGATAACACTCAAAGTGATAAAGAGAAGGTTAAGAATAAAGAGATTGCCAAAGACATACCAGGGACGTGGAAACAATAAAGATGCAGGATTAATTACCTTATACTAGATAAAGTGTTATTCAAATGAAAATAGCTTACTCATAAAAGGATGCTTATTTTAAGGCTAAAAGCAATAATCCACAATTTAGATGAACACAGCAAATGACACAGCATTACCATGACTAAACAAAAGGAAGTCAAGGACTCTTACCTTGCTTAAGTAGAAAAAATGTAAATAAAATTTAAAAGACATACATAACATAAATAATGTCATGTCTTATGAACATGTAGACAATATTAGATTTTCATAATAGAGAAAGTAACTTAAAAGTGAAATATTTAATCACTGTGGGAAATATAAAAATATTGGTGCTGGGACAACTGGACAGCGTTTGGACAAATAACGCCATGCTTCCCTATAGCTCAGTTGGTAAAGAATCAACCTGCAATGCAGGATATTTCAGTTCAATTCCTGAGTCAGGAAGATTTGCTGGAGAAGGGATAGGCTACCCACTCCAGTATTCTTGGGCTTTCCTTGTCAGCTGGTAAAGAATCTGCCTGCAATGCTGGAGACCTGGGTTCTATCCCTGGGTTGGGAAGATACCCAGGAGAAGGGAATGGCTACCCACTCCAGTATTCTGGCCTGGAGAATTCCATTGACTGAACAGTCCATGGGGTCACAGTCAGACATGTCTGAGCGACTTTTATTAAAGCCATATATCTTACCATATATAAAAACACATTCCAAATGTGTCAGGTGTCTAATGTAAAAAAAGAAATACTAAATATTATAGAAAATTCAATGAGTTCTTCTATACTCTTACTATATCACTCAAAAATAGTTTATAAACTTTACTGTAGCTCCAGTGTTCTTGCCTGGAGAATCCCAGGGACGGGGGAGCCTGGTGGGCTGCCATCTATGGGGTCGCACAGAGTCGGACACGACTGAAGCAACTTAGCAGCAGCAGCAGCAGCAGCAGCAGCCAGGCTTTTCTGTCCATGAGTTTTTCTAGGCAAGAATACTGGAGTGGGTTGATATTTTCTACTCCAGGGGTCTTCCCAACCTAGGGATAGAACCTGTGTCTCTTACATCTCCTGCATTGGCAGGCAGATTATTTACCAATGTACCACCTGAGAAGCCGATTTTATAACCCATTTAATAGAATAAGAATAAAAGTGATATCATTGTGAAGAAAAAAATAGTTGAAATATATATATATATGATTATTTATACTAAGTGTTAAATGGCTGGATATGATAAATGGATGATAAATAGCTGGTTATGATAGAAAGAAAGTAATTTATGACTAATTTTAAAGTAATAAATGTAAAAGAAATGATGGAATTACTAAATTACCATTTGCCAACTATCATAATCATTTTTAGCCAATATTATTAATGAATAGTTATAAATATTTCAGGCATTAATCAACTGTATATTGTAAGCAAAAGAATGATAAATATGAGAATATATTGTCACAAATTATTCCCAACAAGATGCTTAAGGGAAGAATAGTAACTTTACAATGGAGAAATATAGCAGAAATATACCTAACCTAATATAAAGATTAATATAGTCAGGATTGGGGAAAATTTCCATCATAATATTTTTAATGAATCTTTGCAAACAACAGCAATTTTATGAAATTCCTGCCAGAAAACCATAAACTAAAAGTAGAAGTGTGATGGATTATAAGATAAATACATGTCATGGGACATTCTATATAATAATTGTCCCTTTCTCCTCGAAAAACCAAGGTCCTAAAAGACAAAGAAAAAACAAGAAATGCTTCCAAATTAGGGAGCTAAAAAATATATGATAGTTAATACCTCATGTGGCCCATGAATGGGTTCTAGTAAAATAGTTTGCTTCTAGTGGAACAACTGATAAAATTGTCAATAGATAACATAATTAATTCATATTGATATTAATTTTCTGATTTGATAATTACATTGTGACCATCCTGGTGGTTCAGAGGGTAAAGCATCTGCCTACAATGCAGGAGACCGGAGTTCAATCCTGGGGTCGGGAAGATCCCCTGGAGAAGGAAATGGCAACCCACTCCAGTACTCTTGCCTGGAAAATCACATGGACAGAGGAGCATGGTAGGCTACAGTCCATGGGGTCGCAAAGAGTAGGACACAACTGAGTGACTTCACTTTCACTTTCACTTCGTGACCATGTAAGGCATTTCATTTCAGAACATATATGATGAGATGGAGAACAAGAGAGCAAGAGACAGAAAATGTTAAAGCAAATGTAATAAAAGTGCTAACATATGTGAAATGTAGGTAAAGGTCATATGGGGAGCTTTCATATTCTGTTTGCAAATATTCTTTAAATAATGTACTTAAAAAAATTAAAGTGTTTTGCAACTCTTTTATACTCATGTTTGTTTCTGTTCATTTTTTGAAGCAGAGGGTCATAGAGTTAAGAGATTAAAGTTTGAGAACAAAGGCATGCAAAATCAGTACAGGATTTAAAACCCAAAATGAGTTCTAAAAGTGAAACATTGATAAAAATAGGTAATGGATTAATTAGTGGAAAATAATATGTAAATAAAGTTGAAATATAAAAATCAGAGGTTTTGTGGGTAAGAAGGTAAGGTTTTCATTCACATTATTTTCACAATTGGTAAATTAATATTCCTGTGAGAGCTACAACTTAAACAGAGGCAAAATCTAACTCCACATTTTTTGCTTTTTTCCTTGCATGATTATACAATGAAATTTCAAAGTAATTCATATATTCATGCAAGAAACTCTTAAACTAGAATTGATGTCCATATTGCTGGAAAAAGTGCACAAATTTGGGAGCCAGACAGATCTGCATTTGAATCTTACTCTTCCAATTTCCAGCTTCTTGACAAATGTTAGTTCCCTTTTTATAGAAAAGAAAACTGGCTAATTTTATTGCACTCTTTGAATTTTAAGATGAGTTTCAAAGAGCACAGAAGGAGTTTAAATCTGTAGTTTTTAAGACACTAGCTAGTTTCATTCAGCTAGCTAAGTCTTTGCCAGAGCATGAACCATATTTATCTGCATAAAAATTTCTCTCCCAGAAATTCTGCTTCAATGGATGTGGAGGTGGTCCAAGAATTTACGTGTTTAACAAGCACCCCTAGATGATTCAGATGTACATTACATTTTATGAATCACTGCTTTAGATGGAGAAGCCTCACGTTATAGCATTAGGTAGCTTGCTCTGAAGTACAAAAATTACGTGAATCCTTTCTGAAGAGTCAGTTTATACATATTTGACTAAGAAAAGACATTAAAAAAATTCTTGGATAATTTCTTCTTTAATATCAGATATGTTTGAATTAGGAAAAAGTAAGAGCTTATTATGCTTTTAAAAATATATCAGTTATTAAAACAAAAATGCTTGCCACAGTGATTGCTACTTGTATTTTAAATCACACCAATGAGATTGAGAATAATCACAGATGAATTTAGAAATGGAAAGTAACCTGAGCTGGTCAATATTTGGGAAAAAAATAAATAAAAGAATAGAAAAAAATGAGTCATATTAATAGAGATACTTAAGGATGCTTAAATTACACAACAGCTTATTTTCAACAATAATTATATTTAGAAAAGTAAAGAATCATATTGATTGTGTGATATTGTAAAGGAGATGGATAGATTCATCATTATATAACAGGTATTTTGATAAGAACAAAAATTATATATTTACCTCTCACAGGGATATTTCTAGATTTAACCACTGCTCCCATTATGATCTTTTCAAGAATTATCAGGAAATTGTTTAAATTTAAATATAAATTTATTCATTTTCCCTCTTTATGTTGGGAATGGCTACTCTTGGTCAAAGAATATTGCCTTAGAGAATTTTAAAAATAGGTAAAGCTCCACAAGTTGACATGCAAATGCCAAAAAACAATATATCAGGGAAAATGCCATAATCTCTCATTTCAGTTTTCTAATTTAATAGTGGCCAAAGAAGGAATGATACTGAAGCTGAAACTCCAGTACTTTGGCCACCTCATGTGAAGAGTTGACTCACTGGAAAAGACTCTGATGCTGGGAGGGACTGGGGGCAGGAGGAGAAGGGGACAACAGAGGATGAGATGGCTGGATGGCATCACCAACTCGATGGACGTGGGTCTGAGTGAACTCCGGGAGTGGGTGATGGACAGGGAGGCCTGGCGTGCTGTGATTCATGGGGTCGCAGAGTCGGACATGACTGAGTGACTGAACTGAACTGAACTGAAAGTGACATTTTATGGGCAAGCATGAAACTCCAGTACTTGGGCCACCTCATGTGAAGAGTTGACTCATTGGAAAAGACTCTGACGCTGGGAGGGATTGGGGGCAGGAGGAGAAGGGGACGACAGAGGATGAGATGGCTGGATGGCATCACTGACTCTATGGACGTGAGTTTGAGTAAACTCCTGGAGTTGGTGATGGACAGGGAGGCCTGGCATGCTGCAATTCATGGAGTCACAAAGAGTTGGACACGACTGAGTGACTGAACTGAACTGATGGTACTTACCCTTCATGACCACATCTTTTAAAACTATAGTAGTTTTTTTGTTTTTCAGATGTGACATTGATATTGATCTCTTGTTCCATAAACTCTAACCTTTCTTTCTTTATCTACTCTGTTCAGAGACATTAATGATACATAGTCTGTCAATATAATTACATACACATACAGATACATATTGCAGACACATATATATATAGTTTATGTATTTTATGAACCTACTTCAACTTCACATGAAAAATGTCCTAAAGTATGAGGGAACTAATTAAGCATAAAAACAAAGTTAAAATTTATCCATTTATTTACTTTTAATTAAAGGGTCTTCTCGCATGTTAAGTCTTTTCAGTCATGTCTGATTCTTTGCAACCCTATGGGTAAGGGACTGCCAGGCTCCTCTGTCCATAGGATTCTCCAGGCAAGAATTCTGCAGTGGGTTGCTATGCCCTCCTCCAGGGGATCTTTCTCACCCAGGGATCAAACCCATATCTCCTGTGGCTCCTGCCTTGCAGGCATATTCTTTACCACTGAGCCATTGACAAGACCCTAATTAAGGGGTCATCAGTTTTATTTTTGTGTGTTGGGTAAGGTGGGCAGTGACCTTGCTAGTTAAGCAGACACTACTTTGTGAAAAATAAAAATAAAATGTTTTATTTGTAATTGACTCAGTTATTAGCATTTTTGAAAATATTGCATTTACCTGCTAAAATCATTTTATAATTATTAATAACTTCTTAATGATATAATTTTATTTTTACTCTTTAAGTGAGGGTGATCAAGAAACTCTACTGTAGTTCACAATATAAAGATTTGGATATAAAATATACAGTTATATATGTTCAAGAAACAAATTTTAAGCTTAAAAACATCAAATGGAAATAACAAGCATTTTTAACTGTACTTTGAAAGAAGAATTAATACAGTAGTATTAATAATTTAGTTTGATACTTAGATTTAAGGTATTGTTACTATTTTTAAATTTTAAAAAGCTAAAATAAAATGGACTCTTCTGATCCATCTTTTCAAATATGAACACAGAATTAGATATATAAGATACAACTTAAAACCTTTGTTTTAGGGACAGTAAAACCTGCTTTCACTGTTTCTGCATTGGTAAATAAATTGCCTTATTTCTCATTTTCTCCTACTTTGACTTTGTAGGCATGCCCTCATTACCATATTCAATTAATTAGTGCACAAAGGTAATATTCTAGTGCTCACAACTCATGGAGTTGCATTATTGACACCAAATAAATAGGGCAGATTCTTAATGCAAGGTGAACATTCAGAGATCAGAGGGAACAAAGCAAAGAACTTTACACCTTTGTGAAAATACTAATACTAAAAATTCATTACCTGACCAAGACCTCCTACAAGGACAAAGAAACAGACAACAGGAAAAAACATAGAAATAAAATATAGAACACATTAAAATTAAATGTAAAAAAGAAAGTTGCATTAATTTTTATCTCACCTTGACCTGACCTGACTGAGTGGGATTAGAACAAAAGTATTGCCTTAGAAACTTCTCACATTATGAGAGAAAAAAAAAACAAGCATTATCTTGCTTTGCAATTTTTGTATTTATTACACTCATGCAGCAGAGGCAAAAAGTATTTCAACCCATGATATTTTCTGTATGTTTAATTTTTTTCTTCATTCCTTGCTGAGTTAATGCAGGATGGTTTCACAGAGTGCTTTACATAGCTTTGTTGAAAAAAAAAATGCAAATACAAATGTGACTTAAGATTTTTGAATCTTATATTCTGTTCTGCCTTGCCAATAGAGTCATTTTAGCATGTAACTTGGAAATAAAGCCCTTCTTAAAGGCAACTTTTAAAGCAGTGCCTTATGTTTGATCTTTAAATATAGTCAAATCTCATTACCTGCAGCACAGGAGACATAATCCCCTGATGTCCCTAGCATCAGTGTGATCGGGCACAGCTTCAGTTTCACATGCCAATTTTCCTCTTTTTCCTCCTAAGATCAACTCTTCAACACCTTTCTCACACTACTACTAACTTGAATGAACTTCTTAATCTTGAGTAAAATAATAGCAATACAGCTTCAGGTAACACAGGTATTTTGAAATGTCTCCTCACTGTCTCCAATTACAGATGCTTTGGTTGTCTCATATGTTCAGTCTAAAATGGGAAGTCAACTGGCAAGATTATACAAATACCTGTCCTCCTCATCTCTGATGGTTTCTGTGCTCTCTTAACTTCCCTTGCCCTTTCTTTTCTGGCTCCAGGTACACCGCTGTTATCAGCAGAAATTTTTCAGCTTCTGACTTCCATACTTTCCAACAGGAACGCTCTCAAAAATTTTTAAAAAGTCACAGAGAATTAATTTACTGATAAAATGTTACAGGAAGAAGCATTTATGCTTAAGGAATTGATTATCAGAGAGAAAAATGCAAAAATTATATGCATGTTTTTGTGCTTAGTCACCCAGTTGTGTCCAAGTCTTTGCGATCCCATGAACTGTAGTAACCTGCCAGGCTCATCTGTCCATGGGGATTCTCCAGGCAAGAATACTGGAGTGGGTCGCTATGCACTCCTCTAGGAGATCTTCCCAAACCAAAAATCAAACCCAGGTCTCCCGTGTTGCAGGAGAATGTCGTCTGAGCCACCAAGGAAGTTGAAGAATACTGGAGTGGGTAGCCTATCCCTTCTCTGGGGGATATTCCCAACCTGAGGATCAAACTGGGTCTCCTGTGTTGCAGGCGGATTCTTTATCAGTTGAGCTACCAGGGAAGCCTTCCACAAAGTATACATGTATCAAATCATCATATTGTATACTTATGTTTTAGCTCTATCACTTTAGATGCCATTGAAGAGGTCAGAATGGAAATACAAGTATAAGATATGAGTTTAATAATTAATTTTGATTTGAAGTTATCAGTATAAATTCCTGATGTTATTTTATCTTAAAAAGATCTGTCCACTGAAAAAGCCTTAGAAAGAATGACCAACACAAAAAGAATGAGTATCTCTTATTTTAGAGGGCATCAATACCTGCCTCTCTTCCTTAAGACACTGCCTTGTTTGCTACCTTATCCTTACAAGGTTCAATCTCGCTGTTATAGTCATAATCTTTACATCATTTCTTCCATATCCCCTTCTTTGAAATTATATTTCTTAATTTTTTCAGATCATTTTGTCCTTGTTGAATTTTAAGAGTCCTTAAAATTAGTTTTGTAATAAACACAAAAACTACAGAGCTAACATATTTTAACACTTTAATTCACATTTTTTTAAAATTTTATTTTATTTGTAAACTTTACATAATTGTATTAGTTTTGCCAAAAATCAAAATGAATCCCTAAAATTGGTAATTGATAACTAACCTTCTGTTTGTTAGCAATTTTGAAAGAAAGTTTGCCTTTTCAAATCAAATTACAATGAATCAACAAATTACTTCATTTGGCTCACATTTCAGGTAACTTTACTAGCAGACAAATTTTTTACCCGAAAAATTCTTTTTCCTGGACCATTTTAGAGGATGTTCCTGCTCATCACAAAACAAACCACTTGCCTGAGGGCAACCCAGTTGAATTTTAATTAGTTATATCAATCACTTTATGTAAAATTTCAACATTATGTTTTGACCCAAATGTAGAAATTATAATTTATTAAAAACATAGAACGTTGCTCCAATTGCTAGAATACAAATGTTCATGTTTCTTAGAAACTACTTTCGGTTTTTTCTAATTATTCCCAATTATAAAGCAAAATTATAAAAGTGATCTGATGACTTTTAGATGATTACAACTTATTGCAAGTTGCAACTAATATTTTCCCATTTTATTAGATTTAGAACTTTGGAAAGAATTCTGATTTTCAGTTGATTTCAATGACAGTGTTTTCTAGCATAAATAAAATGTTTGAATTTTTATAATCATATTATCCTAATATATTGATAGATTTTCTTGTATAGATTTTACTTCAACAGTATATTATGATGTGAGAGTTGGACTATAAAGAAAGCTGAGTGCTGAAAAATTGATGCTTTTCAACTGCGGTGTTTGAGAAGACTCTTGAGAGTTCCTTGGATAGCAAGAAAATCCAACCAGTCCATCCTAAAGGAAATCAGTCCTCAATATTCATCGAATATTCATCAATATTCATTGATGTTGAAGCTGAAACTCCAGTACTTTGGCCACCTGATGGGAAGAGCTGACTCATTTGAAAAGACCCTGATGCTGGGAAAGATTGAAGGCAAGTGGAGAAGGGGACGACAGAGGATGAGATGGTTGGATGGCACCACCAACTCAATGGACATGCTGCTGCTGCTGCTACTGTAAGTCGCTTCAGTCGTGTCTGACTCTGCGACCCCATAGACGGCAGCCCATCAGGCTCCCCCGCCCCTGGGATTCTCCAGGCAAGAATACTGGAGTGGGTTGCCATTTCCTTCTCCAGTGCATGAAAGTGAAGTCACTCAGTCGTGTCTGACTGGTAGTGACGCCATGGACTGCAGCCCACCAGGTTCCTCCATCCATGGGATTTTCCAGGCAAGAGTACTGGAGTGGGGTGCCATTGCCTTCTCTGATAATGACATGAAATATGATCAATATGGAAATAATAATAATGTTACATAATAATAATATATAATATTGCATAATATTGATGTAATATTACATAATGTAATGTTACATAATAATAATGCTACATCTTTAAGAATTTTGCCTAAATTCACCGTGAATGCTTAAACAAAATAAAAAGCCAAAACTGCACGAGAAACTGTAAAGCTGTCATGGTTAAGACACAGATTTAGGTATGATTCATTATTCAATTACTGTAAAAGTACAGTACTTTTCCAAAATGTTATTCTAAACATGTAGCTATACATAGAAGATGACATAGAAGATGTTGCCCTATATTCAAATTAGAGTAAAATATAGCGAATCAGGGGTAGAATAATTCTTAATCAGAGATAATTCTTGTCTAGACAATTCAAAACCCATAAAGCTATGAGTTTTAAATAGACATTTAAATGTCAAAAAATGGCAATGCATATTCTAATTATTCAGCCCTTAAAAGCTCAAAGGCATATAAGGAATCTCAGCATTTAAGTATAATAATGCCATCTTACAATGTAGTAGCGATAGATATTTCCAAGTACTTTGGTGGACATGAGGAGAAATAAGGTGGGAAAGTGGAAACTTTGCTTCATTGCTACTCTCTGATTTAAAATACTTGGAGAAAAGCTGAAGGAAATTTGTTACAAATGTCCCTATCCACCACCCTCCCCCAGCCCAAATATCAGCTTGTGAAAGTGACACTGTGTTGTATGAAAGAACAGATCTTGCTTAAGAAGTGTTTCACCCATACATTCCCTCAGGCTGAGCGATCTCTTTCTCTCTCTCCTTGAACGGGCTGCATAAATTGAGCTTTCTGGCATATGCATCCAACTGAAACAAATTAATAACTGCCTTCAATTGCACAGGAACATTGTTTTTCCACCATTCATTACTACATTAGTCCTTAAGTCATTTCGGACGTCCCTCACATGTAAGGATTCAAAATACTGGCCAAATGTTTATGCCAGAGCTTCATTTCTTTGACAAAGGCAATACATTTTACACTAGAAAACTGTCAACTGTTTCAAACTTTGATATTATGATTTTGGTAGAAAACACATACACACACACAGGCACATATACACATAGAATTCATATAGGCTTTTTCTTTAGTGATAGGATTATCTGGTTGCGAGTCCTAACAAGGCCATTCTTTTATGACACAAGTACCATCTACTTTTCCTCACTATGCTCATTCTACTCACAAAGATAATTTTTCAAATACTTCAATCCTATTTCAGTGTCTCTTTCATTAAAAAAAAAGAAATATGAAGTTACTGTTCTTTCTGTCAAAGAAAATTTTGTATTCCTTCACCTTATCTACAAGTCTAATATGAGACGCTTGAACAAAATTGCTAGCAAAATCACTGAGGAAAGAAAAAAAAAATCTTCAAATCAACATATTATTTATAAAAGAATACAAAAACACATGTCATTATTCCAGATATGTTAAACAAAAGTCTCTGAAAAAAATCATCCATTTCTTCTTACTTTGATCAAAGACATATAACCAGAATCAGCCTTAGAAAAGAACCATGGAAAAGATGAACATCACCATGGGAGTTCCATAAGTTTCAATGTCATCTTTCTGTTTCTATGCCACTTTCCTTTTGTTTCTCTTTCTTGTTCTTTCCTTGCAATGAAAACATATTCTTCAACTCGATTGAAACCCTGTGTATGGCACTGCCTCTGCTTAGCAGGTATCTTGATTTCTACTCCTAGGTTATCTTTACCATGATCCTAAGTGAATGTGATCATGAGTTAGCTGAACTGAATAAAATTGTTCCTATATACACCCAAAGTGACTTAAATGTTATGAATTTCAAAACAGGTAAAATAAGGATATATACTATATATTATGCCTTATTCACCTCTGTTTTTCCTAACTGTTCACAATTGGGTGCAAAATAGGACCAGAGAACTCTGTCAGTGTGAAGCTAATCCAGTTGAGGCAGTAAAAGCTTAAGCATTTTTGCCCTTCCCCTCCCATTCATTTAAAGTGTCTTTTGGTCTATAAAAAAATCTGGGACACCATATAAATAGCTTTCCTTATACGGAAAATTTAGAAATTTTCTCTTACAATGTGAGTTCATCAAAGACAAGTGCATTTTCGCTGCTGCATGTTAACTTCTAACATTGTAAAACTCCTGCAAACTGCATCCACATCTCTAGATATTTTGTATAGAATGCAAAGGCCACATAAAAAAATGAATAGAAAGTAGCATTAATACTGAGAGTATAGGGATATTCTTGCCTATTTTACAGTTGTGTGTGTGCATACACACAAGCTAAAAAATAAGTGTACTTTAAGATACAAGAAGGATGTAAAGTACTCAATAAATACATAGATTCTAAAAGCCTTTATTTTAATCTTTGACTCTGCATCAATGATTTCTTTGCTCAGCATGCAGTTCTTCATTACCTAGCTTAATCAACTGATGACTGCAAAAGTTAATTAACTTAATTTTTTATCTTATCTGGTTGTGGATCATTTACTCATGAGGTAAGAATACATCATAGTATGGAATTTTTCATAACACAATTTTTATTCTTAATGGATATAAAATAGAAAGCTGATGTCACTCATTATACCTAATGTCATGTTATTATAAATAATTGCTTTTATTAAGAATTAGATTTAGAAAATCAACTGTTTCACACAAATAACTAGAAATCACTAATGTCAGTTGCATATTATTATTTTAATACTTGCATTATTAGTTATATTTTAAATAATTTATATGATTATAGAAATATTCAAACTATAATGTATTATAAAAACAAAGTTTTAAATGTGATTTATATTTATTTCTGAAACAAATCTGGTAAAATGATTAACAATGTGTGAAAAATCTTGTCTCAGATAAACTTATATAGGAAATAATTTTATTAGTAAATAATCATAGCATAAATTCAGTAATGCTAGTAGAATAATCCCTCATGCAATATTGATATAAGAACAAAAATGTCAACTACTGACTTATTTTCAAGAACTTAATTTTGACAATAAGTCAATATCCAATATGATCTTGGAGAAAAATTTCCCCAAATACAGCAGTCTTATTAGAATTCTGAATCCAAACACAGTGGGACATCAGAAGTAGCCTTACACAAGGGCATGAGCAGGAGCTTTAGACACAGACAGCTGCTGCTGCTAAGTCCCTTCAGTCGTGTCCGACTCTGTGCGACCCCATAGACGGCAGCCCACCAGGCTCCCCCGTCCCTGGGATTCTCCAGGCAAGAATATTGGAGTGGGTTGCCCTTTCCTTCTCCAGTGCATGGAAGTGGAAAGTGAAAGTGAAGTCGCTCAGTCGTGTCCGACTTCTGCTGCTGCTGCTGCTAAGTCGCTTCAGTCGTGTCCGACTCTGTGTGACTCCATAGACGGCAGCTCACCAGGCTCCCCCGTCCCTGGGATTCTCCAGGCAAGAACACTGGAGTGGGTCGCCATTTCCTTCTCCAATGCATGAAAGTGAAAAGTGAAAGTGAAGTCGCTCAGTCGTGTCCGACTCTTGGCGACCCTATGGACTGCAGCCCACCAGGCTCCTCCGTCCATGGGATTCCATGGACTACAGCCTACCAGGCTCCTCCATCTATGGGATTTTCCAGGCAAGAGTCCTGGAGTGGGGTGGACACAGACAGACCTACTTAAAAGCTGGTCAAATATTTTCTACCAGTATAAAAATTTAACAACACATTTAATGTTTCAGCTTATTTTTCCCTTGTGTAAAATGGTGACCATTTTGATGATGCAATAGGTACACAATGCTTAACATTGAGTGTGCATATAGATTTTCTTTTAGTATCAATTTAATTTAACATTATTATTTTTTTTTTCAGTGTAACATCCAGGTCATCATCAGGTCTCTATGAACCAAATAAAATAACCAGGATTCTCATTCAAGACTTTAGCTGTGCTGACAATAACAGACACAGCAACAACTTGCACAAACAGCGGCATAACTTGTGAAGCACTTGCTAAGCACTCTGTTAAATAGTTTTAGTTGTGTTCTGTGATACTGATAAAATCTCATAATATCTTGAGTTTACTTGAAACCATTTTCAAAAAATATAGATACAGTCATGCAGGTGTGAAGTGCCAAGCAAAATTCAAATCTACTTTTCTCTGATGTCAAGCCTATGTCTGATGAAATAATAAATGTAGTCACATTGTTTTTACTATATGTTTATGATACATTTTTTAAAACTGAAATAAAATGCATGATTAAGGTTTTATATGAAACACTGAAAATAATTGCCTTCTTTCAAATAACAAAGGAAGTATAAATCATGAAGTGAGAAGTAACTTTTGTTCATGGAGAGCTGGTGATAGAACTCAAGGCTCCCCTGTAAAATTACAAGCTTCATCTTGGTATCTTTAATTTAGGAAGGAATTCTGTCAAAACTGGCCAAGCTGTTCTAACAGACTTGACACCATTTTGACAAACAAAGCACAGCATGCCCAAAGGCATTAAAGAGCAAGACTTCCCAAAGATCATGTGTACTTTGGCCATCTGTGTAGTTTAAATTTTTGAGAACATTAAATCTCACAAAATTGGATATTTTGCACAGACTTTTTTGTGTATACATGTCTTTGATGGAGTTAGTTTATGAAATTTTATGAAACTGATATATCCATAAAATCTTTTTGAAAATCAATTTTAAGATATAGAATCTTATTTTCCCCAGTTTCATTATAATACTTAGTATGTGTTTCACTTGATATATATCTAAAATACTTTTGTGAAACCAGTTTCCAAATATAGGATCTTACTTTTCCACTGTTTTCCTATCACTTGATATGTGTTTCTCTGAAAAACTACTTAGAAATTCATTTTTTAAAATTACAAAACTTACATTTAAGAATCTAGGTTTTGAATATATTATGAATGTCAAATTAATAGTAATGCTCAAAATATTTTTACAAATAGGAGTGTAAATGATGAGGAAATATTTTGACTTTTGATCAATCATAATTTAATATTCTAAGGAAATAGAATATTATGATAATTGAAAATAAACAGAATGATCTCAAATTTGCATATATTATACCCTTTTCTTCTACAATATGTTGCAGGAAATAATATATTAAATCTAATATTAACAAACACCAATTGGGTTCTAGTCACTACTTTATATTAATTACCCTTTCAACCTCCATAATAGGATTTTAGGTACTTAACTCAATTTTTTTTTCTCCAAAAGGCCATTTTAAAATAATTTTACCAAAATTGATAGTTACAAAGGTTAACTAATTTGCCCATGGTTATATTATTGATACATTGTGAAATCACCTCAAACCTGACTTATTTGACTCCAAAACTCATGGCCTTACCACTATGCCCTAATGATTCCATATAATTCTCTAAGTTTGTTACATCCTGAAAGTGAAAGTGAAAGAAAGAAAGTGTAAAAAGTCGCTCAGTCGTGTCCGATCATTTGCAACCCCATGAACTGTAGCCTACCAGCCTCTTCTGTCCATAGCATTTTTCCAGGCAAGAATACTGGAGTGGGTTGCCATTTCCTTCTCCCGATCTTCCTGACCCAGGGATTGAACCCAGGTCTCCAGCATTGTAGGCAGATGCTTTACCATCTGAGCCACCAGGGAAGTCCCTTCTACAATATTGTAGAAGCTCCTGGCTTTTAGAAGTGAAATTTCAGAGTTGAATATGAACAATCAAACTTGTAAGAAAATTTGAAAGAGTTGGAAATAAGGATAACATTAATACATAGTTCAACTATATAAAAGTAAACCTCATTTGTACAGAATTTTGTCAGGAGAATAATATTTTAAAAATATTATTTATGAAGATCCAGGCTCTTCAGATATCCATTTAAAATATTGTTTTCTAAGGATCCTTTAACTCAGATTCAAAGAAATGACTGTATTTTACAGGTATCTGTGCATTAATCTAAGCATATATTTCTCAGAAGCACTTTTTCATTGAACTCATTAAATAATGATGAAATTATGATATAAAATTTCAGTTCTCATCAATAAACTGATGGGACTCTTTATTCAAGAATAGTTAGAGCAGTGGTATCATCCCTGCCTTAAATGACCTTCCCTCCAAGTTCTGAGTCAGAATGTATCAGTTACTCTTAGATAAGTAAAAATAGAAACAGGAACAAAATATGTAAAAAGTGAAACCTGTATATGTCTTTCCTGGGATTTGCTTAAGAAGAACTTCTGAGTGGAGAAAAGGTTGATTTAGGACATATGTCATATCTCTCAGCATTTGGGCTTCCTCCTAAATTAGGTTTATTTTACAGTATTTAGAAACTTGATGCTGAAACATGATACTATCATGATATATGACATATGTTTTGCAAAGATTAACACTTATAGGAATGTTAGAATGTTATAGCACAAGTACTCTTCCATCAAATCATGTACATTACCCATTCTTTGCACCACAGGTATATATCAGGTTTGAGAGATTCAATAAAGTTTGCATGCTTTCACCTCATGTTGTGTATTGGCCTGATAAGATTTCAAATCCACTTTTTTTGTTGCCATTTTTTTAAATCCAGGAATGAAGTTGTTTTTCTCCAAGGGTGAAGCTGTTTACCTTGAGGAAGCTGTGTCAGAATGTCACATCTGTGGCTGTCAACAAACACTCAGTAGCTAAGCTACTAACAAGCACTGCTATAAAGAAGGGTAAGAATGCATGCAGGGGTAACTATGGTTGGGAATATTCAAGTTTTAAATACGAAAAGGATTGACCTGCAACATGAATGTTGGGTCTGGGCAAGAAGACTCTGTTGATCTAAATAGCTCTCCAAAGACCTTGAGGCATTAGTTCCTGCCTGTGCAAAGTGACCCTGCAAGGTAATGGTGAAAACCACACAACTAACCAGAGATCATCTTGCTGGCTAACACCTGTGTTTTCTGTTTCCCTTCCCTAGCAACATGCTCTAGCAACAAGGGACATAAGCTCCTGGGTGGCTAAGCCAAAGTTCTGGGACAATCTACTAACTCATAGAAAGGTCCATCTCAACGAAATTTGTATTTTATACTTTTCAACTCCTCTTTGCCTGGAACAACAGTCTGGTCAATCTACTATTGGTTTGGAGCATGTTATTTCCTTATCACTTTATAAGAGACATTATACTATATACTACTGGCTTGCGAAATTATTATAATTCTCACAGTTAACCTGTGTTAAATAGATAAATTGGTAAAGACCATCTGAGTCTATGTGCATAATCTGTCACTTCTGGAAACAAAACAACTCCTTACATTTTATAAAGTTTTAATTTTAAGGTCAATATACTTTTAGATAATAAATTCACTCTTTTTTTTGTATTATTAACATCTTATGAAGCAAATGAGATATAAGCTAAACTTTGAAGTAGGGACATGATTTGAATATTTAGAAGACTTACAAAGTGTCCTGGCTACAAGAAAAGTTGTAGAAAGAGAAAGAAGTCCATGTGTTACTGAAAGTGAAGAACTGGTTTTTAAAAAAGGCCTTAATTTATTTTCTAATATATAAAGCATGGTTCTTCAACTTACCTAACTTGTAGCATTGAGAATATTTAGTTAATTTAAGCAAGCATTCCTAAGCCACTACTTTGAAGTAAGAGGTGTTCAACAGAAGCTGATCTTCTTTCTACCAAAGAATAGCATTCAGATTGCTAATGGAATGCTTGCCAAAAACTTCCTCTAAAAACAATATTGAAACTGTGTAGTTCTTGACATGTGATAATTAAGACAATCAGTCTGATAGCCACATGCCAAATGTATTGAAGCAGAAAGTTTCATGTTCTCAGTATAGAACACGGGATTAGGATAGAATATAGAGAGAGAGATCTCTAGTAGAACTTACAAAAATAGAATTATAAAGCCATTCAGACAGGAAGAATTAACGATGCAGAATTATTTGTTAACACTGTATTTGTGTTATATAGTGAAATCAATCTATTCTTATGCTGGTCTCAAACTTCTAGAAGTGTTATAAACATCATGTATGCTAAATAAACACAGAGAAAATTAAATATGTGAAGAAAAATTGTCTTCAAAATATAATTGTAAATATCTAATAGTAAAGTTATATTACTTTTATATTGAAAAAGCATATGGTGACTAGAATATTTTAGCCAACATTCATAATCAAAAAGTTTAAATATTTTGTATCTCATTTTCCAGTCAAGTATTATTTAAGGAGAGTTTATTATATGGGTGTTGATTCCCTGTAACTCGGTTTCATAAGTTTATGGTAAGAACAATCTTATTTTTACTTTTACTTCATTTTTTTAATTTTTATATTTCCTAAAGAGAATTCTTAAATCTATTTGTGAGATTATTTCTAACAAGAGCAATTCTTGACAAATAGTAAACCTAATCAGAAAAGAAACTCTTGTTATAGTCTCCTAAGCTATATTGAAACACTCTGGCTCACCGCTTAGCTATATAATCTTCTTTCACCTGCATATCAAGGATATACTTCTCACAGAAATATAAGGATTAATAAAAAAAGTCATTAATAGAATCTTCTATATGTTTCCTTGTTCCAAAAGATTTCAATAAGATATATATGTGTGTATATATATATATATATATATATATATAGTTATTACTTAGAAACGTTCCAAACGGTATATAGGTAACAGCAATCTTAGAGATAAGAAAACTAATTCAAAGGGATTAACATTTTACCAATATGATGTCAAATATTTGCTTGAAACATGAAAAGTCAAAATGTTAAATTGGCTGTTTTGTTGGGTCAGCAGTAACAGGTAGTGGACAGGAAAGTCTTCGATAAACCATAAGTGAGGAAACAACTCATCTTGGTGAACTCTATTTGAAATCATTACATTTTAGAATGACAACAGATCACAGAAGCATAAAAGATTAGAAAGGCCATGACCTTCACAGATCATCAACTCATAATGTGACTTAAAAAGGCCACTATGGAAATACAGCCTAATTTGGACATAAAGGGTTGTGATTTTCAGATTAGTTCGGTTCAGTCGCTCAGTCGTATCTGAATCTTTGCAACCCCATGCACTGCAGCATACCAGGCCTTCCTATCCATCACCAACTCACAAAACTTGCTCAAATTCATGTCCAGAGTGGGTGATGCCATCCAACCATCTCATCCTCTGTCGTCCCTTTTTCCTCCTGCCTTCAATCTTTCCCAGCATCAGGATCTTTTCCAATGAGACAGCTCTTTGCATCAGGTAGTCCAAGTATTGCAGCATCAGCATCAGTCCTTCCAGTGAATATTCAGGACTGATTTTTTTTCAGGATTGACTGCTTTGATCTCCCTGGAGTCCAATGGCCTCTCAAAAGTCATCTCCAACACGTATAATGACTACAGAAAAACCATAGCTTTAACTAACTAGATGGACCTTGTTAGCAAAGTAATGTCTTTGCTTTTTAATGTGCTGTCTAGGTGGATCATAGCTTTTCTTCCAAAGAGCAAGCATCTTTTAATTTCATGGCTGCAGTAACCATCTGTAGTGATTTAGGGCCTCAAGAAAATGAAGTCTGTCACTGTTTCCATTGTTTCCCCATCTATTTGCCATGAAGTGTTGGGACTGGATGATGCCCCGATTTTAGTTTTTCAATGTTGAGTTTTAAGTCAGATTTTTGACTATCTACTTTCACTTCCATCAAGAGACTCCTTAGTTTTTCTTGGTTCATGTACTGTTGAAGCCTCGCTTGAAGGATTTTGAGCATTACTTGGCTAATGTGTAAGATGAGTGCAATTGTGTGGTAGTTTCAACATTTTTTAGCATTGCCTTTCTTTGGGATTAGAATGAAAACTGACCTTTTCCACTCTTGTGGCCATTGCTGAGTTTTCCAAGTTTGCTGGCATATTGAGTGCAGCACTAACAGCATCAACTTTAGGACTTGAAATAAGTCAGCTGGAGTTCCACCACCTCCACTAGATTTGTTCGGAGTGATGCTTCCTAAAGCCCACTTAAGTTCGCATTCCAGGGTGTCTGGCTATAGGTGAGTGATCACACCATCATGATTATCTGGGTCATGATATTTTTCATATAGTTCTTCTGTATATTCTTGCCACTTCTTCTTAATATCTTCTGCTTCTGTTAGGTCCATACCATTTCTGTCCTTTATTGTGCCCATCTTTGCATGAAATGTTCCCTTGGCCTCTCTAATTTTCTTAAAGAGATCTCTAGTCTTTCCCACTCTATTATTTCCCTTTATTTCTTTGCATTGATCACTGAGGAAGGCTTTCTTATCTCTCCTTGCTATTCTTTGGAACTCTTCATTCACATGGGTATATCTTTCCTTTTCTCCTTTGCCTTTAGCTTCTCTTCTTTTCTCAGCTATTTGTAAGGCCTTCTCAGACAACCATTTTTCACTTTTGCATTTCTTTTTCTTGGGATCATCTTTATCATTGCCTCCTGTACAATGTCACAAACCTCCACCCATAGTTCTTCAGGCACTCTGTCTATCAGATCTAATCCCTGAATATATTTGTCACTTCTACTGTATAATTGTTAAGGATTTGAGTTAGGTCATACATGAATGGTCTGGTGGTTTTCCCTACTTTCTTCAGTTTAAGTCTGAATTTGGTAATAGTATTTCATTATCTGAGCCACAGTCAGCTCCTCGTCTTGTTTTTCCTGACTGTATAGAGATTCTCCATCTTATCAATCTGATTTCAGTATTGGCCATCTAGTGATGTTTATGTGTAGAGCCCTCTCTTGTGTTATTGGAAGAGGGTGTTTCCTATGACAAGTGGTTCTCGACAAAACTCTGTTAGCCTTTGCCCTGCTTCATTTTGTACTCCAAGGCCAAATTTGCCTGTCACTTCAGGTATTTCTTGACTTCTTGCTTTTGCATTCCAGTTCCCTATGATGATAGGGCATCTTTTTTGGGTGTTAGTTCTAGAAGGTCTTGTAGGTCATCATAGAACAATTCAACTCCAGCATCTTTGGCTTTAGTGGTTGGGGCATTGACTTGGATTACTCTGATACTGAATGCTTTGTCTTGGAAATGAACAGAGATCATTCTTTCGTTTTGGATATTGCACCCAAATATTGCATTTTGGACTCTTTTGTTGACTATGAGGGCTACTCCATTTCTTCTAAGGGATTCTTGCCCACAGTAGTAGACATAATGGTCATCTGAGTTAAATTCACCCTTTCCAGTCCATTTTAGTTCACTGATTCCTAAGATGTTGACGTTCACTCTTGCCATCTCCTGTATGACCACTTCTACTTTGCCTTGATTCATGGACCTAACATTCCAGGTTCCTATGGTATATTGTTTTTTACAGCATCAGACTTTATGTCCATCAACAGTCACATCCACAACTTGGTGTTGTTTTGCTTTGGCTCTGTCTCTTCATTCTTTCTGTAGTATTTCTCCACTGATCTCCAGTAGCATATTGTGCAACTACCGACCTGGGGAGTTCCTCTTTCAGTATCCTATCTTTTTGCCTTTTCATACTGTTCATGGAATTCTCCAGGCAAGAATACTGAAGTGGTTTGCCATTCCCTTCTCCAGCCGACCATGTTTTGTCTGAACTCTCCACCATGTGATTTTAATATCGTCTTATCTATTGAATTTAATAACATTCTTTACAGTGAAGTGATTTTTTTCACTCAGCATATAGTCTTTCATGCCTATTAAAAGTTTTGATTTAGTATAACAAATTTTCCTTCTCAGAAGTTACAGTAATTCATTTATTCTCAGGCGTAAGTTACTGTTTTCAGTGAAGACTTTATATTATACTTCATCAAAGTTTACCTCACCAGTGTAAGGTCCTGACCTAAGTCTTTCATTATCTTCTGGTCTACTTTATCAGATTAGCAAAGAATCCTAAAGTTTTAGGACAAGAAGGGAAAATGCAGATCATCTTCTCCACCACCTTCTATCTTCTGTATTTAATTGTAGAATGGTTTTAAAAACTACTCTTGAGTGTCTTCTACATAGCAAATTCCCCATTTAGACAACTGTACTTTTTATTTTTTTTAATAAATCTGCTCAGTTGTGTCTCACTGTTTGTAACCCCATTGTCTATACAGTCCATGGAATTCTCTAGGCCAGAATACTGGAGTAGGTAGCCCATCCCTTCTCCAGAGGATCTTCCCGACCCAGGAACTGAACCAGGGTCTCCAGCATTGCAGGTGGATTCTTTACCAACTGAGCTATCAGGAAAATCACTCACAACTGTACTGGAGAACTATTTTTGATGTTGAGTGAAAATTTGTTTCTACATTATATTTTTTTCTTTGGTAAGGAAAAATAAGTAATAATTTTGCTTGACATTCCTCAATATTAGAGTATTCCTATGATGACTTTTTTCCCTTATATCTTATCTTTTTCAGTTTATTTTTATTGATAAGACATGCTTTTGATTTGCATTATCACCCTTGATACTGTATGAATGCATTTGAATTCTCTACATCCTTCTTAAAATTTACTGTCAAAAATGTGGCATAATGACTCAAATAAATGTAATGGTATTTTAAGAAGGCAGGCCTATCAGCTTTCTAACTCTGGATATACATGTCAAGATAGATTTAAAAAATACCATATTTAATGGTTCAGTTCAGTTCAGTCGCTCAGTTGTGTCTGATTCTTTGTGGCCCCATGAGACTGCAGCACGCCAGGCCTCCCTATCCATCACCAACTGCTGGAATCCACCTAAACCCATGTCCATTGACTTGGTCATGCCATCCAACCATCTCATCCTCTGTCATTCCCTTCTCCTCCTGCCCTCAATCTTTCCCAGCATCAGGGTCTTTTCAAATGAGTCAGCTCTTTGCATTAGGTGGCCAAAGTATTGGAGTTTCTGCTTCAACGTCAGTCCTTCCAATGAACACCCAGGACAGATTTTCTTTAGGATGGACTGGTTGGATCTCCTTGCAGTCCAAGGGACTCTCAAGAGTCTTTTCCAACACCACAGTTCAAAAGCATCAATTCTTCAGCACTCAGCTTTTTTACAGTCCAACTCTCACATCCATACATGACTACTGGAAAAACCATAGCCTTGACTAGACGGACCTTTGGTGATGACATAATGTCTCTGCATTTTAATATGCTGTCTAGGTTGGTCATAACTTTCTTTCCAAGGAGTAAACGTCTTTTAATTTCAGTTACCATCTGCAGTGATTTTGGAGCCCAGAAAAATAAAGTCTGCCACTGTTTCCACTGTTTTCCCATCTATTTGCAATGAAGTGATGGGATTGGGAGAGATTGGGAGCAGGAGGAGAAGGGGACAACAGAGGATGAGATGGCTGGATGGCATCACCGACTCAATGGACGTAAATTTGAGTGAACTCCAGTAGTTGGTGATGGACAGAGAGGCCTGGCGTGCTGCAGTTCATGGGGTCACAAAAAGTCAGACACGACTGAATGAACTGAACTGAACTGATGGGATTGGATGCCATGATCTTAGTTTTCTGAATGCTGAACTTTAAGCCAACTTTTTCACTCTCCTCTTTCACTCTTCTCTTTCACTTTCATCAAGAGGCTTTTGAGTTCCTGTTCACTTTCTGCCATAAGGGTGGTGTCATCTGCATATCTGAGGTTATTGATATTTCTCCTGGCAATCTTGATTCCAGCTTGTGCTTCATCCAGCCCAGCTTTTCTCATGATGCATTCTGCATATAAGTTAAATAAGCAGAGTGACAGTATACAGCCTTGATGTACTCCTTTTCCTATTTGGAACCAGTTGGTTGTTCCATGTCCAGTTCTTACTATTGCTTCCTGACCTGCATACAGGTTTCTCAAGAGGCAGGTCAGGTGGTTTGATATTCCCATCTGTTTCAGAATTTTCCAAGGTTTATTGTGATCCACACATCAAAGGCTTTGGCATAGTCAATAAAACAGAAATAGATGTTCTTCTGGAACTCTCTTTATTTTTCCATGATCCAGCAGATGTTGGCAATTTGATCTCTGGTTCCTCTGCCTTTTCTAAAACCAGCTTGAAAATCTGGAAGTTTGCGGTTCACGTTTTGTTGAAGCCTGGCTTGGAGAATTTTGAGCATTAATTTACTAGCTTTAAAATGAGTGCAATTGTGCTGTAGTTCGAGCATTCTTTTTACTTTTAAATGAAAAAAAAAAAAAGATTAATTAAAAGTTGGATGCACATTTTCCAGATGGCAACTGTAAATGAAGAACAGCTTTCCTCTTCTTTAAGTAGGAAAAAATGTATTTACCTTTGTGAACTTTAGCATTGCTATATTTGACCACTGATTCTAATTAGTTATTATCTTTTGTTTATTGGTACTGATATTAATGCATTTCTCCCATTCTTGATTAACATATTTTGAAAGTGCCAATTGCTTTCTCCACAGAAGTAAAACAAATAATTCTAAAATCTTAATGAAAACACAGAAGATCTAAAATTGCCAAAACAATCCTGAGAAATAAGAACAAAGCTGAATATATCATGTTCTTTGATTTCAAACTATACTACAAATCTATTGTAATCAAAACAGTTTGGTATTGACATCAAAATAGACACATGGATTAATGGAATAAAATGGAGAGCTCAATTTATGATATGGGCAATTATTCTAAGACAAAGGAGGCAAAAATATATACTGGGGAAAATATAGCTTCTTCAATAAATGGTGTTTGGAAAAATGAACAGCTACATGCAAAACAATCAAATTGAAACAGCTCTTATGCCATGGAAAAAATTAAATTCAAAGTCCATTGGAGACAGAAATGTAAGACCTGAAACCATAAAGCTTCAAGAAGAAAACATGAGTAAGAAACTATTTGATGCTGATCTTTGCAATTTTTTGTGGATATGTATCCTTAATCAGGGGAAACAAAAATAACATAAACAAATAGGACACCTCAAAGTAAAAAGCTTTTAAACAGCAAACAAAATTATCAATAAAGCAAAATGACCACTTACTGAATTGTAGAATTTACTAGTAAATTATATCTCTAATTTGGGGTTAATATCCAAAGCATACAAAGAACTCATATAACTCAACATAAAAAAAAAAAAAAATTGAATTTAAAAAAATGGGCAGAAAATTTGAATAGATATTTTTCCAAGGAAGGGAAACAGATGGTCAACAGGCACATGCAAAAATGCTCAGTATCACTAATTAAGAAAATGCAATCCCACATGTCAGAAGACCACAAATAATAAGCATTGAGAAAGGAAACCCTTGTACTATTGGTGGGAGTGTAAATTGGTACAGCTATTATGAAAAAAGATATAGAGATTTCTCAAAATATTAAAAATAGAACTACCATATGATCCAGCAATTCCACTTCTGGGTGTTTATATGAAGAAAACTAAAACACTAACCAAAAAAATATATATACATATGTGTATATATATATATTCATTGCAGCATTATTTATAATAGCCAAGACATGGAAGTAATCTAAGTGTCATCAACATATGGATGGATAAAGATGTCATATACACAATGGAATATTAGCTATAAAAGACTGGAATTCTGCCATTCCTCAACATTCTGGATCAACAAGTATGGATCTAGAGATAATTATGCCATGTGAAACAAGTCAGAGAAAGAAAAATATTGTATGACTTTACTTACACATGGAATCTAAAAGAAAATAAATGAATGAACATAACAAAAAAGAAACAGAATTATAGATACAGAGAACAAGCAGGTGGTTGTCAGAAAGGATGGAAGTGGAAAAAAAAATAAATAGGTGAGGGAGATTAAGAGATGCAAACTTTTGCAGTTGTAAAATAAATGAGTCACAGGGTATGAAATGTACAGTGTGGGCAATATAGTCAATAACTATGCAAAAAATCATGAGTGCGCTTTATATGTCTTGGATGAGTTACTGGTAAAATGTAGAATACAGCAGGGAAAAGTAAACACACGTATACCAAGCTATCAAACATTTTCCTGTGAATGGAATGGGAAGAAAGCACACCAATGTATCTGTCCCACCTAGAAGGATAGTAGCTAGATTCATTTTTTTCTTCCCTTAAATCATTCCATGATTTTTCAATCTGCTATAAATTGTATTCTACTTATTGTTCAGTGTTTTATCCCAAGAAGGGCCTGTTCTTTACTATGAGGCCCATAATTGTTTTATATTTTCCCCTTTCTCTATTACACACATTATTCATCAATTCATGGTTTTAATTCTCCTTGGCTATATCACCACTGATTCAATGAACTTGAAATATTGCTACATGCTTGTAATTACTATAAATTTTAGAAATTTCATATTAATTTTCCTCATTTGAATCTGTAATTTATTGATTTTTATAACTGTATATGTTACTAATATATAACTCATGGTACCATTTTCATTTTTTTTTTTTGTTTCATTTTGTATTGTTACACTATAGTCTCTGGGAAAAAAATATTTCAGGGTCTTCTCACATTCTGTGTGCACATAGAAAACAATTTAATCATAGAAATCCATAATTTCTAATTTCTCTTCATAAGCCATAAATTACAAACATGTATTAGTCCCAAAGTTACCCCCCATAGATTTTAGATAGAGTACGAAAATGAAACCAATCGTTGGCTTTTTGCACTTCCCTTAGTAACTTCATTTTAATATTGCCATAGGAACTATCCAAGTTTTTGGTTACCTTGGTTATAAAGAGATGCTACTTGAGTATTTTCCACTCATCAGAAGAAGTCTTAACCACTGAACCATCAGGGAAGTCCTTATTTATTTTTTGAGTGAAATACTTTTAAGAAGTTCACACTTTTTCTGAGAACTGGATGTATGTTTTCACCTTTTTTATCTGCTAGTAGAAAGTCTTTGTGTCTAAGAGTAATTTTGCCCTTATGTTTATAGTGTTTCATTTAGTATTGTTTCATTTTAAATATTAAAGACTTTAGGGAAAGTGCTTTTATCTTTATGAAAACAATACATAAGTAATTAAATAGATTTTAGGCTGGGGGTCTGAGGATGTCCCTAAAACTCTGAATTTATCCCATGGTTTTTACTCAGTGTTTTTCAGAATTAATTACCTCCAAAGAATACAGAAATACTTTGGTTTTATGGAGCATTGTAAGAAAAATTAAACCATGTTTCACCTTAGCTAGGTAGTTTATTGACTTAAGAACATCAACATCCAGTTAGAAAGCAGAATTCTGTGTTATTTACACTGCAATCTGGCAATACTCAGAACAGCATGTTCTATGGATACTGCATAATGCTAATAAGTCTCCTTAAGGAGAGGGAGAAAGGAATGTTGGAAAGTAAATGTGTTTAGTAAATTATGTACTAATCACAATTTCTTTTTTGAATTTTAATCAGACTTTTTACTATGTTAACAGTGAACAGGAAAGAGATGAAAACATATACAGTGTTTCCATATGTTTGACTACATTCTACTCAATAAGCAAGGGACATGCAAGAGAAAATGATAGACTCATTTCTTCTTCTGTTCTAAAAATAAATGTGGTATAAGTCATATTCCAAAGAAAGTATGAAAATTTTTGAATTTAAAATGAGCAAATACATGCTAGATTTGAAAGTAAATAAGTAAGGTGAGAGTGAAAGTTAAAAGCTGTATAGCCAGGATGTTCTAATTTCTGGATTAGACTGTGATACTTAATGATATAAAAGTATAAACTTCTGTGCTTTGAAAGAGAAGACTGCTGACTTAATTGTATCAACCAAACTGTTATTTGAGAAAAATGTATTATAAGTATTATATGTGTATTATAAACATTAAATGTTGATTAAAATAAGACAGAAGAAATGAGCACACTGGTGATAAGCAAAAGAGATACTCAAAATAAATATAGATGCAAAATCTAATTAGAAGTATACGCAACTGGTGCTGATAAATTTCCCTATCTGATAATTGTGTCAAAAGTTAGCCTCATTTGTCCAGTAAACCTTCTATAATACTAATTGTATATTAGTTAGTAAAAACTAATATGATTTGAGAATGTCATTTAATCATAATAATAATGTTAGGTAGTTAGAATAGGAAACAGGGGTCTAGAACGGTGGTGGCTAAAAGACAAGGAAGGGAAAAGCCTGTGAAAATAGAATAAAGGAAGGTCTGAGGACCAGAGTGAGGACTTCAGGTAGAACAAACAGCACTCCTGGCTAGTCCAATTTACATAGGGCAGGCCCAGGGGGAGGAAAAAACATATAAAAAGAGGAGCCAAAGGGCCAGGGATCTCTCTCTCTCTTTGGCACACATGTTCTCTGTTTCTCTTTCTCTCCTCTCTCTCTTCTCTTCACGTCTTTGTGTCGGCATGCCCTCATGCTTCGAGGATGTATTTTCCTGCTATTTTCTAAATAAAATTGAGCTGTAACACAGAGCTGTAACACTGACCTGTCTAAGAGCTATAATACAGTCTCTTCGAGACCTAAGAGCTATAACATGGTCTGTCCGAGACCCAAGAGCTATAACACGGTCTGTCCAAGCGCTACGACACGCCAAGGACTCTAATGTCCTTCACTTCAAATTTTTGTTGAGATGAGACAGAACTGAGGAGAATATACTCGCCTAACAATATTTCCCTTCAATGCTAATATCCTGAACTCTCGGAGTTCACAATGTATTCACCTAAAAGTAATGCTAATCATTTTTAAATTCCTTTTAATACTTGAAATTCTATTATTGCTTCCCTGGTGGCTCAGATGGTAAAGTGTCTGCAATGCAGGAGACCCAGATTCAATCTCTGGGTTGGGAAGACCTGGTGAAGGAAATTGCAACCCACTCCGGTACTTCTACCTGGAAAATCACATGGATGGAGGAGCCTGATAGGCTACAGTCCATGTGGTCACAAAGAATCAGACACAACTGAGGGACTTCACTCTCTTTCTTTCTATTCTATTACTATGTACTTCTTTATTGAATGTCCATGAATTGTTTATTGAATATCATCCTGTAGCTTAACTAGAATGCTTTTTAATAAACCATATCACAGCTTAAATTTTCCTTAGAAAATATATATCAGATTTCAATGTTTGACAATTATGAGTGTCTCTCAAGATGAGTTGTTTTAATTGCCAATGTTTTCATTAGTAAGAAGAAATGCCATTTTTTCCTGTTAGAATTTAAATAACCAATAATAAAAAAATAAAATACAGTGACCCAAATAGGTATAGCTTTCTAGCCAGGAGAACTGTAAAGGTACAAAACTTTGAAAAAATGTTTTATAACTAAAATTTTCCATTATCTATAAAGGCATGCATATTGATGTAGTTGACCAAGAAGTTAAAAATGTTGAACAGCGGTAAGAGAAAAATGCATATCTATGTTTTCTGGTATCTACCCTGATACAGACTGAGCCTGTATGCAAGGCAAAAAATAGAAATTCCATTTCAAATTGCCAAAGTAACTGTTTGGCAAAGAATTTCTATTAATGCAAAATGATCCAATTAATGCACTCCACAAAGGACTAAGAACAAATACCAGTATCAAATACGGCTGTAGAAAGAAATCTTTGAAGTGGCTGCTTTGAACAGACTTTAATGTGAAATTTAGCTAAAATGTAAACAACCAGATGCTAGTGCTCAAACACCACAAATAAAAAAAAGATTACTTTGCTGTTGGAAAAGAAAATGGCAACCCACTCCAGTATTCCTGCCTGAAGAATCCCATGGACAGAGAAGCTGGGCAGGCTACAGTCCATAGGGTTGCAAAGAGGTGGACACGGCTGAAGTGACTTAGCAAGACACACTTTGCTATTAGAAAGTTAGCATACATTTCTCCTCTATGCCACTTAGTACAGCCAAGAGACTAAGGGAGGGAGATTCTGATTTACCTTCAATCCTTTCTAATTATGATGTTCTGTGTTTTATTTGATTTTGTGGTGCTCAGGTTGAATTTTGGGGGATAAAAAATTTCATCTCTAAAGTTTATATAATTTAGGGGCATTAACTTATAGGAAAAAAAGAAAAAAAGGAAATAAGAATGCAATAACAAATGTACCATTATAGAAATTGCTTTTGTGGGAATAGGAATTAAAGATGTTTCCCTTTCTTTATTCATATAACTCTTTTTAGATATCTGCAGTAGAGACTTCACTTTTCAATCACTGAAAACATCTGGTTTAGAAATGAATCCTTGAGCACAAGGGGGTTTACAGTGGTGGTGTAATGATGGATATGTAGCATTATACATTTGCCAAAACTCATAGAATATAAATTTCAAAGAATGAGCGTTAATAAACCAGGGACCTTAGTTAATAATAATGTATCAATATTGGCTTATCAACTGTAACAAATGTGTGTTCATTGATTTTAAAAATGTTAGTAATATGAGAGAAATAGAGGGTGATACACTGAATTCTACTTTCTACAAATCTAAGACTCCTGGCTAGAAAGCTATACCTATTTGGGTCACTGTATTTTTTTTTTTTTAATTTTATATTTTATTGGTTATTTAAATTCTAACAGGAAAAAAATGGCATTTCTTTTTGCTAGTGAAAAAAATTGTCAAGTAAAACAGCTCATCTTGAGAGACACTCATAAATTGTCAAACATTGAAATCTGATATATATTTTCTAAGGAAAATTTAAGCTGTGATATGGTTTAGCAATTCCACTGCTAGGCATACACACCAAGGAAACCAGAATTGAAAGAGACACGTGTACCCCACTGTTCATCGCAGCACTGTTTACAATAGCCAGGACATGGAAGCAACCCATATGTCCATTTGCAGACAAATGGATAAGAAAGCTTTGGTACATATACACAATGGAATATTACTCAGCTATTAAAAAGATTGCATCTGAATCAGTTATAATGAGGTGGATGAAACTTGAGCCTATTATACAGAGTGAAGTAAGTCAGAAATAAAAACACCAATAGAGTATATTAACACAAATATATGGAATTTAGAAAGATGGTAACGATGACCCTATATGCAAGACAGCAAAAGAGACACAGATGTAAAGAACAGACTTTTGGACTCTGTGGGAGAAGGCAAGGGTGGGGTGATTTGAGAGAATAGCATTGAAACATGTATATTATTATATGTGAAATAGGTCACCAGTCCAGGTTCAGTGCATGAGATAGGGTGCTCAGGACTGGTGTACTGGAATGACCCTGAGGGATGGGATGGAAGGGAGGTGGGAGGGAGGGTCAAGATGGGGAAGACATGTACGCCCATGGCTGATTCATGTGAATGTATGGCAAAAACCACCACAATATTGTAAAGTAATTAGCTTCCAATTAAAATAAATTAAAAAAAGAAAAAAAATCCAGAATTTTTTCTCAGAAATACTATATTTTATTGGTATTTCATCCTTCATTTTCTTTATATCAAATTTCTAGGTATACATTTTCAAGGCAAGGTTGTAATTCTTTATACAGATTGACACTTTCTGTGGACTAAATTGTGTCCCCACCCCCACCCCCTGCCTCCAATTCATATGTTGAAGCCCTAACCCTCATTGAAATGGTATTTGGAGATGGGGTTTTTACGATATAACCAAGGTTAGAGGTTTAGAGGAGATCATGAAGGTGGAATTCTCATGATGGGATAAGTGTCCCTATAGAAGAGATCCTAGAGAGATTATTCTCTTTCTCTGCCACATAAGAACATTGGAAGAAGGCCTTGTGTAAATCAAGAGGAGATCTCAAACCACAAACTGGCCATATTGGAACCCTGATCACAGACTTTCTCCAGAACTGTGAGGAAATCAACATCTGTTCTTTAAGTCATCCAATGGATAGCATTTTTTAAATGGTAGTCCCTGGTGGCTCAGTGGTGAAAAGTCCACCTGCAATGCAGGAGACTGGATTCAATCCCTGGGTTGGAAAGATCCCCTGGAGAAGAACATGGCAACCCACTCCAGTATCCTTCCAGGAGAATTCCATGGACAGAGAAGCCTGACAACCTCAGTCCATTTGGTCACTAAGCAGCTGGACACAACTTAGCAGCTAAGCAACAACAACAACCAATCAGACCAAGAAATCTTTCATTGAGTTCATGGTATATACAAGAAGAGGTAGCAGAAAAGCACTGAACAAGATTCAACATCTTTTTGACATACAGACCACCCTGTAAGCCAAATAAACCAATTGTGGAATACAGTCATTTATTACATATTTTTAAACCTGACTATTTCCATGTTCCAAAAAGAGGTTTATGTTAACTGACCTAACACTAGTCTTTTCCATTCAAGTAAGGGTTGCTAGTAAAACATAAAACACTCAGTGAAATCTGAATTTCAGATAAATAATTAGTGAGTTTTAATACTAGCATAGGGCTTCCCCAGTAGCTCAGTCATAAAGAACCTGCTTGCGATGCATGAAACACAGGAAATACAGGTTCAGTCCCTGGGTTGGGAAGATCCCCTGGAGGAGGGCATGGCAATCCACTCCAGTATTCTTGCTGGGACAATCAGATGGACAGAGGAGCCGGGCAGGCTATGGTCTATGGAGTAATAAAGAGTCAGACACGACTAAAGTGACCTAGCATGTACAAATTAGCATCACCTATGGCTTTATGGGGCAGGTTTATATTAAACATTATTTTGTTGTTCTAAAAATTTAAGTGACCTTTGTTATTGTTGCTATTGTTCTCAGTTATTATTTTTTTCTGGCAACCCTAATTCAAGTCCAATAGTAGTATATTAGCAGGTCTACATATTTAGTATTTATAAGAATGACCTGGAAAGCTTGATAAAACAGACTGCTGAGATCTACCTCTATAGTATCTGAATCACTAAATTTGGGGAGAAGCTCAAAAATGTAGATTTCTATTAAGCTTAGTATCTCAGCAGGTAAAGAATCTGCCTGCAATGCAGGAGACCCTGGTTCAATTCCTAGTTTGGGAAGATCCCATGGAGAAGGGATAGGTACCCACTCCAGTATTCCTGGGTTTCTATGGTGGCTCAGCTGGTAAAGAATTTGCCTGCAATGCGGGAGACTTAGGTTCAATTCCTGGGTTAGGAAGATTCCCTGGAGAAGGGAATGACTAGCCACTCCAGTATTCTGGCCTGGAGAATTCCAAGAGCTGGCAAAGAATCAGACACGACAGTGAATTTCACTTTCATTTTCATTAAGTTTCCAAGTAGTGTGGATACTAAGAGAATCTGTGTGAAGTTGTAATCATAAGTTTTAAAATCTCTGCAAAGTTTCAAGAAGTTCCTCTATGAATTCAAATTTTGCCACATGCGCATAACAGTTTATTATTATCATTAAATCACACTTAAGAAAGTGTCAATTTTTTATCTTTAAATTTTTTTTCCCAAAAGTATTTCAAAAAGAAGTAATATTTTAGACTATTTTAAAATCATAGTGACCTTCACTTAAAAGGTACCATTAATATTCTGTACATATTCTTACTAATATTTTCTCTCTTAGGCCCCATATAATATTAAATATGCTTTATAAATAAATGCTATTATCTGTAACCTTGACACAATCTTACATTTTCTCCTTTCCTTTGAGTCCAAACTTTCTAATGAACTTTGGAGTTACATATCCTCTGCAGTTCAAATAACTCCTGAAGAAACAAATAGCTTTGGTGATAAAATAGCCTTAAGCTATTCTGACTTTTCAGTATATTTGTATGTGGGAAATACAGGATCGCTATTGAAAAGTTTCTGTATTCCTTCCTGTTTCCCACCAAGTGTATAATTCAGATCTTATTCTAATTCTACTTCACAGTCTTATCTAGAATATTCTTCCTGTTATGGACAAGCCCATAGGAAATGCATCTTATGTGCTATGGTTGTCGATTTCTAACCCATGATCTTTGTCCCTCTAGAAACATGTGAAACAGAAGCTTTAACTTTCTTTATTTGGAAGAATATACAAATATTTTTATGTTTCTTTCAGCTATCTTTAATTCAAAATTCCCCCTGACCAGTGGGGATCATACATACAGGACATAAACAAATACCTCAATATTAAGAAATGGCAACCCACTCCAGTACACTTGCCTGGAAAATTCCATAGACAGAGGAGCCTGGTAGGCTACAGTCCATGGGATCGGAAAGAGTCAGACATGACTGAGTGACTTCACTTACTCACTCAATATTAAGAACTACATTCCCAAAATTATGCAACATTTGTGTTAATAGCTTTACTTTGCTCCTCCATTCAATACTTATATATGATATCTAAACTTTCTTCCATGAATCTTCAGATTTTGCTTGATAATTTTAACATTTTGGATTTTCAGTTCTTCTGGTTTCTCTTCCTGCGGTCTCCAAGATACATTTTGGTGCTCTCTTGGGTTAATTTCCTCTCTTGTTATTCTTGAACTACAATACCTGAAGATCCTTCCCAACAATTATTATAATTAGTCCCCTTACCTCCTTGCATGGTTTGCCAGGTTCCACTGTTTTTCATATTTCTAGTAAAGCAGAGATCACATTAAAGTAGAAACTGACAATAATTCTTATCACTGTTCTGTGATTCACAATATGAGTAGCATTCACTTTCATTACTAAATTAAATAGTTTTCATCAGAAATTTTATGTCTACCAATCCCTAAATATAGCCATGAATGTCCAGTATGGCCTACTCATACTTGATTGCTTAAACTCTAAGACTTTCAAGAATATTAAATCAAACATTATTTTGGCATATAAAATACACATATACATACATATATATAGATTCATACTATACATGCACATATACACATTTATATATTGCTTTATGTAACAGTCTTCAGAAAATATATGATATGATTAACATATAAAAATTTTGATAATCCCATGTAAATGTTGTTATGACCATGGATGAATAATATTTGACAATGGAGAGCCAAAAATTTTATGTATATTTCTTTGAAATTCCAAAGGTTAATAAATTACACTACATGGGTTCTTCACTTCAAAACAGTTGAATCCAAATAAACTATATAGTGTGGCAATGCACTTCATATAATTTTTCTTCTAAGATAGTTTCTATTTCTGTGGGAGAGAGTCATTGAGTTTAAGCACAGAGTAAAGAGTAGCAATGGTATAATCATCCCAGGATGTCAGTAAAGAAGAAAAATAAAATAGATCTATGGGAATAAAGTTAGTTTCTAGAATAAAGTGGGATATGGCAGGAGAGAAAAATTTCTGAAAAATTACTAACCACACAAATTGGAAAACAGACATCAAGAGCTCATCTTCTAATGAATAACCTGGCTATGGGAAAAAATACAAAGAAATTTATCAATAAGAGTACTGGAAAATTCATGTTGTTTGTAGTGATTAACTGAATTGTTTAATAGCAATGATTTTCAGGATTATCAGCTGTCAAAAATTGAATATATGTATATATTTACTATGTTTGTTTTGTTGGTATACTCTGAAGGACATCAATCCAGAGAAAATGCTCACAATATACTTAAAGAAGAAAATACAGAAACATAAAAACAAGACAATAATTATAAAAATACCAGTTATTATAAAATTTTAAACTATAAAACAATGTATACATGAATTTTCTGTATAATAATAGCTATAATAATGGCTCAAATATATGAAGTTCTGAGCATAAACCAATTGCAAAATAATTGATTTACAAATACTGCCTCATTTGATCCTCAATGAGGCCCTAAGGAATGCTAAGTCTTAGCTTCAATTTCAAGAATACAAAACAATATTTAGAAAGGGTAATTAAAGTTTCCAAGGCCACAGGTTGAGAAAGAGGCACATATAATCCCAGAATTCAGCTCTTGCCCCTTTAATTCTATGCTAAACAACATAAATGGCATGAGTTGAGCCACTGCTTCTGAATGTTGTAGGACATAAACTTGTTAATGCATCACTGGAAAATTCCTTCAATTTTCTGCTTAAATTAAGATGTGCATAGACAGAAAATTTTCTTCTGGTCAGGTTTTCTTTTCTTTTATATGCTATTTAATCATCACCATTTGTTGGAACACAGAAGCATTTCTAAAGATAAGTCAAGAAAAAAATCCAACACCCACCACCAGTAGCAAACTACAATGAATCTAACAACAGATTTTTCCACTTAGTCTTAAAGGTCATTTGTGTGCTCACAAAATACAAGTTTAAAAGGTTAGTTTCCATGAAGCTTTAAATAGTGAATCAAAGTTTTGTTTGCATTAGCTTTATTCAGTGTCACTTCCATTCTTCCACCTCACTCTAGGCCTCTTCAGGAAATGTCTGCTTACGTTTCTTTCAGAAGAAAGCCCAAGGCAAAGTACTAGAGAACTGTTTAAAAATTCATTCTTACTCTAAAGAAGAAAATAGGATGTTTGTGTACAGTCTAAGTCCATTTGTAGTTTATTATAATCAGTATTGTTGTACAAAAACATCTGATACCTAGAATATTCAAAAGTTATTAAATCACATTTTTGTTCATAGTCTAAAATGCTATGGAACTCAAGACATTTTGCTTATTTTTTTTCAGATTGATAGAATTGATTTTTCTCTTTTCCTATAAAATATTTTTGTTGAATTCATCAACGCACAAGACTATTGACTTCAAATTGCTTTTCCTTTTGCTTTGAACTGAAAATTATTTTATAATTGAGGTAAAATCCTATTTAATATTCGTGATAGCTCTGTGTGCTTTCAGAAGGCCAAAATATATGTTAGTTGTGGTACTGACAGTGCCAATTGCATCTCAGCTGTCGAAAATGACATATATGGTCACTGCTTCATCACAATTAAAATGTGGTGAGATTCCCTAAAGGAAAGAACTTGAAATATTCTTAGGAACCCGAAGGACTCACAGTTAAGAGACACATAGGAAACTAGCAAGAACTGTTTTTAATAATTGCATCAGATCAGATCAGATCAGATCAGTCACTGAGTCGTGTCCGACTCTTTGCAACCCCATGAATCGCAGCACGCCAGGCCTCCCTGTCCAGCACCACGCCCTGTGTACACTCAGACTCACATCCATTGAGTCAGTGATGCCATCCAGCCATCTCATCCTCTGTCCTCCCCTTCTCCTCTTGCCCCCAATCCCTCGCAGCATCAGAGTCTTTTCCAATGAGTCAACTCTTCGCATCAGGTGGCCAAAGTACTGGAGTTTCAGCTTTAGCATCATTCCCTCCAAAGAAATACCAGGGCTGATCTCCTTCAGAATGGACTGGTTGGATCTTCTTGCAGTCGAAGGGACTCTCAAGAGTCTTCTCCAACACCACAGTTCAAAAGCATCAATTCTTCAGTGCTCAGCCTTCTTCACAGTCCAACTCTCACATCCATACACGACCACAGGAAAAACCATAGCCTTGACTAGACGAAACTTTGTTGGCAAAGTAATGTCTCTGCCTTTCAATATGCTATCTAAGTTGGTCATAACCTTCCTTCCAAGGAGTAAGCGTCTTTTAATTTCATGGCTGCAGTCACCATCTGCAGTGATTTTGGAGCCCAGAAAAATAAAGTCTGACACTGTTTCCACTGTTTCCCCATCTATTTCCCATGAAGTGGTGGGACCAGATGCCATGATCTTTGTTTTCTGAATATTGAGCTTTAAGCCAACTTTTTCACTCTCCACTTTCACTTTCATCAAGAGGCTTTTTAGTTCCTCTTCACTTTCTGCCATAAGGGTGGTGTCATCTGCATATCTGAAGTTATTGATATTTCTCCGGCAATCTTGATTCCAGCTTGTGTTTCTTCCAGTCCAGCGTTTCTCATGATGTACTCTGCATATAAGTTAAATAAACAGGGTGACAATATACAGCCTTGACGAACTCCTTTTCCTATTTGGAACCAGTCTGTTGTTCCATGTCCAGTTCTAACTGATGCTTCCTGACCTGCATACAAATTTCTCAAGAGGCAGATCAGGTGGCCTGGTATTCCCATCTCTTTCAGAATTTTCCACAGTTTATTGTGATCCACACAGTCAAAGGCTTTGGCATAGTCAATAAAGCAGAAATAGATGTTTTTCTGGGACTCTCTTGCTTTTTCTATGATCCAGGTGTTGGCAATTTGATCTCTGGTTCCTCTGCCGTTTCTAAAACCAGCTTGAACCATCAGGAAGTTCACGGTTCACATATTGCTGAAGCCTGGCTTGGAGAATTTTGAGCATTACTTTACTAGCGTGTGAGATGAGTGCAATTGTGTGGTAGTTTGAGCATTCTTTGCCATTGCCTTTCTTTGGGATTGGAATGAAAACTGATCTTTTCCAGTCCTGTCGCCACTGCTGAGTTTTCCAAATTTGCTGGCATACTGAGTGCAGCACTTTTACAGCATCATCTTTCAGGATTTGGAATAGCTCTACTGGAATTTCATCATGTCCACTAGCTTTGTTCGTAGTGATGCTTTCTAAGGCCCACTTGACTTCACATTCCAGGATGTCTGGCTCTAAGTGAGTGATCACACCATCATGATTATCTGGGTCGTGAAGATATTTTTTGTACAGTTCTTCTGTGTATTCTTGCCATCTCTTCTTAATATCTTCTGCTTCTGTTAGGCCCATACCATTTCTGTCCTTTATCGAGCTCAACTTTACATGAAATGTTCCTTTGGTATCTCTGATTTTCTTGAAGAGATCCCTAGTCTTTCCCATTCTGTTGTTTTCCTCTATTTCTTTGCATTAATCGTTGAAGAAGGCTTTCTTATCTCCTCTTGCTATTCTTTGGAACTCTGCATTCAGATGTTTATATCTTTCCTTTTCTCCTTTGCTTTTCACTTCTCTTCTTTCCACAGCTATTTGTAAGGCCTCCCCAGACAGCCATTTTGCTTTTTTGCATTTTTTTTCTATGGGAATGGTCTTGATCCCTGTCTCCTGTACAGTGTCACGAACCTCATTCCATAGTTCATCAGACACTCTATCTATCAGATCTAGGCCCTTAAATCTATTTCTCACTTCCACTGTATAATCATAAGGGATTTGAGTTAGGTCATACCTGAATGGTCTAGTGGTTTTCCCTACTTTCTTCAATTTAAGTCTGAATTTGGCAATAAGGAGTTCATGATCTGAGCCACAGTCAGCTCCTGGTCTTGTTTTTGCTGACCGTATAGAGCTTCTCCATCTTTGGCTGCAAAGAATATAATCAATCTGATTTCAGTGTTGACCATCTGGTGATGTCCATGTGTAGAGTCTTCTCTTGTGTTGTTGGAAGAGGGTGTTTGTTATGACCAGTGCATTTTCTTGGCAAAACTCTATTAGTCTTTGCCCTGCTTCATTGCATATTCCAAGGCCAAATTTGCCTGTTACTCCAGGTGTTTCTTGACTTCCTCTTTTTGCATTCCAGTCCCCTATAATGAAAAGGACATCTTTTTTGGGTGTTAGTTCTAAAAGGTCTTTTAGGTCTTCATAGAACTGTTCAACTTCAGCTTCTTCAGCATTACCGGTTGGGGCATAGACTTGGATTACTGTGATATTGAATGGTTTGCCTTGGAAACGAACAGAGATCATTCTGTCATTTTTGAGATTGCATCCAAGTACTGCATTTTGGACTCCTTTTTGACCATGATGGCCACTCTATTTCTTCTGAGGGATTCCTGCCTGCAGTAGTAGATATAATGGTCATCTGAGTTAAATTCACCCATTCCAGTCCATTTCAGTTCGCTGATTCCTAGAATGTCGACATCCACTCTTGCCATCTCTTGTTTGACCACTTCCAATTTGCCTTGATTCATGGAATTGACATTCCAGGTTCCTATCCAATATTGCTCTTGCCTATTTTTTTTCTTTAAAAAAATGGATTTATTTTTAATTGAAGGATGAATGCTTTACAATATTGTTTTGTTTTCTGCCATCCATTAACATGAATTAGCCATAGATATACATATGTCCCCTCCCTTGTGAACCTCCCTCACAACTCCTACATTTTCCACCCCTCTAGGTTGTTACAGAGACCTGGTTTGAGTTCCCTGAGTCATACAGCAAGTTTTCATTAGCTATCTATTTTACATATGGTAGTGTATATGCTGGAGAAGGCAATGGCACCCCACTCCAGTACTTTTGCCTGGAAAATCCAATGGATGGAGGAGCCTGGTAAGCTGCCGTCCATGAGGTCGCTAAGAGTAGGGCACGACTGAGCGACTTCACTTTCACTTTTCACTTTCATGCATTGGAGAAGGAAATGGCAACCCACTGCAGTGTTCTTGCCTGGAGAATCCCAGGGACGGTGGAGCCTGGTGGGCTGCCGTCCAAGGGGTCGCACAGAGTCAGGCACAACTGAAGCGACTTAGGAGCAGCAGCAGCAGTGTATATGCTTCCATGCCATTCTCTCCATTCATCCCACCTCTCCTTCCTCCCCACCCTCCCACCCAACCCATGTCCATAAGTCTGTTCTCTATATCTGGGTCTCTATTGCTGTCCTGCAAATAGGTTCTTGGTTGCCTATTTTTATATATCAACTGTTTGCAAAAAACATGTGATAAAAATATTGAAAGCACAGAGCAGGATTATAAATCTTCAGCAAAAAAGAAACAGCGGAAAATAGGATGTGCACCCAAGTGAATTTAAGAGGATAGAACAGAAAGGTTAGTCACTTGTCCTCTATGACACACTTGGAAAAAATTAAAACTGCAATTTTTAATAAAGAATGGCATGAACAACTCTACAAAGCTATATGCAAACATCTCGGGACTAGGAAATAGCACAGTTCTGGACAATATCTTCAGGGAGTATGTTTGAGAAAATGCTATTCACAACAAGATTAACCCATAGGTACCCTTTCCTAAAATGTGGTATAAACTTGGATTCAGTATGGTGTAATTTCTCAGGGAATGAGGTAAATACATTTAGTTTAAGAAATATGCTCCACTCATTCAATCACCACATAAAACAGGGTGGCATAGATAAGGAGTGAATTCACAGTCCCTTCAGACTCATAATTCTGGGTTGATGGTGACTTGAATAGAACTATGCAGCATAGATTCCCATTATTTTGTTTCATTAGATGTACTATTTTCTTTGATAAAAGTGACTTGAAAAACAAACTGAAGGATAATATCAGAAAGCACATTTCAACTAAATTGCATTTTATTCACCAATCTGCCCATAAAATATGCCTAATTTGTAGAATAATATAATAAAAAATAATCACAATGTAAATTATTAAATAAATGTAAAATTGACTTGATTACTTCCCTGTGGCTCAGATGGTAAAGAATCTACCTGCAATGCAGAAGACACAGGTTTGATTCCCATGTCAGGAAGATCCCCTGGAGAAGGGAATGGCAACCCATTCCAGTATTCTTGCCTGGAGAATCCCATGGACAGAGGAGCCTGGTGGGCTACAGTCAGTGGGGTTGCAAAGGTTTGGACATGACTGATAAGATATAGATCATTGATCATAGTTGTCTCAAACAGATATCTGGTATAACATGAAACTGTAGAATAATATTCAAAGTTAATATTGAAGGATGCTTATCTTGCAGATTTATTCCCTTGCAGAGTTACAATAGTGCACTCTCTACTTGCCTAAATCCTAAGTTTATCAGACTCTTTTGGTTCTGATAAAACGGTTTGTAGTTGTCTCAACCAAACCAATTTACTTTACTCCTGAGACAGGCTAGATTTGTCAGTTATTCTTTTCTTTTGCTTTTTAACTGTGAAAAATAGCTTGAATTTTTAAAGTAGGCATGCAAACCAACTTAATGTGATCATTTATATCAAAGGTTTATAATATCCAGGCACTTGTCACCTATACAACCACATATAGACAAGTAGGGGAGTGGCTGCTGCCAAGTAAGAGTTAAAACAAAACTAGAGATTTCTATTGTAATTTTCCACTTCATAAAACATACACATTATGTATCTTCTCTTTCATTTGTCATTCAACTATTCATTACATTTCAAAGGAAATAAACATCTCTGAAATTATCAGTGTCTTTGTTTTGTGCTTCTCCAAGATCAGTTAAAGAGGAACTGAGTGAACATTTTAGTTTAGATGATAATAGTTTAAATTTGTAATATAATAAGCATGCTAAAGGAACCAAAGAAAACTTTGAGACAATCTCAAAGTATGTAAAATTACAAATCTACAGCAAATATATGGAATGAATAACAACCTAGTGACAGAACTGGGTCAGTTCAGAGTGCCTTAAAATAAAAAACTATCAAAGCCCACTGATGTTTTGAATAGCACCAGATATTCAGAATTAAAATAGATTTGCTTTCTTCAGGGCTTCATTGTTGATAAGATAGAAGGGATGCTGAACTCTGCTATTAAATGCCTTCATATCACGGGAGGGGAGAAAACATTCAAAAAAGAGTGAAAAATGCATATGGTAGGATTCATACATGTACATATAAAGGAGATTTTAGTCCTCCTCAAGCCTCTCTATTGCTTACTGCCCCACAGAATAAAAAGGCTCTACTATTTTTTATCTTTGATCATTGCTGTCCTTACTCATCTCTGTGGAGCAAGAATTTTTTGCTATATCACCAGAGTTAGTCTCCAGCTTTTATATTTCCCCTTTTTAATACAAAAATTCATAGTGGCAGTAAGTGTATGGAGAGGGCAGTACATATCTGGACAATTGAAGAAGTAGAAACAGAATGGTAAATGATTGGATAGAGAAGGGCTGCCTTAGTAACAAGTTAGGAAAATCAGTGCAAGCTTGTATGTTCAAAATACTTCAATCTAGGATTTAGCAGTGCATGAATCCAGAACTTCTGGATGTACAAGCTGAATTAGAAAAGGCAGAGGAAACAGAGATCAAATTACATTCATTGGATCATGGAGAAAGCAAGGGAATTCCGGGGGGGGGGGGGCGGGGGGGACATTTACTTCTGTTTCATTGACTATGCTAAAGCCTTTGTTGTATGGATCGCAATAAACTGTGGAAAATTCTTAAAGAGATGGGAATACCAGATCACCTTACCTGTTCCCTGAGAAACCTATATGCGGGTCAAGAAGCAACAGTTAGAACCTTAAAGGAACAAATGATAGATTCAAAATTGGGAAAGGAATATGACAAGGCTGTATATTGGCATCCTGTTTATTTAACTTATATACAGAGTACATCATGCAAAATGCTGGGTTGGATGAATCCCAAGCTGGAATCAAGACTGCCAAGACAAATATCAACAACCTCAGATATACAGGTGATACCACTCTAGTACCAGAAAGTTAAGAGGAACTAAACAGTCTCTAGATGAGGGTGAAAGAGGAGAGTGAAAAATCTGGCTTAAAACTCAATTCAAAAAACTAAAATCATGGCATCCAGTTCCATCACCGGCTCATCCCCTTCACAAATAGAAGGGGAAACAGTGGAAGCAGTGACAGACTTTATTTTCTTGGACTCCAAAATCATTGCTGATGGTCACTGCAGCCATGACATTAAAAGACGTTTGCCCCTTGGAAGGAATTAATGCCAAAACTGGACACCATATTAAAAAGCAGAGACATCATTTTGCCGATAACGCTCTATATACTCAAAGGTTTTTCCAGTATCATGTATGGATGTGAGAGTTGGAACATGAAGAAGAGCACTGAAGAATTGAGGCTTTCAAATTGTGGTGCAGAAGACTCTTGAGAGTGCCTTGGACAGCCAGGAGATCAAACCAGTCAATCCTAAAGGAAATCAACCCTGAATATTCATTGGAAGGACTGATGCTGAAGCGGAAGCTCCAATCCTTTGTCACCTGATGGGAAAAGCTGACTCAATGGAAAAGACCCTGATGCTGGGAACAATTAACTGAAGGCAAAAGGAGAAGAGGGTGGCAGAGGATGAGATGGTTCAATAGCATCACTGACTCAATGGACATACATTTGAGCAAACTCTGGGAGATAATGAAGAACAGGGATGCTGCTGCAGTCTATGGGGTCACAGGGAGTTGGATAGGACTTAGTGACTGAACAACAATAAACAAGCTTAATTATTCACTTAGAGAGATTCCATTTCCAAATACAGTCATATTGGGGATAAAGGCTTCAACACGTGAAAATAAGGGGGTTGGCGGGGGGAGCAACAGATGTTTAATCCATAATAAGGAATAAAATTTCAAGTGGCTTTGGCAGACACAGTGTAGGAAACACTGCCTACCAAATAACGCAAAACTTGGCAAATGTGTGGATCACAATAAACTGTGGGAAATTCTGAAACAGATGGGAATACCAGACCACCTGACCTGTCTCTTGAGAAACCTGTATGCAGGTCAGGAAACAACAGAACTGGACATGGAACAACAGACTGGTTCCAAATAGGAAAAGGAGTACATCAAGGCTGTATATTGTCACTCTGCTTTTTTAACTTATATGCAGAGTACATCATGAGAAACGCTGGGCTGGAAGAAGCACAAGTTGGAATCCAGATTGCCAGGAGAAATACCAATAACCTCAGATATGCAGATGACACCACTCTTATGGCAGAATGTGAAGAAGAACTAAAGAGCCTCTTGATGAAAGTGAAAGAGGAGAGTGAAAAAGTTGGCTTAAAGCTCAACATTCAGAAAACGAAGATCATGACATCCGGTCCCATCACTTCATGGGAAATAGATGGGGAAACAGTGGAAACAGTGGCTGACTTTATTTTCCTGGGCTCCAAAATCACTGCGGATGGTGATTGCAGCCATGAAATTAAAAGACGCTTACTCCTTGGAAGGAAAGTTTTGACCAACATAGACAGCATATTAAAAAGCAGAGACATTACTTTGTCAACAAAGGTCCATCTAGTCAAGGCTATGGTTTTTCCAGTAGTCATGTATGGATGTGAGAGTTCGACTGTGAAGAAAGCTGATTGCCGAAGAATTGATGCTTTTGAACTGTGATGTTGGAGAAGACTCTTGAGAGTCCCTTGGACTGCAAGGGGATCCAACCAGTCCATCCTAAAGGAGATAAATTCTGGGTGTTCATTGGAAGGACTGATGTTGAAGCTGAAACTCCAATACTTTGGCCACCTGATGCGAAGAGCTGATTCATTTGAAAAGACCCTGATGCTGAGAAAGATTGAAGGCAGGAGGAGAAGGGGCTGACAGAGGATGAGATGGTTGGATGGCATCACTGACTCAATGGACATGGATTTGGGTGGACTCTGGGAGTTGGTGATGGACAGGGAGGCCTGGTGTGCTGCGATTCATGGGGTTGCAAAGAGTCGGACATGACTGAGCAACTGAACTGAACTGAATTGGCAAATGTACACCTTTCTCATATTATTATTTCCTGCACATAGAGAGTGTACAACTCGGAGACTCAGAATGTTCCTAGAATAACCTCTGAGAGGATGGATGCTATTTGTTCTTTGCTTATTTGATTTTTTTCAACTTTCTGGTTCTCTACACTACTAACTTCTTTTGTTGAAAAAGACCCAATTAGAGACTTCATAGCAGAGAGGAACACAGAGGAAAACTATCTGTTGAATTTATAATGCCTTTGTGGGGAATTCAGGAAAATGTCTATAAGAAAATATAAGGAGGTTTCAGGATGGGGATCACGTGTATACCTGAAATTAAAAAAAAAAATAAATAAAAAAATAAAAAATAAATAAAAAAAGAAAATATAAAAACAAAGCAAATATGCTTCATAACAAGGTATAGTGTCCCAGTAATAAAAAGCTGGGGGAAAAATACTGTCCACATTTTAATCCAAAATTTAATGATCATACCATCTCCAGTCTTCTATTTAGTGATGCTGCTAAAGAGTCTTACTATATTTCATGTCTGTTCTTCCACATGATCACAAATAAAATAAATGCCATTCTTCCTCTAGTTCCACCGTGGAATTTGGTTCTAATTAACTAAGTTTTGAATTCTGAATTGTTTGTAAATATATTCTGTGAATATTTTGTCCTAAATAAAGGGAGGGAGTTATACCCTATTTAAACAATATAGATCATTTTAGAATGGCACATGTTCCTTGACTGTTTGGACTTCTATTTTATTATAATTTCTTATATATTTTTCATGTTGCACAGTCCTTATATTCAATTTCTTATGAAGGTATATGAGCAAAGTTTTCTGTTAAGATTTATTATTTATCACCAAAATAAAGTTAGAAGCTCAGTCTACAGCATCAGATTCTTAGTATGATACTTCACTGTAATGTCTTGTGTTCTTCAGATTTTGAAAAACTAATGATATTTAACATAGTTTCTCTTGTCCTATTGTCTGAACATATTTTACTGAGTTGGTTATGATATTTTTTTAGAAATATGGTAAAGCAATATGATGATGACTTTTATATATTTACTAAGTGACAAATTGATCTACTTTAATTATGCATCAAAAAATGAAGGAGGGAAAGTAGGAAGGAAAGAAGAAAAGTAAGAAGGAAGGAAGAAAACAGCATTGCTTATATTAAAGAGATTTGTTTTTATTCAAAGCCTAGACTTTAAGAATTGAATTTCAGAAGATGCCATAATCTTGGTGAACTAATGTTATATTAAGCATCTGAGATGATTTAAGTTACTACTGGGGCTTCTGTATTTTTGTAGAAATGATAGAAGTGCCAGCAATTTTCTGTCTTAAAAAAAATAAAAATCAGACAGTAGACAGTCTCCAGAAAATGCCAACTGATTTACTGACCACTTTTTGCGTGGAACTTGACCTCTCCTTAAGAATACAGTCAGAATTATGATTCTTGGACAAATAAAGAATATTTGATATATGTGATATTTGATATATGTGAAAACCTTGACCTCAGATTAAAAAAAAATTCAGAAAAAAGTAAAAATATGCATAAAAACAAAATTTTTTACATAACTTTAGAAATTAAAATATTCTTGATGCTTATGTGATCCTCAAGGTACAATTAGTATTATATGTCTATTTAGAAATAGAGACTTGTAAGAATAAAAATGTATATCTTTCTTCACTATTTGACATCAAGTTTTTTATATGGCTGAAAATAATTTCTTTGCTGTTTCTGTTACTTGTTTATATCCACAAACATTAACATATGTACACAATGCCAATCTAAACTATGAAACTATCAAAAAACATCCACACACATGTTTGGATCCACTGGAACATTGAATGATTTGAGGAATTCTTAGCATAATATTATCATAGCACCAATGTTTCTGGGCAAAACAGTAAAAGCTTTTTTGATAAGTAATTTTAATAAGCTTTGGACCCTTTCTCACTTTGTATTTGTATGTGTTTTTGTGTGTTTTGGATAACAACAACTTCTGCAGATTTTTAAATATCCATTAACTATCTAAGATCCTGAAATGTAGAATAATGTCTGTGTAGAGGAAAAAAAAAGAAAGAAACTGAAATAAAAGAATATAATGTCTTGGAGATTTATTAGCTAAATTTTCTGCTTTTTGTTACATATGTGCAAACTTCCCATTATATGTATTATGAATTATGAAAGTGCCATTGCATTGTATTTGAAGTTTCTGTTGTACTATTTTCTGTATTGGGCTTACCAACATCAGCAACAAAGGAGTAGATACTGCCTGAGTTCAAGCTAGTAGAATCGGAACTTTCATTACATGTATGCTATGCTACTAATTTCATGTGTCATAGCAATCAGAGCTATTTCTAACTACTTACATGCTAAATTCAAAGTCATATAAACATTTAAACAATTAAATAGTTTTATCCTTTGGATCATAAGAATTTAGGATAAAAGAAAATGTACTGTTCATAAAGTAGATCATGCCTTTGAAACAATTAAAAGTGATTAAATATTTCACTCAGTTATGAATACCATAAAACCTTGTTAAAAGTAAGTATTAGATATTCTCCCTACAAATACATAATTGTAATGCAAAAAAAAAAAACCTCATAAAAATTTGAACATTATTTTTTAACTTACCTTTCTGTATGTATTTAAATGAAAATTAATAGACAGTTCTTGCAAAAAAGACAAAGGAGTAAGGAAGGATGGGAGGGAGGGAGAAAGAAAAGGAGAAAAAAAGAAGGAGGCAAAAGAGATCAGGCCATAATTTCTCAAATAGTTGACTACCCATGAAAGAACAATACATTCAAAGACTCAGGATGTTTACTTTTCCCAATATTAGCAGTATATTTTATAAATATATAACTATTAAGAAAATAAGTATTTGTATTTTTGTTCTAATAGATCTTCATGAAGAAAAGTTTTTATTTCCCCAATTTTTTTTCACTTAAAAGCTTTTATTCATTCAAGAAAACAAGTATTAGGTTGTGAACAGCTTAATCTTTAATTATTTGGCCTATAATCAGATATTTATAGATGAAATGTCTCAGGTTTTTTTTATACACCCACCTACTTAGCATACATAGTCCCACTACAAGCCCAACTAACAAACATTCATGGTAAAAACATATTATCAATGCCATCACATCCTTCTCACAAGAAATTCATAGTATTACTCTAGGGTGATTAACTCAGTGTCTGTCTCAAGACAGGAGATAATGTTCCTTTCTTTTCTAATGCTAGTAAAGTTCTATGAGAAAGGATGAGAAAAACACTGCAACTTAAAGTGCAACTTCTCTTACAGTTTGAGAAATAAGTATTCGACATACCAATGATATGTATATCACAAATTGCAAAGGAATAGTTTCATCTGTCAACTTAGGCTACAATACTCATGTATTTTAAACACCAGTCTGGATGTTGCTGTGAAGTTTTGACTTTGAGTAAAGCAGATCACCCTTCATAATGTGGATAGGTCTCATTCAATCAGCTGAAAAGAATGGGGTGCTTTGAAAAGAGGCAATTCTGCCTCTACACTGCCTTCAGACTTGAGCTGAAACATCTACCCTTCCAGTGGTCTCCACTCTGCACCCTTACCCCTGACAATTTTGCATTTGCCAGTCTCCATATTCCTGTGAGCCAGTTCCTTAAAATGTCTTTTTATGTATACATACACACATCCTATTGATTCTGTTTCTTTGAAGAACTCTAATACATAAATACTCTTGCATATTATGCCCAGTAAATGCATCTGGTAGATCAAAGGTCAGCCAATTCAAAATACAATAAAATAATCACAGGATTAGATAAGCATTGCAAATGATAAATTCAAAAATATTCCCATGATTATTCTTCATGTCAGCTATGTATTTTATGGCTTAAATACTTTGAGATGCTCTTCTATATCAAACTGTTGTATAGTATTTACTCTTTTTCATGTGACACATCCATAAGCTTTGCTAAATAAGAATATACATAAAACAATTAATATTTAGCTATAGATATTCAATAAAATAAACAATGCATGGGTTTTCTTGAGGTATAAGAATATCAACAGATACATTTATAAATACTAATTAAAAACTATAAAAATTTTTCTCTTTGTATTTCAAAATATATTATGGTTATTTATGCAAAACTTATTCAGTATTAACTGTCAGTAAGTGAAATGCATTTGTAGGTATTAAATATGAAAAAAATTTAAAATTATGTTTCATACCAATTACCCAGTCTCAATTTGGTAGAAAGATGTATCTCTCTTACTATTTAAGGCATAAAAATTATTGATATTAAAGAATAAACAAAGAACAATTTTTAAAAATTGTCTTTCTTACTACTATGGGAACTTAACAGGACTTACACATATATATAACCAAATATGTTGGAAGAAAAAATAATTCTTTTAGAAGACATTCTTGCAAGAGCCTAATGAGTAAGATAATTAAAAAATACTTATAAACTAAAAGTGCTATAGCATGAATGGTGATTAACATAATAAAGTCATTTTTGCTTTTTAATAAAATTTCTACCATTTTGAGATATAATTCATGTAAGAGAAATTTGAAGATGCATTCTTCCAGGACCAGTAGAGAGAGAGGGAAAGAGACTAATAATTCATACAAATAATTTCCTTTCTAATTTCCATGTCATAAGTCTTCTCTTTACTTTCACTCTAAGAAAGTTAAAGTATTTGAACATGTATTAAACCTTAATTTAGAAACTAAATAACTGATTGAACATTTTCAACTACCTTATTTCATCATTGCCTCTAGCAAAGACTGCTAGGAACATAACTTGCAGTATAATAAGGAAACACACACACACACAGCATAGGAGCAATTGTTGGGCACGCGAGCAAGAGGGTATTAGAAATGCCTCATTATAGGTTTTAGACTTGTGTCTGCGATTTTAGGGAGAGTTTAAGTGGTGGGGCCTTGCTCTTGGATTGGATTGATTTTACCATTACTAAGTGGAGGTGATTTTTGTGATTGTGTATCCTTTTATTTAGGAAGATGGAAGACTAATGTGAGGGTAAAACCATAGTAGGTAAAGAGGCAGTTGTCATTCCTTTTAGTCAGGATAGGGAAATATTTGGTCATTTTTATGGTTTGGACAATGTTTATTGTCTGTGTTCAGACCTGAGTGCAAAGTGGTCTTGTTTTTATTTTGAACAATTTCCGTCAGAATGACTTCACTGATGATATTCTATGGAATTGTTTACGATCAACAGAAGAACAAGACCTAGTTGTCAGGTCCCAGATGTCAAAGATAGCTTTTATATTTCTTACTACTCTGCATAAAATTTCTCTTAAAACATTTTATGTATTTTTCTCCTTTGTCAGTCTCCTTACTTATTTTCTGCTTTTAATCTTACTCTTCTCATCTAGTATTTATAGTGATTAAAAAAAAAAAAAAAACACAAAACACTGTGCTGTGATCATTTCTCTGCTTATAACCTTGTAATGGCAGAAAGTGAGGAGGAACTAAAGAGCCTCTTGATAAGGGTGAAAGAGGAGAGTGAACAAGTCAGTTTAAGGCTTAATATTTAAACAATAACAACAACAAAAAATCCCTAAGAACATGGCATCCAGTCTCAACACTTCATGGCAAACAGAAGGGGAAAAAGTGGAAGCAGTGACAAATTTCTTCTTCTTGGGCTCTAAAATCACTGCAGATGATGTCTGCAGCTAAGTTTGGAAAGAAAGCTGTGACAAATTTAGACAGTGTATTAAAAAGCAAAGACATCACTTTGCCGCCAAAGGTCAATACAGTCAAAGCTATGGTCTTTCCAGTATTCATGTACAGGTGTGAGATTTGGACCATAAAGAAAGCTGAGTGCTGAAAAATTGATGCTTTTGAACTGTGGTGTTGCAGACTTTTGACAGTCCCTTAGATAGCAAGGAGACAAACCAGTCAATGATAAAGGAAATTAACCCTGAATATTCACTGCAAGGACGGATACTGAATCTGAAACTCCAATACTTTGGCTACCTGATGCGAAGACGCTGACTCATTGGAAAAGACCCTGATTCTGTGAAAGACTGAAGACAGAAGGAGAAGTGGGCAACAGGATGAGATGGTTGAGTGGCACCACTGATTCAATGGACATGAACTTGGGCAAACTCTGGGAGACGGTGAGGGACAAGGAGGCCTGGATACAACATTTCATGGCATGGTTCTGCCTTCAGAGCAAAGGCTAATCTCATTAACAAGGATTAGAAGAGTCCTCAGTATCTTGGTTCAGTCTGTTTATACACAGATTTGGAAGAAGGAAAGCTGGAAATGCTCTGTGTCATTAGCCTCACTGAACCAACAGTCTTGTATGGAAAGCAGGCATTTACTCATTTTATGAAAAGAATGAAACAAATATAGGCTCTTTCCAAACAGACTGTTATTCCTAAAACTGTCCAGCCTGTGAGATCTCCAATATAAATAAGGAGGACCTATGTATGCATACATGCATGCATATACACATACACACTATTACCTCATGCCCCAACTGTAATTATTTTATTCTGGTAATGTGGCATTCTTTCTTTTGCCTCATTGAATTAGCTCATGATTACTTTGGATTAGAATACTTCACTGCTGTTACCTTGTTTTATTGTTCCACCCCTTCTCCATGCTCTGTAGATATTCTGATTCATCATTTGTAGCTCAGTTTAGAAATCACTCTCTTCTATTTGTAGAAGGAAGAGTTACCATTACAGGTCTCTCTCCCTAATTAATTTGGAAGCTTATTGAGAGTCCATAACATTTATTCTTTTGCATTTTCAGTATCCAGAACAGCATTTGATCTGTAGTAGGTGTACATAATAAAGTTAGCTTACTATTAGCAAGAAGTTAGAAGTTTTTAGCGTGAAATTATTTTCACATTTTTTCTAACCTATGGTTAACACATTTCAAGGTGGGATATACAATAATTTTACTTTTAATTTCCTGACTTTATCTGTTAAGTATAATACTGAAACAGAGGATATTATAACTGAGTATTAGTCTGCCCTCGCTTTCATCAATCATCATTAATCTTTTATATTTTTCTGAGTTAATGATAATCAGGGATCATGGCTCTTTTATTTTGCTCACATCATTTTCTTCTATTTTTGAAACATAAATATGTAAACCTATACTATAAAAAAGCGACAATTAGAAAGAAAAATATCATAAATTTATCCCTTAGTTCTAATGAGGTGGTTGAAACTGGAGCCTATTATACACAGTGAAGTAAGCCAGAAAGAAAAACACCAATACAGTATACGAATGCATATATATGGAATTTAGAAAGAAGGTAACGACAACCCTGTATGCGAGACAGCAAAAGAGACACTGATGTATAGAACAGTCTTTTGGACTCTGTGGGAGAGGGAGGTGGGGGATGGTTTGGGAGAATGGCATTAAAACATGTATAATATCATATAAGAAACGAATCGCCAGTCCAGGTTCGATGCAGGATACAGGAAGCTTGGGCCTGTGCACTGGGATGACCCATAGGGATGGTATGGGGAGGGAGGTGGGAGGGGGGTTCAAGATGGGGAACACATGTACACCCGTGGCAGATGCATGTTGATGTATGGCAAAACCAATACAATATTGTAAAGTAAAAAAATAAAAAATAAAAAAGAAGCGTCTGAATATAAAGAAGATATATATATATATATATATATATATATATAAAGATATATCTAAAGTAAAGTAAAGTGTATATATACATATATATATAAAGATATATCTAAAGTAAAGTGGGGCTTCCTTTGTAGCTCACTCAGTAAAGAATCTGCCTGCAGTGCAGGAGACCAGGGTTTGATCCCTGGGTTGGGAAGATCCCCTGGAGAAGGAAATGGCAACCCACTCCAGCATCCTTGCCTGGAAAATCTCATGGACAGAGGAACCTGGTGGGCTGCAGTCCATGGGGTAGCAAAGAGTCAGGCATGACTGAGTGACCAACACTTTCAAAGTAAAGTGTGTGTGTATATATATATGTGTGTGTGTATATATATATCTTTTTTTGGTCACTGCAAACTATCCAAAATTTGAAACATTAAAAAAAACAATATTTTTGTCACACTTACTTCCTTTCTAGTTTTTATTTTTGATGAGAATATTATTTTTTCTAACTACATTCAGCAATAGCTAATATAAAATTAGCCTGCTTTCCACAAAAAAAACAAACAAAAAAATCAATCAACACAAAGAGATTGATCTTTCTAGTAAAAGTAGAGACAACAGTATAATTTCTACCCTTTAGTTTTGCTTTGTTAAAATCACAATTATTATAAGGAGAGTGATAGTGAATTTCAAAAACTATTTAAGCTTTCAGAAAATTATAGGGGAAAAAAGCCAAGTTTCTTGTTCTTAACAATAGCAACACAGACTTTGCTATTGTCCCTCAACAAAAAATGGACTAAAACAGAAATGAAAGAAATATAGTCATTGCCTGTTAAGTAAATTTAACACACAGTATATATGTGGAATAAAGGTTGTCAAGCAAAATCACAGTACATATATACTTCAATATTTTATTTATGTCAATTCACATATGTATATGTGGACAATCTTGTGGAACTGTACCATGAACCTGTGGAATCAGGTGCTTACTTCAAAGAGACAGTGTCATATTGATTTGAATTCCTAGATACCTTACCTGTTCCCAGAAATTGTTTTCTGAAGTGGGAAGCCCCTTCTCCTAACACACCCATGTTGGTATAGCATCCAGGAACCCAAGTTAGGGTTTGAAAACAACATGCTTTTCACCTGAAAAGAATCAAAGTATATGTGAGAGAAATTTCCTAATGCCAAATATTTATGTTGTCCTAGACATCACTGTATATAATTTACAGTAGGAAGAAGAACATTAGTTTATCCAGAAAGGTGTGAGGTGGACATTTACTAAGATACTTTCTACTGTTTCAATGCATGTAAGGAAAAGTAGTTAAATTACTTAGAGTAAAAAAGAAGTGAAAGTCGTTCAGTCATGTCTGACTATTTGCTACCTTATGGCCTGTAGCCTGCCAGGCTTCTCTGTTCACGGAATTCTCCAGCAAGAATACTGGAGTGGGTAGCTGTTCCCTTCTCCAGGGGATCTTCCAAACCCAGGGACTGAACCCAAGTCTCCAGCATTGCAGGCAGATTCTTTACCATCTGAGCCACCAGGCTATTCTCAAATCTCTTCAAACCTTTTGCACATTCTATGAATAAAAAGATGTATTAGAATATACAAAGTAATAATTCTTACTATATATTGCTTTAAGCAGATATCCTAAGGATTTCCATATAATTTATGCATGTGAAAAAATACATAACACTTTTAAATGTGTGCTGAACTGAATATTTTACAGGGTTAATATAAAAAAATCCCAGCTCATTAAAGAATATAAGAGTTTCTTTTATCTATTTCACAAGAAGTTCTGGTATCTACCAAAAGAAAATCTAAAGTTTAAAACATAATGGCTATTAAAATAATGCTTTATTATTAAGTTGGTCAACAAAGACATAACTGACACTAAAATTCAAACAATAGATTTCTCATTCTTGAATTAATGTATGCACAACTTTGTGTTTTGTCTTTTATATGCACCCCATACTTTTTACTGTAATTCAATAAATAGCAGGAGCATGTCTCATTCATCATTGTATACTCATTGCAAGATTACAGTCAGACATAAAGTAGGCATTTGATATACATTTGTTGAATAGCTGGAATAGTCAACCAATTAACACATATCAAAGACTCTAGAAATTCCTTTTGAAGTGTAAAAGTTTGCAAGTTTGGAAAACAGAGATTGTGATCTGTTTCCTTTGACTTTGTTACCTTACTTACCTTCTTGCTTCAGATCATTTTTAGCACATTGCTTGTCACACTTATCTCAGTTTCTTCTGCAAAATGAAGTGTTGGGCTAGGTGATATTTACAAACATTTATGTCTCCAACATTCCATAGCACAAAATTTATATTATCATTCTTTCAACATTAAATACTTGGATATAGGTAATTTACTGGAGTTCATTTGTTTATTGATTTTTATTTTAGTTTTGGTTTCCTTTTGAGAGAGTCTTAGAATATGGGATCCTCTCTGCTCTGTTGGTTTCTCCCAGTCCTACTGTAGAAGGAAGAATTCAGCAAGAACCTTAAAGCTAAAAGAACTGGACGTGCAATGTGGAATCTCAATATCCTAGGGAAAAAAGAGGAGTTCTTAGCAGGAGAATCAATAAGGAACAAAAAAGTGTAAAAAATTGTGAATACAGTCCCAGGCAGAGGAATCAAAGTGGCTCACACAAAGAAACAGCACTGACCACATTAATCAACTGGGAAAGGTTCAGAGAAAAGACTTCGTGATCCTCATAATAAAGGTAGAAGAAGTTCAGAAAAGGTTTTAAGAAAATACTCTGAGGTTGGGTGATCTCCCAGAGGGCATAAGACAGCCAAATGTGAAAATGTTCATAAAACAAAGAGAAAAAAGAAAACAGTCTGAAAGATCTCTCAACTGCATACTGATTCAACTTACTACCTTGGAAGTTTCCTTGGAAAACTTTAAACATGTTTAAATAGTTAAATAGAGGGAAAGTGCCATTTTATTAAGCTAAGTCCTCAGGCTGGTGAGGGTGGGGAGTTGGGGAAACTATTGAGGCTAGGAAAGGCTCTAAAAGCTATAATAAGATTTATTTCATAATTAGAACTACATAGTAATACTCTATAGGATTGAAAGGTAAACCACACTCTTGAAATTCCAAAATACTAAGAAGCTCCCTATAAATTAACAAACATCTTACTTCTTTTCCAGGCTTAATAATGCTTTAAAATTCATGGAACCTAAAAAAAGGAAAATTAAACTAGCAAGCAAAACTTGATTTTGTGACACTAACAGAACAAAATATAAAACATGACTGAAATATCTAAATTGCACGATCCCTTTCTATAAAAAAAATCCAAACTGGGAACCACTAAGGAATCTATAAAAACAGATCTATTTTAATGTAGGTGAATAAAGACAAACTATTTTGGGGGGCTCCAAAATCACTGCACATGGTGATTGCAGCCATGAAATTAAAATATGCTTAATCCTTGGAAGAAGAGCTACGACCAACCTAGACAGTATATTAAACAACAGATACATTACTTTGTCAACAAAGGTCCATCTAGTCAAAGCCATAGTTTTTCCAGTAGTCATGTATGGATGTGATAGTTGAACTATAAAGGAAGCTGAGGGCTGAAGAATTGATGCTTTTGAACTGTGGTGTTGGAGAAGACTCTTAAGAGTCCCTTGGACTGCAAGGAGATCCAACCAGTTATCCTAAAGGAAATCAGTCATGAATATTCATTGGAAGGACTGATGTTGAAGCTGGAACTCCAATATTTTGGCCACCTGATGTGAAGAATTGACTCATTGGAAAAGACCCTAACGCTGGGAAAGATTGAAGGCTGGAGAAGAAGGGGATGACAGAGGATGAGGTTTGGATGGCATCATCAACTCTATGGACATGAGTTTGAGTAAGCACCAGGAGTTGGTGATGGACAAGGAAGCCTGGCATACTCAGTCCATTAGGTCTCAAAGAGTTGGAGATGACTAAACAACTGAACTGAACTGAAAGACAGACATGCAGAGATAAGAGAAGATTAATAAAACCTAATGTCTGCTCTACTTTAAAAAGTATACAATAATGCATCCCTTCACTAAATTTACAGACTTCCCATTGAGAAGTTGAAAGGCTTCACTGGTGGCGCAGTGTGAAGAATCCACCTGCCAATGCAGGAGACATGGGTTCAATCCCTGATCCAGGAAGATCCCACATGCCATGGAGAAACTGAGCCCATGTGCCAGAACCTTGAGTCCGTGCTCTAGAGGCAAGGAGCCTCAACTACTGAGACTGTGCCTACCACAACTACTGAAACCCATGCACCCTAGAGACCACGCCCCTACGCTGCAACAGAAGAAGCCATCACAATGAGAAGCCTGCAACTAGGGCAAGCCCTGCTCGCAATAACTAGAGAAAAGCACACACAGCAATGAAGACCCAGTGCCATCAATAATAAAAACATAAAAAATTTGAAAAAGATTTACACTTGGCATCAAAAAAGTATGTGTGAGTGTGTGTGTGTGAGAGAGAGAGAAAGAGAGGGGGAGAAATAATGTAGGAGATTTCCTATAAATAAAAATCTATACTTCAAAAGAGATACTAATAATATAAAATTTAAAAATGAAGGAGCCTGGTAGGCTGCAGTCCATGGGGTCACTGAGTTGGACACGACTGAGAGGCTTCACTTTCACTTTTCACTTTCCTGCATTGGAGAAGGCAATGGCACCCCACTCCAGTGTTCTTGCCTGGAGAATCCCAGGGACGGGGGAGCCTGGTGGCTGCCGTCTATGGGGTCACACAGAGTCGGACACGACTGAAGTGACTAAGCAGCATACTCTCCCAAACTGATCTTACAAGCATAATTCAATATTTTAAGTGTGGCCAATTTAAATTTACAGCTTATCTAGTCCATAAGTAATGTTTTGTCATGAATATTTGACAAAATTAAGGTAATATGTTTCCAGTAAGTTCAGTTCAGTTCAGTTCAGTCACTCAGTTGTGCCCGACGCTTTGTGACCCCATGAATTGCAGCACACCAGGCCTCACTGTCCATCATCAACTCACTGCGTCCACCCAAACTCATGTCCATTGAGTCAGTGATGCCATCCAACCATCTCATCCTCTGTTGTCCCCTTCTCCACCTGCCCTCAATCTTTCTCAGCATCAGGGCCTTTTCAAATGAGTCAGCTCTTCGCATCAGGTGGCCAAAGTGTTGGAGTTTCAGCTTCAACATCAGTCCCTCCAATGAACACCCAGGACTGATCTCATTTAGGATGGACTGGTTGGATCTGCTTGCAGTTCAAAGAACTCTCAAGAATCTTCTCCGACACCACAGTTCAAAAGCATCAACTCTTTGGCACTCAGTTTTCTTTATAGTCCAACTCTCACATCCATACATGACTACTGGAAAAACCATAGCCTTGACTAGATGGACGTTTTTTGGCAAAGTAATGTCTCGGCTTTTTAATATGCTGTCTATGTTGGTCATAACTTTCCTTCCAAGGAGTAAGCATCTTTTAATTTCATGGCTGCAATCACCATCTGCAGTGATTTTGGAGCCCAGAAAAATAAAGTCAGCCACTGTTTCCACTGTTCCACTGTCTATTTGCCATGAAGTGATGGGACCCCATGTTATGATCTTCATTTTCTGAATGTTGAGCTTTAAGCCAACTTTTTCACTCTCCTCTTTCACTTTAATCAGGAGACTCTTTAGTTCTTCTTCACTTTCTGCCATAAGAGTGGTGTCATCTACATATCTGAGGTTATTGATATTTCTCCTGGCAATCTTGATTCCAGCTTCTGCTTCCTCCAGCCCAGCGTTTCTCATGGTGTACTCTGCATAATTTAAATAAACAGGGTGACAATATACAGCCTTGATGTACTCCTTTTCCTATTTGGAACCAGTCTGTTTTCTGTAAGAGTTACTCTTCATTTTGCAATGGAATCGAGTTTAGAGTAATAACTCCTATAAACCTTAAAAATTGCTATTTTCCATGACAAAATAAAGATAAATATTAAGTTGCATAGATTCCACATTTAATCCTGCAAATGTTACACAAAGTAAAAATGACTGAATCTTGATACATGACTCTAATTATAAACAGTTTGAATACCCTTTAGATTTGAAAAAGGGAAAATTATACACATTCTTTTACATTATATAAAGGATGGATAACAGAATTAACTCACTGAGGTACAATTAAGTTGTCTTCAGAGAAAATGGTGATAAGAAGTATAAAAGAAATAATAAATTGACCTGTGGCTTTTACTCCACATGAATGGTTAGCTATGAGGTTTCATGAAGATGCCAAAAACTCTCAAACTACAACTCATTTTAATTGAAAGAAATAAAACAGTATATTGCATTTTTAGAAGGCAGCAGTAATAAATAAATGATATTCTAATTGAATTTGGACTTATTGTTTTTTTTTTTAAAGAGAATTATAGGAGTCTACAGCCATATACTTGGTGGATATATATTTTTTTAAGTTGAGACACATGCTGAGTAGCTGAAGAACAAAAATAAGGTTTTATTCTTGAACCTTATATATTTTCTTGAACCAAATCATCACAATTCCTACAGAGTGATTTTTAATATAGCTGAGTAATGAACACTCCTTTTATTGTTGTTCATTAAATAATTTTCAGGTGTCATTTTTTAAAGACCAATTTATTTTGCATAATTCTTTTGCCAAGGCAATGGCACCCCACTCCAGTACTCTTGCCTGGAAAATCCCATGGATGGAGGCAACTGGTAGGCTGCAGTCCACGGGGTTGCGAAGAGTCAGACACAACTGAGCTACTTCACTTTCGCTTTTCACTTTCATGCATTGGAGAAGGAAATGGCAACCCACTCCAATGTTCTTGTCTGGAGAATCCCAGGGATGGGGGAGCCTGGTGGGCTGCCATCTATGGGGTCACACACAGTCGGACACAACTGAAGCGACTTAGCAGTAGCAGCATATGATAACCAGGGCTTCCTAGGGGGCACTAATAATAAAGATTTTGCCTGCCTGCCAGTGCAGGAGACACAAATGACTTGGGTTGGATCCCTGGGTTGGAAAGATCCCCTGCAGTAGGAAATGGCACCCCACTCCAGTATTTCTTGCCTCGAAAATTTCATAGGCAGAGGAGACTGATGAGCTAAAGTCCACAGGCCACAAAGAGTCAGATTTGACTGAGTGACTAAACACATAAGATAAAACAAGGCACAGTTTCCTGCCATATTTAATATTTAGCTGAACAAAATAACCAAATAAATGTTGCCTAAATCATTTTACGTAAGGAATTATTGGTTGAATTTTTTGTTCCAAATAATATAGTACATATATAATAACCAAATATAGAAGAAATAATGATAATTCTTTATTGCTTTTTAGATTTCAATGAAGTTAGGTTACTTCATTTAATGATTACAGGGATCCTCCTCAGTCTGCATGCCAGCTATGTTCTCACTAAATTAACTGCCTAGTTCTAACTGGTATTGAAGGTATTTTGTATAAGTAATATTTTGCCACTACTTCCCATCATTCAATAAATAATATCTCCATAAGAGTTTTTTTTTTAATTTCTATGTTAAATTGCTACTCACCTGTGCATTTTTCAGCTTCAATAAAGATCATTCTATTTGCCTATCAAATAAACTTATATACATAAATACTTGATTATTCATAAAGCAGCTAAAATCATTTAACCTAGACAATAATGCAAGAACAATTTTACTAGAGATCTAAGTTTTTGCAGTTTCCCCTTTGAGATTATGCTTGTTGAACTACTGAAAAGGAAATAAGGGGTTGAGGGGAAGTAAATCACAGTTAAATAGGAAAATATCTTGTGATGACTAGTAAGATTGAGACAGTGTTTAGGTTTTTGCATTCACATAGTACATATGCTCTTTTCTTTCCTTCCCCTCCTTTCCTCCCTTTGTTTCCTCTCCTTTTCCCTTCTATCCTTTCCCTTGCCCTCCTTTTCTCTACCTCATCTGTCATACTCGCTCTCCCTCCAATCCATCCATCCAACCATCCAACCATCCGTCCATCAATCCATCCATTCATCCTCACATGCATGTATGTATATGTGCTGCTGCTAAGTTACTCCAGTCATGTCCGACTCTGTGCAACCCCACAGACGGCAGCCTACCAGGCTCCCCTGTCCTTGGGATTCTCCAGGCAAGAACACTGGAGTCGGTTTCCATTTCCTTATCCAATGCATGAAGATGAAAAGAGAAAGTGAAGTCTCTCAGTCGTGTCTGACTCTTAGCGACCCCATGAACTACAGCCTACCAGGCTCCTCCGTCCATGGGATTTTCCAGGCAAGAGTACTGCAGTGGGTTGCCATTGCCTTCTCTGGTATGTGTGTGTATAAATGTATACATATATGTATACATACACACATATATATGTGTATATATATATATATAAATACACACACACACATATATATATGTATAAATATAAATTCACTATCTAACATATACCTGGAAATTACTATTTCAGTAGAATACAATGAAAAAGTTTGGTTAATAAAACTGATTTCCAATTTAAGCCACAAATTTGCTTCAATATGAGGCTTCACTTTGGAAGCTGTCAAAATTATGCATCAGTTAGTGTTTATTATTAGTTAGTAGTTTATTTTTAAGAAAGAAGTTTTTAATAAAATATATACATGCCTCAAACCATGGTCACACCTAAAAGTTAACAATAATTCTGATACCAAAATAACCTGTCAGTGTTTGCATTTCCCCAATTTTCTTATGCCTTATAATTACTTTTATGATTTGTTTTGATTAGGAACCACAACAGGAAAAGCTGGTAACTACCTATTTATATTTCTTTGAAATTCTATTAATTTATAATTGTCCCTACCTTTATATTGATTACTTCACAATTTTTAAAAGAAACTGGGCATTTCATCTTGTTTTATGATTTTGCTAGTATCTCCATGCAGTGTCATTGAAGATATTGCTATGTCACCTGTATATTCCTTAAACTTAATGTTAATTCTAGAATCTTAGTCGGATACTATTTTGTCTGTCTATTTTGTTTTTTCCAAGAAGACTTCATAGGTGATGTAGTCTTCCATTAGTAAACACATAAAGGATAATCATTATTTTTTCTATTCCATAATGAATGATAAACTTAGTTACCCAATTCCATTATTTCATTATAGATTGCAAAATGTTGAGATTCTATCAGCCCTTCTTCACATTTTGCTGGAATACAATACAGAGCACTTTCCCCTTAAAATTCATTTGCTACTCTGAGGCAGAATTTGTCCCTGGCAGACAGATTAAAAGTTTATTTCTCTTCATTTGACAATATTCAGAAAATGGAGTTGCTTTCCAGAATCATTCAAAGGTGACCTATGTAATATTAGTATACATTTTTGAGTAACACAATATTCTGGGTTCAAATTATTTAATATGTTTCAACATTTCACAATTATCATGCTTACTGATGCTCAAAATTATCCTGTCTTTGGCCAATGGGAGCAAATTCAGGACAGCTTCTACATCTTCTTGACATGACCTCTAATCTTTAAAAGTTTCCTGCTTTCCTGGTATGACAAAATACTTATGTATTCCTTGTCACAGAATTGGAATCAGTTATTTCTCCTCTTTTATATTAGTGAAAATGCCGTGGAGACCATAATCTGTCAATAGTGATATTCATTGGTTATTGTATCTTTTCCTTTTCAAATAATAAAGGCATAAAGTATACATACACATGCATATGTGCTTATTTTGATATTCCCAGATCATATGTAGCAGTCTGCATTTTTACTTCTTTGATTTTATATTACTTTTTCTTAATCTTAAAAACTTGATTCATAATTACAGTCTCATAATTAATAATTGCTTTATCCTGCAGGTCATTTCAGAATAAAAATACCAATAGTACTATCAACAATTGAAATAGAACAGTCTTTTGGACTCTGTGGGGGAGGGGGGGGATAATTTGGGAGAATGGCACTGAAACATGTATAATATCATATAAGAAATGAATTGCCAGTCCAGGTTCAATGCAGGATACAGGAAGCTTGGGGCTGGTGGACTGGGATGACCCAGAGGGATGGTATGGGGAGGAAGGTGGGAGGGGGGGTCAGGATTAGGAACACGTGTATACCCGTGGCTGATTCATGTTGATGTATGGCAAAACCAATACAATATTATAAAGTAATTAGCCTCTAATTAAAAATAAATTTAAATTAAAAAAAATAATGCAAAAAAAGAGAAGTAAATTTTTAATTTTTTTCCTTGTGGTTCTTTTTCTCTTTAAGACATAGCCCATCAGTCAGATGACTATATTTTAATATCAATTAATATATTTGTTCTATATTAGCTATGCAAATGGCTTGATATACGTATATTTATTTGTTTTACCTTACTTTCATGTTTTTAGATTTACTCTTTTAATATAACTTTGATTTATAATTATAAAAACATGTCTATACATCCATAGCTAATTATAACAAACAGAGAATTGTAATTTTACTTCATATGGTCTCTGCCCTGTTCTCTCTATATATATGTATACATAGGCAACCATACTATTTTATTGGTTTATTTCATGTTTGTGTACATTTTAATATAAAATATATGCACTCATTCATGTATGTATAATCCATTCTTCCTTATATAAATGGAAGCATACTATTTACAATATTGTCCAACTTATTTTTCACTTAAGCATATACCCAAGAGTTAGGATCAACAGAATAGAAAATCTTAGAGCAAATATCCCTGGACTAAAACCTTAGTACTTTTAGTAAAAGAGTAAATGAAAACTAGTAAGTGGAAACTAAGAGAGTGAATGAAAACGGGCAAGTGGAAACTATGACGTCTAGCAACTCCAGGGGTCTAGCTGATACCTTCTGCTTCAAAGCTCCCACCATAAATTATTGTCAGTATAGACTATCACGTATGTCCCAAGGCACCCTGGCCAAGAATCATTTTATCAGGTAGGATATTCCAAGGGATTAGAGATTATCTCCCAGAAAATGAGGGTAAAGACCAGAACTCTTTTTGAGTAAGGTTAATTAAGTAGACTAGTCTGCAGCTATATTATATCTTGATTGAGCCCTTTATGATCACAAAAATATGAAGGTACAGATAAAATACCTTTTTCAGATTTTTTTAAAAAGAGAATAGTACTATAACTAAATGATAAACACTAAAATATACCTAGTTGTATGTTCCATTTATCAAAATATGCTACTTCTCTAATTGGAACACTAAAATCCCTTTCAAGTTATTGTCAATTGTCGAAAATTTATGTCAAATCTGACTTCAAAAATATCCTGTGTGCTTTCCCTCACCTGAAAATGGAAAATACCTTTGTTAAGGGTATTTGGTAATCATGCTCAAAATGATTATTATTATTTTTCCCCTTCTGTCATGGATGCAAGAAATTGCTAAGAAAGATAAAACCTAAAATACAGTAACAATTAGATTTGCTAAAATTTCGTGTCTTAGGGAAGTAACTTTTTCTTTAATTATGAATAAAACTACTATTAACAAGAAATTCAGAAAAGTTATAAAGGACAAGTATAAACTCTGACTTTGTAGTCAAGACAAATTATAAGAGTGAAAAAGTAGAGAATGTACAGTGTGGTGCAGCTAAGCTGTTTGGGCACAATTGCAGTACTTGACAATAAATATTGTTCCCTGGCTTTATGAGTTAAAATTAAAAAGTGAATATACCTTTAAATAAGCTTACAATGCTGGACTAAACATGATGAATTCTATATATCAGTAGAGAAATATTTCTATTTGTATTATAGTATGAACGTTCGTAAATCAAACACTTTGTTTTGGGCACAATGCAGAATTTGGTAATGTGAAATTACCTTTCAATATTTGCAGTACAGCTATTAGGATATAGTAGCTGCTGGCATTCTGACTTCTAGCTTTAATGACTACTTGTACTGAAAATAAAATGCATCATTTTTGGACATTCATTTTCAATTTCATCTGCCAAGTAGAATGCTATCATGTACAAGATCAATAGAGTGATCTGACCAAACACACAAATCAGATTACGCTCTCCCTCTTTCACCACTAAAATTTTAAATCTACAACAGAACATAATACATAATTCAAAGATGTACAGTTTTTTGCACCATTTTCTATAACACTCAAGAGAATTTTTGGCTAAGCTAAGGAAAGCCAACTAATTGGATATTTTATTTAATGCTAGCTTCATTAAGGTCATATTTATATAGTAACAGTAATAAACTTCCCATTTTCTATTAACAGATTCATGGTAAATAATGAACACTTTATTTTATATTGTCTATTTCAGGCATTGAACATACATTAAAAATGCATTTATTTTGTAGAGGTGTCTCATAAAAAGTCTCAGAGGATCAAATATTACCTAGAGTTCTTTGTGTACCCAAATTCTTTGGCTAATCTCGTAAACTATAATTCTGATTATTAAGCCAGAAGTGTATTTCTTAAAAAAAAAAAAAAGTATTGAAAATTTATCTCAGAGGAAGGGAAACACTCTTTTTCAAGGATATTTTATCTCCTGGTAAAAACTGGTTATAACATACATGTTGAATAAATAGATTTTGAATAAAATTAATTTAGATACATATTATAGGACTTCACTAAAGATAGCTATGACTGCTTCAGGCTTCTGGAAATGGTTAAACATTTCTCATGATGAATAATCTAAAACACACCCAATAATAGAATAAAAGATTTCATCATAAACTATTAGTTTCCCTTCCTTTTTCACAACTCATTCGGCTCACAGTTATCAAGGAACAACTATCACATATGTGTAAGTTTTAATACTTTCTTAAGCTAACAGTAAATACAAATACAGGTCAAAGTAAAATGCAGACCACAACTGATGTTTCTACATGTGTTGCATAAATATCAGAAAATCACATAATTTTAAAACCATGAGAAGAAATTTTATTTTAGTGAAAATAGTAAGTTTTCATCTCAGAGATTTTTACTCATTTTTTAGGTGGAAAGGACACAGATGTATTCATTTGTATAAACACAATCAGGCTGATTCAATAGTGGGGAAAATTCTTATTAGCAGCAAGTAATCAGTGAATAACACAGCAGGAGAAAATGCTTTATTTTCTAATTCTAATCTCTATTTATTTTCTAATATATTAATTTATTAGCATGATTATTTTCTACAAATATGACTATTTAATGCAGTTACATAGATGGAACTATTTTTGTTTTAAAAAATGCCGCATACCATACATTCATTTTAAAAAATATTTAAAAAGTAGAGTTATCTTTGAACTGCATAACCAATAAGCTATCATTTTGTTGTATAAATCATATAATATTTCATAAAATTATATATACTTAAATGATACTTTGATTTGATTCAGATTTTTAAAAATTCTGATTTAATTCAACACTGAATTATAGTATGGTATTCATGGTGAAATCAAACCTATCGCCATACCTTCACATATACAAAATCCCCTACATTATAGCTCTAAATAGTGTGCCTTTATCTGAAATCAACCCAAATCTGCTAGTGCTCATGCTTTTCCCATGAGTTTGCCTAAATGAGTGATTACCAACAGCAACTACCCTACTGCCCAGTCTAGAGTCTGTCATTATTCACTCCCTCACTTCCCACAAGCCACATATGGATTCTGTTTTTTAAATGCTTCAATTTTTCTCTACCACTTGTCACTAATCTGGTCATGCTATCATTAATTCTTCTCTGAATTTCCACAAGTTACCATTATTGCCTGACAAGCCACTGTTCTCTACACGTTAGGCAAATTATATCATTCCCCTATTCTTTTTTAAAATTAATTTATCATCAGTGCCTCTTTTGCTATCTCGTACACCAGGTTATTGTTACCATCTTTCTAAATTCCATATATATGCATTAGTATACTGTATTTATGTTTTTCCTTCTGGCTTACTTCACTCTGTATAATAGGCTCCAGTTTCATCCACCTCATTAGAACTGATTCAAATGTATTCTTTTTAATGGCTGAGTAATACTCCATTGTGTATATGTACCACTGCTTTCTTGTCCATTCATCTGCTGATGGACATCTAGGTTGCTTTCATGTCCTGGCTATTATAAACAGTGCTGTGATGAACATTGGGGTACACGTGTCTCTTTCCCTTCTGGTTTCCTCAGTGTGTATGCCCAGCAGTGGGATTGCTGGATCATAAGGCAGTTCTATTTCCAGTTTTTTAAGCAATCTCCACACTGTTCTCCATAGTGGCTGTACTAGTTTGCATTCCCACCAACAGTGTAAGAGGGTTCCCTTTTCTCCACACCCTCTCCAGCATTTATTATTTGTAGACTTTTGGATCGCAGCCATTCTGACTGGTGTGAAATGGTACCTCATAGTGGTTTTGATTTGCGTTTCTCTGATAATGAGTGATGTTGAGCATCTTTTCATGTGTTTGTTAGCCATCTGTATGTCTTCTTTGGAGAAATGTCTATTTAGTTCTTTGGCCCATTTTTTGATTGGGTCATTTATTTTTCTGGAGTTGAGCTGTAGGAGTTGCTTGTATATTTTGAGATTAGTTGTTTGTCAGTTGCTTCATTTGCAATTATTTTCTCCCATTCTGAAGGCTGTCTTTTCACCTTGCTAATAGTTTCCTTTGATGTGCAGAAGCTTTTAAGGTTAATTAGGTCCCATTTGTTTATTTTTGCTTTTATTTCCAATATTCTGGGAGGTGGGTCATAGAGGATCCTGCTGTGATGTATGTCAGAGAGTGTTTTGCCTATGTTCTCCTCTAGGAGTTTTATAGTTTCTGGTCTTACGTTTAGATCTTTAATCCATTTTGAGTTTATTTTTGTGTATGGTGTTAGAAAGTGTTCTAGTTTCATTCTTTTACAAGTGGTTGACCAGATTTCCCAGCACCACTTGTTAAAGAGATTGTCTTTAATCCATTGTATATTCTTGCCTCCTTTGTCAAAGATAAGGTGTCCATATGTGCGTGGATTTATCTCTGGGCTTTCTATTTTGTTCCATTGATCTATATTTCTGTCTTTGTGCCAGTACCATACTGTCTTGATAACTGTGGCTTTGTAGTAGAGCCTGAAGTCAGGTAGGTTGATTCCTCCAGTTCCATTCTTCTTTCTCAAGATCGCTTTGGCTATTCGAGGTTTTTTGTATTTCCATACAAATTGTGAAATTATTTGTTCTAGCTCTGTGAAGAATACTGTTGGTAGCTTGATGTTGAATGCCTGTGGTGGATTCATTTTGATATTTGGCAAAACTAATACAATTATGTAAAGTTTAAAAATAAAATAAAATTTAAAAGAAAAAAAATTAATTTATTTTTTATAGAAGGATAATTGCTTTACAGAATTTTTCTGTTTTCTGTCAGACCTCAATATGAATCACATTCCCTAATTCTTGAAACTATTCAGCAATGTGATTCTTAGCAAATTACTATATTTTTCTTATTTGCTCCACTGACATCTTAATTCATCATGTAACTTATCAAAAACATTGTCTTTGCATATTTGTTTTCTCTGTGTTTAGGTATTTAAGGAAAACTTCCCTTAAGATAGACTATCTTTTTAAGGTAGATAACTTCAAAGTATTCTGAATATTTTCCTACACCTGAAAACTGGAAAATGTCCTTCATAAGGAGAGTATATTACATACTCCTGTCTCTATATTTACTAGCTGAATAATCTTGGTCAAGTTTCTTAAATACTCCATTACTCAGTTTTCTTATCTGCTAAATGGAAATAATGATATAATTTACCACAGAATTGATGTAGGGACTACATACAATAATATGTTAAAGCACATAAGACTGTGCCAAAAGCCCAGTAAGCACTATCAAAATTAGCCCTTATTTCTTAAATGGTATATGAAAACAAAACAAAACAAAAAAACATTTTTTTAACTCAGTGTTTAATACTAAGACAGTATTTCTTAAAGTTTATGCTAAATTATTATATGTCAAGAAATATACCCACATTTTTTAAGTTACCTAATTCATGAATAAACTAAAAATAATTGTTAAATGAAGCAATAGATATTATTGTTCACCTAAAACTGGAGGATATGATGAAATTCTGTATGCAGAAGAGTTATCAAAAAAGAGTTAAACATGCAATCCATAATGATTTCAGTTCAGTTCAGTTCAGTCGCTCAGTCGTGTCCGACTCTTTGCGATCCCATGAATCACAGCACGCCAGCCCTCCCTGTCCATCACCAACTCCCAGAGTTCATTCAGACTTACGACCATCGAGTCAGTGATGCCATCCAGCCATCTCATCCTCTGTCGTCCCCTTCTCCTCCTGCCCCCAATCCCTCCCAGCAAAGTAGTCTTTTCCAATGAGTCAACTCTTCACATCAGGTGGCCAAAGTACTGGAGTTTCAGCTTTAGCATCATTCCTTCCAAAGAAATCCCAGGGCTGATCTCCTTCAGAATGGACTGGTTGGATCTCCTTGCAGTCCAAGGGACTCTCAAGAGTCTTCTCCAACACCACAGTTCAAAAGCATCAATTCTTCGGTGCTCAGCCTTCTTCACAGTCCAACTCTCACATCCATACATGACCACAGGAAAAACCATAGCCTTGACTAGACGGACCTTTGTTGGCAAAGTAATGTCTCTGCTTTTGAATATGCTAAGTTGGTCATAACTTTCCTTCCAAGGAGTAAGTGTCTTTTAATTTCATGGCTGCAGTCACCATCTGCAGTGATAATGATTACATGCTATAAATACACTATACTAAATAAAAGAATCTTTACTTTTTCATCAATTTTATCATCTTATTTAGAAAATAAGTACAGTGTTGAAGTCCTTTAATGGACCAGAACCTGGCGGTGCAGAGTCAAGGATAAGAAAGTGAACGAGAGAAAGGGAGGGGGGAGAGAGAGAGAGAGAAAGAAAGAAAGAAAGGAAGGAAGACACGGGGACCCAAGCTCTGACGGAGCAAAGGAGAGACTTTTGGTGTTGCACCTGTTGGCAGAGGAGGGGCATTTGGAGTAGCCAGGGTAGGGTTAGTAGGAAAATTTTGAAATATTTTATGTTGTTTTAATTGGGCCTTTTGTAAAGTTTTATCATTTAATTTATATTCATGTAATAAGTGTTCTGTCTGTTGTCGAATATTCGGAGGGCTAGAATTTACCTTGAAATGGCAGAATTACAGCTTTAATGAGAGCCCATAGGGGCCAGAAATCAACTGGAATATTTTTTCCTTGCCTGGCGGCTCATTCAACATTTTCTTTGACCCAGTGCCAAATTTCTAAATCAAAACTGCCTTTATCAGGGAACCAAGGATTACATTTAAGCACTGTTTGAAAGCAAGCCTCTATTCATTGGCACAAAGCCAAAAGTCCCTGAGCTTTAAACAAATGGTGAAGTAAAGTAGAGAAATTATGGGGGTTTCCAGCCATTTGACCCCTGTCTTAGTACTTACCGACCTCAATAGGTCCCGACTTCGATAGGCCCTGAGTCACTCCATCCGAAATGCCATGTATGCCAAGTCCCTGTTCTGGGCGCCACTTGTTGTGGTCCTTTAATGGACCAGAACTTGGTGATCTGGAGTCAACGATAAGAAAGTGAATCCACACACCTATGGACACCTTATCTTTGACAAAGGAGGCAAGAATATACATTGGAGGAAAAACAATCTCTTTAACAAGTGGTGCTGGGAAAACTGGTCAACCACTTGTAAAAGAATGAAACTAGAATACTTTCTACCACCATACCCAAAAATAAACTCAAAATGGATTAAAGATCTAAATGTAAGACCAGAAACTATAAAACTCCTAGATGGGAACATAGGCAAAACACTCTCTGACATACATCACAGCAGGATCCTCTATGACCCACCTCCCAGAATATTGGAAATAAAAGCAAAAATAAACAAATGGGACCAAATTAAAATCAACAGCTTCTGCACATCAAAGGAAACTATAAGCAAGGTGAAAAGACAGCCTTCAGAATGGGAGAAAATAATAGCAAATGAAGCAACTGACAAACAACTAATCTCAAAAATATACAAGCAACTCTTGCAGCTCAATTTCAGAAAAATAAACGACCCGGTCAAAAACTGGGTCAAAGAACTAAATAGACATTTCTCCAAAGAAGACATACAGATGGCTAACAAACACATGAAAAGATGCTCAACATCACTCATTATCAGAGAAATGCAAATCAAAACCACAATGGGGTACCATTTCACGCCAGTCAGAATGGCTGCGATCCAAAAGTCTACAAGCAATAAATGCTAGAGAGGGTGTGGAGAAAAGGGAACCCTCTTACACTGTTGGTGGGAATGCAAACTAGTACAGCCACTATGGAGAACAGTGTGGAGATTCCTTAAAAAACTGGAAATAGAACTGTCTTATGATCCAGCAATCCCACTGCTGGGCATACACACTGAGGAAACCAGAAGGGAAAGAGACACGTGTACCCCAATGTTCATCGCAGCACTGTTTATAATAGCCAGGACATGGAAGCAACCTAGATGTCCATCAGCAGATGAATGGACAAGAAAGCAGTGGTACATATACACAATGGAGTATTACTCAGCCATGAAAAAGAATACATTTGAATCAGTTCTAATGAGGTGGATGAAACTGGAGCCTATTATACAGAGTGAAGTAAGCCAGAAAGAAAAACACCAATACAGTATACTAATGCATATATATGGAATTTAGAAAGACGGTAATGATAACCCTGTATGTGAGAGAGCAAAAGAGACACAGATGTATAGAACAGTGTTTTGAACTCTGTGGGAGAAGGAGAGGGTGGGATGATTTGGGAGAATGCCATTGAAACATGTGTAATATCATGTAAGAAACGAATTGCCAGTCCAGGTTCGATGAAGGATACAGGATGCTTGGGGCTGGTGCATTGGGATGACCCAGAGGGATGGTACAGGGTGGTAGGTGGGAGGGGGTTTCAGGATGGGGAACATGTGTACACCCGTGATGGATTCTTGTTGATGTATGGCAAAACCAATACAATATTGTAAAGTAAAGTAAGAAAATAATAATAATAAATGATAAAAAAAGAAAGTGAAAGAGAAAGAGAGAGAAAGAGAGAAAGAAAGAAAGAAGGAAAGAAAGAAAGACATGGGGACCCAAGCTCTGATGGAGAAACTGTGCTTTATTAGCAGAAATGCAGGCTTATATATCTTTAGTAAGATGATTACTCAGCTATTACACAAGATGAAACTTTATCAATAGCCACAATATGGATAGTCTAATACATACAAGGTCACTGACGCTGAAAAGAGTCACTGCATGCTCAGTCCTGAGAACTGGGTGCAGCTCTACTCGTTCTTGGAATAGGAACTGATAAGGGGCAGAGAATCCTTGAGAATAGAAAACAGCATGCAGGAATCCTCCTGTTAAATGTTCCCTGACAATAAGCAATATATTTCTATCATTATTATGATCGGTTGCATTCTTATAACCAAACTATAATGCTATTCTGTAACTAAAGGCATTACGTTTCAAGATATAGAGATTTCTATCATCATTAAAATAATAATTAGTGTTGAATTATTTTTTATTCTTTATTTTATAAGGCATAACCCTATACTACTTTAGAATCAGATACTGTGCATAACTAAGCCACATGTATTAATGATATAATTTTAGTGATCCTTCTACAAATAGGACTACTGTTAAAAAATTTTAGTGCAGACAGAGCCTAAAATATATAGAATATAGAGTTATACTTCATATCAGATCAGATTTTGAATTTATTTTACCAGTCTCTTCTCAAAATACTACCCTAAAACATCTTCTGTAAAAGAATGATACCTTTTATTATAAAAAGGTGGACAAGGAGTAAATATTTTTAATGTGAGGCACTGTCTGGAATAGCTGTCTAGAATAGCTCTTTGCATCAGGTTGTCAAAGGATTGGAGCTTCAGCTTCAGCATCAGTCCTTCCAATGAATCATCAGGGTTTATTTTCTTTAGGATTGACTGGTTTGTCTACTTGCTCTCCAAAGGACTCTCAAGAGTCTTCTCCAGCATAATTCAAAAGCATCAGTTCCTTGCTGCTCAACCTTTTTTATGGTCCAACTCTCACAACCATATATGGCTACTGGAAAAAAACCATAGTTTTTGACTATATGGACTTCTGTTGGCAAAGTGATGTCTCTGCTTTTTAGTAGCTGTCTAGGTTTGTCATAGCTTTCCTTCCAAGGAGCAAGCATCTTTTAATTTCATAGCTGCAGTCACCCTCCACAGTGATTTTGGAGTCCAAGAAAATAAAATCTGCCACTGTTTGCATTTTTTCCCATCTACTCATCATAAAGTGATGGGACCAGATTCCATGATCTTAGTTTTTTGTATGTTGAGTTTTAAGGCAGCTTTTTCACTCTCTTCTTTCACCTTCATCAAGAGACTCATTAGTTCCTCTTTTCTCTCTGCCATGAATGAAATTATCTGCATATCTGAAGTTGTTGATATTTCTCCAAGCAATCTTGATTCTAGCATGTCATTCATCCAGCTCGACATTTCACGTGATGTGCTCTGCATATAAGCTAAATAAGCAGGGTGAAAATATATAGCCTTGACATACTCCCTTCTTAATTTTGAACCAGTCCTTTTCATTGTTCCATGTCCGGTTTTAACTGTTCTCAGTTAGGAATCATAATATACTTTCCATAGAAACCAGGCTTCCTAGGTGGCTCAGTGGTAAAAAATCTGCCTGCAATGCAGGAGACACAGGAGGCTCTGGTTCAGTCCATGGGTAGGGAAGATTCCCTAGAGGCAGGCACAGCAACCCACTCCAGTATCATTGTCTGGAGAATCCCATGGACAGAGGAGGTTGATGGGCTACAGTCCATAGGGTCCCAAAGAGTCAGACACAACAGAAGCAACTGAGCACACATGTGTGCCATAGAAACTAGCTTATAAGCTGTGGTTAATAATGGTGGAAATGTGATGTTGTTAAAATTCTTTTATTTTATTATATATATATATAAAAGTTTAATATATATTAAAACTTACATATATTATAAATATATTACATATATATATATATACAATTAGTGGTTGATATATAAGTGATTAGTTGTTGAGGTTAGTTCACAAATACAATTTATCATGATGTTAAAAAGAATAAATTTTAATATATTCAATTAAATAAATCATTACATATATATAATAAAACATTGTATATTTTAATATATATAAATTCAATATATTATTATATTTAATTAAATAATTAAATATAAATGTATAAATGAAATTTATATATATTAAAATTTATTCTTTATTCTTTTTAACATCATGGTAAATAGTATTTGTGAACTAACCTCAACAACTAATCACCTTTATGGTGTGGTTTCTAAGAGGAATTAAAAAACATTCTGCATTTAAAAGCTCTAAAAAATGTAAGTAAGGGAATACTTATAAATTTACATCTAATAATTAGAAGCTTTTACCATAATATTGACCACAATGCAGTAAACTATGCTATGCAGTAAACTAGCTTTGCTGCTGCTGCTAAGTCGCTTCAGTCGTGTCTGACTCTGTGCGACTCCATAGATGGCAGCCCACCAGGCTCTGCCGTCCCTGGGATTCTCCAGGCAAGAACACTGGAGTGGGTTGCCATTTCCTTCTCCAATGCATGAAAGTGAAAAGTGAAGTGAAGTGGCTCAGTCGTGTCCGACTCTTAGGGACCCCGTGGACTGCAGCCTACCAGGCTCCTCCGCCCATGGGATTTTCCAGGCAAGAGTACTGGAATGGGGTGCCATCGCCTTCTCCGTTGTTAGCTTTAACTACACTGAATTTAGTGACTAAGAAAACTATTGAGCCTGAGTGTTTACAACTGCTTTAATTTCTGATTAGCCCCCTGTTGTTTTAAACACACAGGAACAGTGAAATATGTCAAATATTATTGTATGAATATTGGCCAAAATATTAAAGCATGAAATCTGAAACCCTGAAACAATTTAATCAGATTTTTTCTATGATGTATAGATTTAATTTACTGAAAATATTACATTAATAGCAAATAACATGTATCATTAAAATCTAACTAGTGAGAAGGATAAGTCAATCCATAAATGTTAAAGAATGAAGGGATATAGCATTTCACTTATTGGCGAATATACGTAAATTAAAAGACAAATTTGGCAAGAAAATGCACTTATTAAAAGATATTCACTTACGTTCCTTCCATCATCCAAGAAGCATGCTACAATTACTTTACTACAACATTTCAGGTTTTGAAGTTTTATTAACTGTGAAAGAAATATATTGGGATTATTGACCACAGCTTGCTACAGTTATTTCCTCATCACCACATTCCTCATCAATCAAGAAATTGTCATTTTTTTCCATAGAGTAGATTGAAATTCATATTGCCTAAATGTCAGTGAGGAAGAAACTTAACTGTCTTTGGGATAGTGATCATGCACTTACATTCTTGTCCCCATCATTTTCAGAGATTTGATTAGACTTTGGCATTTTTCTCCTGAAAATGTGTGCACACATGAAGTAGCAGTAGAGGACTAAAATGCAAGAGGTTTCTTTAAATTTCAAAGATATGAAATCCTTGGTGTGCTGCAAACAGTGTCTTAAAATAAACTCCAGTTTTAATTTAGAGTTTTCTTGGATCATTCTGATAGTTTCTATGTGAACATGAGTTAGCATCTATGTAGACAAAAGATGACTGCTTGTATTATGTGTAGTATACTCCTTGTATTACAAATTTTCCCAAAAGAGCCTAAAAGTTACTTTACCACTTAACCAATATGTTATGTCTCTGAAACTTTTGTCCTAATTCTAGAATACTGAAGACTATTTTTATATTTTATCATTCAGTTTCCTGAGGTTATTGATTTTTTTCTGAGTGAAATGCTAGCATTTTCATATATTGTATATCCTGCATCTACTCTTTGAAAGTTATTAAAAGCATTTAGTATAATTTATTTAGTATAATGTAGTATAACTTAAAATTATAAAAGTATTCATTAATGTATCTTTCACTTTTTTATTTCACAGGAAACGTTATAAAATAATTTTGTAGATTTGTCTAATTGCCTAACTGCTATAAAATTTCCTACAACCTGTAAAATTCCACACTGACAATTTTCTTAAAAATATAAACCTATACATGTGTTTAGATATGTAAATATACTTATACTTGTAAATGAAGACTTCATTTATTACATTGTTGAAGGAGGTAATCTATAATACGTTTGCATGCATGGAAAGTAGGAGGTGTTTTTTCATGATATTTAGTGTGTCAGTACAATGTGTTGTGTTAGTTTAGCACTTGCTGTGCTGCCACAAGCCAATCCATGCTCTCCTCATCACTCTTCAGTTGCACAAACATCAAACAGAAGGGCCATTGAGTAGAATAATTTCATTTGGAAAAAACAAACTTAGTTGTGACTTTAACAGTATTTTAAGTTATTTATATTGGGTTGGCCAAAAAGTTCCTTCATTTTTAAAGTAAAAATAAAACATATTTTTCATTTTCACCAAGAACATTACCAAACTATGTATTCACCATTTTGTTCCACTACCTTCTGCCATTTTTCAGGCAATTCATAACTCCATCTTCCCCAAATGCTTTATCTTTTTGAACAAAATACCATTCCAGATGCCTTTTATAGTATTCCAGGGAATTGACATTTTTTCCATTAAGAGAATTTTGTAAAGACCACAAAAAGAAAAAAAAAAAGGAAATCTGAAGCTGCAATGTCTGGGAAATATGGTGGATGAATCAGAACTTCCCAAACTGTAACCATTTTTGCCTGGTCATCAAAGAAACATGCCCTCTTGATTATCCTGATGGAAGAGAATGTGTTTTCTGTAGATTAATTCTGGATATGTTTTTGTCATATGATGCTTTCAGTTGGTCTAATTGGAAGCAGTACTTGTTAGAATTAATTGCTTGGTTTTCCAGAATGTGTGGCTGGTGGTGGTTCATTTCATTTATCCCACCATCTCTTCCATTCCACATTATCATATCGTGTATTGTATCTACTTTTCATCTCCTGTCACAGCTTGTTTTAAAAAAGGAACATTTTCACTACATTTAAATAGAAAATCACATATGGAAATATAGTCAAGAAGATTCTTTTTGCTTATGTGGAACCCAAATATCAATGTGATGAACATAACCAAGCTGGTGCAAATGACTTTCAACACTTGTTTTGGATATTTTGAGTATGTCAGCCATCTTCCACATGATAAAACATTGATTATTGTCAATTAATATCTTGATTTCATCACTATCAAGTTGTCTACCATATCATGGAGCATTGTTTGGTATGAAATCTCCAGCATGAAACTTCTGACATGTTTGCTCAGTCACAGCACCTTCTCCCTATACTGCACAAAGTTTTTCTTTTTGTTTTTTTTTTTTTTTGCATTTCAGCTGCATTTTCACTTTTCTTGAAATAATAAAGCATAATATGAAAAGAATGCTGCTTTTCTATGTTGCTTAAATATTAAAATAGCTACACAAAATTCACCAATGTTGATAATTATATTTTAGTGCATGCTGATATGACAGCTGTCACAATACAATCTAACAAAATTGTTTCAAATAAGGTTAAAGACTAAGCACTCCTACATACATCTTAGGCAAAAACAAACAAACAAACAAACCAAAACAACAACAACAAAAAACAAATGAACCTTTTGGCCAATCCAATAAAACCTACTCATATTTCTAGCTCTAGCTCATCTCCCACATTCTTGAAGGAACATTTTCAGATATTGATAATCTTTATTCAGATTTCCTTTCTCAAAAATGCAATGCTTTTAAATAAGCAAGCCCTCCAAATGTGTCAACCCCAAATTTTACTTTGGTGTCTTTTTTGATTGTTTAATTCTAAAAGGTTGATTCTTTGGTAGTGCTACATTCTCATATCACTTCTTCTTTTTTTTTTCCTGGTATTTTGAATAACTTAGCTGAAGTATTTCTTGTCTACTTCACATACACTTTTTCACAGCTTTATTGAAATATAATTGAAATATATGTGCAAGTTTAAGGTGTATAGTGTGTTGACTTTATATATATATCAAAATGATCACCACCTTAGCCAAAGCTAACATCTTCATTCCTCATGCAATTACCATTTCACATTTGTGGTGAAAATATTTAAAATATACTCTTTCAATAACTTTCAAGTATACAGTAGAATATTGTTAACTATAGTCACCATACTATGCATTAATTGAAAAAGTGAAAAAGTGTTAGTCACTCAGTTGTGTCTGACTTTTTTCGAACCCATGGACTGTTGTAGCCTGCCAGGCTCCTCTGTCCATGTAATTCTCCAAGCAAGAATTCTCCACTGGAGGGGGTAGTCATTCCCTTCTTGACCCATGGATCTTCCCGACCCAGAGATCAAACCTTGGATCTGGGTTGCGATCTTCCAAACCCAGGAACTGAACCTGGAACTCCTGCATTGCAAGCAGATTCTTTACTATCTGAGCCAGCAGGGAAGCCCATTAATTCAATTCAGTTCAAATGCTAAGTCATGTCTGACTCTTTGCGACCCCATGAATTGCAGCACGCCAGGCCTCCCTGTCCATCACCAGCTCCAGGAATTCACTCAAACTCATGTCCATAGAGTTGGTGATGCCATCCAGCCATCTCATCCTCTGTCGTCCCCTTCTTCTCCTGCCCACAATTCCTCCTAACGTCAGACTTTTTTCCAATGAGTCAACTCTTTGCATGAGATGGCCAAAGTATTGGAGTTTCAGCTTCAGCATCAGTCCTTCCAATGAACACCCAGGACTGATCTCCTTTAGAATGGACTGGTTGGATCTCCTTGCAATCCAAGGGACTCGCAACAGTCTTATCCAACACCACAGTTCAAAAGCATCAATTCTTTGGTGCTCAGCTTTCTTCACAGTCCAACTCTTACATTCATAGATGACCACTGGAAAAACCATAGCATTGACTAGACAGACCTTTTTTGACAAAGTAATCTCTCTGCTTTTTAATATGTTATCTAGGTTGGTCATAACTTTCCTTTCAAGGAGTAAGCGTCTTAATTTCATGGCTGCAGTCACCATCTGCAGTGATTTTGGAGCCCCCCAAAATACAGTCTGCCACTGTTTCCACTGTTTCCCCATCTATTTACCATGAAGTGATGGGACCAATGCCATGATCTTCGTTTTCTGAATGTTGAGCTTTAAGCCAACTTTTTCACTCTCCTCTTTGACTTTCATCAAGAGGCTTTTTAGTTCCTCTTCACTTTCTGCCATAAGGGTAGTGTCATCTGAATATCTGAGGTTATTGATATTTCTCCCAGCAATCTTGATTCCAGCTTGTGCTTCTTCCAGTCCAGGGTTTCTCATGATGTGCTCTGTATATAAGTTAATAAGCAGGGTGACAATATACAGCTTTGATGTACTTCTTTTCCTATTTGGAACCAGTCTGTTGTTCCATGTCCAGTTCTAACTGTTGCTTCCTGACTTGCATATAGATTTCTCAAGAGGCAGGTCAGGTGGTCTGGTATTCCCATATCTTTCAGAATTTTCCACAGTTTATTGTGATCCACACAGTCAAAGGTTTTGGCATAGTCAGTAAGGCAGAAATAGATGTTTTTCTGGAACTCTCTTGCTTTTTCCATGATCCAGCGGATGTTGGCAATCTGATCTCTGGTTCCTCTGCCTTTTCTAAAACCAGCTTGAACATCTGGAAGTTCACAGTTCACATATTGTGGAAGCCTGGCTTGGAGAATTTTGAGCATTACTTTACTAGCATGTGAGATGAGTGCAATTGTGCGGTAGTTTGAGCATTCTTTGGAATTACCCTTCTTTGGGATTGGAATGAAAACTGATCGTTTCCAGTCCTGTGGCCACTGCTGAGTTTTCCAAATTTGTGGGCATATTGAGTGCAGCAGTTTCACAGCATCATCTTTCAGGATTTGAAATAGCTCAACTGGAATTCCATCATGTTCACCTGCTTTGTTCATAGTGACACTTTCTAAGGCCCACTTGACTTTGCATTCAAGGATGTCTGGCTCTAGGTGAGTGATCACATCATTGTGATTATCTGTGTCGTGAAGATCTTTTTTGTACAGTTCTTCAGTGTATTCTGCCACCTCTTCTTAGCATGGTCTGATTCTGTTAGGTCCATACCATTTCTGTCCTTTATTGAGCCCATCTTTGCATGAAATGTTCCCTTGGTATCTCTAATTTTCTTGAAGAGATCTCTACTCTTTTCCATTCTACTGTTTTCCTCTATTTCTTTGCATTGATCCCTGAGGAAGGCTTTCTTTTCTTTCCTTGGATTCTTTGGAACCCTGCACTCAAATGGGTATATCTTTCATTTTCTCCGTTGCTTTTCACTTCTTTTCTTTTCACAGCTATTTGTAAGGCCTCCCCAGACAGCCATTTTGCATTCTTTTCCATGGGGATGGTCTTGATCCCTGTTTCCTGTACAATGTCATGAACCTCCGTCCATAGTTCATCAGGCACTCTATCTACCAGATATAGTCCCTTAAATCTATTTCTCACTTCCACTATATAATCATAAAGGATTTGAGTTAGGTTACCTGAGTGGTCTAGTGGTTTTCCCTACTTTCTTCAATTTAAGTCTGAATTTGGCAATAAGGAGTTCATGATCTGAGCCACCGTCAGCTCCTAGTCTTGTTTTTGCTGATGGTATAGAGCTTCTCCATCTTTGGCTGCAAAGAATATATGCAATCTGATTTCAGTGTTGACCATCTGGTGATGCCCATGTGTAGAGTCTTCTCTGGTGTTGTTGGAAGAGGGCGTTTGCTATGACCAGTGCATTCTCTTGGCAAAACTCTATTAGCCCTTGCTTTGCTTCATTCCATACTCCAAGGCCAAATTTGCCTGTTACTCCATGTGTTTCTTGACTTCCTACTTTTGCATTCCAGTCCCCTATAATGAAAAGGACACCTTTTTTTTGGGTGTTAGTTCTATAAGGTCTTGTAGGTCTTCATAGAACGATTCAACTTCAGCTTCTTCAGTATTACTGGTTGGGGCACAGACTTGGATTAATGTGATATTGAATGGTTTGCCTTGGAAACGAACAGAGATCTTTCTGTTGTTTTTGAGATTGCATCCAAGTGTTGCATTTCAGACTCTTTTGTTGACCATGATGGCTACTCCATTTCTTCTGAGGGATTCCTGCCCACAGTAGTAAATATAATGGTCATCTGAGTTAAATTCACCCATTCCAGTCCATTTTAGTTTGCTGATTCCTAAAATGTCGACGTTCATTCTTGCCATCTCTTGTTTGACTAATTCCAGTTTGCCTGATTCATGGACCTGACATTCCAGGTTCCTATGCAGTATTGCTCTTTACAGCATTGGACTTTGCTTCTATCATCAGTCACATCTGCAACTGGATATTGTTTTTGTTTTGGCTCCATCCCTTCATTCTTTCTGGAGTTATTTCTCCACTGATCTCCAGTAGCATATTGGGCACCTACCGACCTGGGTAGTTCCTCTTGCAGTATCCTATCATTTTGCCTTTTCATACTCTTCATGGGGTTCTCAAGGCAAGAATACTGAAGTGGTTTGCCATTTCCTTCTCCAGTGGACCACATTCTGTCAGACTTCTCCACCATACTGCTAAGTCACTTCAGTCATGTCCAACTCTGTGCAACCCCATAGACAGCAGCCCAACAGGTTCCCTCGTCCCTGGGATTCTCCAGGCATAACCCACCTGTTAATTAGATCCCCGAAACTTATCAGTCTTCTAATCAGGAGTGTGTAAATTTTGGCTAATATCTCTTCATTTGCCCCACCCCACAACACCTGGTAACCATCATTCTACTCTCTTGTTCTTACAAATTCATCTTTTCAAAGATGTTACACAAAGGTGCTATCATACTATTTTTCTTTTCCTGACTTAATACAATGCCCTCAAGTTTCATTCATTTTGTTTCAAAAGACAAAATTTCTGTATTTCTCATAGTTGAATATTTCATTTTATATAATTCTATGTAAATATAAATTTATCTATATCTCACATCTTTATCCAGTCACTTGTTGATAGTCACTTAGGTTATTTCCGTATGTTGGCTATCAGAGAATAATGGAGCAATAAATACAGGATTGAAGATACCTCTTTGAGATACTCTTTTCAATTCCTTTGCATATGTACCCAAAAGTGGAATTACTGAATCATATGGTAGCTCTATTTTTAACGTTTTGAGAAACATCTCCTGTTTTCCATGGTGGCTATCCCAATGAACATCCCCAACAACTAAAATTTGTATGGAACCACAGAAGACCTTGAGAAAAAAGAATAAAATTGGAAGTACCACACTTTCTGATTTCTAACTATACTACAAATTTATAATAATCAAAAGAGTATGGGACTGGCATAGAAACAGACACAGTGATCAATAGAACAGAATAGGGAGCTCATAAATAATTCCCCACATATGCAATTAACATATTTGACAATGGACTAAGAATATCCCAAGGAAAGGACAGCCTTATCAATATATGATATTAGGAAAACTGAGTAATCAATCACATGTAGAAAAATTATATTGAAGCCCTACCTTACACCATTCACAAAAATTAATACAAAGTGTACAGCCACTATGGAGAACAGTGTGGAGATTCCTTAAAAAACTGGATATAGAACTGCCTTATGATCCAGCAATCCCACTGCTGGGCATACACACTGAGGAAACAAGAAGGGAAAGAGACACGTGTACCCCAATGTTCATCGCAGCACTGTTTATAATAGCCAGGACATGGAAGCAACCTAGATGCCCATCAGCAGATGAATGGACAAGAAAGCTGTGGTCCATATACACAATGGAGTATTACTCAGCCATTAAAAAGAATACATTTGAATCAGTTCTAATGAGGTGGATGAAACTGGAGCCTATTATACAGAGTGAAGTAAGCCAGAAAGAAAAACACCAATACAGTATACTAATGCATATATATGGAATTTAGAAAGATGGTAACAATAACCCTGTGTACAAGACAGCAAAAGAGACACTGATGTATAGATCAGTCTTATGGACTCTGTGGGAGAGGGAGAGGGTGGGGAGATTTGGGAGAATGGCCTTGAAACATGTATAATATCATGTATGAAATGAGTCGCCAGTCCAGGTTCGATGCATGATACTGGATGCTTGGGGCTGGTGCACTGAGACGACCCAGAGGGAGGGTATGGGGAGGGAGGAAGGAGGAGGGTTCAGGATGGGGAACACAGGTATACCTGTGGCGGATTCATTTCGATATTTGGCTAAACTAATACAATATTGTAAAGTTTAAAAATAAAATAATATTTAAAAAATACAAAGTGGATTAAAGACTTAAAAATAAAATGTGAAACTGTAAAACTCCTAGAAGAAACCTAGAGAAAAATCTTGACATTGATCTTGGCAATGATTGTTTTAATATGATACCAGAAGCACAAGCAAAAGATGCAAAACTCAGTAAGTGGGAAAAATCAAGTTTGAATACTTTTATAGAGCAAAAGAAACAATCAACAAAGTGAAAACTATAGATGAACAGAAGTGTTTGTAAAGTGTATATTTTGATAAAGGGCTAATATCCAAAATATATAAAGAACTCGTACAAATAAACAAAACAAAACAAAAAAACCTTAATCTGATACATAAAAAATAGGCAGAGGAGCTGAATAAACATTTTTTCAAAGTAGACATACAAATGACCAAGAAGCCTATGAAAAGATGCTCAGCCTCATTAGTCATTGTGGAAATGCAAATCAAAACCACAATGAGATATTGTTAGCTCACATTTGATAAAGCAGCTATCATCCAAAAAAAAAAAAAAAGTGAGAGATAACAGGTGTTAGCAAAGATGTGGTGAAAATAGATTTTTCAAAAATACTTTTAGACAGTGTTCAAGTGGCATACTCTCAGATAAGGTAATCCTGATTATAGGAAATGATATCCAAGCAAGCAGACTTGAAAGAACGGGACACACCTAGTCTGAAAAGTAAACCTAGAGGCCAATTTGATCATTGCATTGATATAATTTAGGGTGTTAAACATGAATAAGGGACTGGATTTATTTTATTTTGTTTCAGGAGGTAATATTAATAGATAAACCATTAGTATCAATATACAATTTATATTAATTTATTCACATTTAAAAGGAATGAGGGGATAGCCTATTATATAAGATCTAATTAGATCTATGGACAGCCTAGGAAATAAGTAGACAGCAAACCAAATGAGAAAATGTATCAGGGTGGTATAAGGGCTTACAGACATAAGAAAATATTTTTATTAGTTACTAATTTGAGTCAATTAATCAATATTTCAGGAAATAAGTGCCAGTAATGCAAGAGGACATGATATTTCTCTTTTGCCTTAGGCTTGCTCTCTTCTCTTAATTCCTTTATAATAAATGAGATTTAAGACCTCAGTGAAGAACAGTGGAGAACAAGTGAGTCTTACTAGCAACAAGGTGTATGGCCGATCAGTTGCTTAACTTCCTTACCTTTGCTCAGAAACACTTTTCATATATGAATCCATATTTTCTAGATTCTGAGACTTTCTTCTCACTTCTACAGGGAGTGCAACTGTCAGTGGTCCTGAAAATGTTCTATTCTAAGGTAAAATTTTAAAAGTAGTGGAGCTGAAATTAATCCTAGCCAAAGAGGGGAGAATGCCTTAATTAACCTTGTCTTTCACACATACACAAACATTAGTGTTTTTAAGTCATAGTTCATTGTTTTACTGCTGGTAATTTTTTAAAAGTAATATTTCTGTATTACATATCTATCTTTCTACTTTAAAATAGTTTCTTCAGATTACATAATTCAGCATGCTTATGTACACTTGTTATCTTCTCAATGAATATCACTTGCTGCCAATAAAAGGCATGCATTGCAAACATATAAAAATTATTCAATATAGTTATTATTACTCATTAGTATGGGTTAAACTTTTTAAAATTTGATGATACTGAATATTGAGAGAATGTATTAGAACAAAAATTGTAGTAGTTTGAAAGTTTAACAAAAATAAATCACCTGTTAATGAGACTCAGCAAAAAAGAAACAGAAATAGAAAATGTATGAGGCAGTAGATATTAGGCCTTATTATATTACAAAGATACAATGAAAAAGAGTACAAACATCTTTTTTTTTAATAAATTCAATAACTTGAATAAATTAGATAATTTCTACTGAAACATAATTTACCAAAATTTAAAAATAAAACATCTGTATAGCTATCTACATTAAAAAATGAATTTATAATAAAAAATTTCCCACAAAGAAAATAACAGATTCAGATGGTTATAAACTATATCAAAATTTTAAGGAGAAATACTGCAAATTTTATAAAAGCTTTTTCAAAAAATAGAAGTATCAGAGTTTATTACAAAACAACTGTGCCCTTTTCACCCACCAAAAATAATAATAAATATGTGAGATGATGAACATGATGTTTCTACTTAAATGAAATGTCATCTCATAGTTTTATAACAAGGTATTTTTCTGATATTTGTTGTAATGAGACAAATTTAAAAGTATTGACTCTAGTCTGCATTGTGTGTGTGTGTCTTTGCTCAGTCTTTCAGTCGTGTTTGACTCTTTGCAACCCTATGGACTGTTTCCCAACATGCTCCTCCGTCCATGAGATTATTCAGGCAAGGATACTGCAATGGGTTGCTATGCCCACCTCCAGGGGATCTTCTCCACCCAGAGATCGAACCCGTGTCTTCACGTCTCCTGCATTAGCAGCTGGAATCTTTACTCCTGAGCCCAGTCTGCATTATACATTTATTCTTTATTTTGTACTTACTGCTATTTTTTTAGAAATATACCTATCTTATGGTTATCTTTGATAACTTTAAGCAGAATAAATGTGTGAAAGGAAGAGGAACTAGTAGACTGTGAATAAATCTTTCATTCTATTGTTGGTGGTTATTAGTTATTACAGAAGATGTTCAGAACTACTAATGGCCCAATATTCATTGGAAGGACTGATGCTGAAGCTGAAACTCCCATACTTTGGCCACCTGATACAAAGAACTGACTCATTTGAAAAGACCCTGATGCGGGGGAAGATTGAAGGTGGGAGGAGAAGGGGATGACAGAGGATGAGATGGTTGGATGGCATCACCGACTCCATGGACATAAGTTTGAGTAAAATCCGGGAGTTGGTGATGGACAGGGAGGCCTAGCATGCTGCAGTCCATAGGGTCACAAAGAGTTGGACATGACTGACTGAACTGAACTGACTAATGGCCCAGACCTTTTAGAAATGAAGATTTGAATTATATCAGCAGGTAAAGAACCAGTACTTTACATCATAATGATAAATATTGTTAATTTTATTTCACATAATTTAAAATTCAAACAATAAAATAGTGAAAAAATTCACTCGGCATTCTCTTCTGAGGAAAGTCTTAATGTGAAACTATCACAATACTATTAATTGGCTATCAGCTCAGTTCAGTTCAGTCGATCAGTCGTGTCCGACTCTTTGTGACCCCATGAATCACAGCACACCAGGCCTCCCTGTCCATCACCAACTCCCGGAGTTCACTCAGACTCAGGTCCATCGAATCAGTGATGCCACCCAGCCATCTCATCCTCTGTCATCACCTTCTCCACCTGCCCCCAATCCCTCCCAGCATCAGAGTCTTTTCCAATGAGTCAACTCTTCTCACAAGATGGCCAAAGTACAGGAGTTTCAGCTTTAGCATCGTCCCTTCCAAAGAAATACCAGAGCAGATCTCCTTCAGAATGGACTGGTTGGATCTCCTTGCAGTCCAAGAGACTAACAAGAGTCTTCTCCAACACCACAGTTCAAAAGCATCAATTCTTCGGTGCTCAGCCTTCTTCACAGTCCAACTCTCACATCCACACATGACCACTGGAAAAACCATAGCCTTGACTAGACGGACTTTTGTTGGCAAAGTAATGTCTCTGCTTTTGAATATGCTATCTAGGTTGGACATAACTTTCCTTCCAAGGAGTGAGTGTCTTTTAATTTCATGGCAACAGTCACCATCTGCAGTGATTTTGGAGCCCCCCAAAATAAAGTCTGACACTGTTTCCCCTGTTTTCCCATCTATTTCCCGTGAAGTGATGGGACCGGATGCCATGATCTTCATTTTCTGAATGTTGAGCTTTAAGCCAACTTTTTCACTCTCCTCTTTCACCTTCATCAAGAGGCTTTTTAGTTCCTCTTCACTTTCTGCCATAAGGGTGGTGTTATCTGCATATCTGAGGTTATTGATATTTCTCCCGGCAATCTTGATTCCAGCTTGTGTTTCTTCCAGTCCAGCGTTTCTCATGATGTACTCTGCATATAAGTTAAATAAACAGGGTGACAATATACAGCCTTGATGTACTCCCTTTCCTATTTGGAACCAGTCTGTTGTTCCATGTCCAGTTCTAACTGTTGCTTCCTGACCTGCATACAGATTTCTCAAGAGGCAGGTCTGTGGTCTGGTATTCCCATCTCTTTCAGAATTTTCCACAGTTTACTGTGATCCACACAGTCAAAGGCTTTGGCATAGTCAATAAAGCAGAAATAGATGTTTTTCTGGAACTCTCTTGCTTTTTCCATGATCCAGCGATGTAGGTGATTTGATCTCTGGTTCCTCTGCCTTTCCTAAAACCAACTTGAACATCAGGAAGTTCACGGTTCACGTATTGCTGAAGCCTGGCTTGGAGAATTTTGAGCATTACTTTACTAGCGTGTGAGATGAGTACAATTGTGTGGTAGTTTGAGCATTCTTTGGCATTGCCTTTCTTTGGGATTGGAATGAAACTGACCTTTTCCAGTCCTGTGGCCACTGCTGAGTTTTCCAAATTTGCTGGCATATGAGTGCAGCACTTTCACAACATCATCTTTCAGAATTTGGAATAGCTCAACTGGAATTCTGTCACCTCCACTAGCTTTATTTGTAGTGATGCTTTCTAAGGCCCCCTTGACTTCACATTCCAGGATGTCTGGCTCTAGGTCAGTGATCACACCATCGTGATTATCTGGGTCGTGAAGATCTTTTTTGTACAATTCTTCTGTGTATTCTTTCCACCTCTTCTTAGTATCTTTTGCTTCTGTTAGGTCCATACCATTTCTGTCCTTTATCAAGCCCATCTTTGCATGAAATGTTCCTTTGGTATCTCTGATTTTCTTGAAGAGATCTCTAGTCTTTCCCATTCTCTTGTTTTCCTCTATTTCTTTGCATTGATCGCTGAAGAAGGCTTTCTTATCTCTTCTTGCTATTCTTTGGAACTCTGCATTCAGAGGTTTATATCTTTACTTTTCTCCTTTGCTTTCGCTTCTCTTCTTTTCACAGCTATTTGTAAGGCCTCCCCAGGCAGCCATTTTGCTTTTTTGCATTTCTTTTCCTTGGGGATGGTCTTGATCCCTGTCTCTGTACAATGTCATGAACCTCATTCCATAGTTCATCAGACACTCTATCTATCAGATCTAGACCCTTAAATCTATTTCTCACTTCCACTGTATAATCATAAGGGATTTGATTTAGGTCATACCTGAACGGTCTAGTGGTTTTCCCTACTTTCTTCAATTTAAGTCTGAATTTGGCAATAAGGAGTTCATGATCTGAGCCACAGTCAGCTCCTGATCTTGTTTTTGCTGACTGTATAGAGCTTCTCCATCTTTGGCTGCAAAGAATATAATCAATCTGATTTCAGTGTTGACCATCTGATGATGTCCATGTGTAGAATCTTCTCTTGTGTTGTTGGAAGAGGGTGTTTGTTATGACCAGTGCATTTTCTTGGCAAAACTCTATTAGTCTTTGCCCTGCTTCATTGCGTATTCCAAGGCCTAATTTGCCTGTTACTCCAGGTGTTTCTTGACTTCCTAATTTTGCATTCCAGTCCTCTATAATGAAAAGGACATCTTTTTTTTGGGTGTTAGTTCTAAAAGGTCTTGTAGGTCTTCATAGAAACATTCAACTTCAGCTTCTTCAGCATTACCGGTTGGGGCATAGACTTGGATTACTGTGATATTGAATGGTTTGCCTTGGAAACGAACAGAGATCTTTCTCTTGTTTTTGAGATTGCATCCAAGTGTTGCATTTCAGACTCTTTTGTTGACCATGATGGCTACTCCATTTCTTCTGAGGGATCCCTGCCTACAGTAGTAGATATAATGGTCATCTGAGTTAAATTCACCCATTCCAGTCCATTTGAGTTTACTGATTCCTAGAATGTCGACATTCACTCTTGCCATCTCTTGTTTGACCACTTCCAATTTGCCTTGTTTCATGGACCTGACATTCCAGGTTCCTATGCTAAAGCTGAAACTCCAGTACTTTGGCCACCTCGTGTGAAGAGTTGATTCATTCGAAAAGACTCTGATGCTGGCAGGGATTGGGGGCAAGAGGAGAAGGGGACGACAGAGGATGAGATGGCTGCATGGCATCACTGACTCGATGGACATGAGTCTGAGTGAACTCCGGGAGTTGGTGATGGACAGGGAGGCTTGGCGTGCTGTGATTCACGGGGTCACAAAGAGTCGGATACGACTGAGCGACTGATCTGATCTGATACAATATTGCTCTTTACAGCATAGAACCTTGCTTCTATCACCAGTCACATCTTCAGCTGGGTATTGTTTTTGCTTTGGCTCCATCCCTTCATTCTTTCTGGAGTTATTTCTCCACTGATCTCCAGTAGCATATTGGGCACCTACTGACCTGGGGATTTCTCTTTCAGTATCCTATCATTTTGCCTTTTCATACTGTTCATGGGGTTCTCAAGGCAATAATACTGAAGTGGTTTGCCATTCCCTTCTCCAGTGGACCACGTTCTGTCAGATCTCTCCACCATGATCCGCCCACCTTGGGTTGCCCCATGGGCATGGTTTAGTTTCATTGAGTTAGACAAGCCTGTGGTCCTAGTGTGATTAGACTGACTAGTTTTCTGTGAGTATGGTTTCAGTGTGTTTGCCCTCTGATATCATAGGAGTTCTTAATATTTTCTGGATATCAATCCTTACCAAATAAATTATTTAGAAATAATTTTCCCCTTCATGGGGAAAATAGTTTGTGTTCTCATAACCTGAAAGAGTGTCAGAGAATTTTACTGACTGAAAATAGGCGATCCGTACAGGTTTCATTGTGTATAGGTCTATTCATATAATTTTGTCGACTTGAAAAAAACTAGAAAAATAGAAAACTTATTAGTGGTTCCAGAGTTTAAACAGAGAGTGAGGGTAGGTGAGAAGCGAGTGTCATTACAAGGGGCAATCTGAGAGATCCTTTTGGTGATAAAATATTTTGTACATTGATTATCCCAACAATCTTTTCCTGGTTGTGATATTGCACTATAGTTTTGCAGGTTTTACAAGATAATACCACTGGAGTGAACAAGGTAAAGAGTGTAAGGAATCACTCTGTATTATTTCTTAAAATTGCATGATGATCTATTATCTCAAATAAACAGTTTAATTTAAAGAACAATCTCATGTTTTGAGGAAGATGTCACCTATTGAAAACCATAAAACTAAAAATATTTTTTAAACATGAAACTAAGATCAGCTGAGCATTCTTACTTGTTTTATGTAAGAAGATAAAAAATAGAAAAGCATATGGTTAAAGAAATTAAATATCTTTTTGTAGAAACAACCTATAAGAGAGAACAAAATATCAGAATTTCAAATTACTTACAAATGTCATTCCTTCATTTGATAACTAAAATATAAATATGTTGGTTTATTATATAAAAGTTTTAAAAATTGGAAACTTTACAAACTAGAATAAAAGTAAAATGAATAAATGTGAAGTCTACTTTGCCTTTTCCCCTAAATTTTAACAGTATAAACACAAAATTATACTTAATGCCATAAAATCAGAGAAGACAATGGCACCCCACTCCAGTACTCTTGCCTGGAAAATCCCATGGACAGAGGAGCCTGGTAGGCTGCAGTCCATGGGGTTGCTAAGAGTCAGACATGACTCAGCGACTTCACTTTAACTTTTCACTTTCATGCATTGGAGAAGGAAATGGCAACCCACTCCAGTGTTCTTGCCTGGAGAATCCCAGGGACGGGGGAGCTTGGTGGGCTGCTGTCTGTGGGGTCGCACAGAGTCGGACACGACTGAAGCAACTTAGCAGCAGCAGCCATAAAATAATCTGGAGTTTAAAATCTATAGTTACACTTAGAAATAAATAAAATAACCTTGAGACCACTACTTTAGAATATGTATGTATTTTTAAAAATGATATCAAATATCATGTAATTGAGATAGTTCAGTTCAGTTCAGTCTCTCAGTCGTGTCCGACTCTTTGTGACCCCATGAATCACAGCACGCCAGACCTCCCTGTCCACCACCAACTCCCAGAGTTCACTCAGACTCACATCCATCAAGTCAGTGATGCCATCCAGCAATCTCATCCTCTGTCATCCCCTTCTCCTCCTGCCCTCAATCCCTCCCAGCAAAGGAGTCTTTTCCAATGAGTCAACTCTTCGCATGAGGTGGCCAAATTATTGGAGTTTCAGCTTCAGCATCAGTCCTTCCAATGAACATCCAGAACTTATCTCCTTTAGGATGGACGGTTGGACCTCCTTGCAGTCCGAGAGACTCGCAAGAGTCTTCTACAGCACCACAGTTCAAAAGCATCAATTCTTTGGGGCTATTTACAATTTCTTTGTAGTACAACTCTCACATCCATACGTGACCAATGGAAAAACCATAGCTTTGGCTAGATGGACCTTTGTTGGCAAAGTAATGTCTCTGCTTTTGAATATGCTATCTAGGTTGGTCATAACTTTCCTTCCAAGGAGTAAGCGTCGTTTAATTTCATGGCTGCAGTCACCATCTGTAGTGATTTTGGAGCCCAAAAAAATAAAGTCTGGCACTGTTTCCCCATCTATTTCCCATGAAGTGATGGGACCGGATGCCATGATCTTGGTTTTCTGAATGTTGAGCTTTAAGCCAAGTTTTTCAGTTTCCTCATTCACTTTCATCAAGAGGCTTTTTATTTCCTCTTCACTTGATACCATAAGAATGCTATCATCTGCATATCTGAGGTTATTGATATTTCTCCCAGCAATCCTGATTCCAACTTGTGCTTCTTCCAGCCCAGCATTTCTCATGATATACTCTGCATAGAAGTTATATAAGCAGGGTAACAATATACAGCCTTGAAGTACTCCTTTCCCTATTTGGAACCAGTCTGTTGTTCCATGTCCAGTTCTAACTGTTGTTTCCTGACCTGCATACAGGTGTCTCAAGAGGCAGGTCAGGTGGTCTGGCATTCCCATCTGTTTCAGAATTTTCCACAGTTTATTGTGATCCACACAGTCAAAGGCTTTGGCATAGTCAATAAAGCAGAAATAGATGTTTTTTTTCTGGAACTCTCTTGCTTTTTCGATGATCCAGCAGATGTTGGCAGTTTGATCTCTGTTTCCTCTTCCTTTTCTAAAACCAGCTTGAATATCTGGAAGTTCACGGTTCATATATTGCTGAAGCCTTGCTTGGAGAATTTTGAGCATTACTTTACTAGTGTGTGAGATGAGTGCCACTGAGATAGTATCTGTGTTTAAATGATAGAAATGCAGGTGGTATTATTTTAATTCTCTATTTTGTAAGTTTGCTCTAATACTATCAGGCTATTATAATTTTTAAAAAATTTCTAGGTATTTTCCAATCCAATACTTTATGAAAGTGAAAATCACTCAGTTATACATGACTCTTTTGCAACCCCGATGGACTATACAGTCCATGGAATTCTCCAGGCCAGAATACTGGAAGGGGTAGCCTTTCACTTTTCCAGGGGATCTTCCCAACTCAGAGATCAAACCCAGATCTCCCACATTGCAGACAGATTCTTTACCAGCTGAGCCAGCAGGGAAGCCCAATATTTTATGAAGTTAAAATGAAAAGAAATAGCTTGTTTTTGAAAATTCAAAAGAGAAAATTAATACAATTTTACTCAGAGTACCATTTATAACAGTAGCACACATTCATAAACTGTGTATTAATTAACTTGTGAATTTTTGTTATTTAAAGTGTATTTTCTGAATTCTAAGAATGATTTTGGTGTTGCACAATATCCTGAGGAAATGAGCCATAAAAACTCAAGTTCCTCTTCTCTTGTCCAAAAGAGCACCATGCAGGTTAGGAATTTAAATCCTCCACTTTCCTAATCTGTAATGCACCTTAACTGCTTGAAAACACGTCTCCCTCTCCAAAACATTAACTGAAAACAATTCAGATTAAAAATAATTCCCAACAAGTGAAAGTACATTTTCCTTTACAATTTTCTTCCACAGTACTTTCTGCCTCCCTCACTCCCTTTCTTCCTTTCCTTGTTATCATTTCTTGTAGAATTGTGTCCCCAGAAAGCATATGTTAAATCCCAACCCCTGTACCTATTAATGTGACCTTATTTGGACATTGAGTCTTTCCAAATGGATTTAGTTAAGATGAGGGCATACTGGATTAAGGTGATTCTTAAATCTAATATGAAGATGTCCTTATAAAGAAGCAAAGAAACACACATGAAGGAAAACCACATGACAAGATAGGCAGAGATTAGAATGATGTGTCTACAAACTAAGGAATCACAGATCATTGGCAATTATCAGAATCCAACAAGAGACCCTTTCGAGCTTCAGTACTTTTGCCTGGAAAATCCCATGGATGGAGGAGCCTGGTGGGCTGCAGTTCATGTGGTCGCTAAGGGTCAGAGATGATTGAGCGACTTCATTTTCACTTTTTACTTTCATGCCTTGGAGAAGGAAATGGCAACCCACTCTGGTGTTCTTGCCTGGAGAATCCCAGGGATGGGGGAGCCTGGTGGGCTGCCATCTCTGGGGTCGCACAGAGTTGGACATGACTGAAGCAACTTAGTGGCAGCAGCAGCAGAAGATCCTTTAGAGAGACCATGACCCCATCAACACCTTAATTTCAGTTTTAGAGTCTCCTGAATTGTGAGAAAACCAATCTGCATTGTTTTTAAGCTAGCTGGTATATGGTAATTTGTTACAGTAGCCTAGGAAATTAATGTACATATTCTCTCCATCTTTCAAGTTATATATTATCTTAAGTCCACCAAAGCATAGTCAGGTCCTTGCCACCTGCACATATATATACATTTTTACTATTATTATCTATAATAAAAATTCAGAGCCTAACCAGAAAAAGTTAAATTGTGCTTGGGAGTAAAAAAAGATAGACAGTGAAAATGGGAACCTTAATAGTCTGCTTCCTATTATGTTGGGAACAACCAACTTGATATTGCCAAGGGAGAATTATAAAGTAAATCAGAAAGTATGCAGTAATACACTGTGAAACAAACTTTCAGAAATCACTGCCAATACATATTATCTTTGACTTAACCTACAAATGTGTCACTCCTAATATGGAAAAGATACTGTACTAAATCTTCCTGATCCAGAAACGGCCTCAGGCAAGGCTGAAACCTGGACCCTTTGAAGGCTGGAAAGCTGGTGAAATTGCCTTTGATTCACTCAGTTTTTAAGTACTTGCTCAGGACTAGGCAGGAGTTGTGATCTGTTACCTGCACTTAGAAATGGGCAAGTAGATTGTCACTTTTCAGAGCAGAGAAGGCAGAGAACTGCATAAAAATCCCTGGGAGCAGAATAAAGCCAAACAAAACAAGATCTTCTTTCTACTCAGGTAGAAGCAATGGGAAAATTTGTGTAGACTTGAAGGTCAGAGAAAATGGGTCTTGTGAACAGTGTATTCTTCTTTATATAACAATGTCACCCAATAACTTTTATATTTTCAAACTAGTCTTATGTCTTAATGTTCTTCTAGGTCTATAGACATCTTTCCAGCAATCATATTAAATTTTTGAAAAACCCATGCAAATGGAAACCAAAAACAAAAAAAAATAAGACATAATGTCTCCCCCAGCTGGGCTTGTATTCTATCTGGTGACTCAGAAACACCAATCTTATCATACTTGCAAATTGACGTGAAAAATTAAAAGTGCCAAATGAGTTCTGACTTTATAGTGCTCAATTCTAGCTGTCAAAGAAATTCTACAGAAGAAGATGAGAATTCATCTGCTCCTAGCTGGTTTAAGAGGAACTTTATAGACAGGAGTGATAGAAATTTGCATGAAGAAATTCACAGGGTGAAAAATATATGTCAGAGAAAAGAAGTAGATCAGTGAGAATGGAATGAAAGGTCCATACTTTTTCTGTCTCATCATTGATATCCAGTCTTTTAGTTGACTAACAACTGATGGCTCCTATATGCTTCACTAAGTATTAATAAAAACAAAATGCATTCAAATATTTTATTAGCATAGGATCAAGATTTGTTTCTTTAAATGTCTGAAATATAGATTTAAGTAAATGTTTAACTTAAATGCCTATTCCACAGTTACCTTTTCTTTCATAGAAATAACATATCTTCTTAAAACTACATAATTCTTTATCAGTAAAAATATACTGTGCTAGAATGCCAAGTCATTTCAGTCATGTCGGACTCTCTGTGACCCTATGGACTGTAGCCCACCAGTCCTTGGGATTCTCTAGGTAAGAATACTTGAACGGGTTGCCATGCCCTCCTCCAAGGGATCTTCCTGACCCAGGGATTGAACCCCTGTCTCTTATGTCTCTTGCATTGGAAAAATGGATTCTTTACCACTGAGCCACCAGGGAAGCCCTTATGCCAATATACTGCAATATTAAAATTGGTATTTTTTTCCTCAAAAAACATTAAAAAATATCCCCTGTGTATACACGGTGTGTAATATTTTATATATTAATATAAATGTTACTATAATATATAATATTATATATAAGTGTTTAGTCTGTTTTAATGTATTATTTAAAATAAACCAGAATATCATAGAAAACATCTTGTTACCTTAGGTAACAAAGACATTTACTGTTAAGATATTGGGGAATCACAATACTGCACAATCAGGGCTAAGGGAAAGACAAGTAGCACTCCAAATAAAAACTGAATGTAAACCAAAATGAAGCAGGAAGATGGCCAGCGTACTATAGCTATAGCTGTTGGTGTCATGAATTTGAGCCCTACTGTACCTATTTGTTGTTTCATATGCTAGAGCTGTTAAAAATTGTGAAGGGAACATTCAATTGGCTGAACCCGAATCACATGACTATTAGTTTCTACCTAGGTGGGAAAAGGTAGCATAAAATGTTTCCCAAGAATATATCAACAAGGAATTTTCTATAAAATAGATCTTTACTTAACTGGAAGAACAGTTAAATGCCTGGCAGTCAAACATATATTTTTTAAATTATGATAACTAAAAAATTGGTAAAAATGTATACAATTTAGTCAGTTGGTCAATAATATTAATCACTAATCAGATATTCAGTGCTGTGTTGTACTCTAGGGGCCATACCAGCAATGTAAAATTTTGGTTCTTCCCTAAGCAACCTTACAATCTTATTGACTATAAAAGAGTGACATTAGGTCTCTATCTATCTAAATATCTATCATCTATTATTATCATCTCTATCCATTATTTATATAAAGGAAACAATAGGAATGGTCCAGCTTGACACATATACATGATAAGATCTAAATGTACTGTGAGACTTGTTTTAAAAAATGTCTGTTTTCTTAAATTATCAAGATGCCTAGAGAATGAAATATAAATATTTCATCATAGAATATAATCCCTGAAATGATTGAGTTTCTTTGTACTTCAACTTTCAAAACACTCTTCTCTTTTTTACACTAAACCATACCCACGCTGGTGGCTCAGAGGTTAAAGCGTCTGCCTGCAGTGCAGGAGACCTGGGTTTGATCCCTGGGTTGGGAAGATCCCCTGGAGAAGGAAATGGCAACCCACTCCAGTATTCTTGCCTGGAGAATTCCATGGATGGAGGAGCCTGGTGGGCTACAGTCCATGGGGTCTCAGAGTTGGACGCAACTTCACTCACTCACTCATACCCACTCTATCCATGATGTCAATGCTCAAATAGGTAAAGCTTGCTTTCATGCTGCCTAAAATAACTTCCTCTTACCCTTCATGTGTGTGCCTCCTTCTCAACACAGGATTTTCTGTTCACCCCTTTATCACTGAATTGCTAGAAGTAGAATTCCTTATTTTCTGGTTAGTTCTTTTCACAACATAAAATTATTTTGTTTCTGTACTTCCTTGTTTATTCCCTGACTCTTGATAATAAGATGAGTGCTGTAGCTTCTGTTGGTCCTGTCCTAGATGGCACCTGATACACAACACATACTCATAAATCATTTGTTGATTGGATGAATGAATGATGACTCACACTTTTTAGCAATCATGAGATTGGATCACTTGCCTGAAACTTAAAAAGTTTAAAACCTTTCTCTCATTTCAGAAATGAAGGAGAATTATGACACATTTTCTAGAGCTTTTATAGAGGACCAGGTTGTTTCACATTTATTAAAGAGTATGATATGCCCTAGTATGTAACTTTATGTTTTATACAAATTTAAATAGTATAAAATGCTAATACTGAAAATAAATTTGTGTATGGTTATTTCCCACAAATCAGTGGAGAAACATTAAAAAAAATGACTGAATTAATCCTCTTATTTATGACAACTGTAACAATGTCAATAGAGTGGGACAGAGGCAGCTTCTGGATGATCTCAAGGGCCAAATATTTGATGTACTCTGTGATTCAAGATGTGATAATTCTTTGGCCACAGTACACGATAGCTTGAGGCTTTCATTTTCTGAATGGGTAAAGCAGAGAGTATGGATGATCTCCATATCAAATTCCTAACTATTAATCCAAATGATGCTTCTCCCAGCAATCTTGATTCCAGCTTGTGCTTCATCCAGCACAGTGTTTCCCATGATGTACTCTGCATGTAAGTTAAATAAGCCTGGTGACAATATACAGACTTTACGTACTCCTTTTCCTATTTGGAACCAGTCTGTTGTTCCATGTCCAGTTCTAACTGTTGCTTCCTGACCTGCATACAGATTTCTTAAGAGGCCGGTCTGTGGTCTGGTATTCCCATCTCTTTCAGAATTTTCCACAGTTTATTGTGATCCACACAGTCAAAGGCTTTGGCATAGTCAATAAAGCAGAAATAGATGTTTTTCTGGAACTCTCTTGCTTTTTAGATGATCCAGAGGATGTTAGCAATTTGATCTCTGGTTCCTCTGCCTTTTCTAAAACCATCTTAAACATCTGGAAGTTCACAGTTCACATATTGCTGAAGCCTGGCTTGGAGAATTTTGAGCATTACTTTACTAGCTTGTGAGATGAATGCAATTGTGCAGTAGTTTGAGCATTCTTTGGCATTGCCCTTCTTCGGGATTGGAATGAAAACTGACCTTTTCCAGTCCTGTGGCCACTGCTGAGTTTTCCAAATGTGCTGACATATTGAGTGCAGGACTTTCACAGCATCATCTTTCAGGATTTGAAATAGCTCAACTGGAATTCCATCACTCCATTGGCTTTGTTCAGTGATGCTTCCTAAGGCACACTTGACTTCGCATTCCACAATGTCTGGCTCTAGGTGAGTGATCACACCATCATGATTACATGCATCATGAAGATCTTTTTTGTACAGTTTTTCTGTGTATTCTTGCCACCTCTTCTTAATATCTTCTGCTTCTGTTAGGTCCATACCATTTCTGTCCTTTACTGAGCCCATCTTCGCATGAAATGTTCCCTTGATATCTCTAATTTTCTTGAAGAGATCTCTAGTCTTTCCCATTCTATTGTTTTCCTCTATTTCTATGCACTGAGGAAGGCTTTCTTATCTCTCCTTTATCTTCTTTGGAACTCTGCATTCAGATGGGAATACCTTTCCTTTTCTCCCTTGCTCTTCACTTCTTTACTTTTCACAGCTATTTGTAAGGCCTCCCCAGACAGCCATTTTGGTTTTTTGCATTTCTTTTTCTTGGGTATGGTCTTGCTTTCTGTCTGCTGTACAATGTCATGAACCTCCATCCATAGTTCATCAGGCACTCTGTCTATCAGATCTAATCCCTTAAATCTATTTCTCACTTCCACTGTATAATCATAAGGGATTTGATTTAGGTCATACCTGAATGGTCTAGTGGTTTTCCCTACTTTCTTCAATTTAAGTCTGAATTTGGTAGTAAAGAGTTCATGATCTGAGCCACAGTCAGCTCCCAGTCTTGTTTTTCCTGACTGTATAGAGCTTTCTCCCTTATGGCAGAAAGTGAACAAGAACTAAAGAGCCTCTTGATGAAAGTAAAAGAGGAGAGTAAAAAAGTTGGCTTAAAGCTCAACATTCAGAAAATTAAGATCATGGCATCTGGTCCCATTACTTCATGGCAAATAGATGGGGAAACAGTGGCTGACTTTATTTTTTGGGCTCCAAAATCACTGCAGATTGTGACGTGACTGCAGCGATGAAATTAAAAGACGCTTACTCCTTGGAAGGAAAGTTATGACCAACCTAGACAGCATATTAAAGAGCAGAGGCATTACTTGGCCAACAAAAGTCCATGTAGTCAAGGCTATGGTTTTTCCAGTAGTCATGTACGGATGTGGCAGTTGGACTATAAAGAAAGCTGAGTACCGAAGAATTGATGCTTTTGAACTGTCGTGTTGGAGAAGAATCTTGAGAGTCCCTTGCACTGAAAGGAGATACAACCAGTCCATCCGAAAGGAAATCAGTCCTGAGCATTCATTGGAAGGACTGTTGTTGAAGCTGAAGCTCTAATACTTTGGCCACCTGAGATGAAGAGCTGACTCATTGGAAAAGAGCCTGATGTTGGGAAAGGTTGAAAGCGAGAGGAGAAGGGGATGGCAGAGGATGAAATGGTTGGATGGTATTACTGACTCAGTGGACATGAGTTTGTGTAAACTCCGGGAGTTGGCGATGAATAAGGAGGCCTGGCATGCTGCATTACATGTGGTTGCAAAGAGTCAGACACGGCTGAGCCCTGAACTGAACTGAATCCAAATGAATGTGAGAAGGTCTCCAGTAATGTCCACAGCTTGGGAAAAAAACAGAACAACCAAAGAAATGAGTAATGGATAAATTCTTTTATTCATGTCGACTATGGTTTAGAAGACTTTTACAAGGTGAGAAAATATAGTGAAATTTCAGAGGTAATTAAAAAGTCCTACTCTCAATTATTCAGTGTTGAAAAAAAATCCATGAACACTAGCTACAGAGAATTGCTAGAAGGAAGAAGGACAACCTGGCAAATATTCAGTGCTATAGGTTAGGTATTTGAGAATGTGGAAAAATTTGATGAGAAGTCAGACAAGTTAATGTTTTAATTCCATTAAATTGGAGCTGTTGCCTATTTGCAATTAATTGTTAAATTAATCATTGAAAATGAGAGCTTTAGCACTAAAGAATTTAAGAAAAATTAACTGCCTTTTTTATTCCCATGAATCATATAAGCAATAAAAGATTTCTTATATTTGAAAAAAATGCTTCTTGGCATTAAGTACTACCCTAGAACCTTGGAAAATGAAACTTAAAAACACCAGAAATGAAGAAAAACTCTCCTTCTCTTGCTTTATTGTGGCAACTTAATACTTTTACCAACGCAGTAGAGACTATTACTGGAGATATTTTAAATATGAAGCAGTAAGCTTTGTTTCTCTTCTTCTGCAAGGAAATCACACTAAATCAAGGTGCTTAAAACAATAGCTTATCTTTCATCTTTCTATGAGTAATCTCGACTATGTGGTTCTCCTTTGAGTTACATCAAGTGGTTGTGGTCAGATACAGTGGCCATCTGACAGGTTCTCCGAAGCAGACACTAAAGAAAACTTACTAATATGGTGGCAGTTGATGCTTATTAGTGTTTGGAAACCTTTATAGTGCTGCCTGCCAGAGCACTTACATAACCTCTGCATGGGATTTTGTCTATTGACAATATGGCAGCTGTTCTAAAAGGGGCTGTCATAAAGTGAATATTCCAAGGAACACATATTTGCCATTCTCTTAAGAACTGGGCACAGATACATATACATGTGTGTGTTAGTTGCTTAGTCATGTCCAACTCTTTGCAACCCCGTAGACTGCAGCCAACCAGGCCCCTCCATCCATGAGATCCTGCAGGCAAGAACACTGGAGTGGGTTGCAATTTCCTTCTCCAAAAGGAACAATAGAAAGAAAGAGATGTCGCTCAGTTATGTCCGACTCTTTGTGACCCCATGGACTGTAGCCTACCAGGATCTTCCATCCATAGAATTTTCCGGGCAAGGGTACTGGAGTGGGTTGCCATTTTCTTCTCCTTACATATACGTGGTTACCTCTTAATATTTTGTTGCACTGAGCAGTCAGGAAATTTGCCTGATTTCAAACTGAAGTGGCCCAATTTCTATTTCTCAATAGGACAAATGTCAAAGAATTTGTGGTCATTTTCCATAATAATTAACACTGTGCAGTAACTTTTGGGTATCACTGAATTCAAATAAGCAATTAAAAGCCAAAATCTTCCTGACTTGGGATGATTTAGTTCTCTTCAGTCACAGATAAAAATAACATTGGTGTCATGACTTGTCACATATCCATTTTCAAAGCTTCCTCTGTGATGGAATAAATCAACTACATTAGTGTGTCCAACTCAATGTTTTCATTGCACCATTGCTAAAATTTATGCTCACATATAACAAAGAAAAATCTATTGATGCTGATTGCAGAACATTGTAAAAAGTAAAGTAATATCCATATTATCCTGACTTCCCTTTCTAAAATTGGATTTTCAGGAATCAGCATTATGTTTTTCCCTCTATGTATAACAAATAAACTTCAGTATGAGAAAACATCATTTTCTGTATAGCCTATGACATCTGATTTCAGTGACTCCACAGGATTTACAAAATGAAAACCATGTCTGGGGACTAAACTTTCTGAAATGTATTCTTTAGCTTCAACTCAAGAAGTAGAATTAGAATGTACCCAGGAATAAGAGTTCATCATTCAGCTACATTCCTGTGTTCTCTGAGAAAGTTTTTTGGGGGGCTTTCAAGTAATACATATTAATATATATACAAGATGAGGAAGACACTCTTTTTGTCTAGGAAACTCTACCAAAGATACACTACAAGGCATTTCTAGAGTCAACTTATACAACTTCCATTGATCTACATGAATGATATCAGTGAATTTTGGAAATCTGGAAGAGCATGAGTCAGAAAAATACTGACACTATTGGATCATATTTTGAGACATATTTATGGTTGTTTGTTTCATTTGGATTGTTTTTAGAGTATATGGACTATTTTGAACTTCAAAATGAGTCCAGCTATTTTCAGAACTTGGAGGGCATGGAACAATACAGGAAATGACTGAAGGATAAAGTATTAAGTACAAAATAATTCAAAGATGATGTTAAAAGATGACCACTTATTGGGAAATTTTAGAGGTTATGAAAATAAGATTAGATTCTTAACTACACTAAGGTGATAAAAATTAATTTTGGAGAGTGAATGCAGTGAATTAAAAAAGGAAAATAAAAAGCAAAATCTATAGCCATTTAGTGGCTTTCTTTGGAAACTATGAAAATCCACATAGCCTTTGAAAAACAAACACATATGTTGCCTCTCACCTGAATGTAAACTTCATGGAGGCAGAATATTTTCTTCTGTTGCTCATTCTTCAATATCTAATTCTTAGAACTGTGTCTGGCATGTAGGAGGTCCTCAAAAATACCTGTTGGAAAATTTTTGAATGAATCTATGAATATGAAACAAAAAATATCTATGGCAAACCACGCTCCTGGAAATAACCCATTTAACCTACTATGATTAACAGCAGTAGTATTAATGTTACTCTTTTTATTAATATTTATAAATTACTGGGAGAGACTTTTAAAAAGGAATAAAATGTCCAACCATTTATCAGAGACAGTCTTTGCGAATCTAAAAGCTGTCTATATATCTACCTACCTACCTATCTATCTTTCATCTCTCTATCTACACACACATACACAGAGATATAGTAAGGAAGAAAGTCTTATACAATAAAATTTTATTTGTTAAAAAACCAGATGAGTAACCTTAAAATCATACAGAATGTTAAATGAAGACTGTCTGGATTAAAGGTATGTTCATCAGATATATTCTCATTGTGCCTGCTTCAAGACTGCTAAATAACATGAACATTCTATTCCTTTCAAGTCAAGCTTGGCCTGGGAGGTCTGCCTTCCAAGGTGGGCCAGATAACCTTTATTACAAATTGAAAGTCCTGTGAAGAAATCATTACTCTTGAAATCTAGAAAACTTTGTGCATTTTTTCTCTTCATCTCTCTCATAATCTTTCTCTCCAGTGTTATATATTGTTTGTGTGTGTGTGTGTGTGTGTGTGTGTGTGTGTGTCCTTCTTCTTTGTATTCTCCTTGATAATGACACAATCTCCATTGTGAGGAGGTCTTTCAGGAATATAAAAATCAAAGTTCTCTGAGGGAGAAAAAACATTATTTTCTGGCTAAGGTATTGTTGTTTAGTCACTAAGTCATGTCCTACTTTCTGTGAACCCATGCATTGTAGCTTGCCAGGCTCCTCTGTCTACAGGATTTCCCAGACAAGAATACTGGAGTGGGTTGCCATTTCCTTCTCCAGGGGATCTTCCCAACTCAAGGATCCAACCCATGTCTCCTGCATTGGCAGGAAGATTCTTTACCAGTGAGTCACCAGGGAAGCCCAACATATTAGAAAAGCCTATCATATTAAGCTAAATAAAATTAAATATAAATCAAATATAAGATAAAGATTTAATTAGATTTAAGAATAAGATATTTAGTGGAATGATATTAGTTCACTAAATTCACTACATGAACTCCTACACAGATGGTATGCAGGGGCTACAAATTTTTCTCTATGAATTCGCCCATGTAATATATATAAATACATTACTTTTAGAATATTTACTATTTACTTTGCTCAAAAATAAATTTCAAAAATAAATACAAAGGATAAATGGATTTTTGTGTTTGAGGAAGAAATAAAAACCCATGACATGTTAACTGTTCCTAAAATAGTGCTAAATACTGGAATTTCATAATGAAGCTTGTGGATGTCCATGCCTTCAGTGAAGAGGAAGTAGTTGAACCTGCTTGATAATTGAGGTAAAACAGGTGAGACCGAAACAGCTAATGACAAACACTATTCGTGGCCTTAGTGATAGGTACCATACTCTCCAATCATTATGGATGGTCTTTCTATAGTCTCAAGTAGTGGCTTAGAAACTTCTCAAAGCAGTAAGCTGGGGCACTAGCACTTCAGTTTTGTTGTTTTCTGTACTCGTAGTCCATTTTCCTTCCCTGCCTGCTATTTAGTGTTTTAAAAAACATTGTTTCACATATTTTGTCTCATGTTTGCTTTGCATTTTTTGTTTTGGTCTTTATTTTGTTTTGTTGTAATCAGGATATTAACTCTGATCCTGTTGCTCCATGTTGTATGAAAGCATAAGTTTATCTAAACTCTATCAATTCAGTTCAGTTCAGTCGCTCAGTCGTGTCCTACTCTTTGCAACCCCATGAATCTCAGCACACCAGGCCTCCCTGTTTATCACCAACTCCTGGAGTTCACTCAGACTCAAGTCCATCGAGTCAGTGATGCCATCCAGCCATCTCATCCTCTGTCATCCCCTTCTCCTCCTGCCTTCAATCTTTCCCAGCAACAGGATCTTTTCGAATGAGTCAATGAGTCAAAGAGTTGACAACGAGTCAACTCTTCACATGAGGTGGGCAAACTACTGGAGTTTCAGCTTTAGCATCATTCCTTCCAAAAAATCCCAGGGCTGATCTCCTTCAAAATGGACTGGTTGGATCTCCTTGCAGTCCAAGGGACTCTCAAGAGTCTTCTCCAACACCACAGTTCAAAAGCATCAATTCTTCGGCGCTCAGCTTTCTTCACAGTCCAACTCTCACATCCATACATGACCACAGGAAAAACCATAGCCTTGACTAGACAGACCTTTGTTGGCAAAGTAATGTCTCTGCTTTTCAATACAAGATCTAGGTTGGTCATAACTTTCCTTCCAAGGAGTAAGCGCCTTTTAATTTCATGGCTGCAATCACCATCTGCAGTGATTTTGGAGCCCAAGAATATAAAGTCTGACAGTTTCCACTGTTTCCCCATCTATTTCCCATGAAGTGATGGGACCAGATGCCATGATCTTCGTTTTCTGAATGTTGAGCTTTAAGCCAACTTTTTCACTCTCCACTTTCACTTTCATCAAGAGGCTTTTGAGTTCCTCTTCACTTTCTGCCATAAGGGTGGTGTCATCTGCATATCTGAGGTGATTGATATTTCTCCCGGCAATCTTGATTCCAGCTTGTGCTTCTTCCAGCCCAGCATTTCTCATGATGTACTCTGCATATAAGTTAAATAAGCAGGGTGACAATATACAGCCTTGACGTACTCCTTTCCCTATTTGGAACCAGTCTGTTGTTCCATGTCCAGTTCTAGCTGTTGCTTCCTGACCTGCATACAGATTTCTCAAGAGGCAGATGAGGTGGTCTGGTATTCCCATCTCTTTCAGAATTTTCCACAGTTTATTGTGATCCACACAGTCAAAGGCTTTGGCATAGTCAATAAAGCAGAAATAGATATTTTTCTGGAACTCTCTTGCTTTTTTGATGATCCAGAAGATGTTGGCAATTTGATCTCTGGTTCCTCTGCCTTTTCTAAAACCAACTTAAACATCTGGAAGTTCACTGTTCATGTATTGCTGAGGCCTGGCTTAGAGAATTTTGAGCATTACTTTACGAGATGGCTGGATGGCATCACTGACTCGATGGACGTGAGTCTGAGTGAACTCCAGGAGTTGGTGATGGACAGGGAGGCCTGGGGTGCTGCAATTCATGGCGTCAAAAGAGGCGGACATGACTGAGTGACTGAACTGAACCAAACTTTAGCGTGTGAGATGAGTGCAATTGTGTGGTAGTTTGAGCATTCTTTGGCATTGCCTTTTTTTGAGATTGGAATGAAAACTGACCTTTTCTAGTCCTGTGGCCTCTGCTGAGTTTTCCAAATTTGCTGGCATATTGAGTGCAGCACTTTCACAGCATCATCTTTAAGGATTTGAAACAGCTCAACTGGAATGCTATCACCTCCACTAGCTTTGTTTTTAGTGATGCTTTCTAAGGCCCACTTGACTTTGCATTCCAGGATGTCTGGCTCTAGGTGAGTGATCACACCATCATTATTATCTTTTTTTTGTGAAGATCTTTTTTGTACAGTTCTTCTGTGTATTCTTTCCACCTCTTCTTAATATCTTCTGCTCCTGTTAGGTCGATACCATTTCTGTCCTTTATCGAGCCCATCTTTGCATGAAATGTTCGCTTTGTATCTCTAATTTTCTTGAAGAGATCTCTAGTCTCTGTATACGTCAAGATAAAAAAAGTGTATTCTTACTCTCTACCTCCTAGAAACGCTGAAATCTTAAACTGTACAATTATGTAATTATGATTTATTATTTTATTTATTATCTGTCTTTAATTTGCTATTAATTATAATTTAATAATAACTAAGGTATTTTCAATAATATTTGGACAGATTCAATTTTCAATAAATATTATCTAGTATTATATTACCTATCTAGGCCTTACTTTCACATACCCTACCCACCAACAAATACTCTCTTTGAGCAAACATTGATTGGGTTCCTCTGAGGCCTTTTCTCAAGTAGGCCTTGACATTTGGTTTCTTTGTCCATCCCAGACAATGTCAGTTTCAGCAAGTCTTGCTAAATCAATATACTGAGAATCCCCCATCCTAGATATGTTGTCACTCTTAATGTCAGATAAATTCTTTACCCACCATCCTTGATATTTGATCTCCTTAACCTACCTTCATCAAGAATCCTGCTATGTTGGTGTAGCAAAATCCCTCTACTTTTAATGTCTCCTTTAAGTAATTTCACATCTACTGACCTCCTTACTCTGCCGCTGGCTATAAATTCAGAACTGACTCTGACTTCTCACCCCTATCATAATAATTTTATTGCAATAATATGGAATAATTACTGTTTTAACAAGTGTCAGAGTGTTTTTTTTCCTTAACATCATCACTTTTTTTTTCCCTCCCTTAGTTCCATAATCCAATTCTCACTTAGTTGATGGTCTAGTCTATTTGCATTCTATTTTGGTTCCTGTTTCTTGTTTCTATTCTATAGTTCCCATCTAATCCTTTAGTAGATCCAGGGGCAGCCTTGTTCCTGTCAGTCTCCCGTGCCTGACAGTCAACCTTTTTATCTGTATATGATATAATGGATATTCTATCCAATGGTTAGATACCTCTTCTTTCATGTTCATTTAACTTTAACCTCACTGAAAATCTGCCCACTACCACCATGATGCACATGTGTAACTTAGAACATTTAGTTACTCAAGTCTGCTCCTTACTTTGCTTCTTTCCAAATGGGCTACAATTTAAATGTTACTTCTCATCAATAGGCCTCAAGATCTGACATGAATTTCACCTATTAATCTTCTAGATTTTCAAATATGTATTCAAGGCCTTAAATTCTGAGAACATTTATAATAATAAATATCACCAAAATTAAACTTGTCATACATTTAATTTTCAATTTTACCACTCCTTGAAGCACGTATCATTGACTCCTTAGATTTTTTTTTAATCAAAGGTGTAATAATAGAAAAATATAGACAGTCTAATAGACATATTCCTATGACTAGAATCAAATTATAAGAGTGGAGTCAAGTTATTTTATGGAAATGACCTAGTGCCTTTATTTCATGGTACACAGACCCCTGGAGTAGAAAATGGCAATGCCATTCCAGTATTCTTGCCTGGAAAATTCCTTCGACAGAAGAGCCTAGGAATGTACAGTCCAGAGGGTTGCAAAGAGTCAGACACAATTGAGCACAAGCACACACTCACATTAGTATCTTGAGTCTTTTTTTATTTATTATACTATACAATACTTCAAAGCATAACAGATACTACTTAAAGTTCGAAATAATACTTTTAACTGAAGAAAGAGAAATATATACCTATTATTTGTGTTCAAGGTTGTATTAGCAAATGCTGATATTAAATATATTGCATCTTATTAGGGAAAATATTACAAGTCCATTGGAGACTTATCCGTGGAGTATTCTCCTTTTGTCCTTTAAATAGTACTACAAGTTATACAAGCATCATTTAGATCTTGCCTTAATAAGTTGTATATTCAATATAAACATTTGCTTCAAGGTGTATCAGAGAAACTTTTGTTGGGTCCTAGAGGAAGATATAAAATTCTCTTATTTTTCAGTGCAGATGACTACGTTCCAATTGAATGTTCCACATTTGTTGGTCATTTTCATACCTTGTAATTATTGAAGAGCAGTTTTGCGTGTTTGATTTTTTTGTCTGTTTTTTTTTTTTTTTAAGGTAACGATATTGTATAAAACAAGAAAATAGCCTTTCACTGACCCTATATTGAGTTATAATTTATGTGCATTTGTGTACTGAACTGAGACTGCCTTAATTAACATGTTCTTTTGTACTGGGCAATTCAAAGATCCACAAGAAGCCACTTTTGAACAACATTCGGTGGCATGTAATTTATAGGATATGTTCCAAGGTTAGATTCTACTTTGTAATAATCAGCCATTCATAAGAACCCAAGAATAGATTTTTTTTTCCTCAGAAAAGTTTACCTGAATTTTAGAAATAAAATAAAATCATACCTCATCTCTGAGAAGACCAGGGTATTATTTTAGACTACAGTGCTACAATTTCCAAGTCTCCCTGATAAACCATCATGTTAATCAAATTGAATCAAATTAAAAAATCAGCTATGTGATTTAGAATGTGGTGATTATCAACTGTTATGGCCAATATTTTTTTCATTCATTCCCCAGCTGCCTAAAGAAAGAAAATAAAATGTCTACAAGTGTAAGATGCATTACAGGTAAGAAAATCTAGTATTAGCTTATTGTTTTTCCATTGGTATCACTCATATGATGACAGTTTGCACTCTAATTGCATGCTAATTCTCTGTACTGCATACTTTCAAGGCAGAAGGTAAATGAGAATCCAAGTGTCAGTCTGTAAATAAAAAAGAAAACTAGAGGTGGTGTCTTAGTTTCTGGGGCTGCTTTAACACAATTCACAAACTAGGTGGCTTAGGAAAAAATTATCTCACGGTTCTGGAGGCTAGAGGACTAAAAGGAAGGTAGTAACAGGGTTGGTTCCATCCGAGGGCTGTGAGGGAAAATCTGTTACATGCCTCTCTCTTAGATTCTGATTGCTTCATTAATTCCCTATCTTGTGTATCGCATTCTCCCTGTGTCTTCACATTATCTTTCCTCTATGCATTTCTTTGTGTCTATATGTACCCCTTTTGCAAGGATGTGATCATATTGGATCAGGGTTCACCCCAATGAGCTAATTTTAACTTGATTACCTCTATATGGCCTAAATAATGTGACCTCTAAGAAAGGTCACATTAATAGGCATTGGGAGTTAGGACTTCAGCACCTTTTTGTATGGCACAATTCAAATTATAATAAATGGTTAAAGAGAAAAGAAAAAACCTCAAAAATCCATTCTGTGATTATAGTTTTTAACATCTTCTGGGAAAGATCTATTGACTTCATGATGTTTACAGAACAATATTTAGGAGATTTGTGTGTATTACGTTACTGAGTATTGAGGAATTTTGCTGGACATCTAAGAAAATTAACATTTGACTTAAAATATTAAAATCATCAAATTTGCCAAAAAACAACAACAAAAAAATCATCAAAGTTCTCCCTCATCTCTCATCTGAAAGATATTAAATCCCACCATCTACCCCAAAAGTGATAACTGAATGGTCACCAGAGGAAGAAAGGAATGAAAGATCTACAAAATAAAGAGAAGACAATTAACAAAAACAAAAATAGTAAATGCATGCCTATCAATATTTACTTTAAAGGTAAATAGATTAAATTACCCAGTCAAAAGACAATTATATGATGCCTACAAAAAACTTGCTTCAGGTTTAAGGTCACAAGACTGAAAATGAAAAGAGGAAATAACATAGATCATGCAAATGAAACCAATATATCAAAGTAGATATTAGGTAAAAACTGTAACAAGAAACAAAGAAGGTTATTATACAATAGATGGATCCATCAAGAAGATATAGCAATTGCAAATATAGAAACACCAAAAACTGAAGCTGAAACCATAAAATTCCTAGAAGAAAATATAAGGAAAATTTCCTTGACACTGATCTTAGCAATGACTTTTTGGATTTAACACCAAAAGCAAAAGCAACAAAAGTAAGAATCATAAGCATGAGGTGGTAACTCACTGTGGTTCTGATTTCCATTTTCTTGCTGATTAGAGATGAGAACATTTTTACTATACTTCTTGCCCATTTGTACATTTTATTTGGAAAAAAGTTTATTCAGGTCTTTTGCCTATTTTGTAGTTGAGTTGTTTGTGATTTTTGCTATTCAGTTGTGTGTTTCTTATATATTTTGTATATTGACTATTTCTAGGATACATGTTTGCAAAATTTTCCTATTTATGTAGGCTGCCTCTTCATTTCATTCATTATTTCTTTTGCTAACTACAAACTTTTTAATTTGAGGTAATCCCACTTACTGATTTTTGTATTTTGTCGTCTTTGCTTTGAGTGTTAAATACAAATATTTATTGCCAAGGCTAATGTCAAAAAGCTGTTTCCCTATACTTTTGTGTTTAAGTACATAGCCCATGGTTGATTCTCAGACATCCAAAAACATCTTGTAAACAGGTGAGATGCTCATATTGATTTTTTTTTTTTTAATTTACCCAGTATTATGCAAGCAATAATGTGTGTGTGTTAGTAGATCAGTCGTATCCGGCTGTTTGAAACCCCATGGAGTGTAGACTGCCAGGCTCCTCTGTCCATGGAATTCTCCAGGCAGGAATACTGGAGTGGGTAGCCATTCTCTTCTCCAGAGGATCTTCCCAACCCAGAATCAAACACCAGTCTCTGGCATTTTGGGCAGATTCTTTACCCTCTGAGCCACCAGGGAAGCCCAAGCAATATCTAATAGTTAACATTTAATAATATATATATATATTTATAAATCTTGAGATTCCCTTGGACTGCAAGGAGATCCAACCAGTCCATTCTAAAGAGATCAGCCCTGGGATTTCTTTGGAGGGAATTGTTAGGTAGGTAGAATAGGGAGAAGGAGTCCAAAATGGCAGTGGCTGAAAGACAAGGAAGGTCCGAGGACTAGAGTGAAGACTTCAGGCAGAACAAACAGAACAAACAGCACTCCTGGCTAAGCCCAATTTGCATAGGGCAGGCCCAGGTGGAAGAAAAAACATATAAAAGGAGGAGCCAAAGCGCTTTCTCTCGGACTATCTCCCGCGTGCATGCATGCTCGCTTTCGTGTGCGCTCGCTCGCTCGCTCGCTCTCTCTCTCTCTCTCTCTCTCTCTCTCTCCCTCCCTCCCTCCCTCTCTCCCTCCCTCTCTGCCTCCTTCCCCACGCACTCCTCCACTCTCTTCTCTTTGAGTCTTGGATTCTCCTGCTATCTTCTAAATAAAATGGAGCTGTAACACTGATTTGCCTAAGAGCTGTAACACAGTTTGTCCAAGACCCGAGAGCTGTGATGCGCCGAGGGCTTTAATGTCCGTTGCTCCAAATCTTTGTTGTGACGAGACAAAGAACCGAGGAACATACACTCGCATGACATCTATGGTGCCGTGACTCGGGTTTAACCTGGCAGAAACAACCTCTGCGTGGAAGAGGCCAAGCACAGCAGGAGCCCAACTCAGTGAAGCTCCCGCGCTAGAAGCAGAAGGTGAAGAAACCCAGCGCAGGGGAAGGCCCATCGTTCTGGAAACCAGGACAGCGAAAAACGAACTCAGCAGAAAGCTCACGTGGCCTAGTCTCAGATTCCAGAAGACCTCCGGTTAAGGTAAGAGGTCCTCGCTCCTATGGCTGGAGGGAACTTTACAATCTCTCATTTCTTGTTTCCTCGAACCTCCTGCAAACAGGCGGGCGGCAGGGGTACAATTGAGGGACTCTGGAGAGGCTACTCCTCAGTATGTCCCAAGGGTGCTATCTGCTCAACCCCAGTAGCTGTTAACCAAGCCAGTGGGGGTTCTTCTGTCCTTTCTCTTCTCTGTGCCAAGGATCAGATCAATGAAACTGTGAGCACCGGTCAGATATTTAGCAAATTTTCCAGCAGGCTATGAAGGGGATTCCCTGGCATGTTTTTCCCACTGCTTTTTCCTCCTGTCCTTCAGCTCTCTCCCAGGACTCAAGTCCGGCCAAAACTAATGAAACTCAGGCTCTGATGTCTCATTGCAAAAATGCATGGACATACAAAGTGATAAGAGGTGGATTTGTTAGGATCCAGAGAGAAGCCACCCTTCAGGGTGTGAACCATTGCTGAGGGCAAGGGCTTCGGCCAGATATTAGGCCTGGCTAGGTTTTGTGAGGGGATGGAATTCATATGCTAATGACTGAGAGGATCATCCCAGCCTCTGGGGAACCACCTGCTCCTCCCTCTTCTGATCTTGTGCCTTGGAGTTATCCTGCCACCTCTGGGTGTGTCTGTTGGCTTATAGATTGGGGATTAAGGTTTACTTGAATTTGACTTGTCATCTTGGACCCAATTGATTTTAATTGGTTTACATTATACCCTTGTGCTATGTCATTCTTTCAAAGGTTGTGCTCTGCCCCCTTCCCTCCTGTTTCATGCTCTTTTCCTGAGCCCCATCCAGACCCACAAGGTGGCCTCTACAATCTTCTGGAGAGACAACCAGAAAATAGTTGGCCTTGGGAGGGAAATACTTTATAATATCCAACCCCCTAATCCTACCCAATACTGGTCACACTGGACATCTTGGGGACGCCCAAACTCCAGTCCAGGGGGTCCCAGGAAGTCATCACTCCTTGACCTGCCTAGGGATCGATCTTTGAAAGGTTGTCATGCCTCAACCTGTTCGGGGATCCTCTAGTCCCAGGGGTCCCAGGAGGTCGTCACGCCTCGACCTGCCCAGGGACCCAATCCTCGGGAGGGCATCACACCTCAACCCAGGAGGATGTCATGCCTCAGCCTGCCTGGGGATCTGCCTCCTGACCTGGGGACGCCTGGCTCTCAGGTTGCAACCGTTCTGGGTAGGATAAGCTTCAGAAAGACTCACCCCTAAGGAAGTCTATCCATGGAAACAGAAAGAAGCCTATTACTTATGGGACTGTGCCCAGTCTCAGCAATAACTCAGGAACCCAATGAGAACCCCATTGCCTTTCTGGAGAGGCTAAAAGAGGCACTCCAAAAGTTTACCAACCTGGATTTAGACTCTTACGAGGGACGGGTGACTTTAAAGGACAAATTCCTGTCCCAATGTGCATCAGATATCAGAATTAAGTTACAGCAGCTACAACAGCAGGGCCCTGCTGCCTGTTTAGATGAGATGGTCCAGACAGCCACCAATACCTTTTATAACAGAGAACAGGAGAAGGAGGCCAAGGCCCAGGAGAAGGAGAAAAAGAAAGAGACAAGGCAGGCCCAGATGCTGGCCGCCCTCCAGAGAAGCCCTATGGCAAACCCCGAGTTCTTGAGGGACAAGGCACGAGACAGATGCCTGATCTGTAGACATGCGGGGCATTGAGCCAAAGAGTGTCCAAACCGTGACAAGTCTCCTAGAACGGCTTGCCACAAATGCCATCAACTGGGACATTGGGCTGCACTCTGCCCTCGGGACCCAAGAGCCTCAAGATCAAGCGCCAAGCCTACCCTCACGATGGTTCAAGAGGACTGAAGTGGCCCGCTCCAGCCAGCCCACCTGTCACAGATAACCATCACGGGGCTGGAGCCAAGGGTGCAACTGGATGTGGCAGATAGGTCCGAGAATTTCTTGGTTGACACAGGGGCTACTTACTCTGTGTTGATCTCCTACTCCGGAGCCTTCTCCTCCCAAACCTGTACCATTTTGGGTGCTAAAGGAAAAGCAACTACTAAAAGATTCACCCGAGCGCTTCTTTGTTGCTGGGATGGACAAATATTTTCCCACCATTTTCTGGTGGTGCCTGAGTGTCCTACCCCCTTATTGGGAAGAGATATACTCACTAAACTGGAGACCACCCTTGTGATGGGAAGTTTTTCAGCCCCTAGAGCTCTACAGCTCCTGGTTACTACTGAAGAACCAATTACACCTTCAATAGAGAGGGACCAAAAACTATGGGAAGACAAAATTAACCCCCAGGTGTGGGATCAGGGGATTCCTGGACGAGCCCACCAAGCTGAACCAGTCATCATTGTCCTCCGAGATCCCACTCGGTTTCCTAACCGGAAACAATATCCTCTCAAAAGAGAGGCTCGGGAGGGACTACAGCCTTTAATAAATAAATTCCTTGCTTGTGGGCTATTGGTCCCCACCAGTTCGCCATGAAACACCCCAATCCTCTCAGTAAAGAAAAAAGACGGAACCTAGCGAATGGTTCAAGATCTCCGGATTATAAATGAAGCTGTAGTCCCCCTCCATCCCACAGTACCCAATCCCTATGTAATCTTGGGAGAAATCCCACCCAGTGCCAAGTGGTTTATAGTCTTGGATCTCAAAGATACATTTTTTTTTGCATACCACTGACTAAAGAATCCCAATACCTTTTTTCCTTTGAGTGGGAGGCCCCAGGAGAAAAACACCAACAGATGACTTGGACAGTATTACCTCAGGGGTTCAGAGATAGCCCCCACATGTTTGGACAGGCCCTTAGCCAGGATCTCCTAGATCTGGACCTGGGAACTAATGGGAAAATATTACAATACATAGATGACCTACTAATCTGCTCTCCAGATGAGAAAAGTACCCAACGACATGCAATTCAGGTTCTAAAGTTCTTGGCAAAAAGGGGATATAAAGTCTCCCATGCTAAGACACAGATGGTTGAGACAAAGGTCACTTACCTGGGAGTTCAGATTACACACGGGTCCAGGAGGCTATCCTCTGATCAGGAACAAGGAATCCTCCAGTTGTCCTCCCCCATGACTCAAAAACAATTGCAAGCTTTCCTGGGGCTAACTGGTTATTGTAGAATCTGGATACCCAACTATGGTCTAATTGCCCAGCCCTTATACAAAAGCTTAAAGGGACAAGATGATTCAATCCCACTGATGTGGGGAACTCCTCAAAAGAAGGCAGAGGCTACACTAAAACAGGCCTTAACTCAGGCACCTGCCTTGAGGTTGCCAGACCCAGAAAAAGCATTCTAAATTTATGTCCATGAAAGAGAGGGAATAGCCTTGGGAGTGTTAACTCAAAGGTTGGGATCTGAGCCCCAGCCTGTAGCTTACTTATCCAAGAGGCTCGATCCAACTTCCTGAGGTTGGCCCCCCTGCCTTCAAAATCTTGCAGCTATTGCAATCATGATGGAAGATGCTTTAAAACTCTCCTCTGGGGGCAAACTAACTATTTTTACCAGCCGCCAAGTAAAACAACTCCTAAATGGGAGAGGCCATTTATGGATGTCTGATCAAAGAATCCTCAGATATCAAGTAATGCTGATGGAAAATCCAGGCCTCACTATATCCCCTTGTGAGGTTCTTAACTCAGCCACCCTCCTACCTACCCCCGAGGCCTGTCTCCCATTTCACTCTTGTCTAAAAACCTTGGACCACTGGACAAAACCCCGAGAGGGATTGTCAGAAGATCCTCTGACCAATCCTGAGGAAATCTGGTACACTGACGGAAGCAGCTTTGTCTTGGATGGAAAAAGAAGAGCCAGGTATGCAGTAGTCTCCAATTTTGAGACCATAGAGGCTAAGCCTCTGCCACCAGGTACTTCAGCCCAATTAGCTGAGCTCATAGCCCTGACTCGAGCTTTAGAGCTGGGAAAAGGAAAAAGAATAGCCATTTATACTGACTTCAAGTATGCCTTTCTGGTGCTACATGCACATGCGGCTGTTTGGAAAGAAAGGGGCCACTTGACCACCCTAGGGTCCCCAATCAAATATGGTGATCAGATTCTTCGACTCTTGGAGGCCGTTCATCTGCCTACTGAGGTTTCAGTCTCCCACTGTAAAGTACACCAAAAAGGAACACAGAAGTGGCACGAGGGAACCAAGCACCTGATGAGGCAGGTAAGATTGCAGAATAGGGATTGCCACCTTAGTTCCACAGACAAATTTGCCAGAAACTCCTTCATATACTGAAGGTGAGACTCTTAAAGCTAAGAGCGAGGGCTTTCAAGAAGATCATATGGGGTGGTTCCAAAAGGAGGGACTCCTTTTTCTGCCTGGAAACCTCCAATGGAAGTTGGTTAACTCCTTACATGCCACTACTCATTTAGGAGAAAAGGCCCTCCAAAGATTACTAGAAAGTTCCTTCAGAGGAACAGGCCTCCAAACAACTGTAAGACAGGTGGTCTCCTCTTGTCCCACTTGTCAATTAAACAACCCCCAAGGAGCTCGAAGACCCCAGCTGGCCCAGCCCATCCAACGACGTGGGGCCTACCCAGGAGAGGACTGGCAGATGGACTTCACCCAGACGCCAGCTTCTCAAGGGTATAAATACCTATTAGTCATGATAGATACATTCACAGGATAGACTGAAGGCTTTCCCGACCCTGACCGAGAAGGCTGAGGAGGTGGTAAAAAAACTGCTCCATGAAATCATTCCAAGATTTGGTCTGCCCAGGTCATTACAAAGTGACAACGGGACATCATTTACTTCTAAGGTCACTGAAGGAGTCCCTATGGTGCCATGACTCCAACAGATCTATGGTGCCGTGACTCCGATAGATGTCACGCGAGTGTGTGTTCCTGGGTTCTTTGTCTCAACAACAAATATTTCGAGCAACGGACATTAAAGCCCTAGGTGCATCACAGCTCTCGGGTCTTGGACAAACCGTGTTACAGCTCTTAGGCAAATCAGTGTTACAGCTCTATTTTATTTAGAAGATAGCAGGAGAATCCAAGACTCGAAGAGAAAGGAGTGGAGGAGTGCATGGGGAGGGAGAAAGAGAGGGAGAAAGAGAGAGAGAGAGAGAAAGAGAGAGAGAGAGAGCACGCGCACATGCACACGGGAGAGAGAGTCCGAGAGAAAGCGCTTTGGCTCCTCCTTTTATATGTTTTTTCCTCCACCTGGGCCTGCCCTATGCAAATTGGGCTTAGCCAGGAGTGCTGTTTGTTCTGTTTGTTCTGCCTGAAGTCTTCACTCTGGTCCTCAGACCTTCCTTGTCTTTTAGCTACTGCCATTTTGGACTCCTTTTCCCTATTCTACCTACCTAACAAGATCATTCGCTCAGTCGTGTCCGACTCTTTGCGACCCCATGAATTGCAGCACGCCAGGCTTCCCTGTCCATCACCAACTCCCAGAGTTCACTCAGACTCATGTTCTTCGAGTCAGTGATGCCATCCAGCCATCTCATCCTCTGTCGTCCCCTTCCCCTCCTGCCCCTAGTCCCTCCCAGCATCAGAGTCTTTTCCAATGAGTCAACTCTTTGCATGAGGTGGCCAAAGTACTGGAGTTTCAGCTTTAGCATCATTCTGTCATGCGAGTGTATGTTCCTCGGTTCTTTGTCTCGTCACAACAAAGATTTGGAGCAACGGACATTAAAGCCCTCAGCGCATCACAGCTCTCGGGTCTTGGACAAACTGTGTTACAGCTCTTAGGCAAATCAGTGTTACAGCTCCATTTTATTTAGAAGATAGCAGGAGAATCCAAGACTCAAAGAGAAGAGAGTGGAGGAGTGCGTGGGGAGGGAGGGAGAGAGGGAGAGAGAGCGAGAGAGAGCGTGTGCGCACGCACACGGGAGATAGAGAGTCCGAGAGAAAGCGCTTTGGCTCCTCCTTTTATATGTTTTTTCTTCCACCTGGGCCTGCCCTATGCAAATTGGGCCTAGCCAGGAGTGCTGTTTGTTCTGTTTGTTCTGCCTGAAGTCTTCACTCTGGTCCTCGGACCTTCCTTGTCTTTTAGCCACTGCCATTTTGGACTCCTTTTCCCTATTCTACCTATCTAACAATCTGATCTGATCTGATATAAATATTGATACTATAATGAGAGAGCTAATTTTTAGGTAGGTTGATAAGAAGTCCAGGGTCCCTGAGGAGGAGAAAGGGGTCTGGAGCTCTCAAGGAGGAAAAAAGGACAAACTTTTTTCTCTACATTCCTTAGTCTTAATCTTCAAACCCAGAGTTGATGGTTATAACAAAATAATTCATCTTAAACTCTGTACCAATGATTATATAACAACAATGTATCCTGCTCAAGGACATAGTTCTCCTTCTTAAGAAACTTCTGACTAGGTTGTGGGAGTGGGTCTGGTAAGATCTTTCTATTGTTAGTTCTAATCCTGTTATCTTAAAATGTAAATTGTGGGAGTAGGTCTGGTAAGATGTTTACAACATTGAGACATTCTTTTGATTTACTGTAATAAGCAATTAAAAAGTATATAGCTCCCTTGCTGAGACTAGCAAAGGGGTCACCCTCCAACTCTCTTCTGATGTCTATATCAGAAGCTTTCTCTGTCCCTTTTTATACTTTAATAAAACTCTGTTATACAAAAGCTCTTGAGTGATCAAGCCTGGTCCCTGGCCCAGGAGCTGAATCTTCTTCTTCAGAGACCTTAAGCAATCAATAATCTATATTTGCATAAAGAAGAACTGGTAGGAAATATATTGAAACTTAAAATATATTAAAATCTAAATATCTCTGGTGAAAAAGTAAACTCTCAGCTCCTCTCTGCCATATACATGTCACTCAGTAAATAAGGAAGATAAAATGTCAATGTAATTTAGCCAGTTTCAAGCAATTTAGGTGGTAAGATACTAATCAAATTATACATAGCACATGGTGTGGCAAACAATCTTGTACATTTTCAGTACTGCAGAGGTTCACATTTTTTGTCTTCTTTCAGAAACTTTAATTGGTTTATAGAAATGGAGATAAAATAATTTGTTTATCCTATGAAAAAAAACAGACCATATTTTTTAATGCGATTGATATGAGCTGCTATGTAACTTAGGTACAAATCAAAATAATTTATATATTTTTATCTACACTATGTTAAATTTTAGCATATGGAAGAAAAAATACGTACAGGCTAAGTTGAAAGTTGTATACAATGAGAATCTGTTGTTGTGTCCTCAAATATGGTACTGATTTTCTTAGCTAAAATTTAATGATTTAATTTTCTCCTCAATCAGTTCAGTTCAGTTTAGTTCAGTGGCTCAGTCATGTCTGACTCTTTGCGACCCCATGAATCACAGCACTGCAGGCCTCCCTATCTATCACCAACTCCAGAATTTACTCAAAGTCATGTCCATAGAGTCGGTGATGGCATCCAGCCATCACATCCTCTGTCGTCCCCTTCTCCTCCTGCCCTCAATCCCTCCCAGCATCAGAGTCTTTTCCAATGAGTCAACTCTTTGCATGAGGTGGCCAAAGTATTGGAGTTTCAGCTTCAGCATCAGTCCTTCCAATGAACACTCAGGACTGATCTCCTTTAGAATGGACTGATTGGATCACCTTGCAGTCCAAAGGGCTCTCAAGAGTCTTCTCCAACACCACAGTTTAAAAGAATCAATTCCTCAGCCCTCAGTTTTCTTCACAGTCTAACTCTCACATGCATACATGACCATTAGAAAAACCATAGCCTTGACTAGATGGACCTTTGTTGGCAAAGTAATGTCTCTGCTTTTCAATACATGATCTAGGTTGGTCATAACTTTCCTTCCAAGGAGTAAGCGTCTTTTGATTTCATGTCTGCAATCACCATCTGCAGTGATTTTGGAGCCCCCCAAAATAAAATGTGACACTGTTTCCATTGTTTCCCAATCTATTCCCTATGAAGTGATGGGACCAGATGCCATGATCTTCGTTTTCTGAGTGTTGAGCTTTAAGCCAACTTTTTGAGTCTCCTCTTTCACTTTTATCAAGAGATTTTTTAGTTCCTCTTCACTTTCTGCCATAAGGGTGGTGTCATCTGCATATCTGAGGTTAATGATATTTCTCCCAGCAATCTTGATTCCAGCTTGTGCTTCTTCCAGCCCAGCGTTTCTCATGATGTGCTCTGCATATATGTTAAATAAACAGGGTGACAATATACAGCCTTGACGTACTCCTTTTCCTATTTGGAACCAGTCTGTTGTTCCATGTCCAGTTCTAACTGTTGCTTCCTGACCTGCATACAGATTTCTCAAGAGGCAGATCAGGTGGTCTGGTATTCCCATCTCTTTCAGAATTTTCCACAGTTTATTGTGATCCACACAGTCAAAGGCTTTGGCATAGTCAATAAAGCAGAAATAGATGTTTTTCTGGAACTCTCTTGCTTTTTCCATGATCCAGCGGATGTTGGAAATTTGATCTCTGGTTCCTCTGCCTTTTCTAAAACCAGCTTGAGCATCTGGAAGCTCACGGTTCACGTATTGCTGAAGCCTGGCTTGGAGAATTTTGAGCATTACTTTACTAGCGTGTGAGATGAGTGCAATTGTGTGGAAATTTGAGCATTCTTTGGCATTGCCTTTCTTTGGGATTGGAATGAAAACTCACCTTTTCCAGTCTTGTGGCCACTGCTGAGTTTTCCAAATTTGCTGGCATATTGAGTGCAGCACTTTCACAGCATCATCTTTAAGGATTTGAAAGAGCTCAACTGGAATTTCATCACATCCACTAGCTTTGTAGTGATGCTTTCTAAGGCCCACTTGACTTCACATTCCAGGATATCTGGCTCTGGGTGAGTGATCACACAGTCATGATATCTTAGTCATGAAGATCTTTCTTGTACAGTTTTGCTTACCACCTCTTCTTACCATCTCTTCTTAATATCTTCTGCTTCTGTTAGGTCCATAATATTTCTGTCCTTTATTGAGCCTATCTTTTCATGAAATATTCCTTTGGTATCTCTAATTTTCTTGAAGAGATCTCTATTCTTTCCCATTCTGTTGTTTACCTCTATTTCTTTGCATTGATTGCTGAGGAAGGCTTTCTTTTCTCTCCTTGCTATTGTGTGGAACTCTGCATTCTGAGACTTATCTTTCCTTTTCTCCTTTGCTTTTTACTTCTCTTCTTTTCACAGCTATTTGTAAGGCCTCCCCAGGCAGCCATTTTGCTTTTTTGCATTTCTTTTCCATGAGGATGGTCTTTATTCCTGTCTCCTGTACAATGTCACAAAGCTCCATCCATAGGTCATCAGATACTATATCTATCATATCTAGTCGCTTAAATCTATTGCTCACTTCCACTGTATAATCATAAGGGATTTGCTTTAGGTCATACCTGAATGGTCTAGTGGTTTTCCCTAGTTTCTTCAATTTCAGTCTGAATTGCCAATAAGGAGTTCATGATCTGAGCCACAGTCAGCTCCTGGTCTTGTTTTTGCTGACTGTACAGAGCTTCTCCATCTTTGGCTGCAAAGAATATTATCAATCTGATTTCAGTGTTGACCATCTGGTGATGTCCATGTGTAGAGTCTTCTGTTGTGTTGTTGGAAGAGGGTGTTTGCTTGACCAGTTCGTTCTCTTGGGAAAACTCTATTAGCCTTTGCCCTGCTTCATTCCATATTCGAAGGCCAAATTTGCCTGTTACCCCAGGTGTTTCTTGACTTCCTACTTTTGCATTCCAGTCCCCTATAATAAAAAGGACATCTTTTTGGGTGTTAGTTCTAAAAGGTCTTGTAGGTCTTCATAGAACCGTTCAACTTCAGCTTCTTCAGCGTTACTGGTTGGGGCATAGGCTTGGATTACTGTGATATTGAATGGTTTGCCTTGGAAACGAACAGAGATCATTCTGTCATTTTTGAGATTGCATCCAAGTACTGCATTTTGGACTCTTTTTTTGACCATGATGGCTACCCCATTTCTTCTGAGGGATTCCTGCCCACAGAAGTAGATATAATGATCATCTGAGTTAAATTCACCCATTCCAGTCCATTTTTGTTCACTGATTCCTAGAATTTCCATGTTGACTCTTGCCATCTCTTGTTTGATCACTTCCAATTTGCCTTGATTCATGGACCTGACATTCCAGGTTCCTATGCAATATTGCTCTTTACAGCATCGGACCTTGCTTCTATCACCAGTCACATCCACAGCTGTGTATTGTTTTTGCTTTGGCTTCATCTCTTCATTCTTTCTGGAGTTATTTCTCCACTGATCTCCAGTAGCATATTGGGCACCCACCGACCTGGGGAATTCCTCTTTCAATATCCTATCATTTTGCCTTTTCATACTGTTCATGGGGTTCTCAAGGCAAGAATACTGAAGTGGTTTGCCATTCCCTTCTCCAATGGACCACATTCTGTTAGACCTCTCCACTGTGACCCGCCCATCTTGGGTGGCCCCAAAGGACATGGCTTAGTTTCATTGACTTAGACAAGGCTGTGGTCCTAGTGTGATTAGATTGACTAGTTTTATGTGATTATGGTTTCAGTGTGTCTGCCCTCTGATGCCCTCTCACAACATCTACCATCTTGCTTGGGTTTCTCTTACCTTGGACAAGGGGTATCTCCTCACAGCTGCCCCTCCTGACCTTGAACGTGGAGTAGCTCCTCTCGGCCCTCCTGTGCCCGTGCAGACAGAGGCCGCTTCTTGGACTTGGGGTAGCTCCTCTCAGCTGCCACCCCTGACCTCAGACGTGGGGTAGCAATGGTATATTTTATATTCTGCATAAGAATCTTTTTATATACTTTCTCTAGTTATTAAAAAGAGAGATTTCAATGATCCATAATAGATTAAACTAAATCAGTATGTATGAGGTCAGATACTGATTCTGTATACTAGAAACTACCATAAGGAGTCTGAGAATCACAGAGATGGAAGAATATCTGAAATATACTTTACTAAAATATTTTAAATGACTATTCATTGACTGCTTCTTAACTCCCTTCTCAAAATTAAAAAAGAAGCTATATAAAGTCAGATGCACAGGCCATATGCTCAGAGATTCATACAGGAAATATATGGTCTAACCAGCAGGCTGTATATTTAAAAGTCTTATAGTGACTATTTTGTAGGAGCAGGATTAAAAATATTTATTATTATTTGTTGTGAAATCTGAAATATTACATAGATGAACCTATCTACAAAACAAAAACAGACTTACAGACATAGAAAACAATCTTCTGGTTGCCAAGGGGAAGGGGAAATGTGGAAGAATGGGATGGGAGCTTGGGGTTAGCAGAAGCAAACTATTATATAAAGTGTGAGCAAACAACAAAGTCCTACTGCATAGCACAGGGAATTATTTTCATTATCCTATGATAACACATAATGGAAAAGAATATGAAAAGTAAGTATACACACACACACACATATAGCTGAATCACTTTGCTGTACAGCAGAAATTAACACAACATTGTAAATCAACTGTGTGCATGTGTGGTAAGTGGCTTCAGTCATGTCTGACTCTGTGAAATGTAGCCTGTTAGGCTATAAATGTACCCTATGAAATGTAGCCTGCTGGTCTCTTCTGAGCATGGGATTCTCCAGGCAAGAATACTGGAGTGGGTTGTCATGCCCTCCTCCAAGGGATCTTCCCGACCTCAGGATCAAACCCATGTCTCATTATGTCTCCTTCATTGGCAGGTGGGTTCTTTACAACTAGAGAAACCTGAGAAGCCCAAAATCAACTACATTCCAAGTTAAAAAAGAATATTTACTTTTTTAATGTTGAAGACTGTATAAAATTGAGTTCTACCAACATACAAAATTTTAAAGAAAATATATGTATTTATCAGTTTGGCTACTTAGGACCATCATTGATCTACTTAAGAATAATTAAACATACTCATTAAATTAAATGTAAAAACTGTTCACTTTAAAATCATCCTGGAAGAGTATAACAAAGAGTATACCAAATGTTATATTAATAATATGAAAAGTTAAGCTCCTCAAATCCCCACTTTCTAATTCTACATATTAAAAGTGAGTTAATAATTTTCAAATATTTGTTTTCAATGTTATATATATATATATATATATATATATATATATATATATATGAACCGTGAACTTCCAGATGTTCAAGCTGGTTTTAGAAAAGGCAGAGGAACCAGAGATCAAATTGTCAACATTTGCTGGATCATTGAAAAAGCAAGAGAGTTCCAAAAACATCTATTTCTGCTTTATTGAGTATGCCAAAGGCTTTGACTGTGAGGATCACAATAAACTGTGGAAAATTCTGAAAGAGATGGGAATGCCAGAACACCTGACCTACCTCTTGAGAAACCTATATGCAGGTCAGGAAGCAACAGTTAGAACTGGACATGGAACAACAGACTGCTTCCAAAAAGGGAAAGGAGTACGTCAAGGCTGTATATTGTCACCCTGCTTATTTTATGCAGAATACATCATGAGAAACGCTGGAGTAGATGAAGGACAAGCTGGAATCAAGATTGCTGGGAGAAATATCAATAACTTCAGATATGCAGATGACACCACCCGTATGGCAGAAAGTGAAGTGGAACTAAAAAACCTCTTGATGAAAGTGAAAGAGGAGAGTGAAAAAGTTGGCTTAAAGCTCAACATTCAGAAAACGAAGATCATGGCATCTGGTCCCATCACTTCATGGCAAATAGATGGGGAAACAATGTCAGACTTTAATTTTTTGGGCTCCAAAATCACTGCAGATGGTGATTGCAGCCATGAAATTAAAAGACACTTACTCCTTGGAAGGAAAGTTATGACCAACCTAGATAGCATATTCAAAAGTTGAGACATTACTTTGGCAACAAAAGTCATTCTAGTCAAGGCTATGGTTTTTCCAGTGGTCATGTATGGATGTAAGAGTTGGATATGCAGAAAGCTGAGTGCCAAAGAACTGATGCTTTTGAACTGTGATGTTGAAGACTCTTGAGAGTCCCTTGGACTGTAAGGAGATCAGATCAGTCCACCCTAAAGGAGATCAGTCCTGGGTGTTCATTGGAAGGACTGATGATAAAGGTGAAGCTCCAATACTTTGGCCACCTCATGCAAAGAGTTCACTCATTGGAAAAGACTCTGATGCTGGGAGGGATTGGGGGGCAGGAGGAGAAGGGGACGACAGAGGATGAGATGGCTGGATGGCATCACCGACTCAGTGGACATGAGTTTAGGTAAACTCTGGGATTTGGTGATGGACAGAGAGGCCTGGCGTGCTGTAATTCATGGGGTCACAAAGAGTCAGATATGACTGAGCGACTGAACTGAACTGTTATGGTAAAACCAACAACAACATAAAAAAAAAAAAAAAACTATATATATATATGTGTGTGTGTGTATGTGTATATATATATATTTGAATACATCCTTTTTTCCTTATCAGACACCCGAGAATGAAAGAGAAGTCGCTCAGTTGTGTCCGACTATTTGTGACCCCATGGACTATAGCCTAAGACTATCTACACATTAAATTTTTTCTTTCCTTTCTCATTAAAACTGTATAATATTACCAGCACTCTGTGTTTTATTGAACTTTTCCAGATATGTGGGCAATCTTCCCACACTAGAACTTACAGTTTAGTTGTTTTAATGGACATTTATACTTTACATTTATAAATAATGTATTTAACCATTACTTCATTTATAAATATTATATTGGTCCACATTTGATCTTTACATCTTTTAACATTTTAAGAATGTAAAAGTAATGTTTTATCACTTCAGTTTCTACCACTGAGGAAAAAACTTTTTTTTTTAACTGTGGCAGGCTAGCGATAAACCACTCTCCAAAAAATTTCCATAGATCACACATTTTTAATGCATTACCAACAAAGCATGAATGTTCATGCCCCATACATTCTCATCAATAGTGATAAATATAAAAGATTTAATTATGGCATTCTAATTTAAAAGGTGTTTGTTGTAGCTTTAATTTTCATTGCTACAATTATAAGCAAAATTAAACCTTTCTATTTATTGCTGTGGTGGTTTAGTTGCTAAGTAGTGTCGACTCTTGTGACCCCATGGACTGTAGCCCACCAGGCTCCTCTGTCCATGGAATTTTCCAGGCAAGAATATTGGAGTGGGTTGCCATTTCCTTCTCCAGGGGATCTTCCTGACCCAGGGATCGAACCTAGATCTCCCACACTGCAGGCAGATTCTTTACGAACTAAGCTATCGGTCTATGTATTAATGATACGATTTTTTATGTGAATTACCTGTTTGTATTATTTTGTAATATATGTGATCATGTTGTGTGTGTACATGTACACATAGTAGTAAAACAAAACAAAACAAAACAAAAGAAAACCCCACTAGTCAGTGTTCTATTACCCATAATTACTAAGCATTTATTAAAATGATGATTTTTATATTGGGAAATTAGCATTTTGTAATTTTATTTTTTTCTCACAATTATTCCCACCTCATATATGCCTACATAACATTTCCACCTACAGGAGCATGACCTATTTTAATAAAATCTAGATTTGTAGATGTTTGACTTTGCTCTTATAGCCATTTGTGCTGATTTAGTGAAGTGTACTCAATGTGCTTAGATAAAATGTTTTCTGACAGAAAAAATAATATTGTTTCCATCTAAAATGCATTGTCTCAAGGAAAAATAGCCAATTTCAGTCTTTCTTTAGAAAAACAAAACAAAAACATAGCATTTATATAATAACAGTATGAGAGTCAGAGTGGTGGCTTACCAGGCTGTATTTCTGGGAGACTTCCTAAAGCCTAAGTTTCCAGTCACATAGGGCTAGTTAAGTCCTTCATCTTCTCTAGGTAGATAAATTGAGTGCCGTGCACTTTGCTGTGCAGGGAACTTTTAAATACAAACTTTTTAAAAAGTATTTTGGTTGCTATGAGTGAAAATCAAATGAGAGCCTTGAAATTTTTATTAATAAAAAGGGTTTACATGGAAGCTGATCTTGTCCTAGAAAATGTTTGATGTTATTGAATATTTACAAAATTTTGTTATTTGATAATATTTACATAATAACCCCTAGTCAGTTTTCCTCTGGATAGAATCTGATTTTTATCTGTATTTTATCCAATGTCATCTTTATTTGTATTTATAGTACAAATAAAAATGTTTTCTGGGTTAATTATTCTAGTGTGCTGATAAAAACTGTGAAAAGAAATCACTTCTAGAGTGATATTCACAAAGGTAAATTTATTTTTAGAAAAACTAACATCATGACTAAGAGAATAAGAGTAAATATAAAGGTAAATAATAAAAGTAAATACAAGAGTAAATATATATTCTACTTGTTTTTATTGTAGAACATATATTATGCATGCCATGCAGTTGCAAAAATAACTCAGTTAAAAATAATAAATACCATTAAACTGTCCTAATGTTCTTTCATAATTTCATTCATCAATATGAAAGGCAAGTATGGTTTTGGAATTTTCTTTATTAAAAACAAATGTCATGTAATATTCAAGCACTAAACCCTGGAATAACTAGAATCAGACTTTTTGGTCTAATTATTATACAAGTTATTTACATGACTAAATTTCAACCTTACAAGGTTATTGTGAGAATCAAATTACATTTGTGCATAAAAATATTTAGCAAACTACTTAGCACATAATAAGAGCTCAAGAAATGTTAGCTCTTGTTATCACTGTGATAAATAGCTGCCAGTCTCTATATGAGAAGTCTGAATTTCCTGTGACAGAACAGGGAAAGAGAATGTTGATAGGTGTATTACACATTTATGGGGTTGTGTGTTCTGTTCCTTGAGGAAATAAGGGGAAAATGCCTGGAAGGTATGCTCTAGTTTAAGATGAAAGATTACAAATCAATGCACATTAAAACAAAGAATTAAGGGTGAGAATGTGAATTAAGACCAGACTAGCAAGAAGAAGGCAATGGCACCCCACTCTAGTACTCTTGCCTGGAAAATCCCATGGACAGAGGGCCTGGTGGGCTGCTGTCTATGGGGTCGCACAGAGTCAGACATGTCTGAAGCAACTTAGCAGCAGCAGCAGCAGCAGCAAGAAGAAAAACTAAGAGGGAGACAAAGTATCAAGAAAGAAATGAAAATGGATATAACTTTGAAATACGTATTTTGAAACACTGCGTTGAGAAAAAAGCAAATAAAATATATGATGCTTTTGAAATTGTAGGTTTTGTTGTTTATAAATCATTTTCACTCTTTTCTAGGGTGATCTTATAATAACAATTTGAGTTTGTTAAATAAGTGTTATACTTTCTATCTAGCAGTTGAGGGATTAGGATCTAGACATTGTAAGTGGTATGACCAAAGTTGTATCACAAAGTATCAGCAAGGCCTGTAGTTAAATCCTATTTTTCCTTATTGCTTTTTCAAATTGTCTCTGTAAATAAATCTTACCAATACAGATTACCTCAAAACTTTTTTTCAAATCTATCATATGCCAAGAATTCTGTCACACACTCTACACAGCTTTTATCATTTAAGGCTTCTAATAATCTTTGAATATGTCATAGAACAGATCTGAGAAAACAGAGATGTTAGCTAATCCCTAAAATATATATACCTGCTTGTAGATTATGGATCTGTGGCTTGAACCCACTATATCAGACTCCAAAAGCATCCAACATTTTGCACTAGATCTCACAGAAGAATGGTTCCAGGGAAAGTGCTTAATATTCTTACACACAAATCTACTATTCATTTTTGAACCCAAAGGTTTTCATTCTAAATTTTGGCTTCAATTAGAAGTAACCCTTTCTGTCAAGTCCAGTGGGACTCTACAGCTTTCCCATTTCCTGTGGCAAGGCTAAAATCTGGCTAATTAAATTACCCTGTTTGGATTATGAGCTTGTTCAGTACAAGAACATTTGTCTTTATTCACTCCTACATCCCTCAAACTTACAATGTTTACTCACAGAGTACCTAGATTAAAAATAGATATGGTGGAAAACTAGCCATTCATTCTACCAAAGTAAATACAAGATAGAAAATTTCCCAATTTTTTTTCCTATGTTTTATTTTTCTATACAATGAAAAAAAAAAAAAAAAGAAGAGAAAAACACCTGGATGCTTTACAGAGGATTGAATTTTGCAATACCAAAACCTTTTACATTCACCAGTTTCTTTTTACCTCTTTTGAATGACCATACTTTAACACATTTATTAAAACCTATTTTATCTTAAAAGACCTAAATTCTTTGAGTAATTAATCCCTTGACTTTTAATTAATCAGAGTTAAGATGAAAACACAAGTGTTAGATAAAATAACTGCTTTCTGTTTTGTTTTATAACTGTAATTATGAAGTTTCTAAAATGCAGAATCACTAGAATTATCTAGTTCACAATTAACAACAGAAAAATTTCAATGTCTGATTTTTTAAAGCATTTGGGGATTCAGTTTATTTCAGAAACAGCATTGGATAGATATACTCTATTAAAAGACTATTTAAACATATGAAATACTCTTTTGCAGGAATTATCCAGTATTTCTAGTATATCCTATGCCTATATATTCTATCTAGAAGTCTTATATTGTAAAAGAAGAAACCAACACTCATCCTTTAAAATCTGTTATGATTATTCACAAAATTTGCAATGTGTAATAGAAAGTATCTAAATTTTGATAATGAAACAAAAACCATTATTGACTTTTATTAATTCTACTATCCAATTATCATCTACTAGTTTCTAAAAATAGGAACTACTAAATTCTAAAAGTTAGTACACCATCTGCATTCTGGAGATGATTGTGGTTTGAAAGAGGAATCTGACTCATTAAGAAAGAAAAAAAAAGTATGCATATTTGCAGTTGCACCAAAACATTTACAGAACAGTAGAAGAAACCAGCCCAAGAAACAGGTTTGTCATTTTAAACAATTTTAAATCTTTTTTAAAGTTTCTACTACAGAATACCTAATTGTAAATGCCAAACACCATTATATGTTATAAAATTGTAAAACACAGTCTTAAGAAAAAATTTCTTATGTTTCACCTTTCCTTTTCTATTATCAAACAATTTTCCCAGATATTCATTTAATATGGCATTGTTTTCATTACTTTCCAAATGTTCACCATGCCTATGTATATATCTATCTATCAGAGTACACTTCACTTTCAATTCTAATATTTTATTTTTTATTTTTATTTTTTTTTTAATTTTACAATATTGTATTGGTTTTGCCATATATCAACATGAATCCACCACAGTTATACACGTGTTCCCAATCCTGAATCCTCCTCCCTCTTCCCTCCCTGTACCATCCCTCTGGGTCCTCCCAGTGCACCAGCCCCAAGCATCCAGTATCATGCATCGAACCTGGACTGGCGACTCGTTTCATATATATTATACATGTTTCAATGCCAGCAAATTGAAAAATGAAAACCGTATGATTATCTCAATAGATGCAGAGAAAGCCTTTGACAAAATTCAACATCCACTTATGATTAAAACTCTCCAGAAAGCAGGAATAGAAGGAACATACCTCAACATAATAAAAGCTATATATGACAAACCCACAGCAAACATTATCCTCAATGGTGAAAAATTGAAAGCATTTCCCCTAAAGTCAGGAACAAGACAAGGGTGCCCATTTTCACCATTCCTATTCAACACAGTTTTGGAAGTTTTGGCCACAGCAATCAGAGCAGAAAAAGAAATAAAAAGGAATCCAGTTTCATCCACCTCATTAGAACTGATTCTGGAGCCTATTATACAGAGTGAAGTAAGCCAGAAAGAAAAACACCAATACAGTATACTAACGCATATATATGGAATTTAGAAAGATGGTAACAATAACCCTGTGTACGAGACAGCAAAAGAGACACTGATGTATAGAACAGTCTTATGGACTCTGTGAGAGAGGGAGAGGGTGGGAAGATTTGGGAGAATGGCATTGAAACATGTAAAATGTCAGGTATGAAACGAGTTGCCAGTCCAGGTTCGATGCACGATACTGGATGCTTGGGACTGGTGCACTGGGATGACTCAGAGGGATGGTATGGGGAGGGCGGAGGGAGGAGGGTTCAGGATGGGGAACACATGTATACCTGTGGCGGATTCATTTTGATATTTGGCAAAACTAATAAATTTTGTAAAGTTTAAAAATAAAATAAAATTGTAGTTGGAAAAAAATAATAATTGTACAATATCACTTATATGTGAAATCTAAAAATAAAAGGAATGGACATAACAAAAACAGACTCACAGATATAGAGAACAAACTAGTGGTTATCAGCAGTGGATTAATAGGCACAAATTACTATGCATAAAGTAAGCAATCTATAAGGATATATGGTATAGCACAGGGAAAGATGTCCATTTTTCATATATAATTTTAAATGTGACATATAAAATATTGAATTATTAAGTTGTGTACCTGGAACTAATGTAATATTGTAAATAAACTCTACCTGAATTAAAAAAAAAAAAAAAGGAATCCATATTGGAAAAGAAGAAGTAAAACTCTCACTGTTTGCAGATGACATGATCCTCTACATAGAAAACCCTAACGACTCCACCAGAAAATTACTAGAACTAATCAATGAATATAGTAAGGTTGCAGGATATAAAATCAACACACAGAAATCCCTTGCATTCCTATACACTAATAATGAGAAAATAAAAAGAGAAATTAAGGAAACAATTCCATTCACCATTGCAATGAAAAGAATAAAATACTTAGGAATATATCTACCTAAAGAAACTAAAGACCTATATATAGAAAACTATAAAACACTGGTGAAAGACATCAAAGAGGACACTAATAGATGGAGAAATATACCACATTCATGGATTGGAAGAATCAATATAATGCAAATGAGTATACTACCCAAAGCAATTTATAGATTCAATGCAATCCCTATCAAGCTACCAATGGTATTCTTCACAGAGCTAGAACAAATAATTTCACAATTTGTATAGAAACACAAAAAACCTCGAATAGCCAAAGCAATCTTGAGAAAGAAGAATGGAACTGGAGGAATCAACCTGCCTGACTTCAGGCTCTACTACAAAGCCACAGTCATCAAGACAGTATGGTACTGGCACAAAGACAGAAATATAGATCAATGGAACAAAATAGAAAGCCCAGAGATAAACCCACACACCTATGGACACCTTATCTTTGACAAAGAAGCAAGAATATACATTGGAGAAAAGACAATCTCTTTAACAAGTGGTGCTGGGAAAATTGGTCAACCACTTGCAAAAGAATGAAACTAGAACACTTTCTAACACCATACACAAAAATAAACTCAAAATGGATTAAAGATCTAAATGTAAGACCAGAAACTAGAAAACTCCTAGAGGAGAACATAGGCAAAACGCTCTCCGACATACATCACAGCAGGATCCTCTATGACCCACCTCCCAGAATATTGGAAATAAAAGCAAAAATAAACAAATGGGACCTAATTAAACTTAAAAGCTTCTGCACAATAAAGGAAACTATAAGCAAGGTGAAAAAACAGCCTTCAGAATGGGAGAAAATAATAGTAAATGAAGCAACTGACAAACAACTAATCTCAAATATATACAAGCAACTCCTACAGCTCAACTCCAGAAAAATAAAAGACCCAATCAAAAAGTGGGCCAAAGAACTAAATAGACATTTCTCCAAGGAAGACATACAGATGGCTAACAAACACATGAAAAGATGCTCAACATCACTCATTATCAGAGAAATGCAAATAAAAACCAGTATGAGGTACCATTTCACGCCAGTCAGAATGGCTGTGATCCAAAAATCTACAAGCAATAAATGCTGGAGAGGGTGTGGAGAAAAGGGAACCCTCTTACACTGTTGGTGGGATTGCAAACTAGTACAGCCACTATGGAGAACAGTGTGGAGATTCCTTAAAAAATGATTCTAATATTTTAAAAGATTGTTATTTAAAAACTTCAATATATCCCATGACCAAGAAAAATAACTATTGCTTTGAATTTAAATATACTTGAAAAGTAGCTAAAATTACACAATAAATAATATCTCATTTAAATAATGATTCTCAACTCAAAGAAAAGAGAGCATAAATCACTTTGGAAATCCTTAGATGATTATGGTTCAGACAGTATCCTCCTCCCGTTTGTCAAAGTTAAATCTTTTGCTAAGGCAGAGTGAACCTGCCACAAAATTAACTGTAAATCACAGAATATCCTTCCTCCATTCCCACTATCTCCACAAATATTTCCCAACATTTAGAGCTCAGCATTATCATTTTGATGAATATTTGACTCTATTATCTTAGAATTCTGTAATGTTTGCTAGATATATTTCTATGTTCTCCTTTCTTCATCTTATGCTAACTTCAATAAATGAATTACTTTATATGCATGACAGTTTAATTTCTCATTTGCCTAAAAATCTCCCTAACAGATTGAAAGGTTGAGAGTCAATGGATCTTCAAATCAATTACAGTATTAACCCCATCACCAGGCATGTAGTATTTGATTAAAAAATACTTGAATAAATGAGAACTTGAGAATATTACTTAATTATTCAAATCAAAGTTACTGAGAGAGTCAATTTCTGTGTAGGTTGTTAAGAAGTCTAGGAGCCTTCAAGGAGGAGATAGGGTCCTGGAATTCTCAAGGAGAAGGAAAGGACAATTTTTTTTCCTATATTAATTAATCACATAAAACATTTTTAGTTTTATGTGATTTATTTTATTTTTATTTCATTAGTCACATAAAATATTTTTTTCTTTAAACCCAGAGATGATGATTTTATAATAAAACAAGTCAGCTTAAACTCTGTACTAAGGATTATGTAACCACGATGTTGTGATCACTCACCTAGAGTCAGACATCCTGGAATGCGAAGTCAAGCAGGCCTTAGGAAGCATCCCTACGAACAAATCTAGCAGAGGTAAATTCCAAGTGAGCTATTCCAAATTTTAGTAATGAAGCTGTTAAACTGCTGCACTCAAGTTGACAGCAAATTTGGACAACTCAGCAGTGGCCATAGGACTGGAAAAGGTCAGTTTTCCTTCCAATCCCAAAGGAAGACAATGCCAAAAAATGCTCAAACTACCGTACAATTGCACTCATCTCACACATTAGCAAAGTAATGCTCAAAATTCTCCAAGCTGGGCTTCAACATTACGTGAACTGTGAACTTCCAGATGTTCAAGCTGGTTTTAGAAAAGGCAGAGGAACCAGAAATCAAATTGCCAACATCCATTCAATTATTGAAAAAGCAAGAGAGCTCCAGAAAAACATGTATTTCTGCTTTATTGACAATGCCAAAGCCTTTCACTGTGTGGATCACAACAAGCTGAAAAATTCAAGAGATGGGAATACCTGACCATCTGACTTGAGAAATTTGGATGCAGGCCGAGAAGCAACAGGTAGAACTGGACATGGAACAACAGACTGGTTCCAAATCCAGAAAGGAGTATGTCAGGGCTGTATATTTAACTTATTTAACTGCTTATTTATCTTATATGCAGAGTATGTCATGTGAAATGCCAGGCTGGATGAAGCAGAAGCTGGAATCAAGATTGCCAGGAGAAATGCCAGTAAACTCAGATATACAGATGACCCCACCCTTATGTCAGAAAGTGTAGAACTAAAGAGCCTCTTGATGAAAGTGAAAAAGGAGAGTGAAAAAGTTGGCTTAAAGCTCAACGTTCAGAAAACTAAGATCATGGCATCTAGTCTCATGACTTCATGGGAAATAGATGCGGAAACAGTGGAAACAGTGGCAGACTTTATTTTTGGGGGCTCCAAAATCACTGCAGATGGTGACTGCAGCCATGAAATTAAGACATTTACTCCTTGGAAGGAAAGTTATGACCAACCTAGACAGCATATTAAAAAACAGAGGCATTACTTTGCTGACAAATATCCATCTTGTCAAAGCCATGCTTTTTCCAGTACTCATGTATGGATGTGAGAGTTGGACTGTAAAGAAAGCTGAGTGCTGAAGAATTGATGCTTTTGAACTGTGGTGTTGGAGAAGACTCTTGAGAGTCCCTTGGACTGCAAGGAGATCCAACCAGTCCATCCTAAAGGAAATCAGTCCTGAATATTCATTGGAAGGACTGATGCTGAAGGTGTAGCTCCAATACTTTGGCCACCTGATGCAAAGAACTGACTCATTGGAAAAGACCCTGATGCTGGGAAAGATTGAAGCAGGAGTAGAAGGGGACGACAGAGGATGAGCTGGTTTGGATGGTATCACTGACTGGATGGACATGAGTTTGAGTAAACTCTGAGAGTTGGTGATGGACTGGTGTGCTGTAGTCCATGTGTTCACAAAGAGTCAGACATGACTGAGTGACTAAACTGAACTGACTGAATGTATCCTGCTTGAGCCAGTTTCTCCTTGTAAACCTTCTGACTAATTCTGTTATCTTAAAATGTGTATTATGAGAATAGGTCTGGTAAGATCTTTCTATTGTTAGTTCTTATCCTGCCATCTTAAAATGTAAATTGTGGGAGTGGGTCTAGGAAGGTCTTTACAGCCTTGAAACATTGTTTTGATTTATTGTAATAACGAATTAAAAAAGTATATAGCTCCCTTGCTAAGATTAGGGAGGGGGGCACTCTCCGTCCCCCTTCCGATGTCTATGTCAGAATCTTTCTCTGTCCCTTTTTACTTTAATAAAACTCTGCTATGCAAAAGCTCTTGAGTGATCCAGCCTAGTTCCTGGTCCCAAACCTAAATCTTCTTTGGAAATCACAAATCTGACATTGTTCACCATAAGCTACTGGACAGAATAAAATAATATATGTGAATAGCACCTATTCATTGAAATGGGACTGATACAAGATCATTTAGATAAATGGGATGACACACTCAAAAACTTGTAAGAGCAAGGTTATTGAGTGGTTATGTTTTCTTTCGGGGTGCATTGGAGAGTTACTTAAACTCTAAGTATAACTCACACTGGATGTTCAGGGCCCAAATCCCTTTTCTCTCTCCCTCTTTTTTCCCCCTATGCCTAACACAAATAATCACCAATTCAGATCCCTGGTCTATTTTTCAACCATTTCACAGTGTCTTTACCAATAGTCTATAAGTATGTATCCACTGGAAGTGAGTAGTTTAGCAGGAAGTGTTTCCTGTTTTTATAAAAAGAGACAAAACAAAGAAGCATGTTCTCTCTCGCCTTCCCCTTTCTGTTAGTCTCAGTTTAGCATTAGATGATTGGAACAGAAGCAATCATCTTTCAACCATGAAAACACAAGTATGAGGATGCACCCTATACTCTTGAAACAGTGAAGTGGAAAGATGAAGATGTATATTTTGAGCAACTCATCCAATGCTCCAGTTGTCTGACTCTGAAGTTGGTTAAACCACCGTCCATCAAGATTTTTGTCACTCACATTGGCAAATACTACTCCTTGGTACACTAAAATTGTAATTTGAATTTATGATCACTCTAAAATTTCTTTATAATTGTCAGATAAAGCAGCATATTTCTCTTTAGTTTTATATCCTGCTTTCAGACTGACTCTAAAATACTTAGTAGGAATATTGAAAACAAGATTATTTATCCTAGAAACAGGCAGTTTAGGCTATTGCAAAGCCTTTGACAAGTTTTACCACATCACGAAAGTCATAAGAATCACCTTTAAAAAATGAACAAGATAATACTGACACTGACCTGTTCTTGGACTTCATTTTCCACAAGTTCAGTCATATTAGATAGAGATGAGTTTTCACTTCTTTGCTTTCCAACTTGATGTGTGGAAAATGCAGTTTCTCTTCATGCTGCAAATATTGAGTTAAATCCCTATCTCTTAGTGTGTGATTCAAGGAAGACAAGCCTCAGAGAGCTAAATAGTGAAAATAATTATAGACAGTTCCACTCTCACAGCTTAAGTGTGGGGTCTTGCAACATTAGGATTTTAACTTGACATATAGTATTTGAAAAAAATCTACTGTATTATTATTTTTCTTTCAAAACCTTGAAATAAAATCATGTTATACTCTGTGACACCAAAGAAAATGTGCTTTTGTTTTGAATTTGACCTTTTTGGTCCATAAAACGGCTCTCGCATGTTCTAATTTCCAAGACCAATTAACCATTTTTCTAGAGTCTTATGCTGTCATCTTTGTAACTTCACCCTGAACAACACAGAGTTAAATAATCTCCTTTAAACAGTTCCTTTCTTTTCTAAATTGAAAAAGAAACAATAGGTATGCAGAAAGATTATGGTGACGTTTCAAATACCTTTACAAGAGTATCAAGGCAATGTGTCATTTCAGACTACTATTAAAAAGCTTCTATTGATTACAGTGACATTTGTTGTTTAGAAGAAAGTAGCACTTTATTTTCTTATATTAGTTTTACTGGTTGAGGGGGGTGTTACTAACTTTGTTGTGTAAAAGCTATGTTTTTTTTTGCATTTTGCTTATGCTTGATGTAATTATTATTTTGAGAAATAATTGTAAATTAATAAATGTTTTACATTTCCTGAAAGAAACTGTGGCATAGTCTGAATGAATTCTTTTTTCTTGGCCAAGTTTCCTTTGTTTTTTAAAAGTTGCAAAGATGAGAATAAAATCTATGTTGAGACTTCTGTTTTAGAAACATGAGAATTAATTTTTTAGCAAAGTCCCTTAGGCTGATTATCATCTGACTTTAAAAAGTAAAAGCCTTTTTTATTATAATTTAATAGAATAGACATCTTAAAATAAAAGCAGTATTTTATAGGATACCATTGTATGCATGGGCTTCCTTGGTTGCTCAGTGATAAAGAATCTGCCTGCCAATGAAGGAGATGTGAGTTTGATCCCTAGGTCAGTAAGGTCCCCTGGAGAAGGAAATGGCAACCCACTCCAATATTCTTGCCTAGGAAATCCCATGGACAGAGAAGCCTACACCAATAATTGTAGATATGCTTTTCCCGTATCTGCTCAGTTACTTTTAAATGGGATAAATGAATCCAGAAGAGATGGCTTTACTATCTTTAGGGAAAATATTAATACCACATGTTAATGAAGTTTTAAGTTCCAAAACAATTATGAATGCTGAAAAATAAGCAAAGAAAATTAAAACAACTTTATCAGGAACAACAAACATATTATCAGTTGTGTTCTGAAGTGGTTAGGTTTGCTGGTCTTTAGGTTTAGTTTACTTCATAAAACTAGAATCATAGTATAACAAAAATGCCAATTTGGATGAGATCAGCTTTGTTTTCCATATAGGATTGTTCTAATAATATAAATCAGAAATTTCAGTAATTCACATGATATACAAATTAATCTTTCCTGTGTCAACACATTTTTCACTCTACACAGTCTAATTCTTATCATATACATTAATTCAAGAATGCTACCACATTGTAAGCCTATCAAAACTTTTCTTCTGCATATTTAATTCAAAGCAGTTCTTACAATGTTGATACTCAGAGCTTATGGAAATGGTAGTTGTTCAGATGAAAGTAATTGCATTTAGAACTCAGTATTGTTCAGATGAAAGTAATTGCATTTAGAACTCAGTATCTAAGATGGCTGTATATTTGTTTATTTTCCCACATGATCAAGACTGTTCCATTCCAGAAGACAGCTTTCCAGGATCCAAATCACAAATGTACTAGGAACTCCAGGTAGGCTTTTCTATTTATCAATAAACAGAAACATTAATGATGGCAAAGGCTGCAGTACGTTAAAGGTTGGCCTTATGACTCAGGCTAGATATCTATTTATTTGTTCTTCATCTGTGGCATAAAGTTACTATAATTCTTCATGATTCATTGAAGAAAACTGACCTCATTTCATGGAAATCCTACTGGCTCCTAACCTGTCTATGTAGTACCCAATGGAAAAGCTCTTGTAAATGTACATTTATCAAAAAAGCATAAGGTCAAATATTACTGCTCCTATACTGTCATTAAGTTGTTATTACAATAGCATTTATTGAAAAACATCTTAAATTTCTGATGATTCAAAATACCTTATTGTCACTAGAAAATTCAGGTAGACAGCTAAATAAACACAGTAAGTTCTTGTTAATTGCAAGTTATGTTCTAAAAAAAAATCACCACAAACAGTGATTTGGTAAATACTGAAGAACTGCTCTTAGAAGCATAGGGTTAGATTCCTGCCAAACTCTGCTCCTAACATTTCTATCAACTTATCAGTAGGTAACTTGTTTTAGGCATGGTGCTGTTTAAAGATATATTATGTAATGTATAATATTGATTCCCTAGCATTAAACTCAAGGCGAACATTACTGCTACTCATACATGAACAAAGCCTACTGAAAACACTTATTTTCTTTGCATGTCACATAACAGCTTTCTTACACTAGGAATACTAGATAACCTTTAGCACTATGACTAGGGTCCATTTTAAACAGCAAAATCACTAACAAACACAAAAAAATCTGAGAAACATGTTACAAAATAGATTGTGAAAAGGATAACGGTTTTGCATATGATAGCTGGAAGAAGGCAGAGTGTTGCCCTTTCTATCAGCTGGAAATGTAGACATTAGCAGTCAAATTTTTTGCTGCCTTTAGCAAAATATCTGAGTATGAGTGTGAAAATTGCATGAATGTTGATTTGGAACTATATACAAATTTTAGTGAGTAAACAAATTCACAAATATGGAATCCTCAGATGGTAAGGATAGACTGTAGGTAGGCAGACAAATAGCCTCTTTTGTGTTTGGTTTTGTTTCTTCTGGTACAACAATTTTTAACCCCCAAATTTATAAATGTTTACTTCTTTATATAGGTATTATGCTATAATGCATAATCTAATGCATAGTACTTTCTCTTATTATAAAGTAAAAAAGTGTTGAAAAGACCCTGAAAAATACTGTAATATATGAAATGAAACAAGTTACACAGAATCATAATATTTAATGGTGTATCAAGTCAGAAAATCTACATCATGTATGTCTTTGGCTGTATAAATTAGCATTAATCTTGTTGGGCTTTATACTGTTTTCCTTTTTCTTCTCATTATAAATAAATTATGATAATTCAATTTTCTTAATTTTTTCCTTTTTTTGGATTATTATTGAAATTTAAGTTTAAAAGTTATTTTTTAAGGCTCTTAGTTAATAAAAATGGTTAAATGAACTTACATCCTCCACATCCTTATAATGTAAAGTTTTGCTCATTTCATCTCACCACTTTTTCCTGCCATTGGATATAATCATTAATACGTATACATACATATACTCATAAACATACTTCCCACTATGAAATTTATGTAAGCATTAACATTTTATTTCTTTTGTGTAGATCTATATAATTGTCTTTAAAATGAATTTTTAACATTTTTTTACCCTTTATTTTCCAAGTTCTGAATGGCAGAATTTTTTGTCTTATTCATTTGTATGAATTCTTTTTTAATTAGTCCTTTGTCTATCACATGTATGGGCTTCTCAGGTGGCTCAGTGGTAAAGAATCTTCCTGCCAAATCAGGAGATGCAGAGGTCGTGAATTTGAATCCCTGGGTCAGGAAGAATCCCCGGAGTAGGAAACGACAACCCACTATAGTATTCTTGCCTTCCAGAAAATTCCAGGGACAAAGAAGACTAGCGGGCTGCAGGCAGTCCATGAGGTCAGAAGGAGTTAGCCATGACTGAGCACTATCACCTGTATGGCAAATTATTTCTCCCAGTTTATCATTACAACTTTGTGGTTAATTGCCTCTCAATATTCATTATTTCTGTCTTCCCTGTGTTCACAGAAATCCTATATATTGCCTCAAATTCATCCTTTAAAATCAATCCCTTCTCAATTAATAGTCATTCACTCCTCTCAGATTCTATCTTTAAAACATTTGCAGTCACTCTTGAAATTTCTCTTTCTATCATATTCTATCCGTAAATTCTGACAGAACATACTTATTCCAGTCAGTTTCCACTATCACCAATGCTAACAATTCACTCTGTGTCACCATCACTTCTCACTTGGCTTATTTTAGTATCTTTATGACTGACCTCCTAACTTCTGTGTTTCCACATTTGCCCTTAGTCTATTTTCCACAGAGTTGCCAGAGTGATCCTATTAAAATGTCAGGTTAGATCAGATCAACCCCACAAAAGTTTCTTCATAAAAGCCAAAACCCTAAAATAGCCTACTAGAGCTTCTTGATCTATAAACTCTTGAAACTCATCTCCCATCATTCAACTTCACCATTACTCTTCTAAAACACAATGGTCTCTGTTCTTCCTCAGTCACGTCAGGTTCATGCCTTTAGTTCAGGGCTTTGTACTGGCTTTTCCCTATACCTGGAATGTATTAGGGAGTGAGCTGCTTGAAATCACTTGAAAACAACATCTCTACTCATTTATTATTACACTTACTATTTTCAAATGTACTTAAAAGTGACACATATATTCTCTATTAATTATACATTTAGTTAAAATCATTAATACCCCTTTTATAAGCTTCATGCTCAGTCAGTCACGTTTGACTCTTTATGAGCCCCCTGCCAGGATCCTCTGTCAATGGAATTTTCTAGGCAAGAATACTGGAGTGGGTTGCCATTTCCTCCTCTAAGAAATTTTCCTGACTCAGAGACTGAAGGTACATGTCCTATGTCTCCTACCTTGGCAAAAGAAAGCTAGTTTAATGATCCAAAACAGTCTGCATTATGGACTATTTTGTCATAGAATCTTAGCAGTACATAATAGTCTTAAAAAAGTAATCAATCCTGAACAAATGGATTAGTTTTAAAATAGCCCATCCTATTAAAAGATTCACTTTCAATAAATCACATTTTTTTTCATTTTTAATACATTTTGTCAAAATGTATGCTTTACGGTGTTTTGCTCAGTTATACTAGTTATATTTTCAATAACAATCCTGAAGATTTTTTTTTTTTTTTAACATCTAAACTAACAGAAGCAGAAGATATTAAGAAGAGGTGGCAGGAATACACAGAAGAACTGTACAAAAAAGATCTTCATGACCAAGATAATCAGGATGGTGTGATCACTCACCTAGAGCCAGACATCCTGGAATGTGAAGTGGGCCTTAGGAAGCATCACTAAGAACAAGGCTGGTGGAGGTGATGGAAATCCATTTGAGCTATTTCAAATCCTGAAGGATGATGCTGTGAAAGTGTTGCACTCAATATACCAGCACATTTGGAAAACTCAGAAGTGGCCACAGGACTGGAAAAGGTCAGTTTTCATTCCAATCCCAAAGAAAGGCAATGCCAAAGAATGCTCAAACTATCGCACAATTGCACTCATCTCACATGCTAATAAAGTAATGCTCAAAATTCTCCAAGCCAGGCTTCAGCAACACATAAACCTTGAACTTCCAGATGTTCAAGCTGGTCTTAGAAAAGGCAGAGGAACCAGAGATCAAATTGCCAACATCCACTGGATCATCAAAAAAGCAAGAGAGTTCCAGAAAAACATGTTTCTGCTTTATTGACTATGCCAAAGCCTTTGACTGTGTGGATCACAATAAACTGAGGAAAATTCTGAAAGAGATGTGAATACCAGACCACCTGACTTGCCTCTTGAGAAACCTATATGCAAGTCAGGAAGCAACAGTTAGAACTGGACATGGAACAACAGACTGGTCCCAAACAGGAAAATGAGTACATCAAGGCTGTATATTGTCACCCTGCTTATTTAACCTATATGCAGAGTACATCATGAGAAACACTGGACTGGAACAAGCACAAGCTGGAATCAAGACTGCTGGGAGAAATATCAATAACCTCAGATATGCAGATGACACCACCCTTATGGCAAAAAGTGAAGAGGAACTCAAAAGCCTCTTGATGAAAGTGAAAGTGGAGAGTGAAAAAGTTGGCTTAAAGCTTAACATTCAGAAAACGAAGATCATGGCATCCTGTCCCATCACTTCATGGCAAATAGATAGTGAGAGAGTGGAAACAGTGTCAGACTTTATTTTTTGGGACTCCAAAATCACTGCACATGGTGACTGCTGCTATGAAATTAAAAGACGCTTACTCCTTGGAAGAAAAGTTTTGACCAACCTAGATAGCATATTCAAAAGCAGAGACATTACTTTGCCAATAAAGGTCCATATAGTCAAGGCTTTGGTTTTTCCAGTAGTCATGTATGGATGTGAGAGTTGGACTGTGAAGAAAGCTGAGCACTGAAGAATTGTTGCTTTTGAGTTGTGGTGTTGGAGAAGACTCTTGGGAGTCTCTTGGACTGCAAGGAGATCCAACCAGTCCATTCTGAAGGAGATCAACCCTGGGATTTCTTTGGAAGGAATGATGCTAAAGCTGAAACTCCAGTACTTTGGCCACCACATACGACGAGTTGACTCATTGCAAAAGACTCCTTTGCTGGGAGGGATTGGGGGCTGGAGGAAAAGGGGATGACAGAGGATGAGATGGCTGGATGGCATCGCTGATTCGATGGAGGTGAGTCTGAGTGAACTCCGGGAGTTGGTGATGGACAGGGAGGCCTGGCGTGCTGCGATTCATGGGGTCGCAGATAGTCAGACAAGACTGAGTGACTGAACTGAACTGAACTGAGAGGATTTTATCACATTAAAGTTAAAACTAAGGCCATACTTTATTTACATATTTTGGTATGTTTGCAGAGGATCAGTACACATTCAAATGTAAATCAATATGACTTTCAAGGGAAAATTACAAATAAAGTGTCTAAATGTTTTTGCTGTTATGGAGTAACATATTCAAACATTTATAAATAAATAAAGGTGGATATGATGATTAGTTTTATGTGTCAACTCAGCTTTGTTATGGCTAGTATTTGATCAAATACTAGCATAGATGCTGCTGGAAAGATATTTTCATAATTCATTGATTTTAAGTAAAGCAGATTACTTTCTATAATGTGGGTGGATCTCATCCAATTAGCTGAGGATCTTGAAAAAAAAAGTACTGAGGCTATCCGAAGTTGATGGAATTCTACCTCAAGGGTGAAACACAAGAATTCCACATAGGTTTCTTGCCTATTAGCCTGATGAACAGATTTCAGAGGCTAGACTCCAACATCAACAGACAAAAATCAGTTGTTTTTCTATACACTAACAATAATTCAATAAGTAAATTAAGACACTAATTCCGTTTACAAGGGGCTTCCCAGGTGGCACTAGTGGTATAGAATCCACCTGCAAATGCAGGAGATGTTAGAGATATGGGTTCAATCCCTGGGTTGGGAAGATCCCCTGGAGAAAGGAATGGCCACTCACCCCAGTATTCCAGCCTGGAGAATCCTATGGATGGAGGAACTTGGCAGGCTACAGTCAATAGGGTCATAAAGAGTCAGACATGACTGAAGTGACTTAGCATGCATGCATAAAAATAAATGTTTAGAAATAAAATTAATAAATAAAGCAAAATAAAATTGTACATTGAAAACTACAAATCTTTTAAAAAATTAAAGAAGACAGAAATAAATGGTAAGACAAGCCACATTTAAGAATTTGAAAAATACTGTTAAAATATTTGTATGATACAAACAAAGAGAGTTACAGAGTCAATACAATCCACATCAAAAACTCAATGGTAGTTTTTACAGAAATGAAAAAATAATCTAAAATTCACATGAAACTTCCCAAGATCTAAATAGCCAAAAAAAATTGACAAAAATGAACCAATCTGGAGGTCTCATACTTTCTGATTTCAAAACATATCACAAAGCTATAGAATGTAAAACAGTATGATATTGGCACAATGACAGAAATATAGACCAATGGAACTGAACAGGAGCTCACAAATGAATACATGTATATACAGTCAACTGATCTTGAAGAAGAATGGCAAGAATATACAACAGGGAAATGTTGGTCTCATTAACAAATGGTGTTGGTGGTGACTCACTTTAGATTTAAGGACACACATAGGCTGAAAGTGAAGGTATACAAAGTAAAGGTATAGAGACTGAAAGTGTGTATACACATAAGAAAGCTCCAAATAAATTGCCTAAAAATAGGTTTTCCTCAGGTCAGAAAGCTTTGTTGTGACACTATCATTGCATAAAGAAAAATGAAAAATATAAATTTATGTCACAGTGAAATAATGTGAACTTCCTATCAGTTTTCAAGGACTGCTTTATCATTCAAAATAAATGATGCAACCTCTCATAAAATCTCAGTTTTGTTTGAATAACATTTATATAAATGCTGACAGATTCTATGAAGCCATTCTATGTGATGATTAATTAGAATTCATATTGACATGTTTTCATGTTAAAAATATTGCAATAATAATTTATGCTTTATACTAATACATATTTATTTATATAGAATTTATAGAAAAGGAATATATATCCAAATTATTGTATAATATATAATTGAATGGCACTCCAGTGTTTATCAGTTCAGTTCAGTTCAGTCACTCAGTCATGTCCGACTCTTTGCGACCCCATGAATTCCATTACGCCAGGCCTCCCTGTCCATCAACTCCCGGAGTCCACTCAGACTCATGTCCATCGACTCAGTGATGCCATCCAGCCATCTCATCCTCTGTCGTCCCCTTCTCCTTCTGCCCCCAATCCCTCCCAGAAAATGAGTCTTTTCCAATGAGTCAACTCTTTGCATGAGGTGGCAAACTGGAGTTTCAGCTTTAGCATCATTCCTTCCAAAGAGCACCCAGGACTGATCTCCTTCAGAATGGACTGGTTGGATCTCCTTGCAGACCCGGGGACTCTCAAGAGTCTTCTCCAACACCACAGTTCAAAAGCATCAATTCTAATTCTTCAGTGCTCAGCTTTTTTCACAGTCCAACTCTCACATCCATACATGACTACTGGAAAAACCATAGCCTTGACTAGACGGACCTTTGTTGGCAAAGTAATGTCTCTGCTTTTCAATATGCTATCTAGGTTGGTCATAACTTTTCTTCCAAGGAGTAAGCGTCTTTTAATTTCATGGCTGCAGTCACCATCTGCAGTGATTTTGGAGCCCAAAAAAATAAAGTCTGACACTGTTTCCACTATTTCCCTATCTATTTCCCATGAAGTGATGGGACCAGATGCCATGATCTTAATTTTCTGAATGTTGAGTTTTAAGCCAACTTTTTCACTCTCCTCTTTCACCTTCATCAAGAAGCTTTTTAGTTCATTGCTTATTTTCTACATCACTCATTATGTCTGTAAGGGAAATTGGCTTTTGTATATCATACAGTATAATAAATTATTCTGATGTATTAGTCTGTTCTTCCAATACATAAACATATAAATTCTTTGTATACTGTCAAGTCATATTTGCTTACTGATTCTTAAACTCACAAAATATGTCAGTTTTAAAGGCACATATTTAGACATTATCTGAACCAACAGTGCATACTGATTGCTTGGGTATATGTTAAATATATATATATATATATATATATATATATATATTTATTTATTTATTTAATAAAGCTGAGTTTATTATAATAAAATAAAGTTGGGTTTATATAATAAAGCCAGCTTTATTGAATACATTATTTATTTATTTAATAAAGTTGGGCTTAGAAAAGGAAGAGAATTTAGAAACAGGGTTTTAAAAGGAAGATAAACCAGAGATCAAATTTTCAACAGTTTCTGGATCATAGATAAAACTAGGGAATTCCAGAAAAACATCTACCTCTGTTTCATCAACCACACCAAAGCTTTTGACTGAGTGTATTGGAGTGAGTAGCTGTTCCCTTCTCCAGGGGATCTTCCCAATCCAGGGATCGAACCCAGGTCCCCCACATTGCAGGCATATTCTTTACCAGCTGAGCCACCAGGAAAGCCCAAGAATACTGGAGTGGCTAGCCTATCCCTTCTCCAGTGGATTTTCCAGACCCAGGAATTGAACCAGGGTCTCCTGTATAGCAGACAGATTCCTTACCAGATAAGCTACCAGAGAAGCCCTATGAATAGGGTAATAAACTATGAAAAGCTCTTAAAGAGATCGGAATAACAGACCATCTTACCTGTCTCCTGAGAAACCAGTATGTGGGTCAAGAAACAACAGTTAGAACCCTGTATGGAATAACTGATTGGTTCAAGATTGAGAAAGGAGTGTGGCAGGTCTGTCTGCTGTTACCCTATTTGTTTAATCTATATGCTGAGCACATCATGAAAAATGCCAGGCTGGATGAATTACAAGCTGGAATTATGACATGTGGGAGATATATCAGCAACCTCAGATATGCAGATGATACCACTCTACTGGCAGAAAGGGAAGTGAACTAAGGAGCCTCTTGATGAGGGTAAAGGAAGAGAGTAAAAGAGCCTGCTTAAACCAAATATTAAAAGAAACTAAGATCATGGCAGCCAGCCCCATTCAGTTCAGTTCAGTTCAGTTCAGTCACTCAGTCATGTCTGACTCTTTGCGACTCTAAGAATTGCAGCACGCCAGGCCTCCCTGTCCATCACCAAATCCCGGAGTTCACTCAAACTCACGTCCATCGAGTTGGTGATGCCATTCAGCCATCTCATCCTCTGTCATCCCCTTTTCCTCCAGCCCCCAATCCCTCCCAGCATCAGAGTCTTTTCCAATGAGTCAACTCTTCGCATGAGGTGGCCAAAGTACTGGAATTTCAGCTTTAGCAACATTCCTTCCAAAGAAATCCCAGGACTGATCTCCTTCAGAGTGGACTGGTTGGATCTCCTTGCAGTCCAAGAGACTCTCAAGAGTCTTCTCCAGCACCACAGTTCAAAAGCATCAATTCTTCAGCACTCATCTTTATTCACAGTCCAACTCTCACATCCGTACAAGACCACTGGAAAAACCATAACCTTGACTAGACGGACCTTTATTGGCAAAGTAATGTCTCTGCTTTTGAATATGCTATCTAGGTTGGTCATAACTTTCCTTCCAAGGAGTAAGCGTCTTTTAATTTCATGGCTGCAATCACCATCTGCAGTGATTTTGGAGCCCAGAAAAATAAAGTCTGACACTGTTTCCACTGTTTTCCCATCTATTTCCGATGAAGTGATGGGACCAGATGCCATGGTCTTCTTTTTCTAAATGTTGAGCTTTAAGCCAACTTTTTCACTCTCCACTTTCACTTTCAGCAAGAGGCTTTTTAGTTCCTCTTCACTGTCTGCCATAAGGGTGGTGGTATCTGTATATCTGAGGTTATTGATATTTCTCCCAGCAATCTTGATTCCAGCTTGTGCTCCTTCCAGCCAGGCTCATCACTTCATAGGAAATAAATGGGGAAACAAAGCAATAGTTCAATACTTTTTTTTCTTCTGCTCCAAAATCACTGCAAATGGTGACTGCAGCCATGAAATTAAAATATACTTCTTGGAAGAAAAATCTATGACCAACCTAGACAGTATATTAAAAAGAAGAGACATGACTTTGCTGAAAAAGATCCTTCTAATCAAAGCTATTGGAGAAGGCAATGGCACACCACTCCAATACTCTTGCCTGGAAAATCCCATGGACAGAAGAGCCTGGTTGGCTGCAGTCCATGGGGTTGCGAGGAGTTAGACATGACTGAGCTACTTCACTTTAACTTTTCACTTTCATGCATTGGAGAAGGAAATGGCAACCCAATACCGTATTCTTGCCTGGGGAATCCCAGGGACGGCGGAGCCAGGTGGGCTGCTGTCTTTGGGATCACACAGAGTCGGACATGACTGAAGTGACTTAGCAGCAGCAGCAGCAGTCAAAGCTATGGTTTTTCCAGTAGTCATGTATGGATGCGAGAGTTGGACTATAAATAAAACTGAGCACCAAAGAATGATGCTTTTGAACTGTGGTGTTGGAGAAGACTCTTGTGAGTCCTGTGGACTGCAAGGAGATCCATCCAGTCCATCCTAAAGGAAATCAGCCCTGCATATACATTGGAAGTACTGATGCTTAAGCTGAAGCTCCTTTACTTTGGCCACATGATGGAAAGAACTGACTCATTGGAAAAGACCCTGATGCTGGGAAAGATTGAAGGCAGGAAGAGAAGGGGACGACAGAGGATGAGATGGTTGTATGACATCACCGACTCGATGGACATGAGTTTGAGCAAGCTCTGGGAGCTGATGATGGACAGGGAAGCCTGGCATGCTGTGGTCCATGGGGTCACAAAGAGTCAGACATGACTAAGTGACTGAATTGACTGACTTAGGAACATTTTTCAGACACAGTTATAGGTACTGATCCAGATGTGATCTGTATGTCCTAACAGATCAAGCCAGCTTTTGGAATATGATATGGTGCTATTTATCATGCATTTTAAAATATCTCTTTCAACTATTCTCTCTTCCCACTTTCTCCTCTTTCTCATAAACCCTATGCTCTTTGGACAAAATCACAAATTTTTATTTAAGTTTTAATTGAAGCCAATATGAACACAGACAGAAGAGCAAGACAACTAGAATTGTACAGCAGAGGGAAAAAAGCTAATATTTTATAAAAACTTCAAATGGTGTAGAAGCTATAAAATATGGAATACTATGTAGTATACCTGAAACTAATATTGTAAATCATCTACAGTCCAAACTCTTCTATAGTATAAAGGAACTGGAAGTAAAGTACTTGTTTTGTTCATTTTCCTCCTCAAAGTATAATAAATGGACTAGCATTTAGAATTTCACTTATTATGAAAAAATGTTGAAAATTTTAGTGTTTCCAAAATGCATGGATTATTTCTCCTCAACTGTGTATTGTGCATGTGTGTGTGAATCTGTCCTTAGTAATTAAATATTGATGAGTTGTACATTATCTAAATCTATAATATGTATGAATTCTATATTGTTAGCACATTCGATTCAGTTGGCCAAAAATTTGTTCAGGTTTCTCTATATATTATGGAAAAATGAAAATGAACTTTTTGGCCAACCTAATATACTGTTACACACATTAACTAGATTAAAGGTTAAAATATTTTTATATGTACTTTTGGGTCCCGTGAAATATCTAGCACAGTGTAATTATAAACTTGTTGGAAAAGTAAGAAATGAATAAATACATATTACCTTTGTGACTAAAAGTGTAAACTTTCAAGATAACTACTTAGGATTCAAAGTGTACTCTTTTTTAGATAAAAAATAGAGTTTTTCTTTGACAAGTGGCAGGTTAAAATATTACCTTAAATTAACCAAGACTGCTCTCTCGGGAAAGACAAAAGTTTAATCTTGTATGCTTGGTTGATTGGGATCAGCTAACTAAAATTCTTTAAGCTGTTTCAGTAATTAACACTAAAAGTACACAGATCAATGTGTGGTAGGTACCAATGACCACCATGTATTCTATATATAGCAGTAGTAACGTGCACATTTGCTGACCCTAATTTAATTCATTTATGAATCCTGTTCCTCTATGGAACTATAAAACATCAAATTTCAAATGTGAAAAAATCTTACAACAGAGGCTCAGAGAAGGGAGAAACAGTATAAGAATATATGAGCCACAGGTAAGTCTTAGAGAAGAAAAGGAAGATACGATTAACTTTTTGCAGGCTGGTGGAAATGTTAGAATTCATAAGAAAATGTAAGTGAAAAATATACACATAGAATACTATTTGTTGGACATTAGTATCAAATATAGGAGATACCGATACCACGACAACAGATTGTATTCTTAAATGCACTTCTAAGTAATCTCTCCTGGCCTTGCCATTACCTTTGCTGTATTTCCTCCATTCTGACTCTATTTTTAATTTCTCTTACTTAGAATTCTGCAAAAAAGGATCTGTGATTGCTGTTTCCTTTCTGCATCTGTAGTTGTTCTCAAGTAACTCTTCTTTTACTTTAAAACCTATCCCTCATGAAACTGTTTTCTTCAAGGTTACCAATGATCTCCAAATTGCTAAATTTGATAGCTTTCATAATTGTTCTTGGCCTCTGCAGAATTTGACAGTGTCAAAAATCCATTTCTATTAATAAAAGTTTCACTCTCTTTCTATCCATGAAAATTTGTTCTCTTTGTTTTATACTGAATCTCCAGGGCCTTTTACTAGGTCACCCAAAATGTATTATCTTCTTTTTTTATTTCTTTAACATTACTTATTGAGCTCTAACTATTTGTCATGATCCTTACGAGTATGGAAAAATAAGACTTGCCCTCAGTGAGCTAATGCTCCAATTGGGTTGTTAGGAATAGAGAGAAATATACAGTGTTCAAGGGAAAGAATGCAAACACACATTTGGGAAGTAAAAAAGATACTTTCTATATTTAAAAAAGTTTCAGAACTAAGTGATTAGTGGATACTGGGTTTTATGTTGAAAAAAATTTCACTAATTTGGAAAGTTGCTTATTCATCCCTATTATTAATATTCATTGATGGGATAATGAACCTTATCTATCTCAGAAAATAAAGAGAACCCTCTCTGAGGGGAGACTATTACACTTTTGGCTTCCCTGGTGGCTCAATGGTAAAGAATTTGCCTGCAATTCAGGAGACATGGGTTTGATGCCTGGGTTAGGAAGATCCCCTGGAGAAGGAAGATCCCCTGGAAAAGGAAATACTGGAGTGGGTACTCCAGTATTCTTGCCTGGGAAATCCCATGGACAGAGGAGCCTATCAGTCTGTAGTCCACGGGGTCGCAAAAGAGTTGACATGACTAGTGACTAAATAATACATACTTATTGATACATTTAAGTATAGAAAATTTAAGAAAACAAGTCAAAATTTCACAAATTCACATATGATTATCATCTAATGATGTGTGGTATTACTCCTCTAGTTTTCAAGCATTAGTCCAAAAAGTTTTCTGAAGGATGATTAATGTGGTCAAGGGGACTGATTAGTGGAAATAATAACATTTAGTACATATACTGATCTGTGATTTATACATCACTATCAGTTGAAAAGCAGTACAGGAAATCATGAAAATTGTGTTTTTCATTTTTTAGAAAAATCAGTTCAGTTCAGTTCAGTCACTCAGTCATGTCTGACTCTTTGCGACCCCATGAATCGCAGCGTGCCAGGCCTCCCTGTCCATCATCAATTACCAGAGTTCACTCAAACTCACGTCCATTGAGTCGGTGATGCCATCCAGCCATCTCATCCTCTGTTGTCCCCTTTTCCTCCTGCCCCCAATCCCTCCCAGCATTATATATGAATGTGGTGTTCAAAGTAAAACAATAATAAGTGATGGGAAAAGAATAAAATAAGCATGCCTCTTTTTTTTGTCTTCTGTTTTTGTCACTATTCTGTGTAGCCCTTATTGACGATATTCTTTTAAAACAATCAAAATATCAATAAATATTTTTTTGGTGAATATAAAGTTTTCCTTAATGAAACCAAATGGGTTGCAGTTATAAAGACAATATCACATTGATAAACCTGAAATAGAAACATTTCAAAGGGTACATGTGTGTGCTTAGTCACTCAGTCGTGTCCGACTCTGCAACGCCATGGAATGTAGCCCAACATGACAGTCTATCCACGGGATTCTCCAGGAAGAATACTGGAGTGGGTTGCCATTTCCTTCTCCAAGGGATCTTCCTGACCCAGGGATCAAACTCAGGTCTCCTACATTGCAGGCAAATTCTTTACCATCCAAGCTACCAGGGAAGCCCAATAAATTCTCTTTAAATCTGAATCAAATGTCAAAGGTTCATGACCTTAATTTCTTTGAAATGATGTCTTGAAACTTCTCAGGGTGTGAGAATATTATACCAGATTTACACTGATGTCAATTACAAAAAAAAAAAACAAAAAACCCTAAAACCCTGAGCCATAATTATGTTAATTATAGCAAGGGAAATCAAGGATAAAGATGAACTGTACTGCTTCATGGAAAGATATTGTTTCACAAATCTAAATGTCACTTAAAGAATTAAAAAAGCAAAGAGAATTTATAATGTGGATATTACTTTGGGATATAAATCAAAATAAAGATAATTAGATATTAATTGATGAGAAAATACAATTTTAAAATACTAATCAGTCTCTAAAGATATGAACTATTTAAAGACTTTAAACAATTAAGAAATAGCTCTTTAATGACTGAATTTTATGGCATTCCATGGAATTTTTACATAAATTAAAATATAAATAAACATAGTAGTTTTGAAGTAAATAATATTTTAGCACAGTGGTATTTTAATTGTTTCTAATGATACAATTAGAAACAATTGTATCTAATTGTTTCCAATGATACACCTCAATCAGGAAAAAAGCTTTTGACACCATGGTCTCAATAGCTATTATTATTTATTAATGTATTATATATAGGCTTTATTTAATTATTGTACTTTGTCAGTCATAAAATAGACACAATGTAGAAATGAGGAAGATTTGCTTGATATCATCAGGTTGTATATGCCCTGCCTTAAAGACTACTACTTTGATATCATAAACAACCAGATCAATGTATCAAAAGCTAATTCCTAGGCTTAGAGCCCTGTATTATCCATAGAAACCTAGAGTTCTTTATTGCTGTTTCCAAGAATCTAAAGTCTATTTAAACAATATGAAGGAGATTGTTTCAAGCAGAATCCATCTGTGAAAAATATCCCCAATATTTTTCCAAAGGTATCTTACAACTGCTGAGCTCTTGTTAGGTAGCACTGGAAAGAACTATTGCAAGATAAGCATAAGAAGCATACATATTATAAGAGATAGTGTCAAGGACTTCCTTTCTAATTCAAAGAATATTTGGTATACTCCATATAAGTAAAAATGTTTGATCATCTTTATTCTACAGACGAAACAGGTAAAGTCAGGAAGTTAAAGTGAAAGTGAAGTCATTCAGTCATGTGTGACTCTTTGTGATCCCATGGACTGTAGTCTGTCAGGCTCCTTCATCCATGGGATTCTCAGAAGTGGGTTGCCATTTCCTTCTCCAGGAGATCTTCCTGACCCACACTGCAGGCTGACTCTTAAAGGCCCCCTCTAAAAGTTGGTTTATCAAAAAGATGCAGGACCATCTTTAAAATGGTGAAATGGAAATTAGAAACAAGAGTTTCTAATTATCACATATACAGTATACTAACGCATATATATGGAATTTAGAAAGATGCTAACAATAACCCTGTGTACGAGACAGCAAAAGAGACACTGATGTATAGAACAGTCTTATGGACTCTGTTGCAGAGGGAGAGGGTGGGAAGATTTGGGAGAATGGCATTGAAACATGTATAATATCATATATGAAACAAGTTGCCAGTCCAGGTTCAATGCACGATACTGGATGCTTGGGGCTAGTGCACTGGGACGACCCAGAGGGATGGTATGGGGAGGGAGGAGGGAGGAGGATTCAGGATGGGGAACACATGTATACCTGTGGCGGATTCATTTTGATATTTGGCAAAACTAATACAATTTGTAAAGTTTAAAAATAAAATAAAATTAAAAAAAATAGCTACAAGGTTATAAAGTACAACACAGGGAATGTAGCCAATATTTTATAACTACAAATAGAATATAACCTTTAAAAATTTTGAACCACTATATTATACACCTGAAACAGATCTAATACTGTATATTGACTATACCTCAAAAGTAAAAAGAAAAAAGAAATAAAGATTCCTGTCTTGCAGATCAATGAGTGAGAGAATTGAGTCAATTAAAAATCACTAATGAAGAAAAAACCAACAATCTCTTTATATTTTGGTTTCAATCTAGGATCAGCTGTAGAATTTGACCACCAACATAACATAACATTATAGTATCAAGTACCTAGAAGCAAAGTAAAAATCTAAGTCAATATTTCTGTATGAATTTGTGAGGCTCATTTTGTAGTTTACTCCTTGAAAGTGAAAGTGAAAGTCACTCAGCTGTGTCTAACTCTTTGTGACCCCTTGGACTATACAGTTCATGGAATTCTCCAGGCCAGAACACTAGAGTGAGTAGCCTTCCCCTTCTCCAGATCTTCCCAAGCCAGGTCTCCCACACTGCAGGTGGATTCTTTACCAGCTGAGCCACAAGGGAAACCCAGTTTACTCCTTATTATGTAGTTATTTCAAAGGGAAGTTGCCCATCTAAAGTGAAAGTGAACTTAAGACACGCTTTTCTAGCCACTACACATCCTTAGAAGACAGAGTCAGACTTATTTTGCTGCTGCTGCTGTTGTCTTTTCCTCAGTCTTGATTCCACTGATTACATTCTGATATTTGGAGGAATACATGATTTACCTGGTAAGTGTATGAGATGGAAGTTAAAACTGGAACAGGGGTAATGATGCTGCCTGATGCAAACTGTTGAGAATACCCTTCTACTAGGCAGTGATCCCCATCAAGAAGAAATGCAGAAATAGATGTCAACCTGGTCCTTGAAGCAAAAATTGAGTAATAATTTCACGTTTTTGCTAAAAGGAATATTACAAAAGAAAAACACAAAGCACTGATTTTGAACAATGTCAAAATGAACAATGACAAAGAAACAATATCAATTTTTTGATATTGTTAAAGTTAATTTGTTAATCAAACTGAATTTGCATGTAACATGCAGATATTTCAATCCTGAATTATTGTCCATCTTGTCTTTTTGCACCCAGAGCTTTTATTAGTATATCTATATTCAGAAGAGAGCTTACTGTTGTTTTAAACATTTATTTTTAATTGAAGAATAATTCCTTTATAATGTTGTAGTGGTTTCTGCCATACAACTACATGAATCAGCTGATAAGTATATGTATATCCCCTCCCTCCTGAGCCTCCCTCACACCCCCTTCATTCCTCTAGGTTGTCACAGAGAACCCGGCTGAACTCCCTGTGTTATGTGTTATACAGAAACTTCCCACTAGCTATATATTTTACACAGAAGAGACCCTACTCTAACTATATGGTAAATTATTTGAAATACAAACATATACAATAACAAAATATTTAGAATTTCACATAAAGGTTTCATAAGAATTATTCACTTAACTGTATTTAAATATAAAGAATAAAGTGGGTTTATTATTACAGGTATTTGACACATACTCTATGTTGATTTTCTATATTATGAGTGCTTCATGTGATACATAGGCTTATTTTATTAGAATTGTATTTAATATAGGAAAAATGTTACTCTGTATAGATATTTCTGATCTATCACCATAGCCACACTCATTAGATTAATCTGGCTTTTCTGTATTACTAAATTTAATCACATGCTGAAAAATAAAGATTTTCAACATGTGGTTGTCATTCAACTAGATTTCTTTCCAGTTTTACTTGCAAACTAAATTTCAGGCATAAATTACATTAAAAAAGAAAATGATCCATTAGGTAGCAACATTTCTCTTGAGTGCTCCAGGATCAAACTCATCTTGGTGATTATATTTCATTTATTCTTCAGTACAGGTTAGGAAGATCATTCTCATTTTTAACATTGTTAGCTTTACTTTAAAAGTACAGAAACATTTCCAGGTAATAAAACATGTTTACCCAGTTACATTGCCTCAAGGCTACACCACCTACACCATACAGAGATGATCAAATGAAACCATCATTCTTTACAACAGCTCTGTCATAAATGTTTACTGAAATGGTGCTGTCAGACTACTTGAAATACAGTAGGCCAGAGTCCTTGCACACATTTCAGACTTCTATTCTATGGCTACCCTGTGTCATCCCTCAAGCTCCCTGTGGTGGAACTCACACAAATTGGTAACGAAGCAGATCCTTGGTCAGCAGATCAGCAATATGCCAATTTCATTTATTTCAGAAAACAGAATATAGGCTAATCTTTAAACAGAGTTATAAGCATTCGAGTAAAAACATTTCCAATGGAAGATATAATTTGTCATCACTTTGATGACTTAACTGAAGTAGCACACATTGCATATTTATTTAATTCTTTTGAATCTGCTTTTTAGTCTCAGATAATCACATAATAAAGAATATAATTTTTAAAAATGGAACAATTGTTTCAAAAACAGAGAAAATCTAGTTTTAAATATGGTTAAAAAGACCAAAAACAGTCAATATACAAATTTTTTTTTTTTTCTATAGCTTCAGTTCAGTTCAGTTCAGTTCAGATGCTCAGTCATGTCCGACTGTTTGAGAATCTATGGACTGCAACACACCAGTCCTCCCTGTCCATCACGAACTCTGGAGTTTACTCAAACTCATAACCATTCAGTCCATGATGCCATGCAATCATCTCAGCCTCTGTCATCCCCTTCTCCTCCTGCCTTCAATCTTTCCCAGCATCAGGGTCTTTTCAAATGAGTCAGTTCTTTGCAACAGGTGGCCAAAATACTGGACTTTCAGCTTCAGCATCAGTCCTTCCAATGTATATGCAGGACTGATTTCCTTTAGGATGGACTAGTTGGATTGCCTTGCAGGCCACGGGACTCTCAAGAGTCTTCTCCAATATCACAGTTCAAAAGCATCAGTTCTTTGGCACTCAGCTTTCTTTGTAGTCCAACTCTCACATCCATACATGATTACTGGAAAAACTATGGCTTTGACTAGACAGAAATTTGTTGGCAAAGTAACGTCTCTGCTTTTTAATATGCTGTCTACGTTGGTCATAACTTTTCTTCCAAGGAGTAAGTATCTTTTAATTTCATGGCTGCAGTCACTATCTTCAGTGATTTTGGAGCCCCTGAAAATAAAGTCTGTCACTATATCCACTGATTCCCCATCTATTTGCCATGAAGTGATGGGACCAGTTGTCATAATCTTAGTTTTCTGAATGTTGAACTTTATGCCAACTTTTTCACTCTCCTCTTTCACTTTCATCAAAAGGCTCTTTAAGTCTTCTTTCCTGTCTACCATAAGGGTGGTGTCATCTGCATACCTGAGATTATTGACATTTCTCCCGGAAATCTTGATTCCAGCTTGTGCTTCATCCACTCCAGCATTTCTCATGATGTACTCTGCATATAAGTTAAATAAGCAGGTGACAATATGCAGCCTTGACATACTCCTTTCCTGATTTGGAAACAGTCTACTATTCCATGTCAAGTTCTAACTTTTGCTTCCTGACCTGCATACAGGTCAGGAATTTCTCGAGAGGCAGGTCAAGTGGTCTGGTATTCCCATCTCTTGAAGAATTTTCCACAGGTTTTTCTGATCCACAGAGTCAAAGGCTTTGGAATAATCAATAAAGCAAAATTAGATGTTTTTCAGAAACTCTGTTGTTTTTCAATGATCCAGTGGATGTTGGCAATTTGATCTCTAGTTCCTCTGCCTTTTCTAAAACCAGCTTGAACATCTGGAAGTTCATGGCTCATGTATTGTTGAAGCCTGCCTTGGAGAATTTTGAACATTACTTTGCTAGCATGTCAGATAAGTGCAATTGTGTGATAGTTTGAGCACTCTTTGGCATTGCCTTTCTTTGGGATTAGAATGAAAACTGACCTTTTCCAGTCCTGTGGCCACTGCTGAGTTTTTGAATTTGCTGGCATATTTAGTGCAGCACTTTCACAGTATCATCTTTCAGGATTTGAAAGAGCTCAAAGGGAATTCCATCTCCTCCACTAGCTTTGTTCATAGTGATGCTTCCTAAGGCCCACTTGTCTTTGCATTCCAGAATGTCTGGCTCTAGGTGAGTGATTACACCATCGTGGTTATCTGGATCATGAAGATCTTTTTTTGTATAGTTCTGTGTATTCTTGCCACCTCTTCTTTTATCTTCTGCTTCTGTTAGGTTCATATCATTTCTATCCTTTATTGTGCCCATGTTTGCATGCAGTGTTCACTTGGTATCTCTAATTTTCTTGAAGAGATCTCTAGTCTTTCTCATTCTCTTGTTTTCCTCTATTTGTTTGCATTGATAGCTGAGGAAGGCTTTCTTATCTCTCCTTGCTATTCTTTGAAACTCTGCATTCAAATGGATATATCTTTCCTTTTCTCCCCTGCTTTTCACTTCTCTTCTTTTCACAGCTATTTGTAAGGCCTCCTTAGACAACCATTTTGCTTGTTACATTTCTTTTTCTTGGGGATGATTTTGATCCCTGTCTCCTGTACAATGTCATGAACCTCTGTCCATAGCTCATCAGGCACTCTGTCTACAACATCTAATTCCTTGAATCTATTTCTCACTTCCACTGTATAATCGTGGTGTTTTACGTGATTTAGTCGCTAAGACGTGTCTGACTTGTTGCGTCCCCATGGACTATAGCATGCCAGGCTCCTCTGTCCATGGGATTCTCCAGGCAAGAATACTGGAGTGGGTTACCATTTCCTTCTCCGGGGGATCTTTCCAGCTCAGGAATCGAACCCAGGTCTCCTTCATTGCAGGCGGATTCTTTATCAACTGAGCTATGAGGGAGGCCCTAATATAATCTATAATTGTAAGGGGTTTGATTTAGGTCATACCTGCATGGTCTACTGGTTTTCCCTCCTTTCTTCATTTTAAGTCTGAATTTGGCAATAAGGAATTCATGATCTGAGCCACAGTCAGCTTCTGGTCTTGTTTTTGCTGACCATATAGAACATCTCCATCTTTGATTACAAAGAATATAATCATTCTGATTTCTATAGCTTACATGATAAGAATTAAATTTATTATCATTGTGGTCCTACAACTTCCTTTTCCCTCTTTGCTTCTATTTGTGTTTTATTCTTCCTCTTTTTCATTATTTCTTCTTTCTGCAAAGTTATATCTATAATGTGTTCATGGAAATCTTTCCATTGAATTAACAATATATCTACAAGGGAGTAACCAGTGACTCAGGGGTTTAAAAAAAAAAAAAAATCTGCCTGTAATTCAGGAGACTTGACTTCAGTCCCTGGGTCAGAATAGTCCCCTGGAGGAGGGCATGGCAACCCACTCCAGTATTGTTGCCTGGAGAATCCCATGGACAGAGGAGCCTTTCAGATTACAATTTATAGGGTAACAAAGAGTCAGACATGACTGAAGTGATTGAGCATGCATGCACTATTAAAATAAGTTATCTGTATATATCAGATTATCAAGAGTTACAGGAGTACACTGCTGACACATTATACATCCTTTTTTTGCTGGCTTCATTTTTAGTTAGAAAGATGACAGGTTGGTCTGATAAAGCCATTTCAAACACAATACTGTATCTTATGTTTTAATTTTATCTGAAATGTATGAAAATAAAAGATTAAAATACATCAAATTGAAATGAAAAAATGAATTATTATCCTTCTAGATAAGTATAAGGCAAAATCACTGCAGATGGTGACTGAAGCCATGAAATTAAAAGATGATTACTCCTTGGAAGAAAAGTTATGACCAACCTAGACAGCATAATAAAAAGTAGAGATGTTACTTTGCCAACAAAGGTCCATTTACTCAAAGCTATGGTTTTTCCAGTAGTCATGTATGGATGTGAGAGTTGGACTATAAAGAAAACTGAGTGCTGAAGAATTGATGTTTTTGAACTGTGGTGTTGGAGAAGACTCTATAGAGTCCCTTGGACAGCAAGGAGATCCAACCAGTCCATCCTAAAGGAAATCAGTCCTGAATATTCACTGGAAGGACTGATGTTGAAGTTGAAACTCTAATACTTTGGCCACCTTATGTGAAGAACTGACTCATTTGAAAAGACCCTGATGCTGGGAAAGATTGAAGGCAGGAGGAGAAGGGGATGACTGAGGATGAGATGGTTGGATGGCATCACTGACTCAATGGACATGAGTTTGAGTAAACTCCAGGAGTTGGTGATGGACAGGGAAGCCTGGCTTGCTGCAGTCCATGGGGTTGCAAAGAATCGGACACAGCTGAGCAACTGAACTGAACTGAACTGAAGCATATGCTTTAGCAATTAGCTTTTTAAATAGATACATCAAATCAAAAGCAGATTTCACATACAGCTCTCCACCTAATAAATGGTCTATTTTGTGTGGAGTTCAGCATACATAAGGATTAATAAGTTCAAAAGATCAAGTTACTCTTTACTGTCTGCTGTATAAAGTATTCAAGTGAAACTTGTCATGTGTTATATTTTTATATCATTGTTGATTCAATTGCATTAAAAAACGTAACTTTTTCAAATGTGAGAGGAGGATCCCATTACTCCATCTTGAATGCAAAAGCTTATAAATCACAAAACTGAAAAATTCAATAAATCAACTGAAGAAATCTGCTGAGACGATGTATCACTGATTTTATGCACCTTTAAGTATATATAAAATACTGGACTCTAGGGATACCATTATATAAAGGAATTTTCTAGTATATTCATTAAACCAACCATTATTTTTGTTCATTTTAGACATTCTATATTATACACACAGGACTTAAAATATATGATGTGCTTGATTTGATGTTGGTAGGTAATCTTCTCCCATCTGGCATCACACATAATCATGCTAAGTTTCTCTAAGTGGCATTTTTGGGGGGAACATAATGAAAGATGATTTACATTATGCTAACATCATTTTATGTATTTGATTCTCTAGTAGTGCATTGTTCTTCCCATAAAGTTAGATTCAGGGAACCACATACCAATCTGTAGAGTGGGTAGCATATTAAAAAGAACAATAATAAGAAATACTGCCAAGAATGCATATTCATTCTAGAGTGTCATTTAATCATTTTCAAATACTCATTTCCTTTCATCTTCATTTTAAATAATCAGTTACTGGATACCTTATATGGAGATTTCAATGTTTCTCAGTTTGATATATTGTGCACTTTACCTTTTCAACTTATGTACTAAGGCTTATTGAGTTTTCTGTAGATAAAATTTTGATGCTTTGATTCACTTTTAAATAAAATACAAGAATCTTCTTTAAGTGAAATAAAAATCAACTTTGAGGAGTGAAGTTTTTTAAAGTGTATTTTCCTCTCATTCTCTTGGTGTTACCACAAATCACAGGAAACAAAATCACATTTATTTTATTTTTTAAAATTTTCTAGACAGAATAATCAAGTAGTGGGATTTTTTTGTCCAAGTTTAGCCACATTGTTCTTTCTCTCTCCATTTATAATTTATGATTTCATCACTCCCAATTTGGCTGATAAGTGTGATTTCCAGTTGCTCAAATAAAATTTCCATCAATAAAAACACAATTTGCTCAAGCTTTAATTGAGCTAAAGGATAAAATCATATCTATGTCTTGAGTATGGTAATTCCATCATTTACATTTTTACCCTGTTTAGGTAAAAAAACTAACAAAACAAACAAAAAAGGATAATCTTATAATAACTTAAGAAATTCTTCTGTTCACAAATTTGCAGAAAGCAGACTTATAATGATGTATTGCTGTCTGAGGTTCTTATTTTGATAGTTTCAGAAATTATGATGTCATCATGATCATAATTATTAATTATCCTGGTTAAATATGTTTTTATATGAAAACCAAAAATCTTTTAAGAAAATTGATTAAATGGTCCTTCAAATTGTCTTTTGCTTTTGGACATATTTTTATTTCAGCTGTAGTTTTACCAATGTCCTTACTAAAATACTGAATGCATTATACTAAAATTAACTTTAGTGACAAATGTTCAAAAATTAATTCTAAGTAATCTATGTATTTCACTATTGAATATATACTATGTACTTGGCATTCTACTCTGTGAACTAAAGGATATATTTATGATCAAGTTACAGAGATCAATTAACATACAAAAAGCAAACATTAATTATAACAGTATCAACTCTAGGAATCCATATTTGGGATTCAAAATTTGTAACATCAGTATTAGAAAAATCTTCATCAAGGAATTAAACACTGCTGTCATAAAAATACAAAACACTTGCCAAAACTTTATTAACATAAATGAGGCACAATCTTTTAATCCTCTATTACTTAAAACATTGAAGTAACTTTTAAAGTGGCTCCTTGATGATTTAACCAGCAACTCATTTTCTATACTACTTCTAGAGGTTTTAAATATCAAAAATTGATAATGCCATGTCATTTTAGATACTCTGCTGTCTGTCTGCAATTTGAGAAAATTCAAACTTTAAAGTGAAAAACATGAAAGGTATTTCCATCTTAATGCAGCCTAAAATTTTATTTCTGGCTTATGTGCAATTCCCTTACTTACTCCTGAAGACTCAGCTCAAATGGCATTTCCACTGGTAAAACTTGCTTGGCTCCACAAGCTAGGTTTTGTGACTATCTTCAGTTTCTCAACTTTTGAGTAAGATCTATAATGGACTATGCAGAGTTCCAAAGAATAGCAAGGAGAGATGAGAAAGACTTCCTCAGTGATTAATGCAAAGAAACAGAGGAAAACAATAGAATGGGAAAGACTAGAGATCTCTTCAAGAAAATTAAAGATACCAAGGGAACATTTCATGCAAAGATGGGCTCAATAAAGGACAGAAATGGTATGGACCTAACAGAAGCAGAAAATGTTAAGAAGAGGTGGCAAGAATACACAGAAGAACTGTACAAAAAAGATCTTCATGACCCAGATAATCACAATGGTGTGATCACTCACCTAGAGCCAGACATCCTAGAATGCAAAGTCAAGTGGGCCTTAAGAAGCATAACTATGAACAAAGCTAGTGGAGGTGATGGAATTCCAGTTGAGCTCTTTCAAATCCTGAAAGATGATGCTGTGAAAGTGTCGTACTCAATATGCCAGAAAATTTGGAACACTCAGCTGTGGCGACAGGACTGGAAAAGGTCAGGTTTCATTCTAATCCCAAAGAAAGGCGATGCCAAAGAATGCTCAAACTACCACACAATTGTACTTATCTCACATGCTAGAAAAGTAATGCTCAAAATTCTACAAGTTGGGCTTCAACAGTACATGAATTGTGAACTTCCAGATGTTCAAGCTGGTTTTAGAAAAGGCAGAGGAACCAGAGTTCAAATTGCCAACATCTGCTGGTCATCAAAAAAGCAACAGGGTTCCTGAAAAACACTTATTTTTGCTTTATTGATTATGCCAAAGCCTTTGACTGTGTGGATCATAAAAAAAACTACAGAAAATTCTTCAAGAGATGGAAATACCAGACCACCTGACTGGCCTCTTGAAAAATCTGCATGAGTTCATTAAGCAACAGTTAGAACTGGACATGAAACAGCAGACTGGTTACGAATCTGGAAAGGAGTATGTCAAGGCTGTATATTGTCACCCTGCTTATTTAACTTATATGCAGAGTACATCATGAGAAACTCTGGGCTAGAAGAAGCACAAGCTAGAATCAAGATTACTTGGAGAAATATCAATTACCTCAGATATGCAGATATTACTACCCTTATGGCAGAAAACAAAGAAGAACAAAAGAGCCTCTTGATGAAAGTGAAAGAGGAGAGTAAAAAAGTTGCCTTAAAACTTAAAAGTAATGTCCCTGCTTTGAATATGCTATCTAGGTTGGTCATAACTTTCCTTCCAAGGAGTAAGTGTCTTTTAATTTCACGGCTGCAATCACCATCTGCAGTGATTTTGGAGCCCAAAAAGATAAAGTCTGACACTGTTTCTACTGTTTCCCCGTCTATTTCCCATGAAGTGATGGCACTACTTTGCCAATAAAGGTCCATCTAGTCAAAGCTATGGTTCTTCCAGTAATCATATGTGGATGTGAGAATTGGACTACAAAGAAAGCTGAATGCCAAAGCATTGATGCTTTTCAACTGTGGTGTTGGAGAAGACTCTTGAGAATCCCTTGGACAACAAGGAGATCAGTTGTTGACCAGTCCATCCTAAAGTAAAAGAGTCCTGAATATTCATTGGAAGGACTGATGCTGAAATTGAAAGTCCAGTACTTTGGCCACCTGATGCAAAGGACTGACTCATTTGAAAAGACCCTGATGCTGGGAAAGATTGAAGGCAGAAGGAGAAGGGGATGACAGAGGATGAGGTGGTTGGATGGCATCACCGACTCAATGAACATGAGTTTGTGTAAAGTCTGCTAGTTGGTGATGGACAGGGAGGCCTTGCGTGCTACAGTCCATGTGGTCGCAAAGAGTCAGACATGACTGATCGTCTGAACTGAACTGATAATAGTCTGTATAGTCCATGGAATTCTCCAGGCCAGGATACTGGAGTGGGTAGCTGTTCCCTTCTCCAGGGGATCTTCCCAACCCGGGATGGAAACCAGGTCTCTTGCATTGCAGATGGATTCTTTACCAGCTAAGCTACCAGGGAAGCTCTATATTATAGTACATATAGCATATATTATATGCTAATATACAGACATACACATGTGTTTCTTTGATTTCAAGGACCATTTGTGGTACAGGATGACTGAGAACATATTCACCTTCCTATAACTCTTGGACTTCTCCTTATTATCTAACATCTTAATAAATAACTTCTGGTGATGATCTGGTTTATGGGAACAAGTTGCTCTTTAAAGTGGCTCAGATTGAGCCTAATAGGAATGAAGATACAAGAAAGACGAAAGGACTATACTTTAATATTGTCTACTTTCAAATATGCCTGCTTTCATAGCACTATATGTAGAATCTGGAGAGCTGTGGGAAGTAATCTAAGTATCAAATAATTTCATAAAAGATACTTTAAGCACAAATTTACTATTTAAAATGTTATTTGAGTAGGATATTCTGTTACTATTTTATTTTGAAGACTTTCAATTAGCCCTCAAATCTTCAAAGCAGAACTTATGATTAATATGAATTTGGAACATGAGATTTTAAAAGGAAAATATGTTTTAAAAGTATGTAAAGAATATTTCCTTGTAAGAAAGAACCAAAAGTAAAATATCTGACCTTAAAATTTGGGAAGGTATATTTTCTATTATCCAGATCTAGTCAACTCCAGTGTTCTTGCCTGAAGAATTCCAGGGATGGGGGATCCTGGTGGGCTGCCATCTATGAGGTCGCACAGAGTCGGACATGACTGAAGTGCCTTTGCAGCAGCAGCAGCAGTCAACTAACTCCCATTCTAGAAATAAAATAGTGAAGAGCCAAATAAAAATCAATTCACCATGTATGAGGCTGCCAGTTCCAGAATGAGCAAGAGCAGACATAATATGATTATGAGGACTCAGAGCATCCAGGACATACAGCTGAATCCTACATAAATTGCCAGCCAAAGGGAAATGTTGCTGGATGCCCTACTAACAGGGATTTACAACAACTGAGCTGTTTGATATGTATTTCTGTGGTGAGGTGGATCCCATGTCCAAAAATTAGGCTTTCACAGTCATAAATTCTGCCAACATTTTAGCTCATTACCTCTACAAGTCTTTGATAATTACAACATTAATATTGTTGGGCATTTAGTACATTAAAGCATTTGCTACTGTTTTGAAGGTTTTCCTGAAATAAAATAATTGAATCCATCCATATTTATATAAAATTGAAACATGAAAAAATTGCTTTTCATTATGGGATGAGATGCACTCGTGCAAAAAGACGTCTAGCAGGATTAATTTAACACTGTTTACAATGGTATTTGGCAATAAACTTAAAAAATAAAAAGAGAATTTTATGTTTCCCCCTGATTTATGAATACTCATATATATAATTTTATAAGTATCAGATATGAAAATCACATTTAGTGTGCACATACACAAGATTTAATACATATATACCAATAGATCTTCTATTATAGAAAAATATCATGCCATTAAATCTGGAACATGAGGGTTATTCTCTGCATATGGACAACCCAGCTAAACATGTTAAACTGAAGCTCCTTAGGTAGTTTCTGTGTCTCAGAGAACACAATTTTGTATTGTTTACCTCAGCTAAACAGCCATAAATGGATACCACCAGGCCCTGAGTCAAGTTAAATAGGACAAAATGACTAGTCAGATTTTCATAGCAGATGCTAGGAAAATGCAAAAGAATGGGAATAATCCTCAGCAGACCTAAGCTCGAGCATAACTCGGGGGGAAAAAACCTTCAGAAGAGAGAACAGACAGTAGCAAGGAGACATCACTGACCCAGCAGCTTCACATATAATGAAAAGGGGTCATGAAACATTCCCTCCACCAGGGAAAGTTTCATTATCTCTATAGGAACTTGAATATTGAACTAGTTAAATAATTAGCCCAAATATTTTTGGATAATGAAATTGAGTGAGGTATTATCTAGCAAGTTTTTCAGGCATGTGAATAAGGATGGCTGAAATTCTTGATATTGTGTACTATTAATTTAGTAAATACCTAGTCTGTTAATGTGTAACTATTTTCATAATTTGTATTCCTACGGTTCTATATTTTCTTACCTTTTTAATATACAGCAGTATCTTTCACACAGAAAAAAATGTCAACAACCTGTTTTGTCCCAAGAATAACTTGGCCATGAGTGCACTGCTTTAGCTTTTTCTCACTTTTCCTATGCAACAAAGATACAAAAGTTTTATCTGTCTTCAGCTTTTAGCATTAGAAAAGCATTCTTCCCCTGACTTGAGTCCAATAATAATCAGCCCCTTTATTTTGCAGATAGTATTAAATACACTGACACTTCCTATGAGCTACTCCTCTATATTTTCCTTGGGGGCACTCACCTGGCATAGTGCTGTTAAATAATTTATGCCCACTATGAAACAGGATACAATCTGACTTACCGTCTTTCCCAACCATTCAATAATAAAGCCTCTTAACAAGAGGATTGTTCTGAGTAACAATTCATGATTTCTTAGCTTCTATGTTGGTATTTGCAGAAGGTATAATTACCTCTGTAAAAATCCAACCTTGGTGTATCTTTACATCATTTTCAGAACAAGAGTAATGTGATTTGGAAGGAGCTCTGCAGTCCAAGGGGTTGCAAAGAGTCAGACACGACTGAGCAACTGAAATGAACTGAACTGAACTGAACTTGTCCACTTGGGAAGATTCATGGGACTATGAACAACTACATTTTTGCTTGCAGAGTCATAATTTACCTATTAAAAATGAAGTCAATAGCCTACACACTTTATATAATAATTTTATATTTAAAAAAGGGAGATGAATAGTACTTTATAGAGAAAAATGAGGAAGTTAGGAGAGGCTATTTTGAAGGAGAATTTCATTAAAAGCAAGCAGGGGTTTAGAATGGTTGTAGTTTCTCAATAGTTGAGATCTTGCAATTTCTCCTTGGCTGCTCTTTTGCTGGGTAAGGAGAAAATCTTCCTTCCTCCATCTAAGGTGGTAAAGCAACTTCTTCTTGCCCAGGAATGTAAAGTAAGCAGCAAGGGATGGTTATATGTGTGAGAGCTCCCCCTTAGGACTTCCTGACTCCACTTTAAATGAGGTTCCCCTTCTTGAATAGGGAAGAATTAAAATGTCTGAAAGAATTAACTATTTTGTAAAGAATTAGTAATATTTATATCAGATTATTGAGAAGAATTTATATATAACAAAATTTAACATTCTTGTGTAGAAGTCTATGACTTTTGACAAATACTTAGAATTATGTATCAGTCAAAAAAGATAAAAGTATCTCATAGCACCAAAAATAAGAAACCACATACTCTTATCCCCTCATACTCTCTGAGACAATCATTTATCTATTTTCTGCCTATGTAGTTCTATCTTTTCTTGAATATTATATGAATATGATGGGATTTTTATCTGGCTTCTCTCCCTTAGCAAAATGCATCTGAGATGCATTCAGGTATTATAGGTATCAATTGTTTTTTCCCTTTTATGTCTGAGTATTGGCATTTATGGATATACCACAGTTTGTCCATCCATTCATCAGTTGAAGGGTATTTGGGTTGTACAATTTGGATGATTATGAAAAACTTTGTTATAAACATTTGCATACATGTTTTTGAGTAACATACACATTTTAATTTTTCTTAGTTAATTACAAAGGAGTTGAATTTTAGCTTTCAAAACTGTTGTCCAAATTGCTATAACATGTTTCAGTCCCACCAGCATTGTAAGAGAGTTACAGTTGCTTGACAGTTCTGTCACTACTTTGCATTGTCAGCTTTTTTCTATTTTGATTTTGGCTATTTTACTTTAAATGTGCAGTGTTATCCCACTGCTTTCTTTTTAATTACATTTCCCTAATTACTGATGATGTTTATTCCTTTTTATATACTTATTTGCCATATTTATATAAAATACATATAATGTGGTGAGGTATCTACTCAAATAGTTTTTCTGTTTATTAGTTTGTTTATTTTCTTATTATTGATTTAAAAGAGCTTTTTATACATTATGGACACAAGTCTTTTTGAAGCATATTTGGTAAATTTTACTCTTCTAATTCATGTGTTTTTCATAGGAGTACTTTTTGGAAATCTATCATTTTTTTACTGTAATAGATCATACATATAACATCAGGATAAGTACTTTTGAATGTACATATGAATACATTCTACTAAAAGGGGAATGTCTTAGAGAATTAAATTTAAAATCAAACAGATCTATTTAAATAGTAAGGAAACAGACACTCTGACCTTGAGTAAATTTGAGAATGAGTTTATTTTCTTGATATACATCTTTAATGTAATAATCATGGCTCTTACTTCTATCAGGATTATAGAAGAATATGAATGGAAAAGAAAATACTTCAGTGTTTTAAATAAATAAATTGAAGCTGACCTTTGCTGCCTCCTATCAATTCATCTCAAGAATAAGAGAAATAAATAACTCATCATTTATATATTCATCTATTTACTAAAATATTTGTTAAAGAAATTTTGTGTGCTAACAATGAGACAGCTGCTGAGAATCCAATGATAAAACAAAATTCAAGAAATAATAAAACTGTAAAGGAAAGAGCAATATGTCATGAGAGGAAATAACAGAGATCTCCAAATTTAAATTTGTAGTTTAGAGGATTGCTTCTCTGAGAAATAAGATTTGACCTAAACTTAAGTTAATTATCAAGTATTAGCTATCTACAGAAATGTAGAATAGTAAGGAGATGATAAATTCACACAAGAAATAATATATATGATGTCCCAACCTGGGAAAGGTTATATGGAGTTGATGGGAGACCAGTAGGACTAAAGCATAAAGTGTGATAGAAATAATAATTTGAAGCTGAAATAAACTATGTAAAACCTTATATACCTAAGTATATAAGGCTCTTTGTTAGAATATGGGTGATTGGAACTTTCTTCTGGCCAATATTTTTAAGAAATGCAGGTTTACTCTATGGTGTTCTGCTTGGAGGAAAATCATAGAACCCAAATTCAAGATTAGGAGTATCACTAAGCTTTTTTTTTTTTTTTTTCAGTAAATATTTTATTTTATTTTATTTTATTTTTTTCTCTAATTTTATTTTTAAACTTTACATAATTGTATTAGTTTTGCCAAATATCAAAATGAATCCGCCACAGGTATACATGTGTTCCCCATCCCGAACCCTCCTCCCTCCTCCCTCCCCATACCATCCCTCTGGGCCGTCCCAGTGTACCAGCCCCAAGCATCCAGCATCATGCATCGAACCTGGACTGGCAACTCGTTTCCTACATGATATTTTACATGTTTCATTGCCATTCTCCCAATTCTTCCCACCCTCTCCCTCTCCCACAGAGTCCATAAGACTGTTCTATACATCAGTGTCTCTTTTGCTGTCTCGTACACCGGGTTATTGTTACCATTTTTCTAAATTCCATATATATGCGTTAGTATACTGTATTTATGTTTTTCCTTCTGGCTTACTTCACTCTGTATAATAGGCTCCAGTTTCATCCACCTCATTAGAACTGATTCAAATGTATTCTTTTTAATGGCTGAGTAATACTCCATTGTGCATATGTACCACAGCTTTCTTATCCATTCATGTGCTGATGGACATCTAGGTTGCTTCCATGTCTTGGCTATTATAAACAGTGCTGCGATGAACATTGGGGTACACGTGTCTCTTTCCCTTCTGGTTTTCTCAGTGTGTATGCCCAGCAGTGGGGTTGCTGGATCATAAGGCAGTTCTATTTCCAGTTTTTTAAGGAATCTCCACACTGTTCTCCATAGTGGCTGTACTAGTTTGCATTCCCACCAACAGTGTAAGAGGGTTCCCTTTTCTCCACACCCTCTCCAGCACTTATTATTTGTAGACTTTTGGATCGCAGCCATTCTGACTGGTGTGAAATGGTACCTCATAGTGGTTTTGATTTGCATTTCTCTGATAATGAGTGATGTTGAGCATCTTTTCATGTGTTTGTTAGCCATCTGTATGTCTTTTTTGGAGAAAAGTCTATTTAGTTCTTTGGCCCATTTTTTGATTGGGTCGTTTATTTTTCTGGAGTTGAGCTGTAGGAGTTGCTTGTATATTTTTGAGATTAGTTGTTTGTCGGTTGCTTCATTTGCTATTATTTTCTCCCATTCTGAAGGCTGTCTTTTCACCTTGCTAATAGTTCCCTTTGATGTGCAGAAGCTTTTAAGGTTAATTAGGTCCCATTTGTTTATTTTTGCTTTTATTTCCAATATTCTGGGAGGTGGGTCATAGAGGATCCTGCTGTGATGTATGTCGGAGAGTGTTTTGCCTATGTTCTCCTCTAGGAGTTTTATAGTTTCTGGTCTTACGTTTAGATCTTTAATCCATTTTGAGTTTATTTTTGTGTATGGTGTTAGAAAGTGGTCCAGTTTCATTCTTTTACAAGTGGTTGACCAGATTTCCCAGCACCACTTGTTAAAGAGATTGTCTTTAATCCATTGTATATTCTTGCCTCCTTTGTCGAAGATAAGGTGTCCATATGTGCGTGGATTTATCTCTGGGCTTTCTATTTTATTCCATTGATCAATATTTCTGTCTTTGTGCCAGTACCATACTGTCTTGATAACTGTGGCTTTGTAGTAGAGCCTGAAGTCAGGTAGGTTGATTCCTCCAGTTCCATTCTTCTTTCTCAAGATCGCTTTGGCTATTCGAGGTTTTTTGTATTTCCATACAAATTGTGAAATTATTTGTTCTAGCTCTGTGAAGAATACTGTTGGTAGCTTGATAGGGATTGCGTTGAATCTATAAATTGCTTTGGGTAGTATACTCATTTTCACTATATTGATTCTTCCAATCCATGAACATGGTATATTTCTCCATCTATTAGTGTCCTCTTTGATTTCTTTCACCAGTGTTTTATAGTTTTCTATATATAGGTCTTTAGTTTCTTTAGGTAGATATATTCCTAAGTATTTTATTCTTTCCGTTGCAATGGTGAATGGAATTGTTTCCTTAATTTCTCTTTCTGTTTTCTCATTATTAGTGTATAGGAATGCAAGGGATTTCTGTGTGTTGATTTTATATCCTGCAACTTTACTGTAGTCATTGATTATTTCTAGTAATTTTCTGGTGGACTCTTTAGGGTTTTCTATGTAGAGGATCATGTCATCTGCAAATAGTGAGAGTTTTACTTCTTCTTTTCCAATTTGGATTCCTTTTATTTCTTTTTCTGCTCTGATTGCTGTGGCCAAAACTTCCAAAACTATGTTGAATAGTAATGGTGAAAGTGGGCACCCTTGTCTTGTTCCTGACTTTAGAGGAAATGCTTTCAATTTTTCACCATTGAGGATAATGTTTGCTGTGGGTTTGTCATATATAGCTTTTATTATGTTGAGGTATGTTCCTTCTATTCCTGCTTTCTGGAGAGTTTTATCATAAATGGATGTTGAATTTTGTCAAAGGCTTTCTCTGCATCTATTGAGATAATCATATGGTTTTTATTTTTCAATTTGTTAATGTGGTGTATTACATTGATTGATTTGCGGATATTGAAGAATCCTTGCATCCCTGGGATAAAGCCCACTTGATCATGGTGTATGATCTTTTTAATGTGTTGTTGGATTCTGATTGCTAGAATTTTGTTAAGGATTTTTGCATCTATGTTCATCAGTGATATTGGCCTGTAGTTTTCTTTTTTTGTGGGATCTTTGTCAGGTTTTGGTATTAGGGTGATGGTGGCCTCATAGAATGAGTTTGGAAGTTTACCTTCCTCTGCAATTTTCTGGAAGAGTTTGAGCAGGATAGGTGTTAGCTCTTCTCTAAATTTTTGGTAGAATTCAGCTGTGAAGCCGTCTGGACCGGGGCTTTTGTTTGCTGGAAGATTTTTGATTACAGTTTCAATTTCCATGCTTGTGATGGGTCTGTTAAGATTTTCTATTTCTTCCTGGTCCAGTTTTGGAAAGTTGTACTTTTCTAAGAATTTGTCCATTTCTTCCACGTTGTCCATTTTATTGGCATATAATTGTTGATAGTAGTCTCTTATGATCCTTTGTATTTCTGTGTTGTCTGTTGTGATCTCTCCATTTTCGTTTCTAATTTTGTTGATTTGATTTTTCTCCCTTTGTTTCTTGATGAGTCTGGCTAATGGTTTGTCAATTTTATTTATCCTTTCAAAGAACCAGCTTTTGGTTTTGTTGATTTTTGCTATGGTCTCTTTTGTTTCTTTTGCATTTATTTCTGCTCTAATTTTTAAGATTTCTTTCCTTCTACTAACCCTGGGGTTCTTCATTTCTTCCTTTTCTAGTTGCTTTAGGTGTAGAGTTAGGTTATTTATTTGACTTTTTTCTTGTTTCTTGAGGTGTGCCTGTATTGCTATGAACTTTCCCCTTAGGACTGCTTTTACCGTGTCCCACAGGTTTTGGGTTGTTGTGTTTTCATTTTCATTCGTTTCTATGCAAATTTTGATTTCTTTTTTGATTTCTTCTGTGATTTGTTGGTTATTCAGCAGCGTGTTGTTCAGCCTCCATATGTTGGAATTTTTAATAGTTTTTCTCCTGTAATTGAGATCTAATCTTACTGCATTGTGGTCAGAAAAAATGCTTGGAATGATTTCTATTTTTTTGAATTTACCAAGGCTAGCTTTATGGCCCAGGATGTGATCTATCCTGGAGAAGGTTCCATGTGCGCTTGAGAAAAAGGTGAAATTCATTGTTTTGGGATGAAATGACCTATAGATATCAATTAGGTCTAACTGGTCTATTGTATCGTTTAAAGTTTGTGTTTCCTTGTTAATTTTCTGTTTAGTTGATCTATCCATAGGTGTAAGTGGGGTATTAAAGTCTCCCACTATTATTGTGTTATTGTTAATTTCTCCTTTCATACTTGTTAGCATTTGTCTTATGTACTGTGGTGCTCCCGTGTTGGGTGCATATATATTTATAATTGTTATATCTTCTTCTTGGATTGATCCTTTGATCATTATGTAGTGACCTTCTTTGTCTCTTTTCACAGCCTTTGTTTTAAAGTCTATTTTATCTGATATGAGTATTGCTACTCCTGCTTTCTTTTGGTCCCTATTTGCATGGAAAATCTTTTTCCAGCCCTTCACTTTCAGTCTGTATGTGTCCCCTGTTTTGAGGTGGGTCTCTTGTAGACAACATATGTAGGGGTCTTGTTTTTGTATCCATTCAGCCAGTCTTTGTCTTTTGGTTGGGGCATTCAACCCATTTACATTTAAGGTAATTACTGATAAGTATGTTCCCATTGCCATTTACTTTATTGTTTTGGGTTTGAGTTTATACACCGTTTTTGTGTTTCCTGTCTAGAGAATATCCTTTAGTATTTGTTGGAGAGCTGGTTTGGTGGTGCAGAATTCTCTCAGCTTTTGCTTGTCTGAAAAGCTTTTGATTTCTCCTTCATACTTGAATGAGATCCTTGCTGGGTACAATAATCTGGGCTGTAGGTTATTTTCTTTCATCATTTTAAGTATGTCTTGCCATTCCCTCCTGGCCTGAAGAGTTTCTATTGAAAGATCAGCTGTTATCCTTATGGGAATTCCCTTGTGTGTTATTTGTTGTTTTTCCCTTGCTGCTTTTAATATTTGTTCTTTGTGTTTGATCTTTGTTAATTTGATTAATATGTGTCTTGGGGTGTTTCTCCTTGGGTTTATCCTGTTTGGGACTCTCTGGGTTTCTTGGACTTGGGTGATTATTTCCTTCCCCATTTTAGGGAAGTTTTCCACTATTATCTCCTCAAGTATTTTCTCATGGTCTTTCTTTTTGTCTTCTTCTTCTGGAACCCCTATGATTCGAATGTTGTAGCGTTTAATATTGTCCTGGAGGTCTCTGAGATTGTCCTCATTTCTTTTAATTCGTTTTTCTTTTATCCTCTCTGATTCATTTATTTCTACCATTCTATCTTCTAATTCACTAATCCTGTCTTCTGCCTCTGTTATTCTATTATTTGTTGCCTCCAGAGTGTTTTTAATTTCACTTATTGCATTATTCATTATATATTGACTCTTTTTTATTTCTTCTAGGTCCTTGTTAAACCTTTCTTGCATCTTCTCAATCCTTGTCTCCAGGCTATTTATCTGTGATTCCATTTTAGTTTCAAGATTTTGGATCAATTTCACTATCATTATTCGGAATTCTTTATCAGGTAGATTCCCTATCTCTTCCTCTTTTGTTTGGTTTGGTGGGCATTTATCCTGTTCCTTTATCTGCTGAGTATTCCTCTGTCTCTTCATCTTGTTTAAATTGCTGAGTTTGGGGTGTCCTTTCTATATTCTGGCAGTTTGTGGAGTTCTCTTTATTGTGGCTTTTCCTCCCTGTGTGTGGGTTTGTACAGGTGGCTTGTCAAGGTTTCCTGGTTAGGGAAGCTTGTGTCGGTGTTCTGGTGGGTGGAGCTGTATTTCTTCTCTCTCCTTTCGAAGAGTTGGGTTGCTTTTCTGGGTGCCTGATGTCCTCTGCCGGCATTCAGAAGTTGTTTTGTGGAATTTACTTGACGTTTAAATGCTCTTTTGATGAATTTGTGGGGGAGAAAGTGTTCTCCCCGTCCTACTCCTCCGCCATCTTGGCTCCTCCCTCCACTAAGCTTTTTAATTTCCATTATGTGTATATAATCACTCTTGCTGATTGTATACTCTAATAATTAGACACAAAAATTATAAGACACTGATGAAAACTTGAAGATGACACAGAAGGAAAGATATATTGTGTTAATAGTTTCAAATAATTAATTTAGTTAAAATGACTATATTACCCACAGTAATCTATTGATTCCATAAAATTCTTTAAAGTGGCATTTTGCACAGCACTAGAACAAAAAAAAATCTAAATTTTTTTTTGGAAATACAAAAGACCTCAAGTAGCCAAAGCAATCTGAAAAAGAAAAAAGCTGGAGGTATCACTCTCTAAGATCCCAAACTATACTTCAAAACTACCATAATCTAAACAGTATGGTAATGGCACAAAACTGTACACATAGATCAATGGAACAAAGTAGAAAAGTCCTAAAATGAACCTTAATTTATATGGGAAATTAATCTATGACAAAAGAGGCCAAAATATACAATGGGAAAGACAATCTATTCTCTAAATGGTGTTGGGAAAACTGTACAACCTCATGCAAAGTAGTCAAACTGGACTGCTATCTCACACCAGGCATAAAAATAAAATCAAAATGTATTAAAGACTTAATGCAAGACCTGAAACCATAAACTTCTAGAATAAAATATAGGCAATACACTCTTGGACATCAGTCTTAATTTTTTTTTTTTAAATATGTCTCTTTAGGTAAGGGAAACAAAGGCAAAATTAAACAAGTGGGACTATCAAACTAAAAATCTTTTGCACAACAAAGGAAGCTATCAACAAAATTTAAAAAAGGCTGCCTACTGAATGTAAGAAGATACTTGCAAATGGTATATCTGATAAGCAATTAATATTTTAAATATATGAAGAACCCTTACAAATCAATATTTTTAAAAAAAATGATTAAAAATGAGCAAAGGATCTGAATAGATACTCTTCCACAACTCTACACATACACACAAAAATGAATAGATGTTTTAAAATTTATGACTATGTGCACAGGACAATCTACCTTGAAAATTTACTGTGGAACTGACTAGAAAACTCAGAAAAGCAGGGTGATAAAGGAAAGAGACATAAGATAAAAGGAGGATTTTTAATAGGAATCACATAAAATTCAGATGATCTAATTGTAAGGGACATCCTGAAGATGTAAGAGAACTTTAAAGATCTAGGCAAAAATTGAAGATGTGAATTAATTAGCAGGATAAGAGAAGATATAGTGCAAAGCAAATGTGAAGGAATTGGCCTCTATTAGGAAGAGGAATGATTTCTCTTTCTTAACAATAGAAAAATAAATAAAGCCTGGGGTATATGGCTTTAGGTTCTAGACTGCCTATTAGAGAAATGAGGGAGCTCCCATCTGATGGCTTCTATTTCTTACAATGAGTTCCATGGCAATATCAGCAGCAGAACATGTGTATTGGGGGTGTTAGGAAGAACTAAAATGTTGGAGAGCAGAAAAACATAATATACAGAGTCTTTAGGGAATGTGGTAAACTGAGTTAGACAGGACTGAATTGTCTACCTTGAAATTAGTTTTGAAGAGATGACTAGCACAGGATGATCCCTTTTAGGAAGGTTCAAATTATCGCATACCTGGGAATACAAATTTATGTTATGGGTCTACACCAAGAGAAATAACACATAGATATCAGATATAGTGTGGTAGTATAAGTAAGAAGAGTAAACATGTTACTAGGTTCCACCACTTACCACACAACTTGGACAAGTAATATAACCTCCTAGTTTAAAATTTCCCATGTGAAGATTTAAAATAATAATAAACCTCACAGAATTGATGTATTAAAGTACTTAAAATGTGTAAAACATTTAGCACAAAATGTGGTGCATAATGATATTTCAGCAATGGCCCTGGTGAGAGTGGTAGCAGAAATAATTTTAGACTCACAAGATAAGGACAATCAAAAAGAGCAGAATACAGTGAAATCTGTTCCCAGGCTCATTATTCAAGTAAGTTTTTTACTGTGTTATCTGTTTATATCACTTCTTTCTAGAGATGCCCCCTTATTTCAACCTTGTCTGCTATACTCCAGCCATCCTGAACTCTATATAGCATTGCAAAAAAAAAAAAAAATCAAAAAACACACCAAGGTACTTTATGTATACACCTTTGCACAAGGTTTTCTTTGTGCCTAGATTATAACCAGAAACACTAACAAGCTCACCAAAGCATACATATGTTTACACACATGCTGTTGCTGCTGCTAAGTTGTGTCAGTCGTGTCCGACTCTCTGCGACCCCAGAGATGGCAGCCCACCAGGCTCCCCCATCCCTGGGATTCTCCAGGCAAGAACACTGGAGTGGGTTGCCATTTTCTTCTCCAATGCATGAAAGTGAAAGTGAAGTTGCTCAGTCATGTCCAACTCCTAGTGACCCCATGGACTGCAACCTACCAGGCTCCTCTATCCTACACACACACAAAACCGCCCCACTCTTCATTGCCAAAAGAGTATATTTAACCTTTAAAATGCAATTCAATCATCTTTCCAAAAAGTCTTTGCTGAATGTAGGTCAGTGGCCATTCCTCTTTTCACTCCTCTGATATATAGTGAATCATATAATATTCTATGTGTCATCTGGGATCGATTGTGAGCTCCCTGAGAGAACAGGAAGTTTCTTCCATACATTAAGTACTTTACACTGTTACTAACAAAAGTAGGCCTCCATTTGTAGTCACTTTTTCCTGTGGTCATGTATGGATGTGAGAGTTGGACTGTGAAGAAGGCTGAGCACTGAAGAATTGATGCTTTTGAACTGTGGTGTTGGAGAAGACTCTTGAGAGTCCCTTGGACTGCAAGGAGATCCAAGCAGTCCATTCTGAAGGAGATCAGCCCTGGGATTTCTTTGGAAGGAATGATGCTAAAGCTGAAACTCCAGTACTTTGGCCACCTCATGCGAAGAGTTGACTCATTGGAAAAGACTCAGATGCTGGGAGGGATTGGGGGCAGGAGGAGAAGGGGATGAAAGAGGATGAGATGGCCGGATGGCATCACTGACTCAATGGATATGAGTATGGGTGAACTCTGGGAGTTGATGATGGACAGGGAGGACTGGCGTGCTGCGATTCATGGGGTCGCAAAGAGTCAGACATGACTGAGTGACTGAACTGAACTGAATGAATGCATGGGACCTATGAAAGAAGAGATGTCTCCATGCATGCCTTAAGCAAAGTTTCATATCAGCACATTTTGCACAAGAATAATTTGGAGATAAATGGAGTCTTTCCAAGTGATTAAAATCCTGCTAGTGTGCCATTAGCAATACCAGTGACAGCAGCAGAACCCCAAGGTGATTCCAGATTTGTTAAGAAGAAGGATCATCAATTCTGAAGGATAATAAACTATATAATATAAGGTGATACTGGTGCACAAGTGAAGGCAGGTAATTGTGGCGCTTTCCAGGAATAAAAACATCAGATACCTAAATTCTTAACATCCAAATAAAATGAATGATTAAAACAAGCTAGATATTTTTTGAAGAGAGGGATTAGGGTATGTACATAACCTTTTCTGATAGGTAATACAGAAAAGCACATAACAAGTAACATGATATTTTGTGCTACTTCATATTTTGGGGAGATTTTCTATATTATTAGCAAATTTTATTTTCTGACTATCTTTTAATCTAGCATTTCTTCTCATAAGTTAATTTAATTGTTTTGTGGTAGACTTTGGTGATAATTGTTGGGTGTACAGCAACTCTGCAGGTAGTTAACAGACTTACCGATCCTTACAAAGAATTTTGCTTGACCATGAAATAATTTTACCTCCCACTTTAACAAAATGTGTTATTTCAATAATCTAATTCAGTGTGTTTTTTAGAAGCAAAACCATGGATTTACTGGGATAGAAAGAAAAAGACAAATCAACTAAATAAAAAGCTTTGTCTCATCTATTATATTTTTTAAGCAAGAATACAGCAAGGATATTTGAGTTTGGTATTATTTAATGTTATGAAGCAAAAGATGTCCATATAATTAAAAGAATTAAGTCATATATCAGATAATCAACTATATCCCATTGTTCATTGTCAATGTATAATATATTCCCACCTCCTTCAAATTTGTTTAATATGACCTGTTAAAAGTAGCTTCCAGTATTTTATAAGCTTTAACTATGACTCACCAGTCTCACCCATCAGGAAGCTTACATAAGCCTTTTATCCCTATCCATCAGAGGGCAGACACAATGAAAACCACAACCACAGAACACTACCCAAACTGATCACATGGACTACAGCCTTGTCTAGCTCAAGGAAACTATGAGCCATGTTGTGTAGGGCCACCCAAGACAGACGGGTCATGGCAGAGAGTTCTGACAAAATGTGTTCCACTGGAGAAGGGAATGGCAAAACACTTCAGGATTCTTGCTTTGAGAAAACCAAGGACAGTATAAAAAGGCAAAAAGATAGGACACTGAAAGATGAACTCCCCAGGTCGGTAGGTGCCCAATATGCTACTGGAGATCAGTGGAGAAATGACTCCAGAAATAATGAAGAGATGGAGCAAAAGCAAAAACAACACCCAGCTGTGAATGTGACTGGTGATGGCAGTAAAGTCTGATGCTGTAAAGGGCAATATTGCATAGGAACCTAGAATGTTAGGTCCATGAATCAAGACAAATTGGAAGTGGTCAAACAGGAGATGGCAAGAGTGAACATTAACATTTTAGGAATCAGCAAACTAAAATGGAGTGCAATGGGTGAATTTAACTCAGATGACTATTATATCTACTACTGTGGGCAAGAATACCTTAGAAGAAGTGGAGTAGCCATCATAGTGAACAAAAGAGTCTGAAGTACAGTACTTGGATGCAATCTCAAAAATGACAGGATGATCTCTGTTTGTTTCCAAGGCAAACCATTCAATACCACAGTGATCCAAGTCTATGCCCCAATCAGTAATGCTGAGGAAGCTGAAGTTGAACAGATCTACGAAGACCTACAAGACCTTCTAGAACTAACACCCAAAAAAGATGTCGTCTTCATTATAGGGGACTGCGATGCAAAAGTAGGAAGTCAAGACATACCTGGAGTAACAGGCAAATTTGGCCTTGGAGTACAAAATGAAGCAGGAAAAAGGCTAACAGAGTGTTGTCAGAGAATGCACTGGTCATAGCAAACACCCTTTCCAACAACACAAGAGAAGGCTCTACACATGGACTTCACCAGATGAATACCGAAATCAGACTGATTATATTTTTTGTGGCCAAAGATGGAGAAGCTCTATACAGGCTGCAAAAACAAGACCAGGAGCTGACTGTGTCTCAGATCATGAACTCCTTACAGCCAAATTCAGATTTAAATTGAAGAAAGTAGGGAAAACCAGTAGACCATGCAGGTATGACCTAAATCAAATGCCTTACAATTATACAGTGGAAGTGAGAGAGAGATTCGAGGGATTAGACCAGATAGAGAGCCTGAATAACTATAAATAAAGGTTAGTGACTTTGTACAGGAGGCAGTGATCAAGATCATCCCCAGGTAAAAGAAATGCAAAAAGGAAAAATGGTTGTAAGGCCTTACAAATAGTTGAGAAGAGAAGAGAAGCCAAAGGCAAAATAGAAAAGGAAACTTATACCCATTTGAATGCAGAGATCCAAAGAAGAGCAAGGGGAGTTAAGAAAGTTTTCCTCAGTGATCAATGCAAAGAAACAGAGGAAAACAATAAAATGGGGAAGACTAGAGATCTCTTCAAGAAAATTAGAGATACCAAGGGAACATTTCATGCAAAGATGAATACAATAAAGGACAGAAATGGTCTGAACCTAACAGAAGCAGAAGATATTAAGAAGAGGTGGAAAGAAAACACAGAAGAACTATACAAAAAAGATCTTCATGATCCAGATAACCATGATGGTGTGATCATTCACCTAGAGCCAGACATCCTGGAATGTGAAGTCAAGTGTGTCTTAGGAAGAATAACTATGAACAAAGCTAGTGGAGGTGATGGAATTCCAGTTGAGCTATTTCAAATCCTAAAAGATGATGCTGTGAAAGTGCTGCACTCAATATGCCAGCAAATTTGGAAAACTCAGCAGTGGCCACAGGACTGGAAAAGGTCAGTTTTCATTCCAGTCCCAAAGAAAGGCAATGCCAAAGAACGCTCAAACTACCAACCAATTGCACTCATCTCACCGGTTAGCAAAGTAATGCTCAAAATTCTCCAAGTCAAGCTTCAACGGTATATGAACCATGAAATTCCAGATGTTCAAGCTGGATTTTGAAAAGGCAGAGGAACCAGAGATCAAATTGCTAACATCCACTCAAAAAAGCAAGAGAGTTCCAGTAAAACATCTATTTCTCCTTTATTGATTATGCCAAAGCCTTTGACTGCTTGGACTCACAACAAACTGTGGAAAATTCTTCAAGAGATGTGAATACCAGACCACCTGACCTGCCTCCTGAGAAATCTGTGTGCAGGTCAAGAACAACAGTTAGAACTGGACATGGAACAATAGACTGGTTCCAAATTGGGGAAAGGAGTCCGTCAAGGCTGCATAGTCTCACCCTGCCTTTTTAACTTAGATGCAGAGTACATCATATAAAATGCCAGGCTGGATGAAGCACAAGCTGGAATCAAGATTGCAGGGAGAAATATCAGTAACCTCAGTTATGCAGATGACACTACAGTTATGGCAGAAAGTGAAGAACTAAAGAGCCTCTTGATGAAAGTGAAAAAGAAGAGTGAAAAAGTTGGCTTAAAACTCAACATTCAGCAAACTAAGATCATGCATCTGGTCTCACCACTTCATGGCAAATAGATGGGGAAACAATGGAAACAGTCAGAGACTTTATTTTTATGGGCTCCAAAATTACTGCATCTGATGACTGAGGCCATGAAATTAAGACTCTTGCTCCTTAGAAGATAAGCTATGACCAACCTAGACAGCATATTAAAAAGCAGAGACATTACTTTACAAAGATGGACCACAACAGTCCATCTAGTCAAGCTATGGTTTTCTAGTAGTTATGTATGGATGTGAACATTAGACCATAAAGAAAGCTGAGTGCTGAAGAATCGATTCTTTTGAACTGTGATGTTGGAGAAGACTTCAAGAGTCCCTTTGACTACAAGGAAATCCAGTCAATCCTAAAGGAATTCAGTCCTGAATATTCATTGGAAGGTCTGGTGCTGAAGCTGAAACTCCAATACTTTGGCCACCTAATGCAAAGAAACGACTCAAGAAAAGACCCTGATGCTGGGAAAGATTGATGGTGGGAGGAGAAGGGGATGACAGAAGCTGAGATGGTTGGATGGCATCACCGACACATTGGACATGAGTATGAGTAGGCTCCAGGAGTTGGTGATGAACAGGAAGCCTGGCGTGCTGCAGTCCATTGGGTCACAAAGAGTCAGACCCGACTGAGTGATTAAACTGAACTGAACTGATGACATCAGTGGTATTGCAGAGCTGCCGGTCAATAGAAAAAGACACAAGGCTGTGACGTTTTAGAGGGAGTGACTCTGTCAGTTCTTAAATACCATCAAAATAAGGAAAAAAGAAAGGAATATTTCAAATAACCTTTGTTTAAAGAATTAATTGCACGTGCGCTAAAGTGAACTAGACTATTCATCCATGAGAATTATAAATGGATTTCTTTCCATTGAAAAATGTGACATTGCAGATATTCAAGGGCCTTTCCAAACATTTTGCCTCTTGCATATTTTAAGATATCTTTGTGTGTCAAAAATACTGCTTTCAAGAAAGAATAATTCTGTCCTATTGATCACATAAAATTATAAGTATTTGTTTTAAATCTGCATTCTACACTTGGTTGATAAGTCATAGTAGACATAAACATGTGAAATCCCTTAATCCTTTAAGAATGTACGTTCATAGTCCAGAATCCATTTAGATTACAAATCAAACTGAAGTAATTTCTTTAGGAGAACCGTCTTACCTAACTATAAATAGTGACTGCATATATTGAAGGGAAATGTTTTTGATACATATTAGAAAGCATTTTTTTCCTTATGGCTGAGAAAGTTATTGTTTACACACAATATTCAATGCATTCACTTTATGCTAGTGAATTCAATTTGCTAAAGGTACGTTTCCTAGGAAGAGTTAAAAAAGCTAACCTGTAATATCAGGTCTTTCAGGTTTCTCATGTGATCATCTCTTTATTCCTCAGAATAAAGTGCTCATTAGATCTCAGTTTTATAGATTAGGAAGCTGAGGTTTCAAGAGAATCAGTGACTTGCTTAAAGTAATAGGTTTCATTGCTGGAATCTCAATGTAAGTTTTTTTTCTGAGTTCAGGGACTATTCTCAGAAATCCCACTTCAAAGGCTTCTATGACAATTATTATTTTAATTCATTAATTTTTATTTCTTGAATATGTGCTATTGGCTCCTTTCTGGGTTGCCTGTTTAGACTCTATCACATTTTTCAGGGCATGGCCTTGAGTTTCTCAGTTGCACTATTTAAGTAATCTGGTTAATACTATAGAGTCTTGGTGTTACAGAATCCTAATATCAACTACAAGCAAGGTGAAATGTGATCAACTTGGGATTATTTTGGTGGATAGGTATGTTTGAATCATCCCTTAAGTCCTATGCAAAGGTTTGATTTCAATTACTCATGATGGAATTGAATTGAATGGCTTAGCATTTGTGTATAGAAATATTTAATTTTTTTTCTAAATTCCATATATATGCATTAGTACACTGTATTGGTGTTTTTCTTTCTGGCTTACTTCACTCTGTATAAAAATTTTTCTTCCAATCATTCATTAGTTAATTTAGAATGCTGTTTACTGTGTTTTTACAGATTCCTATTAGGATCACATTCCTCAAATAGGTAAATTTTATTGTTTTTACTTGATCAAGTATACAACAACTTAAAAATTTTCAATTTGTAGTTGCATATCACATGGTAGAAAACATTGCAGGGAATTTCAAGAACAGATGAGTGAAGGTTTCTACTCTGGATTCCCCTATCAATTCATGGTGCATTGCCATACACTAGTGAGAGAGAATGGACAGTAATTTGTGTTGTACCCCACTTTTATTTAAGTCTAGTCTGGGACACTGCCCAACTCCCTTTGGGATGTGATGGACTCCGTGCATTAATAAAATCTCCTAATCTTCTCCTATTAAACTTTCTCTCTTTTTTTAATTACCCAAACGTGCTATTTTTTTTTTTTTTAACTAGAATGATTGTTACCAATGACATTAGTTTCCTTCTCCTAATCACAAATCCTAGGATCACAAATCCTAAGTGATCTCATTCAAACCCATGATTTAAACTCTTTTGGTTTCCAGTAAAGATACATATACTGATGTTTAGAAACATACATCCATCATTATGAGCCCAATTTGATATGCCTCTTACATTTTAAACAAAGCTCTTACTTTGCTTTCTTTAATTTCTAGTTTTTTGTTTGGTTAATTTTTTTTGTTGTTGTTTTTAGCCTGTAACCAGGAATAAGACATTTCTTTTATATGATTATCCAATGAAATTGACAACAATAATGACATAGATGATTAGCATGTAATTTGGCTCACAGAATTAAAATTGTTAATAATCTGGATTCACTTGGAATGTAGTGAAACCTCTGTTTTAAAAGAAAAAATTCAAGATTGTTCATCTTCCTGTGGTACAGGAAACTCTTGGAAAAAATTTTCTTTCAATTTAAGAGAAAGCAATAGTTATATTTTTAGTGTTCTTACTGAGGAGCTCCAAATATCAGACTAGTCACACTGATTTGAAGAATACATGTATTTATATATTAATTATACTCATTAAAAGTAAAGATCAATCATTTGACATGTATAAAGTTTTTAGCTATGTTACATGAATAAGTTCTATAGACCTGCTCTATAACACACTGCCAGTAAGCATACAGTACTGTGTACTTCTGTATTTGTTAATTGAATAGATCTCATGCTAAATGTTTATACCACCAAAAAAAAAAAAGAAGTGGGGGAGGCATGAGGGAACTCTGGAAGAAGGTGTTGCATATGTCTATTATCTTAATTGCTGTGATAGTATAATAGGTGATTGCATGTAGCCAAATTCATCAATTAAACATGTTAAATATGTACATTTCTTTGTATATCAATTGTACTTCAATAAGGCTGTTTAACAAAAGTAAAGGTAGAAATAATATAGGGGAAGACAGTGAAGTAGGAAGCTTCAACAATTTCTTGCTACCTACAACACTGCACTAGCAGAACAGATGTAACTATTTTGGAGCCCTGAAGTTTAATGAAAGCTCATAATTTACAGAAGGAAACTTAGATGGCAAATTGTGGTTAGTTCTAGTCACTTTCAGGTCTTAGCATAGCAACAACTACTCCCTACCACCCTAGCCCATGTCAGGCAGTCACAGATGCATTCCAGACACAGTTTATATGCAACTTGTAGGAGCCAGGATGGGAAGAATTATCAGAATCTGTGCTCTGATCATTCATTGCTTCTTCAGATCTCAGAGGTACAGACAAATAGGAAGGCAGCCATGGTTATGCTTCCTCTACTTGTGGAAAGCCCTTTCCCTTCTGACTGAAGAGACTACCACAAGACTTATAAAGCTAGTGCCTAAGTTGACTTCATTTTAATATTTTTCCCCCTTTGGGAGCCACACATTACAGATGAGAACATTCAAAAGCAACTGCTTATGTGTGTGTGGAGGTAGTGGCAGATTAAAGAAAGCTGCTATGTATCTCCAGGGAAAGGCATAGGCTCAGATAAAATTGAGAAAACTTTGAGTTGACACCTCAGGCTCTTAAAATGGAAAGAACCTTTATCAATTAAAAATAAACAAAGTGAAAAAAGAGCAAACATGGGAAAGAGGGAGTCAAATTAATTAGCAGAATTACTATATAATTATGTTCATATGCTTAGTTTTCAACAGCAACAACCAAGATCACAGGAGAAAGAAACATGAACATAGTTCAGTCAACAAAAAATATGTCAACAAAACCTTTCCCTGAGAAAGATCTACTGATGGATCTACTAGGTGAAAACTTTAAAATGACTGTCTCAAAAATGTGCAAGGAAAGGAAACAAAGGAAGATGTAGAGAAAGTCAAGAAAACAAGGTATACAAGGATGAAGATATCAGAAAGACATAGAAAACTTAAAAGATAACAAAAAGAAATTCTACAGTTGAAAAGTAAAACTGAGATGAAAATTTTACTAGTAGGATTCTAAGGCAGATTTGACCAGGAAGCATAAAGAAAAAGTAAACTTAAAGTTAGAATGATGGAAATTAGGGAGTCTAAGAATAAAAAGAAAAAAAAATAAAATGAGTTGAGCATTAAGAATCTAAGGGACACCCTAGATCAGCATATACATTATGAAAATCTCAGAAGGAGAAGAGAGAAAAGGGTAGAGAGAATATTTGAATGATTACAGTAAAAAAACATCCCATATTTGAGGAAGGACACTAAGGCAAACATCCAAGAAGCTAAAGAAACTCGAAGATGAACTCAAAGAGTCCCACATCAAGACACATTATAATCAAATTTTCAAAAGCTAAAGAGACCATTGTAAAAATAGCAAGAAGTGACTCACCACATATGAAGGATCCTCAATAAAATTATAAGGAGACTTATTACCAGAAACATCAGAGGCTAGAAGGCAGTTGGCCAATATAATTAAAGTGCTAAAACAAACAAACAAAAGACACAAAATAAATGTTAACCAAGAATCCTATATCGGGCAAAAGTTTCCTTCAAAAGTAAAGAAGAAATTAAGACATTTCTAGGTGAACAGAAGCTGAGGAATTTGTTGCTATTAGACCTTTGTTGAATTTCTAAGGAAGATCCTGAAGGCTAAAATAAATTGACTCTAGAGAATAACTTGAGGCCATATGAAGAAATAAAGATTATAGTAGAGATAAGTACACAGATAATTACCAAATCTGACATTATTTTAACAATGGTTTGTAAATCCAGCTTTTGTTGTATATATGATTCAAGAAACTAATATGTTAAAAAATATGTTAGTTGAAAAGCTATTGTAATGTTTGCTAATGCCACATTTTTCTACATAATTTAACAGACTAATCTATTTAAAATAAAAAAAAAACAGTTTATATTTGGGGGCATGCAATATACAAAGACTTAATTCTGTGATACTAAAAACTGAAAAAAGTGAGGACAGAGCTAAAAGGAGCAGAGTTTTATATGTTATTGAATTTGCTGCTGCTGCTGCTAAGTTGCTTCAGTCGTGTCTGGTTCTGTGTGACCCTGTAGATGGCAGCTCACCAGGCTCCTCTGTCCATAGGATTCTCTAGGCAAGAATACTGGAGTGGGTTGCCATTTCCTTCTCCAGTCATTGAACTTAATCTAGTATAAATTCAAGTTAGAGTGTTAAAACTTTAAGACTTTAAATGCAAACTCTATGACAATCACAATGAAAATAGCTTTAGAATGTGCACAAAGGGAAATGAGAAAGAAATTTAAACATTTCATTGAAAAAAAATTCAACTAAACATAAATAAGACAGTAATGCAGGAAAAGGACAAAAAAGCTATGAGACAAATGGGAAAGAAACACAAGACATATCGAAAATACTAGAAGTATGTCCATCCTTATCAGTAAGTACTTTAAATGTAAACTGATTAAATCAAATCAAAACACAGAGACTGACAAAACGGGTAAAAAACATTATCTGACTGTCTATTGTCTCGAAGAGATTCGCTTTCGATCCAAACACGCAAAGGGGTTTGTGATGAAAAATGCCATTTGCTATATCAGCAAACAAACGATGTGTGGCCATCGAGCCATCAGCCAGTACCTCCCCGCATCCCACCCTTCCCAAGAGTGAGCCCAAGAGATTTCAGGAAGGAAACTAATGTGCTGTACATTGCCAAGTCCTTAGCCACTGCAGACACTCTCAACAGCATATGAAAAGAATTATACCACACACCCAAGTAGGATGTATTTCTGGAATGAAAAGATGATTAAACATATAAAAAATGACCAATGAAATATACCATATTAGCAGAACTATTTTTTAATCCCATTATCATTCAATTGATACAGAAGAAGCAAAAGCATCTGACAAAATTCAACACCTTTTCTTAGTTAAAAAAAAAAAAAAAAAAACAGCAAAATAGAAATAGAAGAAAACTGCCTCAAAATGTCGTGCATGAGCAGAGTTCTAAAGATGGATGGTGCTAATAGTATCACAACAACATTATGAATTTGTTTAATACCTCTTAACTGTATAGTTAAAAATGGTTAAGATTATACATTTTATGTTAAATTTTTCCACAATAAAATTTTTCATTGTGGAGATAATTATCCATTTTTTCTACAATGAAAAATAAAAAATAAAATAAAGTTCTATTTTATATAATGGAAAAATAATGTAATTTGAAGGTTTTGGTTTTGGTTTTGGTTTTTTTTTAATAAATCTTTAATATAGGACATTGCATATTTGAGAAGGGCTTAATTGTTCCAACATTTCAAATTTCATGTGTAGGTACCACATTTTCAGTATGGATATGGGGTCGCTTATCCTATGTTGCAGTGGGGTTTTTGATGTTTGTCTCAATTGTTGTAGCTAGCCTATATTGCAATAAAAAATAGCTTCATATCTACAGAGCTTAAAACAATTATAGTTTGTTTCCATTTGTGCTACAAGTTCACACTGGTTTTGCTGGCAGCTCTCTTCCAATATGTCTCTACTCTGAGACACTGGATAAAACAGCTTTCATGAAAATACTTCTCAAACTTTAATGTACATACAAATCACTTGTTAAAATGCATATATTGACTGAACTCTGGAGAAGTATCTGACATTCTGTATTTCTAGAAAGTTCATAGATAATGTTTATGTTGTTGGCCTGTAAGCTTCACTGATTAGAAAGATTCTAGAGCAGAAACTCTTCATGCAGGAGGAAAAGAATCTAGCAAATCGCTCTTTGGCTGTTAATGAATTCCAAAAGAAAGTAAAATGTGTCAGTTCCATTCACATTCCATTTACAGGAACAAGTCAGACATCCATTTTCAACTTGAAGAACACAGGGAAACACAGCTGCACTGTATTTCCAGAAATGGGAGAACTAAACACTAGGTAATGGCCTTGGTAACTATCATAGAGAACAAAATGTCTTCAACGCATAGAGATGTTATTATAAAGGAACAGCTGCATCAATGATGGCTATTTCTGAGCACCACAGACTAAAGCAGATGAGCGTGGTCCAGAAACTTAGGTTGTGCCAGTGCAGGTAGGCCCCTTGATAGAGTTTTGACTTTTAAAGCCAGGAAATACAAATAAACATGTAGCATCCCATGTCTTATAAGACATCTTATGAAGAGAAAAAAAAAATTTGTTTAATCCTAAAACAAAGTTCTTATCTAAGATCAATTATCATCCTGCCCCACAGAAATTAGCTGAAGAAATAGAGAGATGATTCTATGCAGATACTGTAAGAGTCTAAGGAAGCTCAGAGCTCAGATTGTCCAGTTATACCAGAAGACCATTTGTATGGATTAATTAAAGAGAGATCCTAATGTTCTCCAGGATCCTAAGTGTTGTTCCATTTACTTAATAATTTACCATGATCAAGTCATAACATCACTCTAGGTATCCTGAGTAGCCATTCATCTGAAACAATAACCACTGACGATGACCTGGAAGAGTAAAAGAAGAGTATATTTTAAGATAATTAACCGGAGAAGATAAGGCTATGGTCAAGTCTGCATTTGAGTTTCAAGAAAGGAATGGAAATGATAAATATAGTCATAGGAACCTTATCACCTAAGAAATATTCCAAAATATAACATGTTATCTCAAAATGTTGAAATACTCAGTTCTATAGACAAATTCTAGTTTTATTTAATTACTCAATAAAATGGCTTATTGCTCTACTTTTTATATCCCTTTTTCTACAATTCTGAACAACGTATCTCCTCTTTTAAACCAGTTCCTCAATCTTCATTGGATTTGGAGAACTGGTAGCTATGCGGTCAGGAAAGAAGGATGTCTGTCATAACAATATTTAGCCTTATCATTTTATCTCAAGGTAAAGTTATTATATTCAGCCTCAATCAGAAGTAAGGAATGACCAGAGTCAGTTAAAAATAAAGACTTACATCTCAGGAAGGTCAGTACAGGATTTATAAAATTGGGATGTAGTTACATAGACATGATATTTCAAAAGATGTAAGAGTATAAAGATATATTTTGTCGATAGAGCAAAGGGTCATGGAGATATTCATTGGGTAACAACTGCATTTGACTAAATGAAGGACGGATAAAGTGTAGCAGTAAAGAAACTTAAAAAAAAAAAAAACGCCAGGGGGAAGTATAAAAATGAATTAATAACATGGCAGTTAACAGTGATGAATCATACAGAAAATTCAAGATAACAACTAAAATAACTCTGTGATAACTTGTTTGTTTTGAAATTTGGTTTCTAGTAAGAAAAGGCCTGGTGGTATATAAGCTCTGGAAATAGAAAACCTGAAATTAATCCCATTTTTTGCCACTTTCTAGCTCTTTTGTACCTTTGGGTGATTTGCTAAGTTTTCTAACTGCCAATTTGTTATCTATGTGTGGGTTAAAGTATCATCCATGTGAAGGCTCTAGTTTCTGTTGGAAATAAAAAACCTTCAATAAATTTTAGCCTAAGAATAATGATTTGATTATATTTATAAGAGCAGTTGTGAAGAGTGATAAGAATCAAGCCTAACTCCAAAGGATTTATGATTTGGACGTTAATTATAACACAGAAGCAGTAAATACTAACTTGTCCAATAATTATTGCAGTAGAGAGGTTAAGTGTATCAGCTTTGATGGGTACAAGATTTGAGGTTATAAACCTTTATTTTTCCTGTTAGTAAATTTTTAGAATGAAGTTCTTTTTAACATATTTTTAGTGGACTGGAAAGATACAGTGAAGAGACAGATTTGAAAAGAGAGAAAAGTCACAAAGGATAAGAAGAAAGAATCATAGCCTCAGTAGGCAGGTTAGCTCTGGTAAACAAGACTGAAAGGTATTCCTCTGAACCCAGAGGGGAGTAGAAAAGGAACAGGCATGTTGAGATTAGAAGGTGGAAGTTTTTTTTCAAGTAGCCTCAGTCTAAAAATACATTGTGAAAGGTCAGCTGGAAAGTGACAGTAGCAGAGATGGGGTTTCCTATTGAGAAAGCAGAAAGTTTGAGGTAAGACCAAACAGAATACTACATAGTGTCCAGTCTTAAATGACTAAAACATTTCCCAGAGTTAGGAAGGTAATAAAGATAGGGTAGGGATCTTTGTTATACCTTAACCCAAAGTATAGAATCTGGATGTGATTTGCAAGCATTGGACACCAAACAAAAATAAAATTAATCACATAAAAACTGTAATTGGGAATAATAATCTCAGAAATCCATTGAAAAATAGAGGGGGAGAATAACCTTATAACAAGAAAGATTTGTCAATAGCCATCTTTATAAAATAACTCAGTGTGCAAAACAATTAAACTGAAAATGTGAGCAGGGAGGATGAAAGGGATGGCTGATACAAGATTTTTCAGTTCAATTGATCAATTTACATTTATAAAACAGTACATGGACAAGAAGGACAAGGCAATGGCACCCCACTCCAGTACTCTTGCCTGGAAAATCCCATGGATGGAAGAGCCTGGTGGGCTGCTGTCTATGGGGTCGCACAGAGTTGGACACGACTGAGCGACTTTACTTTCACTTTTCACTTTCATGCATTGGAGAAGGAAATGGCAACCCACTCCAATGTTCTTGCCTGGAGAATCCCAGGGACGGGGGAGCCTGGTGGGCTGCTGTATATGGGGTCGCACAGAGTCGGACACGACTGAAGCGACTTAGCAACAGCAGCAGCAGAGGCAGAACACGCACAAGAATGTGGTTGTCTGTTATTTTCTACTTTCCCAACACAGATGCCATTCTAGAATATGTAATTTATTTGAAACTTAATTTTCAAATAAAACTGAAGAAGTATGGCTAAGTTTTATTTATCCAAGTAATTGACTCTTGACTGTGTGAAAAACAATGAACTAAAACAATGAACTGACTGGACTGAAAAAAAATTAATTAGCATGATTTGAGACTATGCAATCAGCAATCTGGATTATTTCATGAGGGCTGTAGTCTATTAAGTTTTTATATTAAACCAACTTAACTGTTAACTTTCTCTATACAAAAGTTGAAGAAAAGGCTCTTATGTAACTTGGTGCTTATAAAATTCTCCTCAACAGATCACCTTTTTTGTTCTTTTAATCTGAGTTAACTTCTGCTTGCTTTTGTTTTAAGTTTAGGGCTACTCTTTGGAATCAAAGCAAACTTACAAGACCAATATAGTCATTGGAAGTTTTCTCTAAAAATGAATGAAATGAAAGTCCTGTTTGTAGAGGAAAACCATGTTTTGTTTACATGGGGAGGAAAGGCAGCATACAATTCTTCTCCAGGGAAAGACATTCTCTGTTGATTTATGTCTGTGACAGGAGAATAACATAACAGATATATTGACTGGAATAAAGTATATACTGCGCACAAATTTAAATCATATACAACTTGTATTTTATAGAACAGCTGTGAATTATGCTTTTTTGTTTCCATGTGTAATTAGAGAATATAATAAACATGAACATTAACTTTAATATTCCCATTACAAAGAAAAAAAAGATATATGCTGCTCAGGGAAAGGAGGAATTTTCTCTTGGTGTAGATTTTTTCCTTTAGAAAGATACAAGACATGGGAAGTGTACTTTAGGCCTCACTATCTGGAAACCTACACAGTAAGAGAAGTCATAAAAGATGTCAACACTAATTTATGACTCATACTCTGTGTTACACAGTAGCCTGAGAATTTGGAGTCCTTTGCTGAGAGATTTAGAGAGTAAAGTACTGGTGAAACTAATACATTATTGTCCAAGATATTCCTACTTTTGGATGGCTTATTGTGTCTACCTGCTCTTTCTAAAATGTCTCTGTCCCTCCCTCCACTCCCAAAAATGGGATTAGAGTACAAGACAAGCTAATAAGCGGCATTTGCCCTTTCCTACTGTGGCTATTTTGGCTGGAACTATCTCCAAGAGTGCGGCGCCCTGTAGGTTGGCTGTCTGTCATGCTAGAAAAAGTAGATGAAATAAATCAACCCATGGAAACAAGGCTATAGAGTACACTGTGGTAATAATTGTCAACTTTATGTTTGCATCACACAGTATAAAACAGGCCTGTGTGTTTTTGCTGTCATTAATTTAATTTGTACCCACTAAATTTTATGTTTTCAATTTGAATTGGGATGCAAAAGCAGGATTAATGATGATCTGCCAAGACTCACCCTAAGGTATTGAGCAATATTCTGTACTAGATGAAGAAATTGTCAACTATTTTGCAATATTTTGCACAAGATTATTTTGCCTTAGGCTTTTTGAAAGCAGTATTTAGGCAAGCACTATGTCAGGGCCAAATTCTATCTATACATACCATATTTGATCTTTTGGATTTAATTTCCTTACTAAAAAGTTATTATGTAGTTCCAGAAAGAAAACCTCCTAAAAGGACTCCACATTCTGAAGACTAAAAGACAGAAATAGGAAAGCACTTGATTCACAGTGTTTCCTAAGAAAACAAGTATTTAGTATTAATTGAATATCTGAAAGGAAGTCTTTGAAATGTTTCTAATTATAGCCAGAATGTTTAATAATTTTTGAATTTAAAGGCTTCTTAATAATTATCATAAGACCAGTAATTAAATTTTATAAATATACATGATAGTGGTATTGATTCCATAAGAAGTAAACTGGTTATTAGTTTCATAGTGATTAAACAAACTATTTCCATAATATTTCACTCAATTTAATCAGACTGCCAGGATGAACAAAGAATTTGTATTTTTTACATACTTTTTGATACTATTAACAAAAGGTATTTTCAAAGACATCAGTGATTGTCAAAATCCATGAAATTCACAATAGCATATCATTTCCTCATTTTTCATCTGTATAATATAGATGGCAATGCCAATTTCAGCAATCTTCGTGTGGATTCAATAAAATGTTGTGTTAAATGAGACCAACAAGGTTGCTTTGGGAAGCGATAGATATCTAGATTTGAACCCTCACCACAAAACTTCCTTCTAAACCCTGATATTTACTTTGTGTTTCAGATTCATGTCTCAGCAAAGGAACTACTATTATTTGTAGTGAATGGGCAGAATCATTAAATCTACAAATGTTTAAATTCATTATCAAAGATTTACCCTCAAATCTGCCCTCAGTTCTAACTGACCAGTTTTTCTAAAGGTAAAGTGGTTGTCCAAAATCTGCTATAAATGTCTCTGATTCTATCAGCAATATGAATCACAATTTTATTGTTATTTGTTCTATACACTTGGACATAAATAACCTTGATTTTTTACATTTGTTGTTTGATTTTCAATTACCAGAGTGTAGATTATATGAAGACAAAATTAGATAAGTACAGGTGCAGTTTCTTATTTAAAGCTCTGTGGGTTTTTTCCTTAGAGAAACCATAGCAAATCCTAATAGTTTCAAATAGATGTTATTTGCTAACCTGCAAGAGAACAAAGTGAGTTATAACAGCAGGTGATGGCCACAGTATTCCAAGGAGGACCACATGAGATATGGATGAGGGATTGAGCCTGGATAATCTCACCTTTGTGATGCTGTCCAATTCTGTAAATTACTTCCTCACTTCATTCCACCCCCTCCATCCAGCCATTGGCCAGCCTATTCTATTTAAATTACTCTGTCTCAGCTTCTGGTTTAATCAGAATGGTAGTCAGCGCTGCTCAACTTATTGCTCCTGCAGTGTTCAGCTCCACAGGAGCCAGAACATAATGGACCTACATAATGGATGACTGAATTGGAAATAAAAATAAGCTATTTGTTTGAAATTTACCTCCCATTTATTATATACTTACATAGGCGGTCTCTTAAGAATTTCTAGGAGAGCCTTGTCTGGAAAAGTTATATAATAAATGTTTATGTGCTGAGAGTAGAATACACATGTGATTACCATTGTGTTTCATTGCACTGATTTTTTTTAGTAATATAGCCTTGAGGAAGTTGAAATGCAAGTCCTGTCACCAAACACATGCCTAAATAACATACTCGTTATAAGAGAGTCATGCAGATAACATACACACAGACATAAATCATAGATGGTAACCGAAGTTCTGATCATTAGGGAGTTTGAAATGTTCTTCAATTGTACAGTGTGCCTAAGAGGATCTTAGTGAAATAAAAGTGATCTCTCCATGCATACCATGAGCTCTGTCAAAACTGAGAGCCCATCATCTAACTATCTAGAATTAAACATTATAAAGATTTATTCTCTATACTCTCAAAGAGCTATTACTTCAAGTACAAGTGCTATTATTGGTAGAAGGAAGTTTACTCATATTTCACCCTATGTATTATTGAAAACACACTTCTATGCGTCTTGCATTATTATTATTACCTGATGGCCACTCAGCATGCAGGCATCAAAGTGCAATCTATCTGGCTCTCCAGCTGAACACCAGAAAGCAATGAGTTGGTATAATTTGCCAGCTCTGGAGAGGAGTGTCACTTGAAGTTTATGACTTCTTAAGTGAAAATTAAGGATGATAAACAAAAGCTTATAGGAACAGCTGTCTCTATGGCAAAAGGGTTAACACTGGTAATCTAACAGGCTTCAGATATTTTCTTAAAGTCTCTTAAAACAAAATCCTCATTATTGAAGCCTCTGCATAGTAACTTGTGAATGCATCTAAATCATGACATTGTTTTGTATAAACCTTAAACAAAAGAAAGCCTATTTGTCCAGGGGTTGCAGATATTAGTGTTAATCATCTCCACACATATTGGAAGATACTTTAGGTTATTCTACAACTTAAAAAAAAGACAATTAAATGTGTGTGGAAGAAGACTGGGTTAGGAAATTCTACTGCTTCTAACTATGCACAGCAAAACATAAGATAGAATGACTAATTCATCTGTTTTTCCTGGGACTTTTATCCTAGTTTTAAAACTTAGTCCTATACCCTGAGAACACCCCTAGTACTGGACAAACTAGAATAGCTGGTCTCCCTAGATTAGAAAGTGACAACAGTTCTTTATTAAGACACTTTTTTTAATCAAACAATAGAAGGTATAGAGTTCATGTGACTTGGCTCCATATCACAGACACTTAGATATACATAAATACATAAACATAAAGATGGCTAGGTAAGATCAAAAAAGAGGATCTGTGAGTCAGAAACTAGGAAATGAATGACAGACCAACAAATGGCAAAGGCAAAACTAGCTGGTGCTCACCTTAGCTAGTGCTTACTAATTATGTAGTTCAATATTCATCAAATGATAAACATCTTTAGCACACACTGTTGGTTAACAGCATAATCTTTGGAGTTGGATTACTTATAAAACACAGATGATGCATATGAATATAATGCCATATTATTATGTATCATTTAATATATATAAATATACACATATATTTAATACATATAAAACACCAAATATAATAAATGTTAGTATCATCTTTTTATCTTCTGGTTGTCATTTGATATGAGAAATAGTATACTTGTTCTCTTTACTAATATAACATGTGACTCTTGGAACTGGGATGGCACTGAGCAATAGGAAATACAAAAATGAGGTGATAGAGATTCTGATGCTGATATTTTGATATTGCTTCACTTTTAGACTACTCTGAGGTACATATCATCAGATTCCCTGTAGAGAGTTCACTTTGAGTTGGCAGTTATATAAATGAGTCATTCCTCTAGTGAGCACAAATTCAACACTAACAGTGTTTTTTTGTAATACATGATTGCATTATTTATAAACATTTAAAAGTTTCATTTTGCCACTTATTCATAAATCACCTAAAGTATCATATTAAGATAGAGAAAAGGGGCAAGGGAAAATTAAATACACAAATTGGCTGAACTTTTAACTGCAGCTTTGGCAAGTTTCTTATGTAAAAAAAACTTTGTTGAATAAAACTCAGGAAAAAATCGTGAAAGTTGGTGTTTCCCTATTATTTAAATTTATAGATAACATGAAAAATAGAAATAGTATAATATTATGAATAAATAGTTCCGGGTTTGAAGGTACTAGTAATGTGTGTGTGTGCCATGTGCTCAGTCGTGTCTGACTCTTTGCAATCCCATGGACTGTCGCCTGCCAGTTTCCTCTGTCCATGGAATTTTGCAGGCAAGAATACTGAAGCAGGTTGCCATTTCCTTCTTCAGGGGATCTTCCTAACCCAGGGATCAAAAGCATGTCTCTTGTGTCTCCTGCATTGGCAGGTGTGTCTTTACCAGCTGAGCACTAATAAACTGGAATGCATTTGTAGAGTTTGTATTTCATCCTGTTCAATTGATGTAAAATAGTGAATAAAACATTTAGGAGTCAAGATTAACTCATTACATGAAATAGAATAAAGATGTAAATTATATAGCAGCTCTCAGTTTCTGAGATAACCCCATAGTTTAGAGCTGCTATCAACTCCTGACACAGAATGCATATTCTGCTACACAATGTAATCTCTCTCTCAATAAACATGCTTTCACTTAAAAAAAAAAAAATATATATATATATATATATACACACAAAAGTCATAAGCTGCAAATATATTAGGGCCCACTGTATTTACTTTTCAGAATTTCTATCATTTCAGCCAATACTATAGTTTACAAAGAAAAGGAGAATAGCTTGGATTTATAGATATAATTAATATTAAAGTTGATTAGATATCTATTTGAAGAGAAAGCTGTTTTCCTTCCTACTTCTTTAGGTATTTACAAGAATCTATTCTGATTTCTTGGGAAATGCTTTACCAGGTTAATTCAATGGAGTAGGATTTTTTTTAAAAAATAAAAATTTCATAGGCTCTTATTGGTGCATAATTCAGCTGATGTTATGCTTCTATTCATAGGTTACTGCAAATTTTATAGACACATATGTATGTACACATTTAATTAGGATAATGTTAATTATTAATGTCTTAAAAGATGGTGGTCTCCTGAATTAGTTTACAAGCTACATTTAAAGTAAAGCCTGCTAATACTTTAAAGATACACATTTTATATAAAGGCAATAATTCTTCCATATGTTTCCTAAAATGTCAATCTACAAAAGATGCTGATAAAGAGAGCATCCTGAAATTAAATTTTGAGTGGAACTCTCATTTCCTGGGGAGACAGTGAGCTGGCATAGACAGATGTTTTTTTCCCACCATATTTTACTCTGTAAACTATGGAAGACATAGCTTAAGCCTGAACCTCGGGACTACAAATAACTGTGAGAACTACCTGTAAAGACTAAGGTTCTTTGAAATGATACAAAGGGAGAGGTATGTGCCAGTAGTCAGGGATGTTTGGTGATAGACTTACCAGAAGGAGAATATTTTGGAAAAATTAAGTTGTTCTTGGAAAGAACTTCCTTACTTTCACTATAAGATGGAAATAAGCAGCAATACCACACATATGGGGAATAAGATACCTATCATCAAACTTTGCTAAAGTCCTCCTGGGGAAAATAGTTGATGAAAACAGGTTTGGGCAATCAATTTGTCTGCTCGCCTCTGTTCTTCTGAATATTCAAGTGTTGAGGATTATAAGCAAGGAAATGTAATTATTTTTCAGTGATATTCATTTCAAAAATTTTGAGTGAGATTCTCTGATTAAAACTTTGCATGAGAATATGGTAGCAAACTTTGTTGGTCAATCATTGATCTGTGATACCTAAAATGATGTATCCATAGTACTTACCATATTCATAACATCACCAGAGATCCATCTCCTACTCTGCTACCCTTCTAGAGAAAGGATAGCTAAAACTTCTGTGGAACTTGAGCTTACAGGTCAAAAATAGCTAGACATTTCAAATAACACATGACCACAGTAAAAACAGTAAACAAAGCCTTATATCAGAAACAAAACATTGGAACAACAATACCAAGGGTAACATATAGACTATTATATAATGACATACACACATTATCAGATCAGATCAGATTAGTCGCTCAGTCATGTCCGACTCTTTGCGACCCCATGAATCACAGCATGCCAGGCCTCCCTGTCCATCACCAATTCCCAGAGTTCACTCAGACACGTCCATTGAGTCAGTGATGCCATCCAGCCATCTCATCCTCTGTCGTCCCCTTCTCCTCCTGCCCCCAATCCATCCCAGCATCTGAGTCTTTTCCAATGAGTCAACTCTTCCCATGAGGTGGCCAAAGTACTGGAGTTTCAGCTTTAGCATCATTCCTTCCAAAGAAATCCCAGGGCTGATCTCCTTCAGAATGGACTGCTTGGATCTCCTTGCAGTCCAAGGGACTCTCAAGAGTCTTCTCCAACACCACAGTTCAAAAGCATCAATTCTTCGGTGCTCAGCCTTCTTCACAGTCCAACTCTCACATCCATACATGACCACAGGAAAAACCATAGCCTTAACTAGACAAACCTTTGTTGGCAAAGTAATGTCTCTGCTTTTGAATATGCTGTCTAGGTTGGTCATAACTTTCCTTCCAAGGAGTAAGCGTCTTTTAATTTCATGGCTGCAATCACCATCTGCAGTGATTTTGGAGCCCAGAAAAATAAAGTCTGACACTGTTTCCACTCTTTCCCCATCTATTTCCGATGAAGTGGTGGGACCGGATGCCATGATCTTTGTTTTTTGAATGTTGAGCTTTAAGCCAACTTTTTCACTCTCCACTTTCACTTTCATCAAGAGGCTTTTTAGTTCCTCTTCACTTTCTGCCATAAGGGTGGTGTCATCTGCATATCTAAGGTGATTGATATTTCTTCCGGCTATCTTGATTCCAGCTTGTGTTTCTTCCAGTCCAGTGTTTCTCATGATGTACTCTGCATATAAGTTAAATAAGCAGGGTGACAATATACAGCCTTGACATACTCCTTTTCCTATTTGGAACCAGTCTGTTGTTCCATGTCCAGTTCTAACTGTTGCTTCCTGACTTGCATACAGATTTCTCAAGAGGCAGGTCAGGTGGTCTGGTATTCCCATCTCTTTCAGAATTTTCCACAGTTTATTGTGATCCACACAGTCAAAGGCTTTGGCATAGTCAATAAAGCAGAAATAGATGCTTTTCTGGAACTCTCTTGCTTTTTCCATGATCCAGTAGATGTTGGCAATTTGATCTCTGGTTCCTCTGCGTTTTCTAAAACCAGCTTGAACATCAGGACATTCACGGTTCACATATTTCTGAAGCCTGGCTTGGAGAATTTTGAGCATCACTTTACTAGCATGTGAGATGAGTGCAATTGTGTGGTAGTTTGAGCATTCTTTGGCATTGCCTTTCTTTGGGATTGGAATGAAAACTCCCCTTTTCCAGTCCTGTGGCCACTGCTGAGTTTTCCAAATTTGCTGGCATATTGAGTGCAGCACTTTCATAGCATCATCTTTCAGGATTTGGAATAGCTCAACTGGAATTCCACAAATTATACACACACACAAATACACATACATGCCTCAGGGGAAAATATTCATTTTATACAATAATTAAATATTTATTTAATTATAAATTAAATTTAATTAAATAATTAAATGGATATAAAACATTCATTTTATAAAGTAAATGAAATTGTATTCAAAATTGGGAGGAGGATATATAGGATGAATGGAGACAAAGGAAAATTTAAATTCATAATCTGAAAGAACACATTGAATAACTCTTCCAAAAGATATCAAGTTAGGTTAAAAAGACACAAAATATAAAGAAACAAGTTATAATAATATAAAATATGTCATATAAATAACAGTTTCAATGGTATGGGAAAAAAAAAACAAAGACAGAAAATGAAGAAATAATGAAAAGAATTTTCCAAAATCACATCAAGATGAAGACATAAGATTAAAAATCTCAATGACTGCCAAACAGGATAGAAAATGAAAGTACATATAAAGACTGATTATAGTGAAATTTGAAAAATTAAGATATATAAATTATTCTAAAGACTTCAGAGAGAAAATAAAGATCAACACAAGCAGCAAAAACTAAGAATGATAACAGTAGCCTGCCCAGCAATCCTGGGTCTAATGTAAAAACAATGTCTTCCAAGTACAAAAAGAAATGACATCTGAATGCCCATCCTGTAAAATTGTGAATTATATGAGAATATGCAATTGAAATATTTGTTAGGCATATAAGGCTTCAGAAGTGAGTGCCAGAAGGGACCATGAGAAAACACTCTTAGAGAAAGAACTGAAACAAGAATAGAAGCAAATTCCCCCAAATGAAGGGGAGCACCACTTGAAGTTATGTACCAATTATATCAATGTGACTCACTAAAACTGGAAAATGAGATATTATTCCCTGTAATAATACACTGCTGCTAAAGCAGGAGAGTTCCAAAAAAAAAAAAAAACCCATCTATTTCTGCTTTATTGACTATGCCAAAGCCTTTGACTGTGTGGATCACAATAAACTGTGGAAAATTCTGAAAGAGATGGGAATACCAGACCACCTGACCTGCCTCTTGAGAAATCTGTATGCAGGTCAGGAAGCAACAGTTAGAACTGGACATGGAACAACAGACTGGTTCCAAATAGGAAAAGGAGTACGTCAAGGCTGTATATTGTCACCCTGCTTATTTAACTTATATGCAGAGTACATCATGAGAAACGCTGGGCTGGAAGAAACACAAGCTGGAATCAAGATTGCCAGGAGAAATATCAATCACCTCAGATATGCAGATGACACCACCCTTATGGCAGAAAGTGAAGAGGAACTAAAAAGCCTCTTGATGAAAGTGAAAGTGGAGAGTGAAAAAGTTGGCTTAAAGCTCAACATTCAGAAAATGAAGATCATGGCATCCCGTCCCACCACTTCATCGGAAATAGATGGGGAAAGAGTGGAAACAGTGTCAGACTTTATTTTCTTGGGCTCCAAAATCACTGCAGATTGTGATTGCAGCCATGAAATTAAAAGACGCTTACTCCTTGGAAGGAAAGTTATGACCAACCTAGATAGCATATTCAAAAACAGAGATATTACTTTGCCAACAAAGGTTCCTCTAGTCAAGGCTATGGTTTTTCCAGTGGTCATGTATGGATGTGAGAGTTGGACTGTGAAGAAGGCTGAGAACGGAAGAATTGATGCTTTTTGAACTGTGGTGTTGGAGAAGACTCTTGAGAGTCCCTTGGACTGCAAGGAGATCCAAGCAGTCCATTCTGAAGGAGGTCAGCCCTGGGATTTCTTTGGAAGGAATGTTGCTAAAGCTGAAACTCCAGTACTTTGGCCACCTCATGCGAAGAGTTGACTCATTGGAACAGTCTCTGATGCTGGGAGGGATTGGGGGCAGGAGGAGAAAGGGATGACAGAGGATGAGATGGCTGGATGGCATCACTGACTCGATGGTCGTGAGTCTTGGTGAACTCTGGGAGTTGGTGATGGACAGGGAGGCCTGGCGTGCTGTGATTCATGGGGTCCCGAAGAGTCGGACACGACTGAGCAAATGAACTGAACTGAACTGAACTGAAGTCACTTCAGCCGTGTCCAACTCTGTGCGACCCCACAGACGGCAGCCCACCAGGCTCCCCTGTCCCTGGGATTTTCCAGGCAAGAACACCGAAGTGGGTTGCCATTACGTTCTCCAATGCATGAAAGTGAAAAGTGAAAGTGAAGTCGCTCAGTCGTGTCCGCCCCTCAGCGACCCCATGGACTGCAGCCTTCCAGGCTCCTCCATCCATGGGATTTTCCAGGCAAGAGTACTGGAGTGGGGTGCCATTGCCTTCTCTGGTAATAATACACAGTAGTAGGTAATCTATGAAATATACTATTTAAGGCAAAATTAACTTGACTCTAACCAACAAAATAAAAACACAAGTTCCTGGGAAATATGAGGAATATGAAGGTAAGTACATCCTGGGAAGCTCAAATGGTAAAGGATCTGGGTTCAATACTTGGATCAGGAAGATCCCAAGGAGAAAGGCATGGCAACCGACTTCAGTATTCTTGCCTGGAGAATTCCAGAGGAGCCTGGTGGCCTACAGTCCACCAGGTGGCAAAGAGTTGGACATGATTGAGCAACTGTTAGTAAATTACATCATTAAGAAGCAATCATCCTGCATAATATGGCCATTTTAGAGCACAGATAACATGGTTTTTACTACAAAGCAATGGTTACCAGCAGTTGAAATTAAAATGATGGGAAAAAAAGCTAAGTATGAATATAAGCAAAAATAAGAATAAAAGAGTGCAGCATATTTAATATTTGACAAAATAGAATTCAGCTAAAACAGATAGTTTTATACTTCTAAAAGAATACTTAAGAATGTTTATTTTCAAAATATATGTGTAGAGCAAGGAATGACATGAGTCAAAATGAATCAACATATTATTAAGTACTGTATTTATAGAAACTTATAATTGAATATGGGCTTCCCAGGTGGCTCAGTGGTAAAGAAATTAGTCTGCTAATGCAGGAGCCACAGGAAATGTAGTTTCAATCCCTGGAATGGGAAGATTCTCTGGAAAAGGAAACCGCAAACCACTTCAAATATTCTTGCTGGGATAATCCCATGGACAGAGAGGCCTGGAAGTCTATAGTTCATGGTTTGCAAATAGTTGGACATGACTGAGCACGTATGCAAGAGCAAATAATTGAATATATTGATTTCTGACTAAAATTTAATAAAATTATAAAAATCAATATCAAAATTTTGTGTCACAATTCTACAAACTTTCTTTAAAAGAAAACCATCAGATATAATATTATATTTAGGGCTGAATGAAAATTCTACTGTTGTTATCAACATTTTTGAAGGTATAAATAAATTGATTAGAAAATAGGAAAAAAAAACATATAAAATACTCAATTTGAGAATTTAGGATAAAGGATTATGAGAGTAATCTCAAGTGAAAGTGAGATAATAAAGATAGATATCAATGAAATAGAGAACAGTAATAATAAGTAGAAAATATTTGGTTATTTGGAAATGCTATCTACATTGATTTTCAAAAATTGGTAAGTGAAAAAATAGAGATAAAAGTTAACAAAGTTCAAGATTAAAATGGGGAAATCTTTAGAGAAATAGCTATTAGATACAATAATTTTAAAAGATGCACTATATCAACACTGGTAATTATCCAGAGATTTAGATATTTCAAAGAATGTTAAAGAAGTAGAAATGGCATCACCTTCCAAAAAGACAGGAGAAGTAAGTTCAGACATTTTATCAAATAAGGTCTTTTGAACTTCGAAGGAACAGATTATTCTTATTTTAACTTTATGGAAAATATAAACAATAAAGCTCTTTATTTTATTTTAAAATCAAGTAAAACCTTGATACTGGAAAAGATGCAGTGAGAAGCCAATTTCAGTTATAACTAGATGTGAAAACCCTAAATAAAATATTGGCTAACTGAATCCAATGATGTGTTAAAATGATCCTCTATGTTTAACTAAACTAATAGGCTAATGGAAAAAAACTTAAATGAATTAACTCAATAGAGGAAGTATTAATATTTTATGGTATTAAAAACTTCAATTATGGCTTTTAAAATTCTTGGAAAATTTAAAATCAAAGGGAAATTATTTAAGACAAACAGAATTTTAGAAAATCTGTAGCAAATATTATCCTTAATGGAGAAATTTCACAAATATCTCCTCTAAATATCAAGAACATAACCAGGAAAAGCAAAACAAATAATATATGAATACATATAATAGGAAGCACATATTCTATTATTTAGAGATGATATAAATATTTATGTAAAAAACAGAATATGAAATTAGTACAAATGATTTCAGTATTTTAAATACAAAATCAACTTCAACATATCAACTACAAAAGTCATTAACATTCCTTCAAAAGAACAGCAAAGAGAATATAATTCAAAGTAATATACCAATATGAAGAGCAACAAAAACTAAAAACAGTATTTTATAACCAAGCTTAAAACATGCAGCTTAAATTGCAGCTAAAAATGACTATGGTGAATTTTTAATTCATATTAAACAACATACATACACTTTTAATAATAAAACAGTCCATGCTCTTGGATAAGAGAATTTAAAATTATAAAGATCAGTAAGTTTTCCATAAATTCATTACAATTCTAATATATACTGAAATAATATTATTCTAAACTGGAAAAAATAGTGAAAATACGTGCTGTGCTTTGTTGCTCAGTCGTGTCCAACTCTTTGCAACCCCATGAACTGTAGTCCGCCAGGCTCCTCTGTCCATGGGGATTCTCCAGGAAAGAATACTGGATTGGGTTGCCATGACCTCCTCCAGGGGATCTTCCCAACCCAGGGACTGAACCCAGGTCTCCTGCTTTGCAGGCAAATTCTTTACTGTCTGAGCCACCAGAGAAGCTCAGTGAAAATAATAACAGCTATAAAACAGGCAAAATATGGCTTAGTATAAAATATGCAAAACAATAATTGAATAAAAATATACAAAGTTAATAGACAAAATGAGTGAAGGGCCTATACTAGGAATTTCTTAGAAACACTTCTTTTCTTAAATAAGAATGTCTTTTTCTTACTAAAATCAATACAATTATTAGTAAAATAATAATCTTTGACTTGTCTACTAAAAAGTACTTAATGAAAACTGTAAGACAAGTGCTTAGTGGGGAGCTGCTTGAATAAAAAGGCATTATCATATCCTGGGAACAGGAAAGTAGTTTATTCAGTTAATAAACATGCCTAATTCTGACAAAGAAATATGGAGTGATATTAAGTAGCTGGGTTTCCCAGGTGGCTCTGTGGTAAAGAAATCTGCATGACAATGCAGGAGCCACAGGAAATATGAGTTCCATCCCTGGGTTGGGAAGATCCCCTGGAAGAGGAAATGGCAACCCATTCCAGTATTCTTACTTGGAAAATCCCATGGACAGAGAAACCCCAGAGGGCTATGTTCCATAGTATTGCAGAGTTGGATATGGCTGAGCAACTGAGCATTCATTAACTAATTGTGTGTAGGGTGGGTTTGGAGGATGTCTTTTCTTTTCCATTTGCTGATTACATGATATATTTGTATTTTTTAAAAATCACACAGAATTTTCTTTCCATTGTTCCCCAAGTTTCTTTCATGATATGTGCTTTTAACATATTCATTGGTTAAACATATTTCTTTTCTTAGATGAATAACGGTATGAGCATCCCTGTTTGATAAACCTGTATAAGAAACCTGTGATTATATAAAAGCTTCTTTTCTACTTGATTGATTCTCAGGAACACAGCAAAAATATGCGATTATTTTTTCTAAGGCTCATCATCCTCTCTCTTTAACACTGCAAACATCAGAAAAACACTACAATTTATCCATATATACAATATTCACTAAATACCTAAGAGATTCAAAAGGCTCAACTGATAAAATTATACATTTTGGCATATTTTAAATCTATGAAATACATGTATGGATGTGAGAGTTGGACTATAAAGAAAGCTGAGTGCCGAAGAATTGATGCTTTTTAACTGTGGTGTTGAAGAAGACTCTTGAGAGTCCCTTGGACAGAAAGGAGATCCAATCCATCCTAAAGGAAATCAGTCCTGAATATTCACTGGAAGAATTGATACTGAAGCTGAAACTCCAATACTTTGATCACCTGATGGGAAGAGCTGACTCATTTGAAAAGACCCGGAAGCTGGGAAAGATTGAAGGCAGGAGGAGAAGGGGATGACAGAGGATGAGATGGTTGGATTGCATCACTGACTCAATGGACATGAGTTTGAGCACACTCCGAGAGTTGGTGATAGAGAGAGAAGCGTGGCGTGCTGCTGTCCATGGGGTCGCAAGGAGTCACATATGACTGAGCGACTGAACTGAACTGATGAAATACTTGAGTAACTATTATGTTTTCTAGCCCACAACAGACAGCATAAAACAAATGGATGTTTTATCTTTATGACTTTAAATGTCATGTGTATTCTATCTTATTTTTACAAGAGGCAAAATCATAATATAATAAAAAAGCAGACTTTTAAAAATTTTGTGATTTCTTGTATTTTTCTCCTCTTAGAAAGTGCTATTTTCTGAATCACCTATATCAAATAAATGTCATAATTTTAAGCTTTGCCCAATTCTAGAACATTAGTTAAACAACCCATAGCTGGTATGAGGCAAATATAAAGATTTCTAATCATCTAACACTACTGACTAGGACTTGTGACTGCTTCCTAAGGGCACTGCACAATGTATTTCTTTTGGTCATTTGAATTTCTCTTTGAACATTTCTATCTTAGTCTACCTGGAGGTAACTTCTCATATAACATTGATACAAACAGCTTTGGATGCAGTGTGCTGGAGTTCAATATTGGCTCTACCACTTAATAGTTCTGTGACCTCAGACAAGTCATTTTACTTTTTTGCAGAGTATTTTAATATGTAAAATAAAGATGATGTCAGTTCAACACTGCAGTAATATTTCTCTCCCCATGCCTGTCTCCACACATAGTCTAGAAACTCCTGTCCCCCAAAGAGCAGAGATCCCTTCTCATTCACCACAGAACACCTCATCCTGGCATCCTTTCTGGTCATAGGTGCTCAGTGGGTGAGGACAGAATGTGTGAGGCCAGTGTTTACCTCTTATACTCACTTATTCTCTTCTAAGCAGAGTTGGAGTTGTATTCTGAGATGCCTGAGTGAGCTTCACACCAGGAAAGCACAGTCAAGGAGGAGAGGCCAGAAGTGCCGAGCAGATGAGTTCCCGAATGCCAAGACCCAGGGAGGATTGCAGAAAGAACTAAGGGCTGTATCTAGAGAACCGGGGTCTTTGTCTAGGATCTGCAACCAATTCCCTACATATCCTTTGGCAAGTCACTGCACATGCCCTCTGGAGCTTTCTGGAATCCTCCCCCTGAACTGTTTACATGTATAATCTAGGAGCAGTTTGGACCAGAACTTTCTCACTTTAGCAGTCTACCTTTTCCTCTGGAGAACCCAGGGTTGACTTCCTTTAGAATTGACTGGTTTGATCTTACAGTCCAAGGGACTCTCAAGAGTCTTCTCCAGTATCACAATTCAAAAGGATCAATTCTCTGGCACTTACCCTTCTTTATGGTTCAACTCACATCTATACATGAGTACTAGAAAAACCATAGCTTTGACTATACAGACCTTTGTTGACAAAAGTGATGTCTCTGCTTTTTAATATGCTCTCTAGGTTTGTCATGGACTTCCCTGGTGGCTCAGACAGTAAAGTGTCTGTCACAATGTGAGAGACCTGGGTTCAATCCCTGGGTTGGGAAGATTCCCTGGAGAAGGAAATGGCAACCCACTCCAGTACTCTTGCCTTGAAAATCCCATGGACGGAGGAGCTTGGTGCAGGCTACTGTCCATGGGGTCGCAAAGAGTTGGGCACTACTGAGTGACTTCACTTTCACTTTCTAGGTTTGTCATAGCTTTCCTTCCATGGAGCAAGTGTCTTTTAATTTCATGGCTGCATTCACCATCCACAGTAATTTTGGAGACTAAGAAAATAAAGTCTGTCACTCTTTCCATTATTTCTCCATCTATTTGCCAGGAAGTGATGGGACCGGATCTTTTCTGATGACTCAGATAGTAAAGAATTTACCTGCAATATGGGAGACCTGGGTTCGATTCCTGGGTTGGGAAGATACCCTGGAGGAGGACATGGGAACCTACTCCAGTATTCTTGCCTGGAGATTCCCAATGGACAGAGGAGCCTGGTGGACCACAGTCCATGGGGTCACTAAGACTTGGACACGACTGAACACAACACAGCCATAATCTTAGTTTTTTTGAACGTTGAGTTTTAAGACAGCTTTTTCATTCTTCTCTCACTTTCATCAAGAAGCTCTTCAGTTCTTCACTTTCTGCCATGAGTGGTATAATCTGCATATGTTTTGGGCACCAAATTTTTGGGTTCCAAAATCATTGCAGATGGTGATTGCAGCCATGAAATTAAAAGATGCTTGCTCCTTGGACGGAAAGTTATGACCAACCTAGACAGCATATTCAAAAGCAGAGACATTACTTTGCCGATAAAAGTCTGTCTAGTCAAGGCTATGGTTTTTCCTGTGGTCATGTATGGATGTGAGAGTTGAACTATGAAGAAAGCTGAGCACCGAATAATTGATGCGTTTGAACTGTGTTGTTGGAGAAGACTCTTGAGAGTCCCTTGGACTGCAAGGAGATCCAATGAGTCCATTCTAAAGGAGACCAGTCCTGAGTGTTCTTTGGAAGGACTGATGCTAAAGCTGAAACTCCAATACTTTGGCCACTTTATGGGAAGAGTTGACTCATTGGAAAAGACTCTGATGCTGGGAGGGATTGGGGGCAGGAGGGGAAGGGGACGACAGAGGATGAGATGGCTGGATGGCATCACCGACTCGATGGACATTAGTTTGAGTAAACTCCAGGAGTTGGTGATGGACAGGGAAGCCTGGTGTGTTGCGATTCATGGTGTCGCAAAGTGTCGGACATGACTGAGTGACTGAACTGACTGAACTGAATCTGCATATCTGAGGCAATTGATATTTCTCCTGGCAATCTTGATTCTACGTTATGCTTCATCCAACCTGGCATTTCACATCATGTACTCTGAATGTAAGTTAAATAAGCAGGCTGACAATATACAGCATTGACATACTCCTTTCCCCAATTTGGAACCAGTCTGTTGTTTCATGTCAAGTTCTAACTGCTGTTCTTGACCTGCATACAGATTTCTCAGGAGACAGGAAAAGCTTTCTTGTATTCCCATTTCTTTAAGAATTTTCCACATTTTTTGTGATCCACACAGTTAAAGCCTTTCATGTTGTCATGAAGCAGAACTCCAGTAAACAGCGTCAATAGGGAGTTTACACCTTAAGACTCTTTGAATCCCTTGCCTTAAAACCCATCCTTTGTTGTTGTGTACCAATCCTAAACTATTAAAAAAGGATCACTATTAAATATTTTTCTGGTTATAATTGTATACATTTCTGTAGGCAAATAGTATACTCTATAATCTGGATACAGTATTTTCATTTATTCATATTATTTTCTTTGAATTTGTTGACAGTATCCATGCTGTCTATACTTTTAATGAAAAATAAGCATTCTTGCGTATAGGGTTGTTACTGTCTTTCTAAATCCCATACATATGCATTAATATACTGTATTAATGTTTCTTTTTCTGGCTTACTTCACTCTGTATAATAGGCTCCAGTTTCATCCACCTCATTAGAACTGACTCAAATGCATTATTTTTATCGCAGAGTAATATTCCATTACGTAAATGTACAGCAAAAGAGACACAAATGTAAAGAACAGACTTTTGGACTATGTGGGAGAAGGCAAGGGTGGGATGATATGAGAGAATAGCATTGAAACATATATATTAATATATGTAAAATAGATGACCAGTCCAAATTCGATGCTTGAAGCAGGGCACCCAACACTAGTGCAGTGGGACAACCCAGAGGGATGGGGTGGGGAGGGAGGTGGGTGAGGGGTTCAGGATGGTGGGACACATGCATACCCATGGCTAATTCATGTTAATGTATGGCAAAAACCACTACAGTGTTGTAAAATAATTAGCCTCCAATTTAAATAAATAATTAAAAAAAAAGAAAAGTAAGCATTCTTGAAGTGATTAACTTAGTTATGGAGAGTCTTACATAAGAGTGGTGTAGGCTAGTATCTTTATTCTCAATTACTTGTGCAAATCTTTCCTAAAGTTGGAGAGAGAACTGAGACAGTAACTAAAGACACAAAAAATGAATTTTGTCCTTATCTTTTAAGAGAAAATGACTCCAGACTGTTGTTCTCCTTAGCAATTTCAGCCTGTAAAACACTGACAAAATCTCCTTAAATAGAATTTTAAAGCCTCTCATTACTAGAGGAAAAAAAAAAAAAGAAAAACTCATAGAGGTAACACTTCTGAAAACTATAGCAATTTTTGCCTAAGAAGTAAAACAACACATTTCAACTCAGAAAACAATTTTTTAAATTTGTATTTAATATCACAATGACCTGAAAAGTATATATTAACTATAAATTAACTATAGAACATTTGGGTTTTATGTAAGAAACAATGGAGAGATTTGTTTGGTTTATATAGAAGAAATTCAAAGGAGTTTTAAACTGCATGTTTTCAGAGACATATGCCCTTTCTTTTTAGGGAAAATTAACATTTTATTTGAATACTGCAATTGTTAGGGGTAGAAAACATCAGTTTACAGAATACTTATGACTAGGATAAAGGTAGTGACCTCAAAGAGAGCTTGACATCTTCATTCATCCACATTCCTTCTGTTAGAGTGGGCTTCATTCAGGCAGTGGCAAAAGGGATATTTGAATTGCCAGCTTATAACAGCAGCTGAGGGCATCTGTGACACCCTTAAGACAATATGATGAGTATCAGTGTTGGAAGCTGGAGCTTCATCCCTGTGGACATCAAGCCAATGAAATGCAGTAGACAAAGACACCAATACAATACTTAACACCCTCAGGAGAGCTCTTGGAAGCCAGCAAACATAAAAGCAAAAGCAAATCCCAAAAAGCCCATATTATCCTATTCTTGTAGAAAACCTTAGTGCACCTGTACCTTGAATACTGCAAGCACTTCTGGTCATCACATTTTAAGAATGATACTGGAGAAGGTCCAGAGAGGAAAAAGTAAATAGCGAAAGGATATGAATGCCAACTGAACGTAATGCTACCCTGATGGGGAGGAGAAAAAACAAACAAACAAACAAAAATGGAGTAAGGCACAATTAAAATAATTTAAGAAAAATTAAAAATAGTTTAAGAGTCAAATATAAAAGAGTTAAGGATGTATATTAATAAAAGCAGGTGTACATTACATAAGGTATAACAAATATATGGAATTGCTTACATTATTTTATAATCTACAAAAATGTGTAGTTTTAAGACAGACTTTGGAAAATTCATGGATACTGCACAATGAGAGTATTCATGATGGTTAAGTAAGATGACCATACAATTTATTAACCAAATACGGGTGATGCTGAGAATAAAAGAATAGTTAGAAAAAAGTATATAAATACAAGTATAAACCAGGAGAATCAAACTGGCAAGTATGCTCACATTATAATTAGGAAATATTTTCTTTGACTTTTAAATTAATGTAAGGAACAAAATATATTTCCTTCTACATCACAGAATAATGTCCTTGCTGTTACTGTTAAACTTTGATTAAATGCTTACATTAGAGATTGTTACCTGAGAAATGTATTTTAAGATGAAAAACACCAAGTCATACATAATCCCACTTAGATAACACAGATTTTTAAATTCTACCCTTTCATTCTTTGAAAAAGAGAAAAATATTCTCTTTTCCACTTAATTTCAAAAGCAAATATTATTTGTACTATTTGTATTCCCAGATAACATATTAAATAAATACCATATTATATGATTATGATTTTTAAGTATGCTTTTATTTCTGTAGGAAGAACCTGGAGAAAAGAAAATGCCACACTCTAACAAAGTTGTAGAATATGAATTTGAAGTATTGTGTTGAAATAGATGAGACTAATAGACATGACCTAATTCCAGGAGAAAGTTAAAACTGCAGGCAATTTTTAGGAGTTGTGTTAATTCAGTTTAAAACGTGCTTTGAAAGATACAGCATGTTAAGTTGCTAAATCATAACTGAGATGATAAACATATATGTAAATATAACAACATATCCTAAGCTGGATTTATACAATAAGCTATCAAGTAAATAAAATTAAAAGCAGTAAAATACCCACCTTATATATCCCATACATCCAAGAGGTCGCTTGACATTTCAACTCAGAAATGTGAAAGGAACTAGGAATCATATGTCAAAAATTCACTTAGCCTCCCAAGTCAGATACCTGGAAAGAAAATTCCAGAATCTGAGAAAGCTATACCCTTGACAAAACTCCTTCACTAATAACTCTGTCCAAAAATTCACCAAGTTCTGTTGATTTTACTTAAAAAAAAAAAAAAAAAATTCTCATCTGTGAGTCCCTATCTGTCTCCATCTTTAACTACCAGACAGAGCTACCAGCATCTCTTTTCTGAATTACTGAAATATTGATTTAAATATTCTCCAAATATACAGTTGTTTCCCCCAGTTCATCACGTACTATGTAGCCAGTGTAAACTTTAAACATAAAGAAACATATCAGTTCTTAACACTAAGAGCCCATGACTGAGTATAAGAAACTAAGATCCTTACTATGGGTTTCAAGACCCAGAACTATCTGTTCTAACTTGCCTCTTGTATCTCATTTCAAACCACTCTCTAATTCATGCAATTCAGGGGCACAAACAGTCAAACTGAATGCTGATCTATTATTATACCAGTATTTGCACATGCTACCTCTGCCTGCAGTCCCACATACTCAACTACTTCACCTTGTCACTTGTATTTAACCTCATTAGCAGTCCATAAATTATTCTTTGATTCCCCCAAATTAAATTATGCTCCCCTTATTATAGAGGCACAGAGCTCCCTAAAGTTTTTAATCACTCACATAATAATTTAGAACAATATTTTGAAGAGATATTTTGACTAATATTTGTATTCATTATTAGATATAGCACAGTGACATAAGGGATTCCCTGATAGCTCAGATGGTAAAGAATCTGACTGCGATGCAGGAGAGCTGGGTTAGGTCCGTGGGTTGTGAAAACCCCTTGGAGAAGGAAATGGCAATCCACTCAAGTAATCTTGCCTGGGAAATCCCATGGACAGAAGAGTCTGACAGGTACATGGGGTCGCAAGAGTTGGACACAACTTAGCAACTAAAAATCACCAATGACATATGGGATGTATCTGTTTGACATATTAAAGATCTAAATAGATATTTTGAGTAAAATATGTCCTCAGTACCATATAACCAATGCTTTTTTTTTTTTTGCCTAATATGGTAAATACGGAATAAGTATTTCTGAACAAAAGATAGCCACTAAATAAGGTTAGTTAAAATTCCTTCTTTGCCATACATTCATTTTGACTTCCATTAAGCAGTAGAATGCAACCCAAGTGAAGTTATGTATCTTCCAAATCTAAGCTAAAAGAAGACTGGTAGCTTTCATCTCTCATTTTTTTGTAAAATCATTCACATAATTTTACAGGCTATAAGCAATTTCAGACTGTTATGAAAGGGAGAGAGGAAGGGAAGGAGGGGGAGGAGAAATGGGAGAAGGAGGAGGAGGAGGGTTCTCATTCCAGTTTTTTCTCTTCTCCCTAAATTGATCATTTTTTAAATTAGATATCTTTGGTCCCCAGTCATGTTCCTTTACCAGGTAACCAGTCAAACCTCCTTCTTTGTAAACTTGTCTTTAAACAGAAATTTGATACAGAGTTTTCTTGGATATACATTCTCTTTTCAAATTTAGATTACAGAACTAATTCACCCTCTGAAGCTTCAAGTCTCCTTTAAGGTAAGCCCCTCTGCTCTTTTATTTCTGCAGATTTGTTGCTCAGTGCCACTCTAGTGCTCTGTGCTGTGCTTAGTTGCTCAGTCGTGTCTGGCTCTTTGTGAACCCATGGACTGTAGCCCACCAGACTCCTTTGTCCATGGGGATTCTCCATGTAATACTGGAGTGGGTTGCCATGCCCTCTGAAACTATTTCCTGAGCTCCTATCCTTTATTTAAATATCATGTAACTTCTCTATATTTTTCTCTACTTCCTTGCATCATGCTTAAGTACTAACTCACCTCAGAAGTATTCTGTAAATATCTTGACCTTAAGATTCTTACAAAGTCATCTGGCTTTCTCTATTTCTTTCCAGTAGCTATTCTATCTCTGACCTGGTAGCATAACCTGTTGCCTTTTATTTCTGAGTGTAAAGCCATAATGCTGATTTCAGATATTCATAAGTATAATGAGCATAGGGTGGATGAAGAAGGCCTTGGGATTATGCCAACTAAGACAAGCCACAGAATTTCTGCAACACTGCCTGGGAATCAGATAAAGGTCAAAGCTGACAGTTTCAAGACTACAATTTCCTCATGACAAGGACCTCACAGAAAAAAACATCTGTTCAATTCAGTTGCTCAGTCATGTCCAACTCTTTGCAATCTCACGGACTGCAGCACACCAGGCTTCTCTGTCCATCACTAACTCCCAGAGTGTGCTGAAACTCATGTCCATCGAGTCAGTGATGCCATCCAACTATTTCATCCTCTGTCACCTCGTTCTCCTGTTGCCTTCTGTCTTTCCCAGCATCACAGTCTTTTCCAATGAGTCAACTCTTGGCATAAGGTGGCCACAGTATTGAAGCTTCAGCTTTAGCATCAGTCCTTCCAATGAATATTCAGGGTTGATTTCCTTTAGGATGGACTGATATGATCTTCTTGCAGTTAAAGGGATTCTCAAGATTCTTCTCCAACATCACAGTTCAAAACCATCAATTCTTTGGTGCTCAGGCTTCTTTATGGCCCAACTCTCACATCCATACATGAATAATGGAAAAAAATATAGCTTTGACAATATAGACCTTTGTCAGCAAAGTAAAGTATCTGCTTTTTAATATCCTGTCTAGCTTTGTCATGGCCTTTCTTCTAAGGAGTAAGTGTCTTTTAATTTCATGGCTGCAGTCACTGTCCACAGTAATATTGGAGCCCAATAAAATAAAGTCTCTCACTGTTTCCATTGTTTTCCCAACTATATGCCATGAATGATGGGGCCAGATACCATGATCTTAGCTTCTGAATGTTGAATTTTAAGCCAACTTTTTTCACTCTTCTCTTTCACTTTCATCAAGAGGCTCTTTAGTTCCTCTTTCTTTCCTTCCATTAAGGTGGTATATCATCTGGATATCTAAGGCTGTTGATACTTCCCCCTGGCAATCATGATTTCAGCTTGTGCTTCATCCAACCAAGCATTTTACATGATGTACTCTGCATATAAATTACATAAGCAGGGTGACAATATAGAGCCTTGACACATTCCTTTCCCAATTTTGAACCAGTCTGTTGTTCCTTGTTCGGTTCTACAGTTGCTTCTTGGACTGAATACAGATTTCTCAGGAGGCAGGTAAAGTGGTCTGGTATTCCCATCTTTTGAAGAATTTTCCACACTTTGTTGTGATCCACACAGTGAAAGACTTTAGCATTGCCAATGAAGCAGATGTTTTTCGGGAATTCTCTTGTTTTTCTCTATGATCCAACAAATTTAATCTCTGGTTCCTCTGGCTTTACTAAATTCAGCTTGAACATCCAGAAGTTCTCAGTTCATGTATGGTTGAAGCCTAGCTTGAAGGATTTTGAGCATTACCTTGCTGGCATGTGAGATGAGTACAATTGTGTGGCAGTGCCAACAATTTTTGGCATTGCCCTTCTTTGGGATTGGAATGAAAATTGAACTTTTCCAGTACTGTGGACACTACTGAGTTTTCCAAATTTGCTGCCATACTGAGTGCAGTACTTTAACGGCATCATCTTTTAGGATTGGAAACAACTCAGCTGGTATTCCATCACCTCCACCAGCTTTGTTTGTAGTGATGCTTCCTAAGGTTCACTTGACTTAACAACCCAGAATGCCTGGCTCTAGGTGAGTGATCACACCATCATGGTTATCTGGGTCATTAAGTTATTTTTTATAGTTTTTCTGTGTATTCTTGCCACCTTTTCTTAATATCTTCTGTTTCTGGTAGGTCCATACCTTTATCCTGTCCTTTATTGTGCCCATATTTGCATGAAATATTCCATTGGTATCTTAATTTTTTTGAAGACATCTCTCGTCTTTCCCATTCTATTGTTTTCCTTTTGGTCTCTTAGGAAAGCTTTCTTGTCTCTTCTTGCTATTCTTTGGAACTCTGCATCTAGATGGGTATTTTCTCCTTTTCTCCTTTGCCTTTTGCTTCTCTTTTCACATCTGTTTGTAAGGTCTCCTCAGACAACCATTTTGCCTTTTTGCATTTCCACTTATTGGGGATAGTTTTGATCACTGCCTCCTGTACAATGTTGTGAACCTCCGTCCATTGTTATTCAGGCATTCTGTCAGATCTAATCCCTTGAATCTATTTGTCACTTCTGCTATATAATCATAAGGGATTTATTATAGGTTATCCCTGATTTTCCCTACTTTCTTCAATTTGTCTGAATTTTACAATAAGGAGTTAATGATCTAAGCCACATTCAGCTCCCAGTTTTGTTTTTCTCTCACTGTTTAAAGCTTCTCCATCTTCAGTTGCAAAGCATATAATCAATTGATTTCAGTATTGTCAGTCTGATGGTGTCCATGTGTAGTCATCTCTTGTGTTGTTGGAAGAGGGTGTTTGCTATGACCAGTGTGTTCTCTTGGCAAAACTGTTAGCCTTTGCCCTGCTTCATTTTGTACTCCAAGGCCAAACTTTTCTGTTACTCTATGTATCTCCTGACATTCAACTTTTGCATTCCAGTCAGCACCCAAAAAAGATGTCCTTTTCATTATAGGGCATTGGAGTGCAAAAGTAGGAAGTCAAGAAACACCTGGAATAACAGGCAAATTTGGCCTTGGAATATGGAATGAAGCAGGGCAAAGACTAATAGCGTTTTGCCAAGAAAATGCACTGGTCATAACAAACACCCTCTTCCAACAACACAAGAGAAGACTCTATACATGACATCACCAGATGGTCAACACCGAAATCAGATTGATTATATTCTTTGCAGCCAAAGATGGAGAAGCTCTATACAGTCAGCAAAAACAAGACCAGGAGCTGACTGTGGCTCAGATCATGAACTCCTTATTGCCAAATTCAGAGTTAAATTGAAGAAAGTAGGGAAAACCACTAGGCCATTCAGTTATGACCTAAATCAAATCACTTATGATTATACAGTGGAAGTGAGAAATAGATTTAAGGGCCTAGATCTGATAGATAGAGTGCCTAATGAACTATGGAATGAGGTTCGTGACACTGTACAGGAGACAGGGATCAAGAGCATCCTCATGGAAAAGAAATGCAAAAAAGCAAAATGGCTGTCTGGGGAGGCCTTAGAAATAGCTGTGAAAAGAAGAGAAGCGAAAAGCAAAGCAGAAAAGGAAAGATATAAAAGTATGGATGCAGAGTTCCAAAGAATAGCAAGAAGAAATCAGAAAGCCTTCTTTAATGATCAATGCAAAGAAATAGAGGAAAACAACAGAATGGGAAAGACTAGAGATCTCTTCAAGAAAATCAGAGATACCAAAGGAACATTTCATGCAAAGATGGGCTCAATAAAGGACAGAAATGGTATGGAATTAACAGAAGCAGAAGATATTAAGAAGAGATAGGAATAATACACAGAAGAATTATACCAAAAAGATCTTCATGACCCAGATAATCACGATGGTGTGATCACTGACCTAGAGCCAGACATCCTGGAATGTGAAGTCAAGTGGGCCTTAGAAAGCATCACTACAAACAAAGCTAGTGGAAGTGATGGAATTCCAGTTGAGCTATTCCAAATCCTGAAAGATGATGCTGTGAAAATGCTGCACTCAATATGCCAGCAAATTTGGAAAACTCAGCAGTGGCCACAGGACTGGAAAAGGTCAGTTTTCATTCCAATCCCAAAAAAAGGCAATGCCAAAGAATGCTCAAACTACCGCACAATTGCACTCATCTCACATGCTAGTAAAGTAATGCTCAAAATTCTCCAAGCTAGGCTTCAGCAATATGTGAACCATGAACTTCCTGATGTTCAAGCTGGTTTTAGAAAATGCAGAGGAACCAGAGATCAAATTGCCAACATCCGCTGGATCATGGAAAAAGCAAGAGAGTTCCAGAAAAGCATCTATTTCTGCTTTGTTGACTATGCCAAAGCCTTTGACTCTGTGGATCACAATAAACTGTGGAAAATTCTGAAAGAGATGGGAATACCAGACCACCTGATCTGCCTCTTGAGAAATTTGTATGCAGGTCAGGAAGCAACAGTTAGAACTGGACATGGAACAACAGACTGGTTCCATATAGGAAAAGGAGTACGTCAAGGCTGTATATTGTCACCCTGTCTATTTAACTTATATGCAGAGTACATCATGAGAAACGCTGGACAGGAAGAAGCAAAAGCTGGAATCAAGATAGCCGGGAGAAATATCAATCACCTCAGATATGCAGATGACACCACTCTTATGGCAGAAAGTGAAGAGGAACTAAAAAGCCTTTTGATGAAAGTTAAAGTGGAGAGTGAAAAAGTTGGCTTAAAGCTCAACATTCAGAAAACGAAGATCATGGCATCTGGTCCCATCACTTCATGGGAAATAGGTGGGGAAAGAGTGGAAACAGTGTCAGGCTTTATTTTTCTGGGCTCCAAAATCACTGCAGATGGTGACTGCAGCCATGAAATTAAAGATGCTTACTCCTTGGAAGGAAGTTTATGACCAACCTAGATAGCATATTCAAAAGCAGAGACATTACTTTGCCAACAAAGGTCCGTCTAGTCAAAGCTATGGTTTTTCCTGTGGTCATGTATGGATGTGAGAGTTGAACTGTGAAGAAGGCTGAGCGCCAAAGAACTGGTGCTTTTCAACTGTGATGTTGGAGAAGACTCTTGAGAGTCCCTTGGACTGCAACCAGTCCATTCTGAAGGAGATCAACCCTGGGATTTCTTTGGAAGGAATGATGCTGAAGCTGAAACTCCAGTACTTTGGCCACCTCATTGGAAGAGTTGACTCATTGGAAAAGTCTCTGATGCTGGGAGGGATTGGGGGCAAGAGGAGAAGGGGACGACAGAGGATGAGATGGCTGGATGGCATCACTGACTCAATGGACGTGAGTCTGAGTGAAGTCCAGGAGTTGGTGATGGACAGGGAGGCCTGGCGTGCTGTGATTCATGGGGTCGCAAAGAGTCGGACACGACTCAGCAACTGATCTGATCTGGTCACCTGTGATGAAACATCTTTTTTTGGTTTTAGTTTTAGAAAGTCTTGTAGGTTTCATAGAATAGTTCAACTTCAGCTTCTTTGGAATTAGTGTTTGGAGCACAGACTTGGATTACTGTGATATTGACTGGTTTGCCTTTGAAACGAACCAAGATCATTGTGTTGTTTTTGAGACTGTACCCAAGTACTGCATTTTGGACTCTTATGTTCACTATGAGGACTACTTAATTTCTTCTAAGGGATTCTTGCCTACAGTAGTAGATATAATGTGATAAAAGTCCATAAACAATTAACTTTAAGTAAGTTAAATTATCCTAGATAATCTAAATGGGTCTGATTCAATTAATTCAAAGTCTTTATAAGTAGACTGAAGGCTTCCCTGAGGAAAAAGAAATACTACCTACAAATAGAGGCTTTAGCTCATGTCTAAAAGTTTCATCTTGCCTTTCTTGATGGCCTGCCCTATGGGTTTCAAACTTGTCTTTTTGTCCATAACCAGGTACACCAATCCCTTGCAGTTAGAATATATATAAAATCTACCATTATTTGTTTCCCTGGTTGTTATTTTAGTCACTAAGTTGTGCTTGATTCTTTGCAACCCCATAGACTATAGCCTGCCAGGTTCCTTTGTCCATGGGATTTCCCAGGCAAAATTACTGGAGTGGATTGCCTTTTCTTTCCTCAGGGGACTTTCCTGATCCAAAGATTGAACCCATGTCTCCTGCATTGCAGGCAGATTCTTTATTGCTGAGCCATCTGGGAAGTTCTCAGTAAGTTAGATTTTTAAAGACACTGGTATAATTATACTACCATGTTTTACATAATATTATAGCTCAATATAAATACATGCCATAATATCACAGAAAATTTTTATTTAAAAACTGTCTAGAGTGTTTTACAACCAGGTTCAAAACAAAATACACGCAGAGAATGATAACCCTGTATTTGTATACTGTACCCTTCTCTCTTACTGCTATGAACAGATTAACCCATCTAAGAGATTTTGCACCTCAAATGCTGAATGGTCCCCTCAAGAGATGAAAAATTCTGTATCTCAGCAAAATTGTGATCTGGCTTGGCAGTCCTAACTTGGTGAACCAAAACAGTATGGTCTAGGCACAACATTCTTTTGTGGATTTACTTAATCAGAAACAGTCTTAAAAGTAAGAATGAATAGATGACATAACCTTCAGAGAAGTATCAATAGTTATTTTCTTTCAACAAAGTTGTGATAAGTACTTCACTAAAAAAATGATAAAGAAAAGAAAGATACAGATAAGGAATTAAAGCACAGCTAATCTATGACAGTTATGAAGAAATGCACAATATATAGAAAAATAGAGACATATAATTTTAGAATGCACTATAAGGACATGCTTTTGTCTTCTTCAGTACAAAAACAGATTATTCATTAAGAACTAATGATTTATATCATAGCCATAATAACCTAATTCCCAACTTGAAATAACAGTCTTACACTGTTTAATTTTGATAAATTTAAATTCCAGTAAACCAATTAAGATTACTCAGGACAAAGCATATTACTACACAGCAGAATGAGGAGTTTTATATTTATTTTTTTAGTCATTTTATATAAGATTATAGCTATGAGTCAGTTAAAATATCATGAGACTGCTACTGAAAATTATGATTTTAGATTTATTGTAGTAAAACTGTCAGTTTGTACAAGATACTGAAAAATAAAACCAATTGATATGGGGGGCAATGTGGATTCTGTTGTACAGCCTACAAAAAAGTTAGTGATAAAAAAAAAAAAAAGAATATACCAGATGCTGAAGATTCTAGCCGTAATGCAGAGAGAGAAACTATAAGAACTTGAGTTTTTAGGTAGAAAAAGGAGCCTAAGAAAATCAGATTTTTTCATATATAGGTGATTGCAAGAATGATGTTGTGCTAAGAGAAACAGTAAAAAGGAAGAAAACTGGTCGTGATGGAATGGGGAAGAGAAAAGGATAGGTTCCCAAGCGTGCAGTACTTGTAGAACCTCAAGGTGGAGACCTTAAGCAAAGAACAAGAATCAAGGGCCACTTTCAAGGACAGTTTCTACAAATACAGATTCTGGGATTTCATAGATATGTTACTTAAATGCAGACTAAATCTGGTTGAAAGGAATCAGAAGAAGCTGGAGATGGACACACAGCATCAAGATATAATACAAAAGTTAAGGAGACCACAAGAGAAATAACTGCATCTTGTTATCTTGGAAAATAGAAGTAAAACCAGTAAGACAAAAACAAGTGGCCCAAAATTCTAAGAGGAGCCTACCTCACAAAAGGAAACTCATGTAATCCATTTAAGCATACTCTGATAACTTTCTGCTGCTAAGTCGCTTCAGTCATGTCCGACTCTATGTGACCCCATGGACCGCAGACCACCAGGCTCCTCCATCCGTGGGATATTCCAACAAGAGTACTGGAGTGGGGTGCCATTGCCTTCTCCTATAACTTTCTAGACTATGGCAAATTCAGTTCAGGGCTTCCCTGTCGGCTCAGACGGTAAAGAATCCGCCTGTAATGCGGAAGACCTGGGTTCCATCCCTGGTTTGAGAAGATCCCCTGGAGGAGGGCATGACAACCCACATCAGTATTCTTCCATGGAAAAGCCCCATGGACAGAGGAGCCTGGTGGGCTACAGTCCATGGGATCACAAAGACCTGGACATGACAGCAATCAAACACAGCACAACACAGCAGCTTTTGCTGTTTGTGTTAGTTGCTCAGGCATATCTGATTCTTTGCCACCCCATGGACAGCAGCACACCAGGCTCCTCCGTCCCTGGCATTTTCCAGGCAAGAATACTAGAGACGGTTGTCATTCCCTTCTCCAGGTGATCCTCCCGACCCAGGGATAGAACTGGGGTCTCCTACATTGAAAGCGAATTCTTTATCATCTGAACCACCTTTTATATTCAACCTAAATTCCTCAACCCTCTTCATTAAAAACACACTTAATAAAGATGATTAAAGAAAACACACACACACAAAACTGCATACAGCTGAGGATTATAACTCTAACCGGTCATAAGAAATTTATATATTGTGAGTGTACTGTGAAAATTTTATAATATTGATTTGGATCTTTAGAAAAGTTGATCAAGTTCAAAACAGAAAGACTGGAATGAAATGACTTACAATTTATTCTAAGACTATTCACACTAATGTATAATAAATGGTCATTGATAATTTAACACAGTATGTTTATACATTCATTGTTCATTCATTCTATAAATATTTATTGAACACAAAATAGCTCTCAGGCACTGAAATGCAAGAAAAAAAGAGATGACCCTTACTTTCAGAAGTTTATAAAGAAAAGACACACACTTAGGTAATTAGTATTTATTACCAAAATCATTACGCCAGAAATGGGTAAATATAAAAAAGAGCTTCTCTGAGTAGTTTATAGCTGAGCTGAAACATAAAGATTTAATAGCAATTAAGAATACATTGTTTTGGTAGGCATTCTAGATACACCTCAAAAGCAAACAGAAGGTGAGAAATAACTAGGACTGTGCCATGACTAGAGCGTTTTATTAATTCCCAGAGCATAAAATTAAAGCCTTAGAGATAGGTCTGGAGAAGCAATAGGGGCTAGAATGACATGTTAAAAATTTGATATTTATCCTGGGGTCCATTTGGAAAAGCAGATCTGCAAGGTGTTAATAGATATTATAAATGAATAAAAAGGGTTCACTCTTGAATAAACTTTAAAAATGCCAATTAAATAATATTAACCAAGCATTCTTTTTAATTTTATTTTATTTTTAAACTTTACAATATTGTGTTAGTTTTGCCAAATATCGAAATGAATCAGCCACAGGTATCCATGTGTTCCCCATCCTGAACCCTCCTCCCTCCTCCCTCCCCATACCATCCCTCTGGGTCATCCCAGTGCACCAGCCCCAAGCATCCAGTATTGTGCATCTAACCTGGACTGGCCAAGCATTCTTTAAGTTGTTTGATACATCTATACGTTTCTTTCATTACCAAATATAAGTGACTCATAAAATCATTTTTTCAAGGTAATTTTTTTTTTTTTAAGAAATATCTTACAGGTGTAGGATATCATCAAAAATTTCATAGAAAGTATAGGAATCATGGAAGATTTCAAAAATGGAAGTAACAGGATCAGAGTCACAATTTAGAAATACTCTGAGGAATTTTGTAGGGGCTTGGTTAAAGGTTAAATGGATATAAGAAAGCTAGTTAATTGGTTAGATCAAGCAATAAACAATGAAGTAGCACAAGAGCAGTTTAGCAAGAGAACAGCTGAACTATGTTAAGGTATTGGAATCTGTTAAGATTTGTCTCTGGATGAATGGGTAAGGGGAGAAAAAGAAATCAGTTACCTCTTGGTTTTCAGATTAAGTGACTGTGAAAGTGATGGACAGCCAAACGAAATAACATTATAGAATACCAATTAATTTTCTGAGAGAAAAATGATGAGTTAGGATTTGGAAACACAGAATATGAGGTGCATCTGTAAACAGCTCTGGTAAAGTTCAACAAGCCATATTTACATAAACTCTGAAGTACCTGGGAAAATATCATAAGACGGGATTTCTGACATCAGTAGCTTGGTTTTATGGAAGTTCTTCACACTCAAAATGTCATCTGTAATCTCCATTTTGGTTTTCCCATTCACACAATGGTGTCATTCAATTAGCTCACCCACAGTTCTTTAGATCACATTACTTAAGCTTGTTCAGCACGCGTGCACACACATGCACACACAAACCTTCTATTTGTACCACTGGCAAATGTTCCACCGAGAAACTGGCATTGCTGTTACTCAGAATAAAATAAGTTATCCTTGAGTCTTTCAGTAACAGTACAAAAATAAGTGACTTACGACAACCAAGATAAAATTTTCACTGTAGTCTGGGCAATTCTCTAAGACAATGACCTTTCAGTGACTTATCATTCAAAAACACTGTAAGTTTTTGGATATCCATATTGATATATGTCTCAATTATCATGATGTCCTAAGAAAAAGAATGTGGAAAATCACCAATTGGCTCTTAGGTGATAAATGTTTCAACATGAAGTTAAAACAAATTAAATTCTCCTTAAAACACAATTCACTACACTTCCTATGAACAGAGGAGCCTGGTGGATTACAGTCCATGGGGTCACAAGAGTCAGACATGACTTAGCAACTAAACCACCACCACATCTCCTGTAATCTCAAGGAGATGAAAAAAATGCAAAAAAAAAAAAAAGGAATCAGACATGTTGGTGATCATCATAATACTCTATTTTAAAACAATTAACCAAGCAGCAAATTTTTATTTAGGCTCTAGCACTGTCATAGCACTGTGTCTACCTAACAAAAGAGAAGTTTTATTAATATAAAATCATTCCTAAATTATTCTCCAAAATTCCAAATCAGTTGAGGTCAGTTCAGTTGTGTCCAACTCTTTGTGATCCCATGGACTGCAGCATGCCAACTTCCCTGTACATCAGCAACTCCCAGAGCTTACTCAAACTCATGTCCATCAAATTGGTGATGCTATCCAACCATTTCATTCTCTGTAGCCCCCTTCTCCTCCCTCCTTCAATCTTACTCAGAAAGGGTATTTTCCAATGAGTTGGTTCTTTGCCTCAGGTGGCCAAAGTAATGAAGTTTTACCTTCAGTATCAGTCCTTCCAGTGAATATTCAGGACTGATTTCCTTTAGGATGAACTGGAAAGATCTCCTTGCAGTGCAAGTGACTCTCAAGAATCTCCTCCAACATCACAGTTCAAAAGTATTAATTTTTCAGGGCTCAGCTTTCTTTATAGTCCAACTCTCACATCCATACATGACTACTGAAAAAAAAAAAAAAAAAGCTTTGACCAGATGGAACTCTGTTGGCAAAGTAATGTCTCTGATTTTTAATATGCTATCTCTGTTGATAGAGGAAGCATAAGCTGGAATCAAGATTGCCAGGAGAAATATCAATAACCTCAGATATGCAGATGACACCAACCATATGGCAGAAAGTGAAGAACTAAAGACACTCTTGATGAAAAGGAAAGAAGACAGTGAAAAAGTTGGCTTAAAGCTGAACATTCAGAAAACTAAGGTCTTGGCATCCAGTCCTGCCGGGAGCCGGCGAGAGACATTTCGCTCGTGACAAAGGTCATGAGGAAGGAGGCTCGGCATAGGCAAAGGCGGGATAGAGCCTCGGGAGTCTCCCCGGATATTCTTGAGTATCTTCCCCCCAAAAACCAGAGTCTGCCTACTTTATTGCTTTGTGCTCTCACCTCTAACTTTACTGGGGGCTGTCCCCTACCACCATCTCGCTCTCTCTGTCAAAGAGTTAACTTACAGCTCCAATTAATAAAGTTCCTGGGCAATTAGGAGTGTTTAAATCCAAACCCCTCAGATGGCTCTCTAACTCACCTGACAAGTTTACCCTGACTCCTACAGCTATGCATACGATTGTTTACAGTCTCCCAGCCTCCAGAGGCATGGGAAGCTTAAGATATTCAAATAGCTTAGAGCCTCTCAGAGAGTTAGAAACTGTCAGAATAAGACTAGTAAAAGATTTCATTGATGAGCCAATACTTGCTGCCAAGTTTTCACATCCCCTGAATTGTATCCTTGAATGTGTATTAATTAATATAGTTGGTATATAGAAAAAATAAGTAGTGGCCTTGGTGTTAATAACTTTAGACCCTTAAGGTAATAAATTCTTTCCTTTGTTGTAAACCCATTACACATCCGCCCTATAGGAATGCAATTTTATCTTCAGAAGATGGCGCCAAACCTTAAAATAATTACTCTTAGAGAAAATAAGTCTTTGTTGATAAGTCCTTGTCAAGAGTCATAAAATGTTAGTAGGCCTTCTGGCCAGAAGATGATGTAAATCACCTAAACCATTTGTATACGATAAATTTGCAGAAAAGAAACCCGCTGACTTTGCATCCCCTATTATCCTCTATTTGTAACTTAGGGTATAAAAGCTCCTGTTAAAAATAAAGCTACGGGCCTTGCTCACCAACTCTTGGTCTCCCCATGTCATTCTTTCCTTTAACTTCCGGCTGAAGTCTCCATCTGGAGCGTGGATATCCTCTGCAACCACTTATTTGCCTGGGCTTCTAAGACCCACTCGAGAAGGTGTCTAAGGTGGGGCACCTTCCGCTATTCGAGAGGGCACCTGCGGCCTCCGTGGTCAGAGCTAACCTGGTGTCACGGGTTATATTGAGTTTCCACATAAACCAAGCTATTCAGCCTCTTTTCTCCACTGAATTTTCCTACTGAGCTATCCTCATTCTATTACTCTTTATATCTCTAATTACCATTTGAATAGGTCGCCGACGCCATCTCCCCTTCGAATACCCTGGATCAGCCGGGGCTGGTCCCCGGCACGGTCCCATCACTTCACGGCAAATGTAGAGGGGGAAACAGTGCAAACAGTGGATGACTTTATTTTTCTGGGCTCCAAAATCACTGCAGATGGTGATTTCAGCCATGAAATTAAAAGATGCTTACTCCTTGGAAGGAAAATTAAGACCAACCTAGACAGCTTACTGAAAAGAAGAAACATTACTTTGTCAACAAAGGTCCATCTAGCCAAGGCTATGGTTGTTCCAATTGTCATGTATGGATGTGAGAGTTGGACTATAAAGAAAGGTGAGCGCAGAAGAATTGATGCTTTTGAACTGTGGTGCTGGAGAAGACTCTTGAGAGTCCCTTGAGTGCAAGGAGATCCAACCAGTCCATCCTAAAGGAAATCAGTCCTGAATATTCATTGGTAGGACTGATGCTGAAGCTGAAACTTCAATATTTTGGCCACCTTATGCGAAGAGCCAACTCATTTGGAAAAGACCCTGATGATGGGAAAGATTGAGGGCAGGAGGAACAGGGGATGACAGAGAACGAGATGGCTGGATGGTATCACCGACTCAATGGACGTGGGTTTGGGTGGACTTCAGGAGTTGGTGATGGACAGGGAGGCCTGATGTGCTACGGTTCATGTGTTCGCAAAGAGTCAGACACGACTGAACAACTGAACTGAACTAGGGTGGTCAAAAATAGTCTTCCAAGGAGCAAGTGTCTTTTAATTTCCTAGCATCCGTCACCATCTGCAGTGATTTGAGAGCCCCAAAATATAAAGTCTCTCACTGTTGCCATTGTTTCCCCATCTATTTGCCCTGAATTGATGGGACGAGATGCCATGATCTTAGTTTTCTGAATGCTGAGCTTTAAGCCAACATTTTCACTCTCCTCTTTCATTTTCATCAAGAGGTTCTTTAGTTCTTATTCGCTTTCCGCCATAAGTGTGGTGCTATCTGCATATTTGAGGTTATTGATATTTCTCCTGGCAATCTTGATTCCAGCTTGTGCTTCATCCAGTCCAACATTTCTCATGATGTACTCTGAACAGGAGTTAAATAAGCAGGGTAACTTTCAGGAACTTTATCGATTTAGAACCAGTCTGTCCTTCCATGTCCATTTCTAACTTTTGCTTCCTGACCTGCATACAGATTTCTCAAGAGGCAGGTCAAATCATCTGGTATTCCCATCTCTTTAAGAATTTTACACAGTGTGTTGTGATCCACACAGTCAAAGGCTTTGACATAGTCAATAAAGCAGAAGTAGATGTTTTTCTGGAACTCTCTTGATTTTTCCATGATCCAGCAGATGTTGACAATTTGATCTCTGGTTCCTGTGCCTTTTCTAAAACCAGCTTGAACATCTGGAAGTTCATGGTACATGTACTCTTGAAGCCTAGCTTTGAGAAGTTTGAGCATTACTTTGCTAGTGTGTGAGATGAGTGCAACTGTGCAGTAGTTTGTACATTCTTTGGCATTGCCTTTTTTGGGGGATTGGAATGAAAACTGACATTTTCTGACAAATTCTGAGTTCTCAGAATTTCCTGGCATATTGAGTGCAGCAATTTAATGGCATCATTTTTTTAGGATTTGAAAGAGCTTAACTGGAATTCCATCACCTCCTCTAGCTTTGTTCATAGGGATGCTTCCTAAGGCCCACTTGACTTCATATTCCAGGATATCTGGCTCTAGGTCAGTGATCACACCACTATGATTATCTGGGTGATGAGGATCTTTATTGTGCAGTTCTTCTGTGTATTCCTGCCACCACTTCTTAATATCTTCTGCTTCTGCTAGGTCCATACTATTTCTGTCCTTTATTGTGCTCATCTTTGCATGAAATGTTCCCTTGGTATCTCTAATTTTCTTGAAGAAATCTCTAGTCTTTCCCATTCTACTGTCTTCCTCTATTTCTTTGCATTTATCACTGAGGAAGGCTTTCTTTTCTCTCTTTGCTTTCTTTGAAACTCTGCATTCAAATTGATATATCTTTCCTTTTCTCCATCTATTTGTAAAGCCTCCTTAGACAAACATTTTGCCATTTTGTATTTCTTTTTCTTGGGGGTGGTCTTGATCCCTGCCTCCTGTACAATGTCATGATCTCTGTCTGTAGTTCTTCAGGCACTCTATTAGATCTAATCCCTGAATCTATTTTTCACTTCTACTGTATAATTGCAAGTTATTTGATTTAGGTCATATCTGAAAGGTTCTAGTGGTTTTCCCTACATTCTTCAATTTAAGTTTGAATTTAGCAATAAGGTGTTCATGATCTGAGCCACAGTCAGCTCCTGGTCTATTTTTTTTTTTTTTTTCCCCACTGACTATATAGACATTCTCCATCTTTGTTTGTAAAGAATAAAGTAAATCTGATTTCAGTAGTGAGCATCTGGTGATGCCCATGTGTAGTCTTCTCTTGTGTTGTTGGAAAAGGGTGCTTGCTATGACCAATGCATTCTCTTGGCAAAACTCTATTAGCCATTGCCCTGCTTCATTCTGTACTCCAAGGCCAAATTTGCCTGTTACTCGAGGTATTTCTTGACTTCCTAATTTTGCATTGCCATTCCCTATAATGAAAAGGACATACTTTTGAGGAGATATCCCACATCCAAGGGCAGAGAAGCCCCTGCAAGATGGTAGGTGCTGCAGTGGCAGCTGTACAGTGCTGGAGTGAATTTGAGGAGATAACCCATGTCCAAGGGCAAAGGAGAAGCCCCAGCAAGACAGTAGGAGGAGCAAGATTATGTTTAGAATAAAATCCCATACCTGACAGAGACGCTCAGAGGGCTCCAACAAACCTTGTGCAAATCAAGACCCAGAGACCCCACAGAGACTGAGACAGAACTCTGTTTGAGTGTCTCCTTTGGAGGTATGGGTCAGCAGTGGACTGCTGCAGGGGCTCTGGGTGAAGTAGACCTGGGTATGGCATAAGCCCTCTTGGAGGAAGTCGCCATTAATCCCACCATAGATCTGCCAGAGCTTACACAGGACTGAGGAAAAACAGACTCTTGTGTGCACCAGCACACAGTGGAAAGGAGCAGTGACCCCACAAGAGACTGACCCAGACTTGCCCATGAGTGTCCAGTGGAGGCGTGGGTTGGCAGTGGCCTACTGCAGGGTTGGGGGCACTGCGTGCAACAGTGCCTGCATGGGACCTTTTGAAGGAGGTCACCATTATATTCATTACCTCCACCACAGTTTGGCCTCAGGTCAAATAACAGGGAGGGAACACAGCCCCACTTATCAACAAAAAATTGTATTAAAGATTTACTGAGCATGGCCCCACCCATCAGAAAAGTCCCAGTCTCCCCCTCAGTCAGTCTCTCTCATCAAGAAGCTTCCATAAGCCTCTTATCCTTCTCCATCAGAGGGCAGACAGAATGAAAACCACAATCACAGAAAACTGAAATCAAAATCAAACTGATCACATGGACCACAGTCTTGTCTAACTCAATGTTATGAGTCATGTCATGTAGGGCCACCCAAGATGTATGGGTCATGGTGGAGAGTTCTGACAAAACATGGTCCACTGGGAGAAGGGAATGGCAAATCACTTCAGTATTCTTGCATTGAGAACCCCATGAACAGTATGAAAAGGAAAAAGATTGGACACTGAAAGATGAACTCCCCAGGTCAGCAGGTGCCCAATATGCTACTGGAGATCAGTGGAGAAATAATTCCAGAAAGAATGAAGAGATGGAGCCAAAGTGAAAACAATACCCAGGTGTGAATGTGACTAGTGATGGAAGCAAGGTCTGATGCTTTAAAGAGCAATATTGCATAGGAACCTGGAATGTTAGGTCCATGAATCAAAGAAATTGGAAGTGATCAAACAGGAGATGGCAAAGGTGAACATCAGCATTTTAGGAATCAGAGAACTAAAATGTACTGGAATGGGTGAATTTAACTCAGATGACCATTACAGCTACTACTGTGGGCAAGAATTCCTTAGAAGAAATGGAGTAGCCATCATAGTGAACAAAAGAGTCTGAAATGCAGTACTTGGATGCAATCTTAGTAACAACAGAATGATCTCTGTTTGTTTCCAAGGCAAACCATTCAATATCACAGTAGTCCAAGTCTATGCCCCAATCAGTAACACTGAAGAGCTGAACTAGGACGGTTCTATGAAGACCTACAAGACCTTCTAGAACTAACACCCCAAAATGTCCTTTTCATTATAGCGGACTGGGATGCAAAAGACATAAATAATGAATAATAATAAAAGGTAACCTCTGGAATTTGTTTTGGAGAATATATTGCCTATGCTTCCACCTCATCTCTGACTACTTAGGAAGAATCTTAGTGAAAGGGGAAAAATGTAAGTTCATCTTGAGTACTACTTGGAATGTGATTTTAGGTAAAAACATGTTCAAAAAAAAGTGATCATCCATGAGATGTTCTAAGCTGTATTAGGAAAATCACAAATGATATTAAATTAATAAATACTATAATAAATAAAATACACATCTGCCATAATAAAAAATAATACAATTTTCATTTCCATACATTTTATCAACCACTCATACTTGTCTCAACTTAGGCTCTAGAAGACAGACAGATTTTTGTTGACATTATTAACAATGAAACTAGACATTCCATATGGGTGGTAACTTTTCAAATGTGGTATAGTTAATAAACTGAAAAATGTGGAGGAAAAAACATCAAAATATACATATAAAACTTTTTTTTTTTTTTTCTTATATGTTCTGCAACTGCAACAGAGAAGCCAACAGAATCACACCGACTGTTTTTAGGGAAGATTAAGAATTTGGCATCAAGTGAATTCTTCTTGGGCCATGGCTTCTATATTTCACAAAGTCATTTCTTTGGGGGAAATTGATATTATAAAGTATAATGTGTCCTCATGCGATTTAGCAAACAAATGAGCATTTCTAACATATCACTTTGTAATAATAAAAATATACTCATGGACTTGAATTATTATACTGTTTATAACTATTCCCTGGGTGTGAATTACTTTGTAACAATTCAAAGCCTGCTCACTTGGCTTAATTAAAGTGTTCCCATTCTTACAAAGTGCTTAAGTGAAGCAGAATTATTTTAAAATATGTCATTTTGGGGGAAAGAGTCTAATTAGTATTTGATTTAGTGGCACAGAGAAATGAGTTTAGCTATGGGCAGCAGAGCTCTGAGAACCAATGAAACTGTTGGGGAAGGTGAAATTATGAAGATATAAAAAGAAAATTCTTTTTGACTTTAAGCATGCTTCCCAAATTATTAGAGATAGAATAACACTGTCTCCCAGGTTTTCGTTGTTTTGTTTGTTTTGTTTGCTTTTCACACAACAAACAAGTCATGGTGATGGTAAATGCAGCATCCTCAACATGCAAACAACATATTGAAAATTATACCATATATTTAAAAATCTTAGTAAGTTTAATATGCCACTGTAGAACATTCTAAGTAGTAATACTTAAAGTTAATCTATATTTGCTAAAAAATCATAAACATATGATCACTAGGAAGTAACAGAGAAAAATTATCCTTTTTTTCTACAGATCTTCCTTAGATAAGAACAGGAAAACTGTAATATCACATTGTGTGTGTTAGTCGCTCAGTCGTGTCCAACTTTTTGCGACTCCATGTAAAGCTCTATTATTTCTTGAACCTGCATATAGGTTTCTCAGGAGCCAGGTAAGGTGGTCTAGTATTCCCATCTCTTTAAGAATTTTCCACAGTTCATTGTGATCCACACAGTCAAAGGCTTTGGTGTAGTCAATAAAGCAGAAGTAGATGTTTTTTTCTGGAATTCCCTTGTTTTCTCTATGATCCAAAAATATTGGCAATTTGATCTCTGGTTCCTCTGCTTTTTCTAAATCCAGCTTAAACATCTGGATATCCAATTCCTAGTATCCACACATCATTTCAAAACAGCAATGCTTACATGTTTCATTGTTTTGTTGAAGAATGGATTTCTATCCTAATTATAAATATAGATTTGGAGAAAGGTATTTAAGACTAACAGCAGATCATTTTTTAAAAGGAGGCACGGACTAGAGCAACTATTTATTTCATGTAATTTATGGCACTTCTTCATCTACATAACTGTCCAGTTCAGCACAATCTTTAGATATAAAAATAATAAATATTTTCCTACAAATCAAGTATCTTTTTTCTCTCTATTATACTATACATTCACTTTGAAAAGACATCATTTTCCAGATATGTCAAAATGAGCTAAATTTTTTAAGCATCATAATATCTATGCTGTAATGAGCACTTTGCTGTTTTATCATGAGTTCAATATGATCAAATGCTGGGTATACATCTGAGATTTCTGAAACAGAACTGAGAGGATCACAGGATTAAAGGCATATGAAATGTGAAATCCTTAATCATTTTTCACACATTTTTATGGCTAGTCTATCCTTTCTCACAACTCAATGAGGTTGAGATGATGACTAGTGGAAAATAGTCAACTAATTAAATTTCAAACTTTCAAAAAGGTCAAAATAGTATAGCATATTACTATACTTCACAGAATAAATGGAGCATGCAAATGCCAATACTTCATTCTGGTGACAAAACTAGGGGAAAAGTGAAAGGAAATTGAGCAAAATTGTCTCACTTCTTTAGATGGGGAAGTCAAATTTTAGCTAGAATTTTAAGTTCATTGTGAGCTACTTGCTATAAGTAGCAAACGTTGCTTGTTTTCTTACAACTATTTCTTTAAAGTTACCTTTAGGTTGTACTTCATGAATATATCTTAAACAACTATATAGGTTACAAATTGTATATAAATATGTAATAGATGGCAATTTATAATCTATATTTCTAAAATTATAAATATGAGACAAAATCTCCCTTGGCCACATATCTGAGAACCTTCTTTTAAAGCTTTCTTTAAGTGTGGTGAAGTTACATATATTGTCCATTAATGAACTATATCTTATCAATATGTTCAGACGCCACAAATCAGCCAACATAAATACTACATCAAAAAACAATGCTGATGTTATAAATCTTGCATAATTGTATAGACATTGTGCATCATATACAAAACATAACTCTTAGTTTTCTTATATTTTTGATAGTAAGAGCTTGTTGCTGCTTTCCTTCTATTCTCAAGCAACCTAAATACCATTCTTCACCTCTTATTCTAGGCTCGGTATTTGTTCCAATTTCACCTTAATGATTGATGTTTTCCTTTCTTTATGATGTTCCCTGATAGCTGATCTTTGAAAAATTATTTAAGTAGCAAATAAGATCATGCATGTAAAGCACACTTCACAGAACTTGACACAGAAAAGATGTTTTAAGAAACATGGCCTTATTTGGACACAGCTTTGAAAGCTGCCCCACAGTATCTGTAAACTGAAACCTCACTCCTTCATAATTATGTTTTCTTCAGAACATTATTCAACCTCTTCAACTAAACATTAGTTTCTACATGTAGAGAATTAACAAAATGATACTTATCTCATAAGGTTATTAATGTGGCTATGTATGATAATATTTTAAGATGCTAAACATTTAATATTCAGTACTTAGAAAAGATTCATTTTTATTTTACCATTTTAGTATAACTCTGCTTTGAATTGAATCATTTCAACTGACTGAACTTTCTCAAGCTTTTCTATGCATACAGAGTTAAGGCAAAACCCAGTGCATTAATTTCTATTTCTGTTGTAACAAAGTACCACAGCTTTGTGACTTGAAACAACATGATTCTATTATGTTACATTTATATAGGTCAGAAATCCAGCACAGGACTCACTGGACTAAGATCAAAATGTCAGGTTGCTGTATTCCTTACAGGGAGCTCACGGGTAGAATCTGCTCTCAAACTCAGTTAATACTGTTCCTTATAATTGTAGAAGAAAAGGTTCTGTTACTTACTATTAACTGTGGGTCAATTCCAACTCTTTTTAAAATTTTTGTTGGAGTATATATGATTTACAATGCTGTAAATCACCTCATTCCTTGGTTTGTGCACCTCTTTCATCATTCTTTAAAGCCAGCAGGTTCAGGTCAAATCCTTTTCATTTCTCATCTTCTTATATTTTAAGGACTCATATGATTAGATTAGGCCAACCGGGACAAACTCATCTCAAGATTTATAACCTTAGTCACATATCCACATTCCCTTTTGTAATGTTCAGTAATATGTTCACAGTTCCCAGGGGTTAAAGAACTTGGACATCTTTGAGGAGCCATCACTGTGTCATCCACATCCTGAGTGGGAACATGTCATAAGACTAGTCTTTTGAACACATTAAATTCACAAAAGCACACAGTTTCTACTATTCCAGACCTGATTATTAGAAGTAACCCCATCTAAGAATTTTCCAGAAGGGCTACCAACAGAGGAACATATTTTTTCCATCCAAATAATGAGTTAAGTAACAATGCTGACTCACAGTATTGGTCTCAAATGCCCTTCCTTCATCACCTACAATTCACTTCTGTCTGAAGATGCTTTGTACCTTATTACTTATGATGATTTACTACCTTATCTTAAACTCACTTATTTCTGGTCACAATGTGGTAAAACTTAAACACACTTATTACATTCTAAACTGAACTATCAGCCTAATGGCTACATATTTCTTATTAGACCCAATTTAAAGGATTCTCAGGTTTTTCTTTACCTCTAACTGGTAAAGTAAATAGGTTTTGGACCTTATGTTTCATATTTCAGTATTACTATTACTGAAAAAATATTATGTGACATTTCTATATTCTCCTCATCCTATTGGTATTTTTAGAACACCATCATAGGTCCAATTTTCATTTTCCTTATTGAAATTTGATATCAGAAATGAATTTATCTGGAATGTTTCTTTCAATCCCCATTTCTCCAACTCCCTCTCTCTATTTCCACAGCAGTCTCTCTGATAGTATATAGTGGAATTTTAGTCCTACTCTTATTCGTTCTCACCACACTGACCTATTCAATTTGGTTAACTCCTTCCTGATCCTTTTGATTTCTTCTTCACTTTTCTGTTCCTTATGTTTACAATTCCATTGGGAAGTATGCTCCTCTACTATGCCTATGATTATTTTCTCACATATGTGTTTACGCAGTCTTGCAGCTGTCCTAGAGTTCCCCACAACTGCTACATTGGCTGGGTATCCAGTGGCTATTTATGTGGATATGTGTTAAAATTGTCTCAGATTTTTAACTTCATACTGAGTTATTTACTATAAAATAGCACTGTAAACTCATGATTTTAATATACAAATCTGTGTGTGTTTATATATACAGAACACAGTGTAATCAGCACACACAGTGTTCCATTTTGCCTTCTAAACACCATTCCCTAATAAAAGGAGCTGTGACTATTTAGAGAAGTGAGTGACTTCAGGACAGAGGAAATACAAGAGCTGGAACATTTTATATTCTCAGAAAATAAAGAAGGCTCAAAAAAAAAAAAAAAAATGAGGGCTTGTTGAAAGAACACAAAAGCCAATCAAACTGAAGAATCTCCTAATGGCAAAAACAGGAAAAGAAATTTGAACAGCAAAATAAATGACAGTATTAGACTTCAACTATAGAACATTAATAAATTCATATTGTTAAAATAGTCTATTTATTAATATATGGGGAATGACAGGCTATCCTTTCTTATAGTACTATTAAAACTGATAAAGAAGGCAAGAAGAAAAAAAAAAATTACCATTAGGAAAACACCACAGTAGTAAATTTTAAAGACAGAATCCTCTGATGGATATTAAAAAGTGTGAAGAGAGTCAGGATTTCATAACCTCAAACTACCTTTCCAATATATTGGTAAAGTACAAAGGAAAAGATAGTAACTTTATTATGAAGAACCATGGAAGAAGCCACTTTGATTATATTACCAAGTTTAATAACATCTTATTATGAACTACTTGATACGATTCACTAAAAAAGATAAAGCATTATTTCTAAGGTGTCCTTTCAAAAAATGCATAACATCATTTCTATGATGAGAAATCATCAGACAAACCCAAATTCAGAGACATTCAACAAAACTATTGATCATTGCTCTTCAAGTGTCAACATGATGAAAGACAAAGAAAGGCTGAGAAAATCTTACAGGCTTGGAAGATATTAAGGAGACAAAACTATAAGTAATATGGATCCTGGATAGAATCCTAAAACAGAAAAGGACATTAGTGGAAAATCTGATGAAATTTCTTTAAGCCTGTAAATCGGTTCATAGTATAGTATCAACACTAATTTTGTGATTTTTGTCTATTATACTACAGCTACATAAATTGCTGACACAGGGAAAGCAGAATAAAATAATAAGGGAACACTTCATAAGATTTTGGCAACTTTTAGGTATGTCTTAATTTAAAAAGTTATCTAGTAAATGTTGTTAGAACTCTGCATAGTCACAAACTAATAAACTGAAAGTGAAAGTAAAGTTGCTCAGTCGTGTCCAACTCTTTGCGACCCCATGGACTGTAGCCTACCAGGCTTCTCTGTCCGTGGGATTTTCCAGGCAAGAGTACTGGAGTGGGTTGCCACTTCCTTCTCCAGGGGATCTTCCTGACCCAGAGATTCAACCCAGGTCTCTCACATTGCAGGCAGACGCTTTACCCTCTGAGCCACCATGGAATACACTGAAGAAGGTAACAATAATGGTAATATTATTAGTCACATACTATTTAGCTATCTAATTCTGGTGTTTTTATGATTTAATCCTGGTAACACTCAGGGTCATAGTGTGCTATAAGGAATACTGTAACCAACTACATTTCATATTTGATGAAACTTGGGGCAAAGAGAGGGTGAATACTTTCTTGTTCTTATTCAGTTGCTGAGTAATGTTTGACTCCTTGCGACCCCATGGACTCTAGCATGCCAGGTGTCCCTGTCCTTCACTATTTCCCAGAATTTTCTACCCAGTATTTTACATTGAATCTGGGTGAAACCTATGTTCTATCCACTATGCTGCAAAGCCTATCTCTGAAGCAATGTGTGCAAACTCAATAAAGGTTTTATTAAGCTGGCATTTGGATTGAAAAGTGTACAATTAAACTATTAAACTTTGAGAAAAGGAGTTGAAAAATAAGTAAGCACAATTTCAGAGTAAACAACACATGCTGTAACTCAAAAATATATGTTAAATAATGAAAAATAAAAATGAAGACATTAATCAGAATATGTTCATATTGGCCTCAATTTTATCCTTATTTGTTCAACTTTTATTTCCCTGTGCTTTTTAAAACATGGAATTAGTAACATTTTTATTTTGGTTTAATATTCCTACCTCCCAAATTTACATTATGGCCCTCCTACTTTTGTCTACATTTTCTCTTTTCCTTCTTTTCTTTAAAATACCATAGATCTCTGCGCTTGCTCCACCCCTTCAATAACTCTATCCTTTCTATACTTTATATAACTTGCTCCAGCTGAGAGGATAATGTGCCTCAGCAGTGTACATCTCCTCACATCACAGGAGCTAACAGAATAAGCATTAATTTTCATGTTAAGTATCAATATAAATCTCACTGTAATATAATTCTGAAATGTTCCAGTAAAATCCTTATTCTTCCAGCAGGTCTCTTTCATAACTCCATATCCAAGATGAGTTTAGGCAGTGGCAGTAAACTGTCGAGCTGTTCAGTGGCTCTGACTCCCTCCCATTTCCTTCATTTATCAGCCTCTCAGGAATAAAAAATGAGAAAACCAACTGTTGATTATATTGTAAAAATTGCATCGTACTTTCAAATACAGATAATAGTTCTTGTGGATGGGGAAAAGAAAAAGTAAAAACTAGCTTTTACTTCACTATTTCAGAGACCATAAGTATTTCACATTGTTAAGCTGTCATACCAAAGGAACAGAGTGTTGTTACCAGCCTGAAAATCAAAGTTGTTAGTCCTGTTACAAAATGACACATAAGACTACACACCTTATGAATCCACAGAACTGTTCTTCACCTCTTTACCCAAGTGCTTTTGTGTGAATGACACAGATTTCCCTTGACTGAGAGTAAGACCAATTTATCTTCATCTCCATTTTTCTGGGATCGATGAGTATCTTTTACTTTTTCAAGATTTATTGTGGTATCACTGACAAATAAAAATTCCATAATTTAAGGTATACAATTTGATATTTTGATATAAGTATACACTGTGAAGAAATCACAAAAATCAAGCTACTTCACCTATCCATCATCTCACATAGGTACCATATTTTGCTCTTTGTGAGTGAGAACAGTTGAACTCCATCCTCTTCAGATCAGATCAGATCAGTCGCTCAGTCATGTCTAACTCTTTGCGACCCCATGAATCGCAGAATGCCAAGCCTCCACCACCAACTCCTGGAGTTCACTCAAACTCACATCCATCGAGTCGGTGATGCCATCCAGCCATCTCATCCTCTGTTGTCCCCTTCTCCTCCTGCCCCCAATCCCTCCCAGCATCAGAGTCTTTTCCAATGAGTCAACTCTTTGCATGAGGTGGCCAAAGTACTGGAGTTTCAGCTTCAGCATCATTCCTTCCAAAGAACATCCAGGGCTGATCTCTAGAATGGACTGGTTGGATCTCCTTGCAGTCTAAGGGACTCTCAAGAGTCTTCTCCAACAACACAGTTCAAAAGCATCAATTTTTTCACAGTCCAACTCTCACATCCATACATGACCACTGGAAAAACCATAGCCTTGACTAGATGAACCTTTGTTGGCAAAGTAATGTCTCTGCTTTTCAATATGCTATCTAGGTTGGTCATAACTTTTCTTCCAAGGAGTAAGCATCTTTTAATTTCATGGCTGCAGTCACCATCTGCAGTGATTTTGGAGGCCCCAAAAATAAAGTCTGATACTGTTTCCACTGTTTCCCCATCTATTTTCCATGAAGTGATGGGACCAGATGCCATGATCTTCATCTTCTGAATGTTGAGCTTTAAGCCAACTTTTTCACTCTCCTCTTTCATTCTCATCAAGAGGCTTTTTAGTTTCTCTTCACTTTCTGCCATAAGGGTGGTGTCATCTGCATATCTGAGGTTATTGATATTTCTCCCTGCAATCTTGATTCCATCCTCTTAGCAAATTTCAAATATAAAATACAATATTACTAAATAAATTCAGAATGTTGTACATTAGATGTCCAGAACTTATTCATCCTGAATAACAGAAAATGTGTATATTTTTATCAACTTCTCCCATCTTCCTTTGCCCTACTTCCTTGCCCTAGTTCTACTCTCTGTTTCTATAAGTATGAGTATTTTCTACATATCAATCAGTGAAGGCATGAAGTATTGATCTTTCTGTGTTTGGTTTATTTTACTAAGCATAATGTCCTCAAAGTTCATCAATGTTACCACAAATGGCAAGATTTTATTCTTCTTTAAGGCTGAATAAAATTTCATTTTCAATGAGCATCTTAAACTCAATATATATGCTGAGTATGAGTCAACCACTTTTGCTCCATTAGTCTCAAGGGTATCCCCACAGCAGTTCACCATCCCTCATGGATCTTTCCCTCGGCCAAATATCTATATATAGGCTTCTCACTAAAATTGTCCTCATTTGTCCCTCTTCATTACACCATGTGAATTTTACTGAGTCCTTGGAAAAGGAAACAGCAACCCACTCCAGTATTCATGCCTGGAAAATCCCATGGACCAAGGAGCCCAGTGGGCTACAATCCATGGGTTCTCAAAGAGTCGGACACGACTGAGCGACTTCTGTGTGTTCTGTGTGTGCCCAATACAATGAATAATTTTCTTTTATAAAATACTAATAACTTTAAATAAAATCCCTTACACAGTGGAAGCGGGGAGTAGATTTAAGGGACTAGATCTGACAGACAGAGTGCCTGATGAACTATGGACAGAGATTCGTGACATTATACAGTACAGAGGGAGCAAGTCCATCCCCAAGAAAAAGATGCAAAAAAGCAAAATAAGTCTCTGAGGAGGCTTTACAAATAGCCTTGAAAAGAACAGAAGTGAAAAACAAAGGGGAAAAGCAAAGATATAACCATTTAAATGAAGAGTTCCAAAGAATAGCAAGGAGAGATAAGAAAGACTTCTCAGTGATCAGTGCAAAGAAACGGAGGAAAACAATAGACTGGGAAAGACCAGAGATCTCTTCAAGAAAATTAGAGATACCAAGGGAACATTTATGCAAAGATGGGCTCAATAAAAGACAGAAATAGTATGGACCTAACAGATGCAGAAAATATTAAGAAGAGGTGGCAAGAATACACAGAAGAACTGTACAAAAAAGATCTTCATGACCCAGATAATCACGATGGTGTGATCACTGACCTAGAGCCAGACATCCTGGAATGTGAAGTCCAGTGGGCCTTAGAAAGCATCACTACAAACAGAGCTAGTAGAGGTGATGGAAATCCAGTTGAGCTATTTTAAATCCTGGAAGATGACGCCATTAAATTGCTGCACTCAATATGCCAGCAAACTTGGAAAACTCAACAGTGGCCACAGGACTGGAAAAGATCAGTTTTCATTCCAATCCCAAAGAAAAGCAATGCCAAAGAATGCTCAAACTACCGCACAATTGCACTCATCTCACACACTAGTAAAGTAACGCTCAAAATTCTCCAAGCCAGGCTTCAACAATACATGAACTGTGAACTTCCAGATGTTCAAGCTGGTTTTAGAAAAGGCAGAGGAACCTGAGATCAAATTGCCAACATCTGCTGGATCATCAAAAAAGCAAGAGAGTTCCAGAAAAACCTCTACTTCTGCTTTAATGACTATGCCAAAGCCTTTGACTGTGTGGATCACAACAAACTGTGGAAAATTCTGAAAGAGATGAGGATACCAGACCACCTGACCTGCCTCTTGAGAAACCTATATTCAGGTCAGGAAGCAACAGTTAGAACTGGACATGGAAACAGACTGGTTCCAAATAGGAAAAGGAGTACATCAAGGCTTTATATTGTCACCCTGCTTAATTAACTTATACACAGAGTACATCATGAGAAACACTGGGCTGGATGAAGCACAGCTGGAATCAAGATTGCCCGGAGAAATATCAATAACCTCAGATATGCAGATGACACCACCCTTATGGCAGAAAGTGAAGAAGAACTAAAGAGCCTCTTGATGAAAGTGAAAGAGGAAAGTGAAAAAGTTGGCTTAAAGCTCAACATTCAGAAAACGAAGATCATGGCATCTGGTCCTACCACTTCATGGCAAATAGATGAGGAAACAGTGGAAAAGTGGCATACTTTATTTTGGGAGGCTCCAGAATCATTGCAGATGGTGACTGCAGCCATGAAATTAAAAGAAACTTACTCCTTGGAAGGAAAGTTTTGACCAACCTAGACAGCATATTAAAAAGCAGAGACATTACTTTGCCAAAAAGGTCTGTCTAGTCAAGGCTATGAATTTTACAGTAGTCATGTATGGATGTGAGCATTAGACTATAAAGAAAGCTCAGGAATGAAGAATTGATGCTTTTGAACTGTGGCGTTGGAGAAGACTGTTAAGAGTCTCTTGGACAGAAAAGAGATACAACCAGTCTATCCTAAAGAGATCAGTCCTGAGTGTTCATTGGCAGGATTGATGTTGAAGCTGAATCTCATATACTTTGGCCACCTGATGCAAAGAACTGACTCATTTGAAAAGACCCTGATGCTGGGAAAAATTGCAGGTGGGAGGAGAAGGGGACGACAGAGGATGAGATGACTGGATGGCATCACCAACTTGATGGACATGAGTTTGGGTAAACTCCGGGAGTCGGTGATGGACAAGGAGGCCTGGCGTACTTCAGTCCGTGGGGTTGCAAAGGGTCAGACACAAATGAGCGACTGAACTGAACTGTCCTGCATAACTTTGACAATAAATTTTGAGCAAAAAAAAGAAAAAAGTTTTCATAGCTAATTCACATCACACAGAAGTTCAATTATTATTGTATGCTAACTTATTTTCTTTTGGTATTTATTTAACAGCTTTTATTGAAGGGTCTATGAATAATAAAGAGAAAACAAGATACATGTTCCTTATGATATGCTCAATTCTTGGAAGACTAATAATGTATCACAATGGCTAATAATATATTTATCTGTAATTTCCCTGCTCTAGGGAGGAGGGACTTTTTATATGAGACCAATAAAGTTATACAATGTTGTATGTGTGTGTGTGTGTGTGTGTGTGTGTATCTCCTTTGCTATTTAAGGTTTATATAAGGAGTAGTTGACCTAGTTGTACTAGGGTCTGATGTGCATCCCTTTTACCTAGCAAGGTGGAAACAAGGAGAATTCAGGTTCCTTCTAGCTTTCAGTTTTCTCTCGATGGAATAATGAAGAATTTTTCTAGAGCGGGAACCTTAGGACATATGAAAATTGGCAAGTGTCCTATTAGAAGCAAATTGAGAACACAAGGAATATCTACACTAAATGGAAAAAAAAAAAAAACCTCATCTTTGAAAGTTGATATCAGAGGGTAAAAATGTTTTCTTTATTGAATAAAAGTGAGATATCTGTGAAATCACAGTTTCTCTCCCTCTGGTTGCTGGCTTTAGAAAAATTCATTGGTACATAATCAGCAAGGGTAGGGTAAAATTTCAATTGGTTCTAACAGTACATACCACTGCTGAGTAATTAACAACAGAGTAGAAATTGCTAATCTAGTTTCAACACTTACTGCTGCTGTTGCTGCGTCACTTTAGTCGTGTCCGACTCTGTGAGACCCCATAGATGGCAGCCCACCAGGCTCCCCTGTCCCTGGGATTCTCCAGGCAAGAACACTGGAGTGGGTTGCCATTTCCTTCTCCAATGCATGAAAGTGAAAAGTGAAAGTGAAGTCGCTCAGTCGTGTCCGACTCTAGCGACCCCATGGTCTGCAGCCTACCAGGCTCCTCCATCCATGGGATTTTCTAGGCAAAAGTACTGGAGTGGGGTGCCATTGCCTTCTCCATCAACACTTACTAGCTGACCTTAAATTACATATCTTTAATGATATGACTTAAAACATGTGAAGAACATAGGACAATGTCCAGTGCATAGTAAATTCTACGTATTTGCTATTATTATTTCCATTAAAAATGAGTGATTTAAAATGTCAAGATCTCATGCCTTGAAGATCATTCAGCAATCCTGTCAATCTTACAGTAATTCTTCAGTAAATTCCTCTTTTTCACAATTGCTACTTCTAAAGTTTTCTAACATCCTACAAGTTTCTATCTTTCTACCAAAACTTTCCCATTTTTTATAAGATGAGCTTGCCATCTAAATCATAGGTTACATATAAACCATTCAACTGGAACTTATTCAATGCTGTTCGTTCATTTTTCTCCAATTTCTTTTTAACAGAGGAAACATCTCTTATCAAAGATCAATATTTTCATCTAAGTTTTGGGTTTCATACTTTCCACCCTCTTAGGAATATCAGATGATCAGTTATCTATTTTTAACCTATTTTCCTCTCAATAATATTCACCATTTAAACATAATTTTCTCTGTTTAGGAAAAAAAAAAAAATCCCTGAACTCAATAGCTCTCTTAGACTGTCTTTTGTAATAATCAGTCTCTTTAATAGTATCACAGAATATCGTCATTCTTCATCTCTGCATTTCCACTCAGTGCAATCTATCTTCTGTCTCTCTCCTTCCATAAACACACAAACAAACTGTAGCTAAAGACATTAACAGCAACCATATTGTTAAACCCAATGTACATTTCCAGAGGTTAGATTATTTCGTCTCTCCCCAAACTGATCAGATATCATTGTTCCCTCTTTGTTAGAACCCTCTTCTACTTCCATATTATCTTCTGATACTTTCCCTATATTTCCAATAATTAATTTTCATCTTATTTATTAGTTTGTTTTTAAACAATATGATCCTTTAGCTAGCCATTAAAAGTTGGGTTTTCTCAAGTCTAGGTTGTAGACTGAATCAAATGCTTTAATTTGTATCAATCTCTCCCCTAACTATAGGAAATTAAAGCTTATATTCAAACAATTCTAAATTTATATATTTCAGTCATGACATTTTTTGTTCTATATCTGGTGTAGATCTTAATATCTTACATTATCTATATCTAATTGTGTATCTAAATGCCCACTTTGGATTCAATATGTCCTAAACAATGTTTATGACTTTCTCTCTCCTTCACTCCACATTTGATATCCTCCCAATATTTACAACATCAATGAACTACAACACCAACCTTTCTTCCTGCTTTCAGAAACTTTAAACCTGCAAGGTATTTGATTCCTAGTTTTCTCTTACTCCCAAATTCAGTCTTTCATTCACTTAGTATTTCTTGGGTGTCTACTCTTGGCCAATACTAATTTATATTCTAGGGACATAACAGGAAAAAATAAGTCTGTATCATCATGATGAATCATTCCAATGAGAGGGTGCAGGAAGTAGAAAAAAAAAAGTCAAGAAATAATATGAGAGAATCTATCAGTTCATGATAGCTATGAAGAAAAATAGAGCAGGTTATATTTGATAGTGAATTATGATTGGCTATTATATATTAGGTAATCAATGACGGCCATTTTGATAATGTGACTTTTGAACAGCTTTTGAAATTTTGTATGTTGAATTTCTCTCAAATCCATTAATTATCTTCATCTCCACTGTTGTCACCCTTATCCAAAGCACAATTCCTCTCTTGAGGTCTAGTATTAGCTGATAGATTTATCCTCATTTGCTTTGGACCTCTCTTATCCTACATTTCAAACAGAAGTGAAAGCTATCACTTTATAAACAAATAAAATACAAATCTAGGCAAGTCTTTGGACTTTCATATACAACAATCTCTGCCAGAAATATGTAAAATTTTTCAACTCAGATATTTAGCTTTCGAGTTTTCTTCATATTAAAATTCAAATGACACTTTCTATACTCCTTTATAATCATTAACAAATTTGAAAATTTACATTTTAATCATTTGAATATCTTTTGATTTTTTAATCAGAACTTCAAGATAGTAAAACACACTTAGACCACCACAGTATGAGATTTCCATTCCATAATGCAATGATTATTACATATTAGTCTTACAACTGATGTTTGTGATAAAATGAAATGGCATCCATATATTTGAGAAGGGACAGAATTTTTAAACTTCTGTTTAAACAAAGATCAACAATAATACTTATCTGCAATCTACCTCAACAAGATTTATTTTAATTTACTATCAACTATTTAACTATTTTAACTCTGTAATGTTTATTTAGAGTTTAACACATGTATACCCTATACTATTTGCTAGGGAAACATGAAGAACAAGGCAGACAAGGTCCACACCACATGCTACACTGGCATAGGGAAACATATAATATTTATGCATAAATGTATAATATAATTGTTGCTGCTGCTGCTGCTACATCGCTTCAGTCATGTCTGACTCTGTGCGACCCCACAGACAGCAGTTGTAGAAACACAGGCATATGTTATATATAAGCATACAATATAAAATATTTATATTCTATATAACGTATAAAATGGTATATGTAAATTATATGTACAATTTAACCACATATGTGTATGTGCATGTGGAATCACACATATATGTATATATGCATATATGTGTATATGTTATTAATACTTAATATGATTCTATGATATATAAAAATGAAGGAACTGCACTCTGGACAGGATAATCAGGGATTACCTCTTACAGATGACATTTAAAAGAGACTATCATTAATAAGAATGATCCAGTAAAAGAACTATCAGGAAAAGAGTCAGTTATTGAGGTAGAAAATGGTTTGGTGTGTTCCAAGGGCTGACAATGTGCTACTAGAACTAAGTGAACAAAGAAGAACTGAGAATAACCTGAGTCATGAGAAGTCAGGGGATAGACTTAACATGGGGAGAGGCTTGGAGACTGACATATATTTAATTGAAAAGCTTACATTATGATTTACACTATTTTAAATACTCATTTTGGTTTATCCAACATAATAGGAATAAAGAAGGGGTAAGAGGGCAAATAGAAACAATATTTACAAGAAAATGGTCAAGAGCATAAGAATTAAAAGGAGAGAGCAAATTCAAGATACATTTTGAAGTGAAAATAGGTTGAATAGGAGGAAATAAGGAATAAAAGTCTCGGGTCAGATTCCAAATCTTAATATGATGTATGTATTTAATATTTAGTAGGATTTCTGATGTCTACAAATGAAGCAGAAAATGCTCAGGCAATAATAATACTCTGAGAGGAAGTCTAGAGTTCTCTTTTGTAACTGTTGAGTTTGAAAATTATTATGAAATTTCCTAGTGAAGAAGATAAAGAAGTCACTGCATATAAACAGTTGAAAGTCAGTGGATAGGTCTGGCTGGATAAACACATTTGGGAAACATCAGTATATGTTTAAGATGTGGAATAATATACCTTGTTTTTAAATAAAAATATTTTGTCCAGCTTGAATCTTGAAAAGTGTTACCATTATAAACTTTAGTCAAGAAGGTATAGTGTGCAGAAGAGTCTGTGTGGGAGCATCCAGTAGGACAGGAGGGGAATCTAACTGTATTAGTTCCAGAAATAAAATATGAAATTAGAACATTGTCAATAAACCGAAGTTAAGACGATTAATACCCCAAAATTTGCAGATGACAGAATTCGCTCACTGACCCAGATAAATCTGCATGGCTGACCTTGTGCCTGTCTGGGTTCTCTTACTTTGTGTTCGCCTTCAGCGGCGCGGGACGGGAACAGAGGGAGGAAAGACGTCTGGAAGGCACCCCGCCCCAGGCGGTCGGGTCCGGTGGCCTCCCTGGTGTTCCAGGACGAGGAGCCGCGCGAGAAGGTGAGGGGTGGCGTGCAGAGGCGGGGGTCGGGTGGGAAAGGCGGCTCTCTGCCTTCCTGCTCGCCCCGCCCCGCCGGCCCCTCCGCACCTCCGTCCCCGGCCGGGGGCGCCCCGCCACCCTGCCCCGCGTGGCGTCGTCTCCGGTGTCCCTCTTCCCGCCCGACTTCCCCGCCACGTCCCTCGAGGTTGGGCTCGAGGTTTCGGGGGGAGGGATGCTCCGCGCGCCCCCACCCCACACCACAGGCCTTCGCCCGTGGCGCCGGTCACGACTGCCTTTCCCCCGGCCGCGGACCGCCTGGCGCGGATCCTCCGGTCGCGTCTCGCGGGCTGTCTGGCGTGACGGGTGGCGGCTCCCCGTCGCGGGGCCGCTTGCTTTGCCCCGTCGCCTCCCGCCGCCGGCCCTGGACCGGTCTGCCTCGGCCGGTCGTCGGTCGTCCGCTGCTCTAGGCCTGCCGCGCGGTCGCCAGGCGCCTCCCCACGCCCTCGGAGCCTCGGGGCTTTGTCCCCTCCACGCCTCCCGCGGCTTTCTGTCCGGTTCTCTCTCCCTCTCGCCCCTTTACCTCTGTCGTGTCCCCTACCAGCTTGGCGCCACGCTTCCCGTCGGAGCCCTCTCTCTGCCCTCGGTGGTGGGGGAGCCGGGGGGAGGGTGCCTGGGAACGCGGGCATGGGTAGGGGCCCTGGTAGTTGGGGAAGAGGACGGGGTCCGGGGAGGCCGGCAGTACGGGTGTGCGAGGTTAGTGGGGGAGGGCTCTGCTCCGTTCCGGGAGAACGTGGGGGTGGTCGTCTGGCGTCGGCCGGGATGGGCGGCGGTCGACTGTCGCACGGCGGGGCCCCCATGCGTCACGGGTTGGCAGCGCCGAGGCCCGAGGGCTGGGACGCGGTGGTTGGTGGTCGACGTCGGGGCGGTGGCCTGTGGGGCGCGCCGTGCCCCTCGCCCGCCTCCCACTTTCCAGGTACCTAGCTTGTCCCGGCGCAGAGGTTTAAAGGCCCCTGCTTTAACCTTCCCTCGTGGCTCAGACGGTAAAGTGTCTGCCTACAATGCAGGAGACCCGGGTTTAATCCCTGGGTCGGGAAGATCTGGAGGAGGAAATGGCAACCCACTCCAGTATTTTGCCTGGAAAATCCCATGGACGGGAGGAACCTGGTAGGCTACAGTCCATGTGATCACAAAGAGTTGGACATGACTGAGAGACTTCACTTCGCTTCAGAACTATAGAAATCAGTCTATAACATCACTTGATTATTTAAGACTCATTCCCTACACATTTCTTGACAGTGAACTCTATAGCGAAGCTCATCTTTGCTCTCTGTGGTCAGTGGCTCACTATTAACAGACATAATCATGTTCCTAATGTTGCAGTAGATTTTTTTTTTTTTTTAATTAGAAGTCTAGCACTAGCAAAGAATCATAGATTCACGAACACCAGGTTGATGTCTTCTAGGACAACACTTAAAATTTCAAGAGAGTATAGAAATTATGTATGCCTTTCTTTTTTACATAAATTCCTAGAAGCCTCAATGATAATCTATTTTTCCAAAAATTTCTATTACTCTTTGTGAATAAAACTTTCTTTTTTCACTACCAAGACCAAGTTCTGGGAAGATTAAATGAAAACTCTGTCTGTTGATTTGAAATTTTGTCCCATAGATATATTTGTCTATGATTATACTTTTTCTCATAATTATTTTAAGGAGAGGTGCTTCAGCTTCTATTCTCTCATTGTTTTTTTCTGATATATTTATCTTTTCTGAATGTATGTGAAGTCAAGGAAACGGTATCATAGAAACAAGTGAAATCTGAAATTGCATTTATGGGTTCAGTATAACATCAGTGCATCCAAACCTTTATTTTGTAAAATGCCATTTGATTTTTCAGTGGATTAAACCTGTCCAGCAAACTAACCACTATACCTCACATGGATTTTGTCACAATCAACAGGAAAAAGTTTCCCTACAAGAACAAGTGCTATGCACTCAGTAAAACCAAGTGAATAGCTCTCAGATGAGGGAAATTCCAAAGAATATTTAAAATTAAACAAGCAGAGTTAAAGGTCAACACTACTACAACAATGGTATTTCCAGGTGGCTCAGTGGTAAACAATCTGGCTGCCAATGAAGGAGATGCAGGAGACATGGGTTCCATTCCTCCATTGGGAAGATCCCCTGGAGGAGGAAATGGTAATCCACTTCAGCGTCTTGCCTGGGAAATCCCATGGAGAGAAGAGCCTGATAGGCTGTAATCTGTGGGGTCACAAAGAGTCAGCCAGTTTGTCACACGTAAACCCAAACTACAGCAATGCTTACTAAATGAGAATTTGTGATTTGAGAAAATCTCAATTAGTGTTGCACTTTCCAAAGCAACTAAATATATGTTATAAAATAAAGAACAATAGACATTAGTGTTTATTAAATTAGAAATTAGTCTTTAAGATCCTTCATTTTTCATCAAAAATTCAATACTGTCTATGTCTGTTATTTTAATATCCCTCATATGTTATCAAAAGCCCCATATATAACTAAATTAAAGATCTGAAAAATATATTGATTGGTCATAACAGTATATTTATTAGCAAAGGAACTGATTTTAATTACATATATAGTCCATCAGAAAAAGCATAGTAAAATTTTTACTACCTGATATGCAGGTGGTATTTATATGGTTTATAATGTAAAATAAATATTAAAAGCAAAAAAAAAAAAAAAAAACACCCTCTTCCAACAACACAAGAAGACTCTACGCATGGACTTCACCAGATGGTCAATAACGAAATCAGATTGATTATATTTTTTGAGAAGCCCTATTCAGAGCAAAAGCAAGACCAGGAGCCAACAGTGGATCAGATCACAAACTCTTTATTGCCAAATTCAGACTTATATTGAAGAAAGTAGGGAAAACCACTAGACCATTCAGGTATGACCTAAATCAAATCCCTTAAGTTTATACAGTAGAAGTGACAAATAGATTAAAGAGATTAGATCTGATAGACAGAGTGCCTGAAGAACTATGCACAGAGGTTTATGAGATAGTACAGGAGGCAGTGATCAGACCATATCCAAGAATAAGAAATGCAATAAGGCAAAATGGCTGTCCAGTGAGGCCTTGCAAATAGCTGAAAAAAGAAAATAAGCTGAAGGCAAAAGAAAAAAGGAAAGATATACCCATTTGAATGCAGACTTCAAAGAAGAGCAAGGAGAGATAAGAAAGCCTTCCTCAGCGATCAATGCAAAGAAATAGAGGAAGATAGTAGACTAGGAAAGCCTAAAGATCTCTTCAAGAAAATTAGAGATACCAAGGGAACATTTCATGCAAAGATGGGCACAACAAAGGACAGAAATGGTATGGACCTAACAGAAGCAGAAGATATTAAGAAGAGGTGGCAAGAATACACAGAAGAACTATACAAAAAAGATCTTCACAACCCAGATAACCATGATGGTGTGATCACTCACCCAGAGCAAGACATCCTAGAATGCAAAATCAAGTGGGCCTTAGGAAGTATCACCCACGAACAATGCCAGAGGAGGTGATGGAACTCAAGTTGAGCTACTTCAAGTCCTAAAAGATGATGCTGTGAAAGTGCTGCACTCAATATGCCAGCCAATTCAGAAAACCCAGCAGTGGCCACAGGACTGGAAAAGGTCAGTTTTAATTCCAATTCTAAAGAAAGGAAATGTCAAAGAACACTCAAACTGCCTCATAATTGCACTCATCTCCCACACTAGCAAAGTAATGCTCAGATTTCTCCAAGTCAGGCATCAACAGTACATGAATTGTGAACTTCCAGATGTTCAAGCTGGTTTTAGAAAAGGCAGAGGAACCAGATATCAAATGCCAACATCTATTGAATCATCAAAAAAGCAAGAGAATACCAGAAAAACATCTACTTCTGCTTTATTTATTTATCCACATGCCAAAGTCTTTGTGTGGATCACAACAAACTGGAAAATTCTTCAAGAGATGTGAATACCAGACCACCTGACCTGCCTCCTAAGAAATCTGTATGCAGGTCAAGAAACAGCAGTTAGAACTGGACATGGAACAACAGACTTGTTCCAAGTAAGGAAAGGAGTACATCAATGCTGTATTGTCACCCTGCTTATTTAACTTATATACAGAATGCATCATAAGAAATACTGGATAAAGCACAAGCTGGAATCAAGATTGCCCAAAGAAATATCAATAACCTCAGATACGCAGATGGCACCACCCTTATGGCAAAAAGTGAAGAAGAACTAAAGATCCTCTTGATGAAATTGAAAGAGGAGAGTGAAACTGTTGGCTTAAAACTCAGCATTCAGAAAACTAAGATCATGGCATTCAGCCCATCATTTCATGGTAAATAGATGGGGAAACAATGGAAATAGTGAGAGACTTTTTTTTTTGTTTGTTTGTCTCTAAAATCACTACAGATGGTGACTGCAGTCATGATATTAAAAGATTCTTATTCCTTGGAAGAAAAGGTATGACCAACCTAGACAGTATATTAAAAGGCAGAGACATTACCAACAAAGGTCCTTCTAGTCAAAGCTGTGATTTTTCCCGTAGTCAGGTATGGTTGTGACAGTTGGACTATAAAGAAAGCTGAGCACCAAAGAACTGATGCTTTTGAACTGTAGTGTTGGAGAAGACTCTTGAGAGTCCTCTGGACTGCAAGGAGATCCAACCAGTCCATCTTAAAGGGAATCAGTCCTGAATATTCATTGGAAGGACTGATGAAGCTGAAACTCCAATACTTTGGCCACCTGATGCAAAGAACTGACTTATTTTAAAAGACCCTGATACTGGGAAAGATTGAAGGCAGGAGAAGGAGACAACAGAGGATGAGACGGTTGAATGGCATCACCGACTCAATGGACATGAGTTTGACTAAGCTCTGGGAGTTGTTGTTGGACAGGGAAGCTTGACATGTTGTAGTCCATGGGGTTGCAAAGAATCATGCACGACTGAATGACTGAACTGAACTGAACACCTTCAGGGTAAGATTCAAAAAGAAATCAGCTACACTGAGGTGGATACAGAAGTGAAGTTTGACTACCTCAACTTTGGCAGAATAAATAACAATCTTTTATGAAGATCTGAAATCCTAAAATGGCTCTAGCACTAATTCTTCATCCCAACATGCTACTTGTGTTCTTTGAAAAACATCAAATAACAAAGAGGGGTTTAAAATTTAAAGTGGCCCTGGTTATTATTGGCCCTAGGTTGAAGACAGTAGCAAATGAAAATTCTTTCTGGAGAAACTGAAGTCAAGCAATGCTTAAAAATGATCAGAGATTAACTTGCTTTAAAAACTTCAAGCAGTTTGCAGACAAAATAATGCAAATAATCAAGTCACTAGTGATAACCAGCATAACTATAGACAGCATATAGTGCCCCAAAATATTTTACACTTTGGAATTATCAGACACAAGTTTAAAAATTGGACATAAAATTTATTAATCATGCTTAATACATTAAAATGATTAAAAATAAAAACTTGAATAAATTAATCAGGAACAGAAGTATAAAAAATTTCTTAGGAGATCAAAAAATCAAAGTTTCTAGAAATAGTAATTGATATAATAACTAAATTATATCACAGTAATTAAAGTTAAACATTCAATGTATAGGTTTAAAGATCAAGAAAGATTACAAAAGATTTTCCAGGGCACAGCCAGTAAAGCAAGAGGTATTAGATCTGAAAGATAATTTAAGAGACATGCATGATACTGTCTCTTCATGAGATTATGAAGATCCTATAGTCTCTTCCTAATTGCTACAGGGGAGAGAGAATGGGTCAGAGGTAAAGATAACTGTGAAGATTCTGTAAAGTTACAAAGGACAAGCAGCAAAAGATTCAAGGAAAACAACAAATATAAATCAGATTAAATTAAACAGAAATCAGCATATAGTCATATCATGGAGAATGCCAAATCTTAACATCAGCCCCAAATAATAGAGGTTCCAAGGTAAAAATTTTATATTTAATAATAAAAAAATTCTCAATCACAATAAGCAACTTAAAATTACAGTGGAATAACTCTGTAAATAGGTTGAAAGAGTATTAATCTGTCACTTTATATGTTAGCCAGGATAGGCTAGGCCATGTTGTCAACATTTAAACAAAAGTTATCTGTACTCCTATCCCCTCCACTTAGATGTAATGTAAAATAGCCTAACAGGAAAAACAAATAGTCCCATATGGAAAGAGGAAGAATGGAATACAAGCAGAGCCACAAGTGTTACTGACTCCAAGCTTCATAGGCATGACAGGCCTATAAATCCAAGAGACAAGATGTCGAGAAAATTCATGTTGATGTATGGCAAAACCAATACAATATTGTAAAGTAATTAGCCTCCAATTAAAATAAACAAATTAATATTTTTAAAAAATGACAGACTAATGCCTCAACATAACCATCTTATTGGGGTCTGGACACCAGGTTCTTTTACAGAACAGATATTGGGTGGGGGGAAGAGGTGAGGAAACAAAGTAAAAAGGCAATCTTGCAAATATCTCCTAGAATTGCAAGTCTTGGGCAGAGGATGTGATAATTTCTTCCTTCTTACTATCCAGGATTAGACAGGGTCCTGAACAAAGCACTTTTAAGTCAAGCAGAGGGGCAGGATTTTCTGAGGCAGGCCATTATGTATGATTATAATATCTGTGAGTGCTCTGTTGTGTCTGACTCTTTGCGACCCCATGGGGTGCAGCCTGCCAGGATCCTGTGTCCATGGAATTTTCCAAGAAAACATTCTGGAGTGGGTTGCCATTTCCTCCTCCAGGGGATCTTTCCAACCCAGGGATCAAACCTGCATCTCTGGCATCTCCTACACTGGCATGAAGAATTTTTACAAAACTGGATATTTGGTACTATCCCTTCTTCCTTGGAAGCTACATAGTCTTCTCAGCCCATTTCCTGCTAATGGGAGAAGGGAAAGCAACAGTTATTTGAAGACTTAAATAGTCATAGAATTTTTCATTCTATACTCAAGGGATCTTTAACAAAACAAGTTTTTTTTTTTTTTTTTTTTTTAGAAAACTTCAGTATCTGGTAAGGAAGTAGGTCACAGGGAATCTGACAACTAGAAAAGCAGGATACAGCAACTAGAAAAAGAAGATATAGCACAGCTAGACAATTATTTTACCACTTAAATCTGGGCTGGGTTTGTAATTTCTTTGACTAATGGAATGTTATGGACATTGTGCTTTGTCTGTTCCAAGCCTAAGACTTGAGAAGCCTCACAAATTTTGCTCTTGCCCTCTTGCAATGCTGTCACCATGTGAAAAGCCTGAACTTCCCATCTATGGATGTGAGACCATGTGAAGGGAAAGGCTCAGCCCTGTAAGCTAAGACCCCAGACATAGGACAGATCTTATAAGATAATTGTTCTCAGATAATCCCAGTCAAAATTTCTGACCCAAGGAATAATGACTTAAAAAAAAGGAAAAAAAAAAAACAAAAAACAGTTTTTTAAAGGAGTAAAGTTATGACCAACCTGGTCAGCATATTAAAAAGCAGAGACATTACTTTGTCAACAAAGGTGCATCTAGTCAAGGCTATGGTTTTTCCAGTGTTCATGTATGGATGTGAGAGTTTTACTATAAAGAAAGCTGAGCACCAAAGAATTGATGCTTTTGAACTGTAGTGTTGGAGAAGACTCTTGAGAGTCCCTTGGACTGCAAGGAGATCCAACCAGTCCATTCTAAAGGAAATCAGTCCTGGGTGTTCATTCGAAGTTCTGATGTTAAAGCTGAAACTCCAATATTTTGGCCACCTGTTGTGAAGAGCTGACTCATTTGAAAAGACCCTGATGTTGGCAAAGTTTGAAGGCAGGAGGAGAAGGGGATGACAGAGGATGAGATGGTTAGATAGTACCACAAACTCTATGGACACGAATTTGGGTAAACTCCCGGAGTTGGTGATGGATAGGAAGGCCTGGGGTGCTGCAGTTCATGGGGTCACAAGATTCGGACACGACTGAGCAATTGAACTGAACTGAAAAAAATTGTTTTTTAAAGATCAAGTTATGGAGTAATTTGTTGATTGGCAGATACTTGGTTATATGTTTATAGCAACACTGTTCAAAATACAATAAAACTAAGAAAAGTCTAATATATTCAGTAGAAAACTGATGATCCAGAGAAAATGGATTGCTACAGAATAGTATGGGCGCAATGGCCTGAATGCTTTGTGTCCTTTCCAAAATGTATATGTTGACATTCTAATGCACAAAATGAAGGTATTAGGAGGCGAGGCTTTTAGGAGATGCTTTAATCATGAGGGTAGAACCCCTCTTACAAAAGGGGCCCCCAAATCCCCTAGTCTCATCCACCAAGTGAAGACACAGAAGTTGACAGTCTGTAACTCAGAAGGACTTTAGCAAGAGCCAGACCATGCTGGCACCATGATTTTGCACTCCTAAGTCTATGCCCCAACCAGTAACACTGAAGAAGCTGAAGTTGAATGGTTCTATGAAGACTTACAAGACATTTTAGAACTAACACCCAAAAAAGATGTCCTTTTCATTATAGGGGACTGGAATACAAAAGTAGGAAGTCAAGAAACACCTGAAGTAACAGGCAAATTTGGCCTTGGATACGGAATGAAACAGGGCAAAGACTAGTAGAGTTTTGCTAAGAAAATGCACTGGTCATAAAAAACACCCTCTTCCAACAACACAAGAGAAGACTCTATACATGGACATCACCAGATGGTCAACACGGAAATCAGATTGATTATATTCTTTGCAGCCAAAGATGGAGAAGCTCTATACAGTCAGCAAAAACAAGACCAGGAGCTGACTGTGGCTCAGATCATGAACTGCTTATTGCCAAATTCAGACTTAAATCGAAGAAAGTAGGTAAAAACCACTAGACCATTCAGGTATGACCTAAATCAAATTCCTTATGATTATACAGTGGAAGTGAGAAATAGATTTAAGGTCCTAGATCTGATAGAGTACCTGATGAACTATGGAATGAGGTTAGTGACATTGTACAGGAGACAGGGATCAAGACCATCCCCATGGAAAAGAAATGCAAAAAAGAAAAATGGCTGTCTGGGGAGGCCTTACAAATAGCTGTGAAAAGAAGAGAAGTGAAAAGCAAAGCAGAAAAGGAAAGATATAAGCATCTGAATGCAGAGTTTCAAAGAATAGCAAGAAGAGATAAGAAAGCCTTCTTCAGCGATCAATGCAAGAAATAGAGGAAAACAATAGAATGGGAAAGACTAGAGATCTCTTCAAGAAAATCAGAGATACCAAAGGAACATTTCATGCAAAGATGAATACAATAAAGGACAGTAATGGTATAGACCTAACAGAAGCAGAAGATATTAAGAAGAGATGGCAAAAATACACAGAAGAACTGTACAAAAAAGATCTTCATGACCCAGACAATCACGATGGTGTGATTACTGACCTAGAGCCAGACATCCTGGAATGTGAAGTCAAGCAGGCCTTAGAAAGCATCACTACGAACAAAGCTAGTGGAGGTGATGCAATTCCAGTTGAACTATTCCAAATCCTGAAAGATGATGCTGTGAAAGTGCTGCACTCAATATGCCAGCAAATTTGGAAAACTCAGCAGTAGCCACAGGACTGGAAAAGGTCACTTTTCATTCAAATCCCAAAGAAAGGCAATGCCAAAGAATGCTCAAACTACTGCACATTTGCACTCATCTCACAGGATAGTAAAGTAATGCTCAAAATTCTCCAAGTCAAACTTCAGCAATGTGTGAACCGTGAACTTCCTGATGTTAAAGCTGGTTTTAGAAAAGGCAGAGGAACCAGAAATCAAATCACCAACACTGGATCATAGAAAAAGCAAGAGAGTTCCAGAAAAAACATCTATTTCTGCTTTATTGACTATGCCAAAGCCTTTGACTCTGTGGATCACAATAAACTGTGGAAAATTCTGAAAGAGATGGGAATAAAAGACCACCTGATCTGCCTCTTGAGAAATCTGTATGCATGTCAGGAAGCAACAGTTAGAACTGGACATGGAACAACAGACTGGTTCCAAATAGGAAATAGAGTTCGTCAAGGCTGTATATTGTAACCCTGTTTATTTAACTTATATGCAGAGTACATCATGAGAAACGCTGGGCTGGAAGAAGCACAAGCTGGAATCAAGATAGCCAGGAGAAATATCAATCACCTCAGATATGCAGATGACACCACCCTTATGGCAGAAAGTGAAGAGGAACTCAAAAGCCTCTTGATGAAAGTGAAAGTGGAGAGTGAAAAAGTTGGTTTAAAGCTCAACATTCAGAAAATGAAGATCATGGCATCCGGTCCCACCACTTCATGGGAAATGGATGGGGAAACAGTGTCAGACTTTATTTTTCTGGGCTCCAAAATCATTACAGATGGTGACTGCAGCCATGAAATTAAAAGACGTTTACTCCTTGGAAGGAACGTTATGATCAACCTAGATAGCATATTCAAAAGCAGAGACATTACTTTGCCAACAAAGGTCCGTCTAGTCAAGGCTATGGTTTTTCCTGTGGTCATGTATGGATGTGAGACTTGGACTGTGAAGAAGGCTGAGCGCCGAAGAATTGATGCTTTTGAACTGTGGTGTTGGAGAAGACTCTTGAGAGTCCCTTGGACTGCAAGGAGATCCAACCAGTCCATTCTGAAGGAGATCAGCCCTGGGATTTCTTTGGAAGGAATGATGCTAAAGCTGAAACTCCAGTACTGTGGCCACCTCATGTGAAGAGTTGACTCATTGGAAAAGACTCTGATGCTGGGAGGGATTGGGGGCAGGAGGAGAAGGGGACGACAGAGGATGAGATAGCTGGATGGCATCGCTGACTCGATGGATGTGAGTCTCAGTGAACTTCAGGAGTTGGTGATGGACAGGGAGGCCTGGCATGCTGCGATTCATGGGGTCACAAAGAGTCAGACACGACTGAGTGACTGATCTAATATGAACCTCCATAATTGTGAAAAATAAATTTCTGTTGTTTATAAGCTACCCAGTCTATGGCATTTTGTTACAGCAGCCCTAATAAACTAAGGATTAAGAAGTAGTATCTCTGGAGCTCAGAAGATCCCCTTGGTACCTCCTATTACTGTCCTGCCCTGTGATTAAGTAAAAATACAGCACAATGTATTTGGGCAAACCTGACAATGGCACACACACTTTGCAGATGTTGTAGGTTATCTTACTCCACTAGGAATATAACAGCCAAGATGATTGCTGAGGATAAAGAGAATGCAGCATGAGTACTAGAAGCAGTTATAAATACTGGTTGGAATCATGTGACCACCTGCTGTACATATTTTTCTGAATTTATATATATTTATATAAATTATTTTTCAATCTTTGGTAATATTTGTATATAGAATATAAATTATATTCATATATTATTGAATTGTGTAATCTTAATACATAATTTAGTAATATATGATTTTGATCAGTTTTGCACAAAAATAAATATGTGTTTAGGAAAGAGTATAAAATACAGCAATGATTGCAAGCTACTGTGCAAAATAATCCATTCACAAAAAATATATACTAAATTTCAAGTAAATTTCACAAGCTGATGGAAAAAACAATAAATTAGGGGAAAATAAAGAGATGATTAGGCTTTTATAAGAATAAAATTTTTAATGAAAATGTAGGCAATAATATTAATAACAATAAATATATCATAAATTAATTTAGGTCCAATGTTCTAAGGGGTTTTAAATGTTATAAATGTTATTTAGACATCATCTTAATTCTATGAGTGTGGCTCTAAAGCATGTAAATACAACATATATGTGGATATTATCTACATTTTACACATATCCACATTATCCACTTGTAATTGCATTATTATTCACATTTATCACTCAGGGTTTGATTAAACAAATGGAAACTCTAGCAGTATCACATGGACTGCTTGATCTGCTCTGATAACTGGATAAGTTTAACTTTGTATATAAAAGCTCTCATTTTATATATAAATGAATAAGACAACATGATATTAATATATAAATATATTCTAATTTATATAATCCATAAAATAGAAGGAAGTGTTACTTTATATGATCAGTTCAGTTCAGTTCAGTCGCTCAGTCTTGTCTGACTCTTTGCAACCCCATGAATTGCAGCACGCCAGGCCTCCCTATTCATCACCAACTCCAGGAGTTCACCCAAATTCATGTCCGTAGACTTGGTGATGCCATCCAGCCATCTCATCCTCTGTCGTCCCCTTCCCCTCCTGCCCCCAATCCCTCCCAGCATCAGAGACTTTTCCAATGACTCAACTCTTCAAATGAGGTGGCCAAAGAATGCAGTTTCAGCTTTAGCATCAGTCCTTCCAAAGAACACGAAAGTCTGATGTCCTTTAGAATGGACTGGTTGGATCTCCTTGCAGTCCAAGGGACTCTCAAGAGTCTTATCCAACACCACAGTGCAAAAGCATCAATTCTTTGGGGCTCAGCTTTCTTAACAGTCCAACTTTCACATCCATACATGAGCATTGGAACAACCATAGCCTTGACTAGATGGATCTTTGTTGGCAGAGTAATGTCTCTGCTTTTGAATATGCTATCTAGGTTGGTCATAACGTTCCTTCCAAGGAGTAAGCATCTTTTAATTTCATGGCTGCAATCACAATCTGCAGTGATTTTGGAGCCCCCAAAAATAAAGTCTGACACTGTTTCCACTGTTTCCCCATCTATTTGCAATTAAGTGATGGGACCAGATGCTATGATCTTAGTTTTCTGAGTGTTGAGCTTTAAGCCAACTTTTTCACTCTCCACTTTCACTTTCATCAAGAGGCTTTTGAGTTCCTCTTCACTTTCTGCCATAAGGGTGGTGTCATCTGCATATCTGAGGTTATTGATATTTCTCCCGGCAATCTTGATTCCAGCTTGTGCTTCTTCCAGCCCAGCGTTTCTTGTACTCTGAATATAAGTTAAATAAGCAGGGTGAAAATATACAGGCTTGACATACTCTTTTTCCTATTTGTAACCAGCCTGTTGTTTCATGTCCAGTTCTAATTGTTGCTTCCTGACCTGCATATATGTTTTAGAAGAGGCAGGTCAGGTGGTCTTGTACACCCATCTCTTTCAGAATTTTCCACAGTTTATTGTGATCCACAGAGTCAAAGGCTTTGGCATAGTCAATAAAGCAGAAGTAGATGTTTTCTGGAACTCTCTCTCTTTTTCTGTGATCCAGTGGATGTTGGCAATTTGATCTCTGGTTCCTCTGCCTTTTCTAAAACCAGCTTGAACATCTGGAAGTTCACAGTTCACGTATTGCTGAAGCCTGGCTTGGAGAATTTTGAGCATTACTTTACTATCGTGTGAGATGAGTGCAATTGTGCGGTAGTTTGAGCCTTCTTTGGCATTGCCTTTCTTTGGGATTGGAATGAAAACCCACCTTTCCAGTCCTGTGGCCACTGCTGAGTTTTCCAAATTTGCTGGCATATTGAGTGCAGCACTTTCACAGCATCATCTTCCAGGATTTGAAATAGCTCAACTGGAATTCCATCACCCCCACTAGCTTTGTTCATATTGATGCTTTCTAAGGCCCACTGACTTCACATTCCAGGATGTCTGGCTCTAGGTCAGTGATCACACCATCATGATTATCTTGGTCATGAAGATCTTTTTTGTAGAGTTCTTCTATGTATTCTTGCCATCTGTTCTTAATATCTTCTGCTTCTGTTATGTCCATTTCTGTCCTTTATCGAGCTCATCTTTGCATGAAGTGTTCCCTTGGTATCTCTAATTTTCTTGAAGAGATCTCTAGTCTTTCACATTCTGTTGTTTTCCTCTATTTCTTTGCATTGATCACTGAGGAAAGCTTTCTTAAATCTCCTTGCTATTCTTTGGAACTCTGCATTCAGATGCTTATATCTTTCCTTTTCTTATTTGCTTTTCACTTCTCTTTTTTCACAGCTATTTATAAGGCCTCCCCAGACAGCGATTTTGCTTTTTTGCATTTCTTTTCCATGGGGATGGTCTTGATCCCTGTCTCTTGTACACTGTCACGAACCTCCTTCCATAGTTGATCAGCACTCTATCAGATCTAGTCCCTTAAATCTATTTCTCACTTCCACTGTATAGTCATAAGGAATTTGATTTAGGTCATACCTGAATTGTCTGGTGGTCTTCCCTACTTCTTCAATTTAAGTCTTAATTTGATAATGACATCATGATCTGAGCAACAGTCAGCTCCAGGTCTTATTTTTGCTGAGTGTATAGAGCTTCTCCATCTTTGGCTGCAAAGACTATAATCAATCTGGTTTCAGTGTTGACCATCTGGTGATGTCCATGTGTAGGGTCTTCTCTTGTGTTGTTGGAAGAGAGTGTTTGCTATGACCAGTGCGTTTCTTAACAAAACTCTATTAGCCTTTTCCCCTCTTCATTCCGTATTCCCAGGCAAAATTTGTCCGTTACCCCAGTTTTCCTTGACTTCCTACTTTTACATTCCAGTCCCCCAGAATGAAAAGGACATCTTTTTGGGGTGTAAGTTCTACAAGGTATTGTAGATCTTCATAGAACCATTCAATTTCAGCTTCTTCAGCATTACAGATTGGGGCATAGACTTGGATTACTGTAATATTGAATGGTTTGCCTTGGAAACGAACAGAGATCATTCTGCCTTTTTTGATATTGCATCCAAGTACTGCATTTCAGATTCTTTTGTTGACCATGATGGCTACTCCATTTCTTCTAAGAGATTCCTGCCCACAGTAGTAGATATAATGGTCATCTGAGGTAAATGCACCCATTCCAGTTCATTTTAGTTCACTGATTCCTAGAATGTTGATGTTCACTCTTGCCATCTCCTGTTTGATCACATCCAATTTGCCTTGATTCACAGACCTAACATTCCAGGTTCCTATGCAATATTGCTGTTTACAGCATCAGACCTTGCTTCTATCACCAGTTACATCCACAACTGGGTACTGTTTTTGCTTTGGCTCCATCCCTTCATTCTTTCTGGAGTTATTTCTCCACTGATCTCCAGTAGCATATTGGGCACCTAGCAATCTGCGGAGTAATAAGTTGGCCATAAAGTTCATTTTTATTTTTTCTGTAAAATCTGTGGAAAAATCCCAAATGAAATTTTTGGCCAACTCAATATATATTTATATCAAAACAAGAAAGAAATAAGCATACTGGAAAAGGTCAGTTTTATTCCAATCCCAAAGAAAGGCAATGCCAAAGAATGCTCAACCTCAGCAAAACTGCACTCATCTCATGTGAACCATAAAGGAAATGGAGCAGGAAATGGCAACCCACTCCAGTGTTCTTGCCTGGAAAATCCCAGGGACGGGGGGGCCTGGTGGGCTGCCGTCTATGGGGTCACACAGAGTCGGACACAGCCGAGCGACTTAGCAGTAGCAGCAGCAGCAGCAGCAGCAACATGTGAACCATGAACTTCCTGATGTTTAAGCTGGTTTTAGAAAAGGCAGAGGAACCAGGGATCAAACTGCCAACATTCACTGGATCATTGAAAAGGCAAGAGGGTTCTAGCAAAAAACATCCATTTCTGCTTTATTGACTATGCCAAAGCCTTTGACTGTGTGGATTATAATAAACTGTAGAAAATTCTGAAAGAGATGGGTGTACAAGATCACCTGACCTGCCTCTTCTAAAACATATATGCAGGTCAGGAAGCAACAATTAGAACTGGACATGAAACAACAGTCTGGTTACAAATAGGAAAAGGAGTATGTCAAGCCTGTATATTTTCACCCTGCTTATTTAACTTATATGCAGAGTACATCATGAGAAACGCTGGGCTGGAAGAAGCACAAGCTGGAATCAAGATTTATAGGAGAAATATCAATAACCTCAGTCAGATATGCAGATGACACCACCCTTATGGCAAAAAGTGAAGAAGAACTAAAGAGCCTCTTGATGAAAGTGAAAGAGAAGAGTGAAAAAGTTGGCTTAAAGCTCAACATTCAGAAAACTAAGATCATTTCTGGTCTTACATTTAGATCTTTAATCCATTTTGAGTTTATTTTTGTGTATGGTGTTAGAAAGTGCTCTAGTTTCATTCTTTTACAAGTGGTTGACCAGTTTTCCCAGCACAACTTGTTAAAGAGATTGTCTTTAATCCATTGTATATTCTTGCCTCTGTTGTCAAAGATAAGGTGTCCATATGTGTGTGGATTTATCTCTGGGTTTTCTATTTTGTCCCATTGATCTATATTTCCATCTTTGTGCCAGTACCATACTGTCCTGATGACTGTGGCTTTGTAGTAGAGCCTGAAGTCAGGCAGGTTGATTCCTCCAGTTCCATTCTTCTTTCTCAAAATAGCTTTGGCTATTCGAGGTTTTTTGTATTTCCATACAAATTGTGAAATTATTTGTTCTAGCTCTGAAGAATACCGTTGGTAGCTTGATAGGGATTGCATTGAACCTATAAATTGCCTTGGGTAGTATACTCATTTTCACTATATTGATTCTTCCAATCCATGAACAT